>NC_072421.2:40537500-41778750 GCF_028858775.2 Pan troglodytes | reverse complement strand
ATCTTTGGTTTTCCTGACTTTCCCTTTTCCTCCAAATTTTGGATGGTCTATTTTACAGAATATAAAGCACCCGAACAGCTGTCTCATAATATGAAACATATACTAGCTGTCATCTATCGCTACGTTACAATTACAATGGGAAAAGACACCAGATATTGTAATACATTTTGGACAAAACCTTTCAAAAGCAGCAAGGCAAGGAGATGAAACCAGAGAATCACTTCCAACGCTGTAAAACTTGTTAACTGTTCTACAATAAGCCCATCTTCATTTCTGGCAACTTTGCCAAGACAGAAATAACCAGGTTGTTATCATTATACAGCTTGGTTTACACAGTAGGGCACCCACCTCTTCCAAACTAAAACCATGCTGTGAATGATTACAAACAGATTCAGCACAAGACTAGTGAAACTGTACAAAACCATGCCCTTGGCGTCAGAACAGTTTGACATAGGAATGCCGAATTTCCCACTGCGTAACATTAGATGAGTTCTTCCAAAATTATTAAGCTCTAGTATTTGAACCAAGGCTGACAGAAGCATAGAAAAACAACACCATGTTTAGACCTCCCCCAAATGCCTGGTTTTCCTTAGGCTTTACTAATTTCTAAAGGAGGCAAAAAATAGACCTACGAAGTTACTTGTGAGGACCTACCTTTAGTAGCTTCTCGGTTCCTTAAATGAGGAGGAATATAGCGCCCTTCTAAAAAAAAAAAAAATATATATATATATATGTAAAATTAATTAAATGCCAAAAAACCTTCCATTTAAATTTCTGTTACTAAAAAATGGTTCTGGGAAATTAAAATCTCCAGCCTTCCAATCTGATTACTTACCTGGACACTGAGGGGGGAAAAATAAGAATCTAATTTTAAATGGGTTACTGCTTTATAAGGAGAACTCTGAAAGGAGTTTGATAAAAAAAAAAAGCTGATTTGGAACCTAATAGTTGAAATTCACAAATTGAGCACATTTAGCCACCAGTGGTCATTTAATGTGATTTTTTTAAAGGCCTGCTAGATTTAAGAGAACTGTCATCAAAACTGTCAACAAAAGCATTAAGTATTACTGTAACAATTTAAGATTACTCATGTAACATATCTCACAATCTTTTGTTTCTATGCCAGTAAGTTGCAAAACATACAATAAATAAACAAGGAAAAGCTGCAAAGGGGAGTTAATTTCAAGGAATTGCAGGTTTTAATTTGGGGCTTGCTGAGTTTAAGGAAAGTTGACAGTTGCTCTGTATGCGAGCAGGAGTACAGCCTCGAATATGGATAAGCAAAAAAAGCAAATAACATAAACCCAAACAAATTTGCTTTATAACTAGTAAACGTGTCATTTTTCTTTTTCACTTCTAGACTGAATTAAACATTTTTAAAAATCTCTACTAGGACAATCAGTTCCTAAAAGATTCTTAGCATGACAAATAAGGTGAAAGTTAAAGCAACCACCAAGTAATTTTGTGCCCAGTGAAGCTGTTCTTGCCTAAAAATGAGGACACATCATAGCCCATACTCTTTTGTTTTAATAAGTAGGAAGAGATCTGAGCTAAAAATAAGGGTCTATTGCCCTTATAATAAACCACCAAGATCCCCTATCTTAACACTAACCTCTAACAAGTCTCTAAATAACCCCCCTTAGAAGAAAAAAAGCAACTTTTCTAATGCCTTTTTAAAAGAAATGACACATTTGAAAACCTAACCTAACCACCAATCCAAAATTCAGTATAGTCTTCTGTTCTTCAGGAGAAAGGAGTAGCTATAACCAATGAAATGCATATTCCCTTAATTCAATTTAATAAATATAGTCAGTTAACAGGGACACATTCCCATCACCTCTAAACTGGGCTCAGGATTTATAATGGACAAAAACTCTTCTAGAGATAATTTGATATAATAAGGTTCTTTCCAATGATTAGCTGCTTTTACTCAAGAGAGCCAGCTAGTCATTGATGTTTTATCAGAAAGGCACAGCTATTCGGGAGGCTGAGGCAGGAGAATCGCTTGAACCCGGAGGCAGAGACTGCGGTGAGCCGAGATCACACCATTGCACTCCAACCTGGGCAACAAGAGCAAAGCTCCATCTCAACCAAAAAAAAAAAAAAAAAAAAGGCAACGATGCTTTAGATTGATCACTAAGTACTACATAATTCTATAACACAAAGACTACATAATTCTTTAAGCAGTAAAAAATTGAAAGGCAAATTTCTTAAATTTTACATAAGCCCAATGAAATCTTAAGATGTTAAGCTCTAATATTCAATAAACCCGTAAGATGTTGTACTTACTGCTGGCTGTACTTCCTCCACTCTGATTATCTGAAGAGTTCAGGTCTAGGCCAGCAAACTAGAAGAGAGTGAGATGGTTAGCACCCCATGTGCTCAAATACTACATTAAGAGAAAACTAGTCCTGCCCTCTAGCATTTGCTAGTACTGCATTCAAGTAGTTGCCCAGTCCACCTCACAGGGCTAATACCAACCCTTAATGAGAATGTGACTAAGAATGTTTTCAAGTCTGCAATGCTCTAAGCAAATGCAATATTACTATTGTATATACTACAGAAGGCGGCACACCAAGATGCTTGTGCTATTCAGTAGCAACTGTCCAAATTTAATTCATGCATTCAAAATAAATTTTCACTAACATGTTCCATAGCACAGGCTCCCTAATCACCAAACTAAAGCTTACACTGAATCTCAAAATTATTCCTCAATGTCAAATAGATAAAGGATTCGTTTTAGTGCCGGTTATGAAAGTTTCCAATGCCAACTTTCCGTAATACTTGATATTTTAAACCTAAAATGCACACCTGAAAAATGTCAGGACAAATTTCGAAGTGGCCGTTCTTTTAGTTAGATACTTCATCCCTAAATATTGCCCAAGTATTTTTAGTCGGGTAGTACTCTTAAGAACAACAAAAAAATAGCAATATACCTACCACTTACAGAACACTATGTTAAGCACAACTCTTAAGTAGTTTGTTTCGTTTGTTTTTATTTTTATTTTTTTTGAGACAGAGTCTCCCTCTGTCATCCAGGCTGCAATTCAGTCAAGTGATCTCGGCTCACTGCAACCTCCGCCTCCCTGAGTAGCTGGGATTACAGGGGTGCGCCACCACGCTAGGCTACTTTTTGTACTTTTAGTAGAGATGGGGTTTCGCCATGTTGCCCAGGCTGGTCTCCTGACCTCAGGTCAGGTGAACCACCTGCCTTGGCCTCCCAAAGCACTGGGATTACAAGCATGAGCCCGGCCTGAAGTAGTTACCTGTTTTTACCCCATTTTAACATAAGTTCAAAGATGACTTTGAATAAATGGCACAACTGGCGTTCAATGCTCTTAAAGAGTAGGACATCTTAGTGCCTTTCATCTCTATTTCTACCTATCCCCTTACACTGGTAGCTCAAAAGCCTCTTCATTCTAGAAAAGGGTTATGTGCTACCTTCATAACGTTTTATAACCAGGAACTACTCACAAGTAGTTGGGGGAAAAAACTATACATGCAAAGTGTTTCATTTTTCTCAAAAAAGCCACAAAAGACCAAGTCACACAGTACCGTTGCCAACGTGTTTGCAAAAGATGCACTACATACCATGTTTATAAATCTTGTGTTGAAAGCTCAATATGATACGGCCAAACCGCATGCATCATCAATGGAGTCACTGAAAACTGGAAGCAGATGCTATACTTTTAAAAAATGAGTGTAAGACTTCAGGCACCTAATTTCCAGAATTTCTATGAGCAAAAACACCACCGCGTTTTCTCTTGCTACCATCAATATTTTAAAGCACGGTAGGAACACAAACGTTCCTTTTGCACTTGTTATAGCACAATTTTGCTTTTTAAATAAGGTTCACTGTTGCCTAGAATCCTTAAAAGGACACTATAGCTAAATGGAAAATGGTAAAACTGGGAATACTCTGTGCTGCTGGTAGGTTGTTAAAGTGTCTGTGTTCAATTCAACATGTAAGTGTCAGCAATTAGAGGATTTAATATAATTGGTTCATTAACGGGTAGAAAATGCTTTCAAAGGAACAGATCAATTTCTAAAAAATATTACATATGACTACATTAAAATATGTATTCAATTAATTTGTGCCACTAAACTTCCTCTCAGGATTATTCCGGAGTTTGTGAAATCAACGCTCCCCTAATCACAGTAGACAGTAGTTTATTTAAAAGCTCCGCATAACCCACACAAGAGCTTATCTGAAGCCTGGTGCCACTGTTGCGGTGGGATGCAGACTTCCTGCCACCAAAGTCCATAACCTTCTCCTCTCAGATCACACATCTTTCTCTCCTCTGCCCCTAAACCCTTAGAAGAGGGGATTCTGGCTAAGAGAAAAGACCCGGGGGCCTGGGACCCATTGCAAGATTCTACTCCACAGACAGCAACAAATCAACAACGAAACTGTTTACTTCCCCCCTAAGCCGGGTGTTTTTCCAATGGCGGATTCCTGGATCACTAACACGAAGACACTCCCACAACCCGCGATGACCCCTCCACCCCAGAAAAACAACGCGGGACTCCCGGCTAACATACCACACAGGGACAATCTGGGGCAAGCAAGGAGGAGAAAGGGCCTCGCTGGCTCCCTAACCTCCCCGCCACGTCCAACCTCTATCTCCAGAGACCAGCGCGCAGCGGCCCATTCCTGCCTCCCCTCCCCGCCCCCACCCCTCCCCCACTCCTCCCCAATCTTCTGCGTCACAAAACTTTCCACTCCGGAAACGCAGCCTCCCCGGCTGCGGCGCAGGGCCCCCGGACCCTGCGGAACCTGGGCTGAAGCGAAAAAGCCAGCGGAAGGAACCCAGGAAAAACAAGAAACCCATTCCCTCCTCCTTTCCAGGCCTTCGCCCGCCCGAGACCCGCCGTCTCCCGGAGGTGAGCCACAGCGCCGCCCAGCACCACACAAAAGAGGCCGCCGCCATTACCCCGAGCGAAGACCGCCCCCTCCCACATTCCTGGGCCGCGTTCTACCCCTTGCTCGCAGGCACGCAAACACCGGGTGCCGCCAGGTCCTCCGGACGGGAATCCAGGCTGCGCCAGCCGTGAAGGCCGAAGCCCTCCAAGCCAAAAGGGCCTCCAATCGCGTCCCGCCGCGCTGCGCACTCCCGCAAACCCCCCCGGGTCACTAATCAGTCGGGATTCGCGCATGCGCATCCCCGCGAGAGCGCGCGCACTCCCTCCCCCTCCGCCCGCCTGCGCACGCACACACAAAAGCCGCCATTGTGCTCGTCCCGGGGACAATACAGCGGGCCGAGACCGGGCCCGGGCGACAGCCCCAACCAACATTCCTGTCCCTCCATAGCCCCGGGGCACTCACACCCGCCAGCCCGGGGCACCCAGAAAATGAAAAGTAAGGGTGCCGGTTAGCGCTGCGCCATTAGCCAGGTTAGGTCAGGGGAGGAATTCACGCAGCAGCCAGCCCGGTGGGGTTCTTGCGGCTCACCTGCTGGTCCAGCCCGAGCGCATTTTCCACTGCCACATGACTCATCCCTGAAGAGTACCGAGAACTCGGAGTCTTCCGCTGCTAAGCGAGTGTTTGTTCCACCGCGAAGGCCCTCTCACGGGAGAACTGCGGCTCTGGAGCGCACCGCGCGGCCACGGAGCTAATATACCCGCTGGAAAGCCGGCTACGTCAGCACGTACAACGTGTGCCCTCCCTCTCACGCCGCAATTCCCTGTCGCGGCGACTTCTGCCCGACTACTGCGCGCTCCCTCAGGTCTAACCTCAAGGGATTTCCTACTTAGTCCTGTCGCCCCTAGCAGTCCTGCCTTGGAGCTTAGGGTGCCAAATGCTGTCCCAGTTCTCTCGAGCTACACTTCCCGTGCTCTCCGCTAAAACCCTAGTCTCAGCCTCGGAGTTCTCGAGATCTCGCGAGAACTTGCGTCTCCCGCTTCCCACCGGCTAAGACGCCTGAAAATGTTAACCTAGGCCTCTTCGCTCCCCTTTCCAACTCTATGCACTCAGCTTTCGTTTTTCGTTTTTTTTGTTTTTTTTTTTTTCCTAACACTGGCCTTCACTCTAATTCCTCTCTCAGTTCCCGGGCTTGGAGATGTGGTGGGATTTCTCCGGTCTAATCTGCCCTCGCTCTTCCGCGGGTAGCCTCCCCTTAGTGGGAGCTAGGCAGATTCCCGAAACTGAGAGGGCGGCAGGCCACGTGACCGTAGGTGTCGCGTGCGGTGGCCATTTTGTGAAGCAGGAAACGGTGGCTTGAATATAGAGTGCTCCGGACGGGGGAGGGGAGGGGAAAAGGAGGAGAGAACAGAGGGAAGGGGAGGAGGGGGAGGGAAAAGAGGGGAGCGGAGTAAGGGGAAAGGAGGAGGGAGGAGGGTAGGATGGTGACCGGGGCGGGAGTCGGGGGGAAATGGAGGGGAGCCGGCGGCGCGCGCAGGTGGCCGGACACCTTCCTGCGCGGTTGCCTAGGCAGCGGGGGCGCCGCCTAGAAACACACAATGGCCCCTCCTGGCCAACCCCCCGACGTGTGCGCGCGCGCCGCCGCCCCCGCCCCCCGCGGTGAGGGAACAATGAGACAGTCACGCGCTGATCCGGAACCGCCGCTGGCGCGCCCTCCCGGGACCCCGGCTCTCCGCAGGAATGCGGGCTCCATTTGCCCCTAGTTTCCTCCCGCGGGGCGCCCAGCGGCTTAGGGCCGGTGACCACCGGCGTTGCGGGGACCCCGCGGGTGGCGAACGGCTCTTCTAGGGCCCAAGGGTGTCGGGAATGTTTGTAGCCGGTGCAACCTGGGCCTGCCGGAGGGGCTGCAGCGGGGTTACCGGCCTGGGCTCGGGGTGACTCTCAGGCCGCTGCGGTGGATGAGGAACAGGAGGAACCGGGTTTCTGCCGTCGGTGGAACCTCTTCCTGTGGTTCCCTCCTAGGCAGGCCACCCCAAGTCCCGGCTTCGGTGCCGCAGGCCCTTAAATAGAAGAAGGTGTTTACTAGTGGATTCCCGGCTTTGAGCCGGCGCCCGCACATCCGTAGTTTCTTATGACCGCTTTCCCCTCTCTTCTGACCCTCAGCCCTACGGAATTAAATAAAACGCAGTGGTTTCCACCACCCCCACAAAAGGTCTTCTGCTGCCAGAATTCAAATAGTTCGTGCTCATCACATAATTTACTATACACATAACTTCTCTCCCTTCTCAATTTTTAAAATCGAGACGGAAATTCGAACGAGATAGGGAGAGAATATCACACTGTCGGGGGCAAGTTGTTTAACGGCTTTGGGTCTCAATTTGCTCATCTATAAAAGGAGTCTGCTACATTCCATAACCCTGTGAAAGACCCAACTCCTTTTTATAACTAGTATTTTCTAACGCCCCCTTTACCTATACTGAAATAACAAAACCTAAATTGTTTATGTAAACCTACAAACACAATTTCAAAAAACATGATCTGTCAACAAACGAAAGCAAAATGATTATAATAAAACAATGTATTATAATATGTAAATGCCGCCGCACAGCTACACTAACTGGTGGGAAGACACTTGCCCAGTAGAGCCACAAATGCAAACTGGAAAGGTGTGTTGATTTCACAACTCAAGTTCCATGAGCAGCATTGCTACTAGGAACCTCATTTTCCAAAATGATGAACTATTAATAATTTTTAAATAAAACAGTACAATCTTCCTTCAATTGAAACAGTAGTTGCATTTGTGGAAAATTCAGGATATATGGAAACTGGGCAAAGATACTTTGTGTTCATATATAAAACAGTGTTAGTTCTAGGCTTAGATGATAATGAACTAGTTTTTCACCGACATGTGTCCAGTGATTCAATTATTCGCTCTGTGGGACTGACCAGCATCATAGAACATCCTAGCGTGCCTGGCTCCTGCCCACTAAATGCCAGTAGCTCTCGCCAGTCATTGTGACAACCAGAAATACACAGATTTCTACAATGCCCCTTGGAGAGCCACTAGGTTTAATGATATTAGGGTCCCTTCCTGCCCTGAGATTCGTGGATTCTCATGGAGTTTTGGTGAAGGACCTCGGTTTTGTTTCAGTTTCGTTTTCCTATGAACCAGGGTAAACATGAGTCAGGTTCGAAAACTGAGTTCCGACAGCTCTTCAAACTGCATATAGCAACAATGGGATGCACTGACTACCCTGGTTCTGGGCTTTGTTTTACTTTTGAGTAGAGCCGAGTACAGGGTACCGCCATGGGAGTACCTAAAAGAATTAAAATATACAGCAGTTCCCTATTTTCAATTAACGCCTGCTCATAGGCATACTTGGTTCAAACCACCAGGGTATTTTGTTAATCAATACGTTATAATTGGAATATCCAATTGGAGAGGAAGCGGGAAAACATACAAAGCTTTGTCTTTAAACACATTCACTTTGAAAAAGAATGATGTGCACACTTGGGGCAGCTAAATAAATGAGCCAACTTTCACAGCACTCCGAATGACTTTTCCGTTTAGCAACATTTGCATATTTTCTCCACGTGGCAGTTATTTGCAAATTTTATTTGAAGTGACCTAAAAAGGGTTAGAAATGGCTGAAACCAGGCCGGCCGCGGTGGCTCACGCCTGTAATCCCAGCACTTTGGGAGGCCGAGGCGGGCGGATCACGAGGTCAGGAGACTGAGACCATCCTGGCTAACACCGTGACACCCCGTCTCTAAAAAAAAATACAAAAATTAGCCTGGGCGACAGAGCAAGACTCCGCCCCCCCCCCCCAAAAAAAGAAAGAAATGGCTGAAACCAGGGAAATTTTTTTTTGCACGCTCCCTTTCTTAATGTTTCCAGGCATTTTAACTGTTCATATTGAAGCAAATGTACTTCCTGCAACACCGCCCCCTCCCTCCACTTCCACCCCCATTCCTGGAGGTAGCGCAGTGAACCAGAGCCTGGGAATTGCAATTCCTCTAACTACCAGTTCAGCTCCCTGCTTACAGGCACCAGGCAACTCCCTTGACAGTGCCCTGGCTTCCTTATCTATAAAGTTGGAATAAAAGTAGTCTCTGCCTCCAAGAGTGTTTGGGATTCAAGGGCTTGTGCATGAATTGAAAGTGCTCTGCGAGGCAGGGCGTGGTGGATAATGCCTGTAATCCCAGCACTTTGGGAGGCCTAGGCACGCGGGATCACTTGATTCCAGGAGTTACGGCTTGGTGGCGCGCGCCTGTAATCCCAACTACTCCAGAGGCTGAGGTGGGAGAATCGCTTGAGTCCAGGAGGTGGAGTTTGCAGTGAGCTGAGACTGCGCCACTGCACTCCAGCCTGGGCGACAGAGTGAAACTCGTCTCAAAAAAAAGGGGGGGGGAGGAGAGGTAGTGTTTAAGATCTTTTTTTTTTTTTTTTAAGTGTTTTGCAGGGAGTAAGAGCTTAGTACCAAGTGGCTCTGGATCCACATACACGTGTCTAGCTCCCCATCCTCTCAACTCCCTTAGTAGAGTAGGTTGCTCTGGGCACTGGGCTCCCACAGTCTCCACTGTTCAAACCTCCACTGTAATTCCGTGTGGTACTGCAGCTGTGTGTGAGCCCACAGAGGACAGGAAATTTGTCACACCTCTGTATGCAGAATGGAGACAGAGATAGACTGAAATCACATTATTGCGATGCACATAAATAATGTGCCCAAATAACCTAAAACCTGGGACAAAGATAATTAGACTATTCCGAAGCTAGAAGAAAAGGAGTTGTAAAAGGGATTCCAAGAGATAGGTACCTTAAAGCCTTTAGTGAATTTCATGATTGCCAGTCATTTTTCTGCAAGGTCCAGGGGAAGGGCCTCCTGGGTCCAGCTGATCCATACTTTTCTTTAGGGTGGATTTGGAATAAAGTTCAAAGACATAGAACTTCCCTATAATAAGAAGGATAATTATAGGTGTGGAGGTAAATGCAGTTCCGTACTTACTCTCTCTGTTTTTTGTTTTTTGTTTTTGAGACGGAGTCTCGCTCTATCACCCAGGGGCTGGAGTGCCATGGCACGATCTCTGCTCACCGCAATCTCCGCCTCCTGGGTTCAAGCGATTCTCCTGCCCCAGCCTCCCGAGTAGCTGGGATTACAGGCATGCGCCACCACGCCCAGCTAATTTTGTATTTCTGGTAGAGACGGGGTTTCTCCGTGTTGGTCAGGCTGGTCTCGAACTCCCGATCTCAGGTGATCTGCCCGCCTCGGCCTCCCAAAGTGCTGGGATTACAGGCGTGAGCTACCACGCCTGGCCTTAGGCAATTATTATACTCTCAAACAGCAGATCCGGCCTGGAATCTGCTTTCCTTCCTCAAAGAAGACAAGATCAAAAACAAAATTGTATCAAAGGGCATCTTTTCTACCACTAAAATTGCTAAAAATATTTTCAAACAGCAAAGCTCAGTGCATTTCTGCCTTTGTTCATGCAAAGTGACCGAAGACTGAAGTCTTGGAAGTATAGTGAAGGGGGTTGGGTCATATGCCCTCAGGAGGCCAAGCTGCCTCTTAGGTAGTAGGGGCATTTTAAGCAATCACTCTCTCTCAGGTGATGCAGAACTTAAAGCCTAGCCTTACCTCACAGACAGGGCTGCGGGCTGCATAGCAGTCCTGTGTTGGAATTATATGCTCTGTACTTCAAACCAATTTACTCTCCCCTACACCTTCCTACTTACAGATTATTGCTGTTATTGTCCTTCAGACCTTCTTTGATGTCTATTAGATTTAATCATTTTTAAAGCTTTTAAAACTTTTTCAAGGTTTTTTTTGTTTGTTTGTTTTTTTGAGACAGAGTCTCGCTCTGTCACCCCGGCTGGAGTGCAGTGGCGCGATCTCGGCTCACTCCAAGTTCCGCCTCCCAGGTTCACACCATTCTCCTGCCTCAGCCTCCCAAGTAGCTGGGACTACAGGCGCCCACCACCACGCCCGGCTAATTTTTTGTATTTTTAGTAGAGACGGGGTTTCACCGTGTTAGCCAGGATGGTCTTGATCTCCTGATCTTGTGATCCGCCCACCTTGGCCTCCCAAAGTGCTGGTATTACAGGCGTGAGCCACCGCGCCTGGACCTTTTTCAAGGTTTTAACTTTGAATTATTTAAAGACTTTTTTTTTTTTTTTTTTTTGAAGAGACAGGGTCTCAATCTGCTGTCCAGGCTGGACTGTAGTGCACTTATAGCTCTCTGCAGCCTCAAACTCATGAGCTAAAGTGGTCCTCCAGCCTCAGCCTCCTAACGTGCTGGGATTACAGGCATGGGCCACCACACTCAGCCCTTTAAAGATATCTTGCTATAACTGTCCAACCCAGTGTCCTCTCAAGAAATACAAACTGAGCACAGTGGTTCATGCCTGTAGTCCTAGCTACTTGGGAGGCTGAGGCTGGAGGATCTCTTTAGCTCAGGAGTTTGAGGCTGCAGAGAGCTATGAGTGCACTACAGTCCAGCCTGGACAGCAGATCGAGGCCCCATCTCTTAAATAAATAAAAATTTTAAAAAAAAAGAAGAAGAAAGAAAGAAAAAGAAAAACTGGGCCAGGCTTGGTGGCTCACGCCTATAATCTCAGCTTTGGGAGGCCAAGGTGGGAGGATCCATTGAATCTAGAAGTTTGAGACCAGCTTGGGCAACATAGCAAGCTCCCATCTCTACAAAAAATAAAAAATTAGCCAGGTGTAGTGGCATGCACCTGTAGTCCCAGCTACTCAGGAGGCTAAGGCACAGGGTGAGACCCTGTCTCAAAAAAAAAAAAAAAAAAATGCCAGGCGCGGTGGCTCACGCCTGCAATCCTACCACTTTGGGAGGCTGAGGCAGGCAGATCACCTGAGGTCAGGAGTTCAAGACCAGCCTGGCCAACATGGCAAAACCCCGTCTCTACTAAAAATATTTTAAAAAATTAGCCGGGCATGTTGGCAGGCGCCTGTTATCCCAGCTACTCAGGAGGCTGAGCCAGGAGAATCGCTTGAACCTGGGGGGCGGAGGTTGCAGTGAGCCAAGATCACCCCACTTCACTCCAGCCTGGGCAACAAGAGCAAAACTCTATCTCAAAAAACAAACAAACAAAATGGATCATTTGTCCCATAGAACTTTCCAACCTCTCCCCCTCTACCTCACCCTTTGTGTGTCTACCAGAGTTTTCTTCTTGAACACAGTCCTGTTGTGCCATTTCCCTGCTTGAAAACCTCTGACACCTCCCATGGCATTCAAGGTCATTGCAGACCTAGCGCCTATCCAGTCACGATGGCTCCTATCCTCCACGGTTCCCCACCCATCTTGTGCACTTTGCCCCCTTTTACCACCCCACCCCCAGGCTGCACTTTTTGCTCCTCCACTGGACTTCTCACTATTCTCTGAGCATGCTCAGCATCTCCCCACCTCTGCACCTTTGTTCACCACGTCCCTCCCGGCACCTGTGCTTCCACCTTCTAATCCCTGCATACACACTCACTCAGCCAATGACAGTTAATTTTAATGTGTCAACTTGTCTAGGCCACGGTACCCAGATATTTGGTCAAACATCAGTCTAGACGTCACTGTAAATATATTTTTTATTATTTTTTATTTTTTGAGATGGAATCTCAGTCTGTCGCCCAGGCTGGAGTGCAGTGGTGCAATCTTGGCTCACTGCAACGTCCACCTCCCGGGTTCAAGCGATTCTCCTGCCTCAGTCTCCCGAGTAGCTGGGATTACAGGTGTGCACCACCACACCGGCTAATTTTTTTATTTTTAGTAGAGATGGGGTTTCACCATGTTGGCCAGGCTGGTCTCGAACTCCTGACCTCAGGTGATCCACCCGCCTCAACCTCCCAAAGTGCTGGGATTATAGGCATAAGCCACCGCGCCCAGCCATGTAAAGGTATTTTTTAGATGAGACTGATATTTGAATCAGTAGACTGAATAAAGTGGGTTAGCCTCCATATTGCAGGCAGGCCTCATCCAGTCAGCTGATGGCTTTAAAACACTGAGGTCTCCCTAGGAAGAGGGAATTCTGCCTCCAGACTCCCTTTAGACTCAAGACTGCAACATCAACTTTTCCTTGGGTCTCCAGCCTGCAGCTTGTCCTAAAGATTTTGGACTTGCTAACCCCACTATCATGTAAGCCGATTCATTAAATACATACATACTCTCTCTCTTCTCTCTTTCTGTCTCTCTCTCTTGCTCTCTCTTTCTCTCTCTCTCTCTCTCCATACACACACACACATACCCATGCATCCTATTGGTTCTGTTTCTCTGGAAGACCTTGACTAATACAGTCTTTCCTGCTCTGTGCTCCCGTAACCCTCTTTCTATTTCTATCTTTGCCTGTCTTGTATGATATGTAATCAGACACAGGTCGGGTTTTTTTTGTTTTTTTTTTTGAGACAGTCTCACTCTGTCGCCCAGGCTGGAGTGCAGTGGTGCAATCTTGGTTCGCTGCGACCTTTGCCTGCCGGGTTCAAGCAATTCTCCTGCCTCAGCCACCCGAGTAGCTGGGATTACAGGCGTGCACCACCACACCCGCCTAATTTTTGTATTCTTAGTAGAGATGGGATTTCACCATGTTGGCCAGGCTGGTCTCAAACTCCTGGCCCCTTGTGATCCTCCCGCCTCAGCCTCCCAAAGTGCTGAGATTACAGGCATGAGCCACTGCGCCTGGCCCACAGGTCAGTTTCCTCCACAGCTACACGTCCACTGAGGGCAGACCATTTCTCCTTGTCTGCACATCTCCATGGAGCCTAGTGCCTTTTTTTTTTTTTTTTTAAGAGACAGGATCTCACTCTGTCACCCATACCGGAGTTGCAGTGGCATGATCATAGCTCATTTGCAGCCTGGAACTCCTGGACTCAAGTGATTCTCCTGCCTCAGTCTCCTGAGTAGCTAGGACCACAGAGGTGCACCACCGTGACTGGCTAGGTTTTTAAAATTTTTTTTGTAGAAACGGGGTCTCACTATGTTGCCTAGGCTGGTCTTGAACTCCTGGGCTCAAGCGATCCTCCCATCTCGGCCCCTCAAAGTGCTGGGATTATAGGCATGAACCACCTTGCCTGGCCTCTTAAAGGTCCTGCTCCACCAAGAAAGGAGACGGCCCAAAGCACAGGCAGGAGAACTAGGGAAATGGAGAGCTTGAACAGCATCAAGGGAGAAGGAGCCAACCCAGAAAGGAAACACATGGCAGGGGTTACCAACGCAGATGTCTCCAGGGCTGGGCAGGTCATGTGGATGGAGGAGGCAGCAGAGAACAGATGAGGGTGGGATGGGGTGATCGGCATGGGTGCCCCATGAAGGGCCAGCCCCTTATTTCCCTATGGGAATATAGGCACAGTGATGCCAGCTTTTTCAAGAGAGGCTGGAAATCCAGATTTTTGTGTGAAATGTCCCAATTTGTAACTGTCGGCAGCTAATTCCGATTATTTCAGTGTACTGTTTGTGTCTAGAAGGCTTCAGGGCTACTGGTACTGTTCTGTTTTTCAGCCGGGTTGATGGGTACATGAGTGTTTGGTTTTCCTGTATTTTTCTTGCCTTATAGAAATATAAATATCAGCTGGGTGTGGTGGCTCACACCTGTAATCCCAGCACTTTGGGAGGCCAAGGTGGGTGGATCACCTGAGGTCAGGAGTTCAAGACCAGCCTGGCCAACATGGTGAAACCTCGTCTCTACTAAAAATCCAAAAATTAGCCACGTGTGGTGGCGCATGCCTGTAATCCCAGCTACTTGGGAGACTGAGGCAGGAGAATTGCTTGAACCCCGGGTTGGGGGCGGAGGTTGCAGTGAGCCGAGATTGCGCCACTGCACTCCAGCATGGGTGAAAGAGCAAAACTCCATCTCAAAAAAAAAAAAAAAGAAAGAAAGAAAGAAAAAGAAATATTATAAATATCATTTCTTATGTATTCAAAATTAAGTTGAGAACTCTTGAAACCCTTTCTATGAGTTCAGTTTCGCTGGCAGACCACCCGTTTGCATCCCCGCTGTGCGTTAGTTTGTTGTTTTGCATTGCTTGTTGATTAAATGAGGTTTGTGGCTGTACACCTTCACTTGAATATTAATCAGTTAAGTGTTACTTTGTGCTGAAAATAGAAAAAGTCAGCGATGCTGTTTCTTCTACAAGAATTGTTCTGTGAAAGGAAAAATGTTGCAGCTCACCAACTGCCACCCACTCTTTCCTCTCTGGAATATTTTTGAACCTATCATGTGTTACCTTTCACACAACTTGATATTGAATATAAGAAGAAATATTAATCATTTTGCATAAACCAGAGTCTGACTTCAAACATATACATGATTTTGATAAAGTCTGTATGTGTGTATATGAAGGCACAATTTGCATCTCAGAATCTAAGAGACATCTAAATACTGGCATCAAGGATATATAGCTGTCTTTGGTTCCAAAGTTGTCCAGCATATATTTTGAATGAAGCAACCATGAGTCACTTGCAGCCTGGAACAAGTTACTTCACCATTCTGTGCCTCAATTTCCTCACTTACAAGTTTCTAGGCTGGGTGCGGTGGCTCACACCTGTAATCCCAGCACTTTGGGAGGCTGAGGTGGGAGGATCACTTGAGCCTGGGAGTTCGAGCGGGCAACAAAGTGAGACCTCATCTCTATAAAAAATGATAATAATAAAATAAATAAATAAATAAAATACATTTCTACATATGGGTGATACATTATTTTATCTAGGTGGCAGAAGTAAACCACGGAAGAGGAAAGTACCAAATCAAATCAAATTATTTTACTTATTCAAGAGATGTTTATTGGATAAGTGTGGTGGCTCACGCCTATAATCCCAGCACTTTGGGAGGCTGAGGCAGGTGGATCACCTGAGGCCAGGAGTTTGAGACCAGCCTGGCCAACATGGTGAAACCCCATCTCTACTAAAACTACAAAAAGTATTAGCTGGGTGTGGTGGCATGCACCTGTAATCCCAGGTACTCGGGAGGCTAAGGCAGGGGAATTGCTTGAACCCGGGAGGTGGAGGTGGCAGTGAGCCAAGATTGCGCCACTGCACTCCAGCTTGGGTGACAGAGTAAGACTCCATCTCAAAAAAAAAAAAAAAAAAAAAAAAAGAGATGTTTATTGAACACCATGCTAAGTAAGGGCTCTGGGGAAGACAAAGAAGTTTAGGACATGGCCTCTGCTGTCATGGAATTGGAGACACAAGACACATGCACAAAAAGATTATGACACAACATGAGGCAATATGTAGTGCCAGTCATCTAGACTGTGAGCTCCTCTACGGTGGGGCCTGCATTCTATTCATCTTTGTAAATGTGGAACAAATGAATGAATAGTACCAAAAGCACAGTAGCTGTTCTAAGGAGAAAGATGCCATCAAGGACTCGAGAGTTCATGAAGTGGTCCTTCCTGTGGCTGACATCATCGGGAGATTTGCTTTCCTTTTCTCCAAAAGGAGAGGAAATTGGAACTGAGTGGCCCATGATGGAAAGAGGGGAAGTCTAGGGGAACAGGAAGCCCCTGGGTGAAGGCAGAGGCTAACATGGGGTTCAGAGCGACCGTGGCCGTCGGCCTGACCATCTTTGTGCTGTCTGTCGTCACTATCATCATCTGCTTCACCTGCTCCTGCTGCTCCCTCTACAAGATGTGCCGCTGACCACGTCCAGTTGTGACCACCACCACGCCCACCACTGTGGTGCATGCCCCTTACCCTCAGCCTCCAAGTGTGCCACCTAGCTACCCTGGACTACCAGGGCTACCACCCCATGCCCCCCCCCCCAGCCAGGAATGCCAGCAGCATCCTACCCAGTGCAGTACCCATCACCTTACCCGGCCCAGCCCATGGGCCCGCCGGCCTACTTCGAGACCCTGGCTGGAGGAGCAGCCACGCCCTACCCCACCAGCCAGCCTCCTTCCAACCCAGGCTACATGGATGCCCCGAAGGCGGCCCCCTGAGCGTGCCCTGGCCTCTCTGGCTGCCACTTGGTCATGTCATGTGTGTGTGAGTGGTGTGCAGGCACGGTTCCTTATGCCCCGTGTGTGCTATGTGTGTCCTGTCTGTATACGTGGCTTCCTCTGATGCCGACTAGGTGGGGAGTGATCCTTGCCAGCAGAGTGGGTTGGGACCAGACTTTGTTATCTTCCTCACCTGAAATTATGCTTCCTAAAATCTCAAGCCAAACTCGAAGAATGGGGTGGTGGGGGCACCCTGGGAGGTGGCCCCTGAGAGGTGGGGGGCTCTCCAGGGCACATCTGGAGTTCTTTTCCAGCTTCCCCTAGGGTGACGGAGCGTGGCCTGTCACACTAGGATGGCGCAGCTTTCTGTGAGTATGATACAGATGTGTCCTGATTTCAGCAGCGTAGCCAGCTGCCACTTGAGGCCATGGCTTGTCCCCAGAGTTGGGGGTACCCTTCACAGAGCCAGAGACATAATGTAGGTAAAGCTTGGGATCTGACCAAATTGGGCTTTGATCCTTTGGGCTGATGTCCCATTGCTCCCTGGAGCCTGTGTCATGCCCATTGGGGGTCAGGCAGCCTCCTGATGCCAGAACACCTCAGGCAGAGCCCTACTCATCTGAGAGCTGTCTGCCTGGACTGTTCCTGTCCCTGCATCCTCCCTGGGACCACCTGGAGGACCACATCCACACCCAGCCTAGCTGCCCACAGGGAGCTCTCCTGCCCTTGCTGGCCCTGCCCTTCCCACAGGTGAGCAGGGCGGCCTGTCCACCAGCACACTCAAGCCTCTTCCCTGCAGTGTTTTCATTTTATTTTAGCCAAACATTTTGCCTATTTTCTGTTTTTGTTTTTGTTTTTGTTTTTGAGACAGAGTCGCTGTGTTGCCCAGGCTGGAGTGCAGTGGCATGATCTCGGCTCACCGCAACCTCTGCCTCCCAGGTTCAAGTGATCCTCCTGCCTCAGCCCCCCTAGTAGCTGGGATTACAGGCATGTGCCACCATGCCCGGCTAATTTTTTTTTTTAGTAGAGATGGGGTTTTGCCATGATGGCCAAGCTGGTCTCGAACTCCTGACCTCAGGTGATCCACCCACCTTGGCCTCCCAAAGTGGTGGGATTACAGGCACGTTTTCTGTTTTAAAACATGATAGTTGATGTGAGACTGAAACCCCTGGGTTGTGGAGGGAAATTGGCCCGGAGGAGAGGAATAACCTGGCTAATGTGAGAGTTCCTGCTTCCCCTGACACCGGCTTCATGGAATATGCAACTCCTGTACCCCAGTCCAATGTGTTCTGGCAGCAGGGACACCTGGGCCAAGGGGCTGTCTGGACCAAAGGTGGGGTGTGGGGCCCTGGATGGCAGCTCTGGCCCAGACATCAATACCTCGGTGTTCCCCGTCCCTCTGTTACTGTTTCACCAGAGCTGTCTCATGGAGGGAAAATTGACAAGACAAGGTCCTGATTAGAGATGGGGCTGGAAAGCATTCTCAGGTTTTGAGGCTCAAGTATTTACTGCAATGAAAATGTAAGGGCCGGGCGCGGTGTCTCATGCCTGTAATCCCAGCACTTTGGGAGGCCAAGGCAGGAGGATCACCTGAGGTCAGGAGTTCGAGACCAGCCTGACCAACATGGTGAAACCCCATCTCTACTAAAAATACAAAAATTAGCCAGACGTGGTGGCAGGCGCCTGTAATTCCAGCTACTAGAGAGGCTGAGGAAGGAGAATTGCTTGAACCTCGGAGTTGGAGGTTGCAGTGAGCTGAGATAACACCATTGCACTCCAGCCTGAACAACAAGAGCAAAACTCCATCTCAAAAAAAAAAAAAATTAGTATGAGTGCGGTGGCTCACGCCTGTAACCCCTGTCTCTAACTAAAAACACCAAAATTAGCCGGCCGGCCATGGTGGTGTGCACCTGTAGTCCTAGCTACTGGGGAGGCTGCAGCAGGAGAATCGCTTGAACCCAAGAGGCAGAGGTTGCAATGCTGGATATTGTACCACTGCACTCCAGCCTGGGCTACAGAGTGAGACTCCAACTCAAAACAAACAAACAAAAAAAGAAAAGAAAAAAGAAAGAAAGAAAGAAAGAAATGTAATCAGTCCTATATAAGCAAGATCAGGCCTTACACTTCAAAAAATTCTTGGTGGAGAACTGCAACCTGAAACCAATGGTTCAATCCCCTTCTTGCTGCTGGATCCCTTCGTTCCTCCCAAATGTGTCATCAGACACACTTTTCTAGTTACCTGGGCAGAGAGGATCCTTCTCTACCTGGAATATAGGCCACTGGATAATAAATCTTATCTTGCCTTCCTCGAAGAGTCAGTGCAAAAATGAGGCAGCTTGTCATGTGAGGCAAGTCCTTTAAGCTTCTCAGATGAACGTTGCTATATTAGGACCGAGGACTGTTATGCAGTAAGACCTATCTACACCTTTCCTTGATGCCTGAGCTTCACAGCAAAGACCACTTGTTGAACTAACAGTTGTCATTGTATTTTTGAAAAATTATCATTTATAGGGGTGAATCCGCCATAAATTTCACAAGATCTCAGTTTGGATATTAGCCATTTTGGCATTTTGGAAAAGAATCTTGCAGAAAATGAACCAGTGGTAATCATGATGAAAATAATGGCTGGAAATGTTTTTATAGAATATACTATAACCTGTATATAGCAAGAATAATACTAAGATTTCAACTGGTTTGTAACTGACAAGCAAGGAGTGGCCTTCGCCACTTCCCTGGCCAGAGCATGTGCTCTGCCTTGAGGTCCCACAGCCTGCTTTCCATCCCTTACCACACTTCCACGGAAGGCATGTGCTCAGAAGTCTCTGTCCCGGCCAGGTGCCATGGCTCACACCTGTAATCCCACCACTTTGGGAGGCCAAGTCAGGTGGATCACCTGAGGTCAGGAGTTCGAGACCAGCCTGGCCAACATGGTGAAACCCCATCTCTACTAAAAATACAAAAATTAGCCAGGCGTGGTGGTGGGGGCCTGTAGTTCCAGCTACACGGGAGGCTGAGGCAGGAGAATCACTTGAACCTGGGAGGTGGAGGTTGCAGTGAGCTGAAATTGTGCCACTGCACTCTATCTGTGTGACAGAGTGAGACTCTATCTCAAAAAAAAAAAAAAAAATGTCTCTGTCTCCACTAGACTGTGAACACTTAAAGGCAACTGTATTTTATTCATTTTCAGATCACTAGCACCTGGGACTGAACCTGGAACATAGTAGGTACTCAATAAACATTGACTGAATGGGTAGATGAAATTTGTACATGCCCTTACTTGGCATGGATGACAGGGCAGGCCAGGAGATGATAATAATTATTATTATTTTGGTAATTTTCATTTTTATTATTTTGACACAGGGTCTCGCTGTCACTCCAGGCTGGAGTGCAGTGGCATGATCCCAGCTCACTGCAGCCTCCAACTCCTGGCCTCAAGCGATCCTTCCACCCCACCCTCCCAAGTAGCTGGGACCACAGGCACATGCTACCATAGATGGCTAATTTTTTGTGTGTGTGTATTTTTTGTAGAGACGGGGTTTCGCCATGTTGCCCAAACTGGCCTGGAACTCCTGGACTCAAGCAATCTACCTGCCTCGGTCTCCCAAAGTGCTGAGATTACAGGCCTGAGCCACTGAACCCGGCCTGAGATCATTATTATTTTTTAACCTTTAAGGAGAAACCACATCAAAATTAAAAATTACTCTGCCAAAGACCCTGTTAAGAGGATGAAAAGACAAAGACTGGGAGAAAATATTTGCAAATCACATATCTGACAAAGGACTAGCATCTGGAGTATATAAAGAACTCGCAAAACTTATCAGTAATATTAGCCAGGCATGGTGGTGCATGCCTGTAATCCCAGCTACTTGGGAAACTGAGGCAGGAGAATGGCGTGAACCCAGGAGGCAGAGGTTGCAGTGAGCTGAGATCGCACCATTGCACTCCAGCCTGGGCAACAAGAGCAAAACTCCGTCTCAGAAAAAAAAAAAAAAAAAAAAAGAAAAGAAAAACTTATTGGTAATAAACAGTCCAATTAGAAAAAGGGCAAAAGACATAAACAGATATTTCCCTGAAGAGGATATACAGATGGCAATTAAGCATGTGAAAAGATGCTCACTGTCATTAGTCATTAGGGAAGTGCAAATTAAAACCACAATGAATCTCTATCACCACACACCTATCAGAATGGCAAAAATAAAAAATAGTGACATCAAATGCTGGAGACGCAGAGAAACTGGATCACTTGTAGATTGCTGGTGGGAACGTAAAATGGTACAATCATTCTGGAAATAGTTTGGCAGTTTATTTATTTATTTATTTTTTAATTTATTTTTGAGATGGAGTCTCGCTCTGCTGCCCAGGCTGGAGTGCAGTGGCATGATCTTGGTTCACCACAACCTCTGCCTCCCAGGTTCAAGTAATTCCCCTGCCTCAGCCTCCCTAGTAGCTGAAATTACAGGCTTGTGCCACCACACCTGGCTAATTTTTGTATTTTTAATACAGACAGGGTTTCGCCATGTTGGCCAGGCTGGTCTCGAACTCCTGACCTCAAGGTCTCGAACTCCTGACCTCGGCCTCCAAAAGTGCTGGGATTACAGGCATGAGCCACTGCGCCGGGCCTATTTATGTACCTATCTATCTATCTATCTATCTACTACCGTGTTGCCCAGGCTGCTCTTGAAGTCCTGGCCTAAAGCCATCCTTCTGCCTCAGCCTCCCAAAATACTGGGATTACAAGCGTGAGCCATGGCAGTTCCTTTTAAAACTAAAAACGGATTTACCATACAACCCCGCACTTGCATTTTTGGCCATTTATACCAGAGAAATGAAAGCTTATTTTTATACAGAAACTTCTACACAAATGCTCACAGCAGCTTTGTGATAGCCAAAGCCTAGAAACTATCCAAACGTTGCTCAATGGATGAATGGTTAACCAAACTCTGATACAGCCATACCATGGAATACTACTCAGCAGTGAAAAAGAAATGAGCTATTGATACGAACAGCAATATGGACGGATCCCCAGGGAATTATGTTGAGTGGAAAAAAAACCAGCCTCAAAAGGGTACATGTCACATGATTCCATTTATATCACATTCATTGAATAACATAATTCTAGAGATGGAGAACAGTTTAGTGTGGCCTGGGATTAGGGATGGGGGAGGAGGAGGGGAGTGGATGTGGCTATGAAGGGACAGCCCAAGGGAGCTTTGTGGTGATGGTAGAGTTAAGCATCTTGATGTGGTGCAACCTACATGTGATAAAATTGCATAGGGACACACACACACACACACACGAATGAGCTCCTGTAAAACTGGCAAAATCTGAATAAGTTCTGTGGATTGTACCAATGGCAATTTCCTGGTTTTGATTTTGTACTATAGTTATGCAACTTCCTGTGAATTTATAATTATTTTGAAATTAAATAGTTTAAAAAAGAAACTAGTCAGTATTTCTGACTCCCAACTTTGTTTTTTCTTTATGCACACTGTCTTTTTTTTTTTTTTTGAGACGGAGTCTCACTGTGTTGTCCAGGCTGGAGTGCAATGGCTTAATCTCAGCTCACTGCAACCTCTGCCTCCTGGGTTCAAGCAATTCTCCTGCCTCAGCCTCCCGAGTAGCTGGGATTATAGGCACCCACCAACACGCCCAGCTAATTTTTGTATTTTTAGTAGAGACAGGGTTTCACCATGTTGGCCAGGCTGGTCTTGAACTCCTGACCTCAAGTGATCCACCCATCTCGGTCTCCCAAAGTGCTGGGATTACAGGGGTGAGCCACCGCGCCCAGCCCACACTGTGTCTCTCTCTCTCTTTTTTTTTTTTTTTGAGACGGAGTTTCACTCTTGTTGCCCAGGCTGGAGTGCAATGGCACAATCTCAGCTCACTGCAACCTCGGCCTCCTGGGTTCAAGCAATTCTCCTGCTTCAGCCTCCTGAGTAGCTGGGATTACAGGCGTGCACCACCACGCCCGGCTAATTTTGTATTTTTAGTAGAGAAGAGGTTTCTCTATGTTGGTCAGGCTGGTCTCGAACTCCCGACCTCAGGTGATCCACCCGCCTCAGCCTCCCAAAGTGCTGGGATTACAGGCATGAGCCACCGCGCCTGGCCACACTGTCTCTTTTAAAACTGTTTCTTACATCATGATGTGTGAGAACTTCGCAGCCATTAAAATATATGTAGAGCTTCAAATGTGCCTTTAAAGTTTGAATCTTTTGTGATTGTTTCATGGTGGTAATACTGGGAGCGTATTTCTTTTAAAGGCCCAATACAGGTTCCTTCCCCTTCCTTCCTGGGCATGGAAATCATCATTGCCTTCCTCCTTGGTAAAACTCTTCTGACAAATGTTGGAGTAAAGTGTTTTCTTTTTCTGTTTCTTTTTCTTTTTCTTTTCTTTTCTTTTCTTTTTTTTAAGTCTAGTCAAGTGAAGCAGTGGGAGTGGAGAAGGAACAAAGAAATCTGTAAGTAGTTGTGATCAACTAGTTGTAAACACCACTGCAGTCAGACCAGCCAGGGGTGAAGTGTTTTCTGAGGATCCTGGAAGATTAATATAGTGTCTAGAAACATAAACCAGTTGGCATTGTACATGCTAGAACATTCTTTTTTCTTGTTGTTGTCGTTGAGACAAGTCTTGCTCGTCACCCAGGCTGGAGTGCAGTGGTGCAATCATAGCTCCCTGCAGCCTCAACCTCCTGGTCTCAAGCGATCCTCCTGCCTCAGCCTCCAGAGTAGCTGGGACTACAGGCGTGAGCCACTGCACCCATGCTAGAGTATCCTTTTTACTGTTTTCCCCAAAGTTTTATTGGCCAATTATGCTCTTTCATTCACCTACCTTTAATAGCAGGAAAGCCTCCTTACTTGGTAGTTAATTAATGATCACAAGCTCCTTGTATGCTTGCTTTCTTTTTTTTTTTTCTTTGAGACAGAGTCTTGCTCTATTGTCCAGGCTGGAGTGCAGTGGTGCAATCTCCAGATGCAATCACTGCAACCTCTACCTCCCAAGTTCAAGCGATTCTCCTGCCTCAGCCTCCCTAGTAGCTGGGACCACAGGTGTGCACCACCACGCTCAGCTAATTTTTGTTGTTGTTGTTGTTCTTGTTTTTGAGACAGAGCTTCACTCTGTTGCCCAGGCTGGAGTGCAGTGGCGTGAGCTTGGCTCACTGCAACCTCTGCCTCCCGGGTTCAAGCAATTCTCCTGCCTCAGCCTCCCGAGCAGCTGGGACTACAGGCACGCACCACCACGCCCAACTAATTTTTGTATTTTTAGTGGAGATGGGGTTTCACCATATTGGCCAGGCTGGTCTCGAACTCCTGACCTCGTGATCCTCCTGCCTTGGCCTCCCAAAGTGCTGGGATTACAGGCGTGAGCCACCTCACCTGGCCTAATTTTTTTTTTTTTTTTTTTTTTGTATTTTTAGTAGAGACGGGGTTGCACTATATTGGCCAGGCTGGTCTCGAACTGGTGACCTCAGGTGATCCGCCCACCTCGGCCTCCCAAAGTGCTGGGATTACAGGCGTGAGCTACCAAGCCCGGCCCTTGTATTATTTCTTGACCTCATCACAAGGACAAGTGATGAAGATTCTCCCAGGTCCTCCAATCTGAGGTGACCCTCTACTGGGTTGGCTGGGGAAGCTGAGAGAAAAGAAAGGCAAGTCCCGTTGGGGGAACTGTTTCTCCAGAAAGACCTGGGAGAGAGCGGCGTGGGGGTGGAATCAGGGCCTTCCTTGTTCTGTGGACCGGCCCCACCTCGGCTCCTGCTTTCCCTGTTGCCATTATTGCCTCTGGCCCCACAGCCCAGTGCTGCTGGGGAAGGACTGGAATGAGGTGATCCGTTTCTCGCGCTGCTGCCCGCTGGCTTCTCTGGCTGTCACAGATGGACTCCCAGTCAACTTTGTCAATTCTGAGTTCCTCCCTGTGGGAGGCCCCTGGGCAGCACTGACAAGAGAGTTTATGCCATACAGGAATTTGCACAAAGCCTCAGAAAACCAAAGGATTTGTCGCATCCTGTGAGACTAAGCCAGTCAAAGATCTGAGATGGTTGACGTTAACATACAGGGTGTCTGTGAAGTCTGGAAATGCACATACTATTACTATTTTTGTTGTTGTTTTTTATTTTTGTTTTTTGAGGCTGAGTGTTGCTCTGTTGCCCAGCCTGGAGTGCAAGGGTGCCACCCCTGCTCACTGCAAACTGCAAACTCTGCCTCCCGGGTTCAAGCGATTCTTGTGCCTCAGCCTCCTGAAGTAGCTGGGATTACAGGCGCCTGCCACGACACCCGGCTAATTTTTGTATTTTTTGGAGACAGGGTTTCATCATGTTGGCCAGGCTGGTCTCGAACTCCTGACCTCAAGTGATCTCCCCGCCTTGGCCTCCCAAATTGCTGGGATTACAGGTGCGAGCCACTGCACCCGGCCCACTATTTATTTTCTGAAGATGTTCTTGATGACATTCTACATTTTTGCCTGTTTCCAGACTGCATGGACACCCCGTATAGTTAGCTAGGGTGTAACTCGATTACTACATGAATGGAGCTGTTTTCAGTCTTGCTATTTATAGGATCCCTGTGGGTTACCTGACTCCAAGCTACTCAGTTTCAGGACTTCTAAGTCATAGATTCATTCATTAGGCAAACATTTTTGAGTGCCATCTGTGCCTCATGACAGCATTGCAGGTAGGCGGAGGAAAGCAACTGCTGTTGTTATCAACCCCATAGGGAGCACTGACCCCCAGACAAATTCTGTGTCTTATTTTTATTCTTGCTGTTGTGCTTTTTTTTTTTTTTTCTTTTTGAGACGGAGTTTCACTTTTGTTGCCCAGGCTGGAGTGCAATGCTGTGATCTCCAACCTCCGCCTCCCAGGTTCAAGTGATTATGCTGCCTCAGCCTCCCAAGTAGCTGCAATTACAGGCATGTGCCACCATGCCCAGCTAATTCTTTTTTTTTTTTTTTTTTGTATTTTTAGTAGAGATGGAATTTCACCATGTTGGTCAGGTTGGTCTCGAACTCCTGACATCAAGTGATCCATCCACCTCAGCCTCCTAAAGTGTTAGGATTACAGGCGTGAGCCATGAGCCACTGCGCCCGGCCATTGCTGTTGTGTTTTTAAGACACAGGGTCTCTCTATGTTGCCCAGGCTGGTCTTGAGATCTCAGGTTCCAGGGACCCTCCTGCCTCAGCTTCCCAAGTAACTGGGATTACAGACATGAGACACCTCCCCTGGCTTCAAACTCTGGGTCTTATCAGTTCGTCTAACATAATCACATGCTTCATTCTTCTGACAGGGAGGAATTAGTGAAACTCCATCACCTCAGTGGCTGTGTTACCATGACTGACTGAATTTGCGTAATTGTTCAACCATGAGTCTACCAGCCTTGTCATAAGAAACAACAACAACCCACTGACAACTCATCTGGAAAATCACTGCTCTGTTCAAGTCATTTCCACAGCACAAGAAATCTCCGGCAATGTGCCCAGAAGGTCTTTCGTTACCCAATTCCTTAAGCTAGTCTCTGAAAAACAGACACCTGCCCTGCTCTATGTCTCTAGAAGCAACTGGTTCTTAGAAGACACGATAGAGGCTGGGCACGGTGGCTCACGCCTGTAATCCCAGCACTTTGGGAGGCCGAGGCAAGCGGATCATTTGAGGTCAGGAGTTCAAAACCAGCCTGGCCAACATGGTGAAACCCCATCTCTACTAAAAATACAAAAATTAGCTGGGCATGGTCGTGGGCACCTGTAATCCCAGCTACTCAGGAGGTGGGGAGCCCGGGAGGTGGAGGTTGCAGTGAGCAGAGATCGCACCATTGTACTCCAGCCTGGGCAACAGAGTGAGACTCTCTCAAAAAAAAAAAAAAAAGACATGATACAGAAACATAAGAGATTTTCACTATAGAGATAGGAAACAATTTTTCAGTCAGCTCTGGATCATTGGCCCAGAATTACCTCCAGGTTCCACCAAGGCTGCCCCACCAGACTGCTACAAGTAGCTAATGTTACCTTGGTTACTTTCCAGGATGAACCTCACTCAAGAGCTCGTGGTCTTTATGACTTATTTCTTTTTCTTAATTATAGTCTCTAGACTTCTAACCTAGCAAAGGTCCTGTGAGTAAGATTTAAGGAGAAACTAATTGAGGTCTGAAGGCTGAGTGTGCTAGGAGATTCTTTTTTTTTTTTTTTCTTGCTCTTTTCTTTTTTTTTCTTGCTCTGTCACACTGGCTGGAGTGCAATGGCAGGATCACATTTCACTGCAGCCTCAACCTCCCAGGCTCAGGTGATCCTCCCACCTCAGCCTCCTGAGTGGCTGGGACCACAGGTGCCTGCCACCATGCCCAGCTAATTTAAAAATTTTTTTGTAGAGATAGGGTCTCCTTATGCTGCCCAGGGTGGTTTCGAACTCCTGGGCTCAAGTGATCCTCCCACTTCTGCATTCCAAAGTGCTGGGATTACAGGTGTGAGCCACTGCGTCTGGCATGGTGGGAGATTCTTGATGTTCCCTCCCACTAAGCAGGTTGGGGTGGGTCAATACATCTTCATGGGAGTAGATGGAACTGAAATGCTGGTGAGCTTGGTAGGAAAGCAAGTTTAGGGCTTAACCCGAGTTCCAGTTAGCTATTGCTGTGTAAAAGCCACCTCCAAAATTCAGTGGCTTCGAATGACTATTTTATATATTTATTTTTTTATTTGTTTTTTTATTTTTGAGACGGAGTCTCACTCTGTCTCCCAAGCTAGAGTGCAGTCATGCAATCTCGGCTCACTGCAACCTCCGCCTCCCGGGTTCCAGCGATTCTCCTGCCTCAGCCCCCTGAGTAGCTGGGACTACAGGCACGTACCACAAAGCCCCGCTAAATTTTGTATTTTTTAGTAGAGACAGGGTTTCACTACATTACCCAGGCTGGTCTCGAACTCCTGACCTTGTGATCCGCCTGCCTCGGCCTCCCAAAGTGCTGGGATTACAGGCGTGAGCCACCGCACCCAGCCTATTTATTATTCTTCACAGTTCTCGGGGATAACGGGCTCAGCTGCAAAGTTCTTCCTTGAGCATCTGAATTTGGTTGTGGTCAGATGGTGGATAAAGCTGGACTTATCTGAATCTTCTTTCGTCACATGTCTGGAGTGTCTGGAGTGGCTGGAAAACAGCTTCCTCACAAGGTAACCGTCAGAGTAGTCGGGCTTCCCTAAGCCAGCATAGCAGCTGGCTTCCCCTAGAGCGAATGATGTTCCAGGAGATCTGGGTGGTAGCTACAAGACTTCTTAGGACCTAGCCTTAGAAGTCATGCAGTAACAGTCCAAGGGATTCTCTTAGCCAAAAAGCAAGTCCCAGGGTCAGCCAGCATCCAAAGGAATGAATAGCAGTCCATTGAGGGGTGGCCATCTTTAGAGATTAACTCCTATAGTCTAGTACTACAGAGCAGACACGCCCTAAGTTTCAAACGCCAGGCATTAAAGCAGGTCTCAAATATGAATGGCTGGATACACACAGTGCCTTCTAGCCCTTCCTCAACACTCTAGGTAAGGCACCCAAGCTCTCAGGAGTGCTCATAGAACCATTCTTCATGCTTAGGGCACTGGCGGGCCTGAACCTTCCTTACCTTCACCATTCTCTCTGCTCACCGCCATCTTTCACCACTCAGGGCACAGTAATTAACCTTAGACAGTCTTCTTTCACTCGTGTCCACCTTCACCATTTTTTTTTTCTTTTTGAGACGGAGTCTCACTCTGTTGCCCAGGCTGGAGTGCAGTGGTGCGATCTTCGCTCACTGCAACCTCTGCCTCCTGCGTTCAAGCGATTCTCCTGCTTCAGCCTCCCAAGTAGCTGGGATTACAGGTGCCTGCCACCATGCCCGGCTAACGTTTTTGTATTTTTAGTAGAGACGGGTTTCCACCACGTTGACCAGGCTGGTCTCAAACTCCTGACCTCAGGTGATCTGCCTGCCTCTGCCTTCCAAAGTGCTGGGATTATAGGCGTGAGCCACCGCACCTGACCACTTTCACCTTTTATCTTTATCTTCTATGGCTTCTTTCCAACCAGTACTTGGTAAATTTTTTAAAATGTTTAATTTTACCTCAGTAAAATCTCTCCTGCTTTTAACTCCAAAACCCTACCCTCCGATCACTGCTGGTGTTAAACCAAAGTGGTTTTAGTTATACAGCGGTATTTTAAAAAGAAAGGCCATAAATTGTAAATAAAATTAGACAAAAAGAGCCAATGATTTCAAGCCCTACATTTTGAAAGTTACTGGAAGTACCTGATCAAAATCTTCCCAAAAGTTAACGGCTTCTTCCTTCCTTTTCTATGAGGTCTGGTTTCTATAAGCACTAGTGTTTCAGATAAATAAAAACTCTTGGCCAGGCACAGTGACTCATGTCTGTAATCCCAGCACTTTGGGAGGCTGAGGTGGACGGATCACTTGAGGTCAGGAGTTCGAGACAAGCCTGGCCAACATGGTGAAACCCCGTCTCTACTAAAAATACAAAAAAATTAGCTGGATATGGTGGCATATGCCTGTAATCCCAGCTATTCGGGAGGCTGAGGCCTCCTGAATCCCTTCCCGGGTTCAAGAATAGCTTGAACCCAGGAGGCGGAGGTTACAGTGAAGCAAGATCATGCCACTGCACTCCAGCCTGGGTGACAGAACAAGACTCTGTCTCAAAAAATAAACAAATAAAAACTCTTATTTTCTTTCTTTTTTTTCTTTTTTTTTTTTCTTTTTTTGAGACGGAGTCTCGCTGTGTTGCCCAGGCTGGAGTGCAGTGGCACAGTCTCAGCTTACTGCAAGCTCTGCCTCCCGGGTTCCAGCCATTCTCCTGCCTCAGCCTCCCGAGTAGCTGGGACTGCAGGCACCCGCCACCATGCCCAGCTAATTTTTTTGTATTTTTAGTAGAGACGGGGTTTCACTGTGTTAGCCAGGATGGTCTCGATCTCCTGACCTCGTGATCCGCCCGCCTTGGCCTCCCAAAGTGCTGGGATTACAGGCGTGAGCCACCTCGCCTGGCCAAAACTCTTATTTTCTGTTCGGAAATTGTTTTTCTTTGTTTTCTAAAATTATTATTACAAACTGACATTTTGTTTACTACTAATTTTTCATTATAAGAAAGGGTATACGCCAGGTTGGTGGGCTCAAGCCTGTAATCCCAGTACTTTGGGAGGCCAAGGCGGGCAGATCAGCTGAGGTCGGGAGTTCGAGACCAGCCTGACCAACATGGAGAAACCCTGTCTCTACTAAAAATACAAAATTAGCCGGGCGTGGTGGCACATGTCTGTAATCCCAGCTACTCAGGAGGCTGAGGCAGGAGAATTGCTTGAACCCGGGAGGTGGAGGTTGCCGTGAGCTGAGATCACGCCATTGCACTCCAGCCTGGGCAACAAGAGCAAAACTCCATCTCAAAAAAAGAAAAAAACAAAAACAAACCAGAGAGGGTATTTAGCCATGTTATGAGTTATATAGAATTTTGAAGTCTAGTCTAGGAATCTAATATCCATTTAACATAGTTCTGTTTTCCTCTAGGAAAATGCATTCCAAATGCCAAACCACAAACTTCAAAATGACATTTTGTGGACACACCCCATTTGTATCTGACTCCTGCCTGCTCATTTGCTTCTTTCCATCGAGCTACACACATCATGAACTTGGATTTTGTGCATGACATTGAAATACTGAAAAGCAAAGTCAATGCGGGCATTTCAGGCAGGCTCTGTGTTGGTTTGGGACTGAGCTGTTTTTCCCTATGCCATGCTGTCTCCACCAGTCTAACCCTTAGCCCTACTGTGAACCACAGAAGGGCAGGAGCTTCCCTTTAGGAACTATTTTCCACTTAAACAGAAACTGCTGGTTAACATCACTGGCCAAGTCGGGATCACTGCTGTCTGGGCTGGTGACCTCTGGGGTTACTGTCCACATGTGTCTGCTTTCCCTCAGCTGTGCCCTTCGGCTATTGGTACCCAAAGGGAAGAGGAAGGAAGAGTTGTGACAGCAGCAGTGCCCCCAGCAGGAAAGAGGGAGAGCAGTACACCCAGCCTGTGACACCCACTCTTGCCTGTCCACAAGCCCAGCATGGTAGGGGCACGGCTGTCAGGGAACTCTGCCACACTCCTCATTAAAGCCCCATAGCCAGGTGTGGTGGCTCATGCCTGTAATCCCAGCACTTTGGGAGGCCGAGGCGGGCAGATCACCTGAGCTCAGGAGTTTCAGACCAGCCTGGCTAACATGGCGAAACCCCATCTCTACTAAAAATACAAAAATTAGCTGGGCTTGGTGGCACACGCCTGTAATCCCAGCTGTTCAGGAGGCTGAGGCAGGAGAATTGCTTGAACCCGAGAGGCGGAGGTTGCAGTGAGCCGAAACCGCACCACTGCACTCCAGCCTGGGCAACAGAGTGAGACTCTGTCTCAAAAAATAAAACAAAAAGAAAAAGAAAAAAAAGCCCCAAGGGACAAGACTGAGACCCAAAACAAAAATCAAAATCCCTTCTACAACTCTGAACACAGTGTTAGGCACCCTATGTGAGGTAACGATGTTAGGTGAGTGAATTAACTGAATAAGTGACTTCCAGCACTCTAGCTAGGCAAAAATGTGAATTTGCAACATAGATTATTACTTACTTTATAAAAGAATCACCCTGGGCTTGCTTTATTTTATTTTACTTTATTTATTTTTTATTTATTTATTTATTTATTTATTTTTTTTGAGATGGAGTCCCACTCTGTTGCCAGGCTGGAGTGCAGTGGCACAATCCCGGCTCACTGCAACCTCTGCCTCCCAGGTTCAAGCGATTCTCCTGCCTCAGCCTCCCAAGTAGCTGGGATTACAGGCGTGTGCCACTACGCTCAGCTAATTTTTGTACTTTTAATAGAAACGGGGTTTCATCATGTTGGCCAGGATGGTCTTGATCTCTTGACCTTGTGATCCACCCACCTCGGCCTCCCAAAGTGCTGGGATTACAGGCGTGAGCCACCACGCCCGGCCTTACTTTATTTTTTGTTGTGTGGAGATGGAGTCTTACTGTGTTGCCCAGACTGGTCTCGAACTCCTGGGCTCAAGTGATCCTCTCGCCTCCCAAAGTGCTGGGATTACAGGCGTGAGCCACGGTGCTGGGCCTTGGGCTTACTTTTGAGGGTAATCCTAGAGAAGTTAAAAATAGAGAAATGTAAGTTGTATGTAAATTTTAAAAGAATTTTTTAATAAAAAATAGGATTTCAGCTACACGCAAATTTCTGGAGTCCCCAACATGTCCACTGTGTAGAATAAGACATGTCTTTAGGCAGATATTTGTTAATTATGAATAATTTTTATTCACACAGGTTCATTTTTCCTCAAATTATCCAGAAAACTGGTGCATGCCAGGGGGGCTTTGGGATGAGCCACAATTCTTTTTTTCTTTTTTTTTTGAGACAGAGTCTTGCTCTGTCACCCAGGCTGGAGTGCAATGGTGCAATCTTGGCTCACTGCAACCTCTGCCTCCCGGGTTCACGCCATTCTCCTGCCTCAGCCTCCCTGGTAGCTGGGACTACAGGCGCCCACCACCATGCCCGGCTAATTTTTTTTGTATTTTTAGTAGAGACGGGGTTTCACCGTGTTAGCCAGGATGGTCTCGATCTCCTGACCTCGTGATCCGCCTGCCTCGGCCTCCCAAAGTGCTGGGATTACAGGTGTGAGCCGCCGCGCCCGGCCAAGGGATGAGCCACAATTCTTAAAACTTTCACAAGACATAGAAATTTTGACTTATGCTGGGCGCAGTGGCTCACGCCTGTAATCTCAGCACTTTGGGAGGCTGAAGTGGGCAGATCACCTGAGGTCAGGAGTTTGAGACCAGCCTGGCCAACATGGCAGAACCTGTCTCTACTAATGATACAAAAAAATTAGCCAGGCGTGGTGGTGCACACCTGTAATCCCAGCTACTCAGGAGGCTGAGGCAGGAGAATCTCTTGAACCTGGGAAGGCGGAGGTTGCAGTGAGCCAAGATCGTGCCATTGCACTCCAGCCTGGGCGATGGAGCGAGACTCTATCTCAAAAAAAAAAAAAAAAAGAAAGAAATTTTGACTTAAACCGGGGCGAGGGGAGGGAATCTTTTTAAAGAGCCATCAAATATTTATTGCTGCCACTCAATCTCATGGACTCTAAACTAGTCATTGCCTGGAAATTAAGCCGTTGCCATGTCTCCAGGTCTGCTATGCAGGCAAAGAAAAGCAGAGCCATCTTCTATTGAATAGCACCTGTCAGAGGGTTGCCAAAACTCTGGGGAAAATCCTCAGGCAATGAAATTCTCAGGCAATGTTTTTTTTTTTTTTTTTTGAGACGGAGTTTCGCTCTTTTTGCCCAGGCTGGAGTGCAATGGCGCGATCTTGGCTCACTGCAACCTCTGCCTTCCAGGTTCAAGCAATTCTTCTGCCTCAGCCTCCCGAGTAGCTGGGATTACAGGCGTGCACCACCATGCCCAGCTAATTTTGTAATTTTAATAGAGACAGGGTTTCTCCATGTTGGTCAGGCCAGTCTCGAACTCCTGACCTCAGGTGATCTGCCTGCCTCGGCCTCCCAAAGTGCTGGGATTACAGGCGTGAGCCACGGCGCCTGGCCTACTCAGGCAATGTTAACCATGTAGTCCACAGCTGCAGTCCTGACCGGCTTCCACACAGGGCTTCAGTAAAACCTGAAATGTGCTGTATTACCTACCAGATTGAAAACATTCCCCTCCCTCCTCCTGAAAAGATAACACCCAACAACTATTGGTTGCAAGAGGATGCAAGGGAGTGAGTATTCTCATAAATTGGTGGTAGGAGAATAAATTGCAGTCAACTTTATGGAGAATAGTTTTTCAATACAAAATCCTTAAAAGTGTTTATACTCTGTCATTCAAAAACTCCACTTCTGGTCAGACACAGTGGCTCACGCCTGTAATCCTAACACTTTGGGAGGCTGAGGTGAATGGATCACGAGGTCAAGAGATCGAGATCATCTTGGCCAACGTGGTGAAATCCCGTCTCTGCTAAAAATACAAAAATTAGCTGGGCGTGGTGGTATGTGCCTGTAGTCCTAGCTACTCAGGAGGCTAGGGCAGAAGAATCGCTTGAACCCGGGAGGCAGAGGTTGCAGTGAGCCGAGATCGCGCCACTGCACTCCAGCCTGAGCAACAGAGCAAGACGCCATCAAAAAAAAAAAAAAAATCCCCCCCACCAAAAAAACCCCTCCACTTCTAGAATTGTATTAAAAGAAAACAAAGAAATATTTTTTAAAGTGTATGTAAAGCCAGGGACGACAGTGCATGCCTGTAGGTACCAGCTATGAGGAGGGCTGAGGCAGGAGGATCACTGGAGCCCAGGAGTTCAAGGCCAGCCTGGGCAACATAGTGAGATCCCCCATCTCTTTTTTAAAAAGTGTATGTAAGAGGATATTTTTCCCAACATTATTTATAATAGCAAAAAATACCGGAAAGCAATATAAAATAAGGCACCGAAATGATCGAATACTATGAATTGATCTAAGTCATTAAAGTTGTAGAAGGATATTTAATGACCTGGAAAATTGTCCATGATATCTGAAGTAGACGGAAGCAGATCACAAAGGAGCATCTTCCCCAGGTTTAGAAGGATAACGTGTGTTTATGTGTGCACAGAAAAAGGACTGGAGGGATACACACAAAAATATTGACATAGTTATCTCTGGATGATAGAATCAGGGCTGATTTTTTAAAATTAATTAATTATTTATTTATTTTTGAGATGGGGTCTCACTCTGTCACCCAGGCTGGAGTGCAGTGGTGCCATTTTCACTCACTGCAACCTCTGCCTCCCAGGCTCAAGTGATCCTCTCACCTCCGCCTCCCAAGTAGCTGCGATTACAGGTGTGCACCACCACCCCAGGTAATTTTTTGTATTTTTGGTAGAAATGAGGTTTCACCATGTTGCTCAGGCTGGTCTTGAACCCCTGAGCTCAGGTGATCCACCCGCCTCAGCCTTGTAAAGTGCTGGGATCACAGGCGTGAGCCACTGCGCCCAGCCAGCGCTGATTTTACAGTCTTCTTGGTGCTCGTCTTATTTTCCAATTTTCCAATGAACATGATTGTTTTTGTAATCAGGAAGAAACATATTCTAACAAAATAATTGTTCTGTAGGGCCACTTTGTTCTCCTTTCCTGAACCTCATTTGTGTCACAGACTCCTTTGAGAATGTGATGAGAATTGTGGATCTTCTTTCCAGAAGTGCCAATATATATTATCAGATTTTACCTATAATTTCTGGGTATTCACAACCTAGGGGTTCATAGGCCCTGAGTTCAGAACTGTTCATCCACAGTCTGGGTGGCTTCCACCCTGTATATAGATTTGATTGGCTCTTGTTTTTTTGTTAGTTTGTTTGTTTTGTTTTGAGATGGAGTCTCACTCTGTCACGCAGGCTGGAGTGTAGTGGTGTGATCTCGGCTCACTGCAACCTCTGACCCCTGGGTTCAAGCAATTCTCCTACCTCAGCCTCCCGAGTAGCTGTGATTACAGGCGCTTGCCACCGTACTGGGATTACAGGCGTGAGCTACCGCACCCGGCTGATTTGGTTGGCTCTTGGCACATTCTCCAGTGGTGCTGGGGTCCCCGGCCTTCTCCCCCACCGCCAGCCCTTTGACCACTCCAAGAGCAGGTGGGGCCTGTCCTCAGAATATCAATGGACTCATGTAGGTACTCTGATGTGCCGGAGTTGAGTCTCTCAGGACAACATCAACAACTGAAAAGAGTGGGTGGAGAAGATCACTGTGTTCTGGAATCCTGCCCTCAAAGCAGATAGGAAGAGTGAACATTGCAGGCCACTTCTGTAGTTTCTTAATGAGCTTTGGCCACTTGCTGCTCCCCAGGGGACTAGGGACTATATACTCAGATGACTGTTATTTGGATGCAGCCAGTAGGATGCTTGGGACTTTGAAAATTAATAGCAGGCAGTTATCATTGAGAAACCTGACTCAACATAGGAAGAGAATGATGAGAGCCGAGAGTAATGACTGGAGACTGGAGAACCACAGTCACGGGGTTACTGTCAGAGGCAGGAATTCAGAGACTTGGTGGCAGAAATGAAGAGGAAAGTAGAGCTTCAAACCTTAGTCCCACTGGACCCAAGATCGTGACCTTCGAGGAAGGTCAGGGGCATTGTATATGTGCCCCAGCTGAGGCTGGGGAAAGGTCTTAGAGCTGATTTGTGAATACTTTTATTATAGTTCTTACCTGTGAACTGAAAGCTAGCTGCTCATACGGCCGATGGAAAGGCCACAAAAGTTTCTAAACCAAAAAGCGACAAGATCTGAATCGACTCAGAGGAAGATAAGACCCCTTGGAGGTCAGAGGGGTACCAGATAGGAGGCTGTTGGAGTGATGGGACGTGAACTGAGGTAGTGGGGCTGGAGACTCGTTCAAGCTATAGAACCCAGAGGATCGGGGAGAGGTGGAATTGAATGGGGAGGCTGGAGGGGCTGGAGTCTTTACGAGAGTCTCTGAGGTGGCTAGCCTGGGAGATTGGGTGACTCCATTCTCCGAGACCACAAATACATGAGGCAGAGCTCTGTGGGACGACATAATGAGCTATCGTGGGCTTATTAATGTGAGGAGCCTGAAGACATCCCAGTGGAAATGTCCGGCAGGCATTAGGAAATATGAATCAGCAGTTACTATGTAACCAGATGATGTGGCTGCTAAAACGAGGACAAGATGAGGCTGCATTTATAGCCGCATAGTATTCAGGCAGAGGTAGTCATCGACTATTTGCCAGTCAGGTCTTTTGTGGAGTGTGCCTCATTGGCTTCGCTGGCAGTGGGCAGGGAGTGGGCATATTTTAAGACTGACGTTAGTAACCCAGCTCAGAACAGGACCAGAGGGATGGACCGGGATGACAGGAAAACTGGAACTTGTGTAACAGACACTAAAAAAACTAGGTGTCAGCGTTTTCTGGAAGAGGAACTCTGGGTGGAATGATCAGTGTGTAACAGGATATAAAAATGGAAGCTTCTACAGAGACACTGAGCTACAATAAATGTGAAATTTCAGAGTCAGGTGCCAAATCGCCATATATAGATTTACAAAAGAAATGGTTCCCGGGCCTGTTCAGCAACTCTGGAGGGTCTCAGCCAGATCAAAGATAGGAAAGGTCAGAGAGCGAGAAAGGGGAAATAGAGGAAGAGATTTAGGGGGAAGGGGTAGTAGCTGTGGTGTCTAAGACCCCACCCAAGCCCTTAAAATGAAAGGTTATATGGGGAAGGATGTATGTGGGAAGGTTTTACCTCTTAACCAAAGTCTAATGAGGGATCCGTCTGAGCCTGTCTCCTCACCCCCACTCTCCCCACCCTGGCCCTCAAAGGAGGGCTTCTTTACAGTTAATTGATTTCTTGGAATGGTCCCAAGGGACAGGAGCGAGGGACAGGAAAGAGTGAAACAGGGGAGGAGGGAAAGCTGATCCGAGCTCCTCATTATCGTAGGTAACTGGGGCTTGCTATCACTGGGGACTTTCCCAGGCCATGTAAATGACTCTCAGAATTCTCTGCCTGAAGGGTGGAACAGGACAGTATTTATCTATGGCTCCCAGCCCCACTCAGCCGAGGGTTGCCCTCGGGGTGTTTGCACAAGCTTCAGAATGCTGAGGTGGAGTCTCCCAACCCAGGCAGCCGCAAAGAAGCCCCAGGGCCAGAGTGAGAGGTGCTCATGACGCTGAGGGAGGTGCCGCTGTCTGGAATCATGGGAGACCCTGTCAGACCCACGCTTGAGAAGACTAAAGCAGGCTGTGGTGAAGTAGACTGGGGTCAACTCCTACCTGGGACTTCTAAAGGGTAAATGATGGGCTGGGCGTGGTGGCTCACACCTGTAATCCCAGCACTTTGGGAGGCCTAGGCGGGTGGATCACTTGAGGCCAGAGTTCAAGACCAGCCTGGTCAACATGGTGAAACCCTGTCTTTACTAAAAACACAAAAATTAGCCGGGTGTGGTGGCACACGCAGGTAATCTCAGCCACTAGGGAGGCTGAGGCAGGAGAATCACTTGAACCCAGGAGGCAGAAGTTGCAGTGAGCCGAGATCGCACCACTGCATTCCAGCCTAGGTGACAGAGTGAGACTCTGTTTCAGAAAAAAAAAAAATTTTAATCAAAATAAATAAAGGGTAAATGACGGCTGGCTCACTACCATGGTGGCCAAGACAGGGGAGTGCTGCCACACTGGAATCACCCGACCCTTCCACAGCACACTGGGAGAAAACTTGTCTGTTTCCTTTAACTCCACGGGAGGCAGCCTCCCTAGAGTTGTCTGAGAGGCTGCTCAAGAGGACTTCTGGGGGCTGGGGAGGCCTCAGCATAAAGAAGCCAGAGGGTACTTGCCCAGTGCCCAGGGCTGAGGAAGGTGACACTCATGCCTCTGTATTCACAAGCTTGGGAGATCCCCGAGCCATGAGAATCTTTGAAGAGCCCATAAAAACTCCCAGGGGACAGAGAGTCAGCTTTAGACACCTGCCAGGCTCAGAGAGAACCTGGCCAAGGGAGGCCTTGCCCGTTCCCTTACCACTCCGCCCTCCACCCATTCCCCACACTCAGAAGCTAGTAGGGATGGAGGGAAGGAGAAGGAAGTACAAGGTGGAGAAATATGAAGCCAGCCACATCCACTTCCTGCCCACTTCCTGCTGGAGGATTCCAACTGGAAGCAGGCCAGAGTTGGGGAGAGGAGAAGTTATAAAGAATCTCTTAGACTGGTTATTCTAATTATGGGAGAGGCTACATTTGTGCCTTTGAGGATCTATGAGACTATTACCTAAGACTGAGCTGAAAATCACGGGGCCCACTGGGGTATTTATACAGGAATGGAGTTGTTTATTTATCCAGCATATTAGGGTTCTCCAGAGAAACAGAACCAGTAGGATTGGGGCACATGATTATGAAGGCTGACAAGGCCCAAGATTTGCAGAGTGACTCAGCAAGCAGAAGACCCAGGAAGAGCCAATGTTTCAGTCTGAGTCTGAAGACAGAAAAAAACAATGTCCCAGCCTGAAGATAGGAAGAAGAAATTCCCTCTTATTTGGAGGATATCAGCCCTTTTGTTCTATTCAGGCCTTCAGCTGCTTGGATGAGGCTCACCCATATTAGGGAGGGCCATCTGCTTTGCTGGGTCGATAGATTCAGACGTTAATCTCATGCAAAAACACCCTTACGAAAACACCCAGAATAATGTTTAGCCAAATACCTGGGCACCCTGTGGCCCAGTCAAGTTGAGTCACAAAATTAACCGTCACTTCCAGGCAATGTCCACTGAATGGATTTTATTTTATTTATTTATTTATTTTTGAGACACAGTCTCACTCTGTCACCCAGGCTGCAGCACAGTGGCGTGATCTCGGCTCACTGCAACCTCTGCCTCCTGGGCTCAGGTGATTTTCCTGCCTCAGCCTCCTGAGGAGCTGGGATGGCAGGCACACACCACCACACTCGGCTAATGTTTATACTTTTTGTAGAGATGGGGTTTCACCATGTTGCCCAGGCTGGTCTCGAACTCCTGGCCTCAAGTGATCTGCCCACCTCAGCCTCTGAAAGTGCTGGGATTATGGGCGTGAGCCACCATGCCCGGCCCATTGAATGGATTTTGAAGAAGACTCAATAAAAGTAGTGTTTTCATTATGTATGAGTCAAGCATAGACAACATTCCAGTAACATTCTTAGAACTAGCTCAAGACCTCCTGTGGGGCCTGCTAAACCTGACCCTGACCCTTGGCTACCCAGTCCCTGACCCCTTCACTCTTTAGCCAGCCCCCATCTGCCTGACACATGGTTAGTACCTTCCTGGCTCTCAGTTTTAGACTCTGCCCTCTGAACTGCAGGCAACATCCCCCATCTGCCTGACACATGGTTAGTACCTTCCTGGCTCTCAGTTTTAGACTCTGCCCTCTGAACTGCAGGCAACATCCCCCACAATCTCTGAAGCAGCATCTTCACAGTCAGAACCCTAATGAAATCCCCATTAGACATGGTCTCAGAATCATTCAAGACATGATTCTCCCCCAGTTTGCTGGTGGATGTAACACCCTCTTCTGAAATAGCCTGGTGATTACTTTTTTTTTTTTTTTTGAGATGGAGTCTTGCTGTGTTGCCCAGGCTGGAGTGCAGTGATGCGATCTTGGCTCACTGCAACCTCCACTTCCCAGGTTCAAGCGATTCTGCTGCCTTGGCCTCCCTTGTAGCTGGGACTACAGGCATGTGCCACCACGCCCAGCTAATTTTTGTATATTTAGTAGAGACAGGGTTTCCCCATCTTGGCCAAGCTGGTCTCGAACCCCGACCTCAGGTGATCCACCCACCTTGGCCTCCCAAAATGCTGGGATTACAGGTGTGAGCCCTGCAGGCAGCTGGGCGCGGTGGCTCACACCTGTAATCCCAACACTTTGGGAGGCCGAGGCGAGTGGATCACCTGAGGTCAGGGGTTCGAGACCGGCCTGGCCAACATGGGGAAAGCCCATCTCTGTTAAATATACAAAAAAAATTAGCCAGGTGTGGTGGTGGGCGCCTGTAATCCCAGCTACTCGGGAGGCTGAGGCAGGAGAATCGCTTGAACCCGGGAGGCAGAGGTTGCAGTGAGCTGAGATCATGCCACTGCACTCCAGCCTGGGCAACAAAAGCGAGACTGTCTCAAAAAAAAAAAAAAGGGGGCCAGGCGCGGTGGCTCACGCCTGTAATCCCAGCACTTTGGAAGGCTGAGACAGGTGGATCACGAGGTCAGGAGATCGAGACCATCCTGGCTAACATGATGGAACCCTGTCTCTACTAAAAATACAAAAAAAAAAATTAGCCGGGCACGCACCTGTAGTCCCAGCTACTCGGGAGGCTGAGGCAGGGAGAATCGCTGGAACCGGGGAGGCAGAGGTTGCAGTGAGCCGAGGTGGCACTACTTCACTCAAGCCTGGGCGACAGAGCAAGACTCCACTTCAAAAAAAAAAAAAAGAAAGAAAAAGAAAACTTGCAGCCCACAATCAGCCAGAGAGGTCCCCAAGCTGAATTCTAGTGGCTTAGCTTGGGTGTGACAATCCACAGAACTAGGTTTTCTGGTTTGTTGTTGTTTTTTTTTTTTTTCTTTTTCCTACACAGCTTAGACCAAGGTGCCAGACAGCTTCCTTTGTAGCCCAGTAGCTCCAGCACTTGCACATCCTTTCCAGTGGGCACTTCAAGCCAGGATCTTTTTGGCTTTAATCATTTCAGGTCAGATGGAGGAAAGAAATATGTATGAGACTTGGTCTCTGCCTCTGCATAATCTCTACACTGTGTTCTGAGTGTGACAACCGAGAGAAAAACAAACTGTGTGCCTACCCCACCTTCTGTCTCAAGTAAGCCTCCCTAAAAGTGGAGCCTGGAACACGGGTTCTTGCACAAGTGGCAGTTATTCAGTGGGGGTGCTCTCAGCAGGAAGCTGTAAGGAGGGAGGAGAGAGGAGGAGGAGAGAAGAAGGTTAGCAAGGATGTGGTTCCAGGAGTCTAGCCTCAGGCCTGATCCCACGGGGAGCTCTGGAGCAGACACTGGATCTCAGAATCTGTTCTGCGCCGAAGCCAGGGAAAGGAGACTGTATGCCTCTATACCAATCAGTGGCTGAAGATGCCTAGCTCCAGAGCACCTCGGGTCTGAGTGGCTCCAATCATCTGAGGGCAAACCTCTGTAGAGGGTCACAGGTGTGAACCATCAGCAACAGCCACTGGAGCAGTTAGGGGACTGGCAGGCAGAACTGGTGAAAGAGGCCCCCGGTTATCTGGGCGGTGCTCCCAGAGTCTCTGTGGGCATACAGTGTGCATGCACTGTGGGCATATGGTCCCAGTGGGCATACAGTCTGAGTCACGTGTTCAAAAAGCAGATGGAGGCTTTTGGGTGAAGAAACTGGGAGGGAGAGGGCATCCCAGGGCTGTGCAATGGAGCCCGGTAAGGTCCTTTCCAACCTCATGCATTTCCAGGCATCTCACTATCCCAGGCACCCTTCTCTGGGCCCTTCTGGTATGCTTCTCTCATCATGTAGAATTCCCTTTCCACAATCTCCTTTCCCCTCTCTTCTCATCATCATCCCAACTTCCCTTTTCTTTCTTCTTCTTTTTTTTTGTAGACAGAGTCTTGCTCCATCGCCCAGGCTGGAGTGCAGCCGCGCAATCTCAGCTCACTGCAACCCCTGCCTCCTGGGTTCAAGCAGTTCTCCTGCCTCAGCCTCCCGAATAGCTGGGACTAGAGGCAAGTGCCACCACGCCTGGCTAATTTTTGAATTTTTAGTAGAGACGGGGTTGCGCCATGTTGGCCAGGCTGGTCTCGAACTCCTGACCTCGGGTGATTCACCTGCCTCGGCCTCCCAAAGTGCTGGGATTACAGGTGTGAGCCTCCGCACCCGGCCCCAACTTCCCTTTTCTTTCTCTCCTTTTCCTTGCAGTTGGCCAAGTGGTTGGAAGTCCACCTACAATGGGCATGCCGTCCTAGAACATCTCTCTTCTCTATCTTGGATTCGGTTCTATGGTAAATGTAGTGCGACCAGGAAAGCAGCTGTACATACTTATGCACACATTTTTATTTGAACATTTTCAAACTTTTTTTTTTTTTAAAGACAGGGTCTCACTCTGTCACCCTCGCTGGAGTGTGGTGATGCAATCACAGATCACTGCAGCCTTGACCTCCTGGGCTCAAGTGATCCTCCTACCTCAGCCTCCCAAGTAACTGGGACCACAGGTGTGTGCCACCACACCTGGCTAAATTGCTTTTTTTTTTTTTTTTGCATTTTTTTGTACAGACGGGGTTTCACCATGTTGCCCAGGCTGGTCTTGAACTCCTGAGCTCGAGTAAACCACCCGTCTCAGCCTCCCAAAATGCTGGGATTATAGGCGTGAGCCACCATGCCCAGCCTTTAAAACTTTTTATTATGGAAATTTTCAACATATATCCAAATAAAGAAACAGTAAAATAAACCCCATTGTACTCTTCACCCCATTTCAAAAACTGATGGCTGGCCCAGTGCAGTCACTCACGCCTGTAATCCCAGCACCTTGGGAGGCTAAGGAGGGAGGATTGCTTGAGCCCAGGAGTTCAAGACCAGCGTGGGCATCATAGCAAGACCCCCATCTCTACAAAAATAAAAGTTAGCTGGGCATGGTGGCATGCACCTGTGGTCCCAGCTACTCAGGAGGCTGAGGCAGGAGGATCACTTGAACCCAGGAGGTCAAGGCTGCAGTGAGCTGTGATCACACCACTGCACTCCAGCCCAGAACAAAACCCTGTCTCAAAACGAAAACAAAAAAACACAAAAACCGATGGCCAATCTTATTGCCTCCATACCTTCACCCACTCCTCCATGTCCAGAATGCTTTGCAGCAAATCCCAGATATCATATCATTTGTAGATTTTTCCAAAGATAGCTCTAAGAGCTAAGGACTTTTATAAAAGAACATAACCACAGTACCATTAACATTCACCATAACAATAATTATTTCATATCATCAAGTATCTACTCAGTGTTCACATTTTCCCAATTGTCTTATACTTTTTTTTTTTTTTTTTTGGAGACAAGAGTCTCACTCTGTCACCCAGGCTGGAGTGCAGTGGTGCAATCTTGGCTCACTGCAACCTCTACCCCCTGGGTTCAAGCGATTCTCCTGCCTCAGCCTCCCAAGTAGCTGGGATTACAGGCATGTGCCACCACACTATGGAGGAAAAGTTAAATATTAATTTTTTTTTTTTGAGACCGAGTTTTCACTCTGGTTGCCCAGGCTGGAGTGCAATGGCGTGATCTCAGCTCACCACAACCTCCACCTCCTGGGTTCAAGCAATTCTCCTGCCTCAGCCTCCCAAATAGCTGGGACTACAGGAATGCGCCACCACGCCTGGCTTATTTTGTATTTTTAGTAGAGACAGGGTTTCACCATGTTGCCCAGGCTGGTCTTGAACCCCTGACTTCAGGTGATCCACCCACCTCAGCCTTTCAAAGTGCTGAGATTATAGGCGTGAGCCATCATGCCCGGATGGAAAAGTTAAATATTAAACTTGAACTCAGTTGAACATGGGCAAAAACAATGGTCACCAAGTCCCAGAATAGTTTGTGTGAGCCCCTTGAGGCATTCATCCAGCACTGTTTCAGAGAAATCTCTATTTCAATCTATTCCTGTACATTAGTTATTGAAAAACAACAGACAGGCGCAGTGGCTCACACCTGTAATCCCAACACTTTGGGAGGAGAGGCGGGCGGATCACGAGGTTAGGAGATGGAGACCATCCTGGCCCACATAGTGAAACCCCGTCTCTACTAAAAATACAAAAATTAGCTGGGTGTGGTGGCGCACGCCTGTAATCCTAGCTACTCGCGAGGCTGAGGCAGAAGAATCACTTGAACCCGGGAGGCGGAGGTTGCAGTGAGCGCCACTGCACTCTAGCCTGGCGACACAGCGAGACTCCGTCTCAAAAAAAAAAAAAAAAAAAAAAGAAAAAGAAAAGCAACAGACAATCACAAAAACAAGTTGACCTTTTTGTGGTCCTTGAGCCCAGTCCCAAAGGGCCCTCATGACTGGGCCTCATGCTAAACAACTCGTTACAAAAAGAGGGTCCCAGACTGCACCGAAGCTTCATGAGACCTCTCCTCATCTGTGCACTGATGAGTGGCCAACTCTGGAGCCCAGGCTGTTGCTTTCCAGTCTGGTGGTGAGTCCTCCATAGTCTGGTGAGTGTAGTGTCTGACTCTGGAGCCCAGGCTGTTGCTTCCTGGTCTGGTGGTGAATCCTCCATAGTCTGGTGAGTGTAAATATATATATATATGTGTGTATATCTATCTATCTATCTATCTATCTATCTATCTATCTATCTATCTATCTTTTCCCTTATCCCCTTCCCATTTCAATTTGCTTGTTACATCATTTGCCTATTATATCTGCATTGCCATTTACGTGGGATAAAGATTGTTTACCCTTGAAGGTATTGTGTGTGTGTCTTTTCTTCTCCCCTCTCACGTTTCCCACACAGAACACACACCTAGCTAATTTTTGTATTTTTAGTGGAGATGGGGTTTCACTATGTTGGCCAGGCTGGTCTCAAACTCCTGACCTCATAATCCACCCACCTTGGCCTCCTAAAGTGCTGGGATTACAGGCGTGAGCCACTGCCCCTGGCCATCTTATACATTTTTAATAGTTTGTTTGAATCGAGATCCAAATAAGTCCATACATTGCATTTGGCTAATATGTTTCTTAAGTCTGTTAGTCTGTAGGTTTACCCTCCATCTCATTTTTTTTCTTGCAATTTGTTGTTTTTAAAGAAACTGAATAGTTTGTCCATAAGAGTTTCTCACTGCCTGAATATTGCTTAGTGCACACTCATGGTGCAGATTCACATGTTCCTCTGTCCTTGATATTCTCTGTAAATTGGAAGTTAGAGTGAAAGCAGGGCTATCCAATAGAGCTTTCTGCAATTATAGAGATGTTCTATATCTGCATCCTTCAATATGGTAGCCACTCATCCTGTGTGGCTATGAGCACTTGAGATGGGGCCAGTGAGACTGAGGAGCTGCATATTTAATTTAATTTAATAATTTAATTAATTATGTATTTACTTATTGAGACAGAGTCTCAGTCGCCCAGGCTGGAATGCAGTGGCGTGATCTCAGCTCACTGCAACCTCTGCCTCCCAGGTTCAAGTGATTCTCGAGCCTCATCCTCCCTGGTAGCTGGGACTACAGGCGTTCGCCACCATGCCCGACTAATTTTTTTTTTTTGAGGCGGAGTTTCACTCTTGTTGCCCAGGCTGGAGTGCAATGACATGATCTCGGCTCACCGCAACCTCTGCCTCCCGGGTTCAAGCAATTCTCCTGCCTCAGCCTCCCAAGTAGCTGGGATTACAGGCATGCACCACCACGCCTGGTTAATTTTATATATTTTTTAGTAGAGGCTGAGTTTCTCCATGTTGGTCAGGTTAGTCTCAAACTCCCGACCTCAGGTGATCCACCTGCCTCAGCCTCCCAAAGTGCTGGGATTACAGGTGTGAGCTACCTTGCCTGGCCTTTTTTTTTTTTTTTTTTTTTTTGTATTTTTAGTAGAGACAGGATTTCACCATGTTGGCCAGGCTGGTCTTGAACTCCTGACCTCAAGTGATCCACCCACCTCAGCCTCCCAAAGTGCTGGATTACAGGCCTGAGCCACCGTGCCCAGCCTATTTAATTTTAATTCATTTAAATTCAAATAGCCACATGTGGCTAGTGACTATTGAATTGGACAATGCAGATCTAGAGGCTTGAGCAGAGTTGATTTTTTTTTTTTTTTGAGATGGAGTCTCACTCTGTCGCCTAGGCTGGAGTGCAGTGGCGCGATCTCGGCTCACTGCATGCTCCGCCTCCTGGGTTCATGCCATTCTGCTGCCTCAGCCTCCCCAGTAGCCGGGACTACAGGCGCCTGCCGCCACGCCCAACTAATTTTTTTGTATTTTTAGTAGAGTTAGCCAGGATGGTCTCGATCTCCTGACCTCATGATCCGCCCGCCTCGGCTCCCAAAGATTTTGTTTTATGTTTAAAACTACTTCACGTGGTGATGGTGACTTCCCTCATCCACCACTGTATTTAGTTACAGAGTGTTTCTTCTGGTCTGCAGTCTGCCCTGATGGTGTCTGTGCTTTTTATGCACTTCCCAATAGGCCGCAGGGTGGCACTGCCAGCTTGATCTCCTCTGAGGCAGCCACCAGCACTATGGATGCAATGACTTAGCCAGGGCCCAGCTACACAGCAAATTTCCCTCACTGTTTGTTGGACTTCATCATGCTTCCTTCACAAAGCCTGCAAAATCATGGAATTCGAATGTTTCTTCATTTTACAGATGAAGAAAATGAGGCAGGGAGAGGAGCAGACTGATTCTCAATGCTGTGCTCCCCTCCTCAGGGAAGAGCTGGGGAACCCATGTGGGGATAGGAAAGAGGTAAAATGTTACACAGCTAGTTAATGGCAGAGCAGAGATGGAACTTAAGTCTGTCTTTTAATGCTCATACCAGTGTTATTTCTGTTTTCTTCTATCAACACAGTGAATGTCATGGTAGATTTGCTGATGTTGAGCCATCTTTGCATTCTTGCAATAATCCTGCTTGGCCATGTTTTAGTGTCTTAACACACTGCTGGATTCAATTTGCTATTATTTTATTTAGGATTTTTGAATTTCTGTTCATAAGTGAGTTCAGCCTATTTCTTTCTTATCTTGATACTCTACTTTCTTGTTTTAATATCAGGATTCTCCCATCCAAGTACTAACCAGGCCCGACCCTGCTTAGCTTCCGAGATCAGATGGGTTTGGGTGCATTCAGGGTGGTATGGCCGTAGACCGAAGATCAGGATTCTAATAGTTCCATAAAATGAATTGGGCAGCTTCCTCTCTTTTCTATTTTTTTTTTTTTTTTTTTTTTTGATGGAGATTCGCTCTCTTGCCCAGGCTGGAGTGCAATCACTGCTCACTGCAACCTCTGCCTCCCAGGTTCAAGCGATTCTCTTTGCCTCAGCCTCCCAGATAGTTGGGATTACAGGTGTGTGCCACCCCGCCTGGCTAATTTTTGTATTTTTAGTAGAGACGGGGTTTCACCATGTTGGCCAGGCTGGTCTCAAACTCCTGACCTCATAATCCACCCACCTTGGCCTCCTAAAGTGCTGGGATTACAGGCGTGAGCCACTGTGCCCAGCCCTCTTTTCTATTTTCTGTAACCATTTACATTAGGTAGGATTTCCTATTTTTTGAAGATTAGGTAAAACACATCCATGAAATTGTCTGAACCTGGTTCCCTTCTTTCCTCCCTCTTTCCCTCTCTCCCTTGCTTCCTTTCTTTTTTCTTTCTTTTGTGGAGGTAGGGTGGGGGCCTTGGGAGAGATTTTTGGCTTTCTGTTTCGTATTTTTAAAAAGCGTTATTGGTTATTCTGATATCCCATTTCTTAATTGATTTAGTTATTGTACATCTAGAAGATTGTCTCTTTCATCAAGTTTTCCAAATTAATTGGCATAAAGCTGTTCATAGCGATTGCATGTGATTTTTCAGATCTCTTCAGTACATTTTCCTCTCCACCATGCTGAGTGTTGTCCAGTCTCGTGCCACAAGGCCTGCACAATGACTTTGTAATCGTTATTCTGAACACCAGCTGCAAATGTGCAGTAAATGTATACTGTCCATTTATTAATAAGACAGGGAGCATTAACCAGATATGGAGAGAAAGCCACAGTTCGTAGGGCTTGCAAAGGGCATTTAGTTTAGTTTACTCTCCTGCCCCAACACAAATCTGCATAAAATACTGCTTGGTTTTGTCACTGCCTTGCTTAAGAATGTCCCACTAGCACAGAGTCTAAATTGCTTGGCCAGGCTTTCAGGATCCTATGGAGTCAAGCCCTCCATAAATGACTGTGTCCAGTATCAGACCTAGAGCCAGGGAGAATGCCAGAGACAAGGGCACCTTAAAAGGGGTGTCTACAGTTAGTTGGGAAGTCAAAATAACACTATGAGGTAAATCTCATGCTAATCTGCAAAATACTGCTTTAGATACAAACAGCAGGGAGTGATTGGGTGAGGGGAGAGTTGGCCTAGTGCCAGGGGCCAGGAAGGGAATGGCCAGGCAGGAAGGAGCACAAAGAGAGTTTTAGGCAACAGAAACTGCCAGAAGAAAGGCAAAATTAGTGGGACAAAGGTGCAGGGGCAAAAAGCACCACGGGATCCAGAATGTGAGAGGGGGGCCTGGCTTAAGAGGCCATCTGATTATAGACATGGAAGGAGAGAGGGCCTGCCTGCTGGGCTCTTCTGTGTCAATCAGGAACTAAAACCATCCAATGAATTTTTGGGAGTGAGAATCAACAAGATTCACTGATATTCTTTCATATAAGAATACATTCTTGCCAGGCGCAGTGGCTCACATCTGTAATCCCAGCACTTTGGGAGGGTGAGGCGGGTGGATTGCCCAGGAGTTTGAGACCAGCCTGGCCAACATGGCAAAACCTCATCTCCACTAAAAATACAAAAATTAGCCAGGCATGGTGGCAGATGCCTGTAATCCCAGCTACTAGGGAGGCTGAGGCAGGAGAGTTGCTTGAAGCCGAGAGGCAGAGATTGCAGTGAGCCGAGATTGCATCACTGCACTCCAGCCTGAGTGACAGAGTGAGACACTGTCTCAAAAAAAAAAAAAAAAAAAAAAAAGGAATACATTCTTGTGGAGACAACCCAAATGATGTCCATGGGTAAACAAGTGCGATACATCTATACAATGGAATATTATTCAGGCTTAAAAAGGAAGGACTTTTTTTTTTTTTTTTTTTTGAGACAGGGTCTCACTGTCACCCAGGCTGGAGTACAGTGGCACAATCACAGCTCACTGCAGCCTTGACCTCCCGGTCTCAAGTAATCCTGCCACCTCAGCCTCCCAAGTAGCTGGGACCACAGGCATGCACCATCACACCCAGCTAATTTTTGTATTTTTAATTTTTGTTTATTTTTTGTAGAAAATAAATTTTGTAGGAAGGAAATTCTGACACATGCTACAACATAGGTGAAACATAGATATTCTACTAAGTGAAAGAAGCCAGACACAAAAGGACACATATTGTGAGTCCACTTATCTGAGGTCTCTAGAATAGTTAGGTTCATAGAGACAGAAAATGGAATGGTGGTTGTCAGCAGCTAGTGGGGAGGGGAAAATAGGGAATTAGTGTTTAAGGGATACAAAATTTCAGTTTGGGAAGATGAAAAGGTTCTAGAGATGGATGGTCATGATGGTTGCACAACAATGTGAATGTACTGAATGCCACTGAACTGGACAAGTAAAAATGGTTAAAATGGTAAATTATAAATTTTTTCTATTTTTAATTTTTTTTCTTTTTTTTTTTCTTTTTTTTTGAGACAGTGTTTCGCTCTTGTTGCCCATGCTGGAGTGAAATGGTGTGATCTTGGCTCACTGCAACCTCCACCTCCTGGGTTCAAGTGATTCTCCTGCTTCAGCCTCCCAAGTAGCTGGAATTACAGGCGTGCGCCAACATGCCCCGCTAATTTTGTATTTTTAGTAGAGACGGGGTTTCTCTATGTTGGTCAGGCTGGTCTCAAACTCCCGATCTCAGGTGATCCACCCGCCTCGGCCTCCCGAAGTGCTGGGATTACAGGCGTGAGCCACCACGCCTGGTCTGATTTTTTTTTTTTTTTTTAAAGAAGTCTTGCTCTGTCGCCCAGGCTACAGTGTAGTGGCACAATCTTGGCTCACTGCAACCTCTGCCTCCTGGGTTCAAGCGATTCTCCTGCCTCAGCCTCCCAAGTAGCTGAGATTACAGATGCACACCACCACGCCTATCTATCTATAGAAAGGATCTTTCCACATAGTTTGTGGGGCTTTTGGCTTTTTTTTCTGAGACTGAGTCTCGCTCTATCGCCCAGGCTGGAGTGCAGTGGCATTATCTTGGCTCGCTGCAACCTCCGACTCCCAGGTTCATGTGATTCTCCTGCCTCAGTCTCCTGAGCAGCTGGGATTACAGGCGTGCACCACTACGCCCAGCTAATTTTTGTATTTTTAGTAGAGACGGGGTTTCACCATGTTGGCCAGGCTGGTCTCAAACTCCTGACCTCAAGTGATCCGCTCACCTCAGCCTCCCAAATTGCTGGAATTACATGCGTGAGCTACCATTCCCAGCCTTTCCACATAGTTTGAATGTCTGACAATAAGCATGTAATCTTGCAATAATAAGATAACTAAAGGTGGAAAAAACTAAACAGAGAAGGATGTCATGTGACAGATAAGCATAAAAAGTGCTGGGGCTCTGGCTGAAAGCCACCTCAGGGGAGGGTTTTCCTTCTTCAGAGCAGGGGCTCTGCTTTCTCGTAAATCCCTGGGGATGACTGAGAAGCAGATGAAAGGTTAGGGCTCCGGAGGAAGCTAACTCCTAGCAACCTCTGCCCATTCTCCCCCTTGAGCAAAGGGACCTTGGAGGCTGGCAGTGAACACAGGAGATGCACCCTGCATCCAGTCCCACCTACCGCCACACACACCTAGGGCCTGGCCAGGGGTCTAAGATGGCCAAGTGCACAGCAGCTAAGACACACACAAGCAGAGGCCCTTGAGAGGTGGGCACCTTGCTGGAGAGCACAGGCCAGGCCTCATCTGGACAGCAACTTCCCCACCCCACCGGGGACAGTCCCATCCAGACATTCTGCGTTGCAGGGAGAAGCCAGCACGGTCCAGGGGACTGCGAGGGAACTGGCATCTGAAATGTTCATTCCTCTGCTTTGCTCCCAGGTTGCTAGGGTAGAATCCATAAACGCGCTGACTGGCTTCATTACTGATTAATAAGTTCCAGCTCTATGCCTGACAATCCCAGGCGGCTCCCTGCTTTTCCTAAGAGCAGGTTCAAAGCCGTGGCTCTCCCCCAGCCCCAGGCTCCTACAGATCAGTTCACTGGGGCCTCCTCTTCCCAGGCCTGGTGAACTGGCCTTGCCTTCACCTCTGGGTGTGTGTGTGTGTGTGTGTGTGTGTGTGTGTGTTTGTGTCTCCATGTGCCCATCAGATCCTTCCTGAAGCAAACTGGCTGAGTGGTCATGCACCTTCCCAAGGCTGACCTAGCCCTTGAACGCATCCTACTCATTCCCTGTCTCTTGGGTGTTTCTTGATTTCCCATGTCCCTCTTACGTTTTCTTTCTCTCTTTCACCAGATATCACTGTCACAGGCTGTAAACAGGATCCGTATCTCCCCTGTCCTTGAAAAAAATCAAACCCAAATAATGTCCTTAGTACAGCCTCTCTCCTTCCTGTGACCCAAACCACTGACAGCTGTCACATAACTCTATTACAAGTCTCCCCAGCACCTCCCAGGCATTCTGTTTTTTAAAAATTAATTTGTATTAAATAGAGATGGTCTCTATTTAATAAACATTAGCGTCTCTTTATGCTGCCCAGGCTGATCATGAGCTCCCAGCCTTAAGCAATCCTCCTGCCTTGGCCTCCCAGAGCACTGGGATTACAGGTGTGAGCCACCACATCTGGCCTGATCTGCTATCACTCTAGATTACATTTGTCTTCTCTACAGTCAGATAGAAATCTAATCATGTAGTATATATTATTTTGTATCTTGTGTTTTTGCTCAATGTGTGTTTTTTTCAGACGGAGTCTTACTGTAGCACCCAGGCTGGAGTGCAGGAGCACGACCTCGGCTTACTGCAACCTCGATCTCCTGGACTCAAGTGATTCTCCTGCCTCAGCCTCCCAAGTTGCTGGGATTACAGGCTCACGTCACCACACCTGGGTAATTTTTGTGGTTTTAGTAGAGACAGGGTTCACCATGTTGGCCAGGCTGGTCTTGAACTCTTGACCTCAAGTGATCCACCTGCCTCAGCCTCCCAAAGTGCTGGGATTACAGGCATGAGCCACCATGCCTGGCCAATTTTTGTATTTTTTTGTAGAGATGGGATTTCACCATGTTGTCTAGACTGGTCTCAAACTCCTGGGCTCACGCAATCTGCCCACCTCGACCTCTCAAAGAGGCACTTTCTTTTTTTCTTTTCTTTACTTTTTTTTTTTTTTTTTTTTTGAGACAGAGTTTTGCTGTTGTTGCCCATGCTGGAGTGCAGTGGCGCGATCCCGGCTCACTGCAACTTCCGCCTCCCGGGTTCAAACCATACTCCTGCCTCAGCCTCCTGAGTAGCTGGGATTACAGGCGTCCACCACCACGCCCAGCTAATTTTTTGTATTTTTAGTAGAGATGGGGTTTCACCATGTTGGCCAGGCTGGTCTGGAACTCCTGACCTCAGGGATCCACCCGCCTCGGCCTCTCAAAATGCTGGAATTACAGGCGTAAGCCACCGCACCCAGCCCCACTTTTTTTTTTTTTCTAAACAGCTTTATAATTTACATACTGCTGGCCGGGCGAAGTGCCTCGCGCTTGTAATCTGAGCACTTTGGGAGTCCGAGGCAGGTGGATCGCTTGAGGTCAGGAACTCGAGACCAGCCTGACCAGCATGGCGAAACCCCATCTCTACTAAAAGTACAAAAATTAGCCAGGCGTGGTGGTGGGCGCCTGTAGTCCCAGCTACTAGGGAGGCTGAGGCAGGAGAATCACTTGAACCCGGGAGGCGAGGCTGCAGTGAGCCGAGATCATGCCACTGCACTCCAGCCTGGGAGACAGAGCAAGACTCTGTCTTTAAAAAACAAAAAAAACCCATACAATCCACCCATTTAAAGTGTATAATTATGTTGTTTTAGTATTTTCACAGATGTTTGCAACTATCACCACTTCAGTTTCTTTTTGTCCCATAAACTTTCTGAAAATTGGACCCTTGAAATATTATGGAATAACTCTAGAAATCAGATTCTCTCCCCCTCCAGGGTGCATTGTGTTACTACTGTCTATTCTTGTTTGCTTCTGAACTAATTCTGTGTGTTCTTTGTCATGTGTGGCCACTGAAGTCCACTGGGTTAGCTTAGTGGTCAGCTAATGAATGGATTGAGATTTCCTTAAGTATTTGGAAACCATAAGCCTCCCAGTCTTTGCTGGTCTTTACTGTGGGTTTTTGGAGCAAACCTTCAAACTCAGCCAGGCAGCTGACAACCCTACCTTAGCCTTCACGTCCTGCTTGCACAGAGCATCAGGGTTCCCCATTGAGAGCCCTCCTGTTGTAAATAAAGGAGCTGGGGAGACCAAATTATTGTGTGGGAAGTTTGCTTAGCAAAATGGTAGACATGCCTAACTGATCCCCTTTCTCCCCTTTTCTCTTATTAACAGTCCCCCTATGTTATTGGGGACAGAATTGTGCCCAGACAAGAAAATGATGTTTCCCAGCCTCCCTTGCAGCTGAGTGGGGACGACCATTGAGATGTAAGTGAAAGTTGATGGATGGTGTTGAGAGGTGACAGCATGCTGGCAGCCCTCACAGCCCTCACTCACTCTCTGCGCCTCCTCGGCCTCGGCGCCCACTCTGGCCATGCTTGAGGAGCCCTTCAGCCCACTGCTGCACTGTGGGAGCCCCTTTCTGGGCTGGCCGAGGCCGAGGCCGGCTCCCTCAGCTTGCGGGGAGGTGTGGAGGGAGAGGCGCGGGCGGGAACCAGGGCTGCATGGGGCACTTGCAGGCCAGCGTAAGCTCTGGGTGGGCGTGGGCTCGGTGGGCCCACTGTCTGAGCGGCCGGCTGGCACTGCCAGCCCCGGGCAGTGAGGGGCTTAGCACCTGGGCCAGCAGCTGTGGAGGGTGCGCTGGGTCCCCCAGCAGTGCCGGCCCACCTTGGAGCTAAGGCAAATTCTCGCCGGGCCTCAGCTGCCTCCCCGCGGGGCAGGGCTCGGTACCCGCAGCCTGCCATGCCTGAGTCTCCTCCCCCCAGCCCCGTGGGCTCCTGCACAGTCCGAGCCTCCCCTAGGAGCACCACCCTCTGCTTCTCGGCGCCTGGTCCCATCGACCGCCCATGGGCTAAGGAGTGTGGGCACAGGGCGCAGGACTGGCTGGCAGCTCCACCTGTGGCCCTGGTGCGGGATCCACTAGGTGAAGCCAGCTGGGCTCCTGAGTCTAGTGGGGACTTGGAGAACCTTTATGTCTAGCTAAGGGATTGTAGATACACCAAACAGCACTCTGTGTCTAGCTCAAAGGTTTGTAAACACACCAATCAGTACCCTGTGTCTAGCTCAAGGTTTGTAAATGCACCAATCAGCCCTCTGTATCTAGCTAATCTGGTGGGGACTTGGAGAACATTTACGTCTAGCTAAGGGATTGTAAACACACCGATCAGCACTCTGTGTCTAGCTCAAGGTGTGTAAATGCACCAATCAGTGCTCTGTGTCTAGCTGATCTGGTGGGGACTTGAAGAACCTTTATGTCTAGCTAAGGGATTGTGAATGCACCTATCAGCACTCTGTGTCTAGCTCAAGGTTTGTAAATGCACCAATCAGTGCTCTGTGGGGACTGGGAGAACTTTTGTGTCTAGCTCAGGGATTGTAAACACACCAATCAGCACCCTGTCAAAATGGACCAATCAGCGCTCTGTAAAATGGACCAATCAGCAGGATGTGGGTGGGGCCAGATCAGGGAATAAAAGCAGGCTGCCCAAGCCCGCAGTGGAAACCTGCTCCCCTTTTACACTGTGGAAGCTTTGTTTTTTTGCTCTTTGCAATAAATCTTACTGCTGCTCACTCTTTGAGTGCGCACTGCCTTTATGAGCTGTAATACTCCCCAGGAAGGTCTGCAGCTTCACTCCTGAAGCCAGCGAGACCACCAACTCACCAGGAGGAAAGAACAACTCCAGACGTGCCACCTTAAGAGCTGTAACACTCATCGCGAGAGTCTGCAGCTTCACTCCTGAAGTCAGCGAGACCATGAACCCGCCAGAAGGAAGAAACTCCAAACACATCCGAACATCAGAAGGAATAAACTCTGGACACGCCATCTTTAAGAACTGTAACAGTCACCGTGAGGGTCCGCGGCTTCATTCTTGAAGTCGGTGAGACTAAGAACCCACCAATTCCGGACACACGGTTGCTAGGAAAGGCCTTTTGGCCCTGGCCTTTCTCTTACTTCCTGTTTCAAATGTGGGTGTGATGATAGACTTCCAGCAACCATTTTGTGATCTTAAGGATGGAAGCCATGTCCTGTGGGTGAAAAGGTAGAAAGTTAGAAAGAACCGACCTGAGCTTCTTGAGGCTTTTCTCTGGACTTTTATGTGAAAGAGAAATAAATATCTATCGTTTTGTTTTGTTTTGTTGCTTGAGACGGAGTCTCTGTTGCCCAGGCTGAAGTGCAGTGGCACAATCTTGGCTCACTGCAAGCTCCGTCTCCTGGGTTCACGCCATTCTCCTGCCTCAGCCTCCTGAGTAGCTGGGACTACAGGCGCCCGCCACCACACCCGGCTAATTTTTTGTATTTTTAGTAGAGACGGAGTTTCACCATGTTAGCCAGGATGGTCTCGATCTCCTGACCTCGTGATCCGCCAGCTTCAGCCTCCCAAAGTGCTGGGATTACAGGCGTGAGCCACCGCCCCTGGCCTTATCTATCTTTTTTAAACCACTTAATTGATTTTCTGTTTTATGAGCCACATCTAATCGTAGCTAGTATAGCAAGCACAAAATTAGAGTTGGGGAAGAAGAATAGCCCAGAGTAATAGTTCTTGCAGGCTGGGCTACATATCCAGAGCCCTTGCCATTCTCCAGAGGCCATCTGTGGTAGGCAGCCGCAAAGATGGCCCCAAATGGCCAAGCACGATGGCTCACACCTGTAATCCCAGCACTTTGGGAGGCCGAGTCAGGTGGATCACTTGAGGTCAGGAGTTCGAGACCAGCCTAGCCAACATGGTGAAACCCCATCTCTACCAAAAATATAAAAAATTAGCCAGGTGTGGTGGTGGGCGCCTGTAGTCCCAGCTACTCGGGAGGCTGAGGCAAGAGAATCTCTTGAACCTGGGAGGTGGAGGTTGCAATGAGCCGAGATTTAGCCACTACACTCCAGCCTGGTGACAGAGCAAGGCTCCGTCAAAAAAATAAAAAATAAAAAAAAGGCCCCAAATGATCCTCACATTTCGGTGTTCACTAGTTCAGTAGGCTGGCCTGTGTAATCAATAGGATACTGCAGAAGGGTGACAGTGTGACTTCTGAAGGTAGCCCATTACAGACATTGCAGTTTGTTTACACTGTAAACCAAAAAGTGTCTGAGACAGGTCTCAATCAATTTAGAAGTTTACTTTGCCAAGGTTAAGGACATGCCTGGAAGAAATAAACATGAGTCACAGAAACAGTTAGTGGTCTGTGCCTTTCTCCAAAGATGATTTTAAGGGCTTCGGTATTCAAAGGGGAAAAGCAGGCTGGAGGAGAAAGAGGGAGGGTATGGTCACATTACTGAATCCACATCTTGCAAGAGAAAAGGAGCAAGTAGAGGAATAGTCAATTATGTATTCATCTCGCACTAAGTAATCACCACTTTCCATAAGATAAGGTATAACATAGAGTAGCTACCTGTAGAGGTATTTAACCTTTTATCTGTAGCTATCTGCTTAGGAATAAAAGGAAAAGCAGCTTCTTGCATGACTCAGCTTTCAGCTTCTTTTTTTTTTTTTTTTTTTTTGGCAGAGTGAATTGAGGTCCCAATGAGTTTTTATTTTCCTTTCACATCATCTTGCTCTCTCTCGAATCACTTGTTCTGGGGAGAGCCAGCTGCCACGCTGTGAGGATACTCGAGCAGCCCTATAGAGAGCCCCATGTGGTGAGGAATTGAGGAATCCTCCCACTTCAGCCTCCTGAATAGCTGGGACTACAGGTGTACACCACCACCCCTAGTTAATTTTTGTTTGTTTTTATTTTTGTTTGAGTCTCGCTCTGTCCCCCAGGCTGGAGTGCAGTGATGCGATCTCAGCTCCCTGCAACCTCCGCCTCCTGGGTTTAAGCAATTCTCCTGCCTCAGCCTCCCAAGTAGCACCACCACACCCGGCTAATTTTTTTATATTTAAAAATATATTTATATTTAAAACTCTTGACCTCAAGTGATCCACCCACCTCAGCCTCCCAAAGTGCTGGGATTACAGGTGTGAGCCACCTCGCCTGGCCTAATTTTTGTATTTTTGGTAGAGACGGGGTTTCACCATGTTGGCCAGGCTGGTCTTGAACTCCTGGCTTCAAGTGGTCTGCCCACCTCAGCCTCCCAGAGTGCTGCGATTACAGGTGTGAGCCACCCAGCTTGGCCCCCAAGCTGGTCTTGAAATCCTGGGCTCAAGCAATCTATTGGCCTCGGCCTCCCAAAGTGCTGGAATTACAGGTGTGAGCCACCACACCCTGCTAGATTTTTTTTTTTTTTTTTTTTTTGAGACGAAGTCTTGCTCCTGTCACTCAGGCTGGAGTAAAATGGCACAATCTTGGCTCACTGCAAGCTCAGCCTCCCAGGTTCAAGCGATTCTCCTCCCTCAGCCTCCTGAGTAGCTGGGATTACAGGCGCCTGCCACGACACCCGGCTAATTTTTTGTATTTTTAGTAGAGATGGGGTTTCACCATGTTAGCCAGGCTGGTCTTGAACTCCTGACCTCAGCTGATCCACCCACCTCAGCCTCCCAAAGTGCTGGGATTACAGGTGTGAGCCACCGCGCCCAGCCACCCTGCTAGATTTTTAAAATGTTTTATAGAGATGGGGTCTCACCATATTGCCTAGGCTGGTCTCGAATTCCTGGCTTCAAGCCATCCTCCTGCCTTGGCCTCCCAAAGTACTGGGATTACACGTGTTAGCCACCATGCCTGGCCTACAGTCAACAGCCAGGCCCAGCTTGTCAGTCATGTGAGTCAGCCATCTTGGAAGTGGGTCCTCCAGCCCAAGTTGAGTCTTCAAGACTGTAGCCCAGGCATGACTGCAAACTCCAGAGAGACCCTGACAGCTGCGCCCACATTCCTGGCCCACAGATCCTGTGATAGTAAGTATTTATTGTTGCTTTAAGCTGCTACGTTTTGTTACACAGCCATAGATAAATAATACACCACCACATGGGGACCCTTTGGCCAGGCTTCTCTCTTGTCCATGACAGGTGGAACGCTCTCAGCTTCCTGCTCTTGGGCCAGTGGGCTCTGGAGCAGATCTTCCCAACCAGAGTATGGGAACTGCTGCAGGCCTGCCACAAGATACAGATAACTGTAAATGTCATAGTCATTTTATTTGAATTTTAAGCAAATTCAGTATTTATTTATTTATTTATTTATTTATTTATTTATTTATTGAGATGGAGTTTTGCTCAGGCTTGAGTGCAATGGCGCCATCTTGGCTCACTGCAACCTCTGCCTCCTCAGTTTGAGTGATTCTCCCGGCTCAGCCTCCCAAGTAGCTGGGATTACAGGCACACACCACCGCACCTGGCTAATTTTTTGTATTTTTTTTTAATATATTTTTTTGAGACAGAGTCTCACTCTGTTGCCCAGGCTGGAGTGCAATGGCATGATCTCGGCTCACTGCAAACTCTGCCTCCCGGGTTCAAGTGATTCTCCTGCCTCAGCTTCCTGAGTAGCTGGAATTACAGGTGCCTGCCACCATGCCCAGCTAATTTTTGTATTTTTAGTAGAGATGAGTTTTCACGACGCTGGCCAGGCTGATCTTGAACTCCGAACCTTAGGCGATCCGCCCGCCTCAGCCTCCCAAAATGCTGGGATTACAGACGTGAGCCACCGCGCCCAGCCAATTATTTGTATTTTTAGTAGAGACAGGGTTTTGCCATGTTGGCCAGGCTGGTCTCGAACTCCTGACCTGAGGTGATCCACCCACCTCTGCCTCCCAACGTTTTGGGATTACAGACGTGAGCCACCGTGCCTGGGCCAAATTCAGTATTTATGTAATCTCTAATACTTTTTATTACCATAATTATATACTATAAAGAAAATGTAATAGTCTATTTTTACCAAGCCTCTTGTAGACACTGCCAAATAAATCATACAAATATTATCATGCCCTTTGTGTGAAAAAGTTAAGGAGGCCTGATCTAGACCTTGGCTAACCGTTCCTTTTTAGGGGAGTCATCATGTACTCACTGAGGGAGGCCGCTTCTTGGTTGTGCACTCATTTCCCTGACACTGCCACCTTAGTGAATTTGGCTATGGCCCACATTTCTCAACTGAGAGCTCAGACCATTGCCTCTTGCATGGGATGGAGGGAGCGGCTGATTGCAGAAGCCGGGTGTTGCACTGGGCATGATGGCTCACACGTGTAATCCTAGCACTTTGGGAGGATCGCTTGAGGCCAGGAGTTTGAGACCAGCCTGGAAAACAGAGTGAGATCATGTCTCTACAAAATTATTAAAAAAAAAAAAAAAAAAAAAGTTGGATGTGGTGGTATGCACCTGTAATCCTAGCTACTTGAGAGGCTGAGGGAGGAGGATTGCTTGAGCCCAGGAGGTCGAGACTGCAGTGAGCTATGATCACACCACTGCACTCCAGCCTGGGTGACAGAGCAAGACCCCGTCTCAAAAAGAAAAAAAATAGAGGTTGAGTGTTGATGTCTCCAAGTTTCACAATCAAAAGCCCGCATGTCTCCCCTTTGCAAACCTTCCAGCACTATCTGTGGGGATTAGCTCCCCTGTCAGCCCTCACCACCTAGCCAGGGGCAGCCAGAGCTGAGGTTTGTTCTGAAACCCAAGGAAAGCCCCGGGGAGGAGAGCTTGCTAATCAGAAAAGGCCCTCAGCTGCCTTTCCCCTCTTCCTTCTCAGCATCCCTGGCTCTCAAGGTGACCTGCAGGGACCAGGACCAGCAGCAGCATCGGGATCCTGATAGAAATGCAGATTCTCAGGTCCTACCCCAGCCTTATTCAGAAACTCTGGGCCCAGAATTCCCTCCAGGGGATTCTGATGCATGCTCCAGTGTGAGCATTTGCACAGCTCTCTAAAGTCTTTCCCCTGATTGCTTAGAGCGCATCTTTCCTCCTTGCTAACGCCCTCAATCAGGGGTAATCATAGACCTGAGCAGCCTCTGCAGTTGGGAAGGTGGGCCTGGCAGGCCCTGTGGGATCTCAGCCCTGCTAGGTAAGCCGTGGAGCTCTTCCTGGTCAGGGAGAGTGTGCATGGGGGTCACTAGCCCCATAGGAAACTAGAGAGATGGAGACAGACTTAAACAGCACAAAGAAACCAGAGAAACCAAGTTCTCCAGTGGGTACCTCTGAATCACCAGTAGAGGTTTTCTTCTTTTTCTTTCTTTCTTTCTTTCTTTTTTTTTTTTTTTTTTTTTTTTGAGACAGAGTCTTGCTCTGTCACCCAGGCTGGAGTACAGTGGCACGATCTTGGCTCACTGCAACCTCTGCCTCCTGGTTCAAGTGATTCTCCTGCCTCAGCCTCCCAAGCAACTGGAATTACAGGTTCCCGCCACCACGCCCAGCTAATTTTTGTGTTTTTAGTAGAGATGAGGTTTCACCATGTTGGCCAGGCTGGTCTTGAACTCCTGACCTCAGGTGATCCGCCCACCTTGGCCTCCCAAAGTGTTGGGATTACAGGCTTGAACCACCACGCCCGGCCTTCTTCTTTTTTTTTTTTCTTTTTTTTGAGAAAGGATCTTGCTCTGTTGCCCAGGCTGGATTACAGTGGCACAATCATAGTTCACTGCAGCCTCAACCTCCCTGGATCAAACCATCCTCCCACCTCAGCCTCCCAGGTAGCTGGGACTACAGATGCACACCACCATGCCCGGCTAATTTTTTTTTACATTTTTTGTAGAGATGGGGTCACCCTATGTTGCCAAGGCTGGTCTCGAACCCCTTGGCTCTAGCGATCCTCCCAAAGTGCTGGGATTCCAGGCATGAGCCATCGCACCTGGCCAGTAGAGCTCTTCTGAATCGTGCCTTTTTGTTTTAACCTTAGGTGTGGAGGGTCAAATTCATAATACTTCTCTGTTTGTGGCATATTAACAACATTGATCCACATAAGGTGTGGGTGTGTGTTTGTGTGTCTGCGCACGCGCACGCGTGCGTACCATTTGATTTCCATTTCCCACTCACCTCTCCCCCCACAGGCAATTGTTTTGTTGTGTATTCATTCCTTCATATATGCACTTGCAAAATGAATACTGCTATTTTGCATGAATTTATTTTTTATGTTAATGTAAGTGGTATAGCCATGTAACATACCTATGGAAAAAAAGGCATGTATCATACATGTACAGCTAGATACATTTTCACAAAGGGAACATACCTGTGTAGCCAGTGCCCAGCTCAAGAATGAGAATGACCAGCACTCCAGAAGCGCCTTGTGCCCCTAGGGTAATTTCTATGGGACTCCTAACAACATAGATTGGTTTTCCTACTTTTGAAATTTTTATCAGTGGCACCTGTATGCATGTATTTTTGTATGTATATATTTTGAGTTTACATTAATGGTATTGGGTTATATATTTCACCTTGTTTCTCACCTTTCTCTCACCAAGGACTAAGTTTTTCAGGTCTATTTCCATTACTGTGTGTACATTACTATGTATACATAGAATGCATTGCTTTTATTTATTTATTTATTTATTTGAGAGAGATTCTCGCTCTTGTCACCCAGGCTGGAGTGCCGTGGCACGATCTCGGCTCACTGCAACCTCCACCTCCCGAGTTCAAGTGATTCTCCTGCTTCAGCCTCCTGAGTAGCTGGGATTACAGGCACCTGCCACCATGCCCTGCTAATTTTTGGACTTTTAGTAGAGACAGGTTTTCACCATGTTGGCCAGGCTGGTCTGGAACTCCTGACCTCAGGTGATCCGCCCACCTCAGCCTCCCAAAGTGCTGGGATTACAGGCGTGAGCCATCACGCCCAGCCTAATGCATTGCTTTTAATTACTGCATGATAGAGGTCCAGGATTGGACCAGGCACGGTGGCTCATGCTTGTAATCCCAGCATTTTGGGAGGCTGAGGTGGGCGGATCACTTGAGGTCAGGAGTTCCAGACCAGCCTGTCCAACATGGCAAAACCCCGTCTCTATTAAAAATACAAAAATTAGTTGGACGTGGTGGCATGCGCCTGTAATCCCAGCTACTGGGGAGGCTGAGGCAGGAGAATCGCTTGAACCTGGGAGGCGGAGGTTGCAGTGTGCCAAGATCGCGCCACTGCAGTCTGGGTGACAAAACCAAACTCCGTCTCAAAAAAAAAAAAAAAAAAAGGTCTAGGATTCTAGGATGGGCATCTACCTATCCACAGTCCCTGAGACAGGCAACCTAATCGCCTGGGGATCCCTGCCATTACAAACAGCACTGCAGTGACCATCTTGTGCACATTCTTCATGGGCCCATGGAAAACAGGTTGTGCAGAAAAGAATGGACACAGCAGGCCTGGCTGTCCTCCTGAGAAAGGCCTGCGTACCAGGGTGGCCCTTGGCTGGTGTCTGGGAACTTGGATTTGGGAGGGTTCTCACCCTTCCCTAACAGATAATAGTGGCTCACTGGGCCTAAACTGTTTATTTTTATTTTTATTTTGAGACAGGGTCTCGCTCTGTCACCCAGGCTGGAATGCAGTCACAGCTCACTGCAGCCTCAACCTCCTGGGCTCAAGCAATCCTCCCACCTCAGCCTCCCAAATAGCTCGGACTACAGGTATGAGCTACCATACCCAGCTACTTTTTAAAATTTTTGTAGAGATGCGGGTCTCGCCATGTTGCCCAGGCTGGTCTCAAACTCCTGAATTCAAGCAATCTGCCTGCCTCAGCCTCCCAAAGTGCTGGGATTACAGGCATGAGCCACCACGCCCTGCCACAGTTCCTCTTTTGTAATCTGCTGAGCTCCATTGTGATGCTTCTGCCCTGTCCTGCCTGGAATGCCGCTCCCTCCCTTCCCTCACTTTTCTGATGGCTTCTTCAAAAACTGAATTCACTATTCACCTACAGACATTCCCACCACCTTGAGGAAGGTGGGGTGTCACTGCCAAAGTGAAAGACAGGCGGTACCACCTACCATTAAGAAAGAGGCGGCCGGGCGCGGTGGCTCACACCTGTAATCCCAACACTTTGGGAGGCAGAGGCAGGCGGATCATGAGGTCAGGAGATTGAGGCCATCCTGGCTAACACAGTGAAACCCTGTCTCTTCTAAAAATACACAAAATTAGCCGGGCGTAGTGGCACGTGCCTGTAGTCCCAGCTACTCAGGAGGCTGAGGCAGGAGAATCGCTTGATCCTGGTAGGCAGAGGTTGCAGTGAGCCGAGATTGTGCCACTGCACTCCAGCCTGGGCAACAGAGCGAGACTCCATCTCAAAAACAAAACAAAACAAAAGAAAAAAAAAAAAGAAGAAGAAGAAAGAGGCACACCAGCCTGGGCAACATACAGCAAAATCTGTCTCTACAAAAAATAAAAAATCAGCTGGGTGTGGTGGCACGTGCCTGTACTCCCAGCTACTCAGGAGGCTGAAGCAGGAGGATTGCTTGAGCCCAGGAGGACAAGGCTGCAGTGAGCCGTGTTTGTGCCAGTGCACTCCAGCCTGGGCAACAGAGTGAGACCTTGCCTCAAAAAAAAGGAAGAGGCACAATGTTTGGTGTCATTGGATTTTGGAGGCAGCACACACCCTATTCTAATGAGCTACTCTGACCCAATTGCCCAGTAGACCAGAGATTGCCAGTTCTGAGCAACTGACAGCTCTGCAGTCCAGGCTTTGGTACAAGCTGCTCTGCCACTTTGGCCGATAGTACTTGAAAAGTCTTTGGCAAATAGCTGGGCGGTGGCTCACGCCTGTAATCCCAGCACTTTGGGAGGCTGAGGTGGGCGGATTACCTCAGGTCAGTAGTTCAAGACCAGCCTGGCCAACATGGTGAAACCCCGTCTCTACTAAAAATACAAAAATTAGCTGGGTGCAGTGGCACCTGCCTGTAATCCCAGCTACTCCGGAGGCTGAGGTGGGAGAATCGTTTGAACCTGGGAGGTGGAGGTTGCAGTGAGCCAAGATCGCGCCACTGCACTCCAGCCTGGGTGACACAGCGAGACTCCGTCTCAAAAAAAAAAAAAAAGAAAAAGAAAAGTCTTTGGCAAATAGACTTGGAGCCCCCGCAATCCAAGATAAGAGAATCACACACAGACCCCCAGGGTCCATGGTCAGTCAGGACATCTGCAGCAAATTGTTTTAGCTTCCCGTTGGATGCCTGATCATGGAACATCTTCAAAACTTGGTTCACCACTTACTTTTAGGGACCTTTCCATAGATAACTACATCATACACTCTGTGGCCTCAACTTTCTTGGACTGAATGTGTGCTTTATTAAACAAGACTTGTAGCCATTTGCCTTGCTAAGTGATCCACCTGTGTTGACTTTGTCTCCCAACTAGTATGTGATATTGAGCAAGTTAACTAAATCTTGAAAAATGAGAATAAGCCAGACACAATGAAGCAGACCCATAGTCCCAGCTACTCCAGAGGACGAGGCAGAAGAATTGTGGGACCCCGTCTCTAAGAAAATAATAATAATAAATGCCGGGTGCGGTGACTCATGCCTGTAATCCCAGCACTTTGGGAGGCCGAGGCGGGCAGATCACCTGAGGTCGGGAATTAGAGACCAGCCTGACCAACATGGAGAAACCTCGTCTCTACTAATAATACAAAATTAGCCAGGCGTGGTGGCGCATGCCTGTAATCCCAGCTACTCGGGAGGCTGAGGCAGGAGAATCGCTTGAACCCAGGAGGTGGAGGTTGCGGTGAGCCGAGATCGCGCCATTGCACTCCAGCCTGGGCAACAAGAGCAAAACTCCATCTCAAAAAAAAAAAAAAAAAAAAAAGAAAGACAGAAAATAATAACAACAACAACAATAATAATAATAAAAGTGCTAGACTGGGTGCAGTGGCTCACGCCTCTAATCCTAACACTTTGGGAGGCTGAAGCAGGAAGATGGTTTGAGCCCAGGAGTTCGAGACCAGCCTGGGCAACATAGTGAGACCCTCATCTCTGCAAAACATCAAAAATTAGCCAGGTGTGGTGGCACGTGTCACCTGTACTCCCAGCTACTCAGTAGGCTGAGGTGGGAGGATCACTTGAGCCCAGGATGTTGAGGCTGCAGTGAGCCATGATCATGCCACTGCACTCCAGCCTGGGTGACGAGTGAGACTCTGTCAAAAAAAAAAAAAAAAAAAAAGAGGTAAATAAATAAAAATAAAGCCCTTAGAAAGGTGCCTGGAGACTGGGAGCGGTAGCTCATGCCTGTAGTCCCAGCATTTTGGGAGGCCGAAGCAGGTGGATCACCTGAGGTCAGGAGTTCAAGACCAGCCTGGGCAACATGGTGAAACCCCGTCTCTACTAAAAATACAAAAATTAGCTGGATGTGGTGGCAAGTGCCTGTAATTCCAGCTACTCAGGAGACTAAAGCACGAGAATCATTTGAACCCGGGAGGTGGAGGTTGCAGTGAGCCGAGATCGCACCACTATACTCCAGCCTGGGCGACAGAGAGAGACGCCGTCTCAAAAAAATTAAATTAAAAAAAGGAAGGTGCCTGGAACATTTTCAACAGTCAGTACATTTAAACTGCTGTTGCTGTTATTATGGCTGATGGGAGAGGGTTGCAGAGACAGAGTGGGGATTAAGTGAGAGAAACACCTGCCAATGGCACAATGATTATGACCTCCGGAGAAATAAGGAGGCGATGAGTGTTTGCAGGTGCTCCTGCAACAGGGCTCCATGGCTTTGCTTCAATGCAGGGCACCGCTGGACTCTCGTCACGGCAGATGGAATCACGCTGCCAGGGCAGAGGGGAGCAGCCCTCAGAACCGTGCCATGAGTGTCAGGTCACAGGGTCGTGGCCATCCTTGGGTGAGGAAACCACTTTTCTGCGCATGCTTCCCCAGGTGTTTAAAACTCTCTCTGGAAGATGAATCAGAGAACGCTTTAGACAGGTTGCACTATGGCTGGAAATAGAAATGCCGGGATCTCTCATTTCAAGTTTTCCACAAATGTTAATTTCCTTTTTCTGAAAGGAAAAACACTTGATTCTAATTTTTTTGTAGGCCTGAAATGAGATTTTTCCTCAATTGGAAGATGTGTTGTACCGTGTATGTACCATACACTAAATGAGAGAAGGGTTGGGAAAACGTGAGCAGGAAACTTTTACTGCAAAAGTAAAAGGAATTACTAAGCGAAAGCCAATCTGAAAAGGCTGCATACTGTATGATTCCAACTATATGGCATTCTGGAAAAAGCAAGACTATGGAGAAGGTGAAAAATAATTCAGCAGCCGCCAGGTGTTGTGGGGAGGGGGGATGAATAGGTGAAGCACAGCGGATTTGTAGGGCAGTGAAAATACTCCATATGACACTATAATGGTGGATGTGTGGCATTATGCATTAGTCCAAACCCACAGAATGTACCATAGCAACAGTGAACCCTGATGTCAGCTGTGGCTCCTGGGTGATAATGATGTGTCCATGCAGGCTCATCTGGAGGGGGATGCTGCTGGGGGGAGGTTGTGCTTGTGCAGGGGCAGCGGGGAATATGGGAAATCTCTGCACCTTCCTCTCAGTTTTGCTGTGAACCTAAAACTGCTCGAAAAAAATAAAGTCTATTTTAAAAAAAAAAAAAAAGTAAAATGAGAAAGCAAACTTGGTTTTGAGGGCATATTATTTAGAACTCTGCTGGGTGCAAGTAACAGAAGTTTCTAGCTCACTGAGCCCCAGAAGGACGTTATAGGTCATGGGTGCCTCGGGAACCGGAAGACAGGGATGGTTACAGATGCTGGGAGGATGCTGCAGTGAGGCGGAAGGCAGAATCCCTGTGGCCTCTCTCTCCCCAGCTCCCCTGTTTACACAGGATGATCTCCCGCTTTCCATAGACACTGTTTTCCCTTTCTGTACCCCAATCCTAAATTCCTGGGCAAGGGGACGCTGGTGGCCCAGTGCTTGGGGCAGGTGCCTGCTCCCAGCCCCAGCAGCTCTGGTCATGGTGGGTGGAGGTCCGGGTATGGTTCAACGGAAGCTGCCTGCAGCGCAAACCTACAAGGAAGTGAATGTGTGTGTTGGGTGGGGCAGGGCGCTTTCAGGGGGCCCTAGTTTTGTAATAGTCGTGCCCCCATCCCCACCCCAGCAGGAATATTGTGTTAGCTCCTGGCTGAACTAGGCCCCACTTTCTGTGCTTGCTGCTGACACCCACTTTCCTTTTGATTTAAGGCCGTTGCAGGGCTCCGCTTTGGAGCGGGCATTGGAGGAATTCTTTGACCACCAAGCAGCCTCCATACCTCCCTCTTACATAACAGAGCCACCAAGAGGCTGTTTGCATTCTGCCTGCTTTCTCTTTTTCCGTTGCAGTAGTTTATTTATTAATTAGTGTGCAAAAAATAAAAAGGAGGTAATAACCTTATTTATGTGCTAGTCCACGTGTTCAGTGTGCTCATTTTTTCTGCAGCCTGGCATCGGGAACCGGAACGTTTGGCCCCAGGAGAGGGGGCCGGGACCCTGGGTGCCAGAATCTTACAGTGCGGAGGCCACAGGCCAACGCAGTTCGTTCCTTTTCCTCCCTCCCTCTCTTCTTCTCCCCGCCACCTTCCTCCCTCCCTCCTGCCTCCTCTCTCCCTCCTCCCTCACCCCCTCCTCCCTCCGCGGGTTCTGGGCGTCCTTGGAAGGAAAGGAGAGTGGCCTCGAGGTCGGAGAACTCGCAGCAGTCATGGCAAACATCGCTGGGAAGCGGGACAGGATCCCCGGGAGGTTGAAACTCGGGTTCCAGGCGGCCTCTGGTGGCGATCACGGAGGGTGTGCCTCCCGGTCCCGCCCCTCACCCCGCAGCCGGGGACCCTCAGCCACCTCCCGGGCGGGCCACCCCGCCGGGGTCTGCTCTGGCCGCTGTCCCCCCGCATCATTTGCCACGAGCCCCTTCACTTCAGCGGTGCACGCGGGGCCATCTCCGCTTCCACAGTGTGGTGTTTAAATCCGCAACGATCACAGCCCAGCGGGGGACTCAGCAGGGAACCTGGGCAAGATGGATGCAGGGATTCAACGACGGCCCGGTCTGGCCAAGCCAAGCTTCTGGCCCCTCCTACAGCGGTTTGTAATGGAGGCTGATCCGCCTTTTCCGTGGTTGCAGCGAGGGAGAGCCTTGTCGCACCTCGCAGCACCCCCACCCCCCTAACCCCCATCGTCCAGCAGGCGGGCCCCGGCTTTGCACAGTTACCAACCTGAGCAGCCCCGCAGCGCGGCACCCAGCCAGCAGGAGGGAGGGAGGGCCAAGGTGGCTCCCCGGGGAGGCTGGACGTCCTTGCCACCCCGGACTTGGGGACTGGGGGCTTCCGCACTGTTGGAATCCTGCCTGGGGGCACGAGCTGCCTTGAGAGAGGTTTCTGGATGTAGAGTCAGTTGGGCTCCCTCCCTGCCTTTTTTTTTTTTTTTTTCACCTCCTGAGACATCCAGGAAATGTATAGATATCTGCAGCACTCCGGGATGAACTGGAGGGTATTGGGGGAGTCAAAATGGGACCCGGTGGGAAAAACATATATTTCATTTTCCGTATATTATGTAATCCTGTAAATAAAATTAAATACATTTTAAGCTGGGGTGGTGCTTTCTGTAACTGAATGAAAAGCACCTCCAAGGCTTCAACTTCAAGAGAAAAAAAGGAAAAGGAGGAAATTTTAAAAAAAAGTTAACTAGGGGCCGGGCGCGGTGGCTCACGCCTGTAATCCCAGCACTTTGGGAGGCCGAGGCGGGCGGATCACGAGGTCAGGAGATCGAGACCATCCTGGCTAACACGTGACTATCTCTACTAAAAATACAAAAAATTAGCCGAACGTGGTGGCGGGCGCCTGTAGTCCCAGCTACCCGGGAGGCTGAAGCGGAAGAATGGCGTGAACCCGGGAGGCGGAGCTTGCAGGGAGGCGGAGCTTGCAGTGAGCCGAGATCACACCACTGCACTCCAGCCTGGGCGACAGAGCGAGGCTCCGTCTCAAGAAAAAAAAAAAAATGTTAACTAGGTAAAAATTTAAAAACAAAAAGCAACATAAAAAGAAAATTAAATACAGACTATTAGGAAAGGTGTGAAATACCAAGCATGTGTATAACATTTTCTAATGAAATCTTTCCAACCCCCTCTTTTGCTTTTTTAACTTTTTATTATGAGAAATTTCGAACATACATAAAAGTAGATAAGTAGATAACAAATCCTCACCTTCAACAATGACCAATGTACGCCAGGTGTGGTGGCTCACGCCTGTAATCCCAGCACTTTGGGAGACTGAGGCAGGCCGATTACTTGAGCCCAGGAGTTCGAGACCAGCCTGGGCAACATAGCGAGACCACCCCCCCATCTCTATAAAACAATTTAAAAATTAGCTGGGCATGGTGGCACGTGTCTGTAGTCTCACCTACTCAGGAGGCTGAGGTGGGAGGATCACTTGAGTCCAGGAGGTTGCAGTGAGCTGTGACCTTGCCACTTCAACAAAGCAAGACCATGTCTTAAAAAAAAAAAATTACCAATGTAGGGCCAATTTTTTTCACCTATATCCTTACCTACTCCCCCCCATTATATATTTTCATTTAATTAATTTTATTTATTTATTTATTTTTATTTTATTTTTTTTTTGAGACGGAGTTTCGCTCTTGTTGCCCAGGCTGGAGTGCAATGGCATGGTCTTGGCTCACCACAACCTCCGCCTCCCGGGTTCAAGAGAGTCTCCTGCCTCAGCCTCCCGAGTAGCTGGGATTACAGGCATGCTCCACCACGCCCGGCTAATTTTGTATTTTTAGTAGAGATGGGGTTTCTCCATGTTGATCAGGCTGGTCTCAAACTCCCGACCTCAGGTGATCTGCCCACCTCGGCCTCCCAAAGTGCTGGGATTACAGGCGTGAGCCACCGCGCCTGGCATATTTTTATTTTTTAATGATACGATAAATTGAGCTTGTGCTTTAGTTAAGGCTTGGCTGTGTAACAAGCCACCCCAAAACTTAGTGGCCCAAAGCAACAATAGTTTACTATTTCTTACCATTCCAGTGATTGGATTGGGCAGTTCCTCTGCCAGTTTTGACTGGAGTTCCTCCTAAAATGTCTAAGATCGCCCCTCATCCTCTAATAGGCTAGATGAGCCTCCTTATATGGCACCTAGAGTTTTCTAAGAGAATCAAGGCAGAAGCTTCAAACTTACTGACCTGTAAGAGTCCTGAGTCATTCCTGCCCCATTCTATTAACCAAAGCAAGTTGCAAAGCCAGCCCAGACTAGAGAGGTGAAGGGAGAATGGAGAGGGGGAGAAATAAGCCTCAGTGATGGATGGGACGAATGAATGGCAGAGATTGCACAAAGGTATGCACATTAGGATGAGAGGAATTTGTGGCTTTTTTTTTTTTTTTTTTTTTTTTTTTGATACAGAGTCTGGCTCTGTCACCCAAGCTGGAGTTCAGTGGTATGATCTTGGCTCATTGCAACCTCTGCCGCCTGAGTTCAAGCCATTCTCCTACCTCAGCCTCCTGAGTAGCTGGGATTACAAGTGCATGCCACCACGGCTAATTTTTGTATTTTTAGTAGAAACGAGGTTTCACCATGTTGGCCAAGCTGGTCTCGAACTCCTGACCTCAAGTGATCCGCCTGCCTCAGCCTCCCAAAGTGCTGGGATTACAGGCGTGAGCCACTGCACCCGGCCAATAGCCTTTCAACAATCTATTGTAGTTTGCTTCCATCCACATAACTTTTCTTTCTTTCTTTCTTCCTTCCTTCCTTCTTCCTTTCTTCCTTTTCTTTTGAGATGGGGGTCTCACTCTGTTGCCCAGGCTGGAGTGCAGTGGTGCCATTATAGCTCACTGCAGCCTCAAACTCCTAGGTTCAAGTGATCCTCCTGCCCCAGCCTCCCGAGTAGCTGGGACTACCCATGCAGCATCGCACCTGACTAAATTTTAAAATTTTTGTACAGATGGAGTCTCACTATGTTTCCCAGGCTGTTCTCAAAATCCTGGCCTCAAGTGATCCTCCCACCTTGGCCTCCCAAAATGTTGGGATTACAAGCATGAGCCACCACACCCAACCCATAACTTTTCCTTTTAATAAACTTTATATATATATAAAAATTAATTTTTTTTTTGAGATGGAGTTTCACTCTTGTTGCCCAGGCTAGAATGCAATGGTGCAATCTTGGCCTCCTGGATTCAAGCGATTCTCCCGCCTCAGCCTCCGAGTAGCTGGGATTACAGGCATGCACCACCACACCTGGCCAATTTTGTATTTTTAGTAGGGACGGGGTTTCTCCATGTTGGTCAGGCTGGTCTCTAACTCCTGACCTTAGGTGATCCGCCCACCTCGGTCTCTCAAAGTGCTGGGATTACAGGTGTGAGGCACCGTGCCCGGCCTTTAATTTTATTTATTTATTTATTTATTTTTATTTTTATTTTTTGAGGCCGAGTCTTGCTCTGTCGCCCAGGTTAGAGTGCAATGGTAGGATCTCAGCTCACTGCAATCTCCACCTCCCAGATTCAAGCAATTCTAATTCTTCTGCCTCAGCCTCCCAAGTAGCTGGGATTGCAGGTGCCCACTATCATGCCTGGCTAATTTTTGTATTTTTAGTGGAGACAGGGTTTTGCCATGTTGGCCAGGCTGGTCTTGAACTCCTAGCCTGAAGTGATCTGCCCACCTCAGCCTCCCAAAGTGCTGGGATTACAGGTGTGAGCCACCATGCCCAGCCAAACTATACACACACACACACACACACACACACACACACATATATATATATATTTTTTTGAGACGGAGTCACTCTGTTGCCCAGGCTGGAGTGCAGTGGCATGATCTCAACTCACTGCAACCTCCACCTCCCGGGTTCAAGTGATTCTCCTGCCTCAGCCTCCCGGGTAGCTAGGATTACAGGCGCACACCACTGTGCCCAGCTAATTTTTTTTTTTTTTTTTTTTTTTTGAGGCAAAGTCTCATTCTTGTTGCCCAGGCTGGAGTGCAATGACGCGATCTCGGCTCACAGCAACCTCCGCCTCCTGGGTTCAAGCAAGTCTCCTGCCTCAGCCCCTGAGTAGCTGGGATTACAGGCATGTGCCACCATGCCCGGCTAGTTTTGGTATTTTTAGTAGAGACGGGGTTTCACCATGTTGGTCAGGGTGGTCTCAAACTCCTGACCTCAGGTGATCCACCCGCCTTGGCCTCCCAAAGTGCTGGGATTACAGGTGTGAGCCACCACGCCTGGCCATGCCCAGCTAATTTTTGTACTTTTAGTAGAGATGGGTTTCACCATGTTGGCCAGGCTGGTTTCGAACTCCTGACCTCAGGTGATCTGCCCACCTCAGCCTCCCAAAGTGCTGGGATTACAGGTGTAAGCCACTGTGCCCAGCCAACTTTATATTTTTTAGAACAGTTTTAGTTTCATGGCAATAGTGGGCAGAAGATACAGAGATTTCCCATATACCCCCTTGACTCCTGACAGGTACAGCCTCCCCCATTATCAATATCCCCCACCAGAGTGGTATATTTGTTGCAATTGATGAACCTGCATCGACACATCATCATCACCCAGAGTTCACAGTTTACGTTAGGGTTTACTCTTGGTGTTATATATTCTGTGAGTTTGGACAAATGTATGATTATGTATGTCCAGCATCATAGTATTATACAGAGTATTTTCTCTTTTTCGTTGTTTTGTTTTGTTTATTTGAGACAGGGTCTCGCTCTGTTGCTCAGGCTGGAGTGCAGTGGTGCAATCATGGCTCACTGCAACCTCTGCCTCCTGGGCTTAGGTGGTCCTCCCAGCTCAGCCTCCCAAGTAGCTGGGACCACAGGCGCACATCACCATGCCCCACTAATTTTTCTGTTTTTTGTAGAGACGGGGTCTCGCCATGTTTCCCAAGCTGGTCTCACACTCCTGGGCTCAAGTAATGCTCCCACCTCAGCCTTCCAAAGTGGTGGGATTACAGGCATGAGCGAGTGTGCCCAGCCCAGAGTATTTTCACTGCCCTAAAGATCCCCTGTGGTCCAGCTGTTCATCCCTCCCTCCCGGCTAGCCCCTGGCAGCCAGTGATCTTCTTACTATCTCCACAGTTTTGCCCTTTCAAGAGCGTCACATAGAGTAGTTGGAATCGTACAGCACGTAGCCTCTTCAGATTGGCTTCCTTCACTTGATAGTATGCATTTAAGTTTCCTTCATGTCTTTTCATGGCTTGAGAGCTCATTTCTACTTAGTGCTAGTCCACTGTCTGGCTATACCACAGTTGTTTATTTATCCATTCACCTACTGAAGGACATCTTGGTTGCTTCCAAGCTTTGGCAATTATGAATAAAGCTGCTATAAACATCTGTGTGCAGATTTTTGTGTAGGCATAAGTTTTCCAGTCGTTTGGGTAAACACCAAGGAGTGTAACAAAACTCTTTATATGAGGTTTTATGCTTGCAGTGGCAATTTCTGACCTGGACTTATGCTGAACTGCTGAACACTTCAAATACTTTTTTATTTTTTGAGACTTGAGTCTCGCTCTGCCGCCCAGGCTGGAGTGCAATGGCACGATCTCGGCTCACTGCAGTCACTGCCTCCCAGGTTCAAGCGATTCTCCTGCCTCAGCCTCCCGAGTAGCTAGGGCTACAGATGCACACCACCACGCCCACCTAATTTTTGTATTTTTAGTAGAGACGGGGTTTTGCCATGTTGGCCAAGCTGGTCTCGAACTCCTGACCTCAGGTGATCCACCCGCCTCAGCCTCCCAAAGTGCTGAGATTACAGGCGTGAGCCACCGCACCCAACCAACTTCAAATGCTTGATAGCTACCATCAAGGGGAAGTTGTGTTAGCACAAGTTAACGTTTAACATTTTTTATCATCCATTTACAATTTTGCAACAGTTGAAATTATATTTAAAGAACCTGGTAGCCAGGCATGGTGGCACGTGCCTGTAATCCCAGCTACTCAGGAAGCTGAGGCAGGAGAATCACCTGAACCCAGGAGGCAGAGGCTGCAGTGAGCCGAGATAGTACCACTGCACTTTGGCCTGGTCGACAGAGTGAGACCCTGTCCGGAAAAAACAAAAAAACTAAGAATCTGACAGCTCTTTCCTTTGTGGACAAGTGGAATGTTTACATTTCTTATGTAATGTGAATGGATTTTGAATCTGAACTATCTTTTCCTATTAGACATTTCAAAATAATGATGAAGGTCTAATTTGCAGAGGTACCTGCATTATGAGAGCAGCCGTGCTGCAGTTGGCTTGGGCACCATAAAATTACACACCAGCAGGCTGGGCGCGGTGGCTCACACCTGTAATCCCAGCACTTTGGGAGGCCAAGGTGGGTGGATCACCTGAGGTTGGGAGTTCGAGACCAGCCTGACCAACACAGAGAAACCCTGTCTCTACTAAAAAAATACAAAAATTAGCTGGGCGTGGTGGCGCATGCCTGTAATCCCAGCTACTTGGGAGGCTGAGGCAGGAGAATTGCTTGAACCCAGTAGTGGAGGTTGCAGTGAGCCGAGATCGCACCATAGTACTCCAGCCTGGGCAAGAAGAGCGAAACTCCGTCTCAAAAAAAAAAAAAAAATTACGTACCAGCCACAAAAAGACAGAGGTTTCTGATCTGTGTGGTGACGGTGTTTTAGGGCATGGTGTGGAGGTACCGCCCTACCAGGCCACCTCTTCCCATCCCTATCTGTTGGCTACACCTTGATCTGCCCTGAGCCTTTGGGAACCTGGAAGAACCTTCTGCCCCCGGCAGTTCTGTGGACCCTTGTCCATGATGAGAAGGGGCACTGAAATAGTGTCTAACGGCAGAGCCCTCCTTGGCCAGTTGGTCACTCGTGCTCACCACCTGTGGGGAGTGTGGGAGACACAGCCAGAGTCTACCACACTGGGTGCCCTCTTGAAACATCTAGAGTTGACTATTCCAGGGCCCCTGCCCTGCCACCCTGAGAACAGAGGGAATTGCCATCTCAGGGCTCCCTTAAGGACATGTTGGTTTTTTTGTTTTTCTTTTTTCTTTTTCTTTTCTTTTCTTTTTTTTTTTGGAGATAGGATCTCACTCTGTCTCCCAGGCTGGAGTGCAGTGGTGCAATCCTGCAGCCTCAACCTCCCAAGCTCAAGTGATCCTCCCACCTCAGCCTCCCAAATAGCTGGGACCAAAGGTACGTGCCACTACACCCAGTTAATGTGTGTATTTTTTGTAGAGATAGGGTCTCACTATATGTATTAGTCTGCTTTCATGCTGCTGATAAAGACATACCAGAGACTGAGCAAGCTACAAAAGAAAGAGGTTTAATTGGACTTACAGTTCCACGTGGCTGGGGAAGCCTCACAAGCATGGAGGAAGGCAAGGAGGAGCAAGTCACATCTTACGTGGATGGCAGCAGGCAAAGAGAGGTGCACATATGCAGGGAAACTCCCCTTTTTACAGCCATCAGATCTTGTGAGACTTATTCACTATCACGAGAACAGCATGGGAAAGACCTACCCCCATGATTTAGTTACCTCCCACGTCGGAATTCAAGATGAGATTTGGGTGGGGGCACAGCCAAACCATATCACTATGTTGCCCAGGCTGGTCTTGAACTCCTGGGCTCAAGCTATCCTCCCACCTGGGCCTCCCAAAGTGCTGGGATTACAGGTGTGAGCCACCACGCCTAGCCTGTCATTTTCTTTTTAATCTTCTTTTTTTTTTTTTGAGACGGAGTCTCTCTCTGTCACCCAGGCTGGAGCGCAGTGGCGCGATGTCGGCTCAGTGCAAGCTCCGCCTCCCAGGTTCACACCATTCTCCTGCCTCAGCCTCCTGAGTAGCTGGGACTACAGGCGCCTGCCACCACGCCCGGCTAATTTTTTTTTTTTGTATTTTTAGTAGAGACAGGGTTTCACTGTGTTAGCCAGGATGGTCTCGATCTCCTGACCTTGTGATCTGCCCGCCTCAGCCTCCCAAAGTGCTGGGATTACAGGCGTAATCCAGCGTCCGGTCTTTTGTTTGTTTGTTTGTTTGTTTTTTGTTTTTTGTTTTTTTTTGCGATGGAGTCCCACTCTCTCGCCCAGGCTGGAGTGCAGTGGTGCAATCTCAGCTCACTGCAACCTCCACCTCCCGGGTTCATGCAATTCTCATGCCTCAGCCTCCTGAGTAGCTGGGATTACAGGTGCCCGCCACCATATCCGGCTAATTCTTTGTATTTTTAGTAGAGACAGGGTTTCACCATGTTAGCCAGGCTGGTCTCCAACTCTTGACCTCAGATGATCCGCCTGCCTCGGCCTCCCAAAGTGTCAGGATTACAGGCGTGAGCGACCACGCTCGGCCGGGCCTGTCATTTTCTTACTATTACAGCTATCATTGGAATTATTGGACATCTGCTGATGCATGGCTGTGACCATTTTTTTTTTCTTTTTTGTAGAGACGGGGTCTCTGTTGCCTACCTGGAGTGCAGTGGCGTGATCATAGCTCACTGCACCTCGGCTTCTAGGACTCAAGTGACCCTCCCATTTCCAGCCTCCTGAGTAGCTGGGCCACCACAGGCGCACACCACCATGCCCAGCTAACTTTTTGTTAATTTTTTGTAGAGATGGGGTCTCACTATATTGCTCAGGCTGGTCTCAAACTCCTGGGCTCAAGCAATCCTCCTGCCTCGGCCTCCCAAAGCACTGGGTTTATAGGTATGAGCCACTGTGCCTGGCCAGAATATAAAGCTAAATTTCAAATATCTTTTAAAAACAAGAGGGAAAAAGAGACCAGGTGGGGTGGCTCACGCCTGTAATCCCAGCACTTTGGGAGGCTGAGGTAGGCAGATTCCTTGAACCCAGGAGATCGAGACCAGCCCGGGCAATATGGTGAGACTGTGTCTCTACTAAAATACATAATTGGCCAGGTGTGGTGGTTCATGCCTGTAGTCTCAGCTACTCAGGAGGCTGAGGTGGGAGGATCACTTGGTCCTGGGAAGTCGAGGCTGCAGTCAGCCGTGATTGCGCCACTGTACTCCAGCCTGGGCAATAGAGTTAGACCCAGCTTAGCTTCAAAGTGTGTTTTAAAAACTTGTTTTCCTTTCCTCCTTTCTCCTCAGTCTCAAGACATAGCTTTGAGACAAACTGCAGGTGTGTTTTCTTTGGTCTTACGAAACGTGCTTTCAAACGCCCTTCCCTTTCCAACATTATGCTCTCATGTGTCATGCACACTTATTTACCTGGATGCTTGCTAAACTCACACCATGCTCACTTATCTGGTTATAGATTTCCTTAGAAGTTTCCAGAGCTGAATTCTGACACGGACCAGATATCCCTGGAATTCTCTCCTCAGCAGGAGGTTACTTCAAGGCTGGAGTTCACTCTCAGCTAGAGATTGACTGCGATTGATTTGTGAGCTGCGTGGACTCACGATGGTGCTGGCCCCTTCAGCAGATGGAACAATAATTCAAAAGAAGCCACTGGAGCGAGACATGCCACCTGGTACCTCCTAGCCTCCCGTGCCTCTTCTGCAGTCCAAGCCCCTCTTCTTAAACCAGGGCCCCCTCTCCAGAAATTGGAAAATGGCAATTTTTGGAAAGGATTCTGGCCAGCCTTTCCTTGCTAGCAACGGATAATGAAATTTACTTTCTTTTTAACACACTTGCTCTTATTTTGGCTTCTTTCTGCAAGTGGCAAGCAACCTGACCCTCTTTCGGTTACAAGTCTCAACGAAATGGAATGGGAATGATAGTAAGAAACAGGATTTCAGCACAAATATGGTCATGTGACTGTAGCACTCTTTTTTTTTTTTTTTTTTTCTGAGACTGAGTCTCGCTCTGTCACCCAGGCTGGAGAACAGTGGCGTGATCTCAGCTCACTGCAACCTCCACCTCCCAGGTTCAAGCGATTCTCGTGCCTCAGCCTCCCGAGTAGGTGGGATTACAGGCACCCGCCAACATGTCCGGCTAATTTTTGTATTTTTAGTAGAGACGGGGTTTTGCCATGTTGGCCAGGCTGGTCTCAAACTTCTGACCTCAAGTGATTTGCCTGCCTCAGCTTCCCAAAGTGCTGGGATTACAAGCGTGAGCCACCGTGCCTGGCCTGTAGCACTCTTATATTTGACATTCAAGAAGGAAACAATTGCATTCCCAAACAGCTAAATATGCATGTCTAAAAACGGAAGTGTTTTTTTTGAACTGTCAAATTCTCTCCAAAGCCCATTCATCTCAGCATCCCAAAGCTGAAGCACACCTTCTGTGAGCTCTGTAAGAAAGTGGTAACCACAGGGCACCATTGCCAGCACAGCACAGCACGACTGCTTATAAAACGAAACTTCTGACGCTGGCTGCAGCGTCATTTTTTCACCATCCTCACGTGGGAGAGCAGTTGTCTGAGTGATCGCTAAGTCATGCTCACTAAATCAGTGCAGTAAGAATTGCACTGCTGACGCTGAGTCCAGTAAGAAGCAATTCTTACTGCTGGGGCTAGAGCAGGCATGGCAATGAACTCCAAGCTGGGGCCTCCATTTGTTTTCTTTTTCTTTTTTCTTTTTTTTTTTTTTTTTTTTTTGAGACGGAGTCTCACTCTGTCTTGCCCAGGGTGGAGTGCAGTGGTGCGATCTCAGCTCACTGCAGCCTCCACCTCCCGGGTTCAAGCAAGTCTCCTGACTCAGCGTCCAGAGTAGCTGAGATTACAGGCATGCACCACCATGCCTGGTTAATTTTTTGTATTTAGTAGAGACGGGGTTTCACCATGTTGGTCAGACGGGTCTCAAACTCCTGACCTCAGGTGATCCACCCATCTCGTCCTCCCAGAGTGCTGGGATTACAGGCATGAGCTACTGCGCCCGGCCTCTCTATTTGTTTTCTAGCAAGCCAAAGTCTGAGTGGAAAAAACACAAACTGTCTTTTCTCTGGTCTCACACAACAATCAACACAGAAGACTTCCGTGACCCCAAAATATGTGGGGATTTCTCCCCACCAGCAATCAAGCAATCAGTTCTGCAGTGGACACCAACTGGGTGTCCTCCAATTCTATTCAATTCAATTCTGACACTCTCTACCTGGAGATAGCTTCAGATCCCACAGGTTGATGGCTCAGTCCCCAAGACTGCCCCCACCTTCAGATACCAATGGCAAGCCCCAGGTTGTGTCACCTGTGCTTCTGACCGACAAGCTATACATCGGGGTTCCCACCACCCCTTCCTTTGGTTCATTTAATTTGCTAGAGGGGGCCGGGCGCGGTGGCTCACACCTGTAATCCCAGCACTTTGGGGGGCCAAGGCGGGCAGATCACGAGGTCAGGAGATCGAGACCATCCTGGCTAACACGGTGAAACCCCGTCTCTACTAAAAATACAAAAAAATTAGCCGGGCGTGGTGGCGGGCGCCTGTAGTCCCAGCTACTCGGGAGGCTGAAGCAGGAGAATAGCATGAACCCAGGAGGCGGAGCTTGCAGTGAGATGAGATTGCACCACTGCACTCCAGCCTGGGCGACAGAGCGACACTCCGTCTCAAAAAAAAAAAAAAAAATTGCTAGAGGGGCTCCCAGAACTCAGGGAAACACATTTACCAGTTTATTATCAAGGATATTACAAAGGATACAGATGAAGAGATACATAGGGCAAGGTATGGGGGAAGGGGTGCGGAGCTTCCATGCCCCCTCCAGGTGTACCACCCTCCAGGAACCTCCACGTGTGCAGATATTCAGAAGCTCCCAGAACTCAGTCATTTTGGGGTGTTTTGTTTTGCTTTGTTTTTTGAGATGCAGTTTTGCTTTTGTAGCCCAGGCTAGAGTGCAATGGCATGATCTCAGCTCACCGCAACCTCTGCCTCCCGGGTTCAAGCCATTCTCCTGCCTCAGCCCCCCAAGTAGCTGGAATTACAGGGATGCACCACAGGGATGCACCACCACGCCCAGCTAATTTTGTATTTTTAGTAGAGATGGGGTTTATCCATGTTGGTCAGGCTGGTCTTGAACTCCTGACCTCAGGTGATCCACCTGCCTCGGCCTCCCAAAGTGCTGGGATTACAGGCGTGAGCCACCATACCTGGCCAAGGCCCATTTTTATAAGTAGTGCACGATGTTCCAGCCAACATTGTAATGGCACATTGGGCTTGGATGTTGTGATGTTATGATATATTTATATTGGTTTTTGTTCACACTTCCTGGTTGATAAGTGCCATAGCCCTTGTTATTTCCTAAGTGACTAAAACAATAGGTATATATTTTTAAAGCATTTGGGCTGGGCGCAGTGGCTCATGCCTATAATACCAGCACTTTGGGAGGCCAAGGCGGGCAGATCACTTGAGGTCAGGAGTTCAAGACCAGCCTAGCCAACATGGTGAAACCCCGTCTCTATTAAAAATACAAAAAAAATAGCCAGATATGGTGGTAGGCGCCTGTAATGCCAGCTACTCTGGAGGCTGAGGCACGAGAATTGCTTGAACCCGGGAGGCAGAGGTTACAGTGAGCCAAGATCACACCACTGCACTCCAGCCTGGGAGACAGAGTGAGACTTCATCTTAAAAGAAATAAAAAATAAAAAATAAATAAATACATAAATAAATAACATTTGGCCTTTTGTCCTTAGTTCCTGAAGCAGCTTCAGAACAGCCTTCAGAGCCATAAAGGTGAAAGACATTCTCTTGTCATAACATTGGGATGCTTTAGGCCTCAGAAAACAGAATCTCTCTCTCTCTGAGCTTCTCCTGCCCTCCTTTCACCTGCTCCTTTTTCTCTCCAAGGCAGCCTGTATATCTTAGTTCTTTTGCATTGCCGTAAAGGGATTCCTGAAGCTGGGTAGTTTATAAAGAAAAGAGGTTTATTTGGCTCACGGTTCTGTAGGCTATGCAAGAAGCATGGCTCCAGTATCTGCTTCTGGTGAGGCCTCAGGAAGCTTCTAATCGTGGCGGAAGGGGAAGGGGATATGGCATGTGCAGATCACATGGAGAGACAGGAAGCAAGAGAGAGAGAGCACTCATTACAGCGAGGACAACACCAAGCCATTCACGAGGGATCCACCCCCATGACCCAAACACCTCCCACCAGGCCCCACCTCCAATACTGGGGGCCACATTTCCACGTGAAATTTGGAGGGATTAAGTATCCAAACCATAGTACCTTAGAAACTAAAATATACTCTAATATTCTCCTGCCTTGAGCCAAATAAACCTCTTTTCTTTATAAATTACCTGTCTTGGAGCTGGCTATAAAGAAATTCTCTGGCCAGGTGAGGTGGCTCACCCCTGTAATCCCAGCACTTTGGGAGGCTGAGGTGGGTGGATCACAAGGTCAGGAGATTGAGACCATCCTGGCCAACATGGTGAAACCCCGTCCCTACTAAAATACAAAAAATTAGCTGGGCGTGGTGGTGCACACCTGTAGTCCCAGCTACTCAGGAGGCTGAGGCAGGGGAATTGCTTGAACTCAGGAGGCGGAGATTGCAGTGAGCCGAGATCGCACCACTGCTCTCCAGCCTGGTGACAGAGCAAGATTCTGTCTCAAAAAAGAAAAAAAAAAAGAAATTCTCTGGCCTATCTTGTGTGATTGTAGGTGTAAAAGTTGATCATACTTCAGCTGGGTGTGGTAGCTCATGCTTGTAATCCCAGCACTTTGAGAGGCTGAGGGATCACTCAAGGCCAGGAATTTGAGACCAGCCTGGGCAACAAGGTGAAACCCCACCTCTATAAAAAATACAAAAAAATAGCTGGGCATGGTGGCATGTGCCTGTAGTCCTAGACACTTGGGAGGCCAAGAATTGCTTGAGCTCAGGAGGTGGAGGCTGCAGTGAGCCATGATTGCACCACTGTCTTCCAGCCTGGGTAATAGAGCAAGACACACAGAAAGGGAAGGGAGGGGAGGGGAGGGGAGGGAAGGGAAGGGAAAAGGAAGGGGAAGGGAGGGGAGGGGAAGGGAAGGGAAGGGAAGGGAAGGGAAAAGGAAGGGAAAGGAAAGGGAAAGGGAAAGGAAAGGAGAAAGGAAAGGGGAAAGGAAAGGAGAAAGGAAAGGAAAGGAAAGGAAAGGAGAAAGGAAAGGAAGGAAAAAGAGAGAAAGAAAAGAAAGGAAGGAAGGAAGAAAGAGAGAAAGAAAGAAAAGAAAAGAAAAGAGAGAAGAAAAGATCATACGAATTGGGTCATTCTTGACATACCCAACTGAAACAGAGTCAGGAGGTCAGGGGGAAGCAGGCAGGGCACATAACATTGCTCCAAAAATGTAATTCTCTGCAAGCCTGGCTGCTGAAACTGCCTGCTATGACCTGAAACCAGTTTTTTGTTTTGTTTTTTGTTTCGTTTTGTTTTGAGATGGAGTTTCACTTTGTCGCCCAGGCTGGAGTGCAGTGGCCTGATCTCGGCTCACTGCAATCCCCACCTCCTGGGTTCAAGCTATTCTCCTGCCTCAGACTCCCGAGTAGCTGGGATTACAGGTGCCTGCTACCACGGCTGGCTAATTTTTGTACTTTTAGTAGTGACAGGGTTTCACCATGTTGGTCAGGGTGGTCTCGAACCCCTGACCTTAAGTGATTCGCCCACCTCAGCCTCCCAAAGTGCTGAGATTACAGGTGTAAGCCACCATGCCTGGCCTTGAAACCAGTTTTATCTCATGGCTTCTGAAGCAAACTGCTGCAACTCTAAGACTAGTTCTACCCACTGCCAACACTCTCCAATCAGAGCTTGCTTGCCAGCTCTCTGAAACCTTACTAGTGCCAATGAGCTTCCTCAAAGAGCAATATGTAACATTTCCCCTTTCTATAAAACCTCTAACCTTCTCTTTGTTCTTCAGACATACCGAAGACCGGACAGTCTGCATATATGCTCTGAATTGCAATTCTTTCTTCCCAAATAAAACGTTTTAATTTCAGATTTATCTGTATATTTTATTTGACTTCAGCATAGGTTATAAGACCTCCATTTCAGAAGAGATCCCGCCCCATATCCGGGAGGAGGGAATGCCACACAGAGAGGCCAAGAAGAATCTGAACAGACAGGCCTTGCTAGGCTTAGATCATATCCTTTTTGTCCAATCACATTTCTTTTTTTTTTTTTTTTGAGACGGAGTCTCGCTCTGTCGCCCAGGCTGGAGTGCAATGGAGTGATCTCGGCTCACGGCAAACTCCGCCTCCCGGGTTCAAGTGATTCTCCTGCCTCAGCCTCCCGAGTAGCTAGGATTACAGGCACACGCCACTAAGCCCGACTAATTTTGTATTTTTAGTAGAGACAGGGTTTCACCATGTTGACCAGGCTGGTCTTGAATCCCTGACCTCGGGTGATCCACCCGCTTCAGCCTCCCAAAGTGCTAGGATTACAGGCGTGAGCCACCATGCCCGGCCCAATCACATTTCTAAATGGATGTCCATGCTTCATGCCTATCCAATGAAGTCTCCATAAAAGGCCAAGAAGATGGGGCATGGGGAGGTTCCAGAGGGATGAAAACATGGCGCCTTGTAGGAAGGTGAACAAGAACTCATCCGCAGCTGAGCACAGTGGCTCATGCTTATAATCCCAGCACTTTGGGAGGCTAAGGTGGGAGGATTGCTTGAGCCAAGGAGTTCGAGACCAGCCTGGGCAACATAGGGAGACCTTGTCTCTACAAAAAATACAAAAATTCGTCGGTAATGGTGGTGTTAGCTTGTAGTCCCAGCTACTTGGGAGGCTGAGGTGGGAGGATTTGCTTGAGTCCAGGAGGTTGAAGCTGCAGTGAACCATGATCGTGTGCTAGATACAGTTCAGTGGCATTAAAAATGTACTTAACGCCACTGAACTGTATACATAAAAATGGTTACAATGGCAAATTTTATGTATATTTTATCACAAGAAAATCTTTTTAAGGCCGGGCATGGTGGCTCACGCCTGTAATCCCAGCACTTTGGGAGGCCGAGGTGGTTAGATCATGAGGTCAAGAGATCGAGACCATCCTGGCCAACATGGTAAAACCCCATCTCTACTAAAAATACAAAAATTAGCTGGGCATGGTGGCATGCGCCTGTAGTCCCAGCTACTCGGGAGGCTGAGGCAGGAGAATTGCTTGAAGCCAGGAGGCGGAGGTTGCAGTGAGCCAAGATTGTGCCACTGCACTCCAGCCTGGTGACAGAGAAAGACTTCGTCTCAAAAAAAAAAATCTTTTTAAAGAAAAAATACAATATTTACAATGCATTATTTACAATAATTACCCTTCCTGTGCCCCCACTCCTTCTCAATGCAGGGTAGCTCTTTGAATCAAGAGGTGCAGGCCTTGAGCCTGAGCTGGCCTTGGGACTTGCTTTGACCGGTTGAATACTTCACATTGTGCCTGCTCCAGGCCTCAATGGCAAGAGACCTTGAGCATTTCTGCGATTTCTGTTCACTCTCCTGGAACCCCGCCGCCTCCCTATGAACAAACGTGGGCTAGCCTGCTGGGGATGCAGGACCAGGCAGACGAACGACGATCCGACCAGCTGAGGTCACTCCAGACCAGCCCATCTGCAGCCAGTCTGGCAGATGCAGGTGGGAGCCATGTGTATCAGCTGAGCTCAGCCCAGATTGCCAGCCGGCAGCAGCAAAAGCTAAATCAACAGTTGGCGTTTTGGCTTCATGCCTATAATCCCAGCACTTTGAGAGGTGGAGGCAGAAGGATCGCTTGAGCCCAGGAGTTCAAGACCAGCCTGGGTAACACAGTAAGACCCCATCTCTACAAAAAATCAAAAAATTAGCTGGCCATGTCTGTGGTCCTAGCTACTTGGAAGACCGAGGTGGGGGGATCGCTTGAGCCCAGGAGTTCAAGACCAACCTGGGCAACATAGGGAGACTCTGTCTCTACAAAAAAATTAAAAAATTAGCTGGGCGCGGTGGTGTGTGCCTGTAGTCCCAGCTACTCAGGAGGCTGAGGTGGGAGGATCGATTCAGCCCAGGAGGTCAAGGCTTCAGGGAGCCGTGATCGTGCCACTGCACTCCAGCCTGGGTGACAGAGCAAGACCCTGTCTCAACAACAACAACAACAAAATGTTGGTGTTTTAAGGCCCTAAGCTTTGTGGGGGTCGGTTTTGCAGCAAAAGCTACCCGACTCAGAGAGGGATGACGCAGGTGATAAGGATTTTGCTGGCGAAGAGCCTAACCCTCTTGAATTCTAGTTTCTCAATTGGAGAGCTCGAAGGAGGCTGGTTGCTAATGGTTTGAGGGAAACTTTTATTTTTTCGAGACGGTGTCTCGCTCTGTCACCCAGGCTGGAATGCAGTGACTCGATCTCCGCTCACTGCAACCTCTGCCTCCCGGGTTCAAGCAATTCTCCTGCCTCGGCCTCCCGAGTAGCTGGGATTACAGGCGTCCACCACCACGCCCGGCTAATTTTTTGTATTTTTAGTAGAGACGGGGTTCAAACTCCTGATCTCAAGTGTTCCGCCCACCTCGGCCTCCCAATCTGGCGGTGGCTCATGATTACCGGCGTGAGCCACCGCGTCCAGCCTGGGGGAAACTTTTAAAGATGGCAGTTACCAACAATGACACTGAAGAAGCTAGGACTTCTTGGAGGTCAAGGTTCCAGCCTTCCTGGTTCTTGGACATTAGAATCTAGTATGAAGGAGATGCGGTGAGTCAGAGAGTACAGAGCTGCGGACTTCCAGTCTGATGGTGGTGGGGATGGGGAACGGGGGCCAAGCTGGCCTTCCCAGCCTCGGACCTCCCAGATCCTGTGTGCCGCAGAAGCCAGCCTGCAGCAATGCCCCCCACCAGGCTGGGGCGCCCACTGTCCCCTGCCTTGTCATGCGTGCCAAGATGAATGCTAAATGTGGAGATTCTTACTCAGTGCTGGATTTCGCGCCTTCTGGCATTCAATACTAGCCTAGTTTTTAATAAAAAAGAAACAACACTATTTTGGTGCTGTAAACCTATTTTTCACCATCTGGCATACCCGTATGCCTCTTATATTTCCTCTTCTAGGTCAGCAAAAATCCCATCATGGGACCAGAGCCTCCCTACCAAGGAGGATGTTATCATAGATTTCAGGGGACGAGGTACCCCTCTTCAGGTTGCATCCACTTAACTTTGAGTAACAGACTTCTAAAAAACCTATTTCTATAAATGTCAGTAAAACAAAATGAACGTTTAGCTCATGGAAATTAACATAAAAATGAAAGTTTGATTTTTTTTTCGCATAACAGATGATGACAATCTTAAAATACCCGACAGACGAAAGAGGAAGGAAAACCACCCCTTCTGTCTGAGAGAATTGTGCGATAATGGCCCAAAGCGGTCCTCTGCAATTTCTTTGGGGGTGACACTAAAGGAACAGAAGGTACTGGGGGAACCAATGGGAAAAATAGTTTAATTAGTAAAGTTAATTAGCAAAAATAATTCTCTTTGGAGCAAGCTTTGAATAAATCTGTGATAATTTGGTGATTCTATGAATTTTCTGGAATATGTGTACATGTGTGCATTGGGGTGCATGCACATGTGCAATCATGCATGTGCACGTGTGTGCATGCATGCATGGGGGTGGACCCAGGTTTTGTGGTCCCTAAAGATTATACAATTTTGGGAAGCCCTTTAAAAAAAAGAACACAGGCCAGGCACAGTGGTTCACACCTGTAATCTCAGCACTTTGGGAGGCCGAGGCAGGAGGATTGCTTGAGCCCAGGAGTTCAAGACCAGCCTGGGCAACATAGGAAGATTTCGTCTTTATTTAAAAGAAAAAAAAATTTTAATAAAAATGTTTTAAAAACCACAAAATGTGAATGCAAAATTAGGTAGGAAAGGGATGCCTATTTAGAATTAGAAAGAAAACGCAATTCACAATGTTTTCAAAGCTGAGAAATACCTCAAATTTCATATAATTCAGAAAACTAACAAAGTTTTGTTAACTGCTTAACAAACCTCAATGGCCCTTTTTCCCCCTGTAATTTTTGGCTGCATACTCTTTGATCACCTTTTCGTGTGGCCACAACTTTATAATATTTTCTAGGGAGAGGATAGAAAGATAATTCAGTTTTTGGCTGGGCGTGGTGGCTCACGCCTGTAATCCCAGCACTTTGGGAGGCCGAGGCAGGTGGATCACCTGAGGTCAGGAGTTTGAGACCAGCCTAGCCAACATGGTGAAACCCCATCTCTACTAATAATACGAAAATTAGCCGGGCATAGGAGGTGGTGCATATCTGTAGTCCCAGCTACTCGGGAGGCTGAGGCAGGAGAATCGCTTGAATCCGGGAGGCGGAGGTTGCAGTGAGCCGAGACAGTGCCACTGCCCTCCAGCCTGGGTGACGGAGCCAGACTCCGTCTCAAAATAAATAAATAAATAAAGATAGTTAGATCGTTCAGCTTTTGTTCTAACATGGTTGATAGAAATTTGATTTTCGTTACTGATAGTTTAGAAAAATGTCAGCTTTACATTTTCATAATTAATAATTCAGTGCACATTTTTAGGATTGTTGTCAAATTTGGGAAAACCTCTATCAAGTTTCTTTCATATAAAAGCGGTAAGTTTTCAGGGTATATCAAGGTTTCATGTTCAGGAACTAACCTTAAATACTCTAAATTGGCAATACTCATGGACCAATTTGACCTCCAATTCTTGCTGTAGAGGTCTAGTCTATTATGAGATTTATGTTATCTTTATCAATGACAGTATTTTAGTCAAATCTGCACAAAATGTAAATGTTTTCCTGCTGTGTTCATGTATTTCACTTATTTTATTAAGTAGATTATTTAATAATCTAAGAGCCCATATATTACCTCTATTCAAAATTTATCTCTTCCTCTTTTGGTATGATCTGAAAAAATATTTTGGTACAATTTACTTCTCGGATGTCAGAATAGTTTCTATTGGTTATATATAGAAATATTTGAAAAATATTTTCATCATATAGTGAGTTTGCAATTATATTACTGCATTATTGAATATATATATATTTTTTTTCTTTTTTTTTCTTCTTCTTCTTTGAGACTGGGTCTCACTCACTCTGTCACCCAGGTTGGAGTGCAGTGGTGCAATCATGGCTCACTGCAGACTTGACTTCCTGGGCTCAAATGATCCTCCCACCTCAGCCTCCCCAGTAGCCAGGACTACAGGTATGCACCGCCACACCTGGCTGATTTTTTAATTTTTTTTTTTAGGGATAGGGTCTTCCTACATTGCCCAGGCCGGTCTCAAACTCCTAAGCTCAAGAGATCCTCCTGCCTCATCCTCCCAAAGTGCTGGGATTACACGCGTAAGCCACCACGCATAGCCTGATTATATTCTTAAGAGGAAAAACTTTCATTTTGATCTGCTTACAAGTTTTCATGTTTGATGGTTGGAAGAATTTTCCATGGATTAACGTCTGGCTCTGTACATTCCAAACCTTGCTGCTCCTCCACCAGCCCAGTCCCAGCTGCTATAGTGCATAGTATCATGAGGCCAGGTGGGCAGGTCAGATCATTCCTGGAAGTCATTCCTACCCCAGGATGGCCAATAATAACTATATGTGAAAACATATGTGAAAACTATATGTGAAGACATATGTGAAAACTATATGTGAAACGTATCCCATTTTAAAGGCCCCGAAGGGTCTTCTGCAAATGAGGGGCTCTGAGGGTTAAGCTTCATGAGTTCTGTGTATGTATGAGTGTGTGAGAGGGTTTTTTGTTTGTTTTTTGAGAGAGTCTCACTCTGTTGCCCAGGCTGGAGGGCAGTGGCATGATCTTGGCTCATTGCAGCCCCCGCCTCCTGGGCTCAAGGGATTCTTCTGCCTCAGGCTCCCAAGTACCTGGGATTACAGGCACTCGCCACCGCACCTGGCTAAGTTTGTATTTTTAATAGAGACCGGTTTTACCATGTTGGCTAGGCTGGTCTCAAACTCCTGGCTTCAAGTGATCCACCCACCTCAGCCTCCCAAAGTGCTGGGATTACAGAAATGAGATTTTTTTTTTTTTTTTTTTTGAGACAGAGGTTCGCTCTTGTTGCCCAGGCTGGAGCGCAATGGCACGATCTCGGCTCACCGCAACCTCTGCCTCCCGGGTTCAAGCGATTCTCCTGCCTCAGCCTCTGAGTAGCTGGGATTACAGGCATGCACCACCACGCCCGGCTAATTTTTGTATTTTTTAGTAGAGACGGGCTTTCTCCATGTTAATCAGGCTGGTCTCGAACTCCCGACCTCGGGTGATCTGCCCGCCTTGGCCTCCCAAAGTGCTGGGATTACAGGCATGAGCCACAGCGCTCAGCTGGATTGTTTTCTTTTTTAAAAAAGGGGCAGGGCCAGGCACGGTGGCTCACGCCTGTAATCCCAGCACTTTGGGAGGCTGAAGCGGGTGGATCACCTGAGGTTGGGAGTTTGAGACCAGCCTGACCAACATGATGAAACCCCGTCTCTACTAAAAATACAAAATTAGCCGGGTGTGGTGGCACGTGCCTGTAATCCCAGCTACTCGGGAGGCTGAGGCAGGAGAATCGCTTGAACCCAGGAGGCAGAGGTTGCGGTGAGCTGAGATCGCGCCATTGTACTCCAGCCTGGGCAACAGGAGTGAAACCCCATCTAAAAATAAATAAATAAATAAATAAATAACAGGGGCAGCAGGGCACGGTGGCTCATGCCTGTAATCCCAACACTTTGGAAAGCCGAGGTGGGCAGATCACCTGAGGTCAGGAGTTTGAGACCATGGTGAAACCCCATCTCTACTAAACATGGTGAAACCCCATCTCTAGTAAAACTACAAAAAATTAGCCAGGCATGGTGGCACGCGCCTGTAATCCCAGCTACTCGGGAGGCTGAGGCAGGAGAATCTCTTGAACCCTGGAGGCGGAGGTCGCAGTGAGCCAAGATCACGCCACTGCACTTTAGCCTAGGCAACAAGAGCGAAACTCCATCTCAAAAAAAAAAAAAAAAAAAGCTTAAAAAAAGCTAAGAAATACAAAATTTAGCCAGCATGGTGGCGCACGCCTGTAATCCCCGCTACTCGGGAGGCTGAGGCAGGAGAATCGCTTGATCCCAGCAGTGGAGGTTGTGGTGAGCCGAGATCGCGCCACTGCCCTCCAGCCTGGGCTACAGAGATTCCATCTAAAACAAAAAACAAACAAACAAAAAAATAGGAGCCAACAGAATACCAAAGGGCCCAGTACAGAGAGCTTGGATCTGTGCCTCCGCATGAGCCCCGACTCCCTGTGACCTTGAACAGATCTCTTACTTCGAGGCTTGTCCACCTTGGTTCCTCCCACCCGAACCCACCCTGCCCAGACAGCCTCATGGGCCATGTCACCCCGCGGCCTCTAGAGGGCAGCATATCCTCACTTCGGAAGACCCGGCTGCAGTCCCGGCGCGAGGGCAGCGGCACCGGCTTGGTTGCTAAGGGGGCTTCGGAGTCTCGCTGCCGTCCTCGCTCGGGGGACTGTCGGCGCTTTGCGCAGTCGTGCTCCACGCGAGAGGACGCCGCCAGCAAGAAATATGTCAACAAGCCTAGCCTCGCGCAGGTGCCGCTTAGTTCCTAACGGATGCGCGTGATAGAACCGGGGCAGAGAGAGCGCCGCCTCCCTAGTGAAGTTCAAGTTCGCAGGACGGTTTTCATTACCCACGACCCCCACGGGTCAAGGTCCTCTTGACTTTGGGTCTGGGCACCTAAGGGAAGTAGGAAAGAGCTTGCAGGCCTGGCAGCTGTGGCCTAGGTAATATGACCACGGCGCTGGCAGTGCCACTGACTTCACACAGAAACACACCATGGGGACCCGGGACTCAGGGCCCTGGCCCCTGCAGAGGTATGTCAGAAGCCTTCCCTACCATCACGCCTCCCCCGGGGACTTTGCCACCTCTCAGGCTCCTGGAGCACAGGACACTCCTCTTGATTTCGGGTGTCTGGCACCTGCTGGACAGGGGTGTTCATCAGCTGACGCGGGGATGCTTGTGACCAGGCGGGACCGGGAGCCCGGGTGGGCACACTACCTAGACAACAAGGCACAGCGCCTTGGCCAGCTGCTGCACCCCAAGCACCTATCCTGGGGGGCCTGTGCAGGATCTGATGAGGTCTGAAGAGCCCCCAATTTGGGGGTCGGGTTATGCACGGGGAGGGGACTCACTCTCCCATGGGACCTCCTCAGAAGGTGGCTGCCTTCCACCAGGGAGCGGTGAGCATAGCTAATGTTTTCAATTTTATCTTTGATCGCTGGAACTCAGGGGCAGGAGGAAGCTGAGAGTGTCCAGGGCTCCCCTCCCACTGTTTGTGGGTAAAGGGGTGTGGTGAGGAGGCAGAAAGGAAGGATCTAGGTGAGAAAAGCACTCTGATGAAATTGACTATTGTCAGCCCTTGTCAGCTGTGGTGTGCCAGGCAGAGGGTGTGTGTGCACGTCCCTGGAGCAACGTGCAGGGGAAGGCACATGTTTTTTTAAAAATTTGAGGCAGCTGGGCGTGGTGGCTCATGCCTGTAATCCCAGCACTTTGGGAGGCCAAGGCAGGTGGATCACTTGAGGTCAGAAGTTCGAGACCAGCCTGGCCAACATGGTGAAATCCCATCTCTACTAAAAATACAAAAATTAGCTGGACATGGTGGCAGCGCCTTTAATCCCAGCTACTTGAGAGGCTGAGGCAGGAGAATCACTTGAACCTGGGAGGTGGAGGTTGCAGTGAGCCAAGATCGCACCACTGCACTCCAGCCTGGGCAACAGAGCGAGACTCCATCTCAAAAAACAAACAAACAAACAAACAAAAGCATTTATTGAGGCTGGGCTCAGTGGCTCATGCATGTAATCCCAGCACTTTAGGAGGCTGAGGCAGGAGGATAGCTTGAAGCCAGGAATTCAAGACCAGCCTGGGCAACATAGAGAGAACCTATCTCTACCAAAAAATAAAAAATAAATTTTTTTTAATTAAAAATTTATTGTGTAGAGTGTAGGACGCTTGCCAGAGACTGGGAAAGGTAGTGGGAGTGGGTGCGGATTGTTAATGGGTACAAAAAAATAGAATAGCATCTAGTATTTATAGAATAAATAAGATCTAGTATTTGATAGCACAACAGGGTGACTATAGTCAATAATAATTTAATTGTACACACTTATGATCCCAGCACTTTGGGAAGCCAAGGCAGGCGAATCAGATTGCTTGAGCTCAGGAGATTGAGACCAGCCTGGGCAACATGGTAAAACCCTGTCTCTACAAAAAATACAAAAAAATTTAGCAGGGCATGGTGGCGCACATCTGTAATCCCAGCTACTCAGGAGGCTGAGATGGGAGGATTGCTTGAGGCCCAGGGGCAGAGGTTGCAATGAACTGAGATTGCACTACCACTGCACTCCAGCCTGGGTGACAGAACGAGATCCTGTCTCAAAAAAAAAATTTTTTTTTAATTTATTGTGGTAAAATACATATATAATTAACCATGTTCACCATTAAAAGTTTTTTCTTTCTTTCTTTCTTTTTTTTGAGATGGAGTCTTGCTCTGTTGCCCAGGCTGGAGTGAAGTGGCGCCATCTCGGCTCACTACAACCTCTGCCTCCCGGGCTCTAGTGATTCTCCTGCCTCAGCCTCCTGAGTAACTGGGACTACAGGCACACGCCACCACACTCGGCTAAGTTTTTGTATTTTTAGTAGAGATGGGGTTTCGCCATGTTGGCCAAGCTGGTCTCGAACTCCTGACCTCAAGCAATCCACCCACCTCGGCCTCCGAAAGTGCTGGGATTACAGGTGTGAGCCAGCTCACCGGCCAAAAGTTTTTTTTATTGTGGTAAAATATACATACCATAAAATTTACCATTGTAACCATTTTAAGGTGTGCAATTTGTAGCATTTAGTGCATTCATAATCTTGTGCAACTATCATCACTATCTAGTTCCAGAACATTTTCCTTTCTCCAAAAAAAAAGAAACCCCTGCCCATTAGCAGTCACTTCCCCTTCTCCCCTCTCTCAGCCCCTGGCAGCCACTAATCTGCTTTCCATCTCTATGGATTTGCCTATTCTGGATGTTTTATATCAATAGAATCATGCGACCATGGCCTCCTGTATCTGGCTTCTTTCACTCAGCCTGTTTTCAAAGTTCATCCATGTTGCAGCACGCGTCAGTGCTTCCTTCCTTTTCATTGCTGAGTCATATTCCATTGTATGGATAGGCCCCATTCTGTTTACCCGTTCATCTGTTCATGGATGCCTGGGCTGTTTCCACCTGTTGGCAACTGTGAAGGACGCACGCGCGCCTTTGCGGCTGTGTCTGGCCCTCATCTGCAGGCCCCTCTGGGTCTAGCACCCTCTGCCAGCTGGGCTGTGAGCAGTTGTTCTGGGCCTGCATACCTTCCCTCACCCTTTTACTCCCTTGTGAGTCCGGGCACATGGACCTTTTTCTGGTCCAAGAGAGATGGTCCACGTTCCTGCACCAGAAAAGGGTCCACATGCCTGGACTCACCAGGTGTTGCCTCAAATCAAGGGTCCACTTGGAGTTATTTTGTTGCCTCTCAGGGGCCAGGCCCTTTAAAACTTGGATGCTAGAAGCAGCCCCTTTTCCTCTACTTTCTGCTAATACATCCCCAAGGCAAAGAACAAGACTGGCCTGGCTGCCGCCATGATGAGAGGATGGACAAGGCAAAGACAGTAGGAAATGCTGGGCAGTGGAAGGGCGTGGGGAAGCAAATGTGATCCTGCATATTTTCTTTTTTTTTTTTCTTTTGAGACAGAGTCTTACTCTGTCTCCCAGGCTGAAGTACAGTGGCGCAATCTTGGCTCACTGCAACCTCCACCTCCCGGGTTCAAGCGATTCTCCTGCCTCAGCCTCCCGAGTAGCTGGGATTACAAGCGGCCACCACCATGCCCGGCTAATTTTTGTATTCTTAGTAGAGACAGGATTTCACCATGTTGGCCAGGCTGGTCTCGAACTCCTGACCTCAAGTGATCCACCTGCCTCGGCCTCCCAAAGTGCTGGGATTATAGGCCTGAGCCACCACGCCCGGCCAATTTTGCATATTTTCATCTTCACTTACTCTCTTGCCATGACAATTGAGTGGAGGGTGGGACAGTGTGGGACATGGAGGCCACGGCCCAGGACAGTGGGTAGGGGAGATGATGAGGGGCCACCTTTCCTCCCAGCACGGCCAGTCTACCCAGGCCAGGGCAGGAAGCCAGAGGAGGGGAGACCATGTGAGGGCAGGGGAGTGTCTGTGGAGGCCCTGCCTGGACAAGCAGACCAAGGTGGTCCTTCTTTGCCAAGAGAGATGGGCAAATTGTGATGGCCAGTTCTGGAAAAGGCAGTCCCTGGGCCCTGAGGAGAAGAGAATCTCTCCCCAAATCCACATGCAGGGAATGAACCCTCCCTGGGCACTCAGATCAGTGAACAGCTTGTATCAGTGTAAGGTACATGGGTTGGTATATTTACTCCTTGGATTTTAATGGCCAGGGATTCTTTGACTTGTCAAGTCCTTTAGCTACAGAAAATAAACACACGTCTGTCCTCTCTGCTCCACCCTGTCGTTTGCTGACCCTACGTTTGCTGTGTCAGTGAACACTAGGGGCCCCATTCCAGCTTGCCTCATTTGGAATCCAACATTTACTGAGATGCCATAGATGAGCTGCTCTCAGATATCTCAAATTTCACAAACTGATACACTTTTTAAAAAACGGGACCTGGCCCGGCGCGGTGGCTCATGCCTGTAATCCTAGCACTTTGGGAGACCAAGGTGGGTGGATCACCTGAGGTCAGGAGTTCGAGACCAGCCTGACCAACATGGAGAAACCCCATCTCTACTAAAAATACAAAAATTAGCTGGGTGTGGTGGCATGTGCCTGTAGTCCCTGCTACTCCTTGGGAGGCTGAGACAGGAGAATGGCTTGAACCCGGGAGGCAGAGGTTGCAGTGAGCTGAGATTGCGCCACTGCACTGCAGCCTGTGCAACAGAGTGAGACGCTGAATCAAAATCAAAAACAAAGAAACAAACAAAAAAAAGGAACCAATTTGGTTTGCCAACTTTTTGTTGTGCCAAGTTAGGGAATTAAAAAACAAACAAACAGGCCGGGCGCGGTGGCTCACGCCTGTAATCCCAGCACTTGGGGATGCCAAGGCGGGCAGATCACGAGGTCAGGAGTTCGAGACCAGCCTGACCAACATGGTGAAACCCTGTCTCTACTAAAAATACAAAAATTAGCCAGGTGCGGTGGCACGCGCCTGCAATCCCAGCTGCTTGGGAGGCTGAGGCAGGAGAATCGCTTGAACCCAGGAGGCAGAGGTTGCAGTGAGCCAAGATCTCGCTGCTGCACTCCAGCCTGGGCAACAGAGGGAGACTCTGTCTCAAAACAAACAAGCAAACAAACAAACCACAACTATCACCGTCATTTCATATAAGGAAAGACATTTGAATTTCAAAAGAGTCCAAGGAGGCCAGGCGTGGTGGCTTACGTCTGTAATCCCAGCACTTTGGGAGGTGGAGGTGGGCAGATCACTTGAGGCCAGGAGTTCGAGACCAGCCTGGCCAATATAGTGAGACCCCATCTCTGTAAAAAATTCTTTTAAAAAGATCCAAAGGTATATAATCTCATAGGATAGTTGTTTAAATAGAGCAAATTCAGTCTTATGAAAATCTTACTCTGTTGTCCCAATCTCTCCTTCTGCATCATTTTGACCAGACAAAATCCTCAAGGATTATGAGGTCTGGGGACCAACCCAGTGTTTAGAAACCACTTCCAAAGTGCCTCCTCCAGGGACCCCTGGGAGCATCCCATCTGGTTATTTTGTTTTCTTCTTCAATTATTCTTCCCAGTTTTCTTCATAGGCATCTATGGGGTCTTTGGCTAATGAGAAACCATACTGCTCAAATCAGAACCTCTTGTACCTTCTAGAAATTTCTATATTAATGGTGAGCAAACTTAATTTTCCCCCACAAGAGCCAATTTAGGGAAAAATATGCTTACGGGCTGCATTTATTTTCTTTCCAAGTGAAAATAGCTTTGAATCCCATGGGAGTCGGGGCAGGACATATATTTTCTTCCAGGGTAGAATGTCTGTGCAATCAAGTAGATTTATGCTAATGAGAAAGCAGTGCCACTTTCCAGTTACTAAGATGTTAATATCTGGCATAGTTGAGAATTCGTTATATAGAGGCAGCTTTCTAATTTTTCAGCCTAACAGTTAACAGGCTGAAGATATAGATAAATGGAATGGCACAAAACCATTTATTGAAAGTATGTTTCATTCCTCTCCCTTTGATCAACCACGTAGACTTATTTTAATCCAATACAGGAAACCAAGTTATTAAGAATTCTGCAAGTCGCCGGGCGCGGTGGCTCATGCTTGTAATTCCAGCACTTTGGGAGGCCGAGGCGGGCGGATCACGAGGTCAGGAGATCGAGACCATCCTGGCTAACACGGTGAAACCCCATATCTACTAAAAATATGAAAAATTAGCCGGGTGTGGTGGCATGCGCCTGCAACCCCAGCTACTCGGGAGGCTGAGGCAGGAGAATCACTTGGACCCGGGAGGCAGAGGTTGCAGTGAGCCCGAGATTGTGCCACTGCACTCCAGCCTGGGCGACAGAGTGAGACTCCGTCTCAAAAAAAAAAAAAGAATTCTGCTAGTCGTTAATACATGGCAAATTGTACATTTCAGTCAGAACTCAGAAGGTTTCTAAGGTTTGGCTACAAAGGCCAGTCTCAAAACAGCTGCTGTCTCCAGGTAGCAAGGGCTTCCTCAGAGGTCCTTAAGGAAGCCCGGAGCAAGCCTGCTGGAAATCACTCATTTTGGAGGCTTTTAAAAAATATTACAAAAAGTGGCTGGGTGCGGTGGTTCACGCCTGTAATCCCAGCACTTTGAGAGGCTGAGGCGGGTGGATCACCTGAGGTCAGGAGCTCAAGACCAGCCTGGCCAACATGGAGAAACCCCGTCTCTACTAAAAGTACAAAAATTAGCCCGGCATGCTAGCACTCACCTGTAATCCCAGCTACTTAGGAGGCTGAGGCAGAAGAATCACTTGAACCCAGGAGGTGGAGGTTGCAGTGAGCTGAGATCGTGCCACTGCACTCCAGCCTGGGCAATAGAGTGAGACTCTGTCTCAAAAAATAAAAAATAAAAAAAAATACAAAAACAAGTGCTTATGTGTTATCAGGTGGACTTTTATTAATACATAGAGATCAGAACTCAAATTATTGTGTGGTTGAAATATCTCTTGAGTAAATCATTCACATTGGCCCTAGGTGACCAAAGCTATGATACAAAGAATTTGATCCATTAGATCCTGAGGCACCAGAGTTTGCATTGTGGAGTCAAACGCCCTAGGTTCAAATCCCTGAGAAAGTACTAATTGAGTTACCACTATGATATTGTTCCTGGCGCGGAAGGACTTAACAGAACCAGTGGAGTTAGCAAGATGTCAAATAGCAGAGGAGGAACAAACATAGGGTACAGAGACTTCACAATTCACTTCCTTAGTGCTTGCAGTTTCAGGCAAGAATGTTCCTTACCATAACAAGACTAAACAGAACTGTCTGCCAGACCTTAATTCTAAAATGGATTTTCATTGTTAAAAAATGATTTAAGGCCGGGCGCGGTGGCTCACGCCTGTAATCCCAGCACTTTGAGAAGCCGAGGCGGGCAGATCACCTGAGGTCAGGAGTTCAAGACCAGCCTGGCCAACATGGCGAAACCCTGTCTCTACTAAAAATACAAAAATTAGCCGGGCATGGTGGCGAATGCCTGTAATCCTAGCTCGGGAGGCTGAGGCAGGAGAATTGCTTGAACCCAGGAAGCGGAGATTGCAGTGAGCCGAGATCGCACCACTGCACTCCAGCCTGGGCAATAGAGCAAGCCTCTGTCTCAAAAAAAAAAAGAAAAAAGAAAAAAAAGAAAATAATTTCCTGTTTATCTTTTGTCCTGCTGAGCCACCCCAGACAAGTTATTAAATTTAAGCCCATTGAGATGAAATTTCTTTAGTAAGATAAGGATATTTCACGTACCTCATAGGGTTATGGGGATTAGGGCTATCCTACTGCTGCTGAGAACTAAATACTCCAATCTTTTTGTAGTGATATTCTGTAGACAAGACAAAATAATGCTACCTTGTGATATCATTTAGCAAATCATTAGAAAAAAATCCCCATTGAAACACCCCAAAGCAAACAAAAAGTAAAGCTAACCGCCATTGGTCAGCCCTGAAAATCACCCCCAAGCATTATGAAGAATCATTTGATGAACTAGATAGGCAGATGTTCCAGAAGATTCTTATTGCTAATTTCAGCAACAAAGCCAAGCTTACACATAAACACACAACCACAAAGTTATGATCCTCCCCACATTCCTCCCATTTCTTTGCTTTTCTTCAAATAAGGAGAGACGCTTCAAGATACCAGGACACGCCACATTTGTTGTTCTGAAGCAAACCGCACATTACCAAAACATCTTGGATAAAAATAAAATTGTGTTTCTTTCTGAGATGGAAATTGCTTTTGGCTGCTCACCCAACCATGCTTTTTGCTAAACTCTGGGCTTTGTTTTTGCTTTTTATTGGAGCAGGTTTATAAACACCAGAGGCAAAATGCACCAACTTGAACAGATGGCTTAAAGTGCTATTTCATTTGTCATTATTTGCTCAGGGAAGATTGTAAAGTTGGGCTGCTGGGATGCCAAGCTTAAAGCTGGAGGAATTGTCTTGGGCAGAATCAAAGTCCCCTACAAGGCAAGGCTCTACACAAAGTTGGGCCTCAGTACTTTTCTAAAAGGAAAACTTAACAGACACAAAAACCATCCTTTTCTTGCTCATACGACTCAAACCATAGGTGAGAAAAACTTATCATGACTAGAAATCTTATTTCCACAAATTTGGGGGAGGCAGCCATGTCATATCCCACGTGCATGGAGACCCCATTTCCAACTCAGGGCCTCATGACCACTTCTGAAGAAACATTGTCAATTCCTTTTGGACTCTGACACCTTTGTCTAGGATATACTCTGTTACAGCCATTTTGCTCACACGATGTTAGCAGTATTCCTGATGTTAGCAGCAGATTATTTTCTTTGTTTTGGAATTCACTAAGTAAGATCCTCTTGGTCCTTTGCTGGAGAAACGCCACTTCCAGTTTTCCCTGTGAAGTCCCTATCTTAGGGTTGATGTGGCATCCTGAATGGGCCATCTGTCAGCAAAGCTGGGCACCATTAAAAACTGTGCTTGAAGGATACACATTGAATCATGATGGTGCTTGCTTCTGGTGTAGGGAAAGGGAATGGAATGGAGGATGGGGGAAATGTCGCCCAGGCTGGAGTGCAGTGGCTGGATCTCGGCTCAGTGCAACCTCTGCCTCCTGGGTTGAAGCCATTAGCTTGCCCAGCCTCCCAAATAGCTGAGATTACAGGCATGTGCTACCAGGCCCAACTAATTTTTGTATTTTTAGTAGAGACGGATTTTTGCCATGTTGGCCAGGCTGGTCTCGAACTCCTGACCTCGTGATCCGCCCACCTCAGCCTCCTACAGTGCTGGGATTACAGGCATGAGCCACCGAGCCCAGCCATTTCTCTGTATTTTTAAAGTTTCGCAAAAACCTTTTTTTTTTTTTAGTAGAGACAGGGTTTCACCATGTTGGCCAGGCTGGTCTCGAACTCCTGACCTCAGGTGATCCACCTGCCTCGGCCTCTCAAAGTGCTGAGATTACAGGCGTGAGCCACCGCGCCTGGCCTCCAGTCCTTTCTTAAGGGCCACTGCAGCCCTTGCTATCTTTGACTTTGTACCATGAGGAAAAGGAAACCAAGTTCAAGTGTACAGGAGCACTGCAACAGCAAAGAATCCAATCATTTTCAATGAAAATTAATTCAAACAAAATACAAAGAAAAGTAACCAGAGTTGGGCAAGATAATATTCCTTAAATGTGTATATGTTCAAAATCTGAATGTATAAAATATTAAAGAAAAGAGTAAATATTGGCTGGGCACGGTGGCTCACGCCTATAATCCCAGCACTTTGGGAGGCCGAGGCGGGCGGATCACCTGAGGTCGGGAGTTCGAGACCAGCCTGACCAACGTGATGAAACCCCGTCTCTACTAAAAATACAAATATTAGCTGGGCATGGTGGCGCATGCCTGTAATCCCAGCTACTCAGGAGGCTGAGGCAGGAGAATCGCTTGAACCTGGGAGGCAGAGGTTGCAGTGAGTCAAAGTCACGCCATTGCACTCCAGCTTGGGCAACAAGAGTGAAACTCTGTCTCAAAAAAAAAAAAAAAAAAAAAAGAAAGAAAGAAAAGAAAAGAAAAGGGTAAATACAAGGAAGCAACTGAAAAGCCAACAGCACCAACCAACCACTTTGGGTTGCATCCACCTATCCAGGTAACAATGCAATGCTAAACTTACCAATTTTTCCATTTTAATTCTAAGCTAACAGATTTTATTGGTTGACATTTTTTTTTTTTTTCCACAAGACAGTCTCGCTGTCACCCAGGCTGGAGTGCAGTGGTGCGATCTCGGCTCACTGCAACCTCCACGTCCCAGGTTCAAGTGATTCTCCTGCCTCAGCCTCCTGAGTAGCTGGGACTACAGGCACCCGCCACCACGCCCAGCTAATTTTTATATTTTTTAGTAGAGACGGGGTTTCGCTATGTTGGACAGGTTGGTCTCGAACTCCTGACCTCAGGTGATCCACCACCCCCCCCGCCCCCGCTCGGCCTCCCAAAGTGCTGGGATTACAGGTGTAAGCCACAGCATCCGCCCCCCACCCCCCTCTTTTTTTTTTTTTTTTTTTGAATGTGAGAGTTGCATCAACGGTCTGTAAGAAAGCTGGCTTTTCTTATAAAAAAAGACACTGAGTACATCCAGAAAACCCCAGCAAGATATGCCTGACACTAGGATTTCTCCAAACTATTTACTTTAGACATGATTAATGATTGTGCACCTGGAGTGATGAGTTTTCCAGAGGTCAAGTTGGACTCAATCACCCATATTCAAATCAAGAGAGCAACTGGGAGAGAACACAATTTAAGGCAAAGTGTACTTCACACGTGTAGAACCTGTGCCTCAGTTGTGATGGCCACCCTCACCTCCTTTTTTTTTTTTTTTTTGAGACGGAGTCTCGCTCTGTCGCCCAGGCTGGAGTGCAGTGGCGTGGCCTTGGCTCACTGCAAGCTCCACCTCCTGGATTGACGCCATTCTCCTGCTTCAGCCTCCCATGTAGCTAGGACTACAGGTGCCCGCCACCACGCCCGGCTAATTTTTTGTATTTTTAGTAGAGACGGAGTTTCACCGTGTTAGCAAGGATGGTCTAGATCTCCTGACCTTGTGATCCGCCCGCCTCAGCCTCCCAAAGTGCTGGGATTACAGGCGTGAGCCACCGCGCCCGGCCACCTCCTTTCTTTACATTGTTTCTTCAGTCCCATAACATCTTTGCAGCATTATTATTCCTGAGTGATTATGACAGCACAATTAACTTTTTTTTTTTTTTTTTTGAGACGGAGTCTCTGTCACCCAGGCTGGAGTGCAGTGGCATGATCTTAGCTCACTGCAGCCTCTGCCTTCCGGGTTCAAGTGATTCTCCTGCCTCGGCCTCTTAAGTAGCTGGGATTACAAGTGCATGCCACCACGCCTGGCTAATTTTTGTATTTTTAGTAGAGACAGAGTTTTACCATGTTGGCCAGGCTGGTCTCGAACTCTTGACCTCAGGTGACCCGCCCACCTTGGCCTTCCAAAGTACTGAGATTCCAGGCCTGAGCCACCACACCCGGCCTAAAATTAACTTCTGATGAAGAGAAAGTTTATTGTAACAAAGACAAGAGTTTTTGAAATGCAGATGAGAAAAATTCCTGTCTTGGAGACTTGACAAGTGGCTACAAGTAGGCACAGTCTAAATTCAGCCCATTTGCGAAAGTTATAAAGGAGATGCATTTTTAATCAAAGTCACCACGGTAGGGTTTCATATGAATAAACAAGCTTTTATTTTCTAATGGAGGAAAACATTTGGAGTGGAGACCAGACTTGAGAAGAACCGTACACAGACTGCTTTCTTAGAGCTAGGCATTGCCCCTCTGGGCCAGAACACAGAGCTCACACGCCCACTTCTTCTTTGGTGCTGTACCGAAGTCACCACTGGGGCCTGCGACATCCACATTTTTTTTTTTTTTTTTTTTTTTTTGAGATGGAGTTTCGCTCTTGTTGCCCAGGCTGGAGTGCGATGGCGCGATCTCAGCTCACTGCAACCTCCGCCTCCCAGGTTCAAGCAATTCTCCTGCCTCAGCCTGCCAAGTAGCTGGGATTACAGGAATGCGCCACCATGCCCGGCTAATTTTTTGTATTTTTAGTAGACACGGGGTTTCTCCATGTTGGTCAGGCTGGTCTCGAACTCCCGACCTCAGGTGATCCACCCGCCTCAGCCTCCCAAAGTGCTGGGATTACAGGCGTGAGCCACCGCGCCCGGCTGACATCCACATTTTAAAGCTGCTAAAGGATTTGGATGGATTGGTGCTGAGTCAGGGTACAACCTGCTGTCACTTGAAAATATGGGCTGCTATTTTATTTTCTTCCTGGGACCCGTGTGTTTTGTACAGCACATTAGCACATTTTCTTTTCATTCAAAGTAGTGGCTATAACACTTGATCTCAGCCACTGGAAATGTGTTAGTATAAATCTTCAATGTACTTATTTTCAAATGAGGTTCAAATCAGAGCTACAAAAAAATAAAAGGCGTATTTCAGTTTTCAAAGTTGTAATCCCACATCGAATTTGTAACAAAAGCTGCTCCTCAACGGGAGTTCACGCTAAATGCATTGCAAAGAACTACTGTGGGGTGAAAAAAACTACTGCAATTGATGTACAGCATAATTTAAAATATGGGATATTATTTTAGGCAACTGTATTTTCTTTTAATCTAGACACAAAATGTAACACTGTATTTCAGCTACGGTACATCTGTAAACAAATTCAGAATAAAAAAACAAACAAACCTTACTTGACTTTTCCCCCATTCACTAGTCAAATTTAGAAGGCCAAGTTTTTGTTTTGTTTTGTTTTGTTTTTGAGATGGAGTTTTGCTCTTGTTGCCCAGGCTGGAGTGCAATGGCGTGATCTTGGCTCATTGCAACTTCCACCTCCCGGGTTCAAGCGATTCTCCTGCCTCAGCCTCCCAAGTAGCTGGGATTACAGGTGCCTGCCACCATGCCCGGCTAATTTTTGTATTTTTTAGTAGAGATGGGGTTTCACCATGTTGGCCAGGCTGGTTACGATCTCCTGACTTCCAGTGATCCGCCTGCCTCGGCCTCCCAAAGTGTTGGAATCACAGGCGTGAGCCACTGCGCCAGGCCAGAAGGCCACGTTTTAACAACTGTTTTCAAACCAACATAATGCCAAACTTCAGAATTTAGTAGGAGATTCAGGTATGACGTTATATATGCTTTCTTTTAGTTCTAGCCTTAAATCTTAAGTTAATTCTTGACTTTAAATTTGTACAGTTAAACCAGCTTCCCTAAAAGTAATTCCTCTTTTTTGTTTACAGCTCTAAGCTGCTTTTGTGATGAGTATTGCCCATTGCACTTCAGCATAGTGGAACAGCAGTTAAAAGCCTAAATGTGGATTGCATATTGATAAATTATTACTCCTCAAAAGCACCTGATAATATAAGTGTCACTCTTGGTTACTTTATCATCCTTTTCTAGAGACAAAAACACAGAATGAGAGGGACATCCTGTAGCCATTTCTTTTTTTTTCTTTTTTTCTTTTTTTGAGACAGAGTTTCGCTCTCGTTGCCCAGGCTGGAGTGCAATGGCTCACTGCAACCTCCGCCTCCCGGGTTCAAGCGATTCTCCTGCTTCAGCCTCCCGAGTAGCTGGGATTGCAGGCATGCACCACCACGCCCGGCTAATTTTGTATTTTTAGTAGAGATGGGGTTTCTCCATGTTAGTCAGGCTGGTCTCGAACTCCTGACCTCAGGTAATCTGCCCGCCTCGGCCTCCCAAAGTGCTGGGATTACAGGCGTGAGCCACCGTGCCCGGCCAATGTGAGATGCCCCTCCCCTTGAACATGGGTGGGGTTTATGGACTTTCTTCCTTTTTTTTTTTTTCTTTTGAGATGGAACTTTGCTCTTGTTGCCCAGGCTGAAGTGCAACGGCGCCATCTCGGCCCACTGCAACCTCTGCCTCCCAGGTTCAAGCAATTCTCCTGCCTCAGCCTCCAGAGTAACTGGGATTATAGGTGCCCGCCACCATGCCTGGCTAATTATTTTTGTATTTTTAGTAGAGACGGGGTTTCACCATGTTGATCAGGCTGGTCTAGAACTCCTGATCTCAGGTGATCCACCCCCCTCGGCCTCCCAAAGTGTTGGGATTATAGACGTGAGCCACCGCGCCAGGCCTGCTAATATCAGTGTCTAACGCTGTGCTGATAAGTGCTAAACAACAACCCAACATCCAGTTTATCTAGCACTTAACGTTACTAAGTTATTAAACCAAGCTTCAGTGGCCATTAGTAAGGCAAACCTGCTACCATTTTAGTGCAAGTCTGAATTTTTGTTTTTTGTTTTTCTGTTAGATAAAAATTCTGATCTTGGATTGGGTGCAGTGGCTCACGCCTCTAATCGCAGCACTTTGAGAGGATAAGGTGGGCAGATTACCTGAGGTCAGGAGTTCGAGACCAGCCTGGCCAACATGGCGAAACCCTGTCTCTACTAAAAATACAAAAATTAGCCGGGCATGGTGGCACACGCCTGTAATCCCAGCTACTCGGGAGGCTGAGGCAGGAGAATCTCTTGAACCCAGGATGTGGAGGTTGCAGTGAGCTGAGATCACGCCACTGCACTCCAGCCTGGGCGACAGAGCGAGGCTCCGTCTCAAAAAACAAATAATAAAATAAAATGAAAAATAAAAAATCCAATCTTGGAGCAATAGAAAAGGCTAACTACAACCTAAGAGCTTATTTAAAACCAACTTAGCCGGGCGCGATGGCTCACGCCTGTAATCCCAGCACTTTGGGAGGCCGAGGTGGGCAGATCACAAGGTCGGGAGATCGAGACCATCCTGGCTAACACAGTGAAACCCCCCCCCGTCTCTACTAAAAACACAAAAACATTAGCTGGGCACGTTGGCGGGTGCCCGTAGTCCCAGCTACTCGGGAGGCTGAGGCAGGAGAATGGCGTGAACCTGGGAGGTGGAGCTTGCACTGAGCCAAGATTGCGCCAGTGCTGACAGAGCTAGACTTTGTCTCAAAAACAAAACAAAACAAAACAAAAACCCAACTTAATGGTACTAACTTACCAAATTTAAGCAGTCCCATCTAGGTTTCTGATTGATTTTAAACACAGCCTGAAAAAGTTGTTTCCTTAATCACCCAGCAGAAAACACTAGTTTACATCAAGAAATAAGGGCCACATCCTAAACATATAGACACCTGAGGAAAATGGATTCTGAAGGACTTTCCCTCAACACACCATGTGCCCTAAATGTTGACTCATTTCCTTGACATCCTGCAAATGCTTCCTCTTGTTAACAGCTATCGTGCAGGCAGTAGTTGGTGGGTCAGAAGGGAATGCAATTCTGAACCTCCATGAAGCATATCCTTTCTTCTCTCTGGTCCCAGCAGCATGGGAATTAAGACCCAGCCAAAATCATCCTTACTTCTGAACTCCAAAGGTGTACCAATGTTTTAATGGGTGGGGGAAGAATTAGATGAGAACATAAGATAATTAATGGCAAGTGATTTAAGAGACACAGCAGCAACACTGTTAAGAATACATTTCTATTCCTGATGCAACTGAATTGCTAAAAAGGACTCCATGGAAAAAAATGTTCCAATATCCAAAGTACCTATTTGGAATATTTTGTGTTTAAACACATCTATAGGGTTGAATATAAATAGAAAATGAACACAATTCTTACTATCTTGCAAGGTGGCCCCCACTTGCTTACCTTTGAGGAGTTTGGCTAGTGCTGGGAAGGCTACAGAAGCCAGTTTCTTTTCTTTTTTTTTTTTGAGAGTTTCACTCCGTCGCCCAGGCTACAGCCCCAACTCGGCTCACTGCAACCTCTGCCTCTGGTTCAAGTTACTCTCGTGCCTCAGCCTCCTGAGTAGCTGGGATTACAGGCGTGCGCCACCACACCCAGCTAATTTTTGTATTTTTAGTAGAGACAGGGTTTCACAATGTTGGCCAGGCTGGTCTCGAACTCCCGACCTCAGGTGATCCACCCGCTTCGGCCTTTCCAACTGGTGGGATTACAGGCGTGAGCCACCACGCCTGGCCTCTATACTCATTTTCTAACATAGGGAGTGCTTTGACAGGCAGACTAGTCCAGGGCAGCTGAACCATACTGGCAGAGCAAGAAAGTCCACTTGGTGTCTTAACTATAATGCATGTGAAAACCAGAAGCTACGACACAAAACTATCTCAAGAAGACCGCTTACACAGGGCACTTCATGAATAATTCGGTGACTCCTCAAAGGTTCAGTTCCATCAAGCCATTTCTTCATAAACTTGTAAATTGGCCAGCTTTGTTAGCAATTACACATAAAAATAGGGTTTCTAATAGGGTTTCTAAGTTCCACTAATGGAAAAAAAAGCAATGTGAGAAAAGCCCACGACAAAAACCTATTTCCAGATGTGAAAAGACATTTGTCATGACAAGGATTACTACCAGATGGGATATCCCACGTTTTAATATCCATGAAAGTCAGTGATTTTGCTTGCTGAGGCGCCTTGTAACCAATGGCATCTTGGATTTGTTGAAATGCAGTATATTGTCTAATGTTAATGGATCATGAGACTTGTTTTCTCAGATGGCTAAAATGATTCCTATTTTACTCTTGAGTTTTGACCATTTAAATAGAATGACCTTAAAATAATCAACCTTTATTTAAATGGCTCTGAAACGTGTTCTATTTAGGAAAGTTTTTTGGTGTAATTTAAGAAATTTCTCTTGAGATTTTACCTCCCTAAAGTTACTGAAACGTTTTATGTAACCCCAACTTAGAGTATCTAAACTTTCAGGTACAGATAAAAATAAAGATGTCAACTTTTTGCCTATCTCTAAGTTACCAGATTACAAGAAGCAATTCAAAATATTGGTGGTGATGTAGATTTTCAGTTAGATGTACTCATGTAGCTAAAAATACTTAAAATACAGTCTAATCCAACTGGAGGGAGTCTTCCAAATTGCAGAAAAGTTAAATATTAGTTTTCTATTTAAAAAAATCAGTGAAATTAAATCCAGTGAAAATCTGAGATTTGTCTTTTAGCAGTTCTTGAAGTAACCCAACTTTAGGAAAGCACCTCCAGGTTTCTGAGGAAATCTTAATTTCCCTGGGACATGACAACAAAGAGCTATTTCTAGACACTAAAAAACAGCAGATGGAACTTGCTAGAGAGTTAACTTTCACTTCTGTGGCTCCCCTCAAAACATGTGGTCTGCTTTATTTCCAGTTTAAGAGAACTGAAACACCACAGTTTGCTGAATCTTAGTTTTAACTCTAAAGTCTGCAATTAGATCACAACTCATTTCTTTGAGGTCCTTAGGTGTGAATCCACTTTGGATATACACAATGATGGCTGAATTCCTCATAAACATCTCCCTTTAAAAAATTCCCTTCAGCTCTATTACACATCTACCTTGTTTAGAAATCTTGTATTAATAAATAAAGGGAAAACCGAAATTGAATTTATAAAGTTTTATTTTTGTATATGTGCTAAATCTTAGGAACTGTGAACAATCTTCATGTCAGTCTGTTGGCTTGTAAAAGGCTAAGAAGTGCATGACTTGGGTGGTGAAATTTCCTTTTAGGAATCTGAATCTCTAAATAAATTTTCACACATTTGCAGTTTTAAAATGTGGTGCACCTTGCCCCCGCTTCTCTTACACCTATAAATTTGGAGGGAAAGTGCTAAATTTCTGCAAACGTAAAGTAATTGTTATAAATACAATCAGCAGCAAATTCTCAATACACTTAGCACTTCTGTGTTTTATCACACTCAAAAACCTTATTTGCAAAAACTGAACACTCACATATATGTAGGACTAATTCTGGTTGAGTCCTACTATGAAACCAATACTGTTTTTTTTTTTCTTGGTAACACAAAAACTGGGGTGTAGGGGAGTGTTTTCCTTTATCGGCAGTATGTAGTACCTTCAAACTAGAGACCAAAACTGGGCACTTACAATGAAAAGGCAATTTTCTTATCCAGCTATAATCCTAAATAAGGCAGGATATATCCACCAAATTAACCACAAAATTCAGCAAAGTAAAATAGCTCATGGGAAAACATAAGCTGGAAAAATACTAATAAAAAAACTGAATTACTTCGAAGTAGTCATCTGAATATTCACAACTTGTTTTCATTTACAAATGTAAGTCAAAAGTGTCTCCTCATCTTTCTAACCACTACGAGGATTAAGGATTTAAGTTATTCACTAAGTTAATCATGAAAAAAATAGAAAACATTTTAATTCTAAATTTGTATACACAACAGCTAAAAGACACAAGGCTGGGAAATTATCACCAGGAGAAAAATCAATGAAAGAAAAAAAACCTAGTATGTTATTTCTGCCTCTACAATGCTAAACATGAAAGTTCAGTTGGTGGAGGGCTTAGAAACAGCAGCAACATGGTTTAACAAGTTGTGCACTGAAATACTTAGATACAATAGGGCAAAAGCCCTTGTTCACATGGTTTTACAACTAAAATATCTTCAGTCTTTATGGTAACACATTCTACTGTCTTCTATAATCGTGTCATTTAGAATTCTGGGGGCTGTTTCTTTCAAAGGAAGACTGGCGATTCCGCAAACATTTAAAATAGGAAATATATGGCTCAAAAAATCAGTTGAGGGAGAACTAAATAATCCTTAGGCACTTTGAAGACTCGAAATTTAAAATGTGCCACTTGTGTTCAGAAAAAGACCTCAAAATCACCATTATGTTGCTCTTGCAACAACATGCATCTTTAAATTTCTGGTTATACATTAATGCTTGAGTTAAATATAGAAAATAATTTGCACAAACAAAAATAACTCCACTTTCCCTTGCTCCTAGTCACAACACATACCACTCTTCCTCAAATGGAGACAAAAATGACTCACAAGCCCCTCACCTGGCACAAGGGGGCTTGTAAATTCAAAGCAACCAAGGTTGGGCTCTTCCTCCAAGCAGAAAAATTCACAGCCTTTTATATGTCAAGTTTTCTCTCAACTAGGAAGTCATTAAAGTTTTTAAGTACATTACATATTTTGTTAAGGAGCAGCAGGAAATATATAAATCTCCTCTCAGATGGTGAGATGGTACACCTAACTCATCCAAATAAAGTTAACCTATTTCACTCGTTTAAAGAGCTTGGAATTGAGGAACTTTTAAATTAAAAAAACTATCAACTGGGGCCAGGTGCGGTGGCTCACACCTGCAATCCCAGCACTTTGGGAGGCCGAGGCGGGCAGATCACCTGAGGTCAGGAGTTCAAGACCAGCCTGGCCAACGTGGTGAAACCCTGTCTCTACAAAAATACAAAAATTAGCTGCGCATGGTGGTGGGTGCCTCTAATCCCAGCTACTCGGGAGGCTGAGGCGGAAGAATCGCTTGAACCCAGGAGGCGACGTTGCAGTGAGCCAAGATTGTGCCACTGCACTCCAGCCTGGGTGACAGAGCAAGACTCCATCTCAAAGAAGAAAACAACAAAAAAAATAAAAACAAAACAAAAATCAGTTGGAATTGCAAACACCGTGTGTGACTTTCACTCAAAGTAAAAACTATCGGTGTCAAAATGTCCTACAGGAACACCTAGAAGCACAGGTTGAGTATACAGTACTACAAATAAGATACCCAAAGCTTTATCTTAAATACCTGCCCCTTTTAATCACAAAATAATGCAATGCTCAATTTTGTTTCTGCTTTGTTCAGTTCCAAGTGTAGCCTTTTGACAAAACATTTCCCTATTAACTGAATTGTAAAAAATACAACCAAGCTTGTGCTCATTAAATATACATGTATATAAAAAACATACAAAAAGTACAAGATTATGTTAGGAAACTTTTACAGTGTCAACATCCTGATTTCTCAAAATTTTCAGTAGAGGGCCAAAGGTCAAATCTTTCTGTGCACAAAAACTTGATGTGACTGAAATCCTGAATCAGTGTCATGCCTAGGCATGCTATGCACAGAATGAATTTTAATATGCAGTCCTCTTTTAAAAAAAAAAAAGGACAAAAAAAGTAACCAAAAAAAAAAAAAAACCAAAAACACACCACAGGACAAAAAGTTCTTCTTAAATCAAATTCTATTTGTGAATTCAGCAAAATAATTTCTATAAAATAAAACAGCAAAATATTTAAATAGAATAGGGTGGGCTGTATCTGTTTGCAGGGGTATTTGGTTTTTAGACAGGTTCCAAAAAATTACACACATTCAAGTTACCAATTCTCTTTTAAATACAGTATGAACTGAGGAGTTCCTTATTTTTAATCAAATGTTTATTCTGAAATTGTGATATCTCAATTATATCAACCAGTAGTTTCTTTTTTAATGAGACCCTGGCTTTGAATGTTAAACGTTTTGGAATAATGGAAAAGGAGCTAGGACAATTCTTGCTTTCAAGTAAAATTGTGACTGAGCAGAAAATCAGCCAGCTATCTTGGTGCAGAGAGGTACTCCAAGTACCATGGGGTTCTGATGACTTCCACGTCACTGGGATCCAACAGAAGGAAAGTTTTAGAAGATTCACCTAATAAACTCTACCAAAGAAACAAAACAAGCACACCAAATACAGTCTTCTATTATGCTCCAGCATCTTGGCATAGCAAATTTTTGCATATTTGTTTTAAATCTTTAAAAATTCCCATTACTGATACGTAAGTGTTCTTTATTCCACCCAGAGATTGAACTGTCAAACATTATATATAAGGAACATATGTGCAACTGAAAATAGCCTGTTTGTCACATTTCTCCCCTTGTTTTATATTTTAATATTCTAGGTGTAAGAAGTAAAAGCTCTGAGTAATACAGCTGTCACTTCTCGGACAACTGCTGTCATTATGGTAACTTTTTCCTCATTGGCTACACTAACTTGGTGTGAAGCCATGCTAAATGTTACAGCATAACTATAGCTTCAAAGTGATTAACCTAATATCAGAATAAAAAGGCAATGAAAAAAATCTAGAAACAGTGTTACATCACCAATTTTCCACATCAACCAAATAATTTAAAGGTTACCAGCCTTACATTGCTCATAGCAAAATTGACTCCAGTGGCAAAGAATTAACATGAAACTATTGGTGTGGTTGACATGGATGGGCTCTGTTTTGTTGCTGTTGGTTGTTTTTTTTTTTTTTGTAAAGGAGCTGATCCAACTGCCATGAGGCAGGCAACACTGGTTGCAGAGTGCAGTGGGTTTAACAAGAAAATTAACTTTTGTAGTTTGTGTAGATCTGTGAGTCTCATCAAGAAAAAAGTTTCTTGCTTAAGAATTAACAGTCAACATTAATATACTATATACACCTTTGCCATTTACACATTAGCATCAGGCCATTTATTACAAAACACTATACACTTTCCACTGCAGGCGGGTTATATATTGACAGCAAATTTCTGCAGATAAGACAGTGAATAAACTCTCCACTCCATGTTGATTAGGAATAGTTTTTCTAGTTTTAAATATTAGCCAGACACAGAAAAAGGTTGGACTGTAAGGCCTGGGTGCACAGTCTTGATGGAACCAGTTAATTATGTGCATTTCATTGATCCTTGGTTTGAGGTGGGGATACTTCTTCACTGCCTTCATAATTTTCTTGTGCTCGTTGGCCAGTTCTCTGAGGGTTGTTCATGTGATGTGCTGCTGGGCCTGTATATGGCTGTCCATGCACATGGTTATTCTGGGAAAGGAGAAGAGATCTGTATGTTAAAACTTTTCACATAGTAAAACAACTTCAAAATCATGGTCTGAAGTCTCTGGAAATGTATACTTTTATTCTTGGGACTTACTCTGTAAATACCCTTGGACTACTATAGTGCAAAACAAAAACAAAAACAAAAACAAAAAAAGGCTTGAAAAACGTAGTGTAAATGCAAACCCCAAAACCCTGAATAAGAGCAGTGATTGTGTAGGTCCACATAAATCTTTGGCCAAAGTGATTTTTAGTGCCAAAAATTATTTAGACTCAAGTCTGGCAAATAAAGGATTAACCCACTGTTGCTCTTGGTAAAAAATTTTCAGAGAATGATCTATGAGCATCTATTGACCTTCCACATGCTAAATCCGATTGACTAACCATGATGTAAGATATATAGGAGCAGTAACCCTGAACTCACAATAATGCTGATTAAAAACAGAACAATGTTCAAGATGATAAAGTAACCAGGCATGATTAACATAAGAGCTTTCTCAGGGTCAAAGGAAGTTAACCTTCCTTGTGGATTTGGTTCCTTAACCTTTTAAAATGTCTGAACCCTACAGTGCTCTCATTTTTCTGTACATGCTCCATCAGCCAAGCCAAGATTTTAGGCTTAACTTTTTTTTTTTTTTTTTTTTTTTGAGATGGGAGTTTCGCTCTTGTTGCCCAGGCTGGAGTGCAATGGTGCTATCTCGACTCACCACCACCTCTGCCTCCTGGGTTCAAGAGATTCTCTTGCCTCAGCCTCCTGAGTAGCTGGGATTACAGGCATGCGCCACCATACCCGGCTAATTTTGTATTTTTAGTAGAGACAGGGCTTCTCCATGTTGGTCAGGCTGGTCTCAAACTCCTGACCTCAGGTGATCCACCTGCCTCAGCCTTCCAAAGTGTTGGGATTACAGGCATGAGCTACCGCGCCTGGCCAGGCTTTACTTTCTATAGATGAAAATAAGTATGCTGAATGTGTACTTCCTAACTATTCAGTTTGCTTCTATGTACACAGTGAAATGTAAGAAAGAATGCCTGAAATGTTTCTCCAAGTATGGTTCCTGGACCACCAGCAGCATCACTTGGGAACTTGCTAGAAATGTACATTTTCCAGCCCCTTGAAGACCTATGAAATCAGACACTTTAGGGTAGCATCTAGCTCTCTGCTGGAGCAAGCCTTCCAGGGAGACTCACGCCTGTTCAAGTTTGAGTACCACTGCCTCACAAGAGCTGATTTAGTCACATTTTGGTTTCAGAAAGAAAAAGTTATCATTTAGAATGTTTCTTCATCTCATTTCTTTTGCTATTTATTTACTAGTTTATTTACTTTAATCACCTATGGAAATCTACCCAAATCCTTTTTTTTCCAGTGATTTTTACCATCACTGAAACCTGTGGCTAAGTAACCAAGGACTTCTTACTTCATTGCCATATCTTAATAATGTTTTTAGAATCCAGGTGAAGATTTTACCTCACCGGAAATGTCACCACAATCCTTTGCACTAAACAATGATCATTTTATGTTGATATAAATTCTCATACAGTTTTATTAACTACTAGCACAAGAAGGACACCTTCTTGACAAGGAAAACCCTACAGTGGTTAAGTTCAAACATGTTACACCATGACCCCCACTCCAAACCATCCCTCTTCTGGATCATGCTCCCAAAGCTAGTCTAGATAATCCTACTTCTTACTTTGTAGTCACAACAAACAATTGAGCCATCCTCTAAAATTAAGCATAAAACCCAGTTCTAGGGGATAAAATCATAAACTGACTCCTGTTTACCTGTTGATACTGAGATCCAGGTGAATGGGGGTACAATGGGGCATCTTCAGGTGGAGGTGACTCATGTTCATCTGGAGCATCTTGGTCATCTGGCTCCTAATTTTGAATATTTCAAGATAAAAAATTACGTAGGCAAACTCAAGTTTACTTTTAACTTTTTCTATTTGAAATAAATTTTAAAAATCTACAAAACTGACCCATTAGCAACTTTTCTTTTACTGCAGATAAAGAACTTGGGGAAAAAACAAAACAAAACAAAACAAAAAACCTGATTTGCATTCTCTCAGAATTACTACATTTCAGGCAATTTCACATAAATTTCTCCAAAAGAAAGCTCCCTTCGTTAGCTTAAAATGACATAGAATAAACATTCTTTTCTTTTTTTGAGATGGAGTTTCACTCTTGTCACCCAAGCTGGAGCCCACTGGCACGATCTCCGCTCACTGCAATCTGTGCCTCCTGGGTTCAAGTCATTCTCCAGCCTCAGCCTCCCAAGTAGCTGAGATTACAGGCGCCTGCCATCACGCCCGACTAATTTTTCTATTTTTAGTAGAGATGGGATTTCACCTTGTTGGCCAGGCTGGTCTTGAACTCCTGACCTCAGGTGATCCGCCTGCCTCGGCCTCCCAAAGTGCTGGGATTACAGGCGTGAGCCACCGTGCCCAGCCGAATAAACATTTTTCAAAACCCAAAACTTCAACATAATCTTTTAATAATATCATTAATACATAAACACTGGCCTATAAAATAATTACTTTGCTCTCTTCCATTTCTATCTGCTGCACACTGGTGGCTTTTTTTACCTCCTCTGGACAGAGTTCACAAGCTTTTGCAAGTGTCATCCTAGCACTATGTGATCTCTCCAAGAAATAACCATTGGACGTTTCATTGCTTTGCACTGGGGGAGACCAATTGTTGTAAGTGTACTGAGGATTGCCAGTATATGGTCTTCTTTCAAGTTCATCTCCAAGCCATTCCACTGCCCAGGTCCACTTTCTTTTAAGATCTCCATTGCCCTGCAAAAGAAAATAAAACCATACAGATAAGAGGATTTGGAATACTTCAAAGTTAACTTAAAATGACAACCCCAAGTTCTCATGATTCTCTTCTTTTAAAACAGAATCCTTAATTCTGATTAAGATTTCTACAAAATTATAAGAAAAAAATCCTCACCTGCAGGATTTGGTAAGCAACAGGACAGTTACTAAATAGAGCTACCATACATTTTATACACTGGTATGCTCTTTTTTGATAGTGATTCTTAGAGCGCTGGATTGTGTCAAACAGCCCATCTCGGTCATCTGGAATTCCTTTCAGTGCATTATGAATTCTGAAAGAGAACCAGATATAAAATAAAAACATCTAAAATCTAATAGCTAATATATACTGAGTGCCTACTATGTGCCACTCAATAATGTCTTTTAGTCATTTAATCTAACATTAGACAATAGGTACTATTATTAAACCTTTATTTTTTATTTTATTTTTTTTTTTGAGACGGCCTGGGCTGGAGTGCAGTGGCGCCGTCTCGGCTTACTGCAAGTCCTGCCTCCCAGGTTCACGCCTCTCTCCTGCCTCAGCCCAACTACAGGCACGTGCCACCACGCCCAGCTAATTTTTTGTATTTTTAGTAGAGACGGGGTTTCACCGTGTTAGCCAGGATGGTCTCAATCTCCTGACCTCGTGATCCGCCTGCCTCAGCCTCCCAAAGTGCTGGGATTACAGGCATGAGCCACTGCGCCTGGCCTTATTATTAAACCTTTTAACAGGTGAGAAAATTGGCACAGAGTTACACAGCTTGCCGAGGTCATATAGCTGCGGAGCAGTGTGACTCCAGAGTCTGCACTCTTACTAACTTATTACCAGTCCAAAATAATTCTGCCATGTATGTAATTTAAACACATTACCTGAAGTGAATTCAGGACACTCAAGAGTAATGCAAACTTTAAAAAAGTTAATAACTAAGTTTATGACTGCTGTAGTTGAGGGTAATTTGCTACACATCAATACCTTTTACAAAACTGCATCTCTGAAGGCAAGTTAGGATTCAGTGACATAATTTGGAGGTACAGTATTTGAATTCTAATAATGAGAATACATGGCAGGCAAAGCATTTTGACAGGCAATAGTACAATTTGGCTGATTTGCCAATAACACAGGATTTCATTTCAGTTTCTCCCAAACTACAACAGAGTAATAATACAAAGCCAACTAGTCCTGTCTTTCCCTGAACTAACTAACTTAAAACATGATTGTAGGGGCACAAACATGCCTTGTTTCTTTTGTGTTAAAAAGATTATGTGCCAGTAAATAAAATGTGGTGTATATATATCCATAAAACAAAATATTATTCAGCTATAAAGTAATGATACATGCTATAACATGGATGGACTCTGAAAACATTAAGCTAAGTGAAAGAAGTCAGACACACAAATTGCATGATTTCGTTTTTACCAAATGTCTGGAAGAGGCAAATCCACAGAGACAGAGAACAGATTAGTGGTTGCCAGGGTTAGAAGGAATGGTGAGTGACTGCTTAATTGGGTAGGGGTTTCCTTTTGGGGTAATAAAAAAAAATGTTCTGGGATGGGCACGGTGGCTCACACCTGTAATCCCAGCACTTCAGGAGGCCGAGGTGGGCGGATCACGAGGTCAGGAGATCGAGACCATCCTGACTAACACGGTGAAACCCCGTCTCTACTAAAAATACAAATAATTAGCCAGGCATGGTGGCGGGCACCTGCAGTCCCAGCTACTCGGGAGGCTGAGACAGGAGAATGGCGTGAACCCGGGAGGCGGAGCTTGCAGTGAGCCGAGATCGCGCCACTGCACTCCAGCCTGGGCGACAGAGTGAGACTCCCTCTCAAAAAAAAAAAAGTTGTGGAATCAGATAGTGGTAATGGCTATACAACATTGTGAATGTACTAAAAGTCACTGAATTGTATACTTTGAAATGGTGAGTTTTGTTATGTAAATTTTACCTCAATTAGAAAACATAACCTGGACACTGAGAATTTAAAGATTCTAATATACACTATGTATTTTACTTAACAGTATGTTTAAAGTCAAAGTAAGATTTTTTTCCTCCATCAAACGCATTCATGATTTCCAAACAAAACAGATTACTTCAACAATTTTGCAAAGCTTAATCATTTCAGACAAATCAACCATGTTCAGGCCCTCTTGCTGTTTCATCTGAAACACTACATATAAATTGCTTTTACCTTCAGTTTTTTCAAGTAACAATGAAGTGCTAAATCATTATTTCTGCCATATCATATTTTCTCCCCATTAGCATCAACTGCTCTCAAATGCCATTTTTATTAATACTATCTTCACTTGCCTTATTACCTGATGCCAAGCAGTGCTGGGCACATGGTAGACACTCTATAAATATTTGAACATTGTTTACTGAATGAACTAAAAGCTCATTATGAGAAAATTATTTTCACGTTTGGGCCAGTGATTCATGTAACAGTATCTTACTAATCTCATTACACAAAAGTGTAACTCCCACATTTAATCTAGCACGTATGTCTTTGCCATTATCACTTGCTCTAAGCAAACAAGAGCTAAGATGTGATTAACTGGTTTAAAACTGTAAGTGCTTACAGTACTTTCTTTTTTTAAAAAATAGAGGCAAGATCTTGCTATGTTGGTCAAGCTGGCCTTGAACTCCTGGTCTCAAGCAATTCTCCTGCCTTGGCCTCCCAAAGTGCTTATTACAGGGGTAAGCCACTGTGCCCAGAAATACAGCATTTTTAAAAAAGAAAATAGTAAAAGTTAGATTTCATTAAAATCTACTCTGAAGGAAGCTTTCAAATCCTATGAACATATTTAGAAGGGCACTGAATACTGCCTGAATAAATGACTATAATTCTGAGCTACTATCTTTTGTGTCTCACGAAAATTGATTTTTGGTTTAATGCTATTTTTACAGTATTTGTTTGAAATCTATTATGGTAAATTTGGAGATAATTTGAAAATACTAAGTTGCAAATTCTGGCTTTCGCAATCCCCACTAAAACTCCAGATTGTTACTTCTCTTTAAGCATTTTGTTGTTACAGAACTTGTTTTTAAGTTTGTTTTATTACCTTGGCAGATGGGAGGCAAACTGCGACATAGACTTTGAATTGTTTTCCCAAACAATTATACTATCTTCCATGTGGGAAGGGAAGTTCTAAAACCTGGCAGTGCTGTCAACTAATACCATAATTTATCATCTATTATATAACTCTTGGGATTAAAGATAATATATTCAACTTTTACTACAAAAAAAACCCCAAAAACAAATAGAAAAATTCTAGTGAAAGTTTGAGGGCCAGTTAAGCTGGATAACCTTAGTTTTTACGGGGGAAAAAAGCTAACATTCTAAAAGTTCTCATAAAAACTAATTATAATTGATCCCCTCATTATTCATGAATTCCACATTTGTGAATTTGCTTACTTCCTAAACTTTATTTATAACTGCAAAATCAATCATCAAGGTGCTTTCTTCGTCATCTGTGGACATATACAGAGCAGCAAAAATATCAAGTTGTCCAACACAAACGTTCCTCGCTGAAGTCCAGAAGAGTGTCATTCTCTCTTGTTTCAGCTTAAACTGTAAACAAGTGTCCTTCTTCATGGTGTATTTAGTGCCACATTTTCCACATATTTGTGCTTTTGCTGGTTATTTTTATGTTTAAAATGACCCAAGTATATAATGTTGAAGTGCTATCTAATGTTCCTAACCACAAGAAGGCTGTGATGTGCCTTATGCAGAATGCGTTGAGAAGCTTAAGTTCAGGCTTAAGTTACAGAGCTGTTGGCTGTGAACTTTATGAGTCAACAAAATATATTAAATGACTTTAAGTAGAAACACACATACAACAAGGTTATGTATTGACTGGTTGATAAAAATGTAAACAGAGGCTTATAGAAACCTAATTCTGTATTTCCTCCTAGGAGTAATGGTTCAGTATTTGCTAACTCAGTGTCTGTGGTGACTTTACAGAATATAAGTACCATGAAAAATAGAAACCGTACTTACCTGAAGACTTTTTACATATACTATTATACTTCATGTGACTAATGACTAAGTTGCTTCAAGTGACTAATTCTAAAACAAATGTAATCTAATCATAAAATAATCCTCGGGCATCATTAATGAAATTCAAATATTTACCAAATGCCCAAGCTAGCTCCTCCTTAATTAAAAAAGTCATTCTAAAGAAACAGGCTTATTAAGTATGAAACTTAGGCAGTGAGAAAAAAGAATAAAAAAGGAAATAAAATTCTGAGGAAAAGGGGAGAACCTGTTATTTACCCTTGTCCTAGGTTTAAGATAAAACATTCACTAGAACTCCAATAGGTTAAAAAAAATGTGGTGACTGTCAATTTCAGTTAACTCTAACACTTGGGCAAGCCTAATTGTTTCCAGTCACAAAAAGAGTATCCACCTGTGAGTTTGCCAGGAGTCCTCAATCAGTAAGATTTGCAAAAGCAGATCCAAATAGGGCCGCAGTTCATAGGTATAGGAATATGCAACCTAAAAACAAGTAAGACATGGTGAGTAACTTAATGAAAGGAATAACAAATCAAATTATAAACATACAAATGTTATTTTCCTTTTACCTGCCAGAGAAGTTCACTGAGGACAGTAGATGAGAACTGAGGATTCTCCCAGCAGCAAAAACGAAGCAATTTGACGGTTTCCTCTGAATTACTGCAGTCTTCAATGATTTTCTTCACATAACTTGTTCTCACAAATAAAATGTCTGCCACATTCTGCTGAATTGGCATTATAGGTTGTGATAAATTAGGATCACCAAAAGGATTGGGAAGAGGAGGATTACCTAGAATACAGATTTGTCACCAATAAAAAACTAATAAGCTTCTTCACAATAATAATACACAACTTTCACGATAGAAAATAGCCTATAATTTTTTTTTATTTTTTTTAAGATGGAGTCTCGCTCTGTCGCCCAGGCTGGAGTGCAATGGGGCGATCTCAGCTCACTGCAACCGCCACCTCCCAGGTTCAAGTGATTCTCCTGCCTCAGCCTTCCGAGTAGCTGGGACTACAGGTGCACGTCACCACGCCTGGCTAATTTTTTTGTATTTTTGTAGAGATGGGGTTTTGCCATGTTTGCCAGGCTGGTCTTGAACTCTTGACCTCAAGTGACCCACCCACCTCGGCCTCCCAAAATGCTAGGATTACAGGCATGAGCCACTATGTCTGGCCAAATGTTTTATTTTAGAGAAATAACATTTTAAATCAAGTTTCCTAAGCACAACGAAGAAAGTAACATTATGCATTATAATGATCAGATAGATATACCAAGATATAAAAATGCAAAATCTAAATATAAAAAGTTAATTTTTTTTTTTGGACACAGGGTCTCACTGTGTCACCTAGGCTGGAGTGCAGTGGCGTGACCACAGCTCACTGCAGCCTTGATCTCCTGGGCTGAAGTGATTCTCCCACTTCAGTCTCCTGAGTAGCTGGGACAACAGGTGCACACCACCACACCCAGCCAACTTTTTTGTTGTTAATTTTTAGTAGAGATGAAGTCTCGCTATGTTGCCCAGGCTCAAACTCTTGAGCTCAAGTGATCCTCCTGCCTTGGCCTCCCCCAAAGCATAGGGATTACAGGCATGAGCCACTGAGCCCAGCCTAAAAAGTTAATTCTTAAACTGTTTCATAAACATGGTATCAACCTCAGTCACAAGGAGACAGAAAAAAGATCCCCATTAAACACGTAAAAAAAGTACAGGGCTAAAATATTCCAAAGCAAAAATCTTCCTCCAGACTCTTAGTACTATATATGCCCAGCAGCATTTAAAAACTACCGTAAAGAGGGCTGGGCATGGTGGCTCACACCTGTAATCCCAGCACTTTGGGAGGCCGAGGACAGCAGATCACCTGAGGTCAGGAGTTCGAGACCAGCATGACCAACATGGCGAAACCCCGTCTCTGCTAAAAATACAAAATTAGCCGGGCGTGGTGGTGGGCACCTGTAATCCCAGCTACTTGGGAGGCTGAGGCAGGAGAATGGCTTAAACCAGGGAGGCGGAGGTTACAGTGAGCCAAGATCACGCCATTGCACTCCAGCCTGGGCAACAACAGCAAAACTCTGTCTCAAAACAAACAAAAAAAACTAGTGTAAAGAATGGAGCATTCAAATTTACCATTGATTGAAGACTGCATTCTTGAAGAGACATTGCAACAGCGGATCAGCTGTGACACTACTGAGTATAATTTGCCTAATTCAGCATACTGGTATTTGATTGGAGGACCTGGACCTTCATCTAAAGACACAAGCATAAAAGTAGCAGGTACACTCAATTTCAGAAGCTGTGTCTTCTCTGCCACACCTACAACAAAAAGGAGTGAAGGGGAGAAGAGAGGGAGAAAAATATGAGGAAAAAATTAAGATGGCAAGGGCTTCATGAATAAAACAAGTAGTTATACAAAATATCTTGTCTATAATTTTTATGATCAGAAAAATTTTGATTTGTAATTTTATCACTTTTACTTAGCATTCAGAGAATTATTTTACTAGAAAAGAAAACTCACCCATTAAGTATAAGTATTAACATTGTTCAACAGTGACTATGACTATGACATTCCAATCACACCGGCTCACTGTAAGGAAGATGAACACTTTCTTTTTTGAGACAGTCTCGCTCTCTCGCCAGGATGGAGTGCAGTAGCATGATCTCAGCTCACTGCAACCTCTGCCTCCCGGGTTCAAGCAATTCTCCTGCTTGAGCCTCCCCAGTAGCTGGACTACAGGCACGTACCATGCCCAGCTAATTTTTGTATTTTTAGTAGAGACGGGGTTTCACCATGTTGGCCTGGGTGGTCTCGATATCTTGACCTCATGATCTGCCCGCCTTGGCCTTCCACAGTGCTGGGATTATGAGCCACCACGCCCGACCAGAAGACGAACACTTTCTACAGCCTGGAGAGCCTAAAGGGACTAACCAAGACTGCGACCCTCATTTGTAAGGAGGATGAAAACAACAAAATAACTACATTAAATGAGAAGCAAGAACTCTTTTATAAATTGCCTGCCTCTCTTCTTTCCTCTACAGCCAAACTTCTTGAAAAAGATACCTACATTTGGTCTCTCTACTTTCTCATTTTCTATTCCTCAACTCATGCCAATTTGGTTTTGGCCCCTCTTCACGGTAATAAGCTAAGGAGCAGTTCTCAAACCATAACCACTTCTTCCTCCCTGGATTCCTGATTTTCTTTCTACCTCTTTTTGTTCTTATTTGCGACTCCTCCTTCCTGTCTCTTAAAAACTGATGTTTCTCCAAGTTCCCATGCCAGGCTATCTTCTCACACTGATTTCCCTGGATGATCTAGCCCATGCTCACGGCTTTAATGTTCTAGATATTTTCATTCAGATGATTCAAAAACATTTCAAGACAAATTACTTACTGTTCTACTGTATATCTCCATTTGGGTGTCACACAGGCTCAAACTCAATCTACCCAAACTCAACTCACCCCTTTCTTCCCATACATACATGTTTCTCCTCCTGTGTTTCCCCTCAGTAAATGGTACCACTATCCACTCACAGTTGTTCATGTTAGAATTTTGGGCATCATTCTTCACATCTCTTCCCTGTCCCCTCCTTCTCTGAATATCCCATCACCAAATCCACTGATTCCACTTCTTATAAAAAGCACCATATATCTATCTGTCCACTTGTATCTCCCTCACTGCCAGTTCTCCAGTACAGGTCACAATGATCTTATGTCTATAGATCATTTTAACACTCTCTGGGATCTTACTCCACTGCAATACATTCCACACTGTGGCCACAGTGCTCTTTCTAGATGGTATTATCTGTTCAAAACCCTACAATGGCTCATCCAATGCCTCAGTCTCTCTCACAAGGCCTATTAGAACTGCATGATCAGAAACTCCTGCCATTCCCATCTTACATCAATTCTAGTCAGACTGGACAATTTTCATCCCATCCAATAAGCCACGCCAAGTTTATCAAGTCTTTGCATCTGCTGTTCACACTCTAGATGGAAAGCTCAACTAACCAATTCCCACGTTACATTCCCCATTAAGTCTTCTGCACTCCCCAAATCCCTTCAGGTACCATGCCCCCCGTGATGCACTTTGCATTTTCCCTATTATAGCTATTAACATATTTTATGGCAACTACATTATTTGCTTCTATATCCCATTAGACAATCTTATTTATTGCCATATTCCCAAAAACATAATAAAAACAGGTCCACAACCTCTTATCTGAAATCCTAAGATTCCAAAAGCTATTTTAATTTTTAATTTTTTTTAAGATGGAGTCTCGCTTTGTCTCCCAGGCTGGAGTGCAGTGGTGTGATCTCAGCTCACTGCAACCTCCGCCTTCTGGGTTCAAGCGATTCTTCTGCCTCAGCCTCCTGAGTAGCTGGGATTACACGCATGTGCCACCACGCCCGGCTAATTTTTGTATATTTAGTAGAGACGGGGTTTCACCATGTTGGTCAGGCTGGTCTTGAACTCCTGACCTTGTGATCTGCCTGCCTCGGCCTCCCAAAGTGCTGGGATTACAGACGTGAGCCACCGCGCCCGGCCCAAAAGCTATTATTATAACAAGTTTTTTTTTTTTTTTTTTTGAGACGGAGTCTTGCCCTGTTGCCCAGGCTGGAGTGCAGTGGCGCGATCTTGGCTCATTGCAACCTCTGCCTCCCAGATTCAAGCCTCAGCCTCCCGAATAGCTGGGACTACAGATGCCCGCCACCACGCCCTGCTAATTTTTGTATTTTTAAGTAGAGATGGGGTTTCGCCATGTTTGCCAGGCTGGTCTTGAACTCCATACCTCAGGTGATCCGCCTGCCTCGGCCTCCCAAAGTGCTGGGATTACAGGCATGAGCCACCTTGCCCAGCCCAACAAAGTTTTTCATTAAGTTGCTGTCAAAATGTGGTTGGTGGGATAACCTAGCCCAAACTGACTAAAGGCTATAGTCTTTATTTCTCCCTTCAGTATAAATATTCATATTTTACTGTAGAAATATTAATGTGTTCAATTGTAAGTTGTTGTCTCAGACCCTGCTATAGAGATGTTGATATATGCACTGCCTTGCTTTTCTTAAATCCAAACAATTCTCAATCCCAATGCATATCTGATCTTAAGGACTTCATATTAAGGTTTACAGGCCCTACAGTATTTGTTTTCAGCAGGAAAATTTTACAAGTAGGTTACATTATGGAACAATGATGTGTGCTTTGTGAACAGGCAATATCTAAAAGAGGTGAACAGAATAGGATTCTTCTGAATGTCTAAATTTGGCATTTTTAAGTTTGAAATACAGATTCCACTTATGCTTGTCTGTGTAATAAATATTCTTTCTCATCTACAAATACCCAAATATCTGCAATTACGGAAAAGACAAGGGAAAAGAAGACAAACTAAATAGACAAATGAAAAGTACAATCTCCCTTATGTTAAAAGGGCCATGGATCCAATGGTGATTAAGTAAGATCACAGAAAAAAACCTGAAACGACAGGTACGCCTGGATATAGAACTTCATTTTGGATATATGACTTTTTGGTTTGTTTGCTTTTTGGAGACAGGGTCTCATTCTGTTGCCCAGGCTGGAGTGCAGTGGTGCAATCACGGGTCACTGCAGCCTCAACCTCCTTAGCTCAAGTGATTCTCCCACCTCAGCCTCCCAAGTAGCTAGGACTACAGGCATATGCCACTACACCCAGCTAATTTTAAAATTTTATTTTGTAGAGATAGGGTCTCCCTATGGTGCCTAGGTTAGTCTCCTGGGCTCAAGCAATCCTCTTGCCTTGGCCTCCCAAAGTGCTGGGAGTACAGGCATAAGCCATTGTGCCCGGCCCCTAAATTAATATTTTAAGCGAGTATTTATATTATCCATAATTGTGGTTTACTTAAACAAAAACTTATGTACAGACCAAGTCTGCTATCTAAGTTTGGTGAGTATCACAACCATTTGGGGACCCCTTTGAAAACATGGATTCCCTGACATTAGCTTTGGGGATGCTGATTCAATCAGTGTGAGAAGAGGCCTAGAAACCAGTCCATTATTTTCCAAAAGCAGCCAGATTTGGCACCACTGCATTAGGAGATTAAAAAAAAAAAAAAAAAAATCAAAACACAGATTCTGACCTGTGTCTACTACAAAGACACATGCATAAACAAAGTAAAAGGTGAAAGTGCCATGTTCAGATAAAATTCACAACAGGTTTTATGGGAAATTGTTTCTACTTCAGATCAGATTATATTTCATCACTTGACCTAAATGACTTCACAATTTAATATGATACATCAAAACAGAATTCTGAAAAACTTAAATTCTTACCTAAATTGGCATACATTACAAACAGGTTGAAATACTGCTGTAAATGACGCCCATGCTCTGAAACTTCCCTTCTCAAGAGATTTAGTACTGCTCTTAGTAAGTGATCACTCAAGCTTAAGTTGTCATAAGCCTGTAAAGGATAAAACATTACCTGTTTTACAGCAACAAGGTATATGTATACTTCTACTTGCATAAAAAGGACATGCACATATGCTGATACAGGCATACATTTATGGAAGGACTGATCACACAAACTAAACTATTTTGCTTCTTGGGAAAGGGAATGAAGATCAGAGGTGGATTTCATTATAATTTTTTACACTTGTAATTTTTAAAAAAAATCTAAGACTATTTAAAAAACCTTCAAAATAGGAAAAAATCTACTTAACAGTAAACTTATAATTAAGCTACTGCATGTAACCGAACAGAGAAAATTCTCTTACATTTTTAAAGAGCCAATAATTACTATTCATTGCCATGCAGTAATATTAAATGGAACTCACTGACATCATATTGTGTGTTTCTGTTAGGTAAACATATCAAGTGGATGCACATATGCTTGTGACTTCGACTTCCAGGAAACACAATTTATTTGTAAACATCTCATCATTTAGAAAGAAAGCTGTGCAATTACCTGACTAGAAGGTCCAGGAGAGGCAAAAGGTGAAGGACATGGCCCATCTTGCAAGGAAAAATGTGCAATAAAGACTATAAGTTTTGCAAACGCACCCCTCACTTCTGCACTAGGGCACTCCAGAAGGTATTCGGAGAAGCGATTTGAAACATTAAAAAGGACGTTATGAGCAAACCAAAAACGTACATTCTTGCTGTGACGAAGGAGAATACACAATGCATCATACCTAAAATAAAACAAAAAAACCTATGACTATTAAGTCAATAACTTGTTCTCTATAGTAAAAGGATGAGTCTCATTGAACCAAAAAAAAGACAAAGATCTTCCTCTACTGCTGGAGAGAACCAGCAAAGGTTGCTTCTAATATTAAAACAATAGAGAAATACTATGACTTGGTCCATTCTCTCAGAGTTACCAAACAGGTGAAAGCTTGTCCTCTAAAAATCCATTAACAAACTCTTCCTAGGTTCAATGACAAAATACCACCCCCTTATCTTGACATATTCCTGAAATGAATAAGTAAAAATTATTAAATCAATGTATTATAATGGCCTCTATACTTTCACAATTAGAAACTTAAGAAAACCATTTTAATTTTTTACCCTTTTAATCGGTGTCAGAATTCAATCTAGGTAAGCTAAAACCTAATAAATTTCATAAGTAGCTTACACTTTTCAGTCTCATCTTGTAATCTTTGGTTTTGTTTGAGACAGGGTCTTGCTCTGCTGCCCAGGCTGGAGTGCAGTGGCACAGTCATGGCTCACTGCAGCTTCAACCTCCCAGGCTCCAGCGATCCTCCCACCTCAGCCTTCCGAGTAGCTGGGATTACAGGTGTGCGCCACCATACTTGGGTAATTTTTAAAATCTTCTTTGAAGAGATGGGGGTCTCACTATGTTGCCTAGGCTGGTCCTGAACTCCCGAGCTCAAGCAATCCTCCCACCCTGGCTTCCCAAAGTGCTGGGATTACAGGTGTGAGTCACTGTCCCCCAGTCTCATCTTGTAGTCTTTGGTGCAGGGATGTCAAAGATATGATACAAGGTAATAGAAGCAGAAGTCAGCTTCTGAATAACAAAAGGCCATGTTTAGACTAAGTAACTATTTTAATATGATTTCTCTATTGTGACCCAGAGTTTTTATTCTATATTCCAAACTTCAAACAAAATTCTCTTGGTTTAGAAAAACATAAAGCAATCTATTAAAGAAGCAAACCAAACATTAGTGTAATAGGAATGAAAATCCAAAGCAATGTACCAATCACTGGCAGAGCCACGGACTACTTTCTTTGTGTGAAATCCTGTAGTAAAGAGGAACCTAGCAGCAAGTTGAATACTGATCATAGTGATTTCTTCTGCTTCAGGCAACAGGTGATCTTGCCCTATAAATAAAATGCAGATATAAAAACACATTTTTATTTTCCAACCCCATTTTCAAACAAGTCTGTGTTTCCATTAATTTTGAGAAGTCCTAAATTTGTTAAGAACCCTTCTCAGGCTACTTTAATTTAGACCCATTTATTATTTTATTTTATTTTTTTGAGATGGAGACTCACTGTCACCCAGGCTGGAGTGCAGTGGCCATCAATTTGGGTCACTGCAACCTCCACCTCCCAGGTTCAAGCGATTTTCCTGCCTCAGCCTCCGGAGTAGCTGGGACTACAGGTGCATGCCACCATACCTGGCTAATTTTTATATTTTTAGTAGAGATGGGGTTTCACCATGTTGGTCAGGCTGGTATTGAACTCTTGACCTCAGGTGATCCACCTACCTCGGCCTCCCAAAGTGCTGGGATTACAGGCATGAACCACCACACCCAGCAATTTAGACTCATTTAAAGTGAAAACATTAATTTTATGAACTTAAACATGTTGACGCCTACTAGAAATTATTCTTTATTACTAAGAAGCTAAACTCTCTTGATACTCACCGGGAGGAGGGTTTAAGTAAACGCCATTACATGTAAGCAGTTTTTTCATAAACTGAAAATACTCCATACTGTACTGCATTCGGTTATGCATGAATTGTACGTTCTGTTTCCGTACACTTCTCTCAATGGCTGATGGCATAATAATCTGATGAGGTCTGGTGGTGATAGCAAGCTCTGATATATATCTTATCAACTCATCATCTTGGTCTATTGTGTCCATTCGTTCATAAAAAAGTATATAAGCATTCCACCACCTTTTCTGGCGCCTGTATGACATACGCTTCATCATGTGATCAAACACTTCTCCCATGTACTCTCCACCAAAACACTGGTTTTTCATTTCTTCGTCATCATCCATTTTACATTCTGTTACATCACCATCATCAAATTTATACCAGCGATTTCTCTCACCATCTCCACCATTCCTTTGGATGATGTAAGAATAATAATGCCCCCCACTCGCTTGACCACTGTGTACGAGCACACCCACAAGTCTGTATTTTGTGCTTCCTGCTGTCTCACTTTCAGACTGCTCACTCTGTTGTATCAACTGACTCTCTGGGTTTACATTATCCCCTTCCAGCTTTGCGACACCTGCAACTGTGTAAGGTTCCATGTCCAGCTCTCGAGGAAATTCAAAATAATCATTGAACTTGATTGCACATTCTCTTTCCCAGTCATAGTCAAATCGCTTTAGTTGTATAGCAAGAACAGGAGGTAATTTTTTAATCAGCAAGCGCTTTACGGTATCAACCTAAAATAAACAAGACAAAGTTACCAGATGTTCTATTAAAATCCACAGGAAAAAAAAAAAAACCCCCAAGCAAACTTTTAAATGATATTAAGACTTATCTGAATTTTTAAGTATAAACAAATACATGACAATGAGCATAATCAAGATAATCCTATCAGCTGATTTAAATGCTGAAATTAATAATATGCAAATGGTAAGTTGTTGACTGGTTTCTGTCATTGTTATCTAGCCATTATTACCTGTTTGATGTTTACTGTTGTTCCCACGAAGGTGGTTTCCTATGCACAAACCAAAGAACTACAATAACAATAAGAGTAGCTAATATTTGTTGGGTAATTCAGATGCCAGGTAATATATACTAAGTGCCGCACAAGTAAAAACATACCGAATCCTTACAACCTTCTCAAGTGTGTACTACTGAACCTTAAAAGATGAAAATTAGTAATCACAGAGAGGTCAAGTAACTTGCCTCAGGTCTCAGGAGCTGCAGGTGGCAGGCAGTATGGCTTTACAGCCCACAATCTCAATCTTTAAACTTCAAGACTTCTCTAAGTGGTGCATAAGGCCAAAACAACACAAGTGACTTGAGGGTGAAAGGGTTTGGGAGCTCCCAAAGATACACCTTATTCATTACTATAATGCATGTGAATCATCTCTCTCAAAGAACTGCTAATAAGTTTCCAAAATAAATGGTTTTATAACATAGGTGATAAAAGAAATCTTATGGGCCACTTGACTAGTCTAAAAGAAATCTTATGTGGTTCAATAAAGTAATTAATGGTTTCAGCAAATGTTTTGGTCTTGACAAGTAATCCTGGACATGACAGGAGAAATGTTTTCCTCTATCAGCTCTGTATCTTTGAGGGGTTCAATGGCAATTTGTTTCTCGGTAGAGATGGAAAGTGTCTGTGTAACTTATATAAGAGAATGTGCTATCACGTTATGACTTTTAAAATTATTCACTCTTATTTACCTATTTTTATCTTATTTACCTAGCCCCTTTGGCACTACTTTTTTTCCTTCCTTGCCAAACCTTCTATTAGTTATCATATTGACTACTTCTCTGCTACCACTATACCAAAGTAGGAGAAAATAAAAATAGGGTGACTTGTGAGGATGAACCAAAAAAACCAATTTCTTCTAAATCCATTAATCAAAATTAAACAAAACTGGACAGCCCGTACCTTTTTATTGCATTTTTCACAATGATATGCATTTGCACCTTCTAGTAAATCTCCTTTGACATACTGTTCCAAAGAATCAAGAAGATTTTGGTGATTTCTAATGTCTACGTTTAGGGTCGTAAAAGATTCTTCACATTCGTACCTAAAAACGATTTTAAAAAAGGATTTATCCCTTAGTTTTGTAAACATTTTAGTTATGGACTTAATGTAAACTACATTTGCCTTTTTTAATAAAATTATACTTTAAGTTCTAGGGTACATGTCCACAATGTGCAGGTTTGTTACATATGTATACATGTGCCATATTGGTTTGCTGCACCCATACATTTGCCATTTTTATAATGCGAAACCCGTAAGTCATAGAATGTTAGCAATAAAAAAGTTAACTTGATCAAGATTATTAGGTGAAATGGTATTTTAAAGTTGAATCTGTCTGGGCTCACAGCTTAATCTCTTTGTAGTATACGATGCTGCTTCTAGTGTTATCTGTTTAGACAGTAATTCATGCTGAAGCCAAAGCATGAATTTATTAAGTTCTGAAAATGATAAACTACAAATAAGCTAAATTTTTATATATTCTTCCTTTTCTGTAATGGAAGCCTTAGTAAAGCAAAAGTTTGCACACACAAATGAGTACAGGATTAGCAACCTGAGAAGGAGCTAGAATCCCAGTTTATGGTCATTTTCTACCAAAGAGACTTTCCAATTTCTGGTGAGACACATGCATAAATGCAAAACAAGGGATGTGAGGAATACATTATTAACCATTAATTCATCCAATGGATAGACTGAGAGTGCTTTCTATGTGTAAAAGCACTGAGGGATATTCAATGTTTAAGATAGTCCCTTATATTTAAGGAATTTTAAACTCCGGAAAAAAGGTACACAAAGGCATTTATAAATTATATGAATGGAATATAAAGCAGGTATTAAGCAAATTGCTACTATATAATCAGGGAACAGCCCATAGAGGGAAAAAAGTTAGATCTTAGACTACACTTCAAAAGTAGGATATTCTTCAACACCTATAAAAAGAAGGTGTTCTAACATTAGAGGACAGCAAAGTCTGTAAAGGGCCAGATAGTAAATTTATCTTAGGCTTTGTGAAGCATATGGTCTCTGCAGCAAGTACGGATGCTCTTTGCTTATGAAATGGCTACAGCCCAATAAACCCATCATAAATTGAAAATATCATAAGCTGAAAATGCATTTAATACACCCAACCTACCAAACATCATAGCTTTAGCCTAGCTTACCCTAAATGTGTTCAGAACACTTATATTAGCCTACAGTTGGGCAAAATCTTGTAACACACAGATTCATGTAATTCAATGAATACTGTACTGAGAGTGAAAAACAGAACGGTTGTATGGGCACTCAAAGTAGAGTTTCTTTCTTTTTTGTTTTTAATGAGGTGAGGTCTCACTCTGTCACCCAGGCTGGAATGTAGTGGCATGATCATAGTTCACTGGAACTTCTAACTCCTGGGCTCAAGCGATCCTCCTGACTCAGCCTCCCAATCATCTGGGACTACAGGAGTCCACCCCCATGCCCAGCTAGTTAAAAAAATAAGACTAGTTTAGCTGTTGATCAGGTATAAGGATCTGATTTCAAGACCATAATCTTTTGACATTTCACTTGCCAAACAAAACCAGTGATTTCCAAATAATTTAGAAAATTGTCTAAAACTAAGGAGGAGTAACATGAACAAATGACCCCAAAGTTGGCTGTTTTTATCACTAATTAAAAACAAGGTTAAAATTTTATTTTATTGTTCACCTAATATAAAAGGCCTTTCAAAAGGACTAAAAGTTGCCTAGGCTAAGTGAATAAGTATATTCCCTAATTATGAATGAGTGGTAAGACTATAACTTGCTAGAAATTTCTCATTTATATAGTATTACCTCTCGCCCAATCATTTCCTGGTAATCAAAAACAAAACACCCCCACAAACCACATGTGTACTCAACCCTATGACTATATTTAATACAGTTTGGATTGTAGAAAATACTATCTTACTGTGACATTTTGGTGAAAAACGATTGCAAATCAACATTAATCCATATTATAACAAGTCCCAAAGTAAAACTTCCATATGACAGGCATGTATATTTATCAGTAATGAACTCATTAACTATTTCTAATAGAAGCCCTTAATCAATTTTCAAGTCAAACAATTTTTGTCAATGTTTTTCTTGTAAAATCTTTTTTTTACAATAGGTTTGATATGTTTTGTATACAAATATACCTTAAAGATAATGACAATAATCAATGCTATTTTAAAAGTCATTATTTCATTTGTATAGGAAATACCACCATAGCTTTGTCATCTTCTAAACTTACTGTATTTACACTATTATAATCACTCAAGTTCTAAGATAAAGGGCAAATTTATAAATAACACCTGTAGCTATATGCAAAATGCCATTTTATTTCCTCAGGAATAATCTTCTGTAAAAGAATGTAAGAGTAGGCCGGGCGCAGTGGCTCACGCCTGTCATCTCAACACTTTGGGAAGTTGAGGTGTGACGACTGATTTTGAGGTCAGCAGTTTTGAGACCAGCTTGGGCAACAAGAGATCCGATCTCTAAAAAAATTTACAAATTAGCCAGTGTGGTGGCACATGCCTGTAGTCCCAGCTATTTGAGAGGCTGAGGCAGTAGGATTGCTTGAGCCCACAAGTTCAAAGTTACTATGAGTTACGATCATGCCACTGAACTCCAGCCTAGGCAACAAAGAGAAACCTTGTCTCTTTCAAAAAAGAAAGAAAGAAAAAAAAAGAGAAAGGAAAAGAAAAAGGAGAAAGGAAAGGAAAGGAAGAAAGAGACTGTAAGAGTATAATATAATAAAATGGCTAAGAGATCAGGCAGAGTAGAAGGAACTAAAAGTTAACTGACAAAAACAAAAAAAAGCCCCACAGCAGTAAGGTATGCAAAGTATATAAATCATTCTGTTTCAGGTATTTAGTAATCAGTGATATACTCCACTTTTGTATGTAAGTACTAGTAAAAATTTTATTTCTGTTAGTATATACATGGTACAACATATACTTTCAATGTGTAATTAGTACTTACCTATGTGGACAGCCTTGGCAGATCTTCTGATCAGCAAAGGAACCTCCTAAGACTTTACTTAGCATAGCTGGATGTCCTAAAGCTTTTAAAGCTTCATCTAAACTATCCACCAATGAATTAAAAAATTCTAAAGCATCGTGTTGTTCACGCAGATTAACAGGCTCACCCCAAAGCCTAAGAAATGAATGAAATAAAACATGTAACATGTAACATTCACAGAACAATATGTACAACTATATTTTTCAGGGGAAAAAAAAGCAACAAGACCACAAACAACAGTATATAAAACCGAGATTTTATTCCTCAATTACATGGAAAAAGTAGGAAAAAAAGAATGTGCTTTCCCTGTAGAATGTAGTGGGGTAAGAGAGTGAGCCTCATAGTAAAACTAGTACTCTAGTGGCAAAGAACTGCCAAAAAACTAGTGGTGTAATTGATGGATAGTACGGCTCCAGGAAGGATGGTTGCTTCAGGTGGTATGACACATGCATGCATTTTGAATCCAATTAAAGATACTATTAAGATGAGGTGGTGGATCTCACTCTTATGTGGATGTTACAATCACTATTTTATTTCTTTCATTTTGCTTAAATTTTGGATTATAAATAGTAAAAAGATCAGATCTAGTTACTCTTAAATTTATTTTTTTCCCAAGTGAAGAGAGAAAGGTTTAACTTGTTCTAGAGTTAATCTCTTGAGTAATCTAAGAAAAGACACCATCACTACATACCACAAAAATGAGAACTCATACTGCTAAAACTCAGGCACTGCTGGAAACTATCAATAATACCTGATTTTGTATATACAGAATAATGTACATAGAGAATTTAAGTGTATTTGTTCTAAGCAAGAAATGACATTTTAAAGTATGCAAGAACTGTCTGTTTATACTTTTGTAAAAACCTTTTCTACATAGCAAATAATCTGATCTCTATTATATTTTACACAAGTAAAAATTTGTATACAGTAAGTTTAAAATCAAATATATTATTTGTTAAAAATCAGCTTGTTTCATTACTGGAAATTACACCAGTCCATTCTATTTACTTTCAAACCATATTCAACTCCTCAAACTTTCAAACATGTAATCAACTAATTTCAAAAGGGAAAAGGTACCCTTTATAAAGGAGAGATCTGTTAAGACACCAAGAAATCAAAATTAATATCATTTAATAATTAAGTGGATAACACATGCCTCCAATACAGTGCAGTGAGAAACACAAAACATCAATTATGTAGTTTTATTGCCCCCACCCCCTCAACATTTAACATAAAGCTAATCATCAGGAAACAATCACACAAATCAAAAAAGACATTCTGCAAGACAACTGGCCTGGATTCTTTAAAAATTTCAGTGCGATACAAGTCACAAGTTAGGGAGATTATTTTACATAAAAGGCAACTAAAGAGCTAACAGCCAAATCCTTGTGATTCCTTCATGAGTATCAGATTGGGATAGAGAGATAAGTTATAAAGACCATTTTTGGGAAATCGGAATATATACTGATGAATATTAGAGATTAAAAATCGTTATTATATTACTTGGATATAACTGTATCATACATAAGTAGGAAAATTGCCTTATTCTGATATATGATCTCTTATAAGATATATGTTGAAGTATGAAGGGGTTAAGCGCCCTGTTTGCAACTTCACTATCAACTTAAGAAGAAAGGCCGGGCGCGGTGGCTCACACCTGTAATCCTAGCATTTTGGGAGGCCGAGCCGGGTGGATCACGAGGTCAGGAGTTCGAGACCACCCTGGCTAACACAATGAAACTCTGTCTCTACTAAAAATACAAAAAATTAGCTGGGCATTGGTGGCAGGCGCCTGTAGTCCCAGCTACTTGGGAGGCTGAGGCAGGAGAATGGTGTGAACCCAGGAAGGGGAGCTTGCAGTGAGCCAAGATCATGCCACTGCACTCCAGCCTGGGCGACAGAGCAAGACTCCATCTCAAAAAAACAAAAAACAAACAAACAAACAAAACTTAAAAAAAAAAAAACCAAAAACCAAGCACACATATGGCAAGATAAGCAAATATGGCAAAATGTTAATTAGTAAAACCGCATAAAGAATATAACATAAAGGTGATAATTATACCTCTTCTTCATCTTTTCTGTAGGTTTGAAACTTTTCAAAATAAAAGAATGGGGTGAGGAAGTGTAGTTAACTAACCCGCTTGTGTCAAGAGTAGATTATGTATCTAAAGTGTGGATAATCCAAAGTGCTAGTCTATACAAACCGAGCTCCACTAGCACAGGGAGTAACTGAAAAGTCAAAAAAGCAAAGGCATTACAAGAGAAAAAATTGTAACTGAATGACAAGACGAAAGTTTAAAAAGTGTAAGCCTCAGCTGGGCGCAGTGGCTCTCGCCTGTAATCCCAGCACTTTGGGAGGCTGAGGCGGGTGGATCACCTGAAGTCAGGAGTTCAAGACCAGCCTGACAAATATGGTGAAACCCGGTCTCTACTAAAAATACAAAAATTAGCTGGGCATGGTGGCAGGCGCCTGTAATCCCAGCTACCAAGACAGGAGAATTGCTTGAACCCAGGGGGCAGAGGTTACCGTGAGCCGAGATCACACCACTGCACTCTAGCCTGGGCCACAGAGTGAGACTCTGTCTCAAAAAAAAAAAAAAACCCAGTATAAGCCTCTGTTTGTGTTCTTCAATTTGGAAGAGCATAAACAGAAATGCTAAAATAGCCTTAAGGCAGAGATGGAATTGGAATAACCTAGGGAAAGAAGACAGAACTGAAATAGTCAGAGAGGAGGGAGAATGGTATGCTGGGTGACGGGACTAAAAGCAAAATGAGAGATGGGAGGGAGGGTGGTCCACGCAAGACACTAGTACAGAGTAAGTAGAGGGCCTAGTTAGGGGAGGAAAAGAAATTTATACTGCTTTGTCAGAAGAAGGGAAGGCAGATCAGAGTATTAGGTGACCCTTCGTTCCCTGCTCCTCTCAGCTGGCCGGGAAGCACCTTGAAGGGATTCCAAGGAGGATTACTTACAAAACAAAACAAACCAAACCTCACTGCTATAAAGAATTATACCCCTTTTCATACACAGTAAGAGTTACGTGGTTGTACTGTAGTTATTTTAGCACAGTGCATGACGTAGTACTGACTTAAAGTCAAAGGAAACAAGATAAAAATGTAATCTGAGTTTTCTAACTTAAAAAGAAAATGGTGAGGGCAATTTTCCCTTTATAGATCTTTTCTAGCTATTAAATGAAAAAATAAAATATTGTTATTTTATAACCCTGAAGAAATACTGTATTAAGATAATGATAATTGGCCAGGTGCAGTGGCTCACGCCTGTAATCCCAGCACTTTGGGAGGCCGAGGCGGGTGGATCACCTGACGTCAGGAATTTGAGACCAGCCTGGCCAACACGGCGAAACCCTATCTCTACTAAAACTACAAAAAATTAGCGGTGTGTGGTGGGCCTGTCGTCCTAGCTACTTGAGAGGCTGAGGCTGAAGAATCGCTTGAACCTGGGAGGCAGAGGTTGCAGTGAGCTGAGATCGAGCCATTGCACTTCAGCCTGGGAAACAGAGCAAGACTCTATCTCCAAAAAAAAAAAAAAGGCCAGGGAGCAGTAGCTCATGCCTATAATCCAGCACTTTGGGAGGCAGGCAGGTCACCTGAGGTCAGGAGTTCGAGACCAGACTGGCCAACATGGTGAAACCCCGTCTCTACTAAAAATACAAAACTTGGCTAGGCATGGTTGGCCCACGCCTGTAACCCCTGTAACCCTAGCTACTCAGGAGGCTGAGGCAGAATTGCTTGAACCCAGGAGGCGGAGGTTGCAGTGAGCTGAGATCACGCCACTGTACTCCAGCCTGGGCGACAGAGCAAAGATTCCATCTCAGGCGAAAAAAAAAAAAAAAATTATATATATATATATAAAATAATAATAATAATAAATTGCTGTTAACATCATAAGAAGACAGACATTATAATGTCACTCCTCATGGAGATAAACATTACCCCCTATGAAGTAGCCTTGCCTATCCATTCCACAAAAAGAAAAATAATACCACAATCTGATCAAGCCTCTAGATCTCATAAGGTGTTTATAGAAGATGCAGGTGACCAAGAAAAACAGAAAATAATAAACGACCACAGGGATTCCATCAACAAAATTCAGACTGTGGGAAAATTTACATGCTAAACTATTTGTCCTCCGATTCCCCCATAATTGTAAAGGGAAAAAAGAAACAGATGAATAATCAAGATCATTACCAACCATTTGTGGTAAATGGACCTCAACTGAATCTTATTTTTAAAAAATATCAGTAAAAACCAATTATGAGATAACTCGGTAAATTCAAACACTGACAGAGATATTTGATATTAAGCAATTTTAAAAAAACATAATGGTATCATGATCATGTTTTGAGACAGACACTACAGACACATACTTAAGTATTTACAGATGGAACTAAGATTTGCTTCAAAACAATCTAGAAAGAAATAGGTAGGGGCCGGGCACAGTGGCTCACGCCTGTAATCCCAGCACTTTGGGAGGCTGAGGTGGGAATCACCTGAGGTCAGGAGTTCGAGACCAGTCTGGGCCAACATGGTAAAACCCCGTCTCCACTAAAAATACAAAAAATCAGCTAGGCGTGGTGGTGGGTGCCTGCAATCCCAGCTACTTGGGAGGCTGAGGCAGGAGAATCACTTGAATCTGGGAGGCGGATGTTGCAGTGACCCAAGATCACACCACTGCACTCCAGCCTGGGCAACAAGAGCAAAACTCCATCTCAAAAAAAAAAAAAAGAAAAAGAAAAAGAAAAAAAGAAAAAAAAATAGGTTAAGAATATAGATTAAATGAGGCTGGCCACAAGTTGACTACTACTGAAGTTGGGTGACAAGTATACAGGGGTTCATACTATTTTTTCTACTTCTGTATTTATTAGATGTTTTCCTAATAAAAAGTTAATAATATGGTTAAGAGACTAAAGGATGTTGCCCTTACTTACTATGCCAGTTTCTACTTCTTCCTAAGGGGACCTAAAAAAAAAAAAAGAAAAGAAAAACAAAAAACCCACCCAATTAAGGACAGTTTGAATATTACCAGTGCTTAAAAAAAGATGCCTTCCAACATGTCTTTCAGAGGTTTTATGTTAGTGTATTGAGATGTTCATTTTAAGAAGTATCTCTATTACTGTCCATCCATAGTTTACCTGAACTGTTTCCAAAATCCTCTGGGCACATAGTATTGCAGTCGAGAAGCAGCTAAATGACCGAAGATGACCTGAAGGTGTCTTAGGACACCAATGTTGTACTCTTTTCTATCTTCAGTTTTACTTAATGCTGGTTTATCTTCAAATTGTTGAGGATATCCAAATACATCATCCCTGGGATCAACATTGCTCTAGAAACCAAAAAATGTCACCAATGAGCTAAAGTATAATAAAATACGTTGAGACAAATGCCGAGCAGTTATTGAACAAATGATTTGTATTCCTATTATGCTCATTTCCAAAGCACTTTTCAATTTATAAATTTTTAGTTATTTAGTGTTTATCCCCACCATTTCACATATTAGTTATCATAACCAAATAACCCTGACCATGTGTAAGAGAGATAGATAATATAGTGTAGCATTAGCATAGTAATTTAGACTGAACTAGACATAAATGCAGGCTCTACCACTTATAAACCAAGTAACTTTGAGCAAGTAAAAACTACTTAAACTTTCTAGGCTTCAAGTTTCTTTATGTGTGAATGGGGATAATATATCCTTTGTGTAGCTGTTGTATATAAAATGCTCAGATCTGTCAATAAAATATACCTATATCAGTATAGTCATTCTTTGCTTAATGACAGGGATAAATTCTGAGAAATGCATCATTAGGTATTTTGTCATGTGAACATCATAGTGTACCTATAAACCTAGATGGTATAGCCAATTGCTCCTAGGTTGTAAACTTGTACAGCATGTTATTGTACTACATACTGTAGACAACTGCAAACCAACGGTGAATCTGTGCATCTAAAAATAGAAAAGGTACAGTAAAAATACGACATTATAATCTTATTGGACTACTGTCATATATATGGTCTGTAATTGAAACGTTGTTATGTGGTGCATGACTGTAGTACTCTTTCACAAATGGTGCTGGGTAAACTGGATAATCCACATGCAAAAGAATAAAGTTGAGCCCTTATGAAACACTACATACAAAAATTAACTCAAAATGGATCAAAATCCTAAATGTAAGAGCTAAAACCACAGAACTGTTAAAAAAAAAAAAAAAAACATAGGGCAAAAGCTTCAAGACACTGGATTTGGCAGTGATTTCTTGGATATGACATCAGAGGTACAGGCAACAAAAGAAAGTATCTGCAAATCACATATCTGATATGGAGTTAATATCTAGAACATACAGAGAACTCTTAAAACTCAACAACACAACTCAATTTAAAAATAGACAAAGAAGATGAACAAGTGGCCAGTAATAAGCACAGCTAAAGATGCTCAAAATCGTTAACCATTTGGTAAATGCAAATCAAAACCATGAGATACTACCTCACACTCAATTAGGGTGTCAACTACCAGAACGAGCGAGTATAACAAGTGTTGGCAAGGATATGGAGAAATTGGAGCTCTTGTGCAATGCTGGTAGGAATGTAAAACGGTGCAGTCACTCTAGAAAACAGTTCCTCAAAAAATTTGGCCGCATATGGTGGCTCACGCCTATAATCCCAGCACTTTGGGAGGCCAAGGTGGGTGGATCACCTGAAATCAGGAGTTCGAGACCAGCCTGGCCAATATGGTGAAATCCCATCTCTACTAAAAATACAAAAATTAGCAGGGTATGGTGGTGCGTGCCTGTAGTCCCAGCTACTCGGGAGGCTGAGGCAGGAGAATCGCTTGAACCCAGGAGGCAGAGGTTGCAGTGAGCTGAGATAGCACCACTGCACTCCAGCCTGTGTGACAGAGTGAGACTCTGTCTGAAAAAAATAATAAAATAAATAATAAAATAAAAATAGCATCACCAAATGATCTAGTACTTCCACTTCTGAGCATATACCTGGAAATATTGAAAGCAGGACCTCAAACAGCTATAAGTATATCCATGTTCATGGCAGCCTTATTCACAATAGCTCAAATGGGGAAGCAACCCAAATGTCCATCGACAAATGAATGGATAAGGAAAATGTGGTATATACATATAATGGAATATTACTTAGACTTTAAAATGAAATAAGCCAGCTATGCAAAGGCAAATACTGTATGATTTCACTTATATAATCACTTATATGAGGTATGTAGAGTAGTCAATCATAGAGACAAAAAGAATAGTAGTTGCCAGAGGCTGTGGGGAGGGAGAATGGGGAGTAGCTTAATGACTACAGTTTCAGTTTTGCAATATGAAGAGTTTTGGAGATGGGCGGTGGTGATGGTGTACAACAATGTAAATGTATTTAATAGGACAAATGCACATTTAAAAACAGATGGTAAGTTTCATGTTATATGTATTTTACCACAATTTTAAAAAACAACAGAAGTAGTGGTGTAAGATGTAACATGAAGACAGAATTCCTAAAGGTCATAATCATATGGCAGCTACAAAGAAGAATGTGTTTTTACATTTAACTATCTTTCAGTATTCTCTGAGTTGTATCTGATAACTCTGATATAGAAATAGACAACAACCAGTCCCTGCCCATGAGAAACTTATACTCTAGGGATGGAAACAAAAACATAAGCCAAAAAAACCAAAACCCAAAAAACCCCACAAAAACTCCCACAGTACACTGGGGTGCAGAGACAACATGGAGCAGAGGATACCATGAGAGTAAAAGTGGTACACCTTATTTGAAATTGTATTATATTTTCTATGCCTCATTTACTTCTTGCCAGTACAATTACCTATATCTACTTGTGTTTAACTCAATATCCCAGGTATATGATGGGCTCCAGAACTGGAATTTGAATTACATTTTTTTCCCAGAGCAGTGGTTTTTAATCAGGTATGGGTATAAGTGTCCTTTATGAAGCTTTTTTTTTTATAAAGTAAAAGTGCTCAGAACCCAATCCCTAGACCATCTGGCACAGCAGGTCTAGGGAAGAGTTGAGGCAAGCAGATGTTTCAGAAGCTCCAATTCATCAACTACTTCTTCAGAGCAAAATCAGTTCTGGCAACTGAAGGGAGGGAATGAAAAGAACCATTTACTACAATTAGAATATACTCTGGCTTCTCTCTTCAGTTCCCACTATCACTATAAACAGGAAAAGTAAAACCAAGGAAATATTACATGGTAAGCACAAACATGACCACAACTTAAGTCTTCTTGCCATATGCTCTTCTTTAAAGAGCTATCTTACAGTTATGTCAATTCTGATTCGCCACTACAACTCAACTTCTTCACTGCTTTATACTGCACTGGATACTCAGTAGGCAGCCTAAATTTTGCCACAAGACTACGTGAGACTATTTAAAGTAGGGAAAGTTTGTTTCCTAATCAAGAAGAGCTATGATCTAAGGGAAATTCAAAGAATAACCTAAAAGTAAGCACAGACAGTGAAATTGGCAGATACTGTATAACTTGGCATAAAATAGAAAATTAAAATTTAGAAATAGAAAAGTAAAAATTTAAAACTATTATCAAAAATGAAGGTTCTTACCATTAAACAAACCCCAAATTATACTAAACACTCTACACAAAAAAACACGAGTACATTAACTGTTGCTTTTTTTTTTTTTTTTTTTTTTTGAGACGGAGTCTCGCTCTGTCACCTAGGCTGGAGTGCACTGGTGCCATCTCAGCTCATCGCAACCTCCACCTTCCGGGTTCAAGTGATTCTCCTGCCTCAGCCTTCCGAGTAGCTAGGACTACAGGCATGTGCCACCACACCCAGCTAATTTTTGTATTTTTAGTAGACATGGGGTTTCACTATGTTGGCCAGGCTGGTCTTGAACTCCTGACCTCAGGTGATCCACCTGCCTCAGCTTTCCAAAGTGCTGAGATTATAGGTGTGAGCTACCATGCCCAGCCAACTGTTGCTTTAGAAATGTACAAACCATTCTAAAAATTATCTGCAGTTTAAATTCTGGTAGGTAGTGAGAACTATACTATGTTAAGAGGTAGCAGTTCATGCTGGCTGGGAGAAGTCCATCCCTACTTACTTTTTCTTTTTTTTCTGAGACAGGGTCTCACTCTGTAACCCAGGCTGGAGTGCAGTGGCATGATCATGGCTCACTGCAGCCTCCAGCTCCCAGGCTCAAACAATCCTCCTGCCTCAGTTTCCTGAGTAGCTGAGACCACAGGTGTGTGCTCGGCCCATCCCTAACTTTCAAATATACTTTAATACGTTTGATGAAAGTATAACACTCTCTTAAGAGAGAATAGTATCTGGTATCATAACTTGAAACACAGAAAACAGAAATGGTAACTCAAATTTACCTCATTGTCCTGCTTCTCATCCCCAGACATATCATCATCTACATCACTACCTGTGCCTTCAATGGCAAGAATACCGTTCCTAATGGAAGGAATCATGTAGAGTTGCTGAATCACAGAATTCATGTAACAAGTAGCACCGGCATTTTTCAGCCCCACGAATCCTTTGGGTGGGCGGGGTCCAACAGGTGGCAGATATTCCCACTCAGTAAGTGCTTCACAAGCTGAGAGAAGGAAAGATTCTTGTAGCATGAACACGGCCATTCTGTCCTTTCAAACTCTATTATGCTGACAAAGCAACCCTGGCAATAATTCTACCACCCATAATTCGACTAACCCTACAGCAACCTGAAGCAGTGTTCTGAGTTTGCACTTCATCTTCCAACAATCTAAAATATACAGCAACAGGCACCACTGTGCAGCTTCTTATCCAATCACCCGCAAACCCGTTTCATATGATGTTGCTTCTATGGCAGTCTCAAAAGTACAAGATAGTATAATTCTAATGTCTACATGCTAACTTTACTTGCATCTTTATTTTTAGCCATTATTCACTTTCTTAATTATTTGATACTTTTGCCTTCAAATTTGGCAAGGAATGAAATGTTATCTAAATATATCAACACATTATAATTTTCTCAGTTTTAAATAATCCTAAAACCACATGGGCTCACATCCTGGTTCTGATGCTTATCACTTTTTTCCCCCCACCTTTAGGTAACTTTCTGTTTCTTCCTAGTAAATGTAATAATAAAAGTAACACTTGCTTTCCTGATATCTATAATGCTATTTTGAGGAGCAAGCAAGACAGCAGATTTGTGATAATTGTAAATCACTATACATCTTCCTATCTCCCTCCACCTAGTATAAACCTGGAAACAACATTAAGTATCATTGTCTAGGGGGCCAGTTAATTATATCATACCAAACTGCATGGCCAAAAATGGAATTAGGTAAATATTTCTGTGTTGACAGGGAACAATGGCAGATGGGGAACAATGGCAGACAGGGAACAATGGCAGATAGGGAAGGATGCAAACAACGTTGTACTATACTCCAATCTGTGATTAAAAAATTAACCCCCATTAAGTTAAAAAAAAAAATACAAGAATTCTCACAATACATAGATTTGATAGGACAGCTAAAGGTCTAACCTTTTAAGCAATCAATTTATTCAGAAATTCCTGAGATGTTATTTAAAACTTCCAAACATTCTGAAACACATCAAAAAGTAATTTGACATGTTCTTAAAGATTTACTATAATCAATTATATTCTTAAGTGTTCTAAATAGCGATTTTCTCTTAAAACAGCATCAATTATGCTTATTTCTGCTTTTTGTTATTAATATTTTATATTGCCCTTGCCCTTTTGAGCTTCAATTCCTTATCTGTAAGGTCTGAAATCTGCAGCCTATTCATGCGCCTGGTGTGGGCATTAAATGAGAACATAAATAAGGTGCACCAAAATGGTAACTTCTCACGTTCTAATCTTCAAAGCCAGATTTTCTTCGAACTCATAACGTTAAGGAACTTCTAAGTGAGGACCTGAAAGGTTTTCCAATATATGCAACTTAAAGTTTTAAGTCTGGGCCAGGTGTGGTGGCTCACACCTGTAATTCCAGCACTTTGGGAGGCCGAGGCAGGTGGATCACCTGAGGCCAGGAGTTCAAGACTAGCCTGGCCAACATGGTGAAACCCTATCTCTACTAAAAATACAATATTAGCCAGGCATGGTGGCAATACAAAATTAGCCAGGCATGGTGGCAGGCGCCTGTAAGCCCAGCTACTTGGGATGCTGAGGCAGGAGAATCACTTGAACCCGAGAGGCAGAGGTTGCAGTGAGCCGAGATCGCGCCACTGCACTCCAGCCTGGGCAACAAGAGTGAAACTCCGTCTCAAAAAAATAAATAAATAAAATAAAGTTTTATGTCTATACTCTACGGCATTTACTTTGGCTACCTTTTAATCTGGAGTTTGAATTTTATGACAGGTTTCATGAGATGAAATTTATCTTGCCAAATGGCGACACCACTTATAGGATGCCACTTAACAAATGTTTGAATTTTTTTCTATACAAGGTGGTCTGCTTATAATGGTCTTATTTTTCTTTTTTCTTTTCTTTTCTTTTTTTTTTTTTTTTTTTTTTTTTTTTTTTTTTCTGAGATGGAGTCTTGCTCTGTCACCCAGGCTGGAGTGCAGTGGCGCGATCTCGGCTCACTGCAACCTCCACCTCCTGGGTTCAAGCAATTCTCCTGTCTCAGCCTCCTGAGTAGCTGGGATTACAGGTGTGCACCACAATGCCCAGCTAATTTTTGTATTTTTTGTAGAGACAGGGTTTCACCATGGTCAGGCTGGTCTCAAACTCCTGACCTCAGGTGATCCACCCACCTTGGCCTCCCAAAGTGCTGGGATTACAGGCCTGAGCCACCATGCCCGGCCTATAATGGTCTTAACTGTACATTCATTCACTAAAAATGTTAAACTAGTTACTGAAAGAAATATGTAAGTTGGAAATATTTTCTGAAAGAAAAACAGGAAAACAACTTTGAAACATTGAAATGATCAATTATCACATTCTATTAAAAATACTTACTAGTTATTGCTGTGCCAATGTAATACATTTCAGTCAAAGAATCTACTATTTGTTTGAGATTCCTCACACAGCCAACAGCTAATGCTACAAGTAATTCAAAACCAGCATTAATTGTAGGTGGTGAACCACAGACCGGAATAGCCTGTTCAGCTGGAAGCTCTCCATTTCTCATATACTGTAGGTAAACATTGGATGCAGGAAATATGAAATCATCAATTAATTCCTAAAAAGTTGAAAAAGGGATTACATATTAGCAATGCTATATATTTTTAGAAAAAAAAAAAGTTCTCTTGTAAGTAAATCATTTTAAAATTACTCATTGGAATTTAAGATCTCATTTCATCTCAGAAAACTCAGATTTTCTAATAAAAAGATCTTCCTTCAAAACACTATTTACTATCACTAACATACCTAATTTCGCAGGTTAAATAAATTTGTAAATATTAAGAAAGAACTGAATATAGTACTTATCAAAATTTTTATTTTAAATGTTTGCTCCTTTAATCAAGTGTATAGCAAATTAAACCCATTTTGAATAGAAATAAAATGTACAAAAATGAAACTTTGTTTCCTTGTGTTACTACATGTATGAAAAAACTCATTAAAGATATACAAGATGCATTCTTACAAAACAGAGGTTTGCCTCATTAAATGAAATTAACAATTCAGATTTTCCAAAGAGAAAAACTAAACAACAATTACTTTATAAAGTATCTTATTTATTTATCTATTTATTTTGAGACAGGGCCTTGCTCTGTTCCTCAGGCTGGAGTGCAGTGGTGCGATCTCAGCTCACTGCAACCTCCACCTCCTGGGCTCAGGTGATCCTTCCATCTCAGCCTCTGAAGTAGCTGGGGACCATGGGTGTGCGCCACCACACCTGGCAATTTTTTTTTTCTTTTGTAGAGAAGGGATTTCACCATGTTGCCCAGGCTGGTCTTCAACTCTTGGGCTCAAGCCATCCACTGGACTCGGCCTCCCAAAGTACTGGGATTACAGGCATGAGGCCAGCAAGTCCAGCCATGAAATCTTATTTAAATACAAATTTAGAAATGTCTCTTGAATAAAGTAAGGCATAACTGTATTTCTTAAATTACTGTAAATTTGATAAAGATTCTTAAAAAAGAGAAAAGATCAAGAAAGTACAAAGACATGATACTACTATAAATTAAATTTGATTATAAACATTTAGAAGGTTATGATATGTAGCTTACAACCAAGAACACAGAACTTACTTTAATGAGATTAGCACCTCCTTTTTCACAACCAATATGAAATTTTTTCTCAGAAGTTTGAAAGGCCAGTAACTCCTTTGTCACTCCAAGGTGGCCCTCTAAGATCGTCTCTTCAATACCCGTTTCTCCTGTTCTTTTAACATCATCCTGCCAAAGGCGGGGGGTGGGGTGGGGGTGGGGAAGAAATCAAATGTCTAGCTTATGAAAGGGAGGTAAAAAGGGAGAGAGGAGCCAGAACGAGACAGAGCTGGAGGGATATGAGATAATTTCCTTAAGTCTTTCCATTCAAACAACTTTGTTTTCTTCAGAACTTTCTAGAAATTGGCTTTATGAACTACTAGAAGAAATGCTAATTTGAAGGCTAAAAACTACAAATCTCTTCAGAAATAAATTCTTGTATCATTTTGCCTAAGTAAAAAGTATCAGATGTTATGGTAGAAAGTTCTGCTCTATCAGACTCATTTTTGACATAAACAATTCAAGAATACTTTTTTAAAAAATTAGAATTTGCAAAAAGGCCCAAAATGCTAAAATAAAAGAAGCTGAACATCAGTATTTCAAGTGTCAAGTAAGCAATTCATTTTACAAAACTAGATATGCATTAATTTTGTGAATCACAGATTACTAACGTCCACTGATGCAGAGTACATTCTTTGGTCCCTTTTATCAATCTTTGGAGTTTTCCATTTAACCAAAATGCTCAAAAAATATAAATCATCAATAAAACATTCTATTTACTAATAATGACATATAAATGGAGTATTAACTGCAACTTACCCTAATTCTTTTAAGCCAATCAATTTCATTATTGAGAAGAACTTCAGCATTGGGTACATTAATATTACTATTGTAAGCGTAATTAAGAAGGTGTCTTAAAAGAGTAAAGTAGTCGCCTGAGTGTTTAGCTCTCTCTCTTGCTGTGCTCTGGAAACAAAGTAGAATAATATCAATTTACACGTCCATCCTCAAAATCCACTTTTTTAAAAACCCAGAGTTAACTAGAGAAGATGACTACCACAGTGCAGGAAATAAAGTAGTACTTCATTTATTAAATATAGACTGTCTTAACTTTAATGCAAGCTAAAACCACAAATTTCTGAATGTTTCTTGCTTAAAGAATGAATCACATTGATAAGCATATTTTAAAAAGTCTCACCCCCAAAACAGTAAAGAGTAGAGTAATGAAGAAAAGTAGAGGCCGGTGTCCCATGCAACATCTGGTGCACATTAAAAAGAACTGCTCCTGTGCCACCTGACGAACAGTTCTGAAATAGAAAATGTTTCATATTTAATACATTATTTCCATTTTAAAAAATGATTGTAACATTGTTCCCTCTTGGGGAGGAGGGGTGGGGGGAGTATAAAAGGGAAATAAATTAATAGTAAGGATACAGGATTACCCTACCTACACACAACAAGCACTCAAGCCAACACCACATAATACATGAACTTAAGCTGTATGTCCAGGACTATAACCTCAAATTGACACTAAGAGTTTGAGGGATACCACCTTCTAACACCTCTTTCTTGGAACAGGCTGGAAATGTTCCTCTATATACCAAATGCTCTACTACAATAACCTTATGCATCTTTTTGGCCTTCCACAGAATTTTTATTCAACTGTGGTTCTGCACAACAGCTCTGTGGAAATTCTGTAGTAACCACAGTAAGGCTATTGTGGCAGATGTCTCTTACACCAGGGGTCCCCAAACCCCAGGCCAGAAGGCCAAATGAGCATTATGGCCTGAGCTCCGCCTCCTGTCAGATCAGCGGTGGCATTAGATTCTCATAGGAGCGCAAACCCTATTGAACTACACATGCAAGGGTTCTAGCTTATGTGCCCCTTATGAGAATCTAACTAATGCCTCATGATCTGAGGTGGAATCCTTTCATCCCGAAACCATCCCCCACTACCTCCCTGATCCACGGAAAAATTGTCTTCCATGAAACTGGGCCCTGGTGCCAAAAGGGTTGGGGACTGCTGCCTTATACCGTACTGGCAGTTCCAAAAGCACGGTCCCCAGAGCAGCAACATCAGCATTATCTGGGAACTTGTTAGAAATGCCAATTCTCAGGCTCCAATGCAGACCTCCTGAATCAGAAATACTGGAGGTGGGGCCCAGCAATGTGTTAATAAACTCTTTAGGTCAATCTGATGTGCACTAAAGATTGAGAACCACAGGCTGGGTGCGGTGGCTCACACCTGTAACCCCAGCACTTTGGGAGGGTGAGGCGGACGGATCAGGAGGTCAAGAGGTCAAGACCATCCTAGCCAACATGGTGAAACCCCGTTTCTACTAAAAATACAAAAATTAGCCAGGCGTGGTGGTGGGCACCTGTAATCCCAGCTACTTGGGAGGCTGAGGCAGGACAATTGCTTGAACCCGGAAGGCGGAGGTTGCAGTGAGCTGAGATCACGCCACTGCACTCCAGCCTGGTGACAGAGCAAGAATCCATCTCCAAAAAAAAAAAAAAGAAAGAAAAAAGAAAGATTGAGAATCACAATACCATATTTTCTCTCTGATGACCCTTGGGAAAACCTTGTCTCATGATTCTCAGATCTGGGAATCATGGATCTATCTTTTTTAAAAACTGTTATGTACTATATAGATCTCACTAGAATAAAATGCTCCAAGAGGGCAGAGACATCATCTACCTTTAATTAAAACTGTGCCATTGGAACCTAGAATAGTGTCTGGCGTATAAGAGGACCTCAAGAACCAGTTATCAAATGTGTAGTCTATCTCCATTACAAAGTAAGCTCTTTCAGGGTAGGGGCTTTCTTGATGCCAAAGGTCCTGGCACCTAGAACTATGTATGACACATGGAAGATGCTCAACAAGTACCTGCTAAGCATTTGTGAATATCTTACAGACATCACAAACTGCATTTCATGGATAACTACATTTCTGTCTTTGTGCTAGTTACTAGATAACTCAGAACCAAATTTATTTTTATTTATTTATTGACACAGAGTTTCGCTCTTGTTGCCCAGGCTGGTGTGCAATGGCAACATCTCGGCTCACTGCAACCTCCGCCTCCCAGGTTCAAGCGATTCTCCTGCCTCAGCCTTCCGAGTAGTTGGGATTATAGGTATATGCCACCACACCTGGCTAATTTTGTATTTTTAGTAGAGACGGGGTTTTTCCATGTTGGTCAGGCTGGTCTCAAACTCCCAACCTCAGGTGATCCGCCCGCCTCGGCCTCCCAAAGTGCTAGGATTACAGGCGTGAGTCACTGAGCCCAGCCCTCAGAACTTAATTTAAAGTACAAGTGTAAAGGACCTGACAGCATACATTCTGTGTACTAACCTCCCTCCCTAGAGGTTATCTTAGGTTTCTGAAAACAGTCCATAGGCCTATAAATCAGAGGGATTCAGAAGCCCCTAAAATTTTTGGAGGTAGAATTTGGGGGGAACCCAAGTAAACCAAAGTCAGGCGTATCTACTTTTCTGGGAGCAAGCCCATAACTTAATCAGATTTTCAAAGGTATGTTATTCCCACTGCTTTGGTTTACTAATTTTTCAATAAGCTAGGTATACAGCCCAAATATGAGGGGCAATAAAAAGTTGATGCTCGTGAATACCTGATAAAACTTCCCTGAGCAAATGCAGACTTCTATAGTGCTTCAAAAGAAACACATTTCTGTCAACTAATCCTGTTGCCTCTATCTTCACAATAGTCAGTCCCTTCTATTTTAGACAGGGTTTCCCTCTGTCACCCAGGCTGTTTAGTGGCATCATCCTAGCTCACTGTAACTTCAAACTCTTGGGTTCAAGCAATCTTCCCACCTCAGCCTCCTGACTAGTTAGGACTACATGTGCATGCTACCACATCCAGCTAAAAAAAAATTTTTTTTGAGACTGGGTCTCATTCTGTCACCCAGGCTAGAGTGCAGTGGCACGATCAGGGCTCACAGTAGCCTCATCCTCTCTGGGCTCAGGTGATCTGCCCACTTTAGCCTCCTGAGTAGTTGGGACTACAGGCATGTGCACCACACCTGGCTTATTTTTTCTATTTTCTTTAGAGACAAGGTCCCACTATGTTGCCCAGGCTGGTCTCAAACTCCTGGCCTCAAGTGATCCTCCTGTCTTGGCCTCCCAAACTGCTGGGATTACAACCATGAGCCACCACTGCATGCAGCCCACTGTCATCTTTTATTTAAATTCATAAAATAGCTTGCTTTTCCTGCTATCCTACATACTATTCTTAACCAGAATAAACTTACAAAGTTAAGGTGGAGCACATCATTTCTCTGCTTAAAACCCTCTGAAAGATTCCCATCTCACTTAGGGTCAAAGTCAATGTCTTCACAATGACCTATAAAAACCCTCACAGGGTGTTTGTTATCCTCTCTGACTTTACTCCCGACAACTGTCCCCGTCCCCTACCGCCTCTGTTCCATCCACTCCAGTTTCCCTGCTGTTCTTTCACATGTCAGGCATGTTCCTGACATGCCTGGACATATACATCTGTTGTTTTTTCTGCTTAAAATATACTTTCTCCATGAGTCACATGGATTATTACTTTGCTCTGAAAGGTAGTGATAAAAGGTGACCTCTAAACAAAGCTATCACCTTTGTGAAGTCTTCTTCAACTACCCTATAAAAAAATGAACTCCACTCATGCCCCGTACTACACAGCCCCTTTTCCTGCTTTATTTCACCTCCATAGCACTTATTCCTATCTGATATACTTCTCGTATGTCTTCTCTTCCCCCATCCCTTTTGGCATGTAAGCTCCTAGAAGGCTAAGATTTTGTCTGTTTTGCCATATCCACAGTGGGTAGTGTCTTGTACACAATAGGTATTTGATCAATATTTACCAAACATATACATGAGACTGCCTACACCACATTAACATCAAACACTGCTTAGACCTTAGCACCATAGGCCTTCTGTCAAACTGACTCCCACTAACCTCCTGTACAGTATTATCCTTGACTCCTTTTCTAAACATTTAACCAAATACTCAGCTCTGCTCTGAAAGCACTATCCCAGGAGTGGCAAAGTCAAATGCTTTCTCGGATCAGAGAGGTAACATAAGTGAGTTAACTAGGCAGGGAATAAAACAACAGGCTGTGGAAACAGCAGAAAAAAATATCGTTTATCTAAAAGAATTTAAATCCATTGCAACTAACTACAATAAAATAAAGTCAGTGTCATGATGTGGAAGCAGACCATCTAACAGGAACAGAGGTCTAGGAAACCTTTCCTAGATTAGGGATAAGGAAAAGTTACTAGAATATGTGGCATTTAAGTTGAAACTTCTGAATGAGTAGAAGCAGGGACCAAATTATGGAATGCTTATAAGCCAAATTTAAAAGTTTGAACTTAATTCAAAGATAACGGGAAGACATGGAAAGATTTTAAGCAGGAAAGCAACATGCTCATATTTTCTAGAGATCACTCTGCTTGCCGTGTAGTCAACAGATTAGAAGAGTACAACACTACAGGTGGGAAGATCAAGGATACTATGATTGTCCAGGCAGTGGGTCCAGACTGCTTAGATCAGGGTAGACCATGAGGAGGAAAGTGTATGGAGTTCAAAGACACATGAAGTAAAAGCCACATAACTGGGAGTGAGAAAGGGAGAGAGCGCGCGCACTGGCAATGACCATCTTCTACTTTTATGCACATATAAATCCTGCCCAAACATGAGCTCGCATGCTACATCCTGCACAAAACCTTCACTTTTGCTCCTTCCAGGTAGAAAGTAAGTTATGGCCTTTCCAATTCTCAAAGTATTTTACCTTTTATGGCACCAATTTCTCTCTCAAAGTTCCTTGAGTGCAAGAACTGCCTTATTTGACTTTGGTTTTAATTGCCAAGCACATAGGTAGGGACTCACATATTTGCTGGTGGATTATAATTACACCCAGAGCCCAATTTGTGTGGCAGAAATGTCAGAACTCAAGAAGCAGAAAACCTTCAGTCTTAGTGTTAGCATTTAGTGATCATTATGCCCTTGTTAGTCATTTAATTTCTACAGTCCTTGTGCCTCTCCATCAGCAAAGTCTACTTCTGAGTTGCTATACGGATTAAGTGAGAAGTACCTTGTAAATAACTATGCTTAAACGTTACTATAGGATTATAAACTCCATCTGAGGGGCAGACTTGTACACAGCTCACAATCCCTTATCTGAAAACCCTGGGGCCAGTATGTATTTGGGGATTCAATTTTTTTTTTTTTTTGACATGGAGTTTCACTCTTATTGCCCAGGCTGGAGTACAATGGCGCGATCTCAGCTCACTGCAACATCCGCCTTCCGGGTTCAAGCAATTCTCCTGCCTCAGTCTCCCAAGTAGCTGGGATTACAGGCGCCCACCACAATGTCCAACTAATTTTTTGTATTTTTAGTAGAGTCGAGGTTTCACCATGTTGGCCACGCTGATCTGGAACTCCTGACCTCAGGTGATCCACCTGCCTCAGCCTCCCAAAGTGCAGGGATTACAAGCATGAGCCACCGTGCCCGGCCTGGGGATTCAGATTTTAGAATATTAATGCCAATAATTAATGTCCAAGTCGGACTTGCTGACAAATTCTTACTAACGGGAAATAATGGATTTTGAACCTACGTAGGTATTCAGATATTTATAAAAATCAGGTACTTAAAACTCAAAAAGATCCTAACTTAGAACACCCTCCTTATTATTGCAGACAATATGGTGACATAATAAGATAACATGCTTTCTACAGTACTTTACCGCACTGCATGCAAGTTTCAGGGAAGAGAGGGGCAAAATGGTTCTGACTTATATAAGGGTAATTTTCATAAAGGGTAGAGGGCAAAAAACCCTACTAAATCAAGTTCCTTAATAGTTAGTAGACTAAGAGATGAAATAAGTTCCTAATTTAAGATTTTTAAAATTCAACATAGAATAACAAACTTGCTACCCTCCAGGTTTGACGTCATTAAAACTGTTGGCTAATCATCTTTCCTATCCTCACCATTCCCACACGTATGCATCATTAAATGGAACTAGACTTACTAAACCTATTTATCTTTTCCAACGTGCAGGATTGTCTTCTCAAGGAGGTAGCATGACCAACCCGATTTGTGGGGATCCTGTTAAGAGTTTCTGAATAGGCTGGACTGGATTTCTTCAAAGAACTTACCCAAGAACCTTCTTAAAATAGGTGATATTCACACTTTAAACCCACTAAATCACTTTAGACTCTAAAGTGACATTCCCACTTCAGACTCTACATCCTCTCGAGTGGGCAAGTTGAACCCTACCCCCCACAGCATGTACATTTTTAAAACTTTAATTATTACTATGTTTCATTTCAACAAATGACTTATTGTGAATTTACATCAACCTTTCATCAATGAATTTTGTCATTATTGAATGGCATGTGATGGAATGATGAAAGTAAACATTTTCTGTGTCTTTTCACAAAATACAGATAAAACAGATTAATTACATACAACAGTGACACAAATTAGAGCCCAAGTTAATAAAGTTACCATATACGAAGATCAGGATCAGATTGATACAAGAGGATGGAAACCAACATTTTCTATAAATCTGACTGACTTGCAGAAAAAGAAACCCAAAACAAAATTACTGCCACTGATTAAATGCTCTTGAAATGAAAACATGAGCTTTATAACTGATCTTTATTATCAGTGTAAACTGCAAAAGTTCTTACAATGACCCTGTCTTACAAATTTCATATCAAATTCTGTTTGGCTTTAAAAAAACCTAGCATCTAGGAATCTAAGATAGGAGGCTAATGTCCTATATGATTTAAATCTTGCAAACTAGATTTTTAGAAATAGGCTAATCTATATACCTCCTAGGTAAAACTAAATTCTAAGATTAGAAAAAAATCATGCTTTGACAATTAATATTGGCATTTGCAGAGACTAAAACCAAACATTTAGGTTAAGCAAAACACTCTTAAATAATAAAATTTTCCTCAATACCAATATGCCATAGAGACAATAAATATTTAATTTTGGGGACACATTTTGCCAGCCTAAATTAATTCACTCCATTTACAAAAAGTAAGTTTCTTACAATTAAAAAAGATACTTACTTGCTGTGACAGTGCAATAGTAAGTCAATGATGAATGTCTGCCAAGCCTTTTCTTTACTAAGAGCATCTAAGGCTGTTGGAATCAAGGCAAAACATAAGGTCATCACTTCCAATGCTTCACAGCAAACCTGTTCGTCTTCCAAGTCTGGCTCATTGCCTGCATTGGTCTGTAAAATTACAATCAAGAACAAATTACCCAAAGAAGTATTTAAGAAAAATCTCACACAACTTCTAGTTAGTGCTTAAAACTCATCTGCTCACTTAAACCACCTGGCCTCAGTCTCTCCATGGCTGCATGTTAACTCTTGAGGCCCCTTTGGAATAGTCTGGAAATGACTATAATAGAAAATAAAGTCTAATTCCATTATTTTCCTATGTCTTCAGGAGGGCTGAAGGAGCACACTGAGCACACTACCTATCTTTTTGAGACCTTCTGAGTTGTTTACTTCTGAACCAACAACCAATCCTTTCTCAGGAACCACTGTGGCATAGCACTTAGGTACTTTTGACTAGTTCCATTATGTTGCTTGCCTATTGTGCCATTTTATTCAAAATCAATTGTCTGACAACTATTCAGGAAGGGTTTCAAAGGCTTACAACCTAAAATATGCGTGGGGAGGTACCTAATGAATTCTAATCTGACTTTATTAATCAAAAAGTAGTAACTACAGTACATGCCTGAAACAGAATAAGTATTCAGTTAATAAGCTGAATGAATACCCAGGGCTGTGCCAGACAGATACTATGGAACATCAACATATATCCTGGGCAAATCAGGGTGATGTTGGCCATGTAAAAGAAGCTCTACCAAGTCAGGGAAGTTCCTGTAACTCAATTTCTCCTTCTAAATATGTAGCATCAGGGGCAGGTACACATGATAAATCAAAAAGCCAACCACAGCTTCTCTTCTGTAGATAATTTGCTTAATCTAATAGAAGGTCAGGAATGATATCTAATTGGCTAACACTCTTATTTTTGACTGCTTTAAGACAATCAAATAAAAATACTTAAATGCCATACCATAACTGACAAACCAAAATTTACGCAGGACAGAAAGATGATAAAAGAAAAAAGAGAATGGGATAAAGCAAATTCAGTATGAGACAATTATATCTGACCCCCACAAGAAGCAGCAAAAGGCAATTTCATTTAAAAAGCAGCCACATGGCACGATTCTTAAGTACTTCATTTTCAAAGTAAAATTTTACCATATTCTCAACATAGTTATCAATTAATTTTCAACCATTAAGATGCAAGTGATTCAATTTTTAAAAATAGCAAAGCTAATAAAAATCAAACCACATGCACAATTAAGAAACATTTGTTTACAAGGAATATAGTTCTGTGATAATTCTTACCTTCTCATAAATTTTAGTGATTTCTTCATTTGGGCTAAATACTAGCTGTAACGACCCACATCCTGATGCCCAGATAATTTTTTGAATAGCTCTAATTACACAAATATCAGGCATATATCTTGAAGCCTGCAAGATAATGAGTAAATAGAACAGTTGATAGAATGAGAGTGAAATTATGTTTAGAAAAACAAAAATGTTTCACTTTGTAAAGGAAATAGGAATTACTGTGTAGTACCATTGTTTTTAAATTCCCAAGTTGCCTTTGTCTTAAAAAAAAAAAAAAAAAAAAAGGTGGGGGTGGAGGGCCCTCTGGCTCTGTCACCCAGTCTAGAGTACAGTGGTGTGATCATAGCTCACTACAGCCTTGAACTCCTGGGCTCAAGAGATCCTCCTACCTCATGCTCCCAAGTAGGTGGAAGTCCAGGCATCTGCCACTGCACCTGGCTTATTCCCCACCTCCTGCCTTTAAACAGCAATACAACAAAGTACGCTCCCCAAGTTCTCTAGCTCTTTACTATTACATTTTACTACTACAAAGATGACAACCTTTCCACTCGTAGTTTCTTATCCAAGAAAAATGAAAATTTATGTCTACACAAACATTTGTACACAATGTTTACATCAGCTTTATTCACAGCCAAAAAGGGAAAATGATCCAACTGTCCTTCACCAAGTATATGGATAAACAAAATGTGGAATATTCATAATGGGTACTAGTTAGCAATAAAAAGGAATGAACTACTAATCCACACAACACAGGTAATTCTCAGTCATTATTCTTAGTGAAAGAAGCCAGACACAAAAGAACACACACTATAATCCACCTATATAAAACTCCAGAAGACAGAAAATACTCTCTAGGGACAAAAAGAGCAGTAGTTACCTGGGGAAAGAATAAACTGCAAAAGTGCATAAAGAGTGATGAAAACATTCGGTTTCGACCGCAGCAGTGGTTTCACACATATATGTCAAAATTCACCGAATCTGGGCCGGGCATGGTGGCTCATGCCTGTAATCCCAGCACTCTGGGAGGCTGAGGCAGGCAGATCACCAGAGGTCAGGAGTTCGAGACCAGCCTGGCCAACATCATGAAACCCCATCTCTACTAAAAATAAAAAAATAGCCGGGCATGGCGGGGTGGGTGTGGCACCTGTAATCCCAGCTACTGTGGAGGCTGAGGCAGAATAATCACTTGAACCTGGGAGGTGGAGGTTGCAGTGAGCCGAGATAGCACCACAGCACTCCAGCCTGGGCAACAGAGTGAGACTCCGTCTTAAAAAAAAAATCACCCCATCTGTATACTTTAAAAGGATGCTGTTTATTATACATAAAGTTGATTAAAAACAGAAAGTACTAATATTAATAGTAGACAAAACTGATATTAAGGGGACATTATCTATAGAATGAGACAGTGATTAAAATAAGTGGGCCTAGGAAAGTTAAAATTGTGACAGAAGTCTTGATAAAACTAACCTCATCAGATATCTGCTGAGCAAGACGAACTGACACATTTCTAAGCATGCACTCGGATGATGGATTAGGAATGCTCTGAAGGGCACTTTGTAGCACCACTGCTTGATCATGGGTAACTTGGTTGATCTGAAAAAAGTTAACCATTTTATTTGGAGTAAATAATTTGTACATAACCAGACCTAACCAACTGCTCTTCATTCATCACCCACTCCCGCAGAACGACTTCCTTGCATATACACATTATAGAACCTGTGGCAACTTACACAAAAAGCACTGCCAACAAAGTGGGCTTCCTCTCTTCCTTGTGCACTGTAGTGCCACATGTCTGCAAATCCCCATTCTAGAGCAATCAACTCGTGTCTCTAAATCTGGCCTCAGCTTAACTTGCAGGGGATAATGATACACTAAATAGACTGGTTCCCTTCTAGAGACTCAGTAAAGTATTGTACATCTTTTATGTACATGCCTTGGGCAGACCCTGCTTGTATTCCCCATTGTTACCACATTTTGCTTTGAAAAAAAAAAAAAGAAAAATTAAGGAATACTGAAAAAGCAGTAAGAGGACTAATGTATGAAAGGTACCCTAGTTTTTACTTAATGCTATAATCAAGTTGTTAAATCAGTGACAGATTAATTTCATTACGTAGTTGTTAGCGAGGTAATTCTGACTGCCTTCAAGTTGTAACTCCCCTCCTATATATATATACTGTAAATATTTCTACAATATTATTTTAAGATATTTCTATATTACTAAGTTTGCATTGGGCTCCCTACTGTGAGCTCGTTGAGATTAGAGGTTATTATGTACCTCTGTATCCATAGTGGCACATTCTCTGAATAAATACTGAAGAAAGGTGAAAGTGGAAACATGTAATTGTTTTCTGTGTACTTCATTAAGCATCTGTGTCAGGGATCATGACAAAAATCTGTTTTTATCCTAACAAGAAGCTGTCTTTTTACTTACCTAATAAGAACTACTTTAAAAAAAAAAAAATCCTAACAAAGATGGGACCTGTGATACAAAACAATATAAAATTTAAGCCATTTTTTACAGAAAATTCGTAACACACACCAAAGTGTCGAAAGTAGTATAATTAACTCCCATGTACATATTACTTAGCTTCAAGAATTATCGCCAGTGAACCAAATTGTTTAATCTGACTATCCTCCCTTGCTTTCCATCACTTCTCCACCCCAGGATTGTTTTTAAGCAAATCCTAGATATCATATAATTTCACCTGGAAGTATCTCAGCAATCACTTCAAAAATATAGGGGGCTCTTCCTTTTAAACATAACCACAGTATTATCATAGCTAAAACAATTATATGTGATATTACCATAAATATCAACATTCTGATCTCCACAATTGAAAACTAAGCCATTTCTAAAGAAGAAAATCTTTATCCCTGAAGTTTTACCTTCTATCAGTAACTTAGTAAAACAATCATTTATGATGTTTATAAAATTTTACTTAGAATTAAATGCGTAGTTTGATCTCTCATAAATAAGTATCAAATTCTGGCATGTCTTGAGAATTTTTTGTGACATGGATCAAGAATGCCACCAAGGCAGAAACCGAGTCAGAATAAGCTCAGAACTTGGGTTTAAGCCCAAGGTGGGAAGGGAAACAAGCAACAAGATAAACCAATTGTATCTCTTATTACAATCTGTGTCTTTATATATCTGCCAGGCACAAGTTAATAAGAGATTCATATGGAGTTTCTGTTAGGTTTAAAATAAATGAAAGTCAAGCAAGATTTAAGTGGGCAGGGAGAAACTACCCTCAGATTATCAGCTGTCAGCGAAAAGTATTTGCACTTTTAATACAAACATCATAAAGAAAACGTCTGAAATAAGGCACTTTGAACATTGAGTCAACCTTGAACTCTACACTTAAAATACTAATTAGTTTTACTTTAAAAATTGCTATCTACTATTATAAAAGGATTTTTAAAAAGTCTATTACCTGTGTCATGGGATTCACACCTTCTACACCTGGCTGACAAGCTTCTGCCACAGCTCGAACATGACCATAGCCAATGGCAGTTAGCAAAAGCTTGGCTATTTTAAGAGCATTGAGGTAGGCACCCCTTCGAGTTTCCATATCTGCATTTGGTAGGAAGTTATTTCTGGTTAGCATACTCAGTACAAGGGGTAGGCCACCACTTTTCAAGAAGTGAAACTGAAAATCAGAGGAATCATCAGCCAGAGGTGCACCAGCAGGCATTAACAAGGCATAGACTACCTGGAAAAATAGAGAAGAGGGGGAGAGGGCTGTATTAAAAGATTTTAAAAAAATAATAACTTCTATTTGTACTATTGTCAGTGCCAAGAAACTCTTGACCATCTCACTATTATTTATTTCAAATTAATATTTCATTTCAAAACTACTTCATTACAATTTTACCCAAATCATTCACCTTACCATATGAAAGAAAGGTCAAATTTAAAGAACACAGAATAAATTTAAAAGGAAAAACAAAGAAAACAACAACAACAACAACAAACCCCAAAAACCAACCTCTGTTAGATATAGCACTTGTGAGGCTGAAGGACCAAAGAAAAGTGAGTCAAGAGATGGACTAAGGCTGCTTTCTCCAAGTTTGGCATGGTCTAAACAAATAGCTCTTAATTTTTCTATCGTTGTGCTATCTGGAGGAAAAAAAGAGACAGTGTGAAAATGTAATTCATGTGTTCATACATATTTAACTTTTGATATCTTGAAGACCATACTAATATGGAATAACAATCCACTCAGTTGGGCTATAGGCTCAAACTTCCTAAGACATGACAAGACCTGGAATGATTAAAAAAGAAAAAAAAATAAACAAAAACAAAAACAAAAAACAGGGCTCTTTAATCAGTTACTCTCAATACAAAGCATCTGCTACTCAGGGACCTCAAATCAAGATACTCTCCTCTCAGCCACTGGAGATGGAAAAAAATACATTTCAAAAGGAAGTAGTTCTGACTGAAAATAACAAGAAAAAAATTATAAACTCTTCCCTCTAACCTCTTTATTGTTTGCCCCCTGACACTATATATTAACTGGCTTGCTTCACTGAAAGGAATGTAGTGATATCCAAGAAAATGAACCCTAAAAAGCAAACATCGAAAAAGGGTAAGTGCCTATGTACATTCACCTCAAAGCAAGCAGAGCTTTTGTCCTTTTGTCATAATATTAAAACATAATTTTAAATTACAGTGAAAAGACACAGTGGGGGAAAAATAAGATAATCCCAAAATACAATTAAGCATTAGCTACCAAATATTCCAACTTTATTAATAGTCAATCAACCTTGGAAAGTATTTTGATGATCTAAGGTAACTGCCCTATGATTTAAAAAAAAACCTTGATAATTTTTTTTTTTTTTTAAAGTAAAAGCTTCTTTTAAAGAAAAGAAAAATAGGTCTGGGCACAGTGGCTCACGCCTGTAATCCCAGCACTCTGGGAGGCTGAGGCAGGCAGATCACCTGAGGTCAGGTGTTCGAGACCAGCCTGACCAACATGATGAAACCCCATCTCTACTAAAAATACAAAAACCAGCCGGGCGTGGTGGCATGCGCCTGTAATCCCAGCTATTCGGGACACTGAGGCAGGAGAATTGCTTTAACCTGGGAGGCGGAGGTTGCAGTGAGCCAAGGTTGCGCCATTGCACTCCAGCCTGGGCAACAAGAGCGAAACTCCATCTCCAGAAAAAAAAAAAAACAAAAAAAAAAACTACGCTTTTCTTTGGGTAAATGAATTTTTACAGGCCTAGAAATAGCAGCCATTATCTTACAAATTTTTCAGTTTGTGTTGAAACTGTCACTTCTCTCTACTCTGAAGGCATAGTGACATATAATGTAACCAATTAAAATATTGTTTTTATAATAAAATATTTATAAATATCTTCTCGTGTCATTGAATATTCATCTATATCATTTTATCTGATTATTAAAATGACAATATTATTTTACCAGTTTAATTCCTATTATTGGGCATTTAGGTTTTTACCTCCCCTCACCTTTTTAAACATCAAAGATCCTAGCAGCTGAATTTTTATAATTTTCACCATGCAAAACCCTGCAAGCATAAAGAAGTTGAACATAATGCCCAAAGACTTGACATACATTGTCAAATTACTCCCTAAAAGCAAACCAATTCATATGCTTAACCACTGTATCTCATAGTAGCTTGCTTGGCTTAAAAATATTCTGAGTGAAGGATGGAGGCAAAGGGGAGTAGGAGGGAAAAAAAAAAAAAAGAAGAGCTCAAGAAAAGGAAGTGGTGGATTTTTTTTTTCTTCTTTGAGACAGGGTCTCACTCTGTCACCCAGGCTGAAGTGCAGTGGCGTGAGGACTGCAGCCTCAACCTCCCTGGGCTGAGGTGATCCTCCCATCTCAGCCTTCTGAGTAGTTGGGAACCACAGGCGTGTGCCACCACGCCCAGCTAATTTTTGCATATTTTTTTGTAGAGACAGAGTTATGCCATGTTGCCCAGGCTGATCTCAAACTCCAGGGGCTCAAGCAATCCTCCCACCTTGGCTTCCTGAAGTGCTGGGATTACCAGCGTGACCCGGTCAGAAGTAGTGAATTCTAAGCAAATCATTTAATGGTGTTGAATTATAGTTTACTCATTTGAGAGATCTGAATCAAAGTTAACACTCAGTGGCCATTCCAGCTCTCATATTCATCCCTGATTATATCATGTTACATTTTATAAAAAATGGAAGCCAGAAAAATTTAAGCCAGTCATAATCTTGTCATCCAGAGTTTATGACGATTTTGGTTTCTTTCTAGCCTTTTGAAAAGATACCTAAGCTTTGGGAAGCCAAGATGGGAGGATCACTGGAGCCCAGGTCAAAACCAGCCTGCGTAACACAGCAAGACCCCCATCACTACAAAAAAATTTTCAAAATAAGCCAGGTGTGGGCCGGGCGCAGTGGCTCATGCCTGTAATCCCAGCACTCAGGGAGGCGGAGGTGGGCGGATCACTTGAGGTCAGGAGTTCAAGACTAGCCTGACCAACATGGTGAAACCCCATCTCTACAAAAAATACAAAAATTAGCTGGGCGTGGTGGCGTCCATCTGTAATCCCAGCTACTCGGGAGGCTGAGGCAGGAGAATCACTTGAACCCAGAAGGCAGAGGCTGCAGTAAGCAGAGACTGCGCCACTGCATTGCAGCCTGGGCGACAGTGTGAGACTCTATATCTCAAAAAAAAAAAAAAAAAAAAAAAAAGTCAGGTGTGGTGGTGTGTACCTGTAGTCCTAGCTACTCTTAGGCAGGAGCCTCACTTGAGGCCAGGAGTTTGAGGTTACAGTGAGCTAGGATCATGCCGCTGCACTCTAGGCCTGGGACACAGAGTAAGGCCCTCTCTCTTTAAAAAAAAAAAAAAAAAAAGAAATGAGAAATAGCATTTAAGCTATGTGTCCCAGGTGAATTAACAATCTCTCTGTGCTTCAGTTTCTCCGTCTTTAAAATACAGATAAAATTAATAATTTCCTTATAGGTATGTTGTGTGGTTTATCAGTGCTAAGAGCTCACAACAGACTTTTACAAAAGATGGTATTACATATAGAGAGGACTGCAGAAGTTTTAAGTTTAACAGCAAATCATAACATGGGCACTTGGCTTCAGGCAAAGATTCAGAATGAAAAGAGGTGTAACATTTGGGTGATCATTTAGCATTTGTGCACTCTTGGATGTATTTTAAATGGAGGGGAAAGATAGAATCATTAGCTTTTTTCCTAGTCATTAACTATACCTTATAGAGATGATGTGTGGTTTAAGTTGAGTTTATCAGTGCTAAGAGCTTACAACAGACTTTTACAAAAGATTGTATTACCACGTTTTAGACACAAACTCTTAAATAAGAAAGGAAGCAGGAGCTCTAAGAAAAGGAAGTGACAGAGAGTGGTTTAATGTTTAATGAATACTAAGTGCCAGTCCCTAGGCTAGGGGTTTTCCATACATTGTTTCATTTAATCCCTGCAATTACACAAAAAAGTTATCATTATAAGGATAAGGAAGCTCTAATAAACTATGAAACTTATGTTTAACGCCATAGAGTAGCAATTAGAAGCAGGATTGGAACTCAAGTCCATTTGAGTCCAAAGCCTATGATTTTCTGCTGCAATACAACCATTACCAGCTTTTTCAAAAGCTGGCTGTTTCAAATTTAGGTATTCTAGTTTCATTATATAAAACATGAAGAAAGCACCCACTTCAAGTTTCTTGCCTTAACTGTCTGACAAGAGCTCATGCTCGCCATCTGGTGGCATTAAGCGCCAATCACAAGATCAAGGATTCAGTGGTGGGTTTGTGTTTTTACAGTATGTTGTGAAGGTTGAATCTGCAGTAAAGCAATGCAAGGACTATTACTGAAATACTAGCAAATGAAACTATGTAAATTCTAAACGATGTAACAGACAAGAATGAAATATATCTTTTGAGAGAAGCCTTAGCTAAGAATCTAATGTGAAATGCTTCTGTCCCATAATAATTGCAAAGCAAGATGAGAAGCCCAACAAGGTGTTTAATTTAGAAAATGGAGGTAATAAAAGCAGAAGACAGCTTTAAAAATTATGTCAACTAAATATGGTGTACTGAACTATATTTATCAGTACTTCATCCCCAAACCCCACTGAGAATGAATGAATGTAAAAATACATAAACTCAAAAGAACATAAAAACAGAAGAGGAAGCAACACATTAAACAGCTGTCAACAAATTACTGAAGGTGTAGTGAAGATGGGGATAGATAGTTGGTTTAGCTGAAGTTGTGAAGTTGGTTTAGTTGTTGTGAAGGCAAGGAGAAGAGGGTGCCTATAAATTAATGCCCCACTAAATCTGAGAAAAGCCAAGGGTATGAAAACAACAAACACTTGGGAAGGCACAAATGATTCGAAGGCCTAAAGACAGAGGCTGAAGACTGATTAAGAAGCCTTTCCAATTCCCTCAGGTTTCAGATTTCTCATTGCTGTAGAGATACAAATACGGAATGGAAGACGACTAGGAAGCTGGAATGGTACAAGCGTGAACCTGTGTTAGTTAACTGCAGGATACAAAAATCAATATACAAAACTAAGTAGTGTTTCCATTTGCCAATAGCAAACCATCTGAAAGAGAAATCAAGAAAGTTATCTCACAATAGCTACAAAAATATAAGATGCCTAGGAATAAATTTAAGCAAGGAGGAGAAAGATCACTACAAAAAAAACTGATGAAAGAACGAACACAGGACACAAATAAATGGAAAAATATTCTATGTTCATGGGTTGGAAGAACAAATATTGTTAAAATGTCCATATTACCCAAAGCAATCTACAGATTGATGCAATCTCTATTAAAATACCAATTATATTCTTCACAGAAATAGAAAAAAACATCCTTTGAGGTGAATCTGCAAGGTAAAACAAAAAAATACAAAAAACACTCCTAAAATTCATATGGAACTACAAAAGACTCCAAATAGCCGAATCAATCTTGAGTAAGAAGAACAAAGCTGAAGGCATCAGCTACTTGACTTCAAAATTTACTATAGAGCAATAGTAACCAAAACAGCATGGTATTGACACAAAAATAGACACAGATCAATTGAACAGAATAGAGAACCCAGAAATAAATCCACATAATCAGAAACAACTGATTTTCAACAAAGGTGCCAAGAACACACATTGGGGGAAAAGGCAATCTCTTGAATAAAAATGGTGTTGCAAAAACAGAATATACATATGCAGAAAAATGAAACTAAACCCCTATTATTCATCATATGTAAAAATAAACTCAAGATGGGTTAAAAACTTAAATGTAAGACCAGAAACTATAAAACTACTAGAAGAAAACACAAGGGAAATGTTTCATGTCATTAGTGTGGGCAAGGACTTTTTGGCTAAGACTTCAAAAGCACAGGCAACAAACACAAAAACAGACAAACGAAATTACATTAAACTAAAAAGCTTCTACCCAACAAAGGAAATAAGACCACAAAAAGACAAATCTACAGAATTGGAGAAAATATTTGCAAACTATGCATCTGACAAGGGGTTAATATCCAGAATATATAAGGAACTCAACAGCAAAAAATCCGATTTTTAAAATGGGCAAAAGACTTGAATAGATATTTCTCAAAAGAAGACATCCAAATGGCCTACATGTACATGAAAGCACACTCAACATAACTAATCATTAAGGAAATGCAAATCCAAACCACAATGAGGTATCACCTTACCACAATTAGAATGAAATAAGGATGACTTGGCAGGGGCACTGTGGTTCACACCTGTAATCCTAGCACTTTGGTAGGCAGAGGTGGGTGGATCACCTGAGGTGAAGCGTTCGAGACCAGCCTGGCCAACATGGTGAAACCTCGTCTCTACTAAAAATATAAAAATTAGCCGGGCATGATGGCAGTTGCCTGTAATCACAGCTATTCGGGAGGCTGAGGCAGGAGAATCACCTGAACCCAGGAGGCAGAGGGTGCAGTGAGCCGAGATCACGCCACTGCACTACTCCAGCATGGGCAACAGAGCAAAATCTCCGTCTCAAAAAAAAAAAAAAAGATTTAAACCTCGGATTCTGATTTCTAAATACCCTTCCTTCTAAAAACTCTGGAATGGCAGATTCCAGAGCTGGGGCAGAGGAAATACTATAGATAAGCTTGAAACATCTTCTCATACCAGAAAATAATAAAGTACAATAAAGTACCTTAAAAAAATTGAGGTTGTATGTCTGGGTCTAACCTATAGGGGCTTCCACTGACCATATCTAGGACAATTGAGCATCAAAATAAATAACCATTACAATGGTTATAACCCAATGAATAAAATAAACCCATAAGAGTGATCATATATGACAAATATAAAGGCAAGAAAACAAAGCACTACCTTACAGAATGTCAACTAATAAATGTAGAAAGGATGACAAAGTTAAAACAAAATTACCATTTTGCAACCATCATAGTAAAAACATTTAGGCAACAATCACAATAGATGATAAAACAAATGTTTGATGAGGAAAAAGATAGTTACGAAGTCTCAAAGCATCTCTCTATACAAAGCATCTCTCTCCTTTAGAGGAGAAACCTGGCAGCTATCAACTAAGTGATCTGGGTTAATGTCACCAAAGACACAGTGACATGTGTCTCTCAATGTGATGCTCTTAGACACATCAACATACAAGTAGTACTCTGTCAAATGTACAACCTCCATATAATCATCAGAACAGATAAGACCCAATGAGAGATATTCAGCGCAACTGACATGTGCCATTCAAAAACAAAGTCACAAAAGACAAAGACTGAGGAACTATTCCAGATTAAAGACAACTGAAAGAGATACCGAATAATTATGCAATGTATGAACCTGGATTAGATCCTCAACCAGAAAACATTGTTATAAAGTCCAATACTGAGGAAAGTGTCAAAATATGAAAATGGTCTGCAGATTAGATGATATTACTGTATATGCTAAATTTTTTTTATTCTGAATAATACTATGTTAATGTAAGTGAGAACATTCTTGTTTTTAGAAGACATATACTAAGCTATTTAGGAAGAAAAAGATGATTGTCTACAACTTGCTCTCCAAATGTTAGGAAACTTTTGCCATCACTACAGCAAACTGTTAATTACTGAATTTGGGAGCCAACTGTATTCTTTGTAAACAGTTTGAAATTATTTTAATATAAAAAGCTAGTTAAAAAAAAACTCAAGGACAGTAGATGATGCTGGAAAAAGAAGAAAACATAATATCCATCAGTAATAGCCTAGAGAGAAATAATTACAGTCTGTTATGCTATAGCACATTTCTATAACCCCAATTAGCTCACAATCAATTGGCAAATATAATGATGTCAGTATAATGCAGAAGGTGAGTTTGTTCATGTGTGATTTCTTCCAGCCAACAGTAGCCAGAACAGCAGAACTGTTAATCTTCAACAAAAAAATTAAAATGAGCAAAGCAAAAAGCCCCCTCAGCTTGGTAGATGTGTAAGCAGAAGCCTGTTTCTTTTTAAAGGAAAATTTAAAGTGAATACTTGCATCAAGGGCTCATCTTGTGAGATACAATCCTAAACTAGACTTTCATGGACCTTGGCAGGTTCTACTTCCCCCTGTGCCTATCTTAATGGTAGCCCATCTATCTCAGAGCTCCACTCTTTTGCACTGTATCTCAGCAATGTCAAGTCAGCATTTCCTCTGTACTGGTTTTGTGTCTTTTTACTATCTCCTGAGGAAGCCTTCAGCCACACTGAAGTACCTGCCTGGACTGTCCAAATTATCTCTGAGGATACTAATTATCATTTTATGAGTGCTCTAATTAAACTATGTGCAAGTTTTAAAGGTAGTCCTATGTTGGGAATTACAGACCATGGAGGAGGAGGAGGGAGCCCAACAAGTGGGTAGAGCTCAGCATAAAGATTCAACTCAAGCAGAGCAAGGAGTGTCCCTGGGGTAGAGACCCAACATTCAGAGACAAGAGTCCTTCTGCATTCAAAGAAAGGGTGGGGGGTGCTGGAGATAACTGATTAAATAGGAAAATAAGTGAGAGGATAACAGAAGCCAGGTTTTTCATCGTCAGAAAAGAGAGTTTGGCCAGGCATGGTGGCTCACGCCTGTAATCCCAGCTACTGGGAGGCTGAGGCAGGAGAATCCCTTGAACCAGGGAGGCGGAGGTTGCAGTAAGCCGAGATCGCGCCACTGCACTCCAGCCTGGGTGACAGGGCGAGACTCTGTCTCAAAAAAAAAAAAAAATTACAAATATAGAAAGGGAGAAAACTAGAATGAAACTGTGATAGGCTGGGATGGGAGGAAGTCGTGTGACCTCATGGTTTTGTAAAAACATACACACATATATATATTCATGTGTGTGTGTGTGTGTGTATATATAGTAATAGACTTAAATGTGGATACACATACACACATTCCTTAGTTCTAACTGCTTAGAGAGCCAGGGAGCAACAATACATCAATAGCAATGAGTGCAATAAATGTCCAGATCTTGGTTTCTAAACACCATTCTCCAGGAAAATAAATCAAGCAGGCCTCCTTGGAGAAATAGCCAATTTCAGGACTGGGGCAGAGAGGGTACAGGATGTTAATCTGGAACTTTTTAAAATTTTTTTTTTGAGACAGCGTCTTGTTCTGTTGCCCAGGCTGGAGTACAGTGGCTTGATCATATAGCTCAATGCAGTCTCCATCTCCCAGGCTCAAGTGATCCTCCCACCTCAGCCTCCCAAGTAGCTGGGACTACAGGTGCGCATCACCACACCTGGCTAATTTTTGAAATTTTTAATAGAAATGAAGTCTGGCTATGTTGCCCAGGCTGGTCATGAATCCTGAGCTCCAGTGATCCTCCTGCCTCACCCTCACAAAGTGTTAGGATTATAGGCGTGAGCCACTACACTTGACCTAATCTTAAACATCTTGAGCCAAAGAGCATACGAGTGCTGAAAGAATAATGGGAACATATTAAAGTAACACAGAACAGTCTGAAAGGACTCCCACTGGCCAAACGAGATCATTTCAGCATCAAGATAAATGATAGTAACAGATTATAACTCCTTGATCATGATTTCATACAGATATAAACGAATGAATAAAATGTCTGATGAGGAACAGTATAAATATTTTCAAAGTACCTCTGCACAAAATACTTTTTTTTTTTCTTCAGACAGAATCTCGCTGTCACCCAGGCTGGAGTGCAGTGGCATGATCTCGGCTCAACGCAACCTCCGCCTCACAGGTCCAAGCCTCAGCCTCCCAAGTAGCTGGGATTACAGGTGCACGCTAACACGCCCGGCTAATTTTTGTATTTTTAGTAGAGACGGGGTTATGCCATGTTGGCCAGGCTGGTCTCGAACTCCCGGCCTCAAGCGATCTGCCCACCTCGGCCTCCCAAAGTGATGGATGATAGGCATGAGTCACTGTGCCTGGCCCAAAATACTTTCAAAGGGAAGGGTAATTTTACAGTGGGAAAGCAAGGAAAAAACTCAAGTGATCACAGTGATCATCGTCAGTAATGGGAAAAATTGAAATTACATACTATCTGACTGGATGCATTGAGAAGAACAGAACATCGCTTCTGTGGTATTTCTGCCAAAGACGCATAACCTGAATACAATCATGATAAAACAAATCTAAACTGAAGGACATTCTATAATTAACTGGCCTGTAATCTTTAAGAGTCAAGGTCATGAAGGTCAAAGACAGTATGAGGAACTGTTTCAGAAGGAAACTAAGAGATACATTAACTAAATGCAATACAGTTATTCGCCGGTATCCATGGGGGGTGGGGGTGCAGGGATGGTTTCAGGATCCACCCTCCCAACACCAAAATCCAGGGATGCTCAAATACCTTATATAAAATGATGTGGAATTTGCATACAACCGATGCACATCTTCCTGTATAAATTATCTCCAGATTACAGTCACGTGTTGCATATGTTCTGAGAAATGCATCATTAAGTGATTTCATCATTGTGTGAACATCATAGGGTGTGTTTACAACAAATCTGGATGATACAGCCTACAACATATCTAGGTTATATATGGTATAGCCTATTGCTCCTAGGCTATAAACCCATACAAGCATGTTACTGTACTGAATACTGTAGGCAATTATAACACAATGGTATTTGTGTATTTAAACATAGAAAGGGTACAGTAAAAATATGGTATTATAATTTTATAGAACCACCATTGTATATGTGGTCTATCACTGACTGAAACGTCATTATCTGGTGCCTAACTGTACATTGTATTAGGTAACACCTAATACAATGCTTACACATAGCTTCATTCGTGTGGATTCAACACAGTACTCAGCATGTGGCAAATTCAAGTTTTGCTTTTTGGAACTTTGAACAATGTTTTTTCCCCCAAACATTTTCAATCCACAGTTGGTTGAATCCATAGATCCAGAACCCATGTATATGGAGGGCTGACTATATCTGAGTTTGAACTATATCTTTTTGCTGTGAAGGAGATAACTGAAAACACTCAATAGAGTCTGCTAAGTAGATGGCAGTAATGAATCGACATTAATTTCCTGGTATAGATGGCTTAATTTTGCTTATACAGACAAATATCCTTGTTTGTAGGGAAAGTATTTGGTGGGCGATGGGACTACAAAAACCAGTAAATTACTCTCAAGTGTTCTTGAATTATACTTCTAATTTTTCTGTAAGATTGTAAGTATTTCCAAAAAATACATTTAAAAAATTTTTAGGTTGTATAGGCTTGAATGATCTGCCAAAACTCTACTTTTTCCCCAAAAGCCCTACTATTTTTAGTGCATAATTTTGCCGAACATTAGGTTTTAAAGGAACACACATATATTAGAACATAAATGCAAGAATGTGTTAGTGAAAAACAAAATCCTGTATATGGAAAAGGATCACTAAGGAGAGAAAGGTCTTGAAATTTTAACACTAGAATATTTGGAGGGGAAAAGCCAACAGAAGAGCTGGAAAAGGTTAAAGAAGCCACCCCAAAGGTGGAATAAGATTAAAGAGAGAAGGGAAGAGAGAAAAGGTAAAATCAGATCTAGTAAATTCACCATCACACTTAGACATTTCAAAGACACACAAAATGCAAAATGCTGGTGAGAAAACTATCAAAGAATACAACTCTCTCTCAACTGAGGAAATCTCCAGGCCCACAGGTGACACACCACAAAACAGACTTAACGCTAAGGCACATCATAATATTTCAAAACGTAAGGATAAAACCAAAACTTCCAGAAACGAAGGTCACATGCAAAGGAATAGAAACCAAGAGGACTTTGGTCTTCTCATCAGCAATGCCACCAGCCAGAAGGAATATATTTTCAAACCTAGGATTCTATACACAAACCATTAATCAAATGTGATAGTTTGCCTACATTCAGATAAAAAATATCTCAAAAAAAAAGTATGTGGGAAGAATAAGTGATAGGTGTACAATCAGGAAAATAAAAGGGAAATTATTAAATCCAGGATAAAAGTTGTCAGTGATCTAGAGAACTATATTTCAAACAATCTTGGAAACGTAAATGTTGAATCTGGATTTAAGCAAATACTGGGAGGATGTGGGGGTATGTAACAGTTAAGTTTTCATCTACACAGCAGAAAATCAGTATATATCTGTAAGTAACAAAGAAATAGCTGTATGAGGACACTCCAGACATAATGGTACATATATATACTAAAGTAAAAGTGAGAAGTTGGAAGTGGTTGTTTCTAAGGATAAAAAAGGAACAATACCGCAGATGACACATGACCCATATTATAGTCCAGGTATAGGCAAACATTTTCTGTAAAGGGCCAGGAAAGTTAAGCAGTTTAGGCTTGTGAACCATATGGCCTCTGCCACAACTCCTGAGCTGTGCTATTTTAAGACAAAAGCAGTCATGTAGACAGAATGTAAACAAATGAGCCTGGTTTTGATCATGGACACTAAAATTTAAACTTCATATAATTTTCATATATCACAAAATATTATTCTTCTAGATTTTTTTTTTTGTAGCCACTTAAAAATATAGCTCTTGGGATGCACAAAAACAAGCAGGGGGCTTGATGTGGCTTGTGGGCTGTCATCTGTCAACTCTTGTTATAGTCTATACCAAAAAGCATGGTCCATTTAGAAACAGAATTTGCTAATATACTCCTTTATTGTCCAGCAAGTACTTGATCATCATTTAAAAATTCTTACCTGGCGGCATAAGTTTCATAAGTACTCTTGCTCCATCTCTAAGGGGTGGCATATTTAGGCTGCTACCTAAGTCTGCAACTTGCCAAAGAAAAGAGATGTATCTGGGATGCAGTGACATTATCTAGAATATAAAATACACAAAATAATTACCTCTAAATTATTTACTCCCGTTTTATAAAAGCCCAAGTAAGTTTCTCTGTGTTAATCCCTATACTTTTACTTATGAAATTTCTACTCTTTGAAATAGTCTGACTTTCCCATCTTTTAATCCCTACAAATCCTTAATAGTGCAGATCAAATACATCATCAAGTCACTTCCAGTCATTTTTTTGTGATAGCTCCTCTCCTGTTCTATTAAACCATTTCTCTCATATATACAATTTAGACTCTGGACATAACAGAAGGCTGCCATGCCCACTACCAAATTCTTAATCCAGTTGTTATAGAGAGCCAAATCCTCCTGACACTGGAGTGGCTGCTACTATTGTAACCATTAAAATTTCTGTGGGGAGGGGCGAAAGGAGAGCTTAAAAATATTTCTTTGGCTATATGTTACTGACAATCTGATAAAGATTACAGGTATTTTCCTACATAGTTCTTGTTTTCATTTATTTATATTTTTAGAGATGGGGGTCTCACTCTGTTGACCAGGCTAGAGCATAATGGCACAATCACAGCTCACTGCAGCCTAGAACTCCTGGGCTCAAGCAATCCTCCTGCCTCACAGCCTCCCCAGTAGCTGGAATTACAGGTGTGAGCCACCATGCCCAGCTCATATATAGTTCTAAAAGAACTATCCGTTTTGTGGTATAAATTTTAGAAAGTGATACAGCTGACTCTTGAACAACACAAGTTTGAACTGCACAGGTCCACTTACATGCAGACTTTTTTCCCAATCAAATGTGGACAGAAAATTCAGTATTTCCAGGAAGCAAAACCCAAGTATATGGAAGGCTAACTTTTTGTATATCTGGTTGCACAGGGTCATCTGCAGCATTTTGGGTATATGCAGAGGTCCTGGAACCAATTCTCCACGTATACGAGGGATGACTGTTTTCCTCTAAATTTATACATCCAATAGTGTTATTATTAAGCTCTAATTGGTTAATTTTATGTAAAAGTAACAATACTATACCTATGGGGAAATTATGTTTTAAATTCCAACTGTGTTACAATTACCTTTTAAAGGGATCCATTCTGAAGTTGGTGGTTAACTGTATATTTATTTTTTTGTCTCATTAAACTGTAAGCTCCTCAAGAAAAGAAAGAACCACTCTATATACTTTATTCTCAAAAACCCTAGCATGATGCCTTACATACAGTAGTTCAAAACTGTATCTACTCACCACTCCAGGCAAACAGCTTTCCACTTCTGGATTGGGACCATCACTGTAATGATTACCATGGTTTCCAGGAGATCCAGTGGAGGAATCAGAAGAGCTATCAGGGCTTGAAGGCATATTGGAACTTATCTGTGTAAGTTTGGCTGTAATAAGCTGAAAATTATATACTATGTTAATATCAAAAACAAGGAAAAATACTTACACAAAACACAAAACTTAGTGATATACCAACCAAAAAATCCGAAAGACTACATGCTATACTTTAATGCTGTAACTCTAACACCTAACACAGTCCCAAACATAACAAATGCTCAATTAGTATTTACTGATTAAACGATAGTCTCTGGTTTGATTTTATTGAAAAATCTGTTAACTATACATACATACCGATTTATCTTTTAAGTTTAATTGTCCAATCAACTTTCTATCATCTGCAGGATCTATCAGCTCACCGCCCACAAAGAGCTCAATTTTTGTATGGGCTACGTTGGCTTTAATACGATTGAGAATACATCGTCGTACTGAACCAATTGTATCATTTGTATGAGACCATACCTCCAAGTCATCAACCTGTCTGCCCTGGTTTGGAAATCGAACTACAAAAGAGAGGTGTTTACCGCGGAATGCTCTGGGGGGAAAAAGAAAGACAGACATCATCATATTCAGCAGACTCTGAAATTTTGTTGCCAAGAAAATAATGCTGGGGATTTAACACTAAGTATTTTCTTATTAAACAAGAGGATGTGAATTAAAGATACTTAATACAGCTTGAGAATCCCTTATATGAAATGTCTGGGACCAGACAAATTTTGGATTTCTTGGATTAGGGATACTCAACCTGTATTACTTTCAGTATCTTGAAAATAAGGCCGGGCATGGTGCCTCATGCCTATAATCCCAGCGCTTTGGGAGGCTGAGGCGGGTGGATCACTTGAGGTCAGTAGTTCGAGATCAGCCTGGCCAACATGGTAAAACTCCATCTCTACTAAAAATACAGAAAATAAGCCAGGCTTGGTGGTGGGCGCCTGTAATCCCAGCTACTTGGGAGGCTGAGGCTGGAGAATCGCTTGAACCTGGGAGGCAAAGGTTGCAGTGATCCGAGACTGCACCACTGCACTCCAGCCTGGGCAACAAGAGTGAAATGCAAAAGAAAAAAAAATATTGCTCCTTTTAACTAAAAATATAAATAATATTTAAAAACATAATCATATTCTATTGTTGTTAGTCTTGTATCTATGGTTGCAGAAAATGAGGTGTCTACTAAAATGAAATTAAATCCAAGATATAACGCTTATTTTTATGCTGTAAAAGCCCAACTCACTAAGACTATTTTTAAATGTAAAAGGTTGGCTGGACGCAGTGGCTCATGCCTGTAATCCTACCACTTTGGGAGGCCAAGCAAAGAAGATCCCTTGAGCCCAGGAGTTCAAGACCAGCCTCGACAACATAGGTAGACCTTGTATTAATAAAAAAAAAATTCAAAAAAAGAAGGTAGAGTTTACCTTTTACATTTAAAAGGTCGTTTTACATTTTGTTAAAAGCATCAACAAAAATGCCACAATGCACTTTATTTTTTTTCTGGAAAAAAGCCTTCATATCAAAATTCACTCCAAAATGCTATTTATATTGGTATAGTACCTTTTTTTAAAGTAAAATACAAAATAAAAATCATATTCAAGAAGCAACTGTATATAATTTCATGATTAATAAACAAAACTCTTTAAAAAAAAATGATGGCATTGACTATAAAAAACATCCCAAAACTAGAAACACCATTTGAAAATATTTGTTATATGCCATGCAAGGCAGCTTTTAAGAGCTCTTTACAGGCCAGGCACTGTAGCTCACGCCTATAATCCCAGCACTTTGGGAGGCCAAAGCAGGAGGATTTGCTTGAGCGTAGGAGTTTGAAACCAGCCTGGGCAATGTAGTGAAACCCCACCTCCACAAAAAGTCAAAAAAAATTAGCCAGGTGTGGTAGCCTGTGCCTGTAGCCCCAGCTACCTGGGAGGCTGAGGTGGAAAGGTCGCTTGAGCCCGCAGTGAGCCATGATCACACCTCGGCATTCCAGCCTGCGTGACAGAATAAGACCTTTTCTCAAAATAAACAAATAAACAAAAACACTTCAACTGCAAAATACCACTGCAACACTTAATGAGTAATAATGTCAAAGACAAAAAGAAAACTAGAAAACTACTTAAGAATGCCTCACCCAAAAAACCAAAAAAAAAACCAGATGGGAGAGTGGGGGAGGTTATTAAAAAAAATTAGATGAAATGAAAATGTTTTTAATGGGCAAAGACAACAATTTTCAAACGAGAAAAATTTCTGCTCTCCTTTTACCAAATGGCTAGGAAAATATCAAATAATTAAGAATTAGCACCAATAGATTAGTTATTCACAAACCTCGACATAGGGAGAATTGTTCTTTCCTCATGATAATCACTGTCACATTCATTTATATATTCCCTTAAAACAGTTAATACTCGAACCATTCGAACAGCTTCCTGTCTTGCACAATTAACACTGTCTTTGTCACCATCCAAAACACACAATGTGTCATAGGAAGCCTTCAGACGATCAAAACAAGACTGAATGAAGTCTTCATGGATCACCACCTACAAATATCGGGCCAAATAAACACAGTTAAAATTGCTTTAAAATGTAAAAACCAAATATTAATCCAATTAAAGATGGCAATGGCTAATTTAATTGTAGCACTCAATTAACAACAGTCATATTTAAGTAGAGAATCCATACAATAATAAAATGTATGTTTATTAAAAGGAAGCTAGCATTACATAAGTTAACAAACATAAATTAGTCAAAAGTGAACTTCAGGATTAGGTGTTAGCATCAAAATGAATTCACATAGACTTTCTTTGCCATTTCAACATATAATAAATAGTTACATTAAAAATAACCCAATCACTTCAAGACAACTATCAAGGCAAGATTCATTTAGATAATATTTTTTTTATTTTGTATAAGAGAAATGGGGGCCGAAAGAATTATATATGGAAGTTTTAATGCACATCAATCCTCACCTGATTGACTTGTAGTCTTGGACCAAGGTTTGTGTATATCTCTTTGAGGAGATCTATAGCTCTGCTGGCAATATCATCATTACTCTGAATCACGACCTGGTTTCAAAATGATAAAAGTATTCATCCCTTTCAACATATATTTTTGTTGGGCATTTAAATTCAAACCATATCCTCAGTTATCTTAAACACACTATTCAATGATTTAATGGTAAGTTGACTTTGATAATCAAGTAAAATTAAGTGAGAAGCACAGACCAAAAGGAAGGGTAATAAATGCAAAATGAAAGTCTCTGAATAATTTAAGAATGAAAGGTACGTTTTTGTAAAAATAAAATACGCTTTGACCACTATTATTTAACCCTATAATTTAATATCTTGATAACCAAGTGAGACACTCAAGAAGAAATTCAAATTAGTTGACAGGAAATAAGAGATTACATGAAACACAGTTTAGCATAAAGGACTACTCCACCCCCAGTTTCTATAAATCTTTATCACTCATCTAATTACATTAGTCGTTTCCAAACTATGTTCAGAACCCTAGGGGACTTTGAGGAAGTGTTTCAGTGTTGGCCCCTATAAAAGGGTTGGGGAGGGGAAAGGGGGTAAGCATGGGGAGACCAAGTAAGAAAACATACTTTCCTTGTTCAATTCAGTTTACTTTTGTAGTGTGGTGCAAATTTTGAGTTTTAAGATGTGTTTCTGCTGTTAAAACAATGTTGAAAACCACATACTTAATTAAAAGCTTTTAAATACTCAAATGCCACAATAAACATCTTTATCTATGGTTTGCAGGAAAATATTTGAGACATCCAAACAATATAAACTGCTGTATAACAGGTCAGATTAAAGATAGGCATAATATACTAGTACTATAAAAATAGATTAGCCTTAAAAAGATAGTATTTTATTCCCCCAGGTATTCAAAAATATCACAAGGTAAACAGTGCCAATAAAGCATATACTCATAATCTATACTAAACACAAGTCCTCTCTTCTGTCCTCTATTTTAGTGTTAAACATTGAAGAGGAGGAAACAGATCGACACTGAATGAAAACTCGGGAAGGAATATTAATATCCACGGGGGAGGAATGAAAGATTTGTATGTTTAGTGCACATCCATGGAATACACAGATACTAAGCTAAGACAAAAGGAACATCAGTGGCAGGAGGAGGGAGAGGAAGAGAGAAGAAAAAGCCCACTGACAGGTGACATAATAAAAATGAACAATTCCTAACTACACCAAATTCCTGAGACAAACATCAGAGTAAAATACACAATTTATATGCAAAATTACAATTCCTTACGTATATGAAAAAGTACATCAGACACCATTTACAGAGTTCCTACTTTTGACTTACCCTCCAAAGGTAATCTAATCCTATTAACTCCAAGTCATCCATCATATAGGCTCTCCTTTTTGCTACTAGTTTTCCTTCTCGACAATTCACAGCTTTGAAGAATCGCTCAAAACACTTCATTCCATTTTCAGTTAACAGAGAAGGATCAAGCTGAAGCACATTACTTTCAAAGAAGTCCTTATTAATATCAGGATCTAAGTCTGGTTCATCCCCCATCAACTTGGAATACCACTTAAAACAGGCTTCACGATCACAAAGGTAAACTGCATTCTCAGCTAAGCATTTCCATATTTGTTTTGCCTGAGGAGCACATAGCCACAGCTGGCCATCCTTCAATAAAAATCTTGAAAAAACATTAAAAATTGGCAATTAGATTTATGTAATTTTTATCCGGAAAGGCAATCTGTATTACCTACAAAATACAGTTATCACCATTATATTTTAACTATAGATAAAAAGATATTCATTCTTTCAAAATAACCTATTTCTCTACTTTTATCTGGTACTAAAAAAAAATCCCCACTAGATATTAATTAATTCAACAAGCACACACTGAACACCCACTTTGTGCCTGAAATGCAGCTAGCTGAATTAGGAATAAAAGATTCATTCCATGAACCTTTAGTTTTTGAAACCAGACTTTTGGAAAGAAGCATGTTTAGTAGCTTGAGTTAAAAATAAAAGACTTAGGCTGGGCACAGTAACTCACGCCTGTAATGCCAGCACTTTGGGAGGCTGAGGTGGGCGGATCACCTGAGGTCAGGAGTTTGTGACCAGCCTGGCCAACATGGCAAAACCCCATCTTGACTAAAAATATAAAAATTAGCCGGGTGTGGTGGCTCATGTCTGTAGTCCCAGCTACTGGGGAAACTGAGGCATGAGAATCAATTGAACCCGGGAGGCGGAGGTTGCAGTGAGCCAAGACTGTGCCGCTGCACTCCAATTAAAGATGGCAATGGCTAATTTAATTGTAGCACTCAATTAACAACAGTCATATTTAAGTAGAGAATCCTGGGTGAGACCCTGTCTCCAACAACAACAACAAAAAAGACTTAGCAGCCTGCTTATATGGCATCATTGAAAAATGAGGTATTCAATCAAGTGACTTTCACAAATAACTAATCCATCAATATTTATGAGTTAAAACTGCTTAAATTTTCAAAGGTTTTCCATTTTTTCGTTTTTTTCTAAAGATGGCATAGACCCTTCTTCAAATGAAAATCCCATTTGGAATCTGATATATATTTTAAAAAGTAGAGCTGCACCAGTTGTTGGGAGAGGAAAAAGAAAGGAAAAATCGGGAAACTTCCTACTGCTTGTTCAGAAATCTTCAAGGAACTTAACTCAGAAGCCCTAAAGTTCCTACGTAAGTTTGAAAAACTACCGGTCTAATAGGAAGAGCACAGACTTAAGTAAAAGAGACCTAGTTGAGTAGTGCAATTCCATCATATACTGGCTGTGATATTTCAAACAAGCTACCTTAAGCCATTGGAATCTTGGGTTTCTTACTGATCAGATGGGAGTAACACCTGCTGCACTGTGTTGCTTCGGAGTAAATATAAAGTGTCTGGCACAGGCCCAACACACAGCAGGCATTAAAGTCAGGTTCCTCTTCCTTGAGTTAGTTGCTATTAGCTCACATACAGAGGTACTAACAGAGTAGAAACTACAATAGTTCCTCTGATTCCAAACTTTAAAATGGCAAAAAGGCTTGAAACCACTTTTCTGTTCTAGTAAACCTAAGAGACATATAACACATGCCAATCAGTAACGACTGCTTACTATGGCAGTAACTCTCAATGTGGGGAGGAGGCAAGTCCTTCTATCCAGGTGGTTAAAAACAAAACACACAGAAAAAAAAAAAAACAATGCACTTTAAACAAATGCCAAATTTCTTAAAATTTGGTAGAGGTTTTTCCTCAAAATCATTAATATAGCTACTTAAAATTTTCTCCATAAATAAGCACAGAGTTCAATAAATAGAAATCCATAATTAACACAGCCCAGGACAAAACTCCCCAGAATATGTTATTAAAATAAATGGGGCCAGGCGCGGTGGCTCACACCTTAATACCAGCACTTTGGGGGACCGAGGCGGGCAGATCACGAGGTCAAGAGATAGAGACCATCCTGGCCAACATGGTGAAACCTCGTCTCTTCTAAAAACACAAAAATTAGCTGGGCGTGGTGGCGCATGCCTGTAGTCCCAGTTACTTGGGAGGCTGAGGCAGGAGAATTGTACCTGGGAGGTGGAGGCTGCAGTGAGCTGAGATCTCACCACTGCACTTCAGCCTGGCGACAGAGTGAGACTCCGTCTCAAAAAAATAAAATAAGATAAATAAATAAAATAGACGTCAAGAAGCAGTGATAATCTGGGCATTTCTGTTAGCACACTTGTAATCTAAACAAGCTCTTTTGCTACATGTGGTTTTTTGAATTCAAAAGGAACCTCTCATTTAAAAAAAAAATTTTTTTTTTTTTTTTTTTTTGAGACAGGGTCTGGAGTGCAGTGGTGCAATCACAGCTCACTGCAACCTCCGCCTCCGAGGTTGAAGTGATCCTCCCACCCCAGCCTCCCGAGTACCCGGGACTACAGGTGAACACCACCATGCCTGGCTGATTTTTGTATTTTTTTTTAGAGATGGGATTTCGCCATGCTGCCCAGGCTGGTCTTGAACTCCTGGGCTCAAACCATCCGCTTGCCTTGGCCTCCCCAAGTGTTGGGATTACAGGTGTGAGCCACCGTGCCTGACCATCAAAATTTTTAACAAAGGCACTTTGCACATCTGTAAGTGTATGATCACCAAAAGCTAAATATTGCAGAGAAAATCCAGCCCTAGACTACATTTTATCTTAATAAACCTTTTCCCCTCAAGCCAATCAGAAATGATATTATTAACACATGACTTTAGATTGCCTGTCAGCCACTGTTAGAATAAACAAGATACCAGAGGACTCCAACCACTCTTTTGAGGTGCTGGTCTAGCAGCCTTTTGCCCCCGTTTCCTTAGTGTCTATGATATCATTAAGTCAGTATAGTCCTCCTTCCGGTTGTGTCAAAATATGGGAATTTGCCCTTTAAAAATAAACATTATTTCCAGCATAAACAGATATGAAGAACAAAGTCAATTCTAAAGGTTAAAATGTGTTCTCTTAAAATATTGCAACAAAGTTAAAACTCAGCGAATCATTTTAAAGTATTTAGTAACAAATACAGGGAAATGTCTTACATGACTTGGGGACTTGGGAAAAGGCCACCCAACAAAGACCAAGCTATACAGTCTATTCATTCTGTATTCCTTATCTTTTTCTTAAAGAGAGCAACACTAACTGTATAAAACAAACCTAAGGAAGTTAAGCCGTTCTTGAACTTCTTGAACATGACTATATCTACTTCCCAGCCTCACAGTTTGTGGGTCATAATCTTCATGGTCTGCAAATTAAGAAAAAACCATGCATTATACACATGGATAACCCAAATCACTGCTTTGACTTCAACCAAAGAAATTAGGCCAGTTAAAATGTCACTAATCCTTTATCATTAAAAGGCAACCTAAATTCTACCAGTTGGTGGTTTCTATCCATCTCCTGTTTTCCCCACAAAAATACGTTCCTGTTACATAACCAAAACAAAATAATCTGTTAAATATGCTATCAAAAATAATTATTCAGCACAACCCCTTCGTGCAACCTTCACACGCAATGAAGCAATTCATGATTGCAGCCTAAGACCGACCTAAGTGGTCTATGAACTGATAAGGAAGACAAAATTTTTTTCTTCAATTTCTTACCTGTTATACTGAAAGGTGTTTTCATGAAGAAAAAATTATTTTGGTATAAAAATAAATATTACTAATTTACACCTAAGAAGTGAGGGTAACACAAGATGCTACTCTACATGACCAAGTTATCATACAATTGTCACCATTACCATGTTAATGTCCAGAATGTGTCATTTTCCTTCAGCATTAATTACTATATTTCCATATCAGATCCCAGACCCTATGGTATGTGCAAGCTATTGTTAAAGATTCTAATTATGTAAGCTCTTTTGGAAATCAGTAATCAAATTCTTCAAAACATTGATGTTTCTTCTCTGAACAAACTCCTGATGTGTTATAAAGATGGGACATTCATAATGTCTGGAAACATATTTGGTTTTGATGCTTTGGTAAAGAAAAAAGCCCCATATATTACGACCAAACTACTTTCTAATTCCACATATATTGGAATATGCAAACAGGCATAAACACTCTACTTTCAGGAATGCATATTTCATCAGAGATTGGGACTTAAAGGACTACTTCAAGAGGTTTTCTTAAGAAACTGTAAAGAAAATCAAGTTTTAGCTCATGCCTGTAATCCCAGCAATTTGGGAAGCCCAACCCAGGCAGTAGTATTGCTTCAGGCCAGGAGTTCGAGACCAGCCTGGGGAACATAGCAAGACCCTGTCTCAAAAAGAAAAGTGAGAGGATGGTTTGAGCCCAGGAGTTCAAGGCTGCAGTGAGCTATGATTGCACCACTGTACTCCAGCCTGGGCAACATCAAGACCTTGTCTCTTTAAAAAAAAAAAAAAAAAAAAAAAAAAAAGGCAGGGCGCCATGGCTCACGCCTGTAATCCTAGCACTTTGGGATGGCAAGGCAGGCGGATTACCTGAGGTCAGGAGTTCGAGACCAGCTTGGCCAACATGGTGAAACCCCGTCTCTACTAAAAATACAAAAATCAGGCATGGTGGCAGGCGCCTGTAATCCCAGCTACTCTGGAGGCTGAGGCAAGAGAATTGCTTGAACTCGGGAGGTGGACGTTGCAGTGAGCCAAGATTGTGCCACTACACTCCAGCCTGGGTAACAGAACGAGACTCCGTCACCAAAAAAAATAAAAATAAAAAATAAAAAAGGCAAGAATTCTCTTATACTCTTTACCTGTATTCACCAATTGTTTACATCTTCCTCCATTTGCTTCATTAGTTGCCACACATGTAAAAAATACACACATACACGTGTGTGCATAATCTTTATAAACCATTTAAGAGTTGGACATATGTCCTTTTACCCTTAAATACTTCAATGAGTATTTCCAAATAACAAGAAAACTACACTAGTAAAATACTATCATCATCTAACCCAGGGTTTCCGTTATTGACGTTTGGCCAGGTAATCTTCGTTGTACAGGACTGTTCTGTCTAGGACTGCACTATAGGTTACTTAGTAACATTCCAGGCTTCTACCCACCCCTCAACCCCAGTTTAAGACAGCTCCAGACATTGTCAAATAGCCACCTCCACCCCCTCGGAGGAGCACTGATTTAATCCATGGTCCATATTCGAGTTCATCAATTTTCCCAATAACGTCCTTTTACATCTTTTCTACAAAGCCCAAGATTAAATATACATTGCATTTGGTTTTCATGACTTTCTATTCTTTAATCTGCAGAATTAATCATCCTTTGTGTTCTTTGACCTTTTTGAAAACTGGAGGTCAATTTTGTTGAAATGTCACTCAATTTGGGCTTCCATGCCACTTCGTCATAATTAGATCAGTCTAAGCATTGTGGCGAGTAACACAGAAGGGAGGCAGGTTTCTCTGCTGTAAAGGTACTATTTTGCTCTTTGTAATTAATAAGTAATTTGTAGAGAGAGACTTTGAGGCTATGTAAGTATTTTGTTAAACTTTTGCCCACTAGTTTTAGCTAACAACCCACCTCCCTTTTTTTGTTTAGGTGCTAACACTTTACTTAAGAAGAACTGGGACCCTGCACAAAGAGTAGAACTTTGGAAACATTCAGCTGACAGCTAATCAATAAAAGTCAAGAAATAAGATGCCTTTATGCTAAATAGGAATGAAGAGGCCCTCTTACTACAGAGAAGCTTCCAAGCTGTCAAGACAAATTTTTATATATATATATATATATATATATATATATATATATATATAAAATTGGTAGTTTAGTAGTAAATATTCAGTTCAAAACAAATACCTGGACTTGTTAGCTAGCAGTCAAATGAGGAGGATAATCCACTTTTGACTCATATTGTCTAGGTGGCAAATATCCCGCTGAAAACAGCAGGAAGAATTAGATGAGACTAAATTACTCAGATGTCTATGAAAATAGGTAGGAAGAGGTAGTGAATCATGGCAGAGACTAACATAAATTGGTTCTTGTCATCATAAACAGCAAGTTTTCTAGGGCCCATTTTAGAACTTATTTTAAAAGTTTCATTTAAAAAAAAACATCGAGTCATAAAGTACCATAAAATCTATCCATTTAAATACAATTCAAATTTTTTAGTACAGTTGTATAATCATCATCACAATCTAAGTCTACATTTTTCCTCACCCCAAGAAGAAACCCTGTACAAACCACCCTCTCCCTTTGTTCTCCCTGCTTAAGTCTGAGGCATTTCATATAAAAATGGAATCATGGCTGAGCACAGTGGCTCATGCCTGTAATTCCAGCACTTTGGGAGGCTGAGGCGGGCTGATCATCTGAGGGCAGGAGTTTGAGACCAGCCTGGCCAACATGGCGAAACCGTTTCTACAAAAAAAAAATTAGCCGGGAATGGCGGCATGTGCCTGTAATCCCAGGTACTCGGGAGGTTGAGGCATGATAATCACTTGAACCCAGGACGCGGAGGTTGCAGTGTGCCGAGTTGGCGCCACTGCACTCCAGCCTGGGCGACAGAGCAAGACTTCATCTCAAAAAAAAAGAAAAAAAAAAAAAAGAATCATGCAATATGTGGTATTTTTCTGACAGACTTTTTCCCACTTAGCATAATGTTTTCAAAGTTCATTCATGTTGTACAGATTTATGTATACATTTTACTTGGGTATGTAACTGGGAATGGGTAATATGGTAAATTCTACGATTAATATTTTGCAAGGTGGGTGCCACTCTACAATCCCACAAGGACTATATGAATGCTCCAATTTCTCCATAGCCTCATCAACATTTACTGTTGTCTTTTTTGTCACCCTAGTAGGTATGAAGTAGCATTATCTCACTGTGGTTCTGATTTTCATTCCCCTAATAACTAATAATACTAAGCATCTTTTCAAGTGCTCATTGGCCATTTGTATGCCTTCTTTGCAGAAATTTCTATTCAGATCCTTTGCATCCATTTCTTAATTGGGTTGTCTACTTCTTTTTCTTGCCTAGTTATCCTGGCTAATGCCTCAAGCAGAATGTTAAATAGAAGTGGTTGGAGTGGACATTTTTGTCTCATTCTTGTTCCTAGGGGGAAAGCAACCAGTTTTTTACCATTAATTAGTATGATGTTAGCTGTGGGTTTTTTGGGACAGTCTTGATCAGGTAGAGGAAGTTCCCTTCTATTCCTAGTTTGAGCCTTTCTATATTGAAAAGAGGCTGGATTGGACAAATGCTTTTTCTGCATCTATTAAGATGATATGTGCTTTTAGTAGTTTCACTATTGTTGGATGGAGTATTCCATAGATGTCTGTCAGGTCTGTGGCCTGTTAGAAACGGGGCTGCACAGTAGGAGGTGAGCCCCCCACCCCCAAGTCCGTGGAAAAACTGTCTTCCACAAAACCAGTCCCTAGTGCCAAAAAGGTTGGGGACTGCTGGTTTATAGTATTCAAGTATTTTTTTTCCTGCAAATTCGGAACACTCTGTCTGATGTCACTTGTTTTGGGCCTAATTGCTTCCTTTAGGGTGTCTCGTAAGCCAAGTCTTAGAGCAACAAATTCTCTCAGTCTTTGTTTATCTGGGAATATCTTCAGCTTGCCTTCAGATTTTAAAGACTGTGCTGCTGAATGTAAAATTCTTGGTTGTCATGTCTGTCCCCCAACCCCAGCACTTTGAATATGTTGTCCTACTGCCTTCTGGCCTCAATGTTTCTGATGAGAAGTCAGCGGTTAATTTTTATTGGGGTTTCCTTGTGCAGGAAGACTCGTTTTTCTCTCACCACCTTCCAATTGTTCTCTCTGACTATAATGTGTCTCAGTCTGGGGCTCTTTGCATTTACCCTATTTGCAATTCTTTTTTAAGCTTCTTGTCTGCCATCAAATTAGAGACGTTTTCAGTGACTATGTCTCTTTCTGTCACTCTCATTCATCTGGTATTCCCATTAAAATTAATGTTGGTCCCCTTCATGGTACCCAATATTTCCCTGAGATTCTGTTCACTTTTCCTGTGTTCTTCAGATTGCATAATTTCTACTAATCTATCTTCAGGTTCACTGATTCATTCTTCTGCCAGCTCAAATCTATTCTTTAGCCCCTCTTATGAATATTTCATTTTGGTTATTATACTTTTCAAGTACAAAATCTCTACATGATTTTTTAAATAAAAAATAATTTCTCTTTACTATCCTCTAATTTAGATTAGACATTGTCATCATACTTTAAAAATTCTTTAGACATGGTTTTCTTCAGTTCTATGAGCATATTTGTAATTCAAGTCTTTGCTGTCAAGTCTGTCTGCAAAGCCCTCCATTTGGCCTCCTTCAAAGGCAGTCTCTGCGTCAGTCTACAGGTCACATCTTCCCATTTGTTTGCATGCCTCAATTTTTGTCATCAAAATCTGGACATGTTAGATATGCAACAACAACCTGAATACTGATCTCCCTTCCCCCACCCGTTTGCTTGTTTAGTGACTGGGCTATGACTATGGGAAACAGAAATATGACTATGGGAAATAAGGGCTATGGCTATGGGATATAGTGACTGGGAAATAGACTTCATAGTCTATTTCCCTCACAGCGCACAGCTTCCGACAGCTCTGCCCCCATGTTTTCCTCCTTCTTTTAATCCTTTAGCCTGCCTACCTAGGAGTTGCCCCTGCGTCAGTATAAGCCCCTTATTGGCCAAACGCTGTGTTTAAGCCTCCTTGACTAGTAGATTTTTACCCTTTACCACTGGATGTCTGTGTGGCTTGGAGGCTGCTATCACACTACTCAAAAAGTTTATGTTTTTGTCCTATGCTCATTCGGAGACTAGCAGCTTGCTTGTTCCCTTCTCAATCACTCCAGCAAGGATGCAGCAAGTCTTCCAGACTGCCAGGGATACATGTAATTTTCATGTCTGGCTTCCTAAGAGTTGCCCCTGAGTCGGGGTAGCTTATTATTCACCCAATGCTTTGTTTGGTCAGAGCTGTATTTAAGTCCACTGTACTGGTGAGGCTTTCACCCTTTGCTGACGGATTGACATGAAGCTTGGGGAATGTTTTCAATTTGTCCCGTGTCCAGTTCTGATTGTTTCTGCTTAGGTGAAGCCTAATGCATACACGTAGCATTCCTGACCCCCAGGGTTGACTGTGATCACAAGAGAGCTTGTCTTGGCCATCTCTTTATCTAGATCTTTCTGTTAAATTTCTGGTTGCTCATCCTGTGACTTGCTGATACCAGTATAAGGGAGCCACAAGCAATCTCCTAATTCTTCATCACCCAAATCTCCATTTGTGATAATACCCTTAGGCACAGCATGGTCTGGTCCAAAGAAAGTTGGTCCCTTCAAGCACAACTGCTGAGCACAGCATCCTCACACCTTCTCTCTCCATCTGGACAGAACATCTATGTTACTGTTCAGGAGATAGAGGGAGGACAGCAGCTAACTTCTCCCAAAATTATATCCCTGCCTTAAGAGCAGGTGCTGGTGTTGGGTGTGTGGGATCAAACTCTGATTTTCTCAGATTGCACTCCCTGACATATAATGTCCACCCTGTGAGCAAGCCAGGTTGGGGATAATCAGAGCCCAATATTCTCAGCCTGCCATGCCTTAAGTAAAGCATTTATCCTACAAGCAGGCACTGAATGGGGTAAGGGAGTCTCGGTTTTCTTGGACATGACTGCCTGGAACAGAGCTTCTGCCACATACGACTGAAAAGGATCAGAAATGCCAGTAGCCCACACCACCTCATGTGGTCAAACTACAGCCCTAGACTGGCAGCCTCAGGGAAGGAGCCCCTGCTTCTTAGTCACACCTGCCTGGAGTAGAGTTTCCACACAAGAAAGCTGGATCTGAACATGGGAGAACAGAACAAGCTGTGGCTCAAATGCTACAGACTCTTGCTGTTTTGCAGATTTAATAGATTTTCTTGAGTGTTTTCCCATTTGCTATACTCCCTTAGGACAATTTTCAGGTACTCTAAATGACTATTGTTTATATTTTTCTCCGGTTAAATGGTTGTTTTGTTAAGGTCTGCTGAACATTTTATTCTGCCATTCCAGACGTGAAAATCCTCACCCCCTTGGGTTTATTTTCATCATATACTCTTCATTTGTTAGTTGGCATTTTTGTCTACATGAGTATTTTCATATTTTATTTTCATTACTAATTTTGACCTAATTATGGCCAGTGAAAGCCAACTCCTGTGTCCTTTTGACATGTCAACATGATCGTTGAGCACTTTCTTACTTTCTGGAATAGGATGGTCAAGGATCATGTGGTACTTTCCCTGTTCCACGCCTGGAAACAGCCGTTTCTCCAAGAAGGTATAAACTGTTCACAAAATGGATAATATTTAATTATTTTTAAACCACAGAGAAGTCAGTCACACAGACTTAATAGTACTTCATAGTTGATGTATAGGAATGAGTCCTGAGAAAATCTAGCACAGGATCTGCACCCTAACATAGCACTGTTGGTGAATGACACTCATAAAGCAATCTTTTTGTGTGGAAAACGTTCCTAAAAACTGTTACTGTTGGATGGAAAAGACCGGGAAGAAGTAACAGAAAGTAGCATCCTAAGTAAACAGAGTGCAAAAATCTGACCTACAGTGAAGTTGGGTCATCCAACTCTATCCAGAAACAAGAAAAAATGGTAAATTAAACTTTCGGTTTAACTCATTCTACCAATGAGTTAAAACTTGAGTGAAAACTAAAAGGTGGTTTATACTTCATTGTATGCATATGAAAAACTTTTAAAGAATAATTTAAGTACCAGTGTATGAAAACACTTGTAGTGAGAACATGAGTAAATACTGTAGAGAATTTTACTAAGTTCATTCTTTTATCTAAATAATGTTTATAGGAGGTAAAATCAGCTGATCATGCTTACTGAGGAAATGTTTTTCCCCCAAAAGCTAAAGATGCTAGTGAAGATAAAATACAGGCAGCACAAACCATTGGTAAAATGGTTATCAGAAATTGAGAATATCAGTAAACTGTGGAAGCCTGATGTTATCATGCCAAGTAACCTAATGCCTCATAGCTAATGGGATTTGTCTATCACTTTTATTATAGAGGCAAAAACCATAATTAACTTTAGAATTGCAAATTTAGAAATGTTAGTGGATGTTACCACAGAAGTGATTTAACGTTGTAAAAAGTTTAATAGAAGAATTTTACTAGTTTTAAAAATTATTTGCCCCCACCCCCATATTTAACTATCTCCAGACTCATCAGTATTAATCAAGAATAGTGTAATAAATTGGAAGAAGAAAAGGTACCAAGGTTAGGAGGAAAAAAAGGTATGATGTTAAAATTCAGAGGGGAATTTACTATGTGCCAGACATTATTCTAGCATAAATAACCTGCCCACAGTCATACAGCTAATATGTTTGGGTCATGTTTCAGACCTAGGCAACTATGCAGACTGACATCTCTCAGTTTGCAGATATACAGACAACATAAGGAGGAAAAACTGAAGAATGTAATCATTCCTGTGATAACGAAGTTGAGATGAGGCGGTAACTCAAGTAGAATTGTACTAAAATGTAGCAGAAAAAACCCTAGTGAGACAGCCGGGTTCCTGACCTCTGACAATGAAATTAAACACCACATGCAAATGAAGTAAATAAAAATTAGCATTAAAGCACATATGAATTATATGTCTCCACTCTGGGGGAAGGCCCTCCTTGGCAACCATGAGGACTTTGTACCACCAGGAAGAGATTATAATCATAATATACTAAACCCAAATGCTTGGGTATACTACACATAAACCTCTTTTTTATGTCACTGATTTTGAGTACCTTTGGTATAGAACATAAATCACATGGTTGTATTGCCTTGATCATTCTATTACACTGCTTAGAAGGAACCTAAGACTAAAATGCTAAGATCACTGTCTGTTGCTCATCAGCTGCCTAACATTTAGATTGCTTGTCTAGCTCTAACAATCTATTGGCCCCGAGGGGATAAATGGAAGAATAAAGAGTCAACACTATCACTGGGAGTATCAGAAGAGTTGCTTAATTTTTATGTTTATCTGAATTTCATTGGGAAATGTACATAAGTATTAAGCAAAAATCTGGTAATTCTTAAGCACGAGGGGATTTTATTCAATAATGTCAAAAGCCTACTCCTCAAATAATGAGTATTATAAATATTCTCATTTTTAACATACACTATGGGCTTCTGCAGATCCTACATAACATGTTAAATGAATGGTAAGTTGAGTAATCAGTATGTTTAACTCTATAACTAACATTCGTAATACAGTATTTTCTTACATACTGCTCGGGAAACAAACGTGAAACAACAAAGTATCAGTGGGGAAAGGGGTATGAATTTGTCATAAGACAGAAGAGGAACAGTATATACTGAGAAGCCATCCCTACTCTTGCACACACAGACTGACATAACTGTCAAAGGGCAAAAGAGCACTGACACAGGGCTCCACACATGGCAGGCTAAGACTTACAATCAGGATCTGTTGAAATCACAGGAAACTTTATCCTACACATGTTCAAACAATTTCACACTTTGAATGCCAATGTAAACATCTAGATTCTTACAGCCAGCCTCTCATCTCTACTCTTATGTTTTTTAAATTCATGGAGTCTTGAAGCACTTACAAAACATAGGCTTGGCATTATAAAAGAACTATAAAGTAAGAACAGACTTAGACAAAACAAGTTTCCTTTTAAAAAGCTAAAGGTGGTGGTGAAGGACATAAAGATTGAAAATGAGCCAAGTACATTCCTAAGAAGGTAGCGATCAATCGTAAAAAAGGCAGGCAGAGCTCCCAAAGCAGAGAACAAAAATCTATTTAACAAAGAGAATGGGCGAAGGCAAGCACTTAGTGAAGACTCTTAAACTGCTGGCCTAGAGTTTAGGATGTCTAAGAGTTGGGAGTAATAGTGGATCTTAAATCCATAAAGGAACATGATTTACATTTCTAAGGTAATTAATGCAAAAAAAGGTCCCTGCTATTTCCCATAGTTTATTTTAGCTTACAATACATACCTCTAGCATATAGTCTCATGCTTTCCATGTAAGTTGCAAGGTTTTCTGCTACCAAAGTAACTAGGGCATGATTGTGTTGAAGTTGATTGATTAAGTCATGGCGATAAAACACATGGGGACTTCGCTGAGTTTGACTGAAACGAGAAGAACTTAACAATATAATTAGGCAATTAAACTCTGTTGTAACCAGAAGAGTTCGTACTATCTAAATTCTTAGCTACTGATGTAAAAACTTAAAAATTATACTTTTGTACATTTACTTCTTTTAATGAAAATATCACAACCAACTTAAACTCTTCAAAAGATAAGACATTTATTACATTATTATTTTACACAAAAAGCATCCATCACTATTCTCCAACTTCACCAAATGGGAGTATACCTCAATGACTAATGTCTATACTATAATTGTACCAAAGCACTTATGTTATGTAATTATTCCCAAAATTATAAAATAGAAACATTTTTTGCAAGACTAGCATCACAAAGATTATGCTACAGTTGTAAGGAAGAATTCAATCAAAGAAAATGCTCTTAGCATTTTCTTCTTATTAGCTATTTAAGAAAACATCCTGGGACACTCTGTTTGTAGCCAAGTTTGCCCACAGGTGTCACCACAAAGACTTATCTGTTTTGCTATCTTCATTGAAACCCTAATCTGTTTTGCTACCTTCACTGAAACCAATCAACTTTCACATCCACTACTACTACTTTAGGGGAAACAAGGCCACTGTTCTTGGGAGAGTATGTGAACTACTGTATTTACTTCGAAAGATAAATGCATTCATTTGAGAAAGGCCGAAATATGTACGATGAGCCAAACATACTCAAAATATGCCCCTCAAATAAATATTATTGTTAACGAGATATATGTCTCAATTTCTTACAGTGTTTATCTCTATAGCTTTTCCAATTTGCTAATTTTTTCTAGCCTTAGGGAAAAAAGTGAGACAAAGTTCAACTGTTTAAATAAAGACATATACATGACCTTTTCTATTTCTGTCTGAGGTATAATCATAGTAATCTAGAGCTGTAAAGGATCCTAGCAATCATTTAATCTTACATATAAAGAAAACATGTTTTTCGGTTTTGTTTTGTTTTTGTTTTGAGACAGTCTCACTCTGTTGCTCAAGCTGGAATGCAGTGCTGCAATCTCAGCTCACCGCAACCTCTGCCTCCCGGGCTCAAGCAATTCTAGTGCCTCAGCTTCCCGAGTAGCTGGGACTACAGGCGCATGCCACCACGCCCGGCTAATTTTTGTATTTTCAGTAGAGACGGGGTTTCGCCATGTTGGCCAGGCTGGTCTCGAACTCCTGGCCTCAGGTGATCCGCCCTCCTCGGCCTCCCAAAGTTCTGGGATTATAGGGGTGAGCCACCGCACCAGGCCAAACATGATTCTTTACAGAATTTTTACAAGATTAAATTACTGGTTTGACACAAGATTCACACCTAGGAATCCTGACTCCACTGTGAATATTCCTTCTACTGCACCCTGCTCTCTTTCTCTTCACATTATTTTTCCTTTTCATGTTATCAGTTCCAACTGTACTACCAGAAAATAGGACAAATTATTTCAGTAACCAGAATTTGACACCTAAGATAGTATAAAGACAGCTATTAAAAAGAAATTTAGCTAAAATAAATGTTTAAAAATTATGAAACTTTATCTTGTCATGTTTCATCAATTTAAATGTTCTTGTGGTCTAATCCATCTTTAAAGACATGCTATGAAACTTCTTGGCATACTTGCTGGAAATATAGTATGTATATAATAATAATTCTGAACCAAGAACCCAAAGGCAATATTACCTTGATTCTGAGATTTATCACTTAACTGTGGCTTACTTCCTCATTAATAAAAAAAAGGAGGTAGATGTAATAAAGAATTCTTTTGTTCCAAACACTTCTTATATAGCCTCTTCTCACTCCACTAATTTAAAAATTTGCATTTGCCAGCCAATATGCTGTTTCTTTTCAATAAAGTACATAAATTTTAAGTATTGAAATTTTCTATGTTAAAAAGTCTTACCTCAAATTTTGAGGCGCTTCACCAAACAAACTACAAATTTCTCTAATTTGTTTCAGTGCGGGAATAACCCATTTGTCATTTGTGCGAAGTTCTTCTATAAAGCGATCTATCCATTGGATCTTTTGTGTATCACGGTCCTTAAACAAATGATTTCAATGTTTTAAATAGATCAATACTCAGGAGAATTTTATTTTCAAATTATTTTGAGAATTATAAAATAAAAGCTTTTCTTTTAAGATTAGCAATACAAGCATCATGTTGTAATTACAGTAAAGAGTTTAATTTAAATAATAAAAGCTTTAAGTTTGTTTTTATTTCACACTTACTACCAGAACTCCAAAAAGCCCAGCACTGTTATAAAAGCTTTGTATTATATGGACTGAAATATATCTGTACACACTACAGATCCTAAGTATCAGGCACACTGACAGAAAGTTTGATTTTCCAAGTTTGCCAGAGGGTAGGTATTTAGCCAGTATTTTAAGAGATTCTACCGTATCATAAAATCCAGAATTAATATATAACAAGACCCTGACTTACTCTAAATGGGCCATCTTTTAGTACAGTGAAGAACACAAAAAATGTATATTTGACTAAGAAAATAAATAGAATGACAACTACATTTAAAAATAATCACCAAAATCAAAATAAAGAAACACACGTACAAGGAGAGAAAAAGGACAGAGGCAGATATAAACTTAAAAATTAAAAATGTTATAAACCCAAAATTATTTCAATTATGGTATTTTACTTCTCAAACCTCAGTTACTTCACCTCTTCCCCTAAAGTCAATAGTAATCAGAACTGCAAGTTTGTGTGCCTAACAATTTCGTAAGCTCGGATTGTTTTACTTTTGCGTACAGGGAAAGGAAAACAATTTTGTGAAGTTTTTTGTTTTTTTTTTTTTTTTCCTGAAACCCCTCAAGTTTGGGGTTATTTTGTAATACACAGATATTCCTTTTTCGGCAGCAAAATTAGAATCATACTCTTAAGTGATATTAATCCTTTTAATGGCGCCATAATCGAACCTTGTATAAACTATTAGTAATTATTCACGGCTGGGCGCTGTGGCTCATGCCTGTAATCCCACCACTTTGGGAGGCCGAGGCGGGTGGATCACTTGAGCTCAGGAGTTCGAGACCAGCCTGGCCCACATGGTGAAACCCAGTCTCTACTAAAAGTACAAAACAATTAGCTGGGTGTGGTGGCACGCGTCTGTAATCCCAGCTACTGGGGAGGCCGAGGCAGGAGGATCGCTTGAACCTGGGAGGCGGAGGTTGCAGTGAGCCGAGATTGCGCCACTGTACTCCAGCCTGGGCGACAGAACGAAACTCCGTCTCAAAAAAAAAAAAAGTAATTATTCAGGAGGCTTCCACATGTTCATGTCCATAAACACTAATGAATGTCCTTGTGGGTACCTCTTTGTATCCTTTTTCACTATTTCTGAGAAGAAATTTCTCTAAGTAGAATTGTTGGGTTTAATAGTGTGTACATTTTTAAGGCCATGAAAACATTTATGATCAAATGTACACTTTGACAACAGTTTTGGCAAGCAGAAGGGAAAAGGTGACAGTTGGAAAATGACTTTTAAAAATTTTTTCCCAAACAATAAATGAAAGTTGAAGTTGAAAAAAGGCAACAGTCTACTAAATTCAGTGAAACTCAGTAACTATTCATGAATGAATGTGTACATCACTATGCCAGGCACTGATACTAATAGATATTTAAAAGAGAAGTTACTAGTTAAAAGCCCTGATAGCAAATGTACTGCTCTGATTTCAAGACTCCTCAGAAGGACCCTTGGTTTAATGAAATAATTTATACTCAAGGCCCTTATTACTATTTAATTTGCTGAATAAATACTTACCGAACTGTCACAAGTAAACATAGTCAAAACCTGAGTAGTATCTACATTAATACACCTTCCTGAGCTTTTCTTGGCTCTTACCTAAATACCAGTTCATCAGTGTAACAAATAGTTTTATTAACATGTGAGAAATTACTCAGCAATGTTCACTTTACCATGTGTTAAAAAATACACATGCCACAAATTAGAATGTAGGGAAACTGTGTGATTTGCTCACTGTGGAGGCACTAAATGTTTTAATGGTTAGGAAATTCTATTAATTTTTCTTAACTTCCCTATGAGCAAAGAAAACCTAATTTCTCTTCCCTCTGAAGTCCCTATCAGCTTTAACATTCGAATTCTATTCGAAACGGCATTTCAGAACCATACACTTGATAATGCCACCACTGTATAATCTGTTCTGTTTATACTTTCTCCCAAGGAGACTAAAATGCTTTTCAGATGAGTCACAAAACCTTGATGTACAGATCCTAAGGAAAGCAGACTAATGAACAAAAAAAGTCAACTCCAGAAGATCATTTAAAAACTAACAATGTCAGAGTAACAGAACTATCCTGTAACTAAGCCAACCTAACTGAAGGGGAAAAGTCACAAAAAGTGAGCAAAGCAGTACACTCTTACCTGGGAGCAACTGTAATCTAGTATTTTTATGTGGGCACTGAGAGCCAGGTCCATGATATCTACAGGCACATCATCACTGTGAGCCAGATTCCACAGAAGGTTCAACACTTTGTGTGCCATCACACCATCTTTATCATCTTCTGCAAGACGACGTATCAGCTCAAGTAGCTTTTCACGTTGCTTTTTACTTGCATTTGTCCAACTGGCCTAGAAAAAAATTAAGTGACATGAAAACAACACATATTTAGTCACCACTTCATAAACTGTCACCAGGTTAACTATATTCAAATTCATCAAAAGCAACGTAGCTAAGCACAGAACTATTCAAGTGAGATCTGAAAATATAGTTAGCCTGGTATTTTTTTTATAGGGTAGAGTTAAATTCCAAAAAAGAAAAATAAATGATACACTATTTCAATTTAGAAGACACCCAATTAAAAACTCTAAAATACATTTTTTTAAAACCTCTAAAATGGTATTGTAATACAACATGGTTATCATGCTTGGGGAAGGGCAGGGTACTAATGGCATTTAGTGAGTAGAGACCAGGGATGCTGCTAAGCAATATGGGAAAAGTTTTATGAGTAAAGTTACTGCTATGGTTTGAATGTCCCCCCCAAAACTCACGGTTAAGCTGGCACCATGCCTCTTGTACTTCCCAACCTCCAGAACCATAAGCCAAATAAAATTCTGTTCTTTATAAATTACCCAGTCTGTGGTGTTCTGTTATAGCAGCAGCAAATGCACTAAGTTGCTGATCAGTGTTTATTAGAAAATAAACTGAAACGAACTTAAGGTCAAACAGCAGAAGAACGATTAAGCTGACCGGGCACGGTGGCTCACGCCTATAATCCCAGCACTTTGGGAGACCCAGGCAGGTAGATCACCTGAGGTCGGGAGTTCAAGATCAGCCTGGCTAACATGGTGAAACCCCATCTCTACTAAATATACAAAATTAGCTGGGCGTGGTGGCGCATGCCTGTAATCCCAGCTACTTGGGAGGCTGAGGCAGGAGAATTGCTTGAACCCAGGAAGTGGAGGATGCAGTGAGCTGGGATCGCGCCACTGCACTCCAGTCTGGGTGACAGAGTGAGACTCTGTCTCCAAAAAAAAAAAAAGAACGATTAAGTTAATGAGAGAAGATTAGTTCAATGGAATTATTAATATGGTACATCTTCAAAGATGATGTGAATGCCTGTTTTTATTTCCTTCCAGCCTACACAAAATAACAAAAGGAATATGACAACTGCTAAAAATGTAAGACTAAAATATCAGATTACAATTAAAAACCTCTAGCTAACATTATAAAAAGAGAGACAACTAGGTATTCCTCCTCAAGGAAAAGCACACCACCACTTGAGATATGCTCTAGTAAAATTAAAAAAAAAAAAACCTTCTGTATCAAAACTATTGACAGACACCAAGGCAACAAACGATCCAGTTTCTTCAACAAATAAATTGCAAGGGAAGTAAAAAAGAAGAAAGCTAGTTTCAAAGAGACTTAAAAGACATACACATGGACTGCACCAGGATCCTGATTAAAACTTACTTCTAAAATGAAGATGTATGATCTAAGACAACTGGAAGTTTTAAAACTATTTTATGATATTAAGGAATTATTGTTTTTTAGGTAGATAATGGTATCGTGAATTTTTTCATGTACTCATCTTTTAGACATACAAACTACATGAAAAGGAGAAATTAAGAACATCTGTTCAACCAGTACAACCATTAAGTGAATGAAAAAGATAACCGAACTGGGAGAAATTATTTGTAACTCTTGAACTGACAAGGATTAGCATTCAAAATATATCAAGAACTACAATCCAAAAAAAATACAAATAATGCCACGGTGGGGGGAGGGGGGGAACAGGCAAAAGACTTGAACAGGCATTCACCAAAAAAAAAAAAAAAAAAAAAAAAAGGCAAATAGCTCAAAAAATATACAGAAAGATACTCAATCTCATTATTGATCAAGGGATATAAAAACTAAAAGCACAAGCACAATGAGGTAACATTTCAAACACCAAGAAGATTGTCAAAAATTCAGAACTCTGACAAGAACAAGTGCTGGCAAAGATATGAAACTTACTTAGAACTCAAATGTTTAAAAACTAGGCTCTAGGCCAAGTACATAAAGCAAAGTCTAACCCAGAAGGTTGGAATCATTTGGTTGCAATCTGCAAAGAACCACAAGGTGACTCAGACTTCATTGCTTCCTTTCAAAATCATCTTTAGCAGAAACTTTCAACACTCCATAAGAATTGCCAGATTTACCAACACCTTGGAAAAAAATTGCTTGTTACCAAATGACAAGTGCTCAATAAACATATGTTAAGCCAAAGGGGGAAGAACATGAAGAGTTATTATTATATTCAGACCATTATTGTATTTAGACTATCCTGAGAAGAGGGGGGATACAGCAGATATAATAACAACCCCTTTTTTTCCTTCTCTCATCAAAGGCATCACTGGTCACGCACGTATCATCATTTCGGAAGTCTTTATCTTTGCAGTGCCCATGATGACCAATTCTATTATTTCCTCAGCTGCCTTTGCTATACTTCAATGGATGGAAAAAGTATTTAAGTTTTGCTTTTACATGTATAGAAACAAAATATATAAAAACCACATAAAAGATTCACTCAATAATTTGTTCCCTTCAAAATAAAATTTTCCATAGGGCAGCGATTTTTCCATAAATCAAAGCTTTAATGTCCCTAAGACTTATCTGTGAAACTTGCTTAAAATACAGACTCTTGGGCTTCAGTACCTACTGATCTAATATGTCTGTGATGGAAGCCAGTAAAAATGGTATTTTTTTCTTCTACTGTGAAATATCTAGAAAAGTACAAGCATATACCATTATTACAGTACACAATGTGAACACCTGTGTAACTAGTACCCAGGTAAAAAATAATACACGGCAAGTAACATCCCAGAAACCAGCTGTGCCCATTTCGGAACTTTACATTAATGTAATCAAGGTGTATTAATTACCGTGTGGCTTTATTCCTTTCTTCAACCTTCTGTTTATTAGACTCATCCATATGGTTGAGTTGCTCTTTCATTGCCGTGAAATATTGCACTGTATGAACATTCCATAATTTATCTATTCTATGTTTTATCTATCCTACATAGCAGGTTTTTGCACTATTACAAGTAATTCTGCTAACAAGTGTTGCTGAACACGTATCCTGGTGTGCATGAGTTTCTCAAGTGTATATTCAGAAGTCAAACTGATGATCTCGTTATGATTCTCATAACGAGAATCTTAAACTTTACCAGAAATACCAAGTATTTTCCAAAGTGGCTATAGCAATTTATGTTCCCACTGGTCAGTATAATTATTATTTTTAACAAGAAACGTTGGTGACCTCTTGATCTAATGCCAGTTGTTAACAGAACACCTCTTAGTGCAAACTGCCAAAAAGTTATGTTCTTAATCCACAAATTCACTAACCACTTGAGCTTTCACAAACCTAACCCTGGCAACTAATCAAAGATGTTACAAAACATGGCCTCAAAAACCAACATGATGGCATCAATGCAGATATGACTGTAGGAGGAGTTCTTGGGCTACCTTATCAGTTACATTTTGATTAACTCATATTTTGCTTGTACATATGACCCCAGAATACCAAGATATTGGTATTCTCTTGCTTTCATCTTACTGTTTATTGTAGCCAATCATCCTTCCCTGTAGTCCTACAATTTGCTTGAACCTGTAACTAAAATAGAAACTACCAGGGGGAAGAAAGAAAAAGTGATAGTCTGAGTTTCCATTATGGGGGCTATTAAGAAAATGAACATCAAGTTCTTGTTGGAAAAGAAAACAATGGGCCAATTCCTTCACACCACAGACTGTTTAATGGGATTTCTATTTAAGTATTTATTGGCTAAAAGTAATTCACAGATCTAATTAATCAATTCTATTTGAAATAGAATGGTAATATTTTGCTATGTTAACAATTACCTTAAAACAATCAAAAAGATGATCAAGTTGTTCAGGAGAAAAATCCCATGCCAATTTTGCCAGGAGATCATGTACATTCTTCACAATGGCTTCATGTTTCCCTGCCTATTGAAAAACAAAAACGAAATCACAATGCACAAGAATCTGAGTAATAGATCAAGTAGTGTATACTGCTTGCTGACAATTAATAAAGTACTCCTATCTCCTTCATTTAACTATGTAACACAAGAAAATTCCTAACACAGCCCGCACAGTGGCAAATGCCTATAATCCCACCTACTCGGGAGGCTGAGGCAGGAGAATCACTTGAACCCAGGAGGCCAAGGTTGCAGTGAGCCGGTATCGAGCCACTGTACTCCAGCCTGGGCAACAGAGCAAAACTCCATCTCAAAACAAAAAAAAAAATTCTAACATTATAAAATGCTTTAGAACTGCCATCTAAAACCTGGCAACTTAATTTCATGATATAATAAATACAGCTAATGTGTATTTTGGCGGTTCATACAAACCTTTAATACAATTTATTTAATTTGACCATTTTAGTATTGCAAATACAAAAATAAGGCACACTAACAATATTGTTTCAAAACTGGAACCTTAAGCACTCAAAGGCAAAGCTGTTTTCTTGGTTTTTATAGACTAAAAAAACAAAGCTTTATAATCTACAACTCAATAATGCTTCACAAGAAATCCACGATTAGAAAACTGTCATTAAGATAACAGAAGGAGTTGTAGTTTCCAATTCAAAAACTAAAAAGGTTACTAATCCTTCTGAAGAGTTATAAATTCTCTGGAATAATTATTACAGGTCTTTATAAATAATCAAGTGATTTAATTCTCCTGACACTGGAGGTTTTTGCTTTCTATTAAATCTATGAAGAAACCAATTACAGATGTCTTTACTCTCTTTCAATAGACATTCCTTATGATGTTACTGTTTGCATCTTTATTTAAAACCACTGACAAATTCTCAACCTTTATCAAATACAGATAAAAGAATATTTTTATTTTTAAAAGATTATTGGTTATTTCAAAAAGATTCCTGGCAGGGTAACAAGCATTTAAACGTTCTCAAAGTCAAACAATACAAGCCTGCATCCATTTCATGACAGCTAATGTATTTCTTCAGTTTTTAGTATCTTTATTTTAAAAACTAAATAGCCATCATCTTAAATTCCTTACCTGTGCTGCCCAGATATTATCAAGATCCTGTAAGGTCAGAGCTTTTTCTTTGATGACAAAACGAAGAATCTTCTCTAACTTTTCTACATATTGTGGCTGATGAAGACTATCTCGCAACACTATGGATAAGATATTGTTCTGCTGTATCCATTCCTAAATGTTAATTCAAAAACGTGTTTGAAAGCAGAAATTAAAACAATTTTTTCTTAATTGCTCACACTATTATTAAATAATATAAGGAAATTCAAAACACATTTACAAAATATAATACTGGTAAAATATACTTATGTGTTGCTTTAATGGAAAATTATGAAATTTTATAACAATTTTGCACATACAGAAATGCTCCCATAAATAATACTGAAATTAAGAAGATTCTACACTCCAGCATTTACTCAGAAAAATATTATTTAAGTACACAATCACCATGGTAGGGTGAGTACAGGACCAATTTTAGGATCTTTGGATTCTTTATCCCAATCTTGCCACAGAATTATGTTTTGACCTTGGGTAAAAAGGCTCTCTATTTTTTACTTTTATTTATTAACAATTATCATGTGCTAGGCACTATTATTGCTTATCCATTATCTCTTTAATTTTCCAAACAATCCTAGTAAGAGATACATTATTCTATTACAAAATGTAAACAGGCTCACAGATGCTAGAATTGGAATATGAATCAAGTCATATGCTTCCACAGTCTGTTTTTCTGTAACACTGTGCTAGCTTGCTCAACTAGCATTCATTTAATCTATAGCAACAGAATAAAGTGCTAACTCATGATACAAACAGGGAGTAATCCACACTATATGATTTTGCAGTATTTAGCTGAGAATAAAAAGTAGTTAGGCCCAAAATGTGCTAGAGAAGTACATGTCTCAGCTGATAATGAGCCAGTTTTTAATGTCTAATCTGTTGCAGATATTTGTTTTTATGTTATTCTACATATATACACATATATTTTTAATATGGAGACAGGGTCTCGCTTTGTTGCCCAGGCTGGTCTTAAACTCCTGGCCTCAAGCAATCTCTCCTCGGCCTCCCAAAGTGCTGGGATTACATGCGTGAGCCACTGCAGAGCCACAGATACTTTTGTAAAACACAATAAAAATGTCGCAATGTCAAACTGCAATGAAAGTTTCTAAACACTTAATGCCATTTTCTGTCCTATCTAGGACTAGTTCAAGAACCAGCACCAGTCTTCAGAGCACACTTTGAATAGCTCTGTGCTGGACTTTCCATGAGGCAGATACGTACATCATATGTATGAAACCAGATGTCTACCACCTGACCCCCTAACACAGGGCAATATCTAAGCAGTCTCCACATGCATTTTAACATACTCTAATCACTAACTCCCCTATTAAGTGAGGGCTCCTTGAGGGCAAGGACAGTTTACACATATACATTCAAAAAGTATTGGCACTGTAACTTAAATGGCATACTTACTCATTTCAAAACAATATAATACAAAATAGCTATGGTACATAAAGTTTCATAAAATTTCAATGTCAAAATAAGGGCTTTCAAAATAAAATTCTCAAAATCGTGATAAAACAATTTGTATAGATCTTATTCTAGTAATTTTATTTCCTGTTTTAAAACGTTTAACTGTAAATGGTCAAATGAACAATAGGCCACTTTATAAGGTACTAGATACTACCCAATCCATTTTCTAGATCAACTCTACCTACTCCATTTCAACCAACTTCCCACTCTCCAACAAACTAATAATTACTTCAAAACGCCACATTCATCACTAAGTTTATCAAGATGTTTTAAAGCTACCCATATATCACTACCAAATAATAAACTATGTTATTTCAAAAAGTTCTCAGAACAGTTATAAATCAATCAAAACACCTCCCAATTTCAGTTTACTTTAAAATGTTACTATTACTAATTTTTTTAGCTAGAGCTATTCTAATTTCTTGTCTTAAGTAGGTTCTTATTCCTATGAAGAAGAACTGAAAGACTCACTGCCATTCGTTCAGCTGTGAGCCACTCTTCCTCCTCAGGATTACCATGTCGATGGGTATAGTATGATACACTAGATATCACCTTATTAACTTCATTCAGTGCATTCATCTTTCCATTGAAAGAAGAAATTTGCAATAATCTGTAAGAAAAATTCAGTGATAAGTATGATTCTAAAATCGGCATTAACAATTATTTCAAGAGGTAAGTATCTTACCTAAGTATCATTTTTAACCTAAATATTTCTAAGTTTTTAACAGTTTCTTCTTGTCCTGGAACCCTTGAAGCTAAATTCTTCAAAGATTTAATAATCATTGAAAGAGCATCATTTTTGGCTTCATTCTTGGCTTCTTTTTTCAGTTCTTCATCAGTTAAGTTTTCTAAAAACTGTGGAACCATTTCTATTATTGGAAGAAAGTACTTTTTCACTGTATGAAGAGTGAGAAACTCATAGCATTGCCCAAATGGTCTGAAATAAGAAAGATACAAAACTCCTGTAAATACGCAATTTCTTAAAATCAATTTAGGACTAAATTCTTTATATTACTTTTTAAAAATCCAAGTTATTAGTTGAAGAAACCACACTTGAAAAACTCAATTTTTATGAAGCAAAAACCAGCAATTCTACGGTGCACTAACCATTGATTTTTAAATGTAACTTACTTAATAAGGGCTGCAATTATTTGAACGTTTAATGCTGATCCATTAATAAAACGATCATGCAAAATCTGGAACCCATTTAAAGTGCCAAATTTGTTGAGAAGATCCACTAGCCAACCCTGTAACACAATTAATGAAAAAAGTTAACTTCCTACTTTAAAGGGTAAAAAGCACTTAAAAAAAGCCTTATTGAAATATACTAGAAATAGTAAATTCAATAAAATAAATCATCTTTCAAAGGACCACAAAACATTGCATTTTGTTCATAGTAATTCCATCTGTGAGACAGAAGCAGTATACGTAGTAAGTATAGATTAAATCACTGGGGCATAGTTCTGTCTGTTTGTACCAATGTAAGTGGTGAACAGGAATTAGAAGACATGCTCCTATTTCAGATATCCCACCATATAAGAATGAATACCTTCTAATTACTCGAAAGTCTTTTATATTAAAATAATTTTCAGGAGGCAGAAAGACTTCAAGAGAGTTAAGAAGAAGCTACTTGGTAATGAATTTTGAATCTACTTCTTGTTTAGTTGTAAAACATTAAAATTTCCCTATAAACACAGTAACTAATAGCCTGAGAGTCAATTGTCAATTAAAAACTAAGGTCTGGTACTAGTATCTACTGTTCCTAAGTAGAATATGCTGGTTGATACTTTTGCTTATACAAATTGCACCCAGTTCTCCTTATCTTAGAAGTAACACCATGCAACAGGATGAACTGTCTAAGAAAGAGCTGTAGCTCAAAGTACCATACAGCTGGCACAGACAACAGTTGTGAGGCTAAAAGCCTGTCTGTATGTAAAAACCTAAAATGAATTAAAAGGCTATATAAATATAAGAATCAAATATATGTAGAAATTAATGTACCTAAGAAAACCTTTCACACCTTGCCACCTTCTAAAATTTAGGCCATGTTTTAGAAGCCACTGGAAAACAAGGGGCAAAATACACAATTTCTCTTCTAAGCCTTAAGCAAAAATAATTTCTACAGCTATTTTTAAAAAAAATACAGGAAAAAGTAAAGATGCTAAATGGCTGTATGTTCAATGTTTGTTTAAAGAGAAAATATGATAGCTAATGCTAGTTTTTTGTGTGTGTTTTTTTGTTTTGAGATGGAGTTTTACTCTCGTCGCCCAGAGTGCAATGGTGCGATTATCGGCTCACTGCAACCTCTGCCTCCAGGGTTCAAGCAGGATTCTCCTGCTTCAGCCTCTCAAGTAGCTGTGATTATAGGCACACACCACCACACCCGGCTAATTTTTGTATTTTTAGTAGAGATGGGGTTTCACCATGTTAGCCAAGCTGGTCTTGAACTCCTGACTTCAGGTGATCCACCCATCTTGGCCTCCCAAAGTGCTAGGATTACAGGCGTGAGCCACCTTGCCTGGCCTACTGCTAGTTTTTATATGGTTTTAAAAGAATATGAATGAACTAAGTTCTCTAATAAATCCATTATCGTATTTCAATTTAATAGTGTTTTCCTACCTTTTTAGTCATGAAAGGCTAATTCAAAACCATTAAAACTCGAGTACTTAATTCACCAGATCCCTTTTGTCATTCAGCAATTGTAAGAAAGTACATGCTCATTATGTAATATATTTTATTTCTTCAGTAACTATAATGAGACTATTAGATTGATATACTTGATAGTTACATACAATATTTATAAAACAGCAGGTGTGGACACAGTAAAGAATTAGTCTAAAGCTAATCTTTCTGTATTTCTTTGGCTGCAATGTATGCTTAAACAATTGGGAATATTCAGATAAGAGTGCTTCAAACTGAGGCTAATAGGCTAGCTTCAGCAGCTGCCAACAACAGCTTTCCTTCTCTGGCTCTAAGTTTTCAAGACTGGCAGAGAAAGATCAGTCGCCCTAAATAGAAAATTCAAAATGACCACATAGCTTACAATTCACCATATGCTTTCCACATAGTTTTCTATTGCTACAAGTTCCTTTTCTCAAAGATAGCATGGTTAATTTCACCTAAGACCTTTTGTCGTAACCTATGAAGTTTTTATTATATTTTAAATGTTTGAATAAATGATCTCATTTAAACATCTTCAAACATCTTGGGGGAAGATGGGGATTAGGAAACACTCTGAGAGATAGTCCTGACAGCTTTAGCTTTGTCATGGGTCAAAAGTTGAGGCCACAGAGGTTCAATGTCCCAGGAGGGTAGGAGGTGTAGAGAGAATTTGAAGTAGAACAGAAGACCTACCAAAAGCTCCAGAGAATGATTAAGTATTAAGGCTCAAAAATATTCCCAATAAAACACTTTTAAGCTCTGTAACTCAAATTTCTCAAAGGTAAATGAAACTCATTACAAACAGTATCCGAAAGTGAATCTACAGCTTAGAAAGTTTATCTCCATCGACTAAGTCTGATGATCTGAATTTTGCCACTATCACTTTTGGAGAACAGGAGAAAAAAACATATGGAGGCTATTACATATCTCTTAGATTTTTCATTATATCATGACATCTGCATTCAACTAGGACATGGTTGAAGATGCTGCCAAATATGTCCCCTTTTAATCAGATTTTAAAAAGCTTATAGAAGACCTGTTTAGCTGTATGATAAAATTTCTCTTACTTCAATATCAAGTAAATGTGAAGGTAACTCCATAGAATATGCTTCTCCTTGATTTGCAACTATATTTTGGGCTATATTTTTAAAAATTGTACTCTTGAAGGCTTTGAAAGGCTAACACTCTCACAATCGCTACACTTTATAAGTTTAATAGCAAGAACTATATTTCAAAGATATAAAACTATCTTCAACCAGAAGTCAACTAAAAATTTTACATTTAGCCATGTTAAATCAAGTTTTGTGCCCTGTGAATCTCTTAAGTTGTGGATTACTGGCACATAGAGAAAAAAAAAAAAGTAAAATTTAAAAAGAAATACAGGTATAGATTAAAATTTTCATTTTGAAGATTGCCATTATTTAGATAGTAACCTGATCTACTCAAGCAAAAATAAGCCATCTAGTGGCAACTATATGAACTAGGAAATATCAGAAAATCTCAACTTAAGTTTGACATTTTTTTGATAACTTCAGCTTATTAGTAAAATAAACCAAGTTCTGCATAATGTATGACTTAAAATCTTTCTGGCTGGATAGAAAAAGGGAAATTTGTACAAGACCTATAATATTAAAAATGTCTCCCTAAAATCTAAAATTTTAAAATTATATAATATTTATTAAAAGAAGCAGAGTTTAGGGAAAAAATTTTTAAAGTGTACAGTCTGTTTACACCAATATAGAAAACTTACATTTATGTACAGAATATATTTAAGTGAGATTTGGAAGATTTACTATATTGATTTCATTAACAATTTCTGTAATTTTATGATGTATTATTAGGTATTTAGAGGATATACTTGATTTTGGAGTCAAAATCTTAGAATGCCTAAAATGATCACGGCCCTACAGAACAACAATTGTGTCCTTGGTCAAAGAAGTAATCTCCTACTCTATTTCAAAGAAAAAATACAGTCTGTTTCCTACTAACCCAAATTATGACTACTTCTAAAGAGGCTGGACAGAAGACAATGGGGATAATTATACATGCAGAAAAAACAAAGAACTAGAACGACAAAGCTTCGAAAAAGGCTCCTGGTTGTGTGTATTTTCATTTAAAGTGTTATTTCATTGTCACACTTTAAATACAGATCACTGAAGATTCTGTGTCAGAACAAAACAATTGTATTATTTAATTTTGAAAATAACAAACCAACACACCTTTGGTGATCGAGGATCTGGAGAACGAGCAAAGAGTTCATCTTCAGGCAACTGAACACTTGAGGAAACTGATTCACATGGACGTGTACCATTGTAGATATGGAATTTGCAATGAGGATTTAAGGCCATGGCAAGAAGTTCTAAAAGTGGAAACCAGTCTTGGGACAACTTGGCCACACATAGCTCCACCAGACGATGAGTATTGTTAATAATACACCTCTGTTATACAAGGGGGAAAGGCGATTTACAAGATCAAAACACTGCAATTTCAAACAGAAATATCTTCCAATATTAATCGTATCCTAACAAATAATGATCTCTCCATTTTTCTAATCATTAATATTGGGATCAAACTGATTATCAAAGGACAAATTAGAATTTGTTTACTTCATAATTTATATGGTACTTTCAAAAGCCATTTGCTATGGCTTAAAAAATACAAGAGGCACCATAAGTTATCTATTCCTGCTCTACGTCCACAGGTAAGATGCAAGTTACTATTTTTTCTCTGTGGAATTTGTACACGAGAGGCAGCAATTCTAGAGTCTAAACAATATGTCAGGCTGAGCACAGTGGCTCACGCCTGTTAATCCCAACACTTTGGGAGGCTGAGGAAAGTGGATCACTTGAGGCCAGGAGTTTGAGATCAGCCTGGCCAACAGGGTGAAACCCTGTCTCTACTAAAAATACAAAAATTAGCCACGTGTGCTGGCATGTGCCTGTAGTCCCAGCTACTCGGGAGGCTGAGGCATGAGAATAGCTCGAACCCAGGAGGCAGAGGCTCCAAGGAAGCCAAGATGGCGCCACTGCACTCCAGCCTGGGCAACAGAGCAAGACTCTGTCTCAAAAAATAAAAATAAATAAAATAAACAATATGTCAATCATCCAAGATAAATTTGCTAGCTAAATGTCAAATGCAGAAGTCTGACGCCACTTCCAAAGTTTCCATTTCTACACCTATAAAATTACATGTTAAATCAGAAAATGTGGAATTTTTATGCTATGGTCATATTTGGGAAATAGGTTATAGGCCACAAAAATATTATCTGCTTGACAACTTATGACCATTTCCATAGTATACAAAAGAATAGAGGCCGGGCATGGGGGCTCACACCTGTAATCCCAGCACTTTGGGAGGCTGAGGCAGGCAGATCACTTGAGGACAGGAGTTCGAGACCAGCCTGGCCAACATGGTGAAACCCCATCTCTCCTAAAAATACAAAAATTAGCCAGGCGTGGTGGCGCACGCCTGTAGTCCCAGATACTCGGGAGGCTGAGGCAGAAGAATCACTTCAACCTGGGAGGCGGAGGTTGCAGTGAGCTGAGATCGCACCACTACACTCCAGCCTGGGAGACAGAGTGAGACTCCGTCTTGGGGGGGGGGGGGCGGGGGGGGGGAACACACAAAAAACAAAAGCAACAGAGACTTAGAGTAGTTATGGCATTTTATCAGTCTGAGACATATACTTTTTTCACTTTTTAAGATCTCTGGAATCTGACTCTATCTTATAATCAATGAACAATACATTACTGTTTTCCTAAATGGAAGGTATTTGCAGAGAGGAATTGTGTTTGCTTCTGCTAGTCACTTGGGGGCACTACCAACATGAGACCACTTTACATTTTCCACTTAAGGGCTTTTTGTATTGCAACTATAATTTGAATTCAGACTACGAAACTGTTTAAATACTGGCTTGTGGTTTAGATTTTCACTTTTTTTTTTAATCCCTTCCTCCACCAAGTGCTAAGGTTGAGATATGCAGGATTTTTTGCTGTCCCTTTCTGCACAGCAAGTTCATTTCTCATTTACCTCTATACTGACCCTTTGGTGTCCCAGACGTATATGAAATGCCCCATCTTGGGTGTTTTTCTTCCTTAATAGTCCATAAAACAGTGATGTACCTTACAATTGATAGCATTACATTTTCAATGAAATGTGATGACTTGCCTAAGGTCACAGACACTTGAGATCCCAGAGGAGAGATTAAACCCAAGCTTAACTCTAAATCTCATGCTTATTCTAAATGACCATGCGGCCTTCAAGAGACTTAATTTATAAACATTTTTAAGTTTTTCATTTTTAGACCTTTTAATTCAATTATAACAGAATAAATATAACACAGCCACACACACATATACCTCTCCCCACTCACAGGCATCACTATGTAAATCTGATCCTTTAAAGTCAAATGCAAGACTCACATGAATTTCAAACTTCCAGCCACTCACTGCTTCATCTGTAAGAATTTTAGTGAATGATATTGTTAGCCCATCACGGAAAAATCGCTGACATGCTTCACTTTTAACATCAAGGCCTAAGAAAAAGGGAGAAAAATTAATGCAAACAAAATGTTTATCTGGTTGTTTTTACATTGTCCAATATACAATAAAAGGTAATAAATAACTGGAAACTTCACCGACAGCTAACAAATATTTAATTGCATAAAAGTAGATTAACCAAGTAATATTAACACTAACTGAAAATGTTACAAATTATGGCACTAGCCTTAAATACAAAATGGTGATCAGCAGCACCACAAGAAGAGGCAAATTTAAATAGTATTTTGCTCCCTGAAAATAAGTCTTCGACCTTAAAAGCATTTCCCAATTTTTAAAATCTTATTTTGTTCATAAATCATTCATTTAGCATCAATATCCTTATACTATTCTGTGTTTGATCAAATAAAATGAATTATGTCTTGTCTTCCTTATTAGCCTCTCTCAATTATCTCAGTGTCTCTGTTTCTTTATATCTTTGCTTAATTTCACCTCATTTTAGAAAGGCAACAGAGCAATGTGCTTCCAAACAAAGAAAATCTGTAACTCTTAATGACAAAATAAAAACTATTCAATTTGTATATAAAGTATTATTTGATTGATAGTACAAAAGAGATGGTAATTTAAACTTTTAAAAATTTGGAACTTGTTGAAAATAACCGTGGTCTCAGAAAAAAAATATGGTGGAGGGAGGAATACATGTCCACTGAATGTCAATGCTATTAAATGAAATACCATTAATCAGTGTTTATCCATCATTTTACAGTCAGGACTTAGAACATGCTTAGCAAAGAAGTCTTCCAAAATTTGCTGATATGCCCAAAAGAAAGAAAATCAGTATATTGAAGCGATATCTGCACTACTATGTTTGATGCAGCACTGTTCACAATAGCCAAGATTTTGAACCAACTTACGTGTTAACTGATACATGGATAAAGGAAATGTGGTACATATACACAATGGAGTATTATTTAGCCATTAAAAACAAATGAGATCCTGTCATTTCCAACAACATGGATGGAACAAAAGGTCACCATGGTAAGTGAAATAAGCCAAGCACAGAAAGACAAACATCACATGTGCTCACTCATTTGCAGGATCTAAAAATCAAACAATTGAACTCACGGACGTAAAGAATAGTGGGATGGTTAATGGGTACAAAAATTAGAATAAGACCTAGTTACTTGATAGCACAAAACGGTGAGTACAGTAAAAAAATAATTTAATTGTACATTTTAAAATAACTAAGAGAGTAAAACTGGATTGTCTGAAACACAAAGGATAAATGCTTGAGGTAATGGATACTCTATCTACCCTGATGTGATTATTACGCATTGTATGCCTGTATCAAAATATCTCATTACCCCAAAATATATACACCTACTATATACCCATAAAAATTCAACATTTTTAAAATAAAAAAAGATATTTTCTTTAAAAAATTTTGATGAATTAGTGAACGTGTAAAAGAACAAAAAATTCTGAGTGGTGAAAACAACTGTAACCTGTCCGCGTATTGTATTTTCACTTTGGGATATTATTTCTACAAGATTAATGAGGCATAAGGACACGTTCTTTAAACAAAAGAGGGGAATTATTAAAAGATAAACTTTCCCTTGCCATGGAGTTGAACTTAAAGTACTAAACATGTTAATTTTGACAATAATCAGTTTCAATTGTGATAGTGCCTACTGTTAGTTATAACACATCCATAGCTATCCTATTTCAGAAAATGAAATGTTACTGCTTTTTAATCTGCAATATCTTAAACAATGAATTGAAAGTTATTACAATGGTAGTCCTCTGTTAGATAATTCAACTGCACCTAAAGTAGACCAAAGTCATTGGGGGAAAAAAAAGATTAATTCCAGCATTAAGCTTTTTTTCTGGACAACTGAGTAAAAACACCAGATTTCCTTTTGCTGGTTAAACAAAAACTGAGACTTCATCTTCTGATTCTTTAAGAGAAAAATCACACCTTTCCTGTGTATTAATAAAAAAAAAAAAAAAATAGGCTGGGTACAGTAGCTCACGCCTGCAATCCCAGCACTCTGGAAGGCCGAGGTGGGAGGATCACTTGAACCCAGGAGTTCAAGACCAGCCCGGGGAACCAGTCTGTCTCTACTAAAAAAAAAAAGAAAGAAAGAAAAAAAAAAAGATTAGCTGGGCGCGGTGGCTCATGCCTATAATCCCAGCACTTTGGGAGGCCAAGGCGGGTGGATCACCTGAGGTCAGGAGTTCGAGACTAGCCTGGCCAACATGGTGAAACCCCGTCTTAGTACTAAGAATACAAAAATTAGCCAGGCATGGTGGTGGGCGCCTGTAATCCCAGCTACTCGGGAGGCTGAGGCAGGAGAATCGCTTGAACCGGGGAGGTGGAGGTTGCAGTGAGCCAAGATCACGCCACTGCACTCCAGCCTGGGCAACAAGAGTGAAATTCCATCTCAAAAAAAAAAAAAAAAAAAAAATTAGTGGGCATGGTGGCGCATGCCTGTATCCCACTCAAGAGGCTGAGGTGGAATGATTGCTTGAACATAGGAGGTAGAGACTGCAGTGAGCCATGATCACATCGCCACACTCCAGCCTGGGTGACAAAGCAAGACCCTATCTTACAAATATGTAAGCAAGACAGTTTATTTCAGAAGTACAATATTAATGAAATGGTAATTTTTACCTGAAGGATTATGAATGAAGATTTTACTAGGTAAAATTTTACTGAGTACAAAGAGCCACACATCCTAATTCACTGTCATTTCAGTAAAGCAGTCAAAGGTCAAGTGTAAATAATTTGTAGACTTACATAGTAATATTTTGAGGACAGAAATGACTCAAGATAATTACAAGGAGGGCAGGGGGCAGATATGTCTGGAGTCCATCATACCATCCATCATTTATAGAGTACTTAATTGTAAAATGTTCTTTTGTATAGTATTTCCCATAACAGATAAGACCCTCAATTAAAAATGTTTAACCTCTGAGTGACAACCTCTTTGCAAATCTGACGAAACAATGAATCCACTCCTTAGAAATACAAATATAAATTTTATGTGACCTCAGAGAGTTCACAAACATCCTTTAAGAACGTCCAAAGGATATGAGCCCCTCCTTGCAAGCTGCAGTATGTGTTTATGATGAAGGAAAACAAATCCACTTCATCCGCTTTTGGGATAAAGTAAAAATACATCTAGTAGCATACATTATAGGAAGCATAAAAACATATAACTTACCTTTTTTACTAAGATCAATAGCAGCTTCTAAAAGCACTTCTAATTCCCCTTTCGGCAAAACTGGAACCACCCATCGAGGCCTAAAAGTTTTACCAAACAAAAACATGCTTAATGGTTGTACACTAAAAGAGGCACTACAAATGAGCTACTAATTATAATTATCTTGCTATGAAAATATTTAATATTAATATTAAAATAATATTAAGACAAGGTTGGCAGATTATCTGCTTTGTGGGACTAAGCACCACCTGATGCCTCTACAAATTTTTACAGGTACTGTCAAAAGATACAGCAATAAGAGAGGGAAGAAAACTAAATTATCTTGATAACTTAGGATATAAAACTATTATAACAATCAAATATTAACTAATTAGGTATCATGGATATTTTTGTTAAAATTCATAGGGAAGTGCTCTTTCAGGATTCAGATCAAAGGAGACATTATGATAAACCTCTTCATTGCCCCGCCACCCCCCCCCTTTTTTTTTTTTTGGTAAGAGACAGGGTTGCCCGGGAGCAGTGGCTCACGCCTCTAATCCCAGCACTTTGGGAGGCCGAGGCAGGAGGATCACCTGACATCAGGCGTTCGAGACCAGCCTGGCCAACATGGTGAAATGACGTCTCTACTAAAAATACAAAAATTAGCCAGGTGTGATGGCACATGCCTGTAATCTCAGCTACTTGGGAGGCTGAGGCAGGAGAATCGCTTGAACCTGGGAGGCGGAGGTTGCAGTGAGCCAAGATTGTGCCACTGCACTACAGCCTGGGCAACAGAGTGAGACACCGTCTCAAAAGAAAAAAAAAAAAAGAAAAAGAAAAGAAAAGAGATCAAGACCATCCTGGCCAACATGGTGAAACCCCATCTCTACTAACACAAAAATTAGCTGGGTATGGTGGCACGTGCCTGTAGTCCTAGCTACTCAGGAGGCTGAGGCAGGAGAATCGCATGAACCCAGGAGGCGAAGGTTGCAGTGAGCCGAGATCACACCACTGCACTCCAGCCTGGTGACAGAGCGAGACTCCATCTCAAAAAAAAAAAGAAAAAAGAAAAAAAGAAAAAAAAAAATCATTTGTATTTTTCTCCCCCCTGAGAACTTGCTAATAATATGCAACTTCAGCCTAAGAAGTATTTTATTACCAATCACCAACCACCAGACAAGTATGGAAAAGCAACAAACAATACAACCTTCTGCTATGGTATCACTGCTATAGAGAATGGTCAGGGACCACTATTAAATATAATTTATTATATACCATTACTATAGGCACCTGCCAGAATCACACAATGTATTCTTATAAATATATAATTAAAAACAATGGAATTTATTAATAGGAAAAATATTCAAGATAAATGAAAGCAAGTTACAAAATTATAGTAAGAATCCTCTATTTATAGAAAAATCAATTCATATATGATAGTAAACACAAAGGTAATCTGAAGAATGTATTGATTGTTAACAGTAATTTTTGGCAGGAATATGTGTATGTAAGGGGGAAATTACAGAGAAATTTACCTACACAAAATATTTCTGTTAACGCATACTCATTATTTATGTATTTAGATTTCTTTTTTCAATGCAAAGGATTTCTATTTCCCCTCACATTATGCATTTAATAGTGTTGACTTATTTTTAGAAAATGAAATTAAAAAAAAAACTCAGTAAAGCAAGTGCCTTTAAGAACATGTGTTTTCATTACTTTCCTTTTGGGGAGTGAGGGGGAAATGTGTCACACCTTCCTAGCACTCACTTGTTGAGCCCACAGTCTGGTGAGGATCACAGTCACATGGGATTCCTTGATGTGCTCTTCCCTAACCTCTTGAAATCTTTTTCTTCCTCTGCACAAAAGCTTAAAGCTTCACTCTCTTGGAGGTTTCCTCTAAATAATCAAAGTGTGTGGGGTGGGATAGGGTGGTGGTTTGTACTATAAGTGTGAAAAATTATATTCTGAACTGTTCCCTGAGATGAAGACCAAAAAAAGGAAACATCTAGGATGGTTAAATAGCTCAAACTAGTCAAGAGTTCACTAGGATCAGGCTCTGAGGAACTCAATGTCCTCATGACCTGATTTACCTCAGGCCATCCCAAAAATTATGAAAGTCATCCAGCAACCAAGAGACCAATGAGAAAAAAACTTCATAAACTCTCCAAGAGGGAAACTGAACATACAATTTTACTTCGGAAACAACCCAACTAGGGTCATCATCATTAATGTAAAATTTTCACTAACACTGTCACTCCCTTTCATTTATTAAATCTATTAAGAATCATGGGTTATAAAGCACTTGGCAGTGACGAAGCTATAAAGACTATTAAGGAGGCAGTGGGGTTACTTTCCTGTCTGCTCTCTTTCTTGGGTGTTACACACCAACTCACCTGTTGATCATGTCATCCAACTTGGCCAAGTCAGTATGTGGAAATGCAGGTTCCTCATCTTCAAGCTGTGGTGGGGCATCACCTTGACCTTGCTCATCTGGGGGAGTTGCCGGGGAATTTTCATTGGAAGAATCAGGCGATGAAGTCTTAATTAAAAATTAAACATTCCACATTTAAGTTTCTATAACATATGTAAAATAGTAATCCAAACACCAACATAGACAAGCATTGCAGATTTAAAAATTTTGTAAATAGCCCTACATATCCATGGGTTCTGCATCTGCAAAGTCAACCAACAACCTTGGATCGAAAATATTCAGAAAAAATTGCCTATGTGCTGAATATGTACAAACTTTTTTGCTTGTCATTATTCCCCAAACAATATAGCATAATAATGATTTATATAGCATCTACACTGTATTAGGCATCATAAGTAATCTAGAGATGATGTGAAGTATATACAGAAAGATGTGCATGAGTTATATTCAAATACTAAACCATTTTATATCAGGGACTTGAGCATACACCAATTTTGCTATCCAAGTGGTAAGAGGTCTTGGAACCAATCCTCCATGAATACTAAGGGACAACTGCATTGTAAATTTTTACAAAAGATAAAATAATTGAAAGTTTATGATATTTCAGGCCATCTCTGTACTACTGTGCTTTAAAATAATTTCATCTAATCCTCAACAACCTAATGAAATATGTTACTGCCATTTAATAGATGAAAAAAACTCAGAAAGTAAGTAGCCCAAGATCACACAGCTCAAATTCTATACTCAGGATTTCTATCAAAGTCTAAATAGTTTGTGTTCTTAATCATAAAGTGTACTGCCTCTCTGCTTACATTTCCCATTATATGAGCCATGACAGAAATTATTCCACAAATATGATACATCACATTTTATACATTATAAAGTAATTTATAACTTCTGTTTTTTATTTGAAGGGAGAAAATGTAATTATTCCATAACTTCCCTACACCCAAACCATTATCCAAACAATAATTATTTAGAAGTTCATGATTATGGTTCTTAAATAAGTAACATCACTTTCAACTAACATGGCTATTTTTCTCTTTCATTCCTCATTTTTAGCATGTCTTTCTCTCCCCCCGCTTTAGCAGTGCATAATATTTTCACAACTAAGTGAATGGACTTTTATGACCTTTACTCTTAATTCAGAAAGCAGGTGGTATTTTCTCTTTCAAAATGAAACTAACCTAAATTTTAAACTGATTTTTATTCATGTGTTCTTGAATTTTCTATTCACTGTAGGCTGATGGCCCTTTAAAAGAAACGGGCCCCTCGCCTTATCATTCAAGCACCTATTTAACAGTTGTAAAATAAAGAGTTGCATAAATAAGCACTTGCACGAAGACAGATGAGTTTACCAGCATTAATATGTTTTACTCACAAAGTTTATACATGAACTCATATGGTCAATTAGTAACTAAATGGTGCACTGTGCAGGTGCTCACAGTAACACAGTAACACTGTGCAGGTGCTCACATAGCTGGTCTCAAGGCACAGGAAACTACAGCACGGAAGTCAAGTGTTACAAGTCCAACAAAAATGTCCGATGTGAAGTATGTAACTTTGGAAGCCTGCTTTATTATTTTTTAACTCCTTGCCCCCTGATATACAGGTAGTTTACACATGCTCATAGAAAATATAAAAAATAAAATTTAAAACACCTGTAATTCCACACCTATAAACACCACCGATATTTATTTCCTTGTAATCTTTAAGAGTAAATAAAAACTGTCCATATATATGTTCAATAAAACTGGAATTATACATAAGTCTCTGTCCTTTTCCATTCAATATATCTAGGTATTCAATTTTTTGATTAAGAATCTTAAAAAAATATTAATGGCCAGATAATATTCCATGAATTAAACAAAATTAAGGGGACGTTTAGTATTTGGTAATTTTTACTGCTAACAAAAATAAACATAGCTGTAATTAATGTTCTCATATATAAACCTTTGTGTTGAACTTCAACTTTTCCTTAGGATAGGATCCTGGATATATAATTACTAGAACAGTATAAACAATTTCTTTGAAGGCCACTGACAAATACTGCCAAATTTCATTACAGAAAATTTGCACCCTCCCAGCAACCACATCCAAGAGTGTTCATCCCACGGTGTCTCTGCCAAGGCTGTTTCATTTATCGAGTTTTACTACATACTAAAGCCTAAAATTCTCTAAGAGAATTTTTTTTAAAGGCATGCTTAAAAAAAATTAAGTGAAAAATCTGATTTTAGAAATTCCCTTTATGCCAGCACATAAAAAGCATATCCAAAAAGTGAGCCCTAAATTGAACAGTGATTAACACTTTGGTTGCTGCTTCTTGGTACAACCGTGTCAGATCTTGTAAAATAAAATCCTAACATTAAAAAGTAGAGAAAAACAAAATGTAAGAGTGAGGGATAATGTAATTTGTTTCATTCCTTTGTTATTTTAAATTACCAGTCATCTTTAAAAATGTAAAGTTTTTAGAAGAAAAAGAACACAATGTAGACATAGAATATTAGGTTGAATATCACAAACCCAAGAGCTCTAAAAATCATCAAGTACACCTTAAAATAAGAGTAAGGTTAAATTAAAGGTTTGATTTTTGTCTAAAGCCATGCAAGTCAGAAACATTGCAAAAGAGGTTAGAATTCCATGGACAATGCAGGTATAAAATGAAAAAGAAAGAGGGAAAGATACTGGAACTCTAACTACTAGCTTCTGGTGTAAAATTAGAAATCTTTAGCATCCAACTCAAACCTCTGACTACGCTTTTAAAAACCTGAATACTGGCTAACAAATTTATGTCACAGGAAGGTCTTAACTCTGTCCAAGACCTGTGACCATACACTTTAATATTTTATGTCTCGAAAATGGGAACTAGAGAGGAAAAGGAATAAAACTGACACATTTATTTGGGGGAGAAAAAACCCCCGACTTGTTCACTTCTCTAAAATGGCAGAGAAAGAAGAAAAAGGAGAGACAGACAGAAGCTCTTTTCTATACTACTTACGATAGAATATCTAATCTGTAATAGCTGGACAATAAGAACTTATCCCCAAATAACAGTATAAAAACTTCAAAATAACACTTTTGCCTAAAAACTTACCTGACTCTACATAAACATGTAATAATTGGAAGCAGCATGTTTGTGATCATTTACACACACCTCAACTTACCTCTTACCTCTATAGAAGGTAAGTTGTGATGTGAGCTGTACATCGTAAGTTTTAATGTTTTGTCATTCAATTTAATACTTCCCAATATAAAACTGTATATATTAGAAAAGACAACTGAAATCAATTATCTAAATTTCCATTTCAAGAAATGAGAAAAAGAACAGCAAACCAAATCCAAAGTAAGCAAAAGGAACAGAGAGAGAGAGAGAGAGAGAGCGCGCGCGAGAGAGTGTGTGAGTGAGAATGAGAGTGTGTGAGTGTGTGTGTGTGTGTGTGTGTGTGTGTGTGTGTGTGTGTGTGTGTTGGCGGGAGGGGTGTGGGGGGAGGGAGTAAAGCCAAGAGAGTTGTTTTTAGAAGGTTTAATGACATTGGTAGTGGTATCAGAAATAAGGAGGCATTACCATAGGCCCCAAGACACAAAAAAGATAATAAAAAGGGTCGTTAACAACTTTACCTCAAATTTGAAAATCTAGATGAAATAAACCAATTCCTTGAAAACCATAATTTACCAAAAGACACTAAAAATTAAAAAATTCCTCCACTTAAAAAAAAAAATGGATCGGCCGGGTACCGTGGCTCATGCCTGTAATCCCACCATTTTGGGAGGCCCAAGGCAGGCGGATCACAAGGTAAGGAGTTCGACACCAGCCTGACCAACATGGTGAAATCCCATCTCTACTAAAAATACAAAAATTAGCTGAGTGTGGTGGGACGTGCCTGTAATCCCAGCTACTCGGGAGGCTGAGGCAGGAGAATCGCTTGAACCAGGGAGGTGGAGGGTGCAGTGAGCCAAGATCGTGCCACTGCACTCCAGCCTGGGCAAAAGAGCAAGACCCCATCTCCAAATTAAAAAATGGATCTTCAATTAAAACTTTTCCATAAATAAAACCCCAGGCCAGATGGGTCCACCAGTAAAATCTTCCAAACAATTAATGAAGAAATAATAAACTTCGCATAAATTCATCCAGAGAACAGAAAGAGATACACCCTATGAGTTTTGAGGCCAGCATAACCTTAATACCAAAATCTATGTTTAGCATTACTTCAATTGATCCTTTTAACAGTCCATGAAGTAGTTACACTATTATTACCCTCATTGTACAGATAAACAAACTGAGGCTTAGAGGTTATATAATTAACCCAGAGTCATAACGCAAGTATGGTACAAAGCTGAAATTTGAACGCTAGGCAACATGACTTGGGTCCATGTTCTTTTTATAATCTTATTGTAAATTGACAATTTACAATTGTATGTATTTATGGGGTAGAAAGTGGTGTCATGATTTATGATGGGTCCAATGCTAACCATAGGCTACACTGAATGATTTAATGCTTTCCCCCTTAGAATTGACACATGGCTTAGTTAATTTTAATGACTGACAGTATAAGCCATCAGAAAAAGACAGACTACATACTCAAGTATTACCATCTACACCACTTGAGCTTTCTTGTTACTATGCAAGACCTATGTTCACTTTTCTTTTTTTTCGGAGATGGAGTCTTGCTCTGTCACCCAGGCTGGAGTGCAGTGGCACCATCTCGGCTCACTGCAACCTCTGCCTCCCGGTTCAAGGGATTCTTCTGCCTCAGCCTCCCGAGCAGCTGGGACTATAGGCACGTGCCACCACACCCAGCTACTTTTTCTATTTTTTAGTAGAGATGGGGTTTCACCATATTGGCCAGGCTGGTCTCGAACTCCTTACCTTGTGATCCGCCTGCCTCAGCCTCCCAAAGTGCTGGGATTACAGGTGTGAGCCACTGCGCCCAATGTGTTCACTTTTGTTAATCAAAACTTAAAATAACAGTTGCTTCACAAATTATTTAGAACATGTTCCATCATTTAGTACCCCAACAGTAGACCCACCAATGTAGGTTTTTTGTTTTTGTTTTTGAGACAGAGACTCGCTCTGTCACCCAGGCTGGAGTATGGTGGCGCCATCTCAGCTCACTGCAACCTCAGCCTCCCAGGTTCAAGTGATTCTCTTGTCTCAGCCTCCCAAGTAGCTGGGATTACAGGTGCATGCTACCACGCCCGGCTAATTTTTGTATTTTTAGTAGAGACAGGGTTTCACCCTGTTGACCAGGCTGGTCTCAAACTCTTGACCTCAAGTGATCTGCCTGCCTCAACCTCCCAAAGTGCTGCGATTACAGATGTGAACCACTGAGTCCAGCCCCACTGTAGCTTTAACTAGTATCTTCAACATCCTACCTGATTCTGTTGGAGGGGGGGCTGAGACTGTCCATCAGGAGCCTGGCCCTGGTTGTCATTCCCTCCGACCGGAGAGCCACGAGTCGTGGCTGTCATACTCGACACAGGGCAGATCTTTGCAATTTTGTCTGCTTATGTAGTTGTCTTGAGAAAAGAAATTATAGTCCACTTATAGAAGATGAAGTACCAGCATTTGTCAGTCTTAAAAAGGTCCAATTCAAGAATAAACCATCTTGCAGAGACCATTGCATAACCTACAAATAGAAAGGGGAAAAAGTAATTGGTTTTAGATATAAAAAACATGAATTATGGAACTGTTCAAATTTAGTATCACCAGTGAATCTAATCAGGAAAAAGGGGCTATACAAACAAGAAGAGAAAGTAAAAAGCTGAAGTTTCATTAATACTACATTTAACTTAAAACTGATCATTGGTACACTGGCCATTATACCAAGAAAACAAACAAATATAGCCTCCTGGAAATGACTCCAAAGGCAATATATCAAAGTACTTAACTGTCATTTTAATTAAATTAAGAAACGGCAAAAACTATCTGTTTTCAATTTGCTGATGCATTCATTATACTGTAAGAATAAGGACAAGAGGTATGAGGGTGGGGTCCCTGGTGAGGGCTCAAGCCTGGACCTGCAGCCCTAAATGAGAACAGGCATTCCTGTTTTCATGCCCAAGTGTTCCCTTTTGGCCTGCCACGCACCCCTATCCCGTGCCCATATAAACCCCAAGCCCCAGGCTCCAAAAGCAGAAGAGTGGCAGAGAAGCACAGCAGAGAAGGAGAGAAGAGAGGAAGTGTCTAAAGGTGGAGAGGAGGTTCAAGCTGGGGGCAGTTGGAGATTGGCTGTGAGATAGCCGAACTCCAGGAGAAGATCATCTTCCCACTCCATCCCCTCTCCAGCTCCCCATCCCACTGACAGCCACCTCCACCACTCAATAAAATCCCCACATTCACCATCCTTCAAGTCCCTGTGACCTGATTCTTCCCAGACACAGGAAAAGAACTCGGGATGCCCTAAATGCGGAAACCCAAAAAGGCTGTCACACTGACTCTTCTCTGAGCTGTTTAACACTTATGCTGGGACAGCAAGGCTAAAGGAGCATTGTAACACTCCTAGACACTGCTGTGGGGCCGGAGCCCAAAAGTGCTCACCCTGGCCCCTGTACCTGCTCACCTGTGTGCTCCCCTTCCCATAAGAGGAATAAATGAGCCACATCCCTGTCACACATCCTGTGAGGGAGTCAGGGAACTCTCCTGTTTCAGTAACATGTGTACTAAGACAAAGTACAAAGTGATTTTTTAAAACATTTCAAGGCAGGCCGCACAACTAACATTTATCACTGATACTAGGGCATTATAAACGGTTTTTTAAACTAGCTTCTAAGTACTTTTAACATAAACTTTGACGCTTTGGAGAGAAACATCAGGGGTGCACGCATACAGAGTAAAGACCACGTAAAGATGCAGCAAAAAGGTGGCCACCTGCAAGCCAGAGAAGAAACCAAACCTACCAAACACATTGATATTGGACTTCTGGCCTTCAGAATTGTGAGAGAACAAATTTCTGTTAAGCTCCCCGCTCTCTCCACCCCCTACAAACAAAAAACCCTGAAAACCCCCCAAAAACCTCTGGTAAAATTTTAAGAGGGTTCAAACTACATAATACTCCAATACAACTGAATTTGTCAGATGATCTCAGCTCTCTACTTTGGCAAGGTTTTGGCTCCAGCCACTCCTAGAGCCATAACAGGGTTACAAGGCCACAACTGTTTAAGAACAGGGAACTCTTCTTTACAAACTGACCAGCAAACAAGTATAGGAGAATGCTACCAAATCCTCAATTCTATATTCATTAGATCAGTAGCCCTCTTCAGCTACACAATAAAATCACCTGAAGTGATTTTGTTTAAAACACTGATGCCCAGGTTCCTCTCCAGATGAAATAAATTACAATATCTGGGAGTAAGGCCTAGGCATCAGAACTTTGCAAAAAATCTCCCCCAGTGAATGACTCTAATGTGCCACCAGATAGAGAAACTTAACTGATTGGTTCTAACTCACTGGCTCTCAAGAGATTGAGAGAGACTTCCCACAAGCATTGCAAAGTTTCATTTCTAAGTTTTCTAATTATGACCTGGCTTAAGACATTCAAAACCAAATGTATACCATGGTATATAAAACTTACCTGGGGCTTGCTTCTGTAATATTAATACCCAAGTATTTTTCACCAGACACTTAGGTTACCAAGCCACTGCAGGAAGTTTCGAAGTGCTTTGCCACAACTCACTTGATTCTCATACTCAGTCTATGCAGCACAGAAATTGAGTATTATCTCCATTTTACAGAGTCAAAAATAAGAGACAGCAGGGGCTTGCCTAAGTTATGCAGAGCAGACTCTAATTCAGATCTGACTCTAAGACTTCTTCCTCTTCAAGTTCTCTATCATTGTCAAAAAAAAGTTGACGTACATTTTAACCCCCGCCACCACCTGACATACACACAAATTACAGGCAGATTAATGAGGAAAATGTAAACAACTATAGAAAGTGCTAGAGGAATATGTTTAAAATCAGGCGCAGTGGCTCACGCCTGTAATTCTAGCACTTTGGGAGGCCAAAAGCAAGCGAATCACTTGAGGTCAGGAGTTCAAAACCAGCCTGGCCAACGTGGTGACACCCCATCTCTACTAAAAATACAAAAAAAAAAAAAAAAAATTAGCCAGGCATGGTGGCTCACCCCTGTAGTCCCAGCTACTGAGGAGGCTGAGTCAGGAGAATCACTTGAACCCAGGAAGCGGAGGTAGCAGTGAGATGAAATGGGGCCACTGCACTCCAGCCTGGGCAACACAGCGAGACCCTGTCTCAAAAAAAAAAAAAAAACTTGACTAAAGCACACACAAAAACTGATTTGTTAAGATATGTTGGCTGGGCGCGGTGGCTCACGCTTGTAATCCCAGCACTTTGGGAGGCTGAGGCGGGCAGATCATGAGGTCAGGAGATCAAGACCATCCTGGCTAACATGGCGAAACCCCGTCTCTACTAAAAATACAAAAAATTAGCCGGGCGTGGTGGTGGGCACCTGTAGTCCCAGCTACCTGGAGAGGCTGAGGCAGGAGAATGGCGTGAACCTGGGAGGCAGAGCTTGCAGTGAGCCGAGATGGCACCACTGCACTGCAGCCTGGGCAACAGAGCGAGACTCTGTCACACACACAAAAAAGATATGTCCTCCTCTAGGCAAAATTCAGAAGCTTCAGGGAGAAGTAGAAAAACAGATATGAAGATAGACTTCTCAAAAAGAAATAGAAGTGACTAATAAATACATGAAATAAGACGTAATTTTAAAATAGAGCTTTTCGCATGTTAGGCACTGTTTGTAGCACCGTAATCCTTACAAATGTATGCAGTAGGAACTAGTATCATCCCTCTTTACAGGTAAGGAAAGGGAGGCACAGAGAGCAAAAGTAAATTACCGTATCAGTAAGTACTAAGTGGCAAAATGGGATTCCAACCCAGGGAGTCCATAGCTCTTAAATGCTACACTAGCCTGCCTCTCAACCTCATTAGTAATTGCGAAAATGCAAATTACAAAACCAAAATTTGTTCCACTGATCAAACTGGCGAAGCAAAACAAAGTTTTAAGACTGATACTATCAAGTACTGGTGAGTCTAAAGACATAGAAGCTCTTTAAATACATAAAGTGGAAAAAAAAATGAAAAGGTCTGATTTAAGCAGTCCCTCTTTCGCTTTTGTTATCCATTTTATACACCCTAAATTACAAAGAGTGTTACGTGAAGCAGACAATTTTCAAAACCTTGAGAAACTTGCATATCATTTTCCTTAGCCACTTTGGGTCTGCTGACAAATTATGTGAATGATTATTTTCTTTTTTGAGACGGAGTCTCGCTCTGTCACCCAGGCTGGAGTGCGGTGTCGCAATCTTGGCTCACCGCAACCTCCGCCTCCCGGGTTCAAGCAATTCTCCTGCCTCAGCCTCCCGAGTAGCTGGGACTACAGGCTCGTGCTGCCACACCTGGCTAATATGTGAATAATTATTTTCTTGGCACTCAAAATATTAGCTAACCAATTCAACTTTATTCTTGTCTACTTCAAATCTGCTCCAGTTTCTTCTTTTTCTTGTCCCTCAGCCTGGAGTCATGATCCCATTGTATACCCTCTCCAAGGGATGATGCTCCAATCATCATCATCCCCAATCAATCTTTTCCCAGCCTGTGCTTGAATCTTCCCTACTGAAAATCACCAGTGTCTGCCCTTCCCTTTTCCCACAAGTCATAAGACTGTCTCCATTTCCCCTTTTTCTTTCTTTTTAAATAAATGTGATGAAGACAAAGTAGGTAAGTTGTAAATTTTGGGTTTTTTATTGTTGTTGTTTTGAGACCCAGGCTGGTCACGAGATCCTGGGCTCAAGCAATTCTCCTCCCTGGCCTCCCAAAGTGCTAGGATTACAGATGTGAGCCACCATGCCCCGCCCATCTCACCTTCCACTTTGTCCATTCTCTCTCATCACCTGGCTCCATCCAAAGCTACTAAAACTAAAACTGCTTTAAGCCAGAAGGTCTTAATCGAGATGTAGGGATGGGCTTCAAGATTAATTCCCCTAAAAAATTACATACAAAGCTTTTGAGTATGTGCATTAGGGGACGCATGAGAAGAAGGTCCACAGATCAATGTTCTACTTACTGACAAATCAAATAACTGCTTCTCAATATTCATCCTGTTTGCCCTCTTCTCATCATTAGACACTGACCACCTCTCCCTTCTTGAAACTCTGAGCTTCCTTGGCTTATATAATCCTGGACTCCAGGTTTCCCGTCCACTTCTCTTCCAAGGAAAGGGGTAGAGTGGCAGTTCGTACAGTTCTTAACATTGAAACTGAGGTGAAAACCACTAGAGAGTTGGCTCTACACGTCTAGAATTCAGGCAAAACTTGGGAATCTTGAACACAGATTCAACTATTCACAAAAGGGTAGGAAGAGATGGATTCATCAGCACCACCTGGGAGTCTGTTTTTTTTCCCAAAAATAAATACAACCTCCACTCCCTACCATCTCCTCCTGAGAGTGATGAGGTTAGCGACTATATATTCCCAAGTGTGGGGCAAGTAGGGGGCCAGGGAGATCACCTTGTCTACTAAGCCAATACTGTGTCTCTTTTAAAAGTCTTTCCAGGAAGCAATCCAAGGACGAACAAAATGTGGTACCTATGTTCAGTGGATTATTTAGAATTTTTTAAAAAGAAAGGAAATTCTGACAGGTGCTACGATATGGGTGAACCTTGAGGACATCATGCTAAGTGAAATAAGTCATTCACAAAAGAACAATACTGCATAATTCCACGTACACGGGTACCCAGATTAGTCACACTTGTAGAGACAGAAAGTAGAATGATGGTTGCCAGGGGCTGGGGGGATGGGGAGTTATTGCTTAAGGGGTACAGCGCTTCAGTTTGGAAAGAAGATTAGTTCTGGAAATGGATGATGGTAAGCATCCCACAATGTGAATGTACTTAATGCCACTGAACTGCAAACTTAAAAATGGTTAAAATCAGCTGAGCACGGTGTTTCACGCCTGTAATCCCAGCACTTTGGGAGGCTGAGGCAGGTGGATCACCTGAAGTCAGGAGTTCAAGACCAGCCTGACCAACATGGTGAAACTTGTCTCTGCTAAAAATACAAAAATTAGCTGGGCGTGGTGGCGCACACCTGTAATCCCAGCTACTCGGAAGGCTGTGGCAGGAGAATCGCTTGAATCCGGAAGGCAGAGGTTGCAGTGAGCCGAGTTGGTGCCACTGAACTCCAGCCTGGATGACAGAGTGAGACTCCGTCTCAAAAAAGAAGAAAAAAGGGCCGGGCGTGGTGGCTCATGCCTGTAATCCCAGCACTTCTGGAGGCCAAGGTGGGCGGATCACGAGGTCAGGAGATTGAGACCGTCCTGGCTAACACGGTGAAACCCCACCTCTAATAAACATACAATAGCGGGCGCCTGTAGTCCCAGCTACTCGGGAGGCTGAGGCAGGAGAATGGCGTGAACCCAGGAGGCAGAGCTTGCAGTGAGCCGAGGTCGCACCACTGCACTCCAGCCTGGGCAACAGAGCAAAACTCCGTCTCAAAAAAAAAAAAAAAAGAAGAAAAAAAAAAAAAAAAAAAGGTTAGAATGGTAAATTTTATGTATATTTTCCCACAGTAAAATTGTATATATAGAGTACTCACTGTTCCCTTACCTTGCAGTTCTTTTAGCATTTGGAGATCATTTGAGCTAAAATACCTCAAAATTATATTCTCATATTTTTATGCACAATATCCTTCCATCTATATGAATTCAGTAACCATCTATACACAAATCAGAAATACCTGGCAAAAGTCATGGTATAAGTTATTCTAGACAAAAGTATTATGTGGATAACTAAGGGACTATCCCTTTAAACAAAATAACTAAGATAAATGGGAAAAGCGGCAGTGTGAAACTCCTCTCTCAAAACACCTTTCTCTAAAACCACAGAACTAAATCATCTTCTGCTTATGACAGGACACTCAATCAGCAAAAGCCTCAAGCTGCTTGCTATCCCTATCTCTTATATAGTCTCGCCTTTCTAGCTCTTGGTTTCTGTTTCTTCTACCCGACAAGCTGTCCTCATTTCTATATTTCCGGTATTGCTGAGCAGGTATGTCAGGTCTCAGCACAGCATATTCTGCTGCATCTCTCTACTACCACATAAGAATTTGATCCCTTTCCCTCAGCACACTAAGATGCAAGATAAAGAGCAGGAAATAGGCATGGAGCAATTAAAAATAATTTCTGGATTCAAACATAACTCATTCAAAATCCAACTTCTGTCACTTACAATCTGCCTATCTTAAAAAGAAAGTAACAACCTCTCTCATTCTTTTTCCAGGTATTTAAAATTGAGATGCTATTACCCACACAAAAAAAAGAAAGCCATGAGAATTGCTTTAATAAAAGGAGTCTCGCAAATAGCAAGCACAGTAATTCTCAAAAAAATGTAAATTTTCTTTTCCCTTTCTACAATGTACTGTGCAGAGTTCCTAAATATTTCAGGAATGAATCTGAAAATATTGCCTTCAGATATAATTTGGAAAGGTTTGAGTGGGGGAAAAAAACTTATCACAGATACAACTAAGTTATCCAAGAATAACACCACTACTTTTCTTAATAAATCCTATTCAATACTCAAGTGGTGGAAACAGCTGGGAATCACACAGCTTTGCCTGATTTCAAGTAGCAGTCTCACAACTCTAAAAGAGCCTGTTTTTTATGTCACAGAGATTTAGGCATACCTAGCAGGGCTAGAACAAGCTCTCTACCAAGTCAAAGCAGCAGTATCCTACACACAACTGAACAACTTAGTAATTATTCAAATCATTCACTATTTGACACAGTAACAATTACTTTCTATAGGCATGCTCAAATACAATGAATCACAGTGTGAAAATTTACCACATGAAGTTTTACGCTTTATTTCATAAAAACAAAATTATTATACAAACAGAAGCATCTTTAATTTTCTGCAATGGGAAATACAACCAAAATGGTGATTTGATTGCCTCTACGACACACAACACATTTTCATATTCAAACTTAGCATCCTAACATCTTCCACAATGGGAAAAGCATCACCTTTACCTAGATAAAGGCTGGACTGTATTAAGTAATCTAGTACTCCATAAACAGCAAACCATTTACTTTAAACTTTGCAGAACTGAATTTCTCCAGCAGCTTTCACACAGGGCCTTAATACCAGAGAAATCCCTTTTAGGACAAAGAATTATCCTTTCTTACCCAGTCATTATCCCAACTCTGCTAAAATTTGCCCTATGTTCCAGAATCTCTCTCCTTTTATACAGCACGTTGAAATCCTCTGATTCTATATATGATCCTAGGATACTTAAGATTTGCTTCTCTCAATTTTTCTTTTCATCCAAAAAAAAGGTGTTTAAATAAAAACTCAAAGCTTAGTCATTCAAAAATTGTGTACTGAGCATCTGCAATGGGCCACATATTGTTCTAATCATAGGAGAATATATGGAAGTACACAGTGCATCAAATATCTCTGCTTTTGTGGAACATTACAGACTGGGGATAGAGACAATAAACAAGCAACAGCAACTCCAACCCCCTACCAGATTATTTCCTTTACTGGACATCAAAGTGAAATGAGTTTCTTAGAAAACAATTTGATAGATCATCCTTAAGCTCAAACATGGAAATTATCTTGACTTGGAAATTATCTTGACTTGTGAATTTTGCCTATTCCGGTTTTATGTACCAACAATCAAAGGGAATTACTTCTCTTCCTTTCAAATTTCTATGTTTAACCGACATCTATAACCCTTGTTTTTCCATTCTTAAAATATTTGACTCACTAGAGACAAGAGACCTAACTGTACAACACAAGCTATACTTAGCCTTCACCAGCAGAGGGCGCCAGACCTCACTACTTTTTTTTTCTTTTCCTTTTTTCTTTTTTCTTTTTTCTTTTTTTTTTTTTTTGGAGACGGAGTCTTGCTCTGTTGCCCAGGCTAGAGTGCAGTGGCACAATCTCGGCTCACTGCAACCTCTGCCTCCTGGTTTCAAGTGATTCTCCTGCCTCAGCCTCCCAAGTAGCTGGGACTACAGACAGGTGCCACAATGCCGGGCTACTTTTTGTATTTTTAGTAGAGATGGGGTTTCACTATGTTGGCCAGGCTGGTCTAAAACTCCTGACCTCGTGATCCACCCGCCTCGGCCTCTCAAAGTATTGGGATTACAGGCATAAGCCACTGCGCCCGGCCCATAAATAACTTTTGATTCCTCAGAAACTTAACTACTAACAGCATACTGATGACAAGAAGCCTTACTGATCATAAAGAGGCGACTAACATATTTTGTTACATGTATTATAATACTGTATTCTTACAATAAAGCAAGCTAGAGAAAAAAAGAAACTCAGAAGGGGTGGTGACTCACACACCTGTAATCCCAGCACTTTGGGAGGCTGAGGCGGGCGGATCACTTGAAGTCAGGAGTTTGAGACCAGCCTGGCCAACATGGTGAAACCCCGTCTCTAATAAAAAATGCAAAAAAAATTAGCCAGGTGTGATGGTGTGCACCTTTAATCCCAGCTACTAGGGAGGCTGAGGCAGAGAATCGCTTGAACTCGGGAGGTGGAGGTTGCAGCGAGCTAAGATCGCACCACTGCACTCTAGCCTGGGTGACAGAGTGAGACAGTCTCAAAAAAAAAAAAAAAAAAAAAGAAAAGAAAAGGGGAAAAAAAAGGAAAGAAGAAAATCAGAAAATGTATTTATAGTACTGTACTGTTTTTACCAATAAAGTAAGATTACATCATCTGTTTACAAGATCAATCATCTGAAATGGCGGACAACCACAGCTGCAGACCTCAGACCTCAATCTATGGTACCTATCAAGCAATTCAACTTTTTCTTATAAGAAACTTTGCAGAACATTATAACGTCATGACTTTTCTCTGCTTCTTGGGAGCCCGTTCGCCAGCACCACTAGTGGCACTTCATGAGTCCCGTAATGTTATTCAAGGTTTATGGTATTGCACTAAACATGATGAAAAATACATGAGAACATGAGAGATCATTTTTTACTACGATAGACCATTTACTGGAGAGATGAACTGCTCATGCAGAGATTAGCGTCACATATTTTCATCGGATACTTACAACAAACTCATCGCAGTTGCAAAAGGAGATGGCTATGAAATTACAGTAGTAGAGAATGTACTAGTTAATTTTATGCAGTTATGACTTAATCCATCTTTACATTTGTTCACATTTCTCTCAACTGCACGTGGCACCACATGTGGTCTATAAAAACGTTTGTGTGCATTAAGTTTTGATAAATGTTAAATTTATAATAGATTTATGTATATTTTATGGTAGTAAATAGATTATCTACATTTATTTTACGTGTTCATGACACACCTTTCTTAATTTTTTCAGTATTTCCAAGCTATGCAGTTTATCCTGTTTTTTTTCAAATTGTCACAAATCTCCAAAATATTTTCCAATATATTTATTGAAAAAATCTGCAGTGAAAGTGGACCACACAGTTTGAACCCATGTTGTTCAAGGGTCAACTATATACTGATTTAAAATTATAATGTGAACGTATAAATCAATTGTTTCATGTTTATTACAATCCAGTAAGCAGCATCTTTTCAGCTAAGCTTTCTTTCAAAATGCCCACCATTTTAGAGTACAAAAATACTTATTTTTGGCCAGGCGCGGTGGCTCATGCCTGTAACCCCAGCACTTTGGGAGGCCGAGGCGGGCAGATCACAAATCGGGAGATGGAGACCATCCTGGCTAACACGGTGAAACCCTGTCTCTACTAAAAATACAAAAAATTAGTCGGGCATGGTGGCGGGTGCCTGAAGTCCCAGCTACTCGGGAGGCTGAGGCAGGAGAATGGTGTGAACCCGGGAGGCAGAGCTTGCAGAGAGCAAGATCGCACCACTACACTCCAGCCCGGGCGACAGAGCGAGACTCCGTCTCAAATAAAAACAACAACAAAAAAACTTATTTTAAGCCAAGTTTAGATCTTTTTGAATTTTTAAATTGAACATGCTGTTGCTATGACAGATTCAATTATGTTTTTAAAGACAAAATTTTAGTGCATTGTTGTCTAGAAGAAAAAGTAACCTACACAGCAGTTTTTCTACCACAGCATGAGAAAGGACACTAAAATAAGGTTATCACAGGTTTGACACACTTCTATGGACACAGAGAAATTGCCAAAAAACAAAAACTGTATAAAGCAGAACACAAAATAAAAACAGCAAACATTAATAGCTTATATGCTGGACTTCAAGGGTTCTTTTGATGCCTCAATCGAAAACACATGAAATGTGAGTGAAAATAATTAAGGGGATAATCTTGACTCTAATATTTTTAGGTAATCTCATTTGCAAACATTACTATTTTAACTAATTATTTAATTGCTTATAATTACTTGTAGCATACACCTCACAATCAATTATATTTAGACACTATGGTCCATAACCACCCTGTGGGCAAGGCGAAACAGGTCTCAGTATTTATGCTAAAGATTTTTTTTCTTTTGTGGACTTGTTGGTTCCATTCCATTCAAAAGTTCTCTGTGGCTCCTTTCCAGTTCTTAGTTTGTATATTATTCTTGAAAAGTTTTAAGTACTTACTTGTGTATCAAGCACAACAGTAGGTGCTTTATTTGTATAATCTCATTTAATCATAATACCTATCTCATACAGCCATCAGTCCAATTTAACAGACATAAATAGAAGCTAAGAGATTAAGTACACTGAGCTTATACAAGATCACAATAATTTCCGTTAAGACTCTAAAACCCTTGGCTCTTCCAACTATACCATGAAGGTTCTCTACAGAATCTCTGTTGTTCTCTATAAATTCAAACGGGGAGAAAAGGAAACAACAGGGAAAAGGGATTGAGCTTTCTTTTGAAAGCAGTGACTGTCAGGCCTGCATCCATTCCTACCATTGTTTTGTTCTTTCGGTATTAAAAATCATCGCTATGAGTTTTACTGAAATGCAAAATATGTCATAGCACTGCTTAAAAATCTTCAAAGACTGGCTGGGCGCCGTGGCTGACGCCTGTAATCCCAGCACTTTGGGAGGCCAAGGCAGGCAGATCACCTGAGGTCGGGAGTTCGAGACCAGCCTGACCAACACGGAGAAACCCCATCTCTACTAAAAATACAAAATTAGCCGGGCATGGTGGTGCATGCCTGTAGTCCCAGCTACTAGGGAGGCTGAGGCAGGAGAACTGCTTGAACCCGGGAGGTGGAGGTTGCAGTGAGCCAAGATTGCGCCACCGCACTCCAGCCTGGGCAACAAGAGTGAAACTCCGTCTCAAAAAAAAAAAAAAAAAATCTTCAAAGACCAGGATGAAGATCAAAATATTTATCTAATGGTCTACAAGGCCCTCAAACACCCAATTCCAGCCTCATCTTGCAGCTAACCCCAGCCAAAGCTTGTTCAAACTCCAGTTCAATTTGCCTTCTTGTTGTTCCTTCACAAAGTGCTCCTTCATGCCACCTCTGAGAGCCTCTGAACAAAGCAGTCTGCTTAGTTTTACCCATATTAATTCAGCAGCTCCCAATTCTCCTGACTCAGGATTCATCAAGTACTCACATCCCAGGCTCTAGGAGCCAGCTACCCTATTTTCTCATAGCACCTGTGTGAGTTTATCTTCTTACTAAAACATAAAAGCTCCTTAAGGGCAGAAGCTATGCAAGCTTTGCTCATCACTGAATCCCAAGGATTCATTGGCAAACAACAGGTGTTTGTTTGTCTTAGCCCCTTCTGTAACAAAAGCTCAGAGTGAGTGGCTCAAGTAACACTTAACAGTTCTGGAGGCTGAGGAGTCTAAGATCAAGGTGCCAAGCATATTTAGCGTCTGGTGAAGGCCTGCGTTCTGGTTTACAGATAGCAATCTTCTTACTGTATCTTCACAAGGCAGAAAGAGTGAGGGAACTCCCTGGAGTCTCTTTTATTAATACAAGGGCACTAATCCCATTTGTGAAGGTTCCACTCTCATGACCCAATCACCTCCCAAAGGCCCCACCTCCTAATACCATCACATGAGGGTTAGGTTTCAACATATGAATTTGCGAGGTGGAGGAGTGGAGACAAACGTTCAGTCTATAGCAGTGCTCAAAACTAAAATTGGGAGTGTGGGGAAATACAGTAAAAACAAAGTCAAATCTCTCCCTTCCCATCTCCTTCATTCTTCTTTCATGATGTGTCCAATGTTATCTTTTCCACTCCCACTCAAACCACTCTAGCCTAGACTCCTATTTTAACAGCATCCTGGCTAGCGTCCACACTACCATACCAATCGTTCAGTATATTAATGCTAAATTAATCTCAACACTTTCAATCTCTAAAACCTTGAATGGCTTCTCTTCTCCATCTGGTACATATTCAAGGTCATTCATAATCAGCCTTTAACTTATTTTTCCAACTTTGTCTCTCATTTCCCAACTTCAATACTAGTGCAGCCAGGTTGACACACCTCAAATTTTAAATAACATTTTCCTCATTAATAGTGACAATAGCTAACATTTAAGTATTTGTCTCAGGCACTATTCTAAGCAAGTTAATCCTTAGAACAACCCTATTATCAGCCCAATTTCATGAGTAAAAAAACTGGGACAGAGGACTACAGGCTGTCAAAGTGGTAGGAGCCAGGATTCAAACTCAGACAGTACAAGTGCCAGTGTCCTACAGTTTTAACTATCACACCATACATCAATAATGTCAGAAAAGGGAGGGGGAAACTACCATTAATCTCACCATAACCCCACTCCCAAGACAAACTGTTTAGTTTTTGATGCAGAAACATGTTTTACAAAATTGTATTTTTCACTTAATTCACAATTTCTGCATGTTAAGTATCGTTGTCACTGTTATAGTACATATCAAGGAACTAAGACACAATTAGCTGTATTCCTCAGATATATGGAATAAAAAATCATGTTATAAAAATTAGCTGGCTGTGGTGGTGCACACCTATAGCCCCAGCTATTCCGGAGGCTGAGACAGGAGGATCACTTGAGCCCAGGAGTTTGAGGCCAGCCTGGGCAACAAAATGAGGCCCCTTCTCTGGGGGAGGGGGTGTTTGAGAATGCTTCTCAAACAGGCAGGAGTGGCTGAGAAGTCTGGGGATCTCTCCCTCTGACAGAGAGAGTGTGTTAAATGGGGAGGTTCATGTTAAGGAGTCTGAAATACAGTAAGTTATTTTTAATAGTTGAGCCCACAGCTATACACCTAAACATCCCTAAGTTATTTTAAAATGTGGCCTTTGCTCAAAGGTAAAAGCTTTTCTTCTCCTAGTTCCACCAGCACTGCCATTATCATTTGCACAGACTTTATCATTCTTATCACACATTATGATAAATTATACCCAAAGCCAGTCAAGATAACTGTATTAAGCACAGGTTTCCTGCCCTCCCCATCCCCAGTGTGATGCTACTTCTAGACAGCTTTAAATCCAATCAATAATTCAGGTTAATGCAAATAAAGATGTCCAATTAATCTTTGTTAAATTCAAATACGTTACTTGAGCTAAATGCTCATATTTTATTTCCAACACTATTCACACACACATACACACCCCTTACAGATTCCTGATTTTTGTCACTAAATTACTGTGTACATCCATGGCTACTTCCTATAAGTCACTGCAACAGAACTGCATCCTGCATTCAAAATTCTTTGTGGCAGCAGAAATTTATTCTTTTAGAAATGCTCAGTAATTGGCCAAACACCCTTATTCAAACCTCCTCCATATCGAGCATCTGTCAAGTTGTACGTACACAATTAGAGTAATGAAGCTTTTACATACATATAAACTTCAGCATCTTTTCCAAAGCATTCTCAAACACAAATTTTTAAGTGGCTGTAGGCAATTTGAGTAATTTTACATTAAAAATAACTTTTGGAATGGTGCCATCAAAGGCTCCGTAAATGCTCTCCCCAGTGAAACAATCGTTAACTGGTGAAAATTATTTTTTTAAAAAACAAAAAACACTAAAAGCCTCTGGAAATTGTCCTAAGGGCATATACCAAATGAAAAAATAATTTATTTAAGAAAATCTACCATATCTCAGTAAGGACAGTCTGTGGCATTTGAGCCAGCTCAGCAGGACAGTAGCTCCACTCCAGGTGAGAACGGCCAAGAACACACCTCCCCCGACCCAGCTCCCAGTTGATGGTATCTCCCCAGGAGGGAAAGGCAGGCAGCATTTCTCAACACCCCCAACTTTGAGTTGCAGAGGCTCTATTGCACCAAGAGTGGCTAAGAAGTCTGGGGCTCTTTTTTCCAGCTAGGCCCCACTTGTGAGGCAGACGCTCTTAACCCCAGGTGCAGCAAGTCAAGAAAAGCGTGGTCCTAATGGCCCCCACCCCACCTCACTCAGAGTCAAGATTCCATGGCAGGCAAAGCCAATCACCCTGCTCAAGAAGCAGAGGTGTCACTCTGAGAAGTGAGCCACAGTCCAACCCAGTTCTGAAGCAGTGGTGTAAAGATTTTGCCCAGGGGGAAAGGCAGGCCGTAAGAACAGAGTTCTGAAGTTGTCTTAAAGTGAACTATTTGAAACAATATGGTAATATGCTGCCTGAGGGTGTGTTGGAAAACAACAGAAAACAGGAGAGATCATGGTAATAAGCAGCTATCAAAAGACCTGTGGTGGACAGCAACAAGTTAAACTACTCAGCTAGCAGCTTACCAGAGAGAACCAGGGAAATAAAAGCTAAGAACCTTCCTGGGGTCAGAACAAACCTCAGACACAGCCTCAAAGATTACTTACCCCTGGAAAGCATAAGAATTTAACTGGATCAGACTGTGGGGCAATTTATGTCCCAAAGAGTCATTTAAATCAACAGACCAATCAGTAGGCAATTAGTAGAGGCTAATATGTGCATGTGATATCAACACAGAGAGAGGTTTAACAGAGAGATCACAGAAACTCACAAAGCCTTGCTAAAATCACCATCATCCCAGGCATGACTAAGGCTACACCCTCTGAAGAGCAACATCACAGGCTGAGGGGTAGGCACTAAAATAGTTCAGCCAGTCACTACATAAATAAGGAAGCAAAAAACAACAAAGCTGCTAGAGGTGTAGGGTATCCAAAGTTGCTATATTATATAAAAGGTCCAGTTTTAAACAAAAAAATTTAAGACATGCACAGAAGAATGTGTGCCCCACACACAGAAAAAAAGTAGGCAAAAGAAACTGACTTTGAGAAGGTCCAGACTTAGCAGAGACCTCAAAAACAGCTCTTATGCTTATGTTCAATGAACTAAAGGAAGCCATGCTTAAAGAAGTAAAATATGACAATTTCTAAACAAACAGAGACTAACAGAATTTAACAACAAAAAGAACCAAACGGAAATTCTGGTGTTGAAAAGTACAATAACTGAAATGAAAAATTCAGCCAATGAGCTGTCAGAACAAAGAATCAGCAAAGATACAGACTGTTAGATTAAGCAATCTGAATAACAGAGGAATAAAAATGAACAGAGCCTCAGAGAAATGTGTGACAAAATAAGCAAACCAACATATGCATAATGAGAGCCCCAGAAACGGGAGAAAAGGGAACAGAAAAGACATTTGAAGAAATCAGAATCAAAAACTGCCTCCAAATTTAATGAAAACCATTAATCTACACATGCAGGAAGCTCGACAAATTCCAAGTAGGATAAATCCAAGATCCAGACTGAGAAACATCATCAACTGTCAAAAGCCAAATACAAAGACAATCTTGAATGCAGCAAAAAGTGCATCCATCACCACATACAAAGGATCATCAGTAAGACCAACAGCTGATTTCTCACCAGAAAACATGAAGGCCAGAAGGCAGTGGGATGGCATTCTTCAAGCACTGAAAGAAATAAAACTATCGTGCCAAGCGCAGTGGCTCACGCCTGTAATCCCAGCACTTTGGGAGGCCAAGGCAGGTGGCTCACCTGAGGTCAGAAGTTCGAGACCAGCCTGGTCAACATGGTGAAACCCCATCCTTACTAAAGATACAAAAATTGGCCAGGCGCAGTGGCTCACGCCTGTAATCCCAGCACTTTGGGAGGCCAGGGCGGGTGGATCACGAGGTCAGGAGTTCGAGACCAGCCTGGCCAACATTGTGAAACCCATCTCTACTAAAAATACAAAACTTAACCAGGCATGGTGGCGGGCGCCTGTAATCTCAGCTACTCGGGAGGCTGAGGCAGGAGAATCACTTGAACCCAGGAGGCAGAGGTTGCAGTGAGCCAAGATCACACCACTGCACTCCAGCCTGGGCAACAGAACAAGACTCTGTCTCAAAAAAAAAAGAAAAAGAAAAAGAAAAAAGAAAAGAAAGAAAGAAAACTATCAACCAAATTTATTTCAAAAATGAATTCAGGGCCGGGTGCAGTGGCTCACGCCTGTAATCCCAGCACTCTGGGAGGCCGAGACTGGTGGATCACCTGAGGTCAGGAATTTGAGACCAGCCTAGCCAACATGGCAAAACCCCATCTCTACTAAAAATACAAAAAAGTAGCTGGGCGTGGTGGCAGGCACCTGTAATCTCAGCTACTCGGAGGTTGAGGCAGGAGAAGTGCTTGAACCCAGGAGGTGGAGGTTGCAGTGAGCCAAGATCGCGCCATTGCACTCCAGCCTGAGTGACAGAGCAAGACTCTGTCTAAAAAAAAAAAAAAATTAATTCAGAAATCAACTTCCAGTATGACAACCGGAGGAGCATGACAAGACACAACCTCAGTGAAATAACACTGGTAAATACAATTATGCAATTATAAGAAAACAGTATGACTGCATATTTCTCCTTTCTCTTAACTGACTTAAAATGCATTGTGTAACACAACATGTGTATAATTCATTGTTGAGCCTACTACATATAGAAGTGTTTCCCAGTAACAACATGAATTAACATGAAATGCATCAAAGACCTAAATATAAGATAAAAAAAACTATAGAACTCTTAGAATGAAACATGAGGGTAAATCTTAATGACCTAGGATTTGGCAATGGATTCTAACAGATACAATACCAAAAGCAGGAGCAACAAAAGAAATAGTTAAATGGGACTTTATCAAAATTTTAAAATTTCTGTGCTCCGAAGAACACTGTAAACAGTGAGAAGACAACCCACAGCCCACAAGTTACAAGAAAAACATTTACAAATAATGTATCCAGTAAGGGACTTGTATCTAGAATATACAAAGAATTCATACAACTCAATAATAATAAAAAGACAACTCAGTTGAAAAATGGGCAAAGGATCTGAATGTGTAAGACATACAAATGGTCAATAAGCATATGAAAAGATACTCAACATTATTAGCCATCAGGGAAATGCAAACCAAAACCACTATGAGATATCACTAGGATGGCTATAATCAAAAAGGCAGAAAACACAAGTGATAGCAAGGATAAGGGGAGAAACTGGAACCCCTGTGCATTGCTGGAAGAAATGTAAAATGGTGCAGCCACTGTGGAAAACATATGGTGATTCCTCAAAAAGTTAAACACAGAATTTACATATGATACATACAGCAATTCGACTTCTGGGTATACACTCAAAAGAACTGAAAGGGACTTGAACAAATACTTGTACACCCATGTTCATAGCGGCATTAGTCACAATAGCCAAAATGTGGAAGCATATGTATCCGTTTGACAGATGAATGTGTCAATAAAATATACATACAAACAATGGAAAATAATCCAGCTTTAGAAAGCAAGGAAATTTTGACATGCTACAATATGGATGAACCTTGAGGGCACTATGTTAACTGAAATAAAGCGGTCACAAAAGGACAAATATTTTATGATTCCACTTATGAGGTACCTGGAGTCGTCAAATTCACAAAGTAGAATAGTGGTTGCCACTTTTCCCCCAACACATTGATGTTTTGTACCCACGAGTAACAGAAGCTGAATGCAGCATGGGGTTGGGGGTTATACGTCTGAACCAGATGCTCATCACCACCACCTCCTAGCCCCACATTATTCTTCTTGGCTTAGTCAGGCCACATGCTCTGTCTCAGAAGTATGTACGCAGTTCCACCTGATATTTATGCATCTTAGCTTTGTCTCCCTAAGTCAGTCACCCCAACCCTCCCCCTTATACCTGCCCCTTCCATCAAGCTACCTTTTTCAAGTCCTATATTTATTGTAGTTTGTCAGAAATTTAGGATCTTCAAAACTGTGCTATTTTACTGGAATTTTTATTGTTTTGTTAGTGCTCTAATTACAAAGTAACATAGCTTTGAAGTGATCAGTTTACTCTTAAGCCCATTTTTCCCTATACACATTGTTAGTTTTTGGTACCTGATTTTTGCAGACTATGAGGTTTTCAACAATGCATATACTGCAACATAGCAGACAGGCCGACAACAGATGATGTTCTAACTCCAGGTATCTTTTTTTTCTCTCTCTCAAGATGGCTAATACCTCCAGAGACTGTTGAAAAGCTTTAATAGGAGAATGTATGTGAAGTACCAGACACACGGAGGGACCCAGTAAAGAGCAGGTGTTTTAACAAGTGCTGGTTATTCCTCTCTTGAAATGCTGATTATCCCCTCTTGACAATTCTTATTTTTGAATCTTCAGAGGGTCCCTATAAATATAATCTCTAGACCAGCCCAGAGGAAAATTATTCTCCCAACTATAAATTATCAGAATTTTCTGCTCCTGGTATACACACCACAATTGCTTAGGTTTTTAAATAAATGAACAGCCTCAACAGTTTTACTGATATAGCTGTTATTCCATTGCATTACAACAGAATCCTACCACATTTTAAAATTATTTTGTCCTATTTTTTAAAAAGTAAATTTCAAGTTAAAGGTATAGGCCGTGTGAAGTGGCTCACACCTGTAATCCCAACACTTTGGGAGGCCGAGGTGGGCAGATCACTTGAGCCCAGGAATTGCCCAGCACACCAGCCTGGGCAACATGGCAAAATCCTTCTCTACAAAAAATACAAAAATTAGCTCAGCGTGGTAGCATGCACCTGTAGTCCCAACTACTGGGAGTGCTGAGACAGGAGGATGGCTTAAGCCTGGGAGTTCAAGGCTATAGTGAGCCATGATCACGCCACTGCACTTCAGCCTGGGTGACAGAGCAAGAACCTGTCTCAAAAAAGGGGGAGTGGGGGTGGTATCTTACCTTCTAGAAGACAATTCATAGCATAATATTCCTATCAGATTTTGTGCTGGCTCTAAAGAAAATTTGACAGCAGGGAAAATTAAACTAGTAATGAGATAAAATTATGTGGTGCTACACAACTAATTATCTGTTGAGTGAAAGAATGAACAAATGAACGACCCTTTTAGTTAGAAATATATTTCCCACTTCATAAATAGAGAAATAACCTAGTAAATACAAAACTGCAGTCCCAGTTCCAGTCACCTAATGCCAAATGCTAGGTTTCCAGCAATAATATTAAGTAAGCTGGCTCAAGCTTGCAAATTCTGGTTCTATCATAACAGAATTTTTAAAAACTAATTTAATCACTTTCTATTTTAATGTTGCTTAAATAAATGCAGAAATGAAATTAGGATTAAATTCCTTATGCTTACTGCTCTTATAACTAAAACCAAAATAAATTTATAAATGGAATACAAATAAAACTATTAATATAACGTGACAGATGGCAGTGTATTACTGAATGCTAAGGCATGGGTTCGAGTTTTGCATGGCTATACCACCATCATATGTTCCTACTTCTACCTGAATGATTACACTACTCTATACACATAGTATCCTGTGACATCATTTGCCCTTGGCACCAACACATTATTAAGCTAACATAAGTACCAAAATGATGTTAACAGTTCTTGATTATGAGGCAGTCATCCGGATAATACAAAAATGCATGTACTAATGTTGAAAAATATCATCAAAACGAAAAGACTTATTTTAAAAAGAAAACTCCTTTTTTAAATCATTACAAAGGCTGTGAAGTTCCGACAAACCCCAGTCCCTAAATCAGCCAATAGGTGAGCAATGTTGACTTAATATTAGACATAAGTCACATCAAATGTTACAGAATGCGGGTATGCCTATCAATCAATCTACTCTGTTGAAACAACAGGTTAAGATAAACTCAAAGTTAGGCCGGGCGTGGTGGCTCAAGCCTGTAATCCCAGGACTTTGGGAGGCCAAGGCAGGCGGATCACCTGAGGTCAGGAGTTCAAGACTAGCCTGGCCAACATGGCGAAACCCTGTCTCTACTAAAAAATACAACAATTAGCCGGGCGTAGTGGCGGGCGCCTATAATCCCAGCTACTAGGGAAGTTGAAGCAGGGAGATTGTTTGAACCCAGGAGGTGGAGGTTGCAGTGAGCCAAGATTGCACCACTGCACTCCAGCCTGGGTGAGAGAGCAAGACTCTGTCTCAAAAAAAAAAAAAAGATAAACTCAAAGTTATCTGTTAACAGCTTTTTACCAATTTTTGACAAAATTATCTAACTTTTCTAAGTTACTAACCCAATCATGAAATGCTAACCCAATACACTGAAAACAAAGATCTCATTTCATTTATGACATTTTAGACAAGGCAGTATTAATAATTAACTTTTTCTTTTTTTGAGACAGTCTCGTTCTGTCGCCCAGACTTGAGTCCAGCGGCGTGATCTCAACTCACTGCAACCTCCACCTCCTGGGCTCAAGCAATTCTCGTGCCTCACCCTCTCAAGTTGCTGGGATTACAGGTGTGTGCCACCACACTCAGCTAATTAATTTTTTGTATTTTTAGTAGAGACAGGTTTTCCCTATGTTGGCCAGGCTGGTCTTGAACTCCTGACCTCAAGTGATCCGCCCACCTCCACCTCCCAAAGTGCTGGGATTACAGGCATGAGCCACTGCACCCAGTCTAATAACATTTTTTATGTGCCTCCACTGGGTGTTCTTTCTGCCTGTATCTTCCAAAACCAGATTGGTTAAATCATAAATGTAAACAATCTGAAAAAGTACACCAAAGAATTTCAAATTATGTTTAATCAATGAGATTATCATTATAAATTATATTTAAGTTTTTTAAAATAACGCCCTTGAGATCTAATTCACATACCATACAAATCGTCCATTTAAAGTGTACACGTCAAAGGTTCTCAGTATATTCAGAGTTGCACAATTATCACCAAAATCGATCTCAGATTATTTTTTCATCACCCCCAAAAAGAAACTTCATACCATTAATAGCATTCTCCCTTCCCTCCAACCTCCCCTCAGTCCCATGCTAATCTATTTTCATATAAATGGCATCATGTGATATGAGGTCTTTTGTGACTGGTTTATTTCACTTAAGCATAACATTTTCAAAGTTCATCCAAGTTGTAGCATGTATCAGTACTTCATTTCTTTTCATTGACAGATAATATTCCATTGTATATTTTATTTATGCATTCATCACTTGATGGACAATGGACATTTGGGTTGTTTCTGTAATAGTTTTACTACACAAATTCCATTAAGAAAGATCTGAGAAGAAGTATCCTCTAAAGTCATTATTTATTTATTTATTTTTAATTTATTTTTTTTGAGACGGAGTCTCGCTCAGTCGCCCAGGCTGGAGTGCAGTAGTGCGATCTTTGCTATAGGCGTGGTGGCGGGCACCTATAATCCCAGCTACTAGGGAGGCTGAAGCAGGGAGATTGTTTGAACCCAGGAGGTGGAGGTTGCAGTGAGCCAACCTCCCAGGTCCAAGCAATTCTCCTACCTCAGCCTCCTAAGTACCTGGGACTACGGGCATGTGCCACCACACCCGGCTAATTTTTTTTTTTTTTTTTTTTTTTGTATTTTTGGTAGAGACTGGGTTTCACCATATTGGCCAGGCTGCTCTCGAACTCCTGACCTCGTGATCCACCCGCCTAAGCCTCCCAAAGTGCTGAAATTACAGGTGTGAGCCACCGTGCCTGGCTGGCTTCTCTAAAGTCTTTATATCTTTGCACAATTAATCCTAAAGATTCGAACACTCAAATTAACACCGTAAGGGCTAATACTCAAAACAGAAAAATCTAAAGTGAAAGCTGTATCGAGTTACTGCAAATGAAATTTTCAAATACAATGTTAAAGCAAAAATAAAAACATTAAAAATTTAAAATATAGTATATAAAAGATGAAAATATTTAAATTCAGTATGTGGTACCTTCTCCCCATAATTATAGAGACACTATTATTAAACAAAAAGACCAGAGGTCAGCAATTTTTTGATAGAATATCACATATAAAATTAGAAGCAGAACAGCTAAAAGCAAGGGATGATCATCTTTAAAACAGGAGAGGTGGCCACATCTGCAATCCCAGCACTTTGGGAGGCTGAGGCGGGTGGATCACCTGAGGTCAGGAGTTCGAGACCTGCCTGGCCAACATGGTGAAACCCCATCTCTACTAAAAATACAAAAATTAGCTGGGCGTGGTGGTGGGCACCAGTAATCCCAGCTACTGAGGAGGCTGAGGTAGGAGAATTGCTTGAACCCAGGAGGCAGAGGTTGCAGTGAGCTGAGATCACGCCATTGCACTCCAGCTCAGGTGACAAGAGCAAAACTCCATTTCAAAAAAAAATTTTTTTTAATAAATAAAAAATAAGAGAGTTGTATGCTAAGGGCCCTTTTAGCTAGATTTTATGAAAGAGCAAATAATACTTGTGTGCCGTTGGAAATGCAAGACAGGAGGCAAAATTAACAAGGAAAAAATGCTAATTAAAAAGGACGATTGAAGGAACTTATATGCAGTAGAGCGCTCATTTACTCAGACATTATGTAATGCAGTAGTTAACACTAAAGACTGAAGATAAACTGCCTTAGTTTGAATTCCTGTTCTACCACTTAACTAGGTGTACAAGCTGGACAAGTTATTCAACCTCTGTGCCTTGGTTTCCTTATATATACAACAGAGACAGTAATATCTACCTTTTAGAGCTGTTGTAAGAATATAAAGAATTTATGCAGGTGAAGCAATTTCATAGATCCTCACACACAGGTGTTAAGTGTTAGTGATTGTTACCTGTGAGAAGTTTACAAAGCAGAATGAGAGAATATGTAAGAACTAAATTGAACTTATAATTTACAATAGAGCAGCACAATATGAGCACCAAGGAAAAAAACATCTAAATTAGAATGGGATATACTGAAATATGTAAGATGAAATGCTGTCTGGGTTTTGCATCAAAATGGAAGGGGGTAGGTAAAAAAGACTAGCCATGAGTTGAAGCTGATTGATGGGCAAATGGAAGTTTATCTACATCTGTGTATGTTTGATTTTTCCTTAATAAAACGCTTGGAAAGGGAGTAAATTAGAAGAGGGTAGAGAGTATCTATTAAAGACTTCTCAGAAGAGGGATTACAAGCATATGCCACCAAGCCTAGCTAATTTTTGTATTTTTAGTAGCAACAGGGTTTCATTATGTTGGTCAGGATGGTCTCGATCTCCTGACCTCGTGATCCACCTGCCTTGGCCTCCCAAAGTGCTGGGATTACAGGTGTGAGCCACCATGACCAGCCAATTAAGTTTATTTTTAAAAGCCTCATTTCAGAAAATTCATTCAACTAGTGATTTTGAACTACAAAAGATGTTATTAGCCAAGCTTCAAATTTTATAGGTAAGCAAGAGTTAAATAGTAAAATGACTGGTGAGCACGTGAAAGTATTCTAAACACTAGACACAAATACAAATTTAAGCCACCAGATATTCCTAAACTTCCACCAAGAGGGCTAAAATTAGAAACACTGACTGATAATAATACTAAGTATTGATAAGGAAGAGCAACACGACCTACTGCTAGTAAGAGTTTAAACTGGTACAACTACTTGGGAAATCTGTTTGGCAGTATTGACTAAAGCTAAACACATATGTATCCTATAAACCAGCAATTCCAATCCTGGATATGCAGCAAAAGACCACCAAAAGACATATACAAAAGTGTTCATGGCAACATTCTTTATATTGGTGAAAACACTGTGAACAATCTCAAACGTCAGCCAGACACAGTGGCTCACACCTGTAATCCCAGCACTCTGGGAGGCTGAGGCAGGAGGATTGCTGGAGCCCAGGAGCTCGAGACCAGCCTGAGCAACATAGTGAGACTCCATCTCTATTAAAAAAAAAAAAAAAAAAAAAAAAAAAAACAATTATCTGGGCATTGTGGCATGTGGCCGTGGTCCCAGCTACTCAAGAGGCAGAGGTGGGAGGAATCGCTAGAGCCTGGAAGGACAAGGCTGCACTGAGCTGTGATCACACCACTGCACTCCAGCCTGAGTGATAGAGCAAGACCCTGTTTCAAAACAAACAAATGAAAAAAACCCACCTCAATCCAACAGAATGGATAAATAAATCATGGATTTAATACAATACTATACAGTAATGAAAAAGACGAAGTTGGCTGGGCACGGTGGCTCACACCTGTAATCCCAGCACTTTGGGAGGCTGAGGCAGGCAGTCAGCAGTTCGAGACCAGCCTGGCCAATGTGGCGAAACCCCATCTCTACTAAAAACACAAAAATTAGCCAGGTGTGGTGGCAGGCGCCTGTAATCCCAGCTACTCGGGAGGCTGAAACAAGAGAATCACTTGAACCTGGGAGGCGGAGGTTGCAGTGAGCCAAGCTCGCCACTGCACTCCAGCCTGGGCAACAGAGCAAGACTCCATCTCAAAAAAACAATAAAGAAAAAGACAGTTAGTGATCATGTATTGAGCAACAGCAGCCAGATACAGGAGTATATAGTGTACTACTCCATTTATCCGAAGTTCAAAAATAGGCATAACATTCATTAAAAGACAGAGGTCAGGCTGGGCACGGTGGCTCACGCCTGTAATCCCTGCACTTTGGGAGGCCGAGGTGGACAGATCACTTGAGGTCAGCAGTTCGAGACCAGCCTGGCCAACATGGCCAAACCCCATCTCTACTAAAAATACAAAATTAGCCAGGTGTGGTGGTGTGTGCCTGTAATTCCAGCTACTCGGGAGGCTGAGGCAGGAGAATCGCTTGAACCCAGGAGATGGAGGCTGCAGTGAGCCAAGATCACACCACTGCACTCCAGCCTGGGCAACAGAGCGAGACTCCATCTCAAGAAAAAAAAAAAAAAAAGAGGTCAGGGTATTTGGGGTTTTACAGGGAGGAGGTAGAGGCATAAGGGAACCTTCCAGGGTGCTGGAAATATTCTGTATCTTGATCTGAATGACTACACAGATGTATATATTTTCTAAAAATTTATCAAGCTATACAATCTAATATTTGTGCATTTTACTGTAAGTTATATATCTCAGTTAAAATAAAATTTACAGTAGATAAGCCACTCAAAAGATAACATCACATCTTCTCTTGGCAGTCCAAGACACTGGTTCTCAAAGATCCCTGAGATCCTTTCAAGAGGTCAGAGAGGTCAAAATTGTTTTCGTAAGACTTTACTTGCCATTTTCACTGTCATTCTTTCTCAAGTGTACTATGGAGTTCTTCCAAAGGCTATATGATGTATTATATCGCAATAGATTGAAGGCAGAAGGACGCAGAGAATCCAGTTGTCTTCTATTAAGCCAGATAGGAGATTTGTAAAACATGTAAAACAATGCCTCTCTTCTAATTTTTGTTCTGGAAAAGTTATTTTTCATAAAAATATCTAATTGACATGCAGTGGGGTTTTGTTACTTTTAAAAGCATACATAACTTTATTAAATGTCTGTTTTCATTTCTAATACAGTAAATAATCAATGGCTGTAACCCCACATAAACAAAAGCTCTCTGGGATCCTCAATAATTTAAGAGTATAAAAGCATCCTGAGATCAAGAAGTTTGAGAATGACTCACCTAAGAAACAAAATAAGCTTCTTTTGCTAGTTCTCTTACAGTAAAATAAGAAATGAGGTATCAACATTTTCTCTGAAACCATCTGTGCCAGATAAAAATCACTATTACTGTATTTATCTGTGTATTTTCATCTTCAATTCGGAAAAAATAATTTCCCCCTAAATACTATTTCCCCTAGCAGGCTATATCACTTTTTAGCAAGTTATGTTATTAAAGCACTAGACTGCAGATGAAAACTTAACCAAACTTTAAGTTGCTCTGCCAACAAAGAAATTATACCCCTGGCTACAAAGTCTATGGTCCCTAAATTCACAGTACAAGCTGTGGGCCAAGCACAATTAACCCACAAGATTCTAAATAAAATAAAGCCCTTCAGACCACACACAGGAGAAACAAGGGGGAGGAGACATTCAAGTTGTTGGATTGACAAGTAAATGGAGGAATATAACCAACTTCTAAACCCATTAAAGTGTTTACCTTCTCTGTTTTCCTTTACTTGACAATTTCTCTTCTCTAGACTACAGATTTTTCCACATCTTTGGGAATAAAGATAAAATTTAAGAACTTAAAAAAGTAGTAGTTTAACTCACCCTCTTGCCCAACATCTTGGTTTTACAGAGTCATGAAGACCCAAGAGGTTAGCTAAGTGATTTAACACAGGGAGTTGGGTAACTGGAACTAAAGCACAGCTCTTGACCAGGCGCGGTGGCTCATGCCTGTAATTCCAGCACTTTGGGGGACCAAGGCAGGCTGATCAGCTGAGGTCAGGAGTTTGAGACCAGCCTGGCCAACATAGTAAAATCCCATCTCTACAAAAAATACAAAAATTAGCCGTGGGTGGTGGTGCCTGTAATCCTAAGCTACTTGAGAGGCAGAGGCAGGAGAATCACTTAAACCCAGGAGGCAGACGTTGCACTGAGCTGAGATCACACCACTACACTCCAGCCTGGGTGGCAGAGCGAGACTCTGTCTCAAAAAATCAATAAAATAAAAAAAATAAAACACAGATCTTGTGACTCCAAGTCCAGTACCCTTCCACTGACTACATTCTCACTTAAAATAGTAAAGCTAACCTCCAAAATAGGAAGCAATGAAATAATTACAATTAAACCATCAGATTATTCACCTATGTTTGTATATCAAAGTATTTTAGGGCAAAATAACATCTACACAAACCAAGGAGAGGCTACAATTAATGCTCTCTGGATGCCAGTCTAACCCTTTGCGGGGAGCGGGGGGGGAAGATGACACTTGTGCTTTGATAATCCACTGTTTAAGGAACCACATTGAGAGAGTAGTCATTCTGTAACCCAGATTCCCTTCTCTTAATGACCTTTCAACAGACCTCAACAGACAGCAGCTCTCAGTGAGGAAAGGGAATTGGAGGTGGCAGGAAAAGTTGAAAGGGAAGACAATAGAGGTGTTTTGCTTTTTAGCTCAGTACTCCATTCTGTGGCAGAAAAGCCAAACTCAAATTAGCAGCACCTCCCTCATACCATGGGAGCACCCCATTGATCACCCCATTGATCTCCTTCCTTTATTCCATTCCCTAATCATTATTTCTTATCTTTCAGAAGAACGGTTAAAATACCATCTCAATCCCCCGACACTCAACTCTCCAACACATCTGCCACGAATGCCATCAGAATTATCTTTCAAAAACAAACACAAATCAAATCTAATGTCTCCTTTCACTTAAACTTGAAAGTACATCTCTCATTACCTTAACAGTAAAAGGCAAATGTCCTAACAGGGCACTCAAGGTTACCCCTTGTGATTTTAGCTTCACTCAAACTACCTTTCAGTTCCATCTCCCATAACCCCTCCCCTCCCAGTATCTCTAGTGTTCCTTGCACACTCTCTTACTAGTTCTTACTCTGAAAACACTATACTTTCACACTTGCATTGCTCCACTTCAAATAATGGTTCTCAATTTTGCCCCCAGGGCACAACTGGCAATGTCTGAAGACATATGAGTGGGGTAGGGGCTATACCACTGGCATCTTGTGGGTAGAAGCCAGGGCTGAGTAGGACAGCACCTCACAACAAAGACTTATCTGGCCCAAACTGTCAATAGGGTTAAAAAACCCTGCCTGATCTCAAGTTGATCCCTCTGACCGGAAGTCCCTGCTCTAATTAATAGGGCCATGAAAATAGGACATCTTTGAAGACCTCACCCAATGCCAAACAATGATTTCTCCATCTCTCCTACTACACTTTTCACACCTCCACTTAATACAGCTGTAATTGCACTGTATAACTGTCTGGTTCACCATACTTCAGAGCCTTGAAAGTAGAGAATCATCTTTATATACCCTCTGGTGCCTAAAATGGCACAGGTTGAGCATCCCTTATCTGAAAAATCTGGAATCCAAAATGCTCCAAAATCTGAACTTTTTTTTTTTTTTTTTGAGACGGAGTCTCGCTCTGTCACCCAGGCTAGACGGAGTGCAGTACCGCGATCTGGGCTCACTGCAACCTCCACCTCCTGGGTTCAAGGGATTCTCCAGCCTCAGCCTCCTGAGTAGCTGGGATTACAGGTGCACACCACCATGCCTGGCTAATTTTCATATTTTTAGTAGAGACAGGGTCTCACCATGTTGGCCAGGCTGGTCTCGAACTCCTGACCTCAAGTGATCTGCCCGCCTCAGCCTCCCAAAGTGCTGGGATTACAGGGGTGAGCCACCGCGCCTGGCCCCAAATTTCGGATTTTGAATTTTCACTCACCCGCAAGTAATATTCCAAATATTCCAAAATATGGGGGAAAAATTACAAAATCGGAAACACTTCTGATCCCAAATATTATGGATAAGGCGTACTAACTGAATCTATATTAAATCAATGAATTCAATTCAATCACAGTAAGGTAGCACTGACACGATTCTCCTTCCCATAATGCACCGAGGATAACAAAGCAATCCTCAGCTGACATTGATATGGCTCAGATAACGACATGCACTGACATCAGACAAGAAACACACCAGGCACGGTGGCTCACACCTGTAATCCCAGCACTCTGGGAGGATGAGGCGGGTGGATCACCTGAGGTCAGGAGTTCGAGACCAGCCTGGCCAACATGGTGAAACCCCATCTCTACTAAAAATACAAAATTAGCCGGGTATAGTGGCACCCACCTGTAATCCCAGCTACTCAGGAGGTTGAGGCTGGAGAATCACTTGAACCCAGGAGGCGGAGGTTGCAGTGAGCCGAGATCACACCATTGTACTGTAGCCTGGGCAACAAGAGTGAAACTCCATTTCAAAAAAAAAGAAAAAAGAAATACACCTGTAGTCACTACAGTAGGTTCCTCCTCCAACACTCAGTCTGGCCCCACAATCCCTCTTGCCTCAGCTCAGCATGCTCCAAGTCAACTCTTAAGAATCCTGGATAATTAATTATATCTACAAAGGACACAGTAAACAGATAATATACACACTAATTAAATGAGTAAATGAGATTTTCTATATTTTCAAAAGTCTGGACAAATGCTGTACATAGCCAGTATCCTCCTTTCACATTCCCGAAAATGTGAGAGAAGTCAAAAATTTCAAAAACAACAGTCACGTTTTTAGGGGTTTTTCCCACTCACAGAGTACAGAAAATTTTATTTCTAATTATACCCTCACCTTTCAAATGTAAACTTCATCATACATTTGCCTCACTTAATTCCTATTTCATTCTAATTATTTCATTCACTATTTGAACAAAGCCAACTAACCTAACCAATGAGCACAACCTAATCCAGTAAGGTTTAAGATTCATATCCCTAACCAGTTCCCTCTGTCTCAAGGATATTTAAGACCTCCAGGTAGGCCAGGCATGATGGCTCATGCCTGTAATCCCAGCACTTTGGGAAGCCGAGGCAGGCGGATCACCTGAGGTCGGGAGTTCAAGACAGCCTGACCAACATGGAGAAACCCCAACTCTATTAAAAATACAAAATTAGCCGGGTATGGTGGCACATGCCTGTAATCCCAGCTACTCAGGAGGCCGAGGCAGGAGAATCACTTGAACCCAGGAGGCGGAGGTTGTGGTGAGCCGAGATCCTGCCATTTACTTTTTTGTTTTCTGCTCATTCTTATAAAAAGGCAAAATACATCGGAACTTGCACATAAACACAAGATACTGCCGTACAAATACAGCAAAGCTGCTGAAACCAAACTATTCTCAGGCAATACCACCTTGCAATAAAAAGAAATCCCTTTCATCAGCTAATGTACAGAAGTTCGAACCTGACTTAAGGAAAGGAGGTTCAGAGTTGTTAACATATAGTGTATCAAATAGGAGGGTCAAGCACAATGGCTCAGGCCTATAATCCCAGCAACACTGGGAGGCCAAAACAGGAGGATCGCTTGAGGCCAGGAGTTTGAGACCAGCCTGGGAAACACAGTCAAACCCCTGTTCTCTAACAAAAATTAACCAGGTGAGGTGATGTCGGCCTGTGGTCCTACTTACTCGGCAGGCTGAGGTGCAAGGATGGCTTGAACCCAGGAGTTCCAGGCTACAATGAGCTATGACTGCGTCACCACACTCCAGCCTGAGTGACAGCGAGACCCCTCCTCTTAAAAAAAAAAATCACTGCTCTTAACTAGGGGCTGGCAAACTATGGTAACAGACCAATTCCAGTCTCCTGTTTTTGTACAGCTCACAAGGTAAGAATGGATTTCACACAGAACGTCTGCAATCAATTTGATGACAGGGAACACTGAACTTTACCCAATAAAGCAAAATACTGTATTACCTCCCCTCCACACACACACACCAAATTGTTTTTCTCATTAGACCTAAGTTATACATAACTGTATTTAATTATATTTTTTATTTCACCAATAAAAATTTTACCCAATGTCCTCAATTTTGCCTCTTAGCCCACGAAGTCCAAAGTATTTACTATGTGGCCCTTTACAGAAAAAGTTTACTGATCCCTGTGCTCTGAACTCCAGAGATGTTACCAAGCAGAGCAACAAAAACTTTGTACACTACACCTCGACCAGAGAGAAAACACTGTTAGGCAGAAATGGGTTCAATACTATACGGTAACTTCCATGCTCTCTGGGGTCCGAGTTAATAATGAGCGGCCTTACTTAGGAGTTCTAAGTAACCAGTTAACAGAAAAGACTAGAAATGAGAGATGTAACCAACAGCCTCAACTTATAACTCTCAATAGCCACCAAAGTCAGCAGGAATAAAATGGACATCAAGGATACTAACAGGAGGCTTCGCCACTCCCTTTTTCCTTTCCACCCAATTCACAGGCTCTGTAGAAGATGGGATCTAATATCCAAGATCACCAGCTCAAACTCATCCCAAGGAAAACAATTCCTTTGATTATGGTTGACTAACATGGTGTTCAAAGCTCACATGATTAATAAGAATAAACTGAAGGGTGCCATAAAATGAAGATGCATCAATTCTGTACAAGAGGTTGGAGGTACTGCAAGTTAAATACTGCCCCAGATTTTCCCATTCAGGTAATCAAATGGTTATTGTAAACAGTATTATTCTAGGTGCTCTGTAATATACAAAGGTAAAGGACAGAATCCCTGACCTTATTATCCATTACCAGGGAGACAGTTTAATGTTAATTTTATGAGTGACTACAGAGAATTTAATAATTAATGTGATTTGACACATATAGATATAGCTTCATAAAGAAGGTAGTCTATGGCATGCTATCTTGGTCAAGTTACTTCACCTTTCACCTCTTTGAGCCATTTTTCTCATCTGAAAAATGAAGGGTCTGACTAGAAAGAATTGAGATCTCTTCCAGGATTTCTCATTGTAATGAGATTAGTAAGAAAAGTGACTCCCAGAAGTAAAAAGATTTAGCAAAAAATAAGTAAAATAGCAAGAATGTGATAAACTATATTCATCCAACAGTTACACTAAATGTCTATATGCCAGGCACTTTCTAGGTGCTAAGGATATTATCACTGACTTAGAATGAAAGCCACTAACCTTAAAAGATAGAATTGTGAGGACAAAATTAATCAAAACACCTAAACAAAGTAAATTAAATAGAAAAACACACTGTATAGAGATAATAGAGCATCAATACAGCAAAGGAATGGCAGGAGTAAGGGGTGACACCAGAGTATGTAATTTCTGGTCAAAAATTAACAGCATCAGAAGTACAGCTATTCCTAAAGCCAGTATGCCAAGAATTCCAAAAGAACCTATTTCTACTATACTTGACATTTGGGCTCACTGGAGAAAACTGGAGTTCAGAATGAAATTCTATTTAGAGTGACAAAAAAAATTCACTTGGCATATACCATAACAAAGTTTTTTTAAATAACAACTTAATCCAATCTCTCCTACGAGGTACATAAAAGAATGCCAGAAAATTAGCACTAAAGACTTTAGAGATCAGCTAGTCCAGCCCACCTCACTTCATATGTTAGCTTCTAGACAACAGTAATCTCTAGAACAGTGCCTAGCACACAGCAGATGCCCCAGAAGTATTTGTTGAACGGATTAAAAAGGAAACAAATGTCTTAACAGATATTAATGTTTATAGTAGAGCTGGAACCGTAACACCGAGGTGCTAAGTGACAATAAATTTGATATATATGTGCACATATACTGTATATAATACATGTGAGTGTGGAATCCCTGTCTCTTCTAGTGTTTGAGCTTTTCACTACATGTTTGTGTTTCAGTCTGGAATTTTTGACTGTGTGACTAACAAAACGAAACTCAAGCAAGAGTACTGCTGCCTAATGGTGGAACACATGACATGCAAAGGGTCTCAATTCTCCCCTTTCCAAAAGGGACTGCAAAAAAAAACCTCTGGTTACACATCAGACTCACCTATAGAGCAAATATATATTTTGAAAAAGCTCCACAGATGATTGATACACAGAGGTGGTAGAAAATCCTTGTTAGGCAGTGATTGAGAATAAAATTGAAAATCCATTTGCTGCCAAATATAAGGTATGTGTGTATACACACGTTGAAGACACCAAGATTTGGCATGGGTATCTTTGAAGAATAAATTTTAGGTAAGCGATCTCATCCTAACAATATACTTTTTCACAAGTTATTCTTTAAAAGTATATTACAATGGTCATCACTTTATAATCCACAATAAATGATAAATTCAATGCCCAATATAGATAAGTGTTAGAAGTTTTAAGTCTTTTTCCTTATTACATCAACTTTTTTCATGATCCTTATAGTCTCATTTTCTATAATTTAACAAAAAGATCTTCGGGGAATCTTGTGTCACACTAAGAATGCTCATAGGGCCAGGCCCAGTCGCTCATGCCGGGAATCCTAACATTTTGGGAGGCCCAGGTAGGCAGACAGCTTGAGCCCAGCAGTTCAAGACCAGCTTGGGCAACAAGGCAAAACCCATCTCTATAAAAGACAAAAAAAATACAAATAGCCAGGCATGGGAGCACCTGTAGTCCCGGCTACTCAGGAGACTAAGGGGAGAGGATCACCTGAGCCCAGGAGAGGTGGAGGCTGCAGTGAACCGTGACCACTCCAGCCTCAGTGACAGAGTGAGAATCTGTCTCAAAAAAAAAAAAAAAACAAAAACAAAAACAAAAAACCCTCATAGATCCTAAACTCCTATAGGCTTCCCTGCTGCCATGCCCCCACCATGCAGAATTTGGTCCAATGGACCAAGGGGATTAAGAGACAGAAACTCCAAATAAATGTCTGTTATTGTTATTTCATTCGTTCCATAAAACAAGTATATATCAATCCCAAAACAACACAAAATTCAAAACGCTTAATCAAAATCAAACTGATTTTGACTAAGACAAATAAAACTCTAAATTCTCAAACTGAGATAACAGAATTTCATGTGACACTAAACGGTAATTTGTGGGATCATTTAAATAAATTACTAGGAGACAAATGCACAGTTTCTACACCTTTTAGGAATGTTGTGTAATATTTTGTCATAAACGCAACAACTAAACTATCACCCTGAGCACGCTGGAAGATATATGGAAGGGGAGAAACCTATTTGCCACATAGCTTTTAACATCTCCCTTGGGCAACCAAGATATTTATCAAATTCGAGACTATCTTGATAGTCTTAAAAACTAAACTATATCTTAACTTACTCTGGTACGAGAAACAAACCAAAAGCTCTAAATGCTTTTTTAAAAATAGCAATCAGTGTCATTTCACTAACATAGCACAGTAGTCGAAGCACCACTGGTTGAACCTGACAGACCTCAGACCCATCGTAAGGCAATAAATGGAAAATGCTTAACAGTGCTGACAGACAATTAATGCTCAAATGATAATCATGCTAATAACTGAAAACAATTGAGAAAAAAATCCATTTTCTTATTTATCCACTTGAAAGTTCTAACAACATGATAAAAACAATAGCCCAGTGGTTTTCAACTCCAAATGCATGTAAGAATCATCCACAATGCTTTTAAAATATACCTTTGCCCAGGCTCCCTATCAGACCAACTAATCAGTCTCTGGGGGTGGAACCCAGGGATCAGTTTTTTTGTTGTGGTTGTTTTTTAACCCCGCAAAGTGATTCTCATGTCCAGTCAGGGTTGAGGTCCAATGCACTAACTCTTTCCCAAATATTAACGTTAAACTCTATGTTAAAATAATACAAGAACTTAGCAATACACAGAATGGCTTTCAAAAACACAGCTCCTAAAAGAACCAAATGAAAACTAAAATCCGGTTTTTTCCCTTTTTGAAAAAAAAAAAAAGAAAAACAATTCAAGACTCAGAAAACATACCTACAAGAGGGGAAACATAATGTAGGCTACCATAAAAAGTAATACGTTCTTTCAGAATAAAAATCAACTAATTCAATCTCAGGATAAGACCCCCCTCACCTTCACTGCCCAAAAGACTTAGAAGAACACTAATCCATTAACACACACTGCTAGATATTTCAAACAACTAATTCTTAACATCTGTTTTAAACAAAGATTGGTTTTAATACTAAAATTTTGAAACTAAAACGTTAGAAATTGATCTTATTAAATAAAAATAAGCTCAAAGACACTTGTGTGACCAACTAATCAAGAACTGGATGATTAGCAAATTCATGACAAACATCCATTTCAAAACCATAAGCTGCATTATTACCACCATGTCAAAGAAAAATCTCTGAGAAGATAGCAAAGAAATCTCATACCTTAAGATATTAAAAACAAGACTCTGGAAGAAAAAAGATCTAAAGTAAATCCTACTTGAGCATTCCATAGATAAAACATGAGAACTGGGAGGTCGACACGGGCGGATCACGAGGTCAGGAGATCGAGGCCATCCTGGCTAACACGGTGAAACCCCGTCTCTACTAAAAATACAAAAAATTAGCCGGGCGTGATGGCACACGCCTGTAGTCCCAGCTACCAGGGAGGCTGAGGCAGGAGAATCCCTTGAACCCGGGAGGTGGACGTTGCAGTGAGCCGAGATCGTGCCACTGCACTCCAGCCTGGGCGACAGACAAAAAACAAACAAACAAAACCATGAGAACTATGGACTATGGAACACCAAACTAGAGACCCCAATAACCTGGTGAAAGGTAAAATCTGCCCTTCAAAGTTCCTTCCTGAAGTAACTTAAGATTCTCACATGTACTGTTGCTGGTGCTATTACTCCCTCCAGAAATTCTCAGAAACTACCAAGGTCAGCAAACAAAAGAAACATGAGAACGTTGATAACCAGAATTACAAGTTACATGTTCATGCAAAAAAATACAAGAAAAGGCGTAGAGAGAATTCATATAGTCCAAACGTCCTATTTTTAAATTAGAGAAAACAAAACAGTAAACTACCAAAGACATTTTGAGTTCACCTGTGGAACACCAATTCCAAATACTTCAAGCTTTCACTCCACCCAAAAGCTGGAACGATAAAGTTTAAAGGGTTAAAGTTAGATGTATGACACAGCACATGAGTTTAAAAATTGAGAAAACGAATGTTGACACTTTTTTATATTTAATACATAATTCTTCAAGAATTTGAAGGCATTTGCTGAAACCAAAATGGCAGCCCAGCGAATTAGAAGACGAGCGAGATCTAAAGGAGAGTTTGTAGTCTCTATTTTTAAGTTCAAGTGTACTAACCAGCCAAGCTAGTCATGGTTAAGGAGTCCTTACCTAAGGGTAATCAGCTCCGAGAGGGTTAAGTACCTGCTGGAAAGTTTCCTAATCAATGCACCCCAAATCATTCTTCCTCAAAAGTGAAAGTATACAAACGTTAAGTAGATTTAGGGACTCATGGGTTTCCAGGTAAAAGAACAGTACACATACTTCTCTCCCCGAAAAATAAAGCATGAATATTTAATCTATACCTACAACTTGCTTATTTAAATTAAAAGACAATCTGAAACAATCATATACACCTGTAAACTGCACCGTGTAAATTCAATTAACGTTATAACTATGGAACTTCCAAAAAATAACATGCTTAATTTAAGCAGGTTCTACTAGAAATTTTGCAAATTCTCGTGTAAGTTCTAGTCGCTACAGAAATCCACACAAATAATTTAAGAAGCCATCTACACACCTGCTGTATAACTCTTTAACTTATTTCACAATGAATGAAAAATCAGCCATTTATCCAACCCTAAGCCTCACGTCACAAGAATCTGAAGACCTGATCCCTACCAAACTCGCACATGCTAATATTTGCAGAAACAGTTAAAAATAGAAAGGTAACAGGTCCAAGCTAGCTTGGAAGCGATTTCTGCATTCAAAAACCCCTTTCACGGCTTTGGCCCTCCGCAAATAAAGCGGGGCGAAGGAGGTGTAGGAGGCCGATAACCCAGCTCCCACTCCAGGAGCCCAGGGCCGGGGAGAAACTGCGGGTTATCGCGGGAGGGTGGGGGGAGGCGGACAAGTCGTCAGGCCTGATAGCCAGGCGTAGCCGAGGCCTAGCTCCCCGGCTCCAAATCACTCCACCTCAGTAATGGCGTTTGGTGTCAAGTGGAACCAGACCGGGTAGGAAAGCGGCCGCCGGGCGGGGGGCGGCCAGCCCCCAAACCGACCCGGCCCCCGGGTGCGGACGGCGGGGGGGCTGCCCGCCACGCCCGGAGACTCCATCCTCCTACTCGGCCCCAGACAGGACGGGAAGGGGGAGGAGGGGGAGGGACGGAGCCGTCAGCCATTTTCCCTTACAGTCCAAAACACACAGACACGCTCTCGGGACACCGGCTCCACACACAACACGGGCCCACGGGCCCGCGCGCCCGCCCAGCCCGGGCCGGAGGAGGGGGAACGGGGAAGCCCCAGCCTGGCCGGCAGCCGCCGAGGCAAGAGGCTCGCACACACGCACACCCCCCTCGCCCTCCTCCCCTCACCCACATCCAGCTGTTGGCCCCGGGAAAGAGCGTCGCCCCAGTGCAGCTGGCCACTCACCGCACGACACAGACGTCTTCTCGCAACCAGGGCACACGGAGGCGGGAGGCACCAGGCGACGGTGGGGCTGGGTCCCGGGACGAGACCTACCCTGGGTGCATCCCAGGCCCGGGGGTGACCGGCAACAAAGTGTATCGAAAGGCTGCGGCGGCCGGGCTCGGGGCTGCGGGCGTCTCAACCAAAAGGCTGCACAGCGGCGCCGGAACTCGCTCCTCGCCGCGCCCGCCTCCTCCTCCTCCTCCTTGGCCGGCGACGGCCCTCTTCCCCTTCTCCCCTCAGGCTGGGGCTCTCGCAGAGCTCAGACGGGCTCCGGGCGGTGCGTTTCTCCTGCGTCACCTCCTCCTGCTCCTCCTCCTGCAGCGACGGCTTCACCTTCCCCTAGTCGCCGCCTCTGTCCCCGCTCCAGGCCCGGTGGCTTTGAAGTAGCTCGCTCCTCGCTCCCGGCGCCGACCCAAGCACCGGGCGCTAACGCGGCCGCCTCCCGTGAGAGAGAGGCGGCGGCGGCGGGCTCCCGCGAGGCCCAGGAGCTGTGTAAGGCGGGGAGGGGCTCGGCGCGACAGAGGCCCTGACGGGGCCGGGTGCGGAGAGGTTGCGGCTCCGGCGGCGGCGGAGACTAGCGTCCGCAGCCGCGGATGCCCGTCGTCGTCAATATGGCGGATCCGGCAAACCAAAAAAAAAAAAACCGCTCGGCCAGTGGCGGCGGCGGTAGCGTCGACGGCGGCAGCAGCGGTGGCGGCGGCGGCGGCGGCGCAGACTCCCACTAGCCCCAGAGCCGCCCAAGACCCGAAGTTCTCCGCCCCCGTCAGGGCCCGCCCCTCTCAGGCCCCTCCTTTCGGCCCTCCCCCTGCTCCTGCCCAGCCCCCTCCCGCTCAGCTGCCCCCTCTTCTCTCCCTCCACCCCGGGCCGTCAAGGCTGGGAGAGCAGCGCGAGCCGCTGAGGGGGCTGGGCTTGGGCGCGAGCCGCCGGGAACCCGGAGAGCTAGGGTGGGGGAGGGGAAGACAATGCGGTAAAGATTGTTCGCGCAGTACTGTTTCTTCCGGCTGGCCCCTTCAGGGTCGTGCTACCGCCAGAAATCCTGTTCCATGCCCCTCGGCTCAGGAGCGGGACGAGCGCAGAGGTGGCTCTAGGACCGAAGATGGGGAAGGGAGGCCCGAAAAGATCTGGCACACCACTCGGGAGGGGCTGGGCGGCAGGGACTGGCGGGGTGTGTGGCCACGACAGGGTTAATCGCGTGAGCCGCAGCCGCGTCGCTCATAGTTTGACTCGGGCCGCTTGTTTTTGTTCCATTGTGAACCGTGGCCCCGCCGACAAGAACCCGGATGATGACGTCACCGGCCTCCCCCTTTTCCGGGACCGTGGGGGGAGGGGCGCGGAAAGATGAGATCTCGAGACCACGCGCTGGGCGGTCGCCGCCGCGGTGCCTGGAGGTCCCGGCGGTGCAGCTGACCCGCGTCACGTGACGCACGAGCTGGCCGGGCCACTGGCTGCGGGGGCGCGAGGTCCCGAGGGCCTGGCCACCTGCTTGGCGCCGATAGGGGGAAGGTGTGGCTATCTCCCGCAGCGGAAGGAGGGGGCGTGGGGAGTGAGGTCCTTTTCCCCACCCCGCGAGGGAGGTGCTCTGAGAAACTCTTTCACACGATCATGCGGCATCACTACCTCAAAGCGTTTAGGCGTTCTCACAGCCTAGCTGACGGGACTGACCACCTTTTTGGCCATAGGAGCCCTTCAAACAGACCAGCAAAGAAAAAAATTATAAAGTGCCCCAGACGGCCTAGCGAATAGGCCGTACTTGATGTGGCAAGATTAGCCTCCATTGCCAGATCATCAGCACAATTCGGTGTTAGGACCCGGAAGAAACTTATGAACCCATCCGCTGTGTCATGGACTATTTTCTACATGTTTATATTCCAAAGTGCGGGCATAGGAAAAACTTAGGCTAATCTCAAATTAATGGGGTGCTTGGAACAAATCTGTACAGTCTACCTAGGATGCCCAAATGAAGAGGAAATTAACAGTTCCTAATTTACAGATTTCCTTTTGACTTAAAAAATACCTGTGGACATCAAATGGCATGCAAAATCATAGTAAAACCCTACAAACCGAGATCTATTTTATAGAGAAGAGGGTTGAATTTAGTTATGCTATGATTATATCAGTTTGTAATAAAAGACTGTTAAAAATGGAACCAAACTAATGTAGGTGACAGTGAAAGCAAGTTACTGGTATCTTAAATTTTTAAACCATTTCTCTATTTAGCACAAGATTGTTTACAAATTTTTCACCACAAATTATCTAATAGGGTATCCAAGATGTATCATTCATAGCCCTAATAACTCTTAGCATATGTTACCTTGTTTTTATAATTATTTCCATGAATCATTTGCTTCCCCACTAGCTCATGGGCTTCTAAAAAGCAGACACGACCACCCGCGTACACTATAGGCTGTTATTTTCGATTTTAGATAAGGAAACAGAAAGGGTAAATGATTTCCCCAAAGTCAGGATTGGAAAGTGTTGAACACTGGTCTTTTAACCCTATCAAAAGTGCACCTTTAACAAGGATGTCCCCTCTCACCAATTCTGTTCAATATTGTACTTGCAGTTCTAGCCTGAAAAAGAAATGAAAGGCATCCAGATAAGAAAGGAACAATTAAACTATCGCTACTTTCACATGACCTGATTTTATATATAGAAAATCTTGGGAAATCCATTATAAAAAAAATAAAGCCAATAAGCAAGTTCAGCAAAACTGCAGGATATAAGATCAATATTTAAACATCAGTTATAGTTTTACACACTAGCAATAAACAATCTGAAAATTAAGTTAAAATTCCATTTACAATAGCATCAAAATCAATAAAGTTAAAAATCGATTTAACAAAAGAAATGCAAGATTTGTACATTGAAAACTACAGAACATCATTGAAAAACATTAAAGACTGAAATAAATGAAAAAATCCCATATTCAAGGATTAAAAGACATAATACTATTAAGATAGCAATACTCCTCAAATTGATCTACAGAGTCAATGCAATCCCTATCAAAATCCCAGCAGGCTTTTTTTTTTTTTTTGCAGAAATGGACAAGATGATGCTAAAATTCATACAGATAAGGAGTTTCCCCCCCACCTCGCCACTAGCCAAAACAATCTTGAAAAAGAAGAACAATGTTGGGAGGGCTCCTACTTCCTGATTTCAAAACTCACTATGAAACTGTACTGCGTAAGGACAGGTATATACGCCAATGGGATAGAATAAGGAGCTCATAAATAACCCTTAACATATATGATCAACTGATTTTCCACGAGGGTGCCATGACCATTCAATGAGGGAAAGGATAGTCTTTTCAATAAATGGTGCTGGGAAAACTGGATATATATATATATATATATATATATATATATGCAAAAAAATGGAGTTGGATCTTTTCCTCACATAACATACAAAAATTAACTGAAAATGAATCAAAAACCTAACCATAAGAGGTAAAACTATAAAACTCTTAGAAGAAAACGTGACAGGGAAGTTTCACAACATTGGATTTGGCAATAATTTCTTGGCTATGACAATAGCACAGGTGGAAAAAATAGACAAATTGGAGTTCAACAAAATTAAAAACTTTTGTGCATCAAAAGACACTATTAACAGAGTGAAAAGGCAACCTACAGAATGGGAGAAAATATTTGTAAATAATATATTTGATATGGCATTAATATCCAGAACATATAAAAAACTCCTACAACTCAACTCAGCAAAACGAAAAACCCAAGTCAAAAATGGGCAAAGGACTTGCAGAGCCATTTCTTCAAAGAATATATGTAAATATCCAATAAGCACATGAAAAGACACTTAACATCATAGTCATTAGAGAAATGCAAATCAAAACCACAATGAGATACCACTTCACACCCATTAGAAAGGCTATTAACCAAAAAAATAATAATAATACAGTGTCCAGCCAGGATGTGGAGAAATTGGAACCCTCCTACATTGCTGGCATGAATGTAAAATGGTGCAGCTGCTGTGGAAAACAACATGGCAGTTTCTCAAAAAGCATAAAATTACCATATGACCCAGCAATTCCACTCCTAGGTATATACCCCAAAGAAGGGAAAACAGGGACTGTAACAGACACTTGAACACCACCGTTCATAGCAGCATTATTCACAATAGCCAAAATGTGGAAACAACCCAAATGTCCATCAACAAATGAATGGATAAACAAAATTTGGTGTATACACACAATGAAATATTATTCAGCCTTAGAAAGGAATGAAACTCTGATACATGCTACAACATGGATGAACCTTGAAAACATTATGCTAAGTGAAAGAAGCCAGACACAAAGGCCACATATGGTATGGTTCCACTTATATGAGGTACCTAAAGTAGTCAAACTCATAGAGACAGAAAGTAGAATAGAGGCTACCAGGGGCTAGGGGGAGGGTAATAGGGAGTTGTTTTATGGGTTCAGAATTTCTGTTTGAGATGTTGAAAAAGGTTCTGGAAATGCAAAGTGGTGATGGTTGCACAACATTGCAAATGTACTTAATACCACTGAATAGTACTCTTAAAATGGTAAATTCTAAGTTATCTGTATTTTACAATAAAAAAAAATGAAGAAAAGAAAATCCAGCCACATACAATTTCATATGGTTTAGGCTATACATTACTCTCCCACCAGCTGTTTTAGTCTCAACTCTCAAGTCAAGCTCACCACCAACTGATGCCTTGTGCTCTCTCGAGCTACCCAGAGGGTGCACCTTGGCTCCCAGGGTAGATTTGGCCTACAGGACTGTCCCCTTTTGAGATCTTCCACTTAGTTAATGGGATAGGAAATAAACAGTTTTGAGTTAAAAGAATAGGTTTATTATCACAGTGCAACTCCTTAAATTAAAATCCATATAGTCCAGGTCTTTCTTCTTCCTTTGTTTGGGTTTCTCTTTTCTAACACCTGTCCTTTAGTTTTCAAACTGTAATTTTTTTTAACTTCCTGGTTCTGCTTTATTAGGGCAAAACCTTATTATATTACATTTCCTCATGAAATTTCTCATTGCTCTCTCTCCCCACTCCCCCTGCTCCAGAAATATCTGATAAGTATACTCATTGTTTACTAGGACACTTATCTTAAATCATAGACAAATTTTCCTGGATAAATTGATGTTATTTAATATTTTCAGGGGTACAAATTTTAAAGTTCTATAGGCAAGGGGTTATATGCTTCATACCTGTGGAAATACTTTCTGGGCTAATGGCCAAACTAAAATAGAAGAGGAGGGACCTTTGATAATATGTTCCCTAGAGAAGGCTTTGTGATTGAATGGAATGAGCAAAGTCCACAATGAGTTACTATTTTTAATATAAAAATACAATAACTAAAAATCTAAGTAGGTGGTCCCACTTAATCTTTATGACAACAGGCAGAAAATGTAGCTAGGGAAAACAAGAGATAATTAAATGATCACAGTTGATAATGTGCTATTGCTCATGGTGTCTAAAATTTGACCAAATTTTAGACACCAGTGCCTAACAACCTGCTTAGAAGTAGTCTGTCCCTCCTGCTCTGTGGGAATGTCTCTGAAACTGACCTATTCCCAGCCAAAGACTTGGATGTAAGGACAGCAAGAGTAGCCCCAGCCTTGGATCATCCCTGAGTTCTGGGGACATAAAGGAATCTAAAGCAAAACTACCATGTATCTGCCCACTCAAAGGGGACCAGCTACCTGGTCTTAGTCATGGTACATGGGGCTTAGTCACCAATCAATACCACTGACATTAGAAGGAGAACATCGAGGATAAGCTAGTTAGAAGTGTTATCAACTCAAAGACTATTTCATATTAGTAACTGCACAAAAGTCTTGAAAACTTGCAGCCCATGTATGAAAGAAACTTGACAGTTGTCTCAACATTGATCATCTTTTTTTTTTTTACCCCAAGTTGTTGTTTATTTTCATGAGGGGGGGGAAAGAATCCTTTATGATAGTGAAAGTATACTTTATTTTTTTGATACAATAGCTGCCAACAATATACTGGTGTTGATGTTCCAAAAAGAAAAGAAAATACATGCATGCTATAATAAGCTTTCATTTGCCTGTTCAAGAAATTCTAAAGAAAATACTCCAATTCTGTTCAACATTATGGCTTGAGAAGTTGAAATTTTTCCATGATGAAAATATAATTTGTGTGGCCCAAACTTTGACTATTTATAAAGGATGGAGTTTTTAAAAGCCCAAATATATCAATAATGAATGCTCCCCTCTCTTTGAATTAAATGCTTAATTCAAATTAATGTAAGAAATTGGTGAATCATTAAACTTGATGAAATTTCCATCAAAATTTTCATGAAAAAATACATTTCTATTTCCTCTCCATTTTTACTTCGTAGATATTTTCTAAATAGGTTTAAGTGCACAGAAATAAATACTATCTACATGCAACTCTGGAGCGATTCAAAACACAACAGAAATAAAGTTAACATGCCTAAATCCTAGAGTTTATCCACTTAGTGTAAGAATAAATGTCAGAAATCTCTTAATTGTAAACAGATTGCTCAAGGATTTAAAGATAAATTGTGAAAGTCAAAATTACCAAGAAATAAAATCTTATTTGAATTTTATGACAAAAGTTAACAGTCGTAGTAAAAGAAGACAACAGAACTGTATAGAAAATATGCATCTACATCAAAAAAGGGAAGTTTTATCAACTAGAATAGTAGAGAACTTTCCAACTGTTGAATACAAAACTTTCTCAGAATCCCTTGGAAAACAGTAAGACTTTCCATTCAGACTCCAATCTCCTCATTGAAATAAATACAAAAGGTGTTTAAATGAAGAGGAATGATTTGTTAGTTGTAAAAATAAAATCAGATTATTTCCATTATGCCAATTTATATACTGCACGAACTGTCTACCATGAAAATTTTATGGTCCAAATTTCTCAAGATTTTAAGCTATGCTCTTTCCACATACAGTGGGATTAAAGCATGTTGTCAGATCATCCTTTTAACTAGGTAGCTTTTGTCCATTTACCAATTTCCATTTGATTTGACTAACGTCCCTGATAAAGTAGTATCTGTCTTTCAACAACAAAAAAAAATAATTCTGATCATCAAAATTACAATGGACATACCTTCCTCGAACGTGGCCAAGTGTAATCACTGGGTTAATAAAAAACAACAGAATAAATATCCAAAATGAAAATACTCTGAGTTGGGCCAGACGCAGTGGCTCATGCCTGTAATCCTAGCACTTTGGGAGGATGAGGAGGGTGGATTACAAGGTCACAAGTTCAAGATCAGGCTGCCTAGGATGGTGAAACCCCCTCTCTACTAAAAATACAAAAATTAGCTGGGCGCGGTGGTGGGCGCCTGTAATCCCAGCTACTCGAGAGGCTGAGGCAGGAGAATCTCTTGAACCCGGGAAGAGGAGGTTGCAGTGAGCCAAGACCGTGCCATTGCACTCCAGCCTGGGCGACAGAGTGAGACTCCATCTCAAAAAAAAAAAAAGAAGAAAAGAAAATACTTTGAGTTTCAGAATGAATTTTCATCACTCTAGTTTGAAGAATGGAGCTCTTTCCTCTGTTAGCCCTCCACCCTGCACTAAATATTACAAAAATCCAAAAAATACATAAATATTCCTTATACCATGCATTATGCACCAGTTTGGGGTTGCCTGATAAAGTCGTAGCTACTATTTAAACAGACATTGCACTTCAAAATTCTGCCATCTATGCACAGTGAATAGACACAATGGTGAGGGCTCCTGAAAGATGGCAGGCTACCTCTAAAGTGAAAAGTTTGTGGTGGAGTGTCTCCAAATTAAAAAGAGGGGAACACGGGTACAGAGGTAGGCAGGGTAAAAGGATTTTAAAATAATACTGCTTAGGAGTGTATGTGTGTGTGTGTGTGTGTGTGTGTGTGTATATATATATATATATATTTTTTTTTTTTTTTTTTTTTTTGAGATGCAATCTCGCTCTGTCTCCCAGGCTGGAGTGCAGTGGCGTGAACTCGGCTCACTGCAACCTCTGCCTCCCAGGTTTAAGCGATTCTCCAGCTGCAGCCTCCCACGTAGCTGGGATTACAGGTGCGCACCACCGCGTCCTGCTAATTTTTTTTTCTTTTTTTTTAGTAGAGACGGGGTTTCACCATGTTGGCCAGGCTGGTCTTGAACTCCTGCTCAGGTGATCTGCCCGCCTCAGCCTCCCAAAGTGCTGGGATTACAGGCACGAGCCACCGCACCTGGTCAAGGAGTGTATATTTTAAGATAACTACTATACCTTGTCTACCCTTGATCCTAATCCTCAATAACTGCATGTTCGTGCAAAATACAATTTCTACTCTATAAGAAGAAGAGTAGCCTGTTAGGAAAAGCATATTCTTAGGGGAAGACATGAAGACATCTCTTTCATAAATGCGATTTTACTTGGTGGGTCTTTTGGCATCACTATATGCTATTTCAACCTCCTTATCACTGGGACAGGTATTGATGAACTCGTCCCTACTATATGCATTAGTTAGGTATCTCCAGATGCCAGTCATCTCTTTTGGAATATCAAAGTTGTGATATTTTTTGGCCACCACCTTGACAATATGCAGTTTGGGGAGCAGGCTGCAATCAGCTAATGTCATTTCATTGCCATCCAGAAATTTATGTGTAGAAAACTTAATGTCCTCTATACTATTTTCATCAATTTCATCAGGGAGAGGAGAATTCAGATATTTATCCAGTTTCTGCAGGGTTTTCAGGAGATCCTTCTCCAGTGCTTCATTAGCCTCTCGCCTTCAATTCTTGATAAATGCAGAGAATTTGGCAAAGATGTCCATTCCAGCAGTATTTGATTCTGGGTGTTTTGGTGAAAGCTTTAAGTACTTGGGAGGGCGTAAGACTTCTTCAAGAAATTCCTCAATCTTACTTACATCCGTTTTGACTTCACTGTTGAAACTTACAAACGGTGGGTGGGTCCTGGGAGCTAAGTTCTGAAGGTCTGCAGGCTTCCATTTCAGGTCAACAGTTGTGACACTAAATACAACTCCTTTGAGTCAACGAATCATGAAGAACCTCTGGGAAAAGGGGCAGTTTCCTATGCTTTCACCATCACTGCCAGCTTTGACGAGGAGCTCAATGAGGGGCTCTTTGTCCTCCTCCTTCAGCCCGTTCAACGGCATCGACAACGCCATGGCCGGCTCGGCTGCGCTCCGCAAACGGCGACGGCTGCTGCTGCTGCTGCTGCTGCTGCTCCTGCTCCAAGGCTGCTCCGACTGCCGGCTCCCGCCGCAGTGCTCTCTGGACAGTACGGCGTCTAACTGGCCGCGGCCTCGGCCCCTCAGCACCTCCCCACGCCCTGCGCACGACCAAAGTTGATCATCTTAAAAACGTACTTGATATTGGCCGGGCGCGGTGGCTCATGCCTGTAATCCCAGCACTTTGGGAGGCCGAGGTGGGCGGATCACAAGGTCAGGAGTTCGAGACCAGCCTGGCCAACATGGTGAAACCCCATCTCTACTAAAAACACACAAAAAAATTAGCCGGGCGTGGTGGTGGGCGCCTGTAATCCCAGCTACTCAGGAGGCTGAGGCAGGAGGATCACTTGAACCCGGGAGGCTGAGCTTGCAGTGAGCCAAGATTGTACCACTGCACTCCAGACTGGGGGTCAGAGCAAGACTCCATCTCAAAAAAAACAAAACAAAAAGTACTTGATATTACTAACAAGTTGTGAAGCTGAATAAACATTTCTAAATTATTAATAAGAAAAGGCCAGGCGAGATGGCGCCTGTAATCCCAGCACTTTGGGAGGCTGAGGCGGGCAGATCACGAGGTCAGGAGATAGCGACCATACTGGCTAAACGGTGAAACCCCGTCTGTACTAAAAATACAAAAAATTAGCCGGGCCTGGTGGCACGTGCCTGTAGTCCCAGCTACTCAGGAGGCTGAGGCAGGAGGCTGAGGCAGGAGAATCGCTTGAACCTGGGAGGCAGAGGTTGCAGTGAGCTGAGATGGCACCACTGCACTCCAGCCTGGGCGACAGAGCAAGACACCATCTCAAAAAAAAAAAAGAAAAGAAAAGAAAAGAAGAAATTTTGATCAACCATGGTTTTTTTTTTTCCTGGATTTTGCGCTGTTTAATTTGTCAGCTGTTTAAATCTTGCCATTTGTGGTGATTTCTCATTGTAAATATTCCCTTTTGTACCTAATTTTGCATTTGTAATTTTGAAATTTTTTTTTCAAAGAAGGCTCCCATAATTGTGTAAGCATCAGGCTTCATAAAGCATGGGTTTGCCCCTGTGAAGAGGAATAAGGTAATAATAAATAATTAAAGGCAAAGCCATGAAGGTACCCATAGTGTCATTTGAGAGTCTGTGTATATTTTGTTAGTTTCTCTAGTTAAAAAACAAAAAGATTTTTTAAAATCCCCCCAGCAATTTAGAAAGCCAAGAAAAACCCAAACGAAATAAAGATACGCAATGAGATGAAATATTTCTTATTCTGATTTTCAAAAGAACTTTGAGAGGCCCAAGTGGTGGAAGCTGAGCCCCCAGGGCCTGGGCATCAAACTGGATGGCTTTGCAGGAAACCCGAAGAAGAAATCTGGGGTAGGAGCAAAAAGGAGGAGGGGTCGCTGAGAGAGCAAGGATCAGCCAGGGCCTGTAATACCACCACTTTGGAAGGACGAGGTGGGAGGATCACTTGAGCTCAGGAGTTTGAGACCAGTCTGGGCAACATAGGGAGACCCCATCACTATAAAAAATAATAATAAATTAGCCAGGAATGGTGGCACATGCCGGTAGTCCCAACTATTGGGGAGGCTGAGGCTGTAGTGAACCAAAATCACACGACTGCACTCCAGCCTGTGCGACAGAACCAGGCCTTGTCTCAAAAAAAAAAACAAAAAGCAGGGCCGGGCGCAATGGCTCATGCCTGTAATCCTAGCACTTTGGGAGGCAGAGGCTGGTGGATCACCTGAGGTCAGGAGTTTGAGACCAACCTGGCCAATGTGGCGAAACCCCGTCTCCACTAAAAATATAAAAATTAGCCAGATGTGTTGGCACATGCCTGTAATCCCAGCTACTCGGGAGGCTGAGGCAGGAGAATCGCTTGAACCCAGGGAGCAGAGGTTGCAGTGAGCCGAGATCACGCCATTGCACTCCAGCCTGGGCAACAAGAGCAAAAGAGCGAAACTCCATCTGAAAACAAACAACAACAATAACAAAATAAAAAATAAAAATAAAGATTTGAGGAGTAAGACCTGAAAAGTGCTGGAGGGACCCCAGAGCTGACCCCAGGCCAACCTGCCTCTCTGCATCTCCACCTTACCTTACCCCAGGGGGCATCACTATTAATATTCCACCAGAGTTTATTAGCCAGTGTTTTAGGTATTATTTCACTCCTTTTACTGTAGAGTTTTTAGATCTTTGGGGCTTTTAAAAATAAAAATAAAAAAAAATAAGGCTGTACCTTAAATATTTTATGTAAACCACCATAGCGCAAAATAATTTGATCCTTTTGTTTTTACTAGCGAAATCGTGTTTATTTCATCTAGGCCTAAGAAGTACATATTTTCCCAGGAGGAGATATCACCAGTTTGTGGCACTAATTATGCCTCATTCCTGACCCTATGCTAGTTCTAGTAAATCCATTGCTCCTTAGCAGTGGTATATCTCAGATATATATCTACATACCGTCTAGAGGATTCCAAATTTTCCAGCCATATTCACAATCAAAACTGCACTGCAGTCACCCAGACCAACCATTTGCTAATTCAAGTCAGACATCAAGTCAAATTCTCGACATGACTGCAGCCTGGAGAAGCTTCAGTTCTGTCCTGCTTTCTGTCTTAGCACTGCTATTTCTTCTTGACTAGCCTAGAAGTCTTGTAAAAAGGGAGATTTTCAACCAACTCTTCCTTTTGCTAGAGTTTCTTCAAAGTCTACTCTAATTTGGAAATATTACTACTTATCTCAGAAAAAGTAAACACTTTTAAAGCCCATAAGCAAATATGCTCATTTGCTACCAATTCATCTACTATAACATCATTAATTTGGATCTCACTAAATTAGAACATGATATTCTAGACAGCAACTGTCTTGAATTTTATGCTTATCCTATCATTGGGGGAAAGAAAAAAAAGAAAGCATATTCAAATCGACAGTATACACAAAATTATAAGAGAATTATTTATAATCTAGTCTCTATTACAGAGTTGTTTGGAATATTTTAGAAAAATCTGCTAAAATGCTAAACTTCTAAATCATTTTTAGTAATTAAAGTAGCTTCTCTAAAGCATGTGAAAGGGCCCTGTTTCCACACAGAGCTTTCTAGAATCAAGAGAGCCAGGGCCAAGTTAAAGAGGCACCCCCAACGACTCTACTGCAGGCTACTAAAAGTTTCAAATTGGCCAGGCGCAGTGGCTCACGCCTGTAATCCCAGCACTTTGGGAGGCCGAGGTGGGTGGACCACCTGAAGTCAGGAGTTCGAGACCAGCCTGACCAATATGGTGAAACCCCCCATCTGCTAAAAATACAAAAATTAGCCAGGTGTGGTGGCAGGCACCAATAATCCCAGCTACTCGGGAGGCTGAGGCAGGAGAATTGCTTGAACCTGGGAGGCGGAGGTTCCAGTGAGCCGAGATTGCTCCACTACACTCCAGCCTGGGTGACAAGAGTGAGACTCCGTCTCAAAGTAAAAAAAAAAAAGAAAGGAAGAGGATTAGAGAAGGAATAAAGGTAAAATAGAATATTTTATTTTTATTTTTAATACATCTAATAGATAACAGTTTGTTCAAAATAATAATAGCAGTGATTCAATATTAGCAGTATTCAGTATAGCTTATGGATAACTGAAATGAATGACAGCAATGTTATAGGGGTGTGAGAGAGGAATTGAGAATACTCTGTTATAAGATACTTGTATTACCTGTCAAGTGGTGGTGTTATTTGAAAGTGGACTTAGATTAGTTGTAAATGTATACTGCAAACTCTAGAGCAACTTCTGAAAAGAAAGAAGTAGAATTGATATGCTAAGAGAGGAGAGAAATTAGAATCATATAAAATGTTCAACTGGCCGGGCACGGTTGCTCATGCTTATAATCCCAGCACTTTGGGAGGCCAAGGCGGGCAGATTGCTTGAGCCCAGGAGTTCGAGACCAGGCTGGCCAACATGGTGGACCCCTCTTTCTACCAAAAAAAAAACAAAAATTAGCCAAGTGTGCTGGCGCACGTCTGTAGTCCCAGCTACTCAGGAAGCTGAGGTAGGAGGATCACTTGAGCCCAGGAGGTCGAGGCTGCAGTGATCCAAGATCATGCCACTGTACTCCAGCCTGGACAACAAAGCAAAATCCTGTTTAGAAAAACAACAACAACAACAAAAAAAACGTTCAGCTAACACCAGAGAAGGCAGAAAAAAAGTGTAAGGCAAAAACAACAACAACAACAAAAAAAAAACAAAGAACAAGGATAATGAATAGAAACCAGTAACAAACATGGTAGACGTTAATCCAACTGTATCAACAGTCACTTTAAACATCAGTGGTCTAATTATTATAAAATACACCAATTACAAGACAGAAACTGTCAGAAGAGATTAAAAAAACCCAACACCCAACTATTTGTCATCTAACAGAAACCAACTTTAAATATAAAGACATAGATTAAAAGTAAAGGGATGTTAGCTGGGCATGGTGGCTCATGCCTGTAGTCCCAGCTACTTGGGAGGCTGACATGGGAGGATGGCTTCAGCCCGGGAGGAGGAAGCTGCAGTGAGCCAAGATCATTCCACTGCACTACAGCCTGGGTGACACAGGGAGACTCTGTCTTAAACAAACAAACAAACAAAAACAAAAACGAGTATAGTCAATTTTTACATGCATACATATATGCTCTTTATTTATTTATTTATTTATTTTGAGATGGAGTCTTGCCGTCACCCAGGCTGGAGTGCAGTGGCCGCCTCCCAGGTTCAAGCGATTCTCCTGCCTCAGCCTCCTGAGTACCTGGGATTACAGGCACACGCCACCATGCCCGGCTAATTTTTTTGCATTTTCAGTAGAGACGGGGTTTCACCATGTTGGCCAGGCTGGTCTCCAACTCCTGACCTCAAGTGATCCGCCCCCCTCGGTTTCCCAAAGTGCTGGGATTATAGGCGTGAGCCACCGTGCCTGACCTACATATGCTTTTCACATATTTTAACAATAATATTAAATCATTTCAGTACTTATGTGCTAAGCACTGTTCTAGGCACTATATGTGTATTAATTCCTCGTTCTAGGCACTATATGTGTATTAATTCCTTTAATCCTTATAATAAACCTGTAAGTTAGGTGGTATTATCATCTTATTTTAGATAGGAAAACTATGGCATAGATAAAGCATCTGGCTGGAGTCATGTGATTAGTAAGCACAGAGCTAAAATTCAGACAGACCCCACCCAGTCAGGCCCCAGTGTCTGTGTTCTTAGCCTTTCTATATTACAACTGCATATAAAGATAATCGTAGAAGTGGCTTAGCACAGTGTCTCATCCACAATATTAAGTGCTCAATATTATCATTATCATTTTTACCATTATTACTATGCTTCATTGAATCTGAGGTGCCATCAATTGTAGATACATCATTATTTTATGTGCCATTAACAAAGAAAGAAAACACTGCCAATCATAACTGAAGGCTGAGTGTTCTAAAGTGCATTCCAATTTCAAAGATGTGAGGAAATTGCACTTCGTAGAGTGAATGAAATTCAGTATTGTTATATATAGTTTCTCATTTAGTATACAGCTGCTTTGAATACCATCCATGTACTAAGGATCCCCAAATTTACATTTTCAATACTGACCATTTCTTTAAATTGTAGACCTGCATATCCAACTGCTTAGTTGACATCTCCACATGGATGCTAATAGACATCTCAAAAATTAAATGCCCAAAACTGAGTTCTCAATAGTCTTTACCATATCAGTATATGGCATTTTTATTCTTCCGATTATTTAGTCCAAAAGCTTTGGAGTCAGCAAATTCTGATGTCTCTACCTTCAATATAAACCTAAAATTCTACAACTTCTCACTACTCTCATTGCCAATACACTATTCCAAAGCACCCGTGGCAGAGATGGCTAGCTCCTCACCTGATCCATGCTTTCCTCTTCTTCCTGGGCACACATTTCCCAGCCTCCCCTTGCAGTTAGATATAGTCATATGATGAAATTGCTTTATAAGCAATGAAATATGAGAGCAAATTTCTCATGCCACTTTTAGTCTGCTCCTATAAAACTCACAAACATATTCCTATGTTTTTCTCCTCTGACAGGTTGCTGCAGTAGGGATGACTGCATGCGACCCCCAAGGATGACCTTGGTGGCCATGTGCTGAAGGTAGCAAAGCTCTTGTCACCCTGGGTTTCTGAATGACTGCATGGAGGAAGGCTGCCCCATTGACCTGTTCACCCACATAATACTTTAAGATGAGCAATAACAAAACGTGTTGTATTTGAGCCAGTGTGCAGTGACAAAACTGATATTGGAGGATACAACATGGAGACCCATGTTAAAAAGCAGCAAAATTCTTGATTAAAAAGTCGCCTGTAATAAATTAGAAGTCAGATCAAATGTCTCCTGGGCCTATAACTCTAGGGAAAAAAAGATAGAAAGCAATTTTAGGTATGTATTGATGGTTACTTGCTGTATTTAGCAAGGTATTACATGAAGACAAAAGCTGACTCAAGAACCGGCTGGTTCAATAGCAGAAATGAAAGAAAATAAAGAGTTAAAATAGGCCGAGCACGGTGGCTCACGCCTGTAATCCCAACACTTTGGGAGGCCGAGGTGGGGGGATCAAGAGGTCAAGAGTTTGAGACCAGCCTGGCCAACATGGTGAAACCCTGTCTCTACTAAAAATACAAAAATTAGCCGGGCGTGGTGGCGTATGCCTGTAGTCCCAGCTACTTGGGAGGCTGAGGCAGGAGAATTGCTTGAACCCGGGAGGTGGAGGTTGCAGTGAGCCAAGATCGTGCCACTGCACTCCAGCCTGGGCAACAGAGCAAGACTTCGTCTTGAAAAAAAAAAAAAAGAGTTAAAACAATGCCGCACACCAACGACCATCTGATCTTCAACAAAGTTGACAAAAACAAGCAATGGGGAAAGGACTCCCTATTCAATAAATGGTGCTGGGATAACTGGCTACCCATATGCAGAAGATTGAAATTCCACCCCTTCCTTACACCATACACAAAAATCAATTCAAGATGGATTAAAGGCTTAAATGTAAAACCTAAGACTATAAAAATCCTGCAAGATAATCAGGAAATACCATTCTGGAATAGGACCTCACAAAGATTTCATGACAAAGATGCCAAAACCAGTTGCAACAAAAACAAAAATTGACAAATAGGACCTAATTAAAGAGCTTCTGCACAGCAAAAGAAACTATCAACAGAGTAAACAGACACCCTATAGAATGGGAGAAAATATTTACAACCTATGAACCCGACAAAGGTCTAATATCCAGAATCTGTAAGGAACTTAAATCAACTAGAAAAAAAAACAAACGACCCCATTTAAAAATGGGCAAAGGACAAGAACAGACACTCTTCAAAACAAGACATAGACACATCCACAGGGAAGTGAGGGGAGAGAGAGCATCAGGACAAATAGCTAAGGCATGAGGGGCTTAATACCTACGTGATGGGTTGATAGGTACAGCAAACCACCATGAAACATGTTAACCTATGTAGCAAACATGCACGTGCTATACAGGTATCCCAGGACTTCAAATTAAATTAAATTAAATTAAATTTAAAAAAACATACACATGGCCAACAAGCACATGAAAAAAGGCTCAACATCACTAATTATTAGAGAAATGCAAATCAAAACCACAATGACCCCAAAGTCCCCAAAGTCCCCCTGCCCTTAAGTCAAATTAAAAAAAACCACGGCCAGGCACGGTGGCTCATGCCTGTAATCCTAGCACTTTTGGAGGCTGAGGCGGGCGGATCACGAGGTCAGGAGTTCGAAACCAGCCTGACCAACATGGTGAAACCCTGTCTCTGCTAAAAATACAAAAAAAAAAAAAAAAATTAGCTGGGCATGGTGGCACACGCCTATAATCCCAGCACTTTTGGAGGCTGAGGCGGGCGGATCACGAGGTCAGGATTTCGAGACCAGCCTGACCAACATGGTGAAACCCTGTCTCTACTAAAAATACACACACAAAAAAAAATTAGCCGGGCATGGTGGCACATGCCTGTAATCCCAGCTACTCAGGAGGCTGAGGCAGGAGAATCGCTTGAACCTGGGAAGCGGAGGTTGCAGTGAGCTGAGATCGCGCCACTGCACTTTAGCCTGGGCAACAGAGCGAGACTCCATGTCAAAAAAAAAAAAAAAACCAACACGAGATGCCATCTCACACCACTCAGAATGGCTATTATTAAAAAGGCAAAAAACAACAGATGCTGGAAAGGTTGTGGAGAAAAAGGAATGCTTATACACGGCTGATGAAAATGTAGATTAGTTCAGCCACTGTGGAAAGCAGTATGGCAATTTCTCAAAGAGCTCAAAGCAGACTTACCATTCCACCCAGCAATCCAATTATTGGTATATACCCCGAAAAATACAAATCATTCTACCATAAAGACGCATGCATGCATATGTTGACTGCAGCACTATTCACAATAGCAAATATATGGAATTAACCTAAACAACCATGTATGGTAGAATGGATAAAGAAAAGGTGGTACATATATACCATAGAATACTATGCAACATTAACAAAGAACACGATCATGTCCTTCCCAGAAACATGGATGAAGCTGGAGGCCATTATCCTAAGTGAACTAACACAGGAACAGAAAACCAAATATCTCATGTTCTCACTTATAAGTGGGAGCTAAACACTGATTCCACATGGACATAAAAAAGGGAACAATAGACACCAGGCCCTGCTTGAAGGTGGACAGAGGGAGGAGAGGAGGAATCAAAAAACTATCTATTGGTTATTACCTGGGCGGTGAAATAATCTGTACACCAAACCCCTGTGACATACAATGTACCTATATAACAAACCTGCACATGTACCCCTGAACCTAAAAGTTAAAAAGAAAGAGTTGGGAAATTTGGGGATACAGGGTTAGAAAAGCTCACAACTTCTATATCCCAAATAAGAAGAGAGGAGACCGAAAAAGACTTTGTGTCACAAAGTGTACGGGAAGACTTTGTCATGATATGCTGGTGACGCTGCACATCTTCATGTAGGCCACACAAGCGAGGCTTGGCTGCAGTCTGACCTGAGTGTTGGCAGAATGCCCCCCGATTCTTCCTGGAACAAGGGGAGATAAGGGCAAGGAACTGCTGCAAGGCAGTTTCATGTCCTATCTTGTGAGCTTTTGACCCCTTGACACAATAGTCCATAAAGACCCCTCACTTAGAGGGACCCTGCCCTAAAGCAAAAATTAGATTAAGGGTGGTGGTGCCCTCACCTAAGCCTGTTGCTTGAGATGACATTGAGGTAGCCAACATTAATTTGAAAGAGAAAGAAGCACAGGAACAAGAAACAAACACTGCAAAAAGGAGACTTTACCACTATGTCTAGGAAAGTACATTGGGCATAGTTACATTACAGCGCATGGAACTGTCTGGAAGCAAAGAGATCTGAAGCCTTCTATGGTTTTGAAGGAATTAAATTACCAAAGAAACCAAGAGCCTGCTCTCAAACGCTTCGAGGTGTAAAACAACCCTTGGGCAGGAAATGATCAGAGAAGGCTGCCATGGTCTCCAATCCCCATCATTATCTCTCTGACTTCATTTCTTACTTTCCCCGCTCACTCCCTCCGTTCCAGCCAGCCTCCTTACCATTCCTTTAACAACAAACATGCTACCACCTTTGCCTTTGCTGATTCCTCTGCCAGGAAAAAACTGTTTTTCCTGTGGATCCCAGGCCCGGTGGATCCCAGTCCCACACTGTGATCCCAGTGGATCACTGTGGATCCCAGCCCCAGGCCTATTTAGGGGAAAGTGAAACAGTCTACCTTTCTTCCTGCAAGCTGCCACTCCCACAGACATCCAGGTCCACTGTTGCCATAAAACAAAATCTAGGTGTAACCTAATTGCCCTGCCACCTGTTCATGCAAGAACCTCAACTCCCCACAAAAAGCACCTCATTATTTCCAGGAGTTGCTGGGGGTTGTCACACATACTTAGGAACAAGTCCACTGCAACAGTCTCTGTAAGACTCTACTCTCAGCTGGATACCACAGACACTGCTGCCACTCTAAGGGCTTGGTTAGGGTGTTGGTTTTTCCTGCAGGATTGCAATAGTTCTCCCCTGGTGGCCCCCTGGACTGTAGGGGTCTGCAGAAGATGTGCGGTGGTCTGTGGGTGGTTGGGATGAACAGCTCTCCCCCCATGTTATCTTCTGCTAAATCAGTACAGGGCAGTGCCAGATGGAAATATAGGCTAAGGCAGCTATTGGAAGTCTGTAGTAAGAGAAGGGCATTAGTGCTCTCCAGGTATACATTTTTCTCTCTTTTTTTTACTGACACGGTATTACTCTCTTGCTCAGGCTGGAGTACAGTGCCTATTCAAAGGTGAGATCACAGCTCACCACAGCCTTAACTCCCTGCCTTAAGCAATTCACCCACTTCAGCCTCCCAGGTAGCTGAGACTATAAGCATGTACCATCATGCCTGGTTAGAGAACACTTGTTTTTTTTGTTGTTATAGTTGTTGTTGTTTGAGATGGAGTCTCACTCTGTCACCCAAGACAGAGTGCAGTGGTGCAATCTTGGCTCACTGCAACCTCCGCCTCCTGGGTTCAAGCGATTCTCCAGTCTCAGCCTCCTGAGTAGCTGGAATTACAGGCATGCCCCACCACACCCAGCTAATTTTTGTATTTTTAGTAGAGATGGGGTTTCACCATGTTGGCCAGGCTGGTCTCGAACTCCTGATCTCAGGTGATCCGCCTGCCTCGGCCTCCCAAAGTGCTGGGATTACAGGCGTGAGCCACTGCGCCTGACCTTTTTTTTTAAATTAATTAATTAATTAATTAATTTTGAGACGGAGCCTCACTCTGTTGCTCAGGCTGGAGTGCAGTGGCACGATCTTGGCTCACTGCAACCTCTACCTCCAGGGTTCAAGCAATTTTCCTGCCTCAGCCTCCCGAGTAGCTGGGACTACAGGCACGCACCACCATGCCCAGCTAATTTTGTATTTTTAGTAGAAACAGGGCTTCACCATGTTGCCTAGGCTGGTCTCGAACACCTGACCTCAGGTGATCCGCCCACTTCAGCCTCCCAAAATGCTGGGATTACAGGCGTGAGCCACCTTACCTGGCCACAATGGAGATTTTTAAATTTTCTTTATTTTTTTGAGATGGAGTCTCACTCTATCACCGAGGCTTGGATGCAGTGGTGCGATCTCAGCTCACTGCAACCTCCACCTCCCAGGATGGAGAGATTCTCCTGCCTCAGCCTCCCGAGTAGCTGGGATTACAGGCACGCACCACCATGCCTGGCTAATTTTTGTATTTTTAGTAGAGACAAGGTTTCACCATGTTGGCCAGGCTTCTCTCAAACTCTTGGCCTCAAGTGATCTGTCTCCCTCGGCCTCCCAAAGTACTGGGATTACAGGCGTGAGCCACTGGGCCCGGCCACAATGGAAATTTTTTTATAATTCAAGTGTAATTTGAAAATTGAGGTAAAATTATTATTTTTTTTTAAATTTTTTTTTTGAGACGGAGTTTTGCTCTTGTTGCCCAGACTGGAGTGCAATGGCACAATCTCGGCTCACTGCAACCTCTGCCACCGGGTTCAAGTGATTCTCCTGCCTCAGCCTCCCGAGTAGCTGGGATTACAGGCATGCACCACTACGCCTGGCTAATTTTGTATTTTTAATAGAGACAGGGTTTCTCCATGTTGGTCAGGCTGGTCTCGAACTCCCGACCTCAGGAAATCCGCCCACCTCAGCCTCCCAAAGTGCTGGGATTACAGGCGTGAGCCACTGTGCCCAGCCAAAATTATTAAATTAAGGTTAAACTACTTAAAATATAATGAACAAACATCAAGTGAACAGCTTGATGAATATTTACATATTCATATTTACACAACCATGTAACCACCACTTATATGAAGACATAAAACATTTCCATAACCCAGACTATCCTTCATAAAAGGTGATTTTCCAATTCTGTCATTTTTTTATGAACTTGAATTAGTTCATAATGAAGAACTTTCCTATCATTTCTGGATGCTCTTGAATATAGTTTGCCCAGAAAAACAAAATAAATGTGATTCTTTTCCTTTATTTGCCTATTATACAATTAGTCAGTTGATGTTCCAGCAGCCTCCAAAAGGTAACCAGTGAGGTTTTATTTATTGATTATTGATGTCATTATGAACTCATGGAGTTTTAAAATACTTGATGTGTAAATATTACAGTACTTTGCAGTCATTATGCTTTTTGATGCTCAAATTGTTCCATCTTGGACCAGTGAAGGCCCTTAAAAAGCCGGCTCCTTATTCTTGTCATACAACCCTTGGAGTCCTTAATTTTTTTCTTAATTTCTGGTAAGATAGGATATTCCAAGTTCATCTTTTACATTTCCAGCCTCGGAATTGGAACTAGCCACTTCCCTAAGGAGTTCTGCATATTTGTTTGTTTTAAATTATATTTACTCACTATAATCTGGATGCTGGGTCTTTATTGCTATCATTTCTTTTCAGATCTTTTCAGTGCACAGAGCTAAGAATTTTTTTTCAAAATAAAAATAAATTATGAATAAATACTGCTATTTCTAATCTAAATTAAAGATTAAAGGGTTTTTACTTAATTTCTTTGATTTTGTGTTTGCATCTCTTCTCTCATGTGTAAAATCTTGGTTCCTAATGATATTAACATAATGACTTACTTGATTTATTCCACGGATAGATAGAATAGTTTCAGGATAACAATATCAATGTTATTACTAACAGTTAGATCACCGAATGCCTTTTAAGATTTATTCGCAGTTATTTTAGTCCTTAGGATCCAGCCCACAAAGTACAAGAAAAATACTTTGTTCATGAATCACTTGAAATCATTATTATATGCATAGTTTTGCCACCAACTTGATATATAATCAGGTTCAATTTGTTTCAGTTTGTCTTCAATTTTTAACGACTGCCTCTAGTTTTCTTTTTGATTACATTCAGTTGTTAAATTATTTACAACTTGGCTGGGCGCAGTGGTGCTCACGCCCGTAATCCTAGCACTTTGGGAGGCTGAGGTGGGCGGATCATGAGGTCAGGAGTTAGAGACCAGCCTGACTAACATGGTGAAACCCCATCTCTACTAAAAATATAAAAATTAGCCGGGTGTGGTGGGGCATGCCTGTAATTCCAGCTAATCGGGAGGCTGAGACTGGAGAATTGCTTGAACCTGGGAGGCGGAGGTTGCAGTGAGCCAAGATCGTGCCACTGCACTCCAGCCTGGGTGACAGAGTGAGACTCCATTTCAATATATATATAATATATATATATATATGTGGGTGTGTATTTACAACAATCTTGCTGTTCTAACATCTATTAGTGACCTATTGGTGCATAACAAATTATACCAAACTTAGCGGCTTAAAATAACCAACTTTTATTATCTCACAGTTTCTGTGGATCAGGGATCCGGTGTGGCTTAGCTGGGTGGCCCTGGCTCAGGGTCTCCTCCTGAAATGCAGTCAAGATGTCAGCCAGGGACGTGGTAAGGCTCGACTAACGCCGGAGGATCTGCTTCCGCCAGGGCTCGGTCACATGGCTTTGCTGGGCTTTGGATCCTTGCCACATGGGACTGCTCTACAAGGCAACTGGTTCCCCCAGAACAAGTGATCCAAGAGAGAGAAACAGGGTAAAAAGGAAGCTACATTGTCTTTTAGAATCTCATCTTGGAAATTTTTATACCATCACTTCTGCCAAATTCTGTTTTTTTGTTTTTCCACACACAAAACGGATGTAACGTCTGCCAAATTCTATTGGTCTCACAGATCAACCCTGGTACAGTGTCAGAGGGGACATCACAAGGGTGTAAATACCACAACGTGGGGATTCTTGGGGGCCATCTTTTACACAAAGCAAAAATATAAAGCAAGATACATTCAGAGAGTTCTAGCTTTCACCTTTGTGTGTTCCACATTGCCTACTTCCACCTTTAAGAAACCACTTTTGTTACTACCTGCTTTATTTTTCCATTGTTTTGTTTGGAAAAATATCAAAAAATATGTACATATATCTGTAGTTCCAAAATTAACTTACTATACACCTTTTCAGCACCTTGCTTTCTTCAATCAATGCCGTGTCCAACAGACCACCTAATGGCAACCTATAGACATCTTTATTCTATTTTATACCTTCATTCAACTCCATTATATAGTGATCCTGTAGTTTACATAATGTTGTAATGGCTTCATCATTTATCAATTTTTCTCCAATTTTTGGACATAGTTGCTTATAATTTTCATCATCATAAACAATGCTGCAATGAATATCTTTCTGTATAAAGGTTTTGCTGGATGTGGAATTATCTTAGACTACTAGACTCACAGATACAGATTTATTAAGTCAAATATATGAATTTTTTTTTTTTTTGAGACAGAGTCTCGCTCTATCGCCCAGGCTGGAGTGCAGTGGCACGACTTCGGCTCACTGCAATCTCTGCCTCCTGGGTTGAAGAGATTCTCCTGACTCAGCCTCCTGAGTAGCTGGATTACAGGCGCTCACCACAATGCCCAGCTAATTTTTTGTATTTTTAGTAGAGACGGGGTTTCACCATCCTGGCCAGGCTGGTCTCGAACTCCTGACTTCGTGATCCACCCACCTCGGCCTCCTAAAGTGCTGGGATTACAGGCGTGAGCCACCGCGCCTGGCCGAAAATTTTTATGTTCTGCTTATGCGTTGCTAAATTGGTTCACAAAAGAGTTATACTGCATTACGTTTCCACCTACTATGCAAAGAGTGTTCATTTTCTCTGTGTTGTGATCTGCATTTGGTAGCCAGGTTTTTTTTTTTTTTTTTGAGGCTGGTCTCGAACTCTTGACCTCATGATCCGCCCACCTCAGCCTCCCAAAGCGCTGGGATTACAGGAGTGAGCCACCGTGCCCAGCCCCACAATGGAGATTTTTAAAAATTGAAGTGTAATTTTAAAATTGAGGTAAAATTATTAAATTAAGGTTAAATTAATTAAACTACCTAAAATATAATGTATGAATATTAAGTGAACAGCTTGATGAATATTTACATGTTGTACAACTATGTGACCACCATTTACATCAAGACATAAAGCATTTCCATAACCTAGACTATCCTTCATAAAAGCTGATGCTCCAATTCTGTCATTTGTGTGTGTGTGTGTGACAGAGTCTCTCTCTGTCACCCAGGCTGGAGTGCAGTGGTGCGACCTTCAATCTCTGCAACCTCTGCTTCCCAGGTTCAAGCGATTCTCCTGCCTCAGCCTCTCGAGTAGCTGGGATTACAGGCACACACCACCATGGCCGGCTAATTTTTGTATTTTTAGTAGAGATGGGGTTTCACAATGTTGGCCAGGCTGGTCTGGAACCCGAGACCTCAAGTGGTCTGCCTGCCTTGGCCTCCCAAAGTGCTGGGATTACAGGTGTGAGCAACCATGCCCGGCCTCATTATGCTTTTTGATGCTCAAATTATCCATCTTGTACCAGTGAGGGACCTTAAAAAGTCGGCTCCTTATACTGTCATACAACCCTTGGAATCTGTAATTTCTCCCTTAACTTCTAGTAATTCCAAGTTCATCTTTTACATTTCCTACCTGGGAATTGGAATTAGCCACTTCCCTAAGGAGTTCTGCTTGTTTGTTTGTTTTAAATTATATTTACTCACTATGATATGGATGCTGGGTCTTTATTGCTATCATGCTGTCATTACTTTCAGGTCTTTTCAGTGCACAAAGCTAAGAAATTTTTTTTCAAAATTAAAATAAATTATGAATAAATACTGCTATTTCTAACCTCAATTAAAGATTAAAGAGTTTTTACTTAATTTCTTTGATTTTGTGTTTGCATCTCTTCTCTCATGTGTAAAATCTTGGTTCCTAATGATATTAACATAATGACCTATTTGCTTTCTTCCCCTATATAGATAAAATAGTTTCAGCATAACAATACCAATGTTATTACTAACAGTTAGATCACCAAATGCCATTTAAGATTTATTCGCAGTTATTTTAGTCCTTAGGATCCAGCCCACTAAGGATGTACAGGGAAAATATTGTGTTCATGAATCTCTTGAAATCATTATTATATGTGTAGTTTTGCCACCAACTTGATATACAATCAGGTTCAATTTGTTTCGTTTGTCTTCAATTTTTAATGACTGCCTCTTTTCTTTTGGATTATATTCAGTTGTTAAATTATTATTATTATTATTTTTTGAGACAGAGTCTCTCTCTGTCCCCCAGGCTGGAGTGCAGTGGCGCGATCTCGGCTTACTGCAACCTCCGCCTCCCGGGTTCAAGTGATTCTCCTGCCTCAGCCTCCTGAGTAGCTGATATTACAGGCACACGCCACCAAGGCCGGCTAATTTTTTTGTATTTTTTTGTAGAGACGGGGTTTCACCATGTTGGCCAGGCTGGTCTCAAACTCCTGACCTCAGGCGATCCACCCGCCTTGACCTCCCAAAGGGCTGGGATTACAGGCGTGAGCCATTGCGCCTGGCCCAGTTGTTAAATTATTTACAACAATCTTACTGTTCTAACATCTATTAGTGCATAACAAATTATACCAAACTTAGCGGCTTAAAATAACCAACTTTTATTATCTCACAGTTTCTGTGGATCAGGGATCCGGTGTGGCTTAGCTGGGTGGCCCTGGCTCAGGGTCTCCTGAAATGCAGTCAAGATGTCAGCCAGGGATGTGGTAAGGCTCGACTAACGCCGGAGGATCTGCTTCCGCCAGGGCTCGGTCACATGGCTTTGCTGGGCTTTGGATCCTTGCCACATGGGACTGCTCTACAAGGCAACTGGTTCCCCCAGAACAAGTGATCCAAGAGAGAGAAACGGGGTAAAAAGGAAGCTACATTGTCTTCTAGAATCTCATCTTGGAAATGTTTATACCATCACTTCTGCCAAATTCTGTTTTTTTTGGTTTTTTTCCCCACACACAAAACAGATGTAACTTCTGCCAAATTCTACTGGTCTCACAGATCAACCCTGGTACAGTGTCAGAGGGGACATCACAAGGGTGTAAATACCACAACGTGGGGATTGTTGGGGGCCATCTTTTACACAAAGCAAAAATATAAAGCAAGATACATTCAGAGAGTTCTGGCTTTCACCTTTGTGTGTTCCACATTGCCTACTTCCACCTTTAAGAAACCACTTTTGTTACTACCTGCTTTATTTTTCCATTGTTTTGTTTGGAAAAATATCAAAAAATATGTACATATATCTGTAGTTCCAAAATTAACTTACTATACACCTTTTCAGCACCTTGCTTTCTTCAATTAATGCCGTGTCCAACAGACCACCTAATGGCAACCTATAGACATCTTTATTCTATTTTATACCTTCATTCAACTCCATTATATAGTGATCCTGTAGTTTACATAATGTTGTAATGGCTTCATCATTTATCAATTTTTCTCCAGTTTTTGGACATTAGTTACTTATAATTTTCATCATCATAAATAACGCCGCAATGAATATCTTTATGTATAAAGGTTTTGCTGGATGTAGGTTTATCTTAGGGTGCTAGACACACAGAGATTTGTTAAGTCAAAGATATGGAAAGTTTCATGTTCTGCTTTTGTGTTGCTAAATTGGTTCACAAAAGAGTTATACTGCATTATGTTTCCACCTACTGTGCAGAGAGTGTTCATTTTCTATGTATTGTGATCTGCATTTGGTAGCCTAATTCTTTTTAATCTTCACTATTTTAACAGATATACCTAAGTGGATTTCTGTAGTGTCCATATATTTTCACATCATTCTTACTACTAAGTTAGTTTACTTTATGTATTTCAGTGATAACTTGTTACTTTAAAAACTGTATTATATATATTTCAAATACCATTTTTGACTATTTAATTTTTCTATATATTTAACCTGAACTGCATGTGGACTTATAGAATTTTTCTGAGCTAGTAAATATTTAATACTTACATTTCCATGAAGACTATAATGTGTACAAAAATGATAAAGTGCATCAATGATTTTTATTATATTCCATATAATATTCACTAAAAATTATTCCAAACATTTTTAGTATAATATATTCATATATTTAGAGAGAGTGAAATATTCAAGTTATTTTGTTGGATTTGTAGCATTATGATTTTATCTTGGCTATAGCAGTGGCTCGATCTCCACTAGCTGCAACCTCCGCCTCCTGGGTTCAAGTGATTCTCCTGCCTCAGCCTCCCAAGTAGCTGGGATTACAGGCGCATGCCATCATGTCTAGGTAATTTTTTGTATTTTTAGTAGAGACGGGGTTTCACTATGTTGGCCAGGCTGGTCTCAAACTCCTGACTGCATAATCCGCCTGCCTTGGACTCCCAAAGTGTTGGGATTACAGGCATGAGTCACTGCACCTGGTCGTTTTTTTTTTCTTTGGTGGTTGTTGTTGTTGTTGTTGTTGTTGTTTTGAGACAGAGTCCCACCTTGACGCCCAGGCTGGAGTGCAGTGGCAGATCTCGGCTCATTGCAACCTCACTGCAGCCTCCACCTCATACACTCAAGTGATTCTTCTGCCTCAACCTCCCAAGTAGCTAGGATTACAGTTTCCCACCACCACACCCGGCTAATTTTTGTATTTTCACTAGAGACAAGGTTTCACCATGCTGGCCAGGCTGGTCTGTAACTCCTGACCTCAGGTGATCTGCCTGCCTCGGTCTCCCAAAGGGCTGGGATTATAGGTGTGAGCCATCGCGCCGGCTAACCTAATTGCTATCAATAAACAATTCTATCAAACTGGGTCAAAGTGCTCTGAAAATCTTTCTGCCGTGGGCCCCCGCCCCCCGCCCCCATCCCGCCTGTGAGGTTCCTAGCTAAAAGGAAACATTATTAATTTGTATGTTTGACGAGGTTCCTAGCTAAAAGGAAGCATTATTAATTTGTATGTTTCCAGCCTGTGAGGTTCCTAGCTAAAAGGGAAAATTATTATTATTTTTAATTATTTATTTATTTATTTTTTGAGACGGAGTTTCCCTCTTGTTGCCCAGGCTGGAGCGCAATGGCGCGATCTCAGCTCACTGCAACCTGTGCCTCCTGGGTTCAAGCGATTCTCCTGCCTCAGCCTGCGGAGTAGCTGGGATTACGGGCACATGCCACCACGCCCGGCTAATTTTGTATTTTTTTAAGTAGAGACGGGGTCTCTCCGTGTTGGTCAGGCTGGTCTTGAACTCCCGACCTCAGGTGATCCGCCCGCTTCAGCCTCCCAAAGTGCTGGGATTACAGGCGTGAGCCACTGCGCTCGGCCAGGAAACATTATTAATTTGTATGTTTCTTGCCTTGACCAGCAAAGCAACTCAGACCTGTTGGAATTATCACTCACAGCACAAGAACAAAAACATCTACTGTATTTCAATACGTTCCAAAAAGCCAAAACAGTCTGGAGCACATTTTTCAACTACAGTGCAAAAATTAGCAAATATGGACAGTAAAAGTCTACACAAAATGAGATTTAAAACAAATACTTTTGGCCGGGCGAGGTGGCTCATGCCTGCAATCCCAGCAATTTGGGAGGCCGAGGCAAGTGGATCACGAGGTCAGGAGTTCAAGACCAGCCTGGCCAAGATGGTGAAACCCCATCTCTACTAAAAACGAAAGCAAAAACAAACAAACAAACAAAAAATTAGCCGGGCATGGTGGCGGGCGCCTGTAATCCCAGCTACTCAGGAGGCTCAGGTAGAGAACTGCTTGAACCCGGGAAGTGGAGCTTGCAGTGAGCTGAGACCACGCCACTGCACTCCAGCCTGGGCAACAGAGTGAGACTCCGTCTCAAAAAACAAACAAAAAAAAGATACTTTTTTTTTTTTTTTTTTTTTTAGTCAGGGTCTCACTTTTGTTGCCCAATCTAGAATGCAGTGGTGTGGTCATAGCTCACTGCAGCCTCCAATTCCTGGGCTAAAGTCATCCTGCCTCAGCCTCTGAGTAGCTGGGACTACAGTGAGGATGTGGTGAGGAAAAATAGACCTCTCAACTCACTGCCGGACTGCCGGGCATGGTGGCTCATGCCTGTAATCCCAACACTTCGGGAGGCTGAGGCAGGGGGATCACGAGGTCACGAGTTTGAGACCAGCCTTACCAACATGGTGAAACCCCATCTCTAAAATGCAAAAATTAGCCAGGCGTGGTGGTGCGCACCTGTAATCACAGCTACTCAGGAGGCTGAGGCAGGAGAATCGCTTGAAACCGGAAGGTGGAGGTTGCAGCGAGCAGAGATCTCACCACTGTACTCCAGCCTGGGCGACAGAGAGAGACTCCATCTCAAAAAAAAATTTTTTTTTTAATGCAGGAGAAAACATGAATTTGTAGGGACTTTCAAAGGTACTTCTTGGTAATCTGCATCAAAATTATTTCAAAGATCCATTCCCCTGGTTTTTTTGTTGTTATCAATTATATGTTTACAATTTCATCCCCAACGAATAATGGGCAGAGAAAAATATCTAGGGTGTTTATTGCAGTACGGTGGATAGTAGCAAAAAGTTGGAAACTACCGAGTGTCCAGCAATATGGAGACTGTTTTAGTAAGTTAAATCCATATGCAACTATTCAAACTAATTTTGTACAAGTCTATTTTGTTAGTTGCATGTCTAATATCCTTTATGCTCTTCTTCTATACTAACAATCTGGACACTGTTCAGGGCAGCAATGTTCACTGCTCCAGGCACAAAATCCTGACAATTCTGATACTACTTTCGCAGCCTCCCTTGCACCTAGGGATGGACATTTTAGTTATGGCCAATGAAACGTAAAGATAAATCTACCGAGTATTTCTCAGAAAGTTTTTGTTTTCCTAATAAAAGGGATAGATAGCATTGATGCTAGCAATCACCTACTGAGGGCTTGTTAACTGAGACTAACTTCTATTTATGAAACAAGGGATGGTTGGGTTTTCTGCTGGTTGAAGTCAATAGTGTCCCTAACTATGGTGGATTCTGTACTGCAGGGCTCAGATCCCACTTCAGGACTCCCAGCTACTGGGAGTGCTACAGGCTTCATCTGCCTCTGGGAATTGAATTCAGTTGAAGTCAGCTGCCTTGCTCAATGTCACCCCCACCCCTTCCCAGGGGCAGCTCACATCAAACGACACGGGTATATAAAGGCCCAGCCTTCTTTCTTCAATTTGTGACAGGATTGCAGGGCCTCTAAGCAACAAAGCCGGAGCCCTTGTTGATACTGCACCACAGTCTAACTTCTCCTCCTGTCTAATCCTACCTCATTCCCTTCCCCCATACATGTTGATCCTGAAAGCATTCCCTGATAAACTTCCTGCACACAAATCTCTGTCTCAGAGTCTGTTTCCTGGGAAACCCTGCCCACAACACTACTGATACATTTATTCAAATGAAAAGATGTTCAAAATATATAGCTAAATGACAAAACAAGTTATAAAGCAGTATGCAGGATGTCATCCTGTTTTTTTAACTATACAGGTTATAGGTCAGCCTAGAAAAAATATCTGGGGGCCAGGTGTGGTGGCTCATGCCTGTAATCCCAGCACTTTGGGAGGCTGAGGTGGGTGGATCACCTGAGGTCAGGAGCTTGAGATTAGCCTGGCCAACATGGCGAAACCCCATCTCTACTAAAAATACAAAAATTAGCTGGGTGTGGTGGCATGCACCTGTAATCGCAGCTACTCAGGAGGCTGAGGTAGGAGAATTGTTTGAACCCGGGAGGCAGATCCGAGATTGCTCCGCTGCACTCCAGCCTGGAGCGAGACTCCATCTCAAAAAAAAAAAAAAAAAAGAGAAAAAGAAAGAAAGAAAAAGAAAAGGAAAAAAAACTAGGAAACTTTGTAGGAGATAATAATAAGAGAATATTTTTATAATCTTGTGATATTGGGAAGTTTCTTAAATAAGACATAGTAGTGCAAACCATAAAGAAAGGCTTATACATTTGAATAAATTTAAATTAAAAAGTTTTGTTAATGAAAGGACAAAAACACGAGCCACAAACTAGAGACATTTTTATATTTTCAACATGATACCTGACAAGTGATTTTATCCAGAATATATAATCAATGAGAAAAAGTCAAATCCAATAGAGAAGAGGGCAAAGAATATGAAAAGGCAATTCACAAAAGAAAAGTCATACATGGCCAATAAAGCATTAAAAGACTCTCAATCTCACCAACTCTCAGGAAAATGCAAAACGTTTTTCACCCATCACGTAGACAAAAATGAAAAAGATCAATAGTATCTAGTGTTGGCAAAAGTGTGGGGAATCAGGCATTGATACACACAATATTAAAAAATAGTCATTTTGTAGGTAATTTGGCCCAGCCTTTTTGAAGAGTAATTTTTAATAGCAAAAAAACTTTAAGCAACCTACATTTCTATTGGGAATAGGGTAGCAAGCAGAAGTTAAAGACAAAGAAGCCAATGTAGATGTGCTGGCATGAAACAAACTCCAAGACAAAATAAAGCAAGTTACTTAATATGTGAATAGTATTATCCTATTTATTTATTTTTGAGACGGAGTTTCACTCTTGTTGCCCAGGCTGGAGTGCAATGGCGCAATCTCGGCTCACTGCAACCTCTGCCTCCCAGGTTCAAGGGATTCTCCTGCCTCAGCCTCCTGAGTAGCTGGAACCACAGGCATGCGCCACCACGCCTGGCTAATTTTTGTATTTTTGTTAGAGACAGGGTTTCTCTATGTTGGTCAGGCTGGTCTCGAACTCCCGACCTCAGGAGATCTGCCCACCTCGGCCTCCCAAAGTGCTGGGATTACAGGTGTGGGCCACCGCCCCTGGCCCCCCATTTATGTTTTTAAAAGATCACTATATATTTCAACATATACATATATGCAAATTTAAAGAAAAGGATTTGGAGCAATATCTACCAAACTGTTAGTGGTAGTTGCTTCTGGAAAGGGGGACTGGTTGGGGTGAGTAGTAAAAGGGGGACTTTACTTTTTACTACATATTCTTTTTGAATTTTTTTACTTTTTTCTTAACATTTTATCATGAAAAAAAATTTTAATAAAAAATGGAGACAGGGTCTTGCTATGTTGCCCAGGCTGGTCTGAAACTGCTGACCTTAAGCAATCCTCCCATCTTGGCCTCCCAAAGTGCTGTAATTACAGGTATAAGTCACCATGCCTGGTCTTATTATGAAAATTTTCATTTAATTTTTTGTTTGTTTGTTTGCTTGCTTGTTTTTTTGAGACAGAGTTTCACTCTTGTTGCCCAGGCTAGAGTGCAATGGCACCATCTCCGCTCACCATAACCTCCGCCTCCCGGGTTCAAGCAATTCTCCTGCCTCAGCCTCCCGAGTAGCTGGGATTACAGGCATATGCCACCATGCACGGCTAATTTTGTATTTTTAGTAGAGACGGGTTTCTCCGTGTTGGTCAGGCTGGTCTCAAACTCTCAACCTCAGGTGATCTGCCCACCTCGGCCTCCTAAAGTGCTGGGATTACAGGCGCGAGCCACCGTGCCCGGCCGAAAATTTTCGTTTAATTTTTAAACATAATGGCAACATTGAGTTTTATAGCAAACATTCATAAAATTATCTAGATTTTAGCATTCACATTTCGCTACATTTGTTTTCTTACTAATCTATTTATTTTTCTATCCTTCTATCCATCCATTAGTCTATCTTATTTTAATGCATTTAAAGTAAATTGTTAACATCAGTACTCATCTCCCTAAATACTTTAGCAGGCAAATAGTTAATAAGAGTTGAAAAATTTGTTTATAGTTTTTCTTCTATATAAAATTTACCTATAACAAGAGACACAAATTTTAAGAGCATATTCACTGAGTTTTGAAAAATGTCATATGATCAAAAGCCCTATGAAGATATAGAACAATTCCATCACTGATGAAAATTTCCTCATGTTCTTTCCCAAGCATTGTCCCATCCCATCTACCAGAGGCAACCACTGTTCTGTTTTTTTCGTCTATAGATTACTTTGGTCATTCTGGAATTTCGTGTAAATGTAATCATACAGTATGTAGTCTTTTATGTAAGGCTTCTTCCACTGAGCGTTATGATTTTGAGATTCTTCATGTTATGGTATCTATCAGCAATTCATTCCCTCTGTGTAGTATTCCATTGTATTGAAGGAATTCCGAACATGTCACCCTAAAATATGTCACCATGCCATATTGACTATTTGGGGTTAAAGGCACTTGAAAAACAGCAGACGCAAGAAGGACACTCTGATCCCCCTTTTCTTTTTAAAAAATACGAGATAAAATTATTAAGCGAGCACGGCCTTCTTTGTATCAAGAGAATAGAAACATTCTTATCAAGGATGGGCAGTTGAGACTGAGAGAATTCTGTACAAACTGATCTTCTTTAATCTTCTCATATATTTTAGTTACTTTTCCACAGTTGCCTCTCTGTTGAACTCAGTATAAAAGCATTTTGGTTTTGCCAATTCTTTTTTTTTTTTTTTTAGACGGAGTTTCGCTCTTGTCAACCAGGCTGGAGTGCAAGGGCAGGATCTCAGCTCACTGCAACCTCCACCTCCCGGGTTCAAGCGAGTCTTCTGCCTCAGCCTCCTGAGTAGGTGGGATTACAGGTGCCCACCACCATGCCTAGCTAATTTTTTTTTTTTTTTTTTTTTTTTTTTAGTAGAGATGAGGTTTCACCATGTTGGTCAGGCTGGTCTCGAACTCCTGACCTCAAGTGATCCACCTGCCTTGGCCTCCCAAAGTGCTGGGATTACAGGCGTGAGCTACCACACCCGGCCAAGTTTTGCCAGTTCTTTGGGTCTTCATTTCCTTATTATGAGGTCACCTGTATTATAGAAAACTTATATTGAATAAATTTGTATGCTTTTCTCTTGCTCATCTGTCTTATGCCAAATTAATTCTCAGGCCCTGCTGGAGATCCAAAGAAGGTAGAAGTAAAATTTTGCCTCCCCTACAGTATGAATGTATGAGAGCTTGTTTACCCATTCTCCTATTGATGGACACCTGAGTTTTTTCCTGGGCTTAGGTGTTTTGAATAAAGCTTCATTGAGCATTCATATTCAAGCCTTTGTGTAGAGAAATCTTTTCTTTTCTTTCCTTTTTTTTTTTTTTTGAAACAGAGTCTCACTCTGTCACCCAGGCTGGAGAGGCTGGAGGGCAGTGGTGTGATCTCGGCTCACTGCAACCTCTGCCTCCTGGGTTCAAGTGATTCTCCTGCCTCAGCCTCCCGAGTAGGTGGGATTACAGGCATGTGCCACCACGTCCGGGTAATTTTTGTATTTTTTAGTAGAGATAGGGTTTCACCATATTGGACAGGCCAGTCTTGAACTCCTGACCTCGTGATCCACCTGCCTTGGCCTCCCAAAGTGCTGGGATTACAGGCATGAGCCACCGTGCCTGGACAGACAAATATTTTCATTTCTTTTGGGTAAATACCTAGGAATGGACTTGCTGGGTCATAGCGTAGTAACTGTTTAGTTTTATAAGAAACTGCCAGATCTTTTTCCAGAGTAGTTATACAATTATACATTTTCACCAATAGGGTTTGAGAGTTCCTGTTGCTTTACATCCTCACCATTTGGGGTGGTCAAGTCATTTTAATAGGTGTGTAGTGGTATCTCATTGCGGTTTTAATATGTATTTCTCTAGTGACTAATGACCTTGGTCACTTTTTCATGTGCTTATTGTTCATTTGTTTATTTTCTTTTAGGAAGTGTCTACTCAAATTGTTTGCCCATTTTAAGTTGGGCCATTTGTCTTAGTATTACTGATTTTTCAGGTTCTTTATATTTTCTGTATAGCAGTGCTTTGTCAAATATGTATTCTATGAATATTTTCCCCAGTCTGTGGCTTGGCTTTCAATATTATTTATTTATTTATTTATTTTTGGAGACTGGGTCTCGTTCTGTTGCCCAGACTGGAGTGCAGTGCTGCCATCTTGGCTCACTGCAACCTCCACCTCCCGGGTTCAAGCGATCCTCCCACCTCAGCCTCCTGAGTAGCTGGAACTACAGGCACGGCCACCACGCCCAGGTTAATTTTTGTATTTTTGGTAGAGATGGGGTTTTGTCATGTTGTCCAGGCTAGTCTTGAATTCCTGGCCCCAAGTGATCAGCCCGCCTCAGACTCCCAAAATGCTGGGATTACAAGCTTGAGCCACCACGCCCAGCCATTGTTTATTTATTTTTAAGAGATGGAGTCTCCCTATATTGCTCAGGCTGGTCTCAAACTCCTGGGCTCAAGCAGTCTTCCTGCCTTGGCCTTGCAAAGTGTTGTGATTACAGATCTGAGCTGCTGTGCCTGGCCTTGATATTCTTAATGTTGTCTTTTGATGAACGGAAGTTTTAAATTTTGATGAACTCTAATCAATGTTTTCTTTTACGGTTACTGTTTTCTGTGACCTGCTAAGCAAACTTTGCCTATCCCAAATCATGAAGATACTCTTCTGAGGTTTCCTCCGAAAGACATATGGTTTTACCATTTCCATTTAGGTATGTGATCCATCTCAGATTAGTTTTCGTATATGGTGTGAGGAAAAATTCATATTTTTCCATGTGGCATCACTTGTTGCATCAACTTTCCTTCCCCCACTAGATTGCATTGGTGCTTTTGTAAAAAATCACATGACTATATATGTGTGTGTCTACTTCTAGCTTTTTATTCTACTTGTTAATTTATATGCCATACTCTGTTGATGATAATAGTTTTATAATAATCCTTGAAATCAGGTAACGTAAGTTCTCAAACTTTGTTCTTTTTCATATTCTTGGTCCTTTACATTTCCATATAAACTTAAGAACTACATTTTCAGCCAGGTGCGGTGGCTCACGCCTGTAATCCCAGCAGTTTGGGAGGCCGAGGTGGGCGGATCACTTGAGGTCAGGAATTTGAGACCAGCCTGGCCAACATGGTGAAACTCCATCTCTACTAAAAATACAAAAAAATTAGCTGGGCGCGGTGGCATACGCCTGTGATCCCAACTACTCAGGAGGCTGAGGTGGGGGAATTGCTTGAACCGGGGAGGAGGAGGTTGCAGTGAGCCGAGGTTGCAGTGAGCCGAGGTTGCACCATTGCACTCCAGCCTGGGCTACAAAGTGAGACTCCTTCTCAAAAAAAAACATGCAGAAAACCCCCAGACTTGGGTTCATCATCTCCTCCCCAAAATCGTGGATTTGTTGTCCTACATAATCTTAACAGCAGGGAGACAGGACAATTTTGGCAGGGGCTTAGGTTTTTGATGTTTGTTCTTTTTTGTTTGTTTTTGAGACCGAGTTTTGCTCTTGTCAACCAGGCTAGAGTGCAATGGCGTGATCTCAGCTCACTGTAACCTCTGCCTCCCAGGTTCAAATGATTCTCCTGCCTCAGCCTCCCGAGTAGCTGGGATTACAGGCGCCCACCATAATGCCCGGCTAATTTTTGTATTTTTTTGTAGAGACCAGGTTTCGCCATGTTGGCCAGGCTGGTCTTGAACTCCTGACCTCATGTGATCTACCCGCCTCGGCCTCCCAAAGTGCTGGGATTACAGGTGTGAGCCACTGCGACTGGCCTCAAGTTTGTTCTTTTTTAGACCCAATAATTTATTTTTTTTATTTTTATTTTTTTGAGACGGAGTCTCGCTCTGTCGCCCAGGCTAGAGTGCAGTGGCGCGATCTCGGCTCACTGCAAGCTCCACCTCCCGGGTTCACGCCATTCTCCTGCCTCAGCCTCTCTGAGTAGCTGGGACTACAGGCGCCCGCCAGCACGCCCGGCTAATTTTTTTTTTTTTTTTTGTATTTTTAGTAGAGACGGGGTTTCACTGTGGTCTCGATCTGCTGACCTCGTGATCCGCCCGCCTCGGCCTCCCAAAGTGCTGGGATTACAAGCGTGAGCCACCGCGCCCGGCCCAGTAATTTGTTTTTTAAGACAGTTCCCCATTCCAACATAGACTCCCTTACAGTAGGAAAGGCCTTCCAAATCCAAACATAGAGCAGAGTGGAGTAATACTTTCTTGGCTGTGATGAAATGTGAAAAGGCAGCCTTTGGGACTTCTGCTTCTGAGAAGATGGAGTAAATGTACTATTCCTCCTGCTAAGTACAGCTCAAAATCCTAGATTTGTTTGTTGGTTTGTTTGTGTTTTTGAGGCAGAATCTCACTCTGTCACCCAAGCTGGGGTGTGGTGGTGCGGTCTTGGCTCACTGCAACCTCTGCCTCCCAGATTCAAGGGATTCTCCTGCCTCAGCCTCCCAAGTAGCTGGGATTACAGGCATGTGCCACCACACCTAGCTATTTTTTACTTTAGTAGAGACAGGGTTTCACCATGTTGGCCGGGCTGGTCTCGAATTCCTGGCCTCAAGTGATCTGCCTGCCTTGGCCTCCCAAAGTGCTGGGATTACAGGCTTGAGCCATCGCGCCCGCCAACACCCTAGATTTTCTATGTAAAATAAGCATATGAAGACTGAAAGGCAGAGAGAAAAAGGCACAGTCATTTAGGGGCCTTGGGACCCAAGGAACAACATGGCTGCGAATTCCCAGAATTTTCTTTTTGTCTGACATCTTCCTGACTGGGTGCTGGTGAAGCCAGCAACCTAGAAACATCAATAGCCACAGACAAAAACGCAAAACATAAAACCTCCAAGAAAAGTCTGCTCTTTCTAGCCAAAGGACCAGGAAAAGGACAGCCTAGCAAGACAGAAAACTTCTAGACAATAATCACTTTGCTGCAAGCAAACACGACAGAAAAAAAGTTGTGGCTCCACCCTGTGGGACAAAAGCCAAATGGGGAGCCTAGACTTTCACCCTTACCAGACTGTAAGGACGTGCCTCACACCACCCCTTCCCCACACCCAGTGGGGTCAGAGAAGGCTGAGTAGGAAGGCAGCGGAACATCCCTGCTGGAGAGTAAGGAGCCTCCTCGTTCCCTGTGTCAATGGAAACCACATGGGCAGCCTGGATGTCCACCTCCACCAGGCAGTAACAAAGTACTCCTCCCCCTCCTCTCTGGGGTGGTGTCAGAAGAGTGGAGAGTTTGAACTTTCACCACTGTTCCATGGTAATGAGGTCACCCTGATACGATGGCGTCAAGGGAGGCAATAATGAAACACCTTCAACCCTCCTAACCAGGGTGGTATCAAAGGAAGCCTACTGGGGAGCCTGAACCCCGACCCTTGCCTGCCAATAACAAGGAACACTCCTCCCACACTCACTCCCCCTGAGGGGAGAACCTGGACTTTCACCTTCATCTGCCAATAGTAAGGCAGGAGAGGTCTGCTCAAACACGGGATTTAAATAATATTTGGAATCTTACAACATCATGCCCAAAATGTTCTGGTTTCAAAAAAAAAAAAAAAAAATCATTTGTTATACTGAGAACCAGGAAGATGTCAACTTGAATGAGAAAAGACAATTAACCTAGATGACAGAGTTGCTAGAATTATTTGACAAGATTTTAAAGCAGCCATTCTAAAAATGCTTTGGCGAGCAACTACAAACATGCTTGAAACAACAAAAAAAGTAGAAAGTCTCAGCAAAGAAATCAAAGATAATAAGGGAGAACCAAAGGGAAATTTTTGAACTAAAAATTGCAATAACTGAAATAAAATACTCAAGGCATATGCTCAGCAGCAGAATATAGACAGAAGAAAGAATCAGAATTTGAGAATCAAATAGAATTTACCCAATCTGAACAACAGAGAAAAAAATAGACTAAAAAACAAACAAACAAACAAACAAACAAAAAGAACAGGGCTTCAGGGACATGTGAGACTGCTGTAACAAAAAATCTAATACTCAGACCATGGGTGTTCCAGAAGGAGAGGAGAAAAATGTGGAACTGAAGAAATTATGGCTAAAAGCTCTGAAATTCGGCAAAAGACAAAAACCTACAGCTCAAGAAGCTGAGAAAATCCCAAACAGGATAAACCTAAAGAAATCCATGCCAAGGCCCATCACAGTCAAACTTCTGAAAATTAAGACAAAGAAAAAAATCTTGAAAGCAGCCAGACAGAAACAACATGTTACCTGTAGGGGAAAAACAATTCAAACGAACGTGGATTTCTTCTTAACAGAAACCATGAAGGCCAGCAGGAAATGGCAAAACATTTTTCAAGTGCTGTAAAGAACTTTCAATGCAGAATTGTATAGCCGAAATATTCTTCAGGAACGAAAAGGAAATCAAGATATACTCTGATGACAAAAAGCTGAAAGAATCTGTTGCCAGCTGACTTGCCCTAATGAATAGCTAAAGGAAATTCTCTAAGCAAAACGAAAATGAGAGAAAAAGAAATCTTGGCCCATCAGGAAGGAAGAAAGAATGATAAAGCCAAAAGCATGGGTAAATACAATAGACTTTTGTTCTCTTCTTGAGTTTTCTAAATTATATTTGACAGTTGAAACAAAATTATAATCTTGGCTTATGCAGTAGTTCTCAATGTATGTAGAGGAAATATTTAAGACAATTATATTATAAACGGGGGAGGATTGAGAGTTATAAAAAGAGGTAAAGTTTCAACACTTCACTCAAACTGGTAAAATGTTGACAACCGTAGAATAAGTTATATATATATATATATATATATAAGGCAATCCTTAGGGCAACCATTAAAGAGATACACCCAAAGAACACTAAAGCTAAATCAAAATAGCATTCTAAAAAATGTTTAAGCAACACACAGGAAGGCAGGAAAAAAAAATCATTCTGGTGGCAGATGAGAGGCTGATGGGAGTGGCGGAGGGAGTGGAGTCACAGGGTGCATTGGGGATGGGTATAGGGTGAGGAACCTGCCAGGCTCTTCCACAAAACTTTGCCTTGGTGGATTGGTTTATACCGGTGCTGTTTATGCTGGTACTCAGAGAGCTCTTCTTGAAGCCAGCAGGCTGATCAGCCATCACACCAGAAGGAGCTCCCTGCAAAGGGTTGGGCTTGGCTGACTTCAGTACTGGCAGGATGGTGCCTTTGCGTTCTGATTACAAAAGCCAGAAGCACCACTTTGTGTGTGGTCTATACTGCTGGTAAAATGGAATTAAGATGGCTTTGAAAAGGGCCTTATGCAACATTGGCAAGGGGGAGAAGCAAGTTCAATACATTTGGAGCTGTGCCCCAGATGCTTAAGCAATATTTGGGTTCAAAATCAGAAAAACTTGGCAAACTTTTCCTACAGGATTATTACAGAGACCTATTTTAACAGGCATCTTCAGTCTTTCAACGATTCGAAAGAAAATGAATACTGATGAAAACTGACTTGCAGAGTAGTTCAACTTCTCTTTCATTTATTGAGGGCAGGAGTTCTGTATCTTTTCAAGTAGGCGGTGAGCCCCCAGATCTTGTAGTAGACCACCTCCTAGGACCTGCTGGCTCTCTGCTTCTGGCCTCTTCAATCCTGAGTCTCCCAGAGAATACTTCTGAAGACTTTTCATTATAGTTGCTTATAATTTTTACACTTAAAAAAAAGAAAAAAGATAGCTGGAGGGTTTTTTTTAATTTTAATTTTAATTTTTTGAGACAGAGTCTCACTCTGTCGCCCAGGCTAGAGTGCAGTAGCACAGTCTTGGCTCCCTGCAATCTCCATCTCCCGGGTTCAAGCGATTCTCCTGTCTCAGCCTCCCAAGTAGCTGGGATTAGAGGCGTGTGCCACCACGCCCGGTTAATTTTTTTATTATTAGTAGAGACAGGGGGTTTCACCATGTTCCCCAGGCGAGTCTCGAACCTCTGACCTCAAGTGATCCACCCTCCTCAGCCTCCCAAAGTGATGGGATTACAGGCATGAGCCACAGCACCCGGCCAGCTGGAGGTTATTCATACATTACATGTCATTTACTATTCCAAATGCTGTTTTAATCAGTTCAACATGAAAGCATCTTAATATTCTCAATAATGGCACTGATTATGGATTAAAATTCATATTCAGAAAAAGAATAAGCTAGCCAATCTCCCCTTAAAGACACAATATGTAGATGACTAAATCTAGCAGGTTTGTGGAAAATTGATATTTTCACAATATAAAGTTTTTCGGTGTAAGTTTCCTTGCATTTCTATTAATAATATCAACCGTATTTTACAGCTTTCTCTGTTGAGTTCTTGCACAATTGTGATAGATTTAAGTATTTGCTTCTTTTGTGCTATTATAAATGATTTCTCTTAAAATTTCATTTCCTGGCCAGGCGCGGTGGCTCACGCCTGTAATCCCAGCACTTTGGGAGGCCGAGGCGGGCGGATCACGAGGTCAGGAGATCAAGACCATCCTGGCTAACACAGTGAAACCCCGTCTCTACTAAAAATACAAAAAAATTAGCCAGGCGTGGTAGCGGGCGCCTGTAATCCCAGCTACTCGGGAGGCTGAGGCGGGAGAATGGCTAGAATCCGGGAGGCGGAGCTTGCAGTGAGCCGAGATCGCGCCACTGCACTCCAGCCTGGGCGACAGAGCGAGACTCCGTCTCAAAAAAAAAAAAAATTCATTTCCTAATTTTTTTATGGCATATAAAAATGCAACTGATTTTGTATACTAACGTTTTATCCTGCACTTTGGTGACCTTCCACATATACAACTTTCCATATACACAATCATGCTTCTGACAAAGAATGAGAGTTATTGCTCCTTTGTAAGACATGATGCATTCTCGTTTATTCTTTCTTGCCTCATTGTACTCACTAGGAGCTGCATTACAATGGCAATGAAATAGTGAGAGTGGATAACCTCGTCTTGTTTCGATTTCAAAGCTTTCAGTATTTTATCATTGTGTATGTTTGTTGTCGGTGTCATTTTAAGGAAGCCTATGTCTCTTTGTAGCTTTCTAAGGATTTTTATCATGAGTAGAAGCTGTATCAAATACTTTTAATGCATTTTGAGACACGTATAATTTTGTTCCTTTATTCTGTTAATATGGCAGATAGTAACATTTATTTTCAGATTGTTCACCAATGCTGTGTTTCTGAAATAAACATATCCTTTTTTTATAAAAATAAGAGGTACTTTTTGCCAATTCTATTCAGACTGCGTCATGATGAGTCACAGTGGCAGCTTTCTAGAGCTTTGAATATTCTTGATGTTATGTGCTGAAATATTGTGGAAAATGCATTCTCTGAGAGGTAATAACCTGAATTGGGAAAAATCTTTAAAAAGATTTACTGGTTGGTTGCTTGTGTGAGTGTATGTGTGTATGTTTGCTTTAAAACCAGATTTATAATTATCCATCCTTTTCTAATTAATGTAGTTATTATCTATTTTGATTATGCATTGCTACACACACACGTAGCAACGCATATGTATATATAGTCTCTGTGATCTGGATGACGTGCCCTCCTTTATTCCTGATGTTGGTAATTTGTGTCTTCTCTCTTTTCTTCTTGGTCAGTCTAGCTAGAGGTTTACCGATTTTATATTTTCAAAGAACCAGGTTTTGGTATCATTGATCTTTTTATTGTTTGTTAATTTCCTATTATATTGGTTTCTGCTCCTATCTTTTCCTTTCTTTGGGTTTAATATGTTCTTTTACTAGCTTGTTTTTTTGTTTGTTTGTTTGTTAGTTTTAATTTTTTCAGAGACAGGATCTTGGTATGTTGCCCAAACTGGTCTTGAATTCCTGGTCTCAAAGTGATCCTCCATGCTTCGGCCTCCCAAAGTATTGGGATTTCAAGCATGAGCCACCCTGCCCGGCCTTCTAGCTTATGGTGGAAGCTTAGATAATCAGTTTTAGACATTTCTTCTTCCTTTTTTTTTTTTTTTCCCAAGAAACAGGGTCTTGCTCTGCCACCCACGCTGGAATGAAGTGGCGCAATCATAGCTGATTGCAACCTTGAACTCCTTAATTCAATCAATCCTCCCACCTCAGCCTTTCAAATAGCTGGGACTACAGGCATAAGCCACCACACCTGGCCTCTTCTTTCTAATATAAGTAGTTAATATTATAAAATTTCCTCTAAGATCTAAACTCTGCTTTAGCTGCAAGTCACAAATGTTGATATGTTGTATTTTTGTTTACATCCCATTAAAAATACAGTATTAGCTCCTCTGTGATTTCTTCTTTGACCCATGGGTTAGAAGTGTGTTGTTTAGTTTCCAAATTTGGGGGCATTTTCCAGATATCTTTCTCTTATTGATTTGTAATTTAATTCTGTTGTGGTTGAGGAGCCCGTTCTGTTTGCTTACAGTCCTCTTAAATTTAATATGACTTGTTTTATGGCCCAGCATATGGTCTGTTTGGTGAGTGTTCCATGTACATCTGAAAAGAATGTGTATTCTGTAGTTGTGTGGGGTATTTTTAAAATTTTATTCTTTTCACTGATACATAATAGCTGTACATATTTAGAGGGTACATGTGATCATGTAATACATTCATATAATCTGTAAAGATGAAATCAGTATAGTTGAGGTATCCATCACCTTAAATATTTGTCTTTTCCAGCATAAAGCTGGAAACATTCTAATTCTTCTCTTCTAGTTGTTTTGACATATATGATAAATTATTGTAAACTGTAGTCACTCTTCTGATCTATCAAACACAAGGTCTTATTTCTATCAAACTGTATATTTGAACCCACTAATCAATCTCTCTTAATCTCCCTCTCCCTGCTACCCTTCCCAGCCTCTGCGAACCACCAACCGACTGTCTATCTTCATGAGATCTACTTTTTTAGCCCCCATATATTAATGAGAACATGCAATATTTGTCTTTCTATGCCTGGCAATAACATGGATGGAACTGGAAGTCATTTAACATAATGCATTCTCTAAGAGGTAATAACATAATAACATTTAACACAATGACTTCCAGTTCCATCCATGTTATTGCAAATGACAGGATCCCATTCTTTTTTTATGGCTGACTAGTACTCCACTGTGTATAGGTACCACATTTTCTTTATCCATTCATCTGTTGATGGACACTTAGGTTACCTCCAAATCTTAGCTATTGTGAACAGAGCTGCAATAAACATGGGACTGCAGATGTCTCTTCAATATACTAATTTCCTTTCTTGCGGGTATATACCCAGCAGCAGGATTGCTGGATCATATGGTAATTCTGTTTTGTTTTTGTTTTTTGAGACAGTTTTGCTCTTGTAGCCTACGCTGGAGTGCTACGACCTTATCTCGGTTCACTGCAACCTCCGCCTCCCGGGTTCAAACGATTCTCCTGCCTCAGCCTCTTGAGTAGCTGGGATTACAGGCGCATGCCACCACACCTGGCTAATTTTTTAATTTTTAGTAGAGATGGGGTTTCGCCATGTTGTCCAGGCTGGTCTTGAACTCCTGGCCTCGAGTGATCTGCCTGCCTCGGCCTCCCAAAGTAATGGGATTATAGGCGTGAACCACCGTGCCCAACCCCGTGTGTCTTCTTTTGATAAATGTCTATTCAAGGTCTTTTGGCCATTTTTAAGTTGGATTATTAGGATTTTTTTTTTTTGCTATTGAGTTGTTTGGGCTCCTTATATCTTCTGGTTATTAATCACTTGTCAGAGGTGTAGTTTGCAGATATTTTCTCCCATTCTGTGGGTTGTCTCTTCACTTTGTTGATTGTGTCCTTTGCTGTGCAGAAGCTTTATAGCTTGATGTGATCCCATTTGTCTATTTTTTCTTTTGTTGCCTGTACCTTTAAGATCTTACCCAAAAAATCTTTGCTCAGACCAATATCCTGGAGCATTTATCTAATGCTTTCATCTAGTAGTTTCACAGTTTCAGTCTTTGATCTATTTGGTTTGATTTTTGTATATGGTGAAAGATAGGGGTCTAGTTTCATTCTTCTGCATATGGTTATCCAGTTTCCCCAGCACCATTTATTAAAGGGACTGTCCTTTCCCTATTGCATGTTCTTGGCGCCTTTGTCGAAAATGAGTTGGTTGGACCGGGCATGGTGGCTCACGCCTGTAATCCCAGCACTTTGGGAGGCTGAGGCAGGAGGATCCCTTGAGGCCAGGCGTTTGAGACCATGCTGGGAAAAGCAAGACCCCATGTCTCTATTAAAAATAAAATTTTAAAAATTAATTTTTAAAAAAGGTCTAAAAAATGAATTGGCTGTAAATGTGTGGATTTTTATGTGGGTTCTCCATTCTGTTCCACTGGTCTATGTGTCTGTTTTTATGCCAACACCATGCTGATTTGGTTACTATGGCTTTGTAGTTTTTTGTTTGTTTGTTTGTTTGTTTGTTTTTGTTTTTGTTTTTTTGAGACAGAGTCTCATTCTGTCATCCAGGCTGGAGTGCAGTGACATGATCATGGCTCATTGCAGCCTTGAACTCTTGGGCTCAAGCAATACTCTTATGTCACCTCCTAAAATGTTAGGATTACAGGTGTGAGCCACCGCACCTGCCCATCTGTGCCTCTTTGTTTCATTTAAGGTGGTTTCTCTAGGGTTTACAAACTGCTTCTTTAACTTATCATAGTTTATTTTCAAATAATATACCACTTCACATATTGTGTAAGAACCCTACAACAGTGTACTTCCCTTTTTCCCTTACTGGCCTTTGTGTTAATTTGCCATACATTTTATTTCTACCTGTCTTAGAAACCCCACAGTACATTGTTATTACTTTTGCTATAAACAATTATTTCGTAAAAGAATTAGAAAATTAGAAAAATGACTTTTACATTTAACAACATATTTACCATTTCAGCACTCTTTGATCCTTTGTGTATATCCAAGTTCCTTTCTGGTATCATATTTCTCTGCTGGAAAAATTTCTTTTAACATTTCTCGTAGTGCGGATGGGCTGGTGCCAAATTCTCCCAATTTTTGTTTGTCTGAAACTTTTTCTTTTTCGAGACGGAGTCTTGCTCTGTCACCCAGGCTGGAGTGCAGCGGTGCGATTGCAGCTCACTGCAACCTCTGCCTCCTGGGTTCAAGTGATTCTCCTGCCTCAGCCTCCCGAGTAGCTGGGATTACAGGTTCCCATCACCACACCCAGTTAATTTTTGTATTTTTAGTAGAGACAGGGTTTCACCATATTGGCCAAGTTCGAACTTCTGACCTCGTGATCTGCCAACCAAAGTGCTGGGATTATAGGCGTGAGCCACCACGCCCGGCTCTGTCTGAAACTTTTTTTTAACCTTCATTTCTGAAGGATGTTTTCTGGGTAGAGAATTCTAAATAAACCCTTTTTTCCCGCTTTCAGTTCCATAAAGAATTTTTATGCCTTTCATAGTTTTTGAAGAGAAGTCTACAGTGATTCTGACCTCTGTACGCCTGTACATAATGTACCTTTCTTCTCTGTGTGCTTTTAAGATTTTCTTGGTGGGGCATGGTGGCTCACATCTGTAATCCCAGCACTTTGGGAGGCCGAGGCGGGTGGGTCACCTGAGGTCAGGAGTTCAAGACCAGCCTGGCCAACATGGTGAAACCCCAACTCTACTAAAAATACAAAAATTAGCTGGGTGTGGTGGCGGATGCCTATAATCTCAGCTACTCAGGAGGCTGAGGCAGGAGAATTGCTTGAATCCAGGAGGAGGAGATTGCAGTGAGCCGAGATTGTGCCATTGCACTACAGCCCAGGCCGACAACAGTGAGACTCCAACTCAAAAAAAAAAAAGATTTTCTCTTAGGTCGGGCATGGTAGCTCACACCTGTAATCCCAGCACTGTGGGAAGCCAAGGTGGGCAGATCACTTGAGGCCAGGAGTTTGAGACCAGCCTGGCCAACATAGTGAAACCCCATCTCTACGGAAAATAGAAAAATTATCCAGGCATAGTGTCATGTGCCTGCAATCCCAGCTACTGGGGAGGCTGAGGCACGAGAATCACTTGAATCCAGGAGGCAGAGGTTGAAGTGAGCCAAGATCGAGCCACTGCACTCCAGCCTGGGCAACGGAGCGAGACCCTGTCTCAAAAAATAAATAAATAAATAAAAAAGGCTCTTTATCACTGGTTTTTAGCAATTTGACTTTGTTGTGTCTTGATGCAGTTTTGTTTCGTTGGGGTTCATTGTGCTATTTGGATCTGTGGCTTTACAGGATTTTAAAAATCAAATTTGGAAAATTTCTGGCCATCCTTTCTTCAAGTATTTTTGTGTCCTCCTCCTTTCTCCTCTCTTGAGATTCCAATTACACATATATTAAATCACTTAGTATTATTCTATAGTTCTATAGGTCACTGAGGCTCTATGTATCATTTCTTTCTCTCTTTCTTCTTTTTTTTTTTTTTTTTTTTTTGAGACGGAGTCTCACTCTGCTGTCAGGCTAGAGTGCAGTGGCGCGATCTCAGCTCACTGCAATCTCTGCCTCCCAGGTTCAAGTGATTCCCCTGCCTCAGCCTCCTGAATAGCTGGGACTACAGGCGTGCACCACCATGCCCGGCTAATTTTTTGTATTTTAGTAGAGACAGGGTTTCACCATGTTGGCCAGGATGGTGTCAACCTCCTGACCTCGTGATCCGCGTGCCTTGGCCTCCCAAAGTGCAGGGATTACAGGGGTGAGCCACCGCACCTGGCCTATGTATCATTTCTTAGCCATTTTTCTCTTTGTGCTTCATTTTGGATAGTTTCTGTCTTCAAATCTCTGGTCTTTTCTTCTCTGGTGTCTAATCTGCTATTAATCCCATTCAATGAAACTGTAAATTCAGGTACTTGGTTTGTTTTTCATACCTAGAATTTCCTTTTTTTTTTTTTTTTTTGAGACAGAGTCTCACTCTGTCACCCAGGCTGGAGTACAGTGGCGTGATCTTGGCTCTGTACAACCTCTGCCTCCCGGGTTCAAGCAATTTTCATGCCTCAGCCTCCCCAGTAGCTGAGATTACAGGTGTGTACCACCAAGCCCAGCTAATTTTTGTATTTTCCTAGAGACCAGGTTTCCATGTTGGCCAGGCTGGTCTCAAACTCCTGACCTTAAGTGATCTGCCTGCCTCAGCCTCTCAAAGTCTTGGGGTTACAGGTGTGAGCCCCCATGCCCGGCCTTGTTCTTTTTTTGTATTATCCATTTATATTTTCATTCAATTCATATTTCCTTTTACTGTACTTCCTATTTTTACTTTACTATATTGAGAATATTTATTTATTTATTTGAGATGGAGTCTTACTCTGCCACCCAGGCTGGAGTGCAGTGGCATGATCTCGGCTCAGCGCAACCTCCACCTTCTGGGTTCAAGTGATCCTCCTGCCTCAGCCTCTCAAATAGCTGGGATTACAGGCAAGAGCCACCACATCCAGCTAATTTTTGTATTTTCAGTAGAGATGAGATTTCACCATGTTGGCCAGGCTGGTCTCGAACTCCTGACCTCAAGTGATCCACCCACCTCGTCCTTCCAAAGTGCTGGGATTACAGGTGTGAGCCACCGAGCCCATCCAAGAATATGTATAATAGCTGTTTTATTATCCTTGTCTTTTAACCCCATCATTTCGTAATTCCTGTGTCTATTTCCATTGACTATTTTTTCTCTTAGTTTTGGGCCATATTTTGGGTTTTCTGTTTGTTTGTTTGTTTGTTTTTTGAGACGGAGTCTTGCTCTGTCACTCAGGCTGGAGTACAGTGTCACAATCTTGGCTCACTGCAACCTCCGCCTCCTGGGTTCAAGTGATTCTCCTGCCTCAGCCTCCTGAGTAGCGGGGATTACAGGCACGTGCCATCACACCCGGCTAATTTTTGTATTTTTAGTAGAGACGGCGTTTCGCTATGTTGGCCAGGCTGGTCTTGAACTCCTGACCTCAGGTGGTCCACCCGCCTTGGCCTCCCAAAGAGCTGGGATTATAGGTGTGAGCCACTGTGCCTGGCCTTGTTTCTTTATATATTAGGAAATTTCTTTTTTTCTTTTTTAGAGACAGGGCCTCACTCTGTTGCCAAGCTGAAGAGCAGTGTTGTGATCATGGCTCACTGCAGCCTCGACCTCCTGGGCTCAAGCGATTCTCCCACCTCAGCCTCCTGTGTAGCTGGGACCACAGGCATGTGCCATCATGCCTGGTTCAATTTTAAATTTTTTTGTAGAGATGGAGTCTCCCTATGTTGTCCAGGATAGTCTTGAACTCCTGGGCACATACTAGGTAATTTCTCTTTGGATGCCAGGCATATGAATTTTACATTGCTAAGTCCTAGAATTCGTCATTCTTCTTTAAATACTGTTGGACTTTGCTCTGGCAGACAGTTTATGTTACTTGCAGATCAGCTTGATCTCTTCAAGGCTTGCTTTTTAAAATTTTTAGGGTAGGTTCAGAGCAACCTTTCCTTTAGGGCTTGGTTAGCCACACCCCTAGGGTGTGATGCCTCTGGGGTCTCTACTGAGTTCCCAATTTATTCAACAAAGTTTCTTTACTCAGCTTGGTAGAAACTTGGAAGATCGCTGGTCCTGTGTGAACTCTGGAAATTGTTTGAATACAACTTCCTGGTAGCTATTTCTGTAGAAATCGTTCTTTGCGGCGAGGCGCAATGGCTCACACCTGTAATCCCAGCACTGTGGGAGGCCAAGGTGGGCAGATCGCCTGTGGTCAGGAGTTTGAGACCAGCCTGGCCAACATGGTGAAACCCTGTCTCTACTAAAAATACAAAAAATTGGACGGGCGCGATGGCTCATGCCTATAATTCCAGCACTTTGGGAGGTCAAGGCAGGCGAATCACCTGAGGTCAGGAGTTCGAGACCAGCCTGACCAATGTGGAGAAAACCCATCTCTACTAAAAGTACAAAATTAGCAGGGCATGGTGGTGCATGCCTGTGGTCCCAGCTACTCAGGAGGCTGAGGCAGGAGAATCGCTTGAACCTGGGAAGCAGAGGTTGCAGTGAGCCGAGATTGTGCCAGTGCACTCCAGCCTGGGCAATAAGAGCGAAACTCTGTCTCAAAAAAAAAAAAAAAAAAAAAAAAACTAGCCAGGCATGGTGGTGGACACCTGTGATCTCAGCTACTCGGGAGGCTGAGGCAGGAGAATCACTTGAACCCGGGAGGCAGAGATTGCAGTGAGCAGAGATCGTGCCACTGTACCCCAGCCTGGGCGACAGAGCAAGACTCCATCTCAAAACAAAAAAAAAGGAAATCGTTCTTTGCCCAGCTACATAGAATTTATTCTGTATATGTGGGACTTAATGCAGATTCCTGAACTCCTAGAATTCTGCCTACTGTATTGGCCCACAAGTTTTATTTTGCAGCTTGGTGACCTTGGTGTAATTTCATAAGATAAAATTCTGTAAATGTTCTAAATTACCTAATCAATGACCTATCCAGTAATAAATTGATTTGTTTGTTTTGTAGTTTCATTTAGGTCTAACGTTTGAAGCATTTCTAGACCAGATTATACAGTATAATGAAAATATGAACACAAACTTAATCAGTATCACATTAGATCATTTTATTGGTGAAACTACCATGAATAATTCAGAATCTCCATTTCACCAAAGAGCACACTTGTTACATGTGTTACTACTGTCCAGGTTGTTGGAATGGAACAGAGCTTGTATGTACACAGAGAGCCTACCTAGAGCTCACAGGTGTTCACGGGTGTGTCAAGAACATTTCTCAAAGCTTTTTAAACTTGCTAGCTTTTTAGCCTAAAGGATTCTGAAGCCTTTGTTGGCAAGGTAAAGATAAAGCCTTGTGGCAGAGATGGATTAATAATTGGCCATTTCTTAGCTGCAAGTATGAGGAAGTCAGATGGAATTACATATTATAAAATATATTATATACTCATAAAGGATTGTCTTAAAACATACAAGATAATTATACTTTTTGATGTACGTTATCTGCATGGATGACTCCTTTAGTCAATATGTTAGCAAAATTTAGAAAAACTTTTTCTTTCTTTCTTTATTTTGTTTTTTTAAATTATACTTTAAGTTCTGGGGTACATGTGCAGAACGTGCAGGTTTGTTACATAGGTATACATGTGCCAAGGTTGGTTTGCTGCACCCATCAACCTGTCATCTACATTAAGTATTTCTCCTAATGCTATCCCTCCCTCTGTCCCCCACCCCTGACAGCCCCGGTGTGTGATGTTCCCCTCCCTGTGTCCATGTGTTCTCATTGTTCAACTCCCTGTTATGAGTGAGAACATGTGGTGGTTGGTTTTCTGTTCTAGTGTTACTTTGCTGAAAATGATGGTTTCTAGCTTCATCCATGTCCCTGCAAAGGATATGAACTCATCCTTTTTTATGGCTGCATAGTATTCCATGGTGTATATGCGCCACATTTTCTTTATCCAGTCGATAACTTTTGTTTTGTTTTGAGACAGAGTCTCGCTCTGTTGCCCAGGCTGGAGTGCAGTGGCACAATCTTGGCTCACTGCAACCTTCGCCTCCTGGGTTCAAGTGATTCTTCTGCCTCAGCTTCCCAAGTAGCTGGGACTACAGGCATGCACTACCATGCCCAGCTAATTTTTGTAATTTTAGTAGAGATGGGGTTTCACCACGTTGGCCAGGCTGGTCTCAAACTCCTTACCTCGAGATCCGCCTGCTTGGCCTCCCAAGGTGCTGGGAATACAGGCGTGGGCTACTGCACCTGGCCTTTTTTTTTTTTTTTTTTTTAAACAAACAGGGTCTCACTCTGTTGCCTAAGGCTGGAGTGCAGTGGCATGATCATAGCTCACTGTAGCCCAGAACTCCCGGGCTGAAGTGATCCTCCCACCAAAGCCTCTTGAGTAGTTCGGACTACAGGCACATACCCCCATGCCCAGCTTATTTATTTTATTTTTTGTAGAGATGGGGTCTTACTCTTTTGCCCAGGCTCTTCTGGAACTGCTGGCCTCAAATGATCCTCCTTTCTCAGCCTCCCAGAGTGCTGGGATTATAGGTGTGAGCCACCATGTCCGGCAAAATTTAGTAAGTTTAAAGATTTTTGCTCTGCCTGTGTGATAGCACCATAACTTTGACACTTATTTTTAGGGAAAGGAATTATAGGTTACTGTTTTTAATCATGTAATAGATAGAGTAAGTACCTGGCAAGACACACAATTTTAAGGGTAAGGACAGTTGCTGATTTATTTGCATTTCTTAGTCCAAATTTTTCAAATGCATAAAGGTGCCACTGTGAAAAATGCAGAAAAGGTACCGAGGAACATTTTAACAGAACCGTTGCCAATGAAATTGTAGCTTTGCATTAAATTATTAAAAATTCAGCCAGAAAAATTTTAAATTATTTGTGATTTTGATGAATGAATAGAGGCTTTTCTGAAGTGCATTGTTTATATTTTTGGCAATTACCATCCATGATTACCATACTGGATGCTCAATAAACATTTGTTTTCTTCTATATTGAAAACAATTAAAACTATTGAGAAAATTTATTTAATGGTTAATAGCACTAGCACTTAGTAGAGAATCTCAGGGTGCTGAAAAAATAGATGTTATGAAAAAGTTTTTTAAAATGCTATATCACAATGATTCTAAAATGTTCATGTTTTCTTTAGATTTTAGATTTTAAGTTTGTTTATATTGAGGCAGGAGAATAGGGTCTGGGGGCAGGGAACCTAAGGCCGATTCACGCTGACTTCCTAGAACTAAATCAAAAGGAAAACCCCAACTTTCCACAACTAAGTAACAAAAGGACCGGAGGCTACTCCCTTTGCAAACCCCCTCCCTTTTCTGCAGTGGCAGATGGAAAATTGAAAGTACCTCTGATTGGTTGCTTTCTGCAACCAATCAGACATTTGCATAGGAGTATAATTTTGTAACTTCACTTCAGCCTCTGATTGGTGCTTTCCACAACCAATCAGACTTGATTGCATGCTAAGTCTTCATTTGCATAGAAGTGTAACTTTGTAACTTCACTTTTGCCTCTGATTGGTTGCTTTCCACAACCAATCAGATGCTTGCATAGAGGGCAACCTCTGTAACTTCTCTTCAGTCTCTGATTGGTTGCAGAAAGCTTTCTGTAACCAATCAGACTGATGGCAGGCCACTACTTCATTTACATAGGGTGTACATCAATGTTTCTAGAGGATATTTAAACCCCAGAAAATTCTGCAACTGGGCTCTTGAGCCCCTATGCTCGGGTACCTTCATTTTCAATAAACCTCTGCTTTTGTTGCTTCATTTTTTTCTTGCTTTGATTGTGCATTTTGTCCAATTATTTGTTCAAAACGCCAAGAATCTGGATACCCTTCACCCGTAACAATATTGCTATTTTTTTTTGTTTTGTTTTTGCCAAAAGGAATATGATGTAGTGATGTTCCTGGAGTCAAAATATCTGTGTTCAAAATTATGGTTCTACCACTTATTAGCTTTGTGACTTTAGGCAAGTCATATAATCCCTCTAGCTCAGTTTTCTCATCTTAACCTCTGTGTGTGGCCCAATAGCATGAACACCACCTGGGAACTTTTTAAAAGCGCATATTCTCAACCTCACCCCAGACCTACTGAATCAGAAGCCTTGGGGGTGGGGCCCAGCACTCTGCATTCACAATCTCTCCGTCTGATGCACGCTGAAGTTTGAGAACCACTGTCGTAAGCCACTGTGGTGCCTTCCATGGCTTCTGCTCATCTTTTGTGAAGATGATTTGATTATAGCCGATCTATTTCTTGGCATTGTGTGTAAAAGTTGACATCTTAAGCTTCCATTAAATGTGTATGATGGCCGGCACGGTGGCACACGCTTGTAATCCTAGCACTTTGGGAGACCGAGGCGGGTGGATCACCTGAGGTCAGGAGTTCGAGACCAGCCTGACGAACATGGCAAAACCCCATCTCTACCAAAAATATATATTTTTTAAAAATTAGCCAGGTGTGGTGGCGGGCGCCTGTGATCCCAGCTACTAGGGAGGCTGAGGCAGGAGAATCGCTTGAACATGGGGGGCAGAGGTTGCAGTGAGCTGAAATCGTACCACTTCACTCCAGCCTGGGCAAAAGAGCGAAACTCCATCTCAAAAAAAAAAGTGTGTGATGTCGGCCGGGCATGGTGGCTCACGCCTGTAATCCCAGTGCTTTGGGAGGCCGAGGTGGGCAGATCACCTGAGGTCAGGAGTTCGAGACCAGCCTGGCCAACATGGTGAAACCCCTCTCTCCTGGGTGACAAGAGGGAAACTGTCTCGGGGGGGGGGGGGAAGAGTGTATGATGTCAATGAGTAACCAATAGATTATACATATTCAAAGAAAATGTTAAGCAGACTAAATTTTAGAGGAGTCACAGAAAACCCCCCAGTAAGGGATGTGCAGTTTTTTTTGTTTTTGTTTTTGTTTTAAATACAGGGTCTGGCTCAGTTGCTCAGGCTGGAGTATAGTGGCGTGATCTCAGCTCACTACAACCTCCGCCTCCTGGGCTTAAATGATCCTCCCATGTCAGCCTCCCAAGTAGCTGAGACTACAGGTGCACACCATCACACCTGGCTAATTTTTTTGGTATTTTTTGTAGATATGGGGTTTCGCCATGTTGCCCAGGCTGGTCACGAACGGGATGCACATTTTTAACAGTGGACTTGCTCCCAGTTTCCAGCATGTCTTATTTCGGGCAATGGGATGGGACAGCCTGGGAAGGGCTGGGTTGTACTTTGGACCTTGCACCCTAGTTATAGGCACAAAGACAAAATTCATTCCAGCAGATACGACACAATATGGAGGTAATAATAGCAACGGTACTGAAGAGTTTGGCAGTGAACAACAAATGAAATGGTCAGCACGGAAGGCTGAAACATGGGGATGGAGCAATGGGGTTTCTCACCAAGAGGGCAGAACTTGGCGACCAAGGCTCCAGGGGAAGGCAACATTCAGAGCCTGAGGCAGGCAGACAGCTAAGCAAGGAGTCTATTTAGGGAATGTTTGCTAGCAGATGCAAAGACTGCAATCTCTGGGACAATTACGAACAAAAGTCTGGCAGAATGCAGTCCTACAGAGGGAAATTACCCACACTGCGTGCGGTTCTTACACCTGGCACAACGCAGGGTGACCACATGTCAGGAACACTGGGCATTCCCTTGCCGATCCTCAAATGGCAGTTGGGCCAACTTGATGCTGAATCCCTGCATGGTGCTAGGGGTCTCCTATAACCTTCTTACCCAGTGGGTCTTGTTTGGCCTTAGGGCTGAGGTCAGGCTGAGCCTATATGTGAATCAACAGTGACCGAAACTGTGGGAATAGGTGAGCTACAGGCACGGTCACACAACCCAGGGAGGTGATTCCGATGGAGAAAATTTCAGGCCAGCAAGGAGCAAAAGGGTAGCAGTGGAGCTGCTTGGTCAGACTTCTCCACAATCTACTGGTAACTGTGCTTTTTTTTTTTTTTTTTTTGGAGACGGAATCGCACTCTGTCACCTAGGCTAGAGTGCAGTGGCGCAGTCCAGGCTCAATCTTAGCTCACTGCAACTTCCATCTCCCGGTTCAAGCAATTCTCGTTCCTCAGCCTCCTGAGTAGCTGGAATTACAGGGGTACACCACTACGCCCAGGTAATTTTTGTATTTTTAGTAGAGATGGAGTTTCACCATGTTGCCCTGGCTGGTCTCGAACTCCTAGGCTCAAGTGATCCACCTGCCTCAGCCTCCCAAAGTGCTGGGATTACAGGCCTGAGCAACTGTGCCCAGAGGTTCACATAGTTTTAAATTCAAAGTATTAAAGAGTACATAGTGAAAAAAGTCTTCTTCTCATCTGTTTCCCCAGACATCCAGTTTTACTCCCCCAGCAATATTATATTTTTGTGTGTGTGTATGTATATACACACACACACACACATATATTTTTCTTTCGTTATGTATATATATTTCTCTCTCTCTCTTTTTTTTTTTTTTTGAGACAGAGTCTCGCTCTGTCACCCAGACTGGAGTGCAGTGGTGTGATCTCAGCTCACTGCAACCTGCGCCTCCCAGGTTCAAGCAATTCTCCTGCCTCAGCCTCCTGAGTAGCTGGGATTACAGGCATGTTCCACCATGCCAGGCTAATTTTTGTATTTTTAGTAGAGACGGGGTTTCACCATGTTGGTCAGGCTGGTCTCGAATTCCTGACCTCATGATCCTCCCCGCTTGGCCACCCAAAGTGCTGAGATTACAGGCATGAGCCACCGCGCCCGGCCTATATTTCTCTTTTGTGTTTGTGCACGTGTATATAATGTCCCCCTTTTGCCTAAATGGCAGCATACTATATTCTGTTTCTTGCTTTTGCCCATTAACAATATATATTGGATATATTTACATATTACCACACAGACTACTTTCTCATTTTTTTCTTCATAGTTACATGGTATTCCATGAATGTGGCATAATTTATGTAATTAGTCTCCCACTGAAGGACATTTAGATTGTTTTCAATCTTTGATGTTCATGATAACCTTTACATGCATTATTTCACATGTGTGTAAATATTTCTCTAGGATAAATCTTTAGAAGTGGAATTGATGGATCAAAAGATTCATGTATTTCTGGTCAGGTGCGGTGGCTCATGCCTGTAATCCCAGAACTTTAGGAGGCCGAGGTGGGCAGATCATTTGAGGTCAGGAGTTCGAGACCGGCCTGGCCAACATGGTGAAACCCCATCTCTAATAAAAATACAAAAATTTGCCAAGTGTGATGGCACAGACCTGTAATCCCAGGAGTTCAACACCAGCCTGGCCAACATGGTGAAACCCTGTCTCTACTAAAAATACAAAAATTAGTCGGGTGTGGTGGCACATGCCTGTTATCCCAGCTACTCGGGGGGTTGAGGCACGAGAATCGCTTGCACCCAGGAGGCAGAGACTGCAGGGAGCCTGGACCCGTGCCACTGCACTCCAGCCTGGGTAACAGAGTGAGATCTGTCTCAAAACAAACAAACACACACGCAAAAGGCAGAAGCTTCAAACTTCCTGACCTGTGAGAGTCCTGAGTCATTCCTGCCCTATTCTATTGACCAAAGCAAGTCACAAAGCTAGCCCAGACTAGGGAAGTGAAGGGAGAACAGCCTTCTCCGCCAGAAAAAAAAAAAAAAAATTAATGTATTTGTAATTTTGACAAATTTTGCAAAATCAACCTCTAGGGATATACCAATTTATATTCTACTGGCAATGTATAAGAACAGCTAGCAACTGAGTATTTTCACTGTGTATTTTGTCTGTGTAAAAAGGCTGATGCTATGACTACAGAAAAACATTTCATGGGAATGGTTCCTGCAAGCATAGAATACCAGGTAAGGCTGAAGCTGGGGAGGATCATGTCTTTCTTGAATTTGGGGAAAGCTGTTACTTTATTTATAGAAATTCATTAATCTTTATAATTTAGAATATTAATATTTCTGCTTTTCATATGGAAGTTCACTAAATAATCTTTCTAATTTGGAATATTAAATTTTCTGCTTTTTATAAAACTGAAATGTGAACCATAATCCCATGACAAACACCAAAATAAAAATGCCGCTTTATAGTTTATGAAGCGTTTTCACACACACACACATATTTTTTTTTTTGAGACGGAGTCTCGCTCTGTCACCCAGGCTGGAGTGCAGTGTCACGATCTCGGGTTACTGCAACTTCCACCTCCTGGGTTCAAGCGATTCTCCTGCCTCAGCCTCCCTGGTAGCTGGGACTACAGGCGCGCGCTACCACGCCCGGCTAATTTTTTGTATTTTTAGTAGAGACGGGGTTTCGCTGTGTTAGCCAGGATGGTCTCGATCTCCTGACCTCGTGATCTGCCCGCCTCGGCTGTCACCCAGCTGGAGTGCAGTGGCACGATCTCGGCTCACTGCAACCTCTGCCTCCCAGGTTCAAGCGATTCTCCTGCCTCAGCCTCCCGAGTAGCTGGGATTACAGGCGTGCACCATCATGCCCGGCTAATTTTTGTATTTTTAGTAGAGACCAGGTTTCACCACATTTGCCAGGCTGGTCTCGAACTCCTGACCTCAGGTGATCCACCTGCCTTGGCCTCCCACAGTGCTGGGATTACAGGTGCGAGCCACCGGGTCCTGCCCACATATATATTTTTAAACCTACTTTTCATCTGAAATCTAGGTTTAAAACGAGATACTGAGTTTCGAGAACTTTGCTTCAGAAATACTAGTAAAGTCAAAACTGAACTAGAGCGAGAAATCATTTGTCAAATTTATACCAGCATGTTCCTCATGCCCAGAGGCGCAGTTCTGCACTTTTAAGCAGTTATTTTTCTAATAGTGTTCAGAACTCCTAGTGGCTCTTGAATCCAGGCCTGTGTGTTAAAAATGAATGATAGCACCATCTTATCATGGCTGATTCCTGCTTTAATCATTCTTGCAAAACCTCTTCGCATTCCAAGACAATGAAAAGTGCAAAAAGCTGTTACAAACAGCTGAGTCAAGATCTCATTCTCCAGTATGCTCATTCTTTTCTTTTTGAGATGGAGTTTCACTCTTGTTGCCCAGGCTGGAGTGCAATGGCACGATCTCGGCTCACTGCAACCTCTGCCTCCCAGGTTCAAGCAATTCTCCTGCCTCAGCCTCCCATTAGTGCATGGGATTACAGGCATGCACCACCATGCCCAGCTAATTTTGTATTTTTTGTAGAGATAGGCTTTCTCCATGTTGGTCAGGCTGGTCTCGAACTCCCGACCTCAGGTGATCTGCTCGCCTCGGCTTCCCATAGTGCTGGGATTACAGACGTGAGCCACCGTGCCTGGCCCTGCTCATTCTTATTAAGTTCTACATAACCTATTGGCAAAGGAGATTGAGTAACACATTCTGGCAGAAATGAAAATTACTGACAAACAGCTACATGATGCTAGATGGAAAGGCATGATAAGAATCTTTCTATGGAATCTTTTACCCACCCATTTATTTAGTGCAGGTCATGTGACCATCTTTGCAGCTTGTGGGAGAGGAATAGAATTTGCTTGTGCAGTGCAGCAAGCCTTAAAGAGGTCTATTTTTTCCTCTGCAAAGTCCCTGGTCACGAGAATCTTGAAAAGCTTAACAGCAGGAGATAATGCTATTCATTTGGAAAATAACCAAAGCCCATTTTTTTCACTAGTAATTTGTCCACAGATGTTTCATAAAATTGACGGATCAATATGTCAATCATGTAATCCTAGCACTGCAAAATATGTATTTTTAATGACTTTTTCAATAGAAGATTCTCGTGTCTGTATTTAATAATGTTAGTTATCTAGGCAGGCTTCATTTACACCCTTTGCTGGGGTTGGCCTCTTTTCTTGTTTTTCTTCAGCAGCTGTGGATAGGATGTCACCAATAAGTTCCAATTAAAAATCATTCATCCACCTCACCAGTTCTAGCAGAAAATATGGGCAGAATTCTCTAGACCAGTGCTTCTCAAATTTTAAATTGCAAATTTACTATGGCGGGGAGCGGGGTGGTGGTGGTGGTGGATCTTTTTAAAACGCAGAGGCTGATTCAATAGGCCTGGGTGGAACCTGAGAGTCCGCTTTCCTAACAGAATACGGGTGATGCCTAAGTTGCTGATCTGAGGACCATATTTAGTCAACAAAACTGCCTTATTATCTGGGAGAGGATAAAGCTTTTACAACTGTGACTCAAAGTACAAAAGCAATAAGGAAAACATAGATTAATCTGGTTACACTAAAATAACCTGTTGCATGCAAAAAGAAACAAAAGCACCTTAGATAGAATAAAAATAAGTGGGAAAATGGGAAAAAAAAATAGTTGGAATTTGTATCACAAAGAGTTACTATCCCTAATATATGAAAAGCTTTTAAAGCTAGAGAAGAAAAAGACTAAGAATTCAAGAAAACGGGCTAAAGATATGAGAAATAAATGCAAATGACTCTCTATCATATGGAAAGAGCTCAATCTTGCTCACAGTAAGAGAAATGCAAATTAAAACTACAATGAGATACCTTTTCTTTCCTAGCAGGCGAGAAAAGAAAAGAACTTTTATTTGAGGAATGCCAAGTCTCTTTAAATTATCAGGCCCGGAGAGACATTAAAATGATACAGCAATCACATCCTACTCCCCCGTTGAGCTAAGTATTCATCTCTTCAAATCGCTTGCTATTGCCACAGATGGCTATAAATTAATTTAACAATGCTGGACACTAACCCACACCCTGTAGCTGAACAATGTACAGTCAATTACTAATCAATGTTACTTCTGTAAACCAGTGAGAATTTTCGGCAAACAGCTTTTTATCAGCCCACCCCTTCTCCCCCTTCTTTTTGCCTTTAAAAAACTGCTTGTAACAAAGGCCAGCCGGAGCTCTTATCCAAGGTTACTTGGGGGCTGGGTCTCCTGGGCAGCTGTCCTCCCTTTGGCTCAAGTAAACGTTTTAAATTAGATTTTGTGCCTCAGCCTCTTCTTCCTTTTAGGTTGACGCAGGTTAGCAAAAATCCAAAAGTTTGACCGCAAAAATCCGAAAGTTTCACTTTTAGGAATGTATCCCAAAAGATGAAAGCACAAACCTATTGCTTTCAGCATTAATTATAGTAGCAAAAGACCGGAAGCAACTTTAATGCTTATTGGGGGCTTAACTGAATAAATTTGGATACATCTACACAATGAGATACTATGTAAGTATAAAGGGGAAGAAATAATACTTCTATGTACTGCTATGAAGTATTTTCCAGGATATAATGTAAAGTAAAAAAAAAAGCAAGGTAGAAAAATCAAAGAACATATACAAATATGTATATATTATGTACTTATATTTTTAAAGACAATAGAAGGTTAGACCATAAATAAAATGGTTACCTGTGGGAGGAAGAAGGAAATAAAGGGACAGAACCTAGATTTTTCTGAAGATACTTTGACTTACAGATTTAACTTTAGAACAATGTCAATATTTTACATAATTATAAAGCATTATTAAATCAACATTTTAAAACACAGCATTTAAAAATCAAAAGCAAAATGAAACGAACGGATCTGTGTATTGAGCTGCAGGCTTAATCACATGGAGACAAATTATTTCAAGTGAACTTTAAAAGATAGTAATTTGATTGTAAGTTTATAATGGGGTATACCCTAAGGACAAAAAAGAAGTACAAGCCAGGTATGGTGGCTCACGCCTGTAATCCCAGCACTTTGGGAGGCCAAGGTAGGGGAGGATCGCTTGAGCCCAGGAGTTTGGGACCAATCTGGGCAATATAGGGGACCTTGTCTCTACTAAAACTAAAAAAAAAATTAGCCAGGTGGGGTGGCGCGTGCCTGTAGTCCCAGCTACTCTGGAGGCTGAGGCAAGAAGATGGCTTGAGCCCCGGGGATCAAGGCTGCAGTGAGCATGTTCGTGCCACTGCCCGCCAGCCTGGGTGACAGAGTGAGACCCTGTCTCAAAAAAAGAAAAAAGAAAAGAAATCTACCCTCTCGGATGTTAGGGAAAGCTGTTCATTACTGGGTCCTGCTGGCCACTACACACTGCAGGAGCTGGGCGCTGGAGAATGTGCCGTGCTACAGGAGCCTGGTGCTGGACAATGCTACAGGAACTTGCTGAGAGAGTGCGCAGAACCCAAGAAAGCAAACAAACAAACAAACAAAACCCCTTTCCTCCTGCAATTCTCTCGTTTTGTTTTTTTTTTTTTTTTTTTTTTTTTGTTTGTTTTTTGAGATAGAGTCTTGCTCTGTTGCCCGGACTGGAGTGCAGTGGTGTGATCTCGGCTCACTGCAACCTCCGCCTCCTGGGTTCAAGTGATTCTTGGGCCTCAGCCTCCCGAGTAGCTGGGATTACAGGTGCCCACCACCATGCCTGGCTAACTTTTGCATTTTTAGTAGAGATGGGTTTCACCATGTTGGCCAGGCTGGTCTTGAACTCCTGATCTCAAGTGATCCGCCTGCCTCAGCCTCCCAAAGTGTTGGGATTACAGGCGTAAGCCACTGTGCCTGGCCGTGGAATTGTCTCTTTAGCGTCCCCTACTGACAAAAATTCAGTGCTGATTGGCAAAGGAAAAAAATTTAAAGGGCCCAGATTCATTTTCACAGAACAGTCTAAAAGGATGAATTTGGACCTGAGAGGCAATAAATTGGATGCCACAGCATTCCTGGCACCTGGATTATGATCTTTGAACATCATTTCCTACTGAAAGAAACCAGAGCTCCTCAGAGAAATGTTTCATTCCAGGTCTGAGTCAGGAAAAGTACTGTATGACCAGGGAACATCTTGTACGAGAAGGCAGGGGAGCTGTCAAAGATTACTGGGGTCATGTCAAAAGGACTCAGTAGCCAATGTGAAGAGGCATTCATTAGCAAATAATGGGATGATTTAAGTATCAATAAAAATAACTGCAATGGATTGAAACATCAAATATGTTTAAATCCATTAGTTCATAATGAAACAAACTAGTGGAGAGTCCCGCTATGTTGCTCAGGCTGGATTTGAACTCCTTGCTCAAGCTATCCTCCTGTGTCAGCCTCCTGAGGAGCTGGGACCAGATTTTGAGGCCATAGCCTGGCCTCAAGAACCTTATTAAACAACAACAACAAAACAACAACAACTAATAAATAAAGGGAAAGAATCAAGAAGGTAACTTCCTTTCTTGCCTTTCTTGTACAAACTGACCTCAAGGTGACCACATAGTGAATGAGGGAAATTTTCTCTCTATGGAAGTATTTCAGTTTAAAAATGAAGAAGTTGTGCTCTGAATGGAGAGGCTAATGAATAATTTTGTTTTAAGGTAAAAATGAAGAAGGAATGATAGAAGTAGAACAATGGTTCTCTAAGTGTGGATTCTTGGACTCTTTCAGGGGTCCATGAGGTCAAACTATTTTCATAATTCAACTAAGATATTACTTACCTCTTTCACTAGGTTGACCAGGGATGGTGCAAAACCAAGAGTGGCTAAAACTGCTGGTACCTCAGTATGAACCAAGGCAGTGGTACGGACTAAACTAGTAGTCACTGTATTCTTTATTGCCACATTCACAGTAAAAGAAATTGCTAGTTTCACTTAACAATGGCCTTGTTGAAGGAGTCAAAATTATTAATTTTATTAAATTTCAACCCTTGAGTACATGTTTTTTAAATATTCTATATGGTGAAATGGGAAATCTACATAAAATACTCCAGCTGGATACGGTGGTACACACCAGTAATCCCAGCTATTTGGGATACTGAGGTGGGAGAATCGATTGAGTCCAGGAGTTCTAATCCAGACTGGGCAACATAGCAAGACCCCGTCTCAGTTAAAATAATAATAATAAGCACTTTGGCTGCACTCTGAGGGATGGTGGCTATCTTGAGGAAAAGCAGATGGGCAATTGTTTGAGTTGAGAGCTGAACTAGCCACTTTTTTTGTGGAACACCATTTTTACTTGAAAGAACCACTGACAGCAAATTATGGATATTCACACAGTGGTATTTGGCAGACATTTTACTGAAAATTAAGAAGGGAGCCTTGTCACTTCAAGGGAAACAATTTGACAGTATTTGTTACCAATCATAAAATTCGAGCTTTCAAATGAAAATGGGAATTTTGGGAAACTTGTATGTGCCACTGTAAGCTTAATATCTTCTCAATACTTTAAGACTTTTCTGATGAGATTGGTGGTGACATTAATGAATGGGACATTTTGGATATTGTGTAATGAAATGTGTCAACATTTGCAATACCTGTAAAATTCAGTGAACCAATATTTTTGAAATGACTAATGCATGATGTTACACAATCAAGGATGAGTAAGAGATCCAAAGTACAAAATAGATTTTAATGAAACAGAGTATAAAGAGGACATTGATGTGGTTTCAGATTCCACATTGCAGTTAACCTTTATGACGCAACCACTTTCAAAAAAGAATATCCATAATTATCTGTAGAGGCTATTAAAATGTTCCTCCCTTTTCTAACTACATATTGTGTGAAGCTGAATGTTTTTCATGTACTTCACCCAAAACAACAAGGACAGTGCCATGTTTCTCATTCCTTTTTTTTGTTTGTTTTGGGGAATATAGTTATTTTTCATAAGATATGTTATACATAATAAAATAAATCTATTTATTTATTTAATAGAAATAGGGGCTTGCTCTGTCATCCAGGCCAGAGTGCACGATCATAGCTCACTGCAGCCTCGAACTCCTGGGCTCAAGCAATCCTCCCACCTCAGCCTCCCAAAGTGCTGGGATTACAGGCATGTGCCACTGAGCGCAGTGATTGTTATTTTTATACTTGATCTTAGCCAAAAGGCCGAGAAGTGATGTGATTGTTATTTATTTATTTATTTTTATTTTTGTGAGAATGTTTTGCTCTGTCGCCAGGCTGGAGTGCAGTGGCAGATCTCGGCTCACTGCAACCTCAAGCGATTCTCCTGTCTCAGCCTCCCGAGTAGCTGGGACTACAGGTGCGTGTCACCGTGCCCAGCTAATTTTTATATTTTTAGTAGAGACGGGGTTTCACCATGTTGGCCAGGATGGTCTTGATCTCTTGACCTTGTGATCTGCCCTCCTTGGCCTCCCAAAGTGCTGGGATTACAGGCGTGAGCCACCGCACTCGGCAATGATTGTTATTTTTAAATGAACTAATACATTTAAAATTTTCTCAGTTTTAATATTAAGTATGGTAAATATGAATAGATATAACTGATATAAAAAGATCCAAAGTATACAATATATTTCAATGAAACAGAGTATGAAGAGGACATCGATGTGGTTTCAGATTCCACATTGCAATTAACCTTTATGACACAACTACTTTCAGAAAAGAATCTCCATAATTATCTGTAGAGGCTATTAAAAATGTTCCTCCCTTTTCTAGCTACATATTGTGTGAAGCTGGATATTTTTCATATACTTCACCCAAAGCAACATATTACAACAGTTTGAAAATAGAAGCCATGAGAATCTAGCTGTCTTCTATTAAACTAGACATTAAAGAGATTTAAGCAAATGGACAGTGCCACTTTTCTCATTACTTTTTTGTTGTTTGGGGGAATATAGTTATTTTTCATAAAATATGTTGTGCTTATGATATTTATGGTTTTTTGTTTGTTTGTTTTTATGAGACGGAGTCTCACTCTGTTGCCCAGACTGGAGTACAGTGGCACAATCTCGGCTCACTGCAACCTCCGCCTCCCGGGTTCAAGCGATTTTCCTGCCTCAGCCTCCTGAGTAGCTGGGATTACAGGCATGCACCATCATGCCCGGCTAATTTTAGTAGAGATAGGGTTTTACCATGTTGGCCAGGCTGGTCTCGAACTCCTGACCTCAGGTGATCCACCCACCTCAACCTCCCAAAGTGCTGGGATTACAGGCATGAGCCACCATGCCCGGGCAGATATTTATGTATTTAATAGAGATAGAGCCTTGTTCTGTCACCCAGGCCAGAGTGTAGTGGCACGATCACAGTTCACTGCAGCCTCGAACTCCTGGGCTCAAACAATCCTCCCACCTCAGCCTCCCAAAGTGCTGGGATTACAGGCATGCGCCATCATGCCCAGTGATTATTATTTTTAAATGAACTAATACATTTAAAAATTTCTCAGTTTTAATATTAAGTATGATAAATATGTATAGCTATAACCAATACAAACAAAAGCTCTTTGGGGGAGCCTCAATGATTATTAAGAGCACAGAAGAATTCTAAGTTCAAAAAGTTTGAGAACTTTTGAATTAGAATATCATTATTTTCCAAATAGTTACTGAAGTAACAGATTTAGGCATTAATCATCAATGGTCACCATATGACAAAAAAAGGAGCTATCATGTACCTCCTGATAGAGGTTTACAACATCGCCTATGAAGTATTGCTGCCAAAAAAAAAAAAATCAAACCTGATTTTGATAAAACTTCTAGATTCCACTACCAATTTATATGAAATACAGGGGGCAGAGGAACCTGTTAAAGACACTCTGGGATGCAATAAGCAAAACCCCAACGTAACAGGTCATTCTATAGGACAAATCACCCCATTTTTTTTCAATGAATAAATTGCAAGGAAAAGAAAAGAGGGAGAAAAAAAAAGAGAGAGAGGGAGGAGCAGCAACTTGTGGATTTCTGTTTGGAGTGCTCTGCCCTGCTTTTCCATTTGGTGAACTCTTACTCATTTTTATTGTTGTTGTTGTTGTTGTTGTTTTGAGACGGAGTCTCGCTCTGTCGCCCAGGCTGGAGTGCAGTGGCGCGATCTCGGCTCACTGCAAGCTCCGCCTCCCGGGTTCAAGCGATTCTCTTGCCTCAGCCTCCTGAGTAGCTGGGATTACAGGCGCACGCCACCATGCCCAGCTGATTTTTTGTTTGTTTATTTATTTATTTTGAGATGGAGTCTCACACTGTCGCCCGGGCTGGAGTGCAGTGGCGCGATGTTGGCTCACTGCAACCTCCGCCTCTCTGGTTCAAGCGATTCTCCTGCTTCAGCCTTTCAAGTAGCTGGGATTACAGTCACCTGCCACCACGCCCAGCTAATTTTTTTTTTTTTTTTTTTTTTTAGTAGAGATGGGGTTTCATTATGTTGATCAGGCTGGTCTCAGACTGCTGACCTCGTGATCTGCCCACCTCAGCCTCCCAAAGTGTTGGGATTACAGGCGTGAGCCACCACGCATGGCCATTTTTTTGTATTTTTAGTAGAGATGGGGTATCACCATGTTGGCCAGGCTGGTCTCGAACTCCTGACCTCAGGTGATCCACCCGCCTCAGCCTCCCAAAGTGCTGGGATTACAGGCGTGAGCCTCTGCTGTGGCCAACCTTCTTTTCAAAATTACATTGGTACATTTCCGGCTCGTGGTTATTCTCTTCTCAGTTAAGATCTCTAGGGGTTCTGCTAGATCTGCGTAGCCTCTCCCCTCCCCTTGCTGCTGTGGTGTACATCTTGTTCCTTCTCCAAGTGGGCTACCCTCTATTGAATTTTCTGAATTTCAGAAATACAGAATATATCAGAGTCACTTGAAATAGGTACTGGGATTTGAGGGCCTGAATATTGGAACTCCGTTTTCCCAGTAACTAGCGCGACCTCAGGAAATAACTTCAACTCTCTGAGCCTCAAATTCCTCTTTGTAAAAGGAAATCAGTACTTTTTACATGTAGGTTGATTTAAATAAGAAATACGTATTTAAGTAAGAAATATGTGCAAAACACATTTCCCAGGACTACGTAAATAAATGTGAGCCTGGCACTCATTCCCTCTTTGAGTTGTGAGAAGCTCATGTGAAACTGGCCAGCAGGGATTTCTCTTCCATCATTCAATAGGTCAAGGGAAAATTCTAATGTGAGCATAAGGGGAGAAGGGACCCCTGCGGAAAGGCATTTGTTACACTGAATCCTCTTGCCCCCAACCAGCTAGAACTATCCCTAAGGTTGAGCAGCTCTTTCTAGCGGCCTGACTCACTGATTTTCCCTGGCTCTGCTGAAATATGTGCAGAGTATCTTTGAGGCATAGTTATGTCTCCAATTAGTTCAGTTCTACTTTTGAGAAAATATTCATGTCACCAGCTTGCAGGGTGGATGAAACCAGAGGCGTTTGCATGGTGGCCTGCGATTAGCTTGCCCAAAATCTACCCCACTTGCCGGCCTCCCCACCTCAGTCCTCTTCCCTCTGATGACGCCTGCCTCGGCTGTGCCTGGGGAATTTCCTGCCTCTCTGCGTCTCCAGGCAGGCCAGCCTCTGGTTCCTGCTTCTTCCTTTCTTCCCAGTTTGGCTTCCCTCTCCTCTCTCATAGTTGCTTCCTCTCAAAGCAAGTTTTCTCAATGTCCCCTTTTCTGTGGTCCCTGAGGACAATTGGTGTGTCCGTCTTGGTTTTAAGGGTTTCAAAGGATGGCAAGAGCAACATCTCCTGTGATGCAGGAGCATCCCCTTTGCTGTCTTTATTTTATTTTATTTTATTTTATTTTATTTTATTTTATTTTATTTTTTTGAGACAGGATCTTGCTGTCCCCCAGGCTGGAGTGCAGTGGTGCCATCTTAGCTCACTGCAACCTCTGCCTCCTGGGTTCAAGCCATCTTCCTACCTCAGCCTTCTGAGTAGCTGGGACTACAGGCATGCACCACCACGCCCAGCTAATTAAAAGCAAATTTTTTTTTTTTTGAGATGGAGTTTCGCTCTTGTTGCCCAGGCTGCAGTGCAATGGCAGGATCTCGGCTCACCGCAACCTCTGCCTCCCAGGTTCAAGCGATTCTACTGCCTCAGCCTCCCGAGTAGCTGGCATTACAGGCATGCACCACCATGCCCGGCTAATTTTGTATTTTTAGTAGAGATGGGGTTTCTCCATGTTGGTCAGGCTGGTCTCAAACTCCTGACCTCAGGTGATCCACCCGCCTTGGCCTCCCAAAGTGCTAGGATTACAGGTGTGAGCCACCACGCCTGGCCGTAATTTTTTTTTAAGAGATGGGGTCTCACTATATTGCCCAGTCTGGTCTCAAACTCCTGGGTTCAAGTGATCCACTTGTCTTAGCCTCCCGAAGTGCTGGGATTACAGGCATGAGCCACTGTGCCTGGCTCCCTTTGCTGTCTTATCTGATTCCTAGAGCCATCTCAATCCTGTGAAGGCTCCGTGGCATTGAGGAGGCTGAACTGGGTGGTGAACAGAACAAGCTCTGGTGTCAGCAAACTTGGGTCATATCATGGCCCCCCTACCTACTAACTGAGGGACCTTGGCTAAATCATTTAACCTCTCTTGGTCACTGTTTTTTCACGTCTAAAATAGGGAAAATACCATTTACTTCCAGGGCTGGCAAGAGTTAAATGATGCGATGATATGGCATAGAAGGGTTCAATTAAGGAAGAAAATCCTGGTCACTCAGGTAGTGCTAGATAGCTTCTGTTGCTTCTCAGACCTGCTCTCCATTTTCCTCCACCCTGCTCTCTGTCCCTCTGACTTCTGCTTGTGTTGGGCTAAGGGGGAGCTCCAGCAAGAAATCAAAGGAAGAATGTGGGAGGCCAAGGCAGGAGGATCTCTTGAGGCCGGGAGTTTGAGACCAGCCTGGGTAACATAGTAAGACCTCATCTATACCAAAAGCAAAAAAAAAAAAAAAAAATTAGCTGAATGTGGTGGCATACACCCGTAGTCCTAGCTACTTGGGAGGCTGAGGTGGGAGGATCGCTTGAGCCCAGGAGTTTGAGGCTACGGTGAGCTGTGATTGCACCACTGCACTCCAGCCTGGCTGACAGAGTGAGACCCTGTCTGTAAAGCAACAGGGTAGAGTGAAGCCAGGGATCTACGTTCCTGGTTTTTTCCCTTCGAGGTCACTTCAGTGTGGCTGTGTTCCTAGACAAAAGGTCATAGCTCTTTTCAAGGTAGCTTCTTTAAGGGACTTTCCCCTTTTGGGTTCCAATTACCACTCTGTCTCATTGACTTTGGACCTACGAGTGATAACGGCCTCAGGGTACTGCATTGACCTTCACTGGCACAGCTGGGAGCTTCCAGAATGACCTCCTTCTTTATGGGTTCCTTCTTTCTCAAAGGCTTGGGCCTTTAGGGCATGTCTCCTCACCAGGACTTTAGGAAACAATGAAATGAAATACTGTCTAGAATACTTTTTCACAGTAAAGTACTGTATGAGTACAAGGGTTTTATTACTACTATGAGTTGACTGAGCCTTAGTGGGTGAAAAACGACTACAAGAGTCATATAGGGGCTGGGCGTGGTGGCTCACACCTGTAATCCCAGCACTTTGGGAGGCTGAGTTGGGTGCATCATTTGAGGTCAGGAGTTCAAGACCAGCCTGGCCAAGATGGTAAAACCCCGTCTCTACTAAAAATACAAAAATTAGCCGGATGTGGTGGTGCACGCCTGTAATCCCAGCTACTTGGGAGGCTGAGGCACGAGAATCGTTGAAACCCAGGAAGCGGAGGTTGAAGTGAGCCGAGATCAAGCCACTGCAATCCAGCCTGGGCAACAGAGGGAGACTCTGTCTCAGAAAAAAAAGAAAAAAAAAAAGAGTCATATAGGAAAATCATCTGGTCACCCGAGATGTTTACCTTAGGCCTCTCTTCTATTTAAGTGCTTGGATTATAATTTCAAAACACAATATGTAAAAATGACACCCAACTATCACTGAGAACCTTAGAAAAAAATATTGTTAGGCATCTGTGTTGTAGGCAAAGAGGCCTTAGGGTAGTCTCCTGTCTTTTCTACCACATAGCTGCAGCCCTTCAGTCTCATTCAGGATTCCATTTGCTCTGTTTTGGTCACCAACACATCTGTCTTACCAAAAGGTGAGGAACTTTGGTGTATATATATACATATATATATATATTTTTTTTTTAGATGGAGTCTCGCTCTGTTGCCAGGCTGGAGTGCAGTGGCGCAATCTCGGCTCACTGCAACCTCCTCCTCCCGGGTTCAAGCGATTCTCCTGCCTCAGCCTTCCGAGTAGCTGGGACTATAGGTGCACGCCACCATGCCCGGCTAATTTTTGTATTTTTAGTAGAGACAGGGTTTCACTGTGTTAGCCAGGATGGTCTCAATCTCTTGACCTCATGATCTGCCTGCCTCAGTGTCCCAAAGTGCTGGGATTACAGGCGTAAGCCACCATACCCGGCCTTGGTCTATATTTTCTTTTCTTTTCTGTGGTGTTTGTTTGTTTGAGACAGGGTCTCACTCTGTCGCCCAGGCTAGAGTGCAGTGGCACGATCTCCACCTCCCAGGATCAAGCAATCCTCCCCTCTTAGCCTCCAGAGTGGCTGGGACTACGGGCATGCACCACCATGCCCGGCTAATTTTTGTGTTTTTTATAGAGACAGGGTTTTGCCATGTTGCCCAGGCTGGCTATATTTTCTTGGTCTGTGAATTATAGGAGCTTTGCCTAGTCCCTAAGTACAATTTGATACGACTTAATGTGCACATCAGACTTTTTAAAATTTCTGATCTTTTTCCCTCAGGCTGCCTCACAAGCTCTTTAGGGCTGGAAGATAGAGAAAACTCACTCCTTTGGGCACCGGTTTCAAGCCAGAATTAAGCTTTTGGTATTTCTGTCCCTGGAGCTCACAGGTTCTCTGAATTGTACTCTCAGACGTATCCAAGTAAGATCAATGTTTCTTCAGCCTCTTCTCAACAAAATTCCACCCACCTCTTCTTGATTGTCTTGCTTAACTTCCATCCTATTTGTATTAATATATGTCCCCTCCGGTTCTGACTTTTCTAAGACCCAATGTTCTCTTCTTTTCTAAACTATCATTCTTTTTTTTTCTGGTTTTCTTTTTTTTTTTTTTTTTTGGTAGAGACAGGGTCTCACTATGCCCATGCTGGTCTTGAACTACTGGCTTCAAGCAATCCTCCCATCTTGGCCTCCCAAACTGCTGGGATTACAGGCATGAGTCACGACAATCAACCTCAAATATAATTTTTGAGTTATTCTTCTACCTTGTTGCCCAACCGCTACCTAAGCCTATGAGTCAGTTTATGTCATTGTTACCTTTTCATCCCAAACTCATCTTAGTTATTATCATGAAGGCATAATAGCGATTCACATAATGAAGGAAGAGTCCGTCATCACAGTGTGGCTAAATCAAGTGATTTTGTATCTGTGGCCACAGAATTTGGTTGAATAAACTCTGAATTGCTATACATGTGTGGGATGTGTGGGTTCCACTTAAGGCCAATTTTTGTTACTCATCCATCCATCCCCAATCAATTCAATTGAACAGTTACTGTCTGCCTTTTAGGGACTGCTTCTTGATTGAGTTGAGCTGTACTATGCAGAACATCAGGAGAAACTCTCAACCATTTTCTTTAATTGATACCCAAGGGTGGCCACTTCTTCTCTAAACTTTTCATGACGGCCTGTTGCTGCCTTCCTCCAGTCCCGCAATTCTACAGCCGTTCTCCCCTTAAAAAGACAATGTTTGTTCTTGTTAAGGTCTTGTTAAAAAAAAACAACAACAACAAAACTAGGCTCAAGATAATGGCAGAAACGTACGTTAAAAGAAATAAGATAATGCGCTGAAATCACCTACGCAGTCATTGTAAACCCTGCCTGTCTGGTGACAGTTATGGTTAGGCAGAGAGAGCTAGAATGATCCAGAAACCTGAAGGACATAAGTGAATGGCAGTGCTGAAATCAGCATCGCACTCTGGTGACATCGTAAAACCATTCAGAAACAGGGCCAAGAATTCTGCTAGACCCTTAAGGATGTCAAACCACTTGGTTTGACACAATTAGTTTTGTTCGAATCAGAGCCAACACCAGCACCAGCCATAAGCTGCCTCTTAAAGGAGAGGAAATATATTGGCTTAACTTTTTTTTTTTTTGAGACAGGGTCTTACTCTGTTGCTCAGACTGCAGTGCAGTGGCGTGATCACGGCTCACTGCAGCTTCAACATCCCAGGCTCAAGCAATCCTACCTCAGCCTCCCGAGTAGCTAGGATTACAGGCATGTGCCACCATGCCTGGCTAATTTTTTTTGTTTGTTTTTTGTATTTTTAGTAGACATGGAGTTACGCCATGTTGGCCAGGCTAAACTTGGCCTCCCAAAGTGCTGGGACTACACTGTGCCTGGCCTTTATTTTTCATTTGTTTATTTTTTTAAGAGATGGTGTCTCGTTCTGTGGGCCAGGCTGGAGTGTAGTGGTGTCATCATAGCTCATTGCAGCCTCAAACTCCTGGGCTCATGGAATCCTCTCACCTCTGCCTCCAGAGTAGGTGTGACTACAGGCATGCACACCACATCTGGATATTTTTAAATTTTTTGTAGATACAGGGGTTTCACTATGTTGCCTAGGCTGGTCTTGAACTCCTGAGCTCAACAGATCCTCTTGCCTTGGCCTCCCAGAGCGTTGGGATTACAGGCGTGAAAGGTGTGAACCTTAGCACCAGCCAGAAAATTCTTTTTTTTTTTTTGAGACAGAGTCTCGCTCTGTCACCAGGCTGAAGTGCAGTGGCACGATCTTGGCTCACTGCAACCTCCACCTCCTGGGTTCAAGCGATTCTCGTGCCTCGGCCTCCTGAGTAGCTGGAATTACAGGCACGCGCCACCACGCCACCACACCCGGCCTGAAAATTCTTTAAAACTGGAAAGGAAAGGCCAAGCGCAGTGGTTCACGCCTGTAATCCCAGCACTTTGGGAGGCCGAGGCGGGCGGATCATGAGGTCAGGAGATCGAGACCATCCTGGCCAACATGGTGAAACCCCGTCTCTACTAAAAATACAAAAAATTAGCCGGGTGTGGTGGCACGTGCCTGTAGTCCCAGCTACCAGGGAGCCTGAGGTGGGGAATCGCTTGAACCCGGGAGGCAGAGGTTGCAGTGAGCTGAGATCGCACCACTGCGCTCCAGCCTGGCGACAGAGCAAGCCTCCGTATCAAAAAAAAAAAAAAAAAAAAAAACTGGAAAGGAAATACTTCTGAGTCCAGGCAGACAAAGCCTGGTGGGTTGAGGGGCGGCCCCCAAGGGATGTGTTCTGATTCCTAACTCCGGCACCTGTGAATGTGACCTTATCTGGCAAAAGGGTTTTTGCAGGTGTAATTAAGTTAAGGATCTCAAGATGAGGAGATCACCCTGGATCATCTAGGTGGGCCCTAAATTCCAATGACAAGTGTCCTTATTAGGGCACTTATAAACTTATAAAACTTATAAACTGGACGCAGTGGCTCACACCTGTAATCCCAGCACTTTGGGTGGCCGAGGCAGGAGGATCACTTGAGCCCAGGAGTTAGAGGTTGCAGTGAGCTATGATCACGCCACTGCACTGCAGCCTGGGTGACAGCGAGACCCTGTCTCAAAAAAAATAAAAATAAAAATAAAAAAGGGAGAGACAGAGAGAGACTTGAGACAGAAGAGAAGATGCAGCTACACAGAGGAGTTGTGACAACAGAGGCAGAGATTGGAGTGATGAGGACATAAGCCAAGGAATGCTAAAGATTGCTGGCAACCATCGGAAGCTAGAAGGAGTACAGCCCTGTGGACACCTTAGTTTTGGATGCCTGGTCTCCACAAGTGCGAGAGGATGTGTTTCTGTGGGTTGAAGCCACCATGTTTGTGGTACTTTGTTACGGCAGCCCTAGAGAACTAGGACTCTGGTAGTAAACCCAGCAAGTTGGAGATAAAACTCCAGGCAGAGCCAAGAGCCAAGAGTTTGGGTCCCTGGGAGTCTCAGGGGGTTCCAGGAGTGGAGACGATCTCTTCTTTGTGAGGATGAGCTGGTGGTTGTCTGGGTTGCACAGTGGTCCCCCTGTGCACTCCTGTGACCAGTGGCCGAGGAGGAATCTGCGGGTTCAGGACTGGCTTGAGAACATTTCATACTCTTGGCCACTGTCAGCATTAGTGCTGCAGGGATGGGTGGATGATCTAGACACAAGTGAGAGTGAGAAGACTTTTAAAAAGCAGCCAAGGAGAAAGCAATCTGTATTTGCTTGGTGGAAATAAAATTCTACTGCACTGTGAGCCAGGCTTATTAATGCAGAGTAGGGAAAAGAAATTGGCAAAGCCAGCCACCTTTTATTTGATAAAGTGACCGGCCACCTGAGGCAGGCATGTTTTAAAGACACTGGGTGAAAACGCTCACTGCGTGAGGGTGGAAGAGGGAGACAAACAAGCATGATTTTGAAAGAACAATGGCATAGAACATTCACATATATACAGGCTGCTAGGAAGAAAACGCTGAATTTCAAAATTCTTCTCCACTGGAAACTGTTCTAAGACCTCCTTTCTCTGTTGCAAAGAGAGGAGGCTACAATAAGGAAGAGAAAGGAAAAGATCTTTGATGTATTTATTTATTAACATTAGAGCCTTGACTATTCACCTCAGCATTAACCAGGTAGATATTGTCCTGTTGGTTTTATAATGTTTAAGAATCCTTAAACATCGGTTTGCTCCTGTTCACGTGTAATTTCACATTTAATTTAATTAATGTATCTATTTTGAGATGGGGTCTCACTGTATCACCCAGGCTGGAGTGCAGTGGTGAGATCATTGCTCACTGCAGCCTCAACCTCCTGGGCTCAAGCGATCTTCTCACCTCAGTCCCCCAAGTAGTTGGGACTATCAGCTTGCGCCCCACCCCTGGCTAATTTTTATTCTTTTTGAATTTTAGTAGAGACAAGGTCTCCCTTATGTTGCCCAGGCTCAATTTCGTATTTTATATTTAAAGAACTAGATTTCCTAAGTAAGAATCACTCCTTTCTCTTTCAAGAGAAGATAGTTACTTAGAGGGTAGATAGGACTGATTATTTTCTTTGGTATGCCCTAAGGAATTATGTAAAACTTGACAGAAAATTTCCAGACTACAAAAATGGCTTCACTACCAATTCCTTCCCCTCTTCCATCTTTTGAGCTTAGAAAAACAAGATAAAGAAGGTTATGTCTTTTCAGTTATTCCTCTCTCATCTATTTCCCCAGTTTGGTCTACACTGAAAGCATACACGATTCTTCCTCCACTGGTTCATTGAATAATCTTCTTTCCTTAGTTCCCACATATCCAATCTATAAATCAAGCACATGAGATATATAGATTCTAAGTATCAGGTGGAATTCTGCCTTACACTCCAGAACAGTTTTTTTTTCTTATGCTATTTTTCATGTAAAGCAGAATCTGTAAGTATCGTAACAGGATTCAGCCAGGGAAACAGAGCCACTGTGAGTATTCTAGGAATAAAACCGTTCACAGCTGTGGGAAGAGCTGGGGAAGTGAATGTCTGGAAGGAGGAGTCAGAAGATCAGAGAGTCACTAGCCGTTGCCGGAAGCACTGGTGCAGTTGGACAAATCAGAGCTTGCAGGAAAATTCCAGAAGCCAAAGCACATCTAGCCACCGAAGCGGGGCCGCGGAGGGGGAGTTCGTGGAGAGGTTTATGGGAGCTGTGGCCTCTACGTAGCTCCCGCCCCATGTGGGGCGACAGCCAAGCCCCTGGTGGTGGGCCCGAGGCAGCTGTTGGGTAGCAGAGCCAACAGCAGGAAATGTTAGCTGGGAGGGAGCAGAGGAGAGAGCCGGATAAACCGGGAGCTGCAGGGCCTCTCAGGGCCCCTCTGTTTCTGTCCTTCACTGTATCTGACGGGAAACCTGCCAAGGGCAGTGACTGCTGCTCGCCTTCCGCCCTACAATTCTTGCACAAGGTTCTCTTTTGGCCAACTCTAACCCGGAATCACAGCAGGGAGGGGCTTCTAGGAAATGGAGTTCCCAGCCTTAATCGAGTTGCCATAGCACAACTCAGCACCGCATCTCCCAGCGTGATCAATGAAATGACATCACAGGCTCGGTAAAAGCCATTTAAAAATAACTCCTTCATTCTACTGTTCCTCAGCTCAGAAGTCAGGTGCGTGCATAGGTCGCCCTTCGTTAAGATTCTCCACTTACGGAGGTGGTGGACCTGGCAGGGTGTTGTAGGAAGGAGTGGCATGTGCTGAGAAGCTCACAGGATCCTTAGTCCTGGCTGTGACTCACAGGTATTGTGTAACCTCGGGCAAATCCCTCTCCTCTGTGCCTCTGGTTTGTTCATCTGTAAAATGGGCAGAATTGTACTCAGTTGGCTTTTGCATGGTCCAAATGAGAAAACGGAAGTGAAACCCCCCTGTAAACTGCTAAATGCCAGGATAGTTATAAATTCCTTTTTTTTTTTTTTTTTTTTGCGGGGGCGGGGAGGACAGAGTCTCGCTCTGTCGCCCAGGCTGGAGTGCAACGGCACAATCTCGGCTCACTGCAACCTCCGCCTCCCAGGTTTAAGCGATTCTCCTGCCTCAGCCTCCCAAGTAGCTGGGATTACAAGCGCCTGCCACTGTGCCTGGCTAATTTTTGCATTTTTGGTAGAGACGAGGTTTCGCCATGTTGGCCAGGCTGGTCTCAAACTCCTGACCTCAGGTGATCCACCCGCCTCGGCCTCCCAAAGTGCTGGGATTACAGGTGTGAGCCACCATGCCTGGCCAAATTCCTTTATTTCAAGGAATATTCTTGAGCTTGGCAAATGTTTGGAGTTTATGTACAAAATACATACTCAAAAGGAATTATGAAGTGAATGAATTCCTGAATAAACATGACTTGGCATCATGGGGAAGCAATTTACAGTATTGGTGGGGACGTAATTTCAGAGATGGAAGCTGCCAGAAGAGCTTCTTTTCTCCTAAAAGCCCATCCCAGGACCTCACTGGTCCTGATAACCCAGAAGTTTCCCTGCCACTAAAGAGATCTGTTTATTTTCCAGTTAACAAAGAGTGAAGAGGACACTATCATCATCATCATCAACATCATCATCATCATCATCATTATTATTTGCCTGAAGGCCCAGAGTACACCGTAATGGAGTACTGCTGATGGGAAAGGGATTAGCATTGACCTCTCAGGAGGTTAATTTGGGAGTTTAGCTCATGATCTAGTAATTCTGCTTCTGGGAGTTTATGAGAAGGAAGTGCTCTAATATGTGCGCCTGTGTGATCGCTGGGCTTTAGCATTTTAGGGGTGAGCCAACTGTATCTCAGAGGTGGCCATGTCTTGCATTGAGGAGAGAGAGCACCCGCAAGAACTTCCATGCTATATTCTATTTGGGAAGAACTTGAACCTTGCATAACGTAAACGAAGAGAATTAACAAGAATTTGTGGCACCCCTTCTGTGTCAGTTCTTCTTCCAGATAATAGGAATATAGCAATAAACAAAACAGACCAGGTTCCTGCCCTCATGGGGGAAAGAGGCAATCTAAAAATGAAAAATGGGCCAGGCGCGGTGGCCCACGCCTGTAATCCCAGCACTTTCGGAGGCCAAGGTGGACGGATTACCCAAGGTCAGGAGTTCAAGACCAGCCTGGCCAACATGGCGAAACCCCATCTCTACTAAAAATACAAAAATTAGCTGGGCGTGGTGGCACGTGCCTGTAAGGCCAGCTACTCGGGAGGCTGAGGCAGGAGAATTGCTTGAACCCAGGAGGGGGAGGTTGTAGTGAGCTAAGATTGTGCCATTGCACTCCAGCCTGGACGACAGAGCGAGACTTCATCTCAAAATAAATAAATAAATAAAAATAAAGATGAAAAATGTCACCAAATGTCAGATTAAGTACCAAGAGGGAAAATAAAGCAGCGTCAAGGATTAGAGAGTAATATGGGTGCTATTTTTAGATAAGGTGGTCAAGGGGGGCCTCTTTGAGGAGGTGCCGTTGGGTCAGAGACATGAATGAACAAAGGCAGGAAACTATGCTGATATCTGAAGGCAGAACATTTCAGGAGCGGAGAAAGTAATACACAGGCCGAAGATGAGAAGGAAGTTTACGAACTTCGTTTCTGAGACAAGGTCTCATCCTATCGTCCAGCCTGGAATACAGTGGCGTGATCATAGCTCACTGTAACATCGAACTCCTGGGCTCAAGCGACCCTCTCGTCTCAGCCTCCTGAGAATGAACTTCTTTATTCAGGGGACAGCAGGGAGACCAATGTGGCTGGAGCATGGTGAGCAAGCAGGGAGGGTGATAGCAGCTGAGGTTGGAGAGAAAGCCAGGGGACAGATCACACTGGCTTTTGATTTGGGTCAAGTCAGGTGGGAAACCATTGGAAAGTTTTGAAGTGGAACATGACCTTTGCTGGCTTAAATATTGAAAGGCTATCCATGAGGAGTAAATTACAGCTGGGCAAGAGTGGACACAGAGAGACCAATTAAGACCTATTGCAAGTGGTCCATCCAGGAGGCTGTCAGGAGGCTGGACCAGGGCAGGGCAGCAGTGGAGAAGGTGAGAAGTGGTCAGAGGCAATAACACTATAAGAGCAAAGCTGAAGGGATTTGCTACGAGGTCAAATGTGAATTGTAATAGAAAGATGAGAGTCAAGGATGACTTCAAGGTTTTTGGCCTGAGCAAGTGGAAGAATGGAGCCGTTATTTACTAAGAAGGGGGATGCTAGGCAGGAGCAGGTTTGGGAATAATGCAGAATTTAGTTATGGACAGATTAAGAATGAGATACAGCCTGGGCAACATGGTGAAACCCCATCTCTACTAAAAATACAAAAAGATTAGCTGGGCATGGTGGTGCGCACCTATAATCCCAGCTACTTGGGAAGCTGAGGCAGGAGCATCGCTTGAGCCCGGGAGGTGGAGGTTGCAGTGAGCCGAGAGTGTGCCACTACACTCCAGCCTGGGCGACAGAGTGAGACCCTGTCTCAAAAAAAAAAGAAAAAAAAGAAAAAGAATGAGATACAGAATAACCATTCAAACTGGGTTATTTAGGTTCTATCCAATACTTTTGTGTTTTTAGTGGTGCAATTGGGCACATGAGTCTGGAGGTCAGGACAGAAAATACAAATTTGAGACTCATTAGTGTATAGAGGGTATTTAAAGCCGTTAGACTGGGTGAGCTCATGCAGGAGTAAGCAATAATAGAGAAGAGATCTAAAGTCTGCGTACTGGGACACCCTGATGCTGAGAGGTCAGGATGAAGAGAATGAGCCAGTGAGTGAGGAAGAAAACCAGGAGAATGTAGCGTTCTCGAAGCTAAATGAAGAAGATGTTTTAAGGAGGAAGCTGCTGCCTGGGATGTGGGAGGGATTAAATAATAAGCAGGAGGGGCTGGGCGCAGTGGCTCATGCCTGTAATCCCAGCACTTTGGGAGGTTGAGGCAGGTGGATCACCTGAGGTCAGGAGTTCGAGACCAGCCTGGCCAACATGGCAAAACCCCATCTCTATAAAAAATACAAAAATTAGCTAGGCAAGGTGGAGTGCGTCTGTAATCCCAGCTACTTGGGAGGCTGGGGCAGGAGAATCGCCTGAACCTGGGAGGCGGAGGTTGCAGTGAGCCAAGATTGTGCCACTGCACTCCAGCCTGGGTGACAAAACGAAACTCTGTCTCAATAAAAATAAAAAATAAAAATAAGCAGGAGGCATTTGGAATTTTCAGGGCTGCTTGAGTGAGAAGATAAAGAGTTTAGGTACAAAGGCTGGGCATGGTGGCTTACGTCTGTAATCCTAGCACATTGTGAGGCAGAGGCAGGAGGATGGTTTGAGGCCAGGAGTTTGAGACCAGCCTGGGAGACCCTTATTTTTAAATTAAATTTTTTTTTTTTTTTTTTTGGAGACAGAGTCTCGCTCTGTCGCCCAGGCTGGAGTGCAGTGGCACAATCTCGGCTCACTGCAAGCTCCGCCTCCCAGGTTCACGCCATTCTCCTGCCTCAGCCTCCCGAGTAGCTGGGACTACAGGCGCCTGCCACCACGCCCAGCTAATTTTTTGTATTTTTAGTAGAGATGGGGTTTCACCATGTTAGCCATGATCTCCTGACCTCGTGATCTGCCCGCCTCCCAAAGTGCTGGGATTACAGGCGTGAGCCACTGCGCCCGGCCAATTTTTTTTTTTTTTAATTAGCCAGGCGTGGTCATGCATGCCTGTAGTCCCAGCTACCAAGGAGGCTAAGGTGGGAGGATCACTAGAGCCCAGGAGTTCGAGGCTGCAGTGAGCTATGACTGAGCCACTGCACTCCAGCCTGGGAGATGGAGTGAGATTCTATCTCAAAAAAGAAAAAAAAGAGTTTAGGTACACAGAAAGGAGAGAAGATATAAAAAGGTCAGGGGGTCAGTAAAGAGAGCAGAAGGCAGAAGGTCCCAGGAGCATGGCAGGATCCATAAAGGAATGCCATCCATGAGAAGTCCCCAGGTGGTGGAGAATGGCCAGCAACTTTCTAGGAACAGTAATATCTGGTGTGAATTTGATTACTTCCTGCCCTGTATTGTGATTGTCTTTCATTTCCCCCAAAGCTCAGTGAAAGGCAGCTACACGTGGCTGCCATGCATTAGGGGCACTTTGGACAGATGAAGGAAGAAAGGCAAAGTCATGTTGAAAGGGGACAGCTGCCCAAGAGGATGAAATGCTTGCAGGGATAAACAGGAAAACAGAGTGAGAAGTGATTGAGAGGAACGGAACCCCGCTGAGACCTCTTGAAGACCTTGGGGGAAGTGCTGAACTTCCCTTTGTTGGAGGGGATGAGTCTCCAGCATTTTATTTAGATATTAAAGGAAAAGGTAAATTGTGCAGACTGGAGGACCTGGAGTCACCTGGGTAACAAAAATAAATGGAAAAGTGTGCAAGGATACATGTGCAGACATGCTCTTAGCAGCATGGTTTTTTTTTTTTTGGAGACAGGGTCTCACTGTGTCACCCAGGCTTGAGGGCAGTGGGGCAATCTTGGCTCACTGCAACCTCCGCCTCCCAGGTTCAAGTGATTCTCCCTCTTCAGCCTCCCGAGTTGCTGGTGTTATGCCCAGACCGTTAGTTCCCCAAAGAAGACCACCAGAGTCCAGAGTCAAAGCCAAGCGGCAAGGATCTTTACTACAAGTTCGAACCTGGTCCCTCCATTCCACAGCATACAAGAGGGCCCTGAACAATGCGAGTGTTTGCTTTTTATAGCCTGAAAGTTACAGGGGAACAAAGGAATTCTTTTGATTCCCGCTCTTTCAGTAAAACTTTGAACGGCTGTCTCCTTATTGGAGACTTTCCTGGTGGTGTTTGTACTGGGCTCAGGAAGTTTGAGAGATATATGGCGATATGTGGTGGGATGGGAGGATGGGATGTGTTTGTACTGGGCTTGTTTGTTTTGAGCCCGGGGCTGAGGAATGTGCCCAGCTCCTTTCACTGGGGCTACAGGCACGTGCCACCATGCCCTTCTAACTTTTGTAGTTTTAGTAGAGACGGGGTTTCACCATGTTGGTCAGGCTGGTCTTGAACTCCTGAGCTCTAGGGATCCTCCTGTCTCAGCCTCCCAAAGTGCTGGGATTACGGGTGTGAGCCACCACGCCCAGCCAGCAGCATTATTGTTATTTTTTGGGACAGAGTTGTGCAGTGGCACGATCTCAGTTCACTGCAGCTTTGACCTCCTGGGCTCAGGTGAGCACCTGGCCTTGCAGTTTTTTGTTTGTTTGTTTACATTAACAAATATTGGGAGGCTGCTTGGATGTCTGGCAATGAGAGAGTGATAAAGTAGGTTGTGATGCCTCTTTTTCATGCAGCCACTAGAAATGATGACAAGGGCACATAATCTGTTGAATGAGAGAAGCAGGTTTTGAAACAGTGCAAATACTGGGATCCCAGTTTCATAGAGGTTCTATGTGCACATCTAGGTGTCCACAGAAAGAGAAGTAAACCGTGTTAACCCATACATTTGAAATGGTAGTCCCTGAGTGGTGAGATTATGGGTAACTTTAATTTTTTTCTCCCTTATACCTTCTCTAGTTTCTAAGTTTCTTTTTTTACAGTAAATATTTATTACTTTTATGATTAGGGAAAGCAATAAATGTTTAAATAATTCACTGATGTATGATTTGGATTTCACTTCTTCTCATTTATATGTTTTATTAGGAAAACATTTTTTTTTTCTTCTTGAGACACAGTCTCGCTTTGTCGCCCAGGTTGGAGTTCAGTGGGGCGATCACAGCTCACTGCAGCCTCAACTTCCCCAGGTTTAAGTGATCCTCCTGCCTCAGCCTCCCAAGTAGGTGGGACTACAGGCATGTGCTACCATACGTGGCTAATTTTCTAGAAAAAATTTTTTGTAGAGATGAGGTCTCACTATATTGCCCAGGCTGGTCTCGAACTCCTGGGCTCAAGCAATCCTCTGCCCCAGCCTCCCACAGTGCTGGGATTACAGGCGTGAGCCATCGTGCCCAGCCTAGGGAAACATTTTGAAGATAGAAGATAAAATCATTTTTATGTTAGCATGTAGCTTAGTTATGCTGGAATTTTAGGATAACATAGCCTTCTGAGTCTTTGAATCCACTTAGAGGTCAAACGACCTGCCTGATAAGAAAAGCCTTTAAGTATTTAGAAGATTAGCCATCTTTGCTTGGGGGTTCAAAGTATACCTACTCCTTCAACTGTCCAGTATTCATATTTCTGATAAAGTTCTGATACTTTACCCTGGAATAATTTTTGTGTATGGTATGGGGTGAATGAAGGTCAAGTTTAATTTTCTTCCTACTCTGATAATGTTTGATGAAATCAATATCAATAATTTGTATTTCTTTGTCTTCCTAACAATTCTTTACCAGAGCCAGATGTAAGTTGAAAGATATCTCCTAGAGAACTAACCACTTATAAGCCTGTAATCCCCCAATCACTGATTTCTGACAATACAGAGAAGTGCTATTCATCACTTTTCCTTACTCAGTGATTTAGCTTCTCTGAGAGGATTTAGTGCCCTGCTGCCTATAAAACATTTTCAGAAAGCCAGGTCTTAAAAATGAAAGTTCTTAAATCCCAGAAGATATATCACAGTGACTTGCAGAGGGAAGCTATCTTTATTTTGTGTTGCTATAATAGAATACCACAGAATTGGTAATTTATTGTTTATTTATTTTGAGACGGAGTCTTACTCTGTCACCTGGGCTGGAGTGCGGTGGTGCAATCTCGGCTCACTGTAACCTCCGCCTCCCGGGTTCAAGTGATTCTCTTGCCTCAGCCTCCTGAGTAGCTGGGATTACGGGTGCGTGCCACCACGCCTGGCTAATTTTTGTATTTTTAGTAGAGACAGTGTGTCACCATGTTGGCCAGGCTGGTCTCAAACGCCTGAGTGATCCTCCCGCCTCAGCCTCCCAAAGTGCTGGGATTACAGGTGTGAGCCACTGTGCCTGGCCTGATTATTTATTTATTTATTTATTTTTGAGACAGAGTCTGACTGTGTCACCCAGGCTGCAGTGCAGTGGTGATATCTCAGCTCACTGCAGCCTCTGTGTCTTGGGCACAAGAGATTCTCCTGCCTCAGTCTCCTGAATAGCTGGGACTACAGGCGCACACCAGGGCACCTGGCTCATTTTTGCATTGTTTGTAGAGAAGGGGTTTCTCCATGTTGGTCAGGTTGGTCTCAAACTCCTGACCTCAAGTGATTCGACCTCCTTGGCCTCCCAAAGTGTTGGGATTACAGGCGTGAGTCACCTCGTCTAGCCTTGGATTTTACTTTTTGATTCATTTGTTCTCTAAATTACAAAGAGTGAGCAGGTCACACTTCCACTTCAATGGTGGTAAGAAGCTCATTTAATGGAGCTATTTTCTGGGCACTGGTTTAATGCCTGTCCCTTTTTCACGAACATCATTTCCTCTAAGCCTTCACTTTGAAGAATATCTATCTGCTCTTGGAAACCATTGCCTTCCGAATACTTACTTCAATCTGGCACTAACATACATTAGCCTTTCTTTAGTACACTTTAAGTAACTGCAAAGAAGTTTAAAGAGGTCCTAGGTTCAAAATTCACCTGTGGATAACACAGACATATGTCACCGGGATGATTGTGTAGCATTTGCATGTATTCTGAGTAGTTGTAGTAGATCAGCTCTAGGAGGAAAAGCGATTCCCAGGGCAGAGATTTTACTGTCCCCAGGTTGCTACTTGTTATTTTCTGGCCTGGCTTTCTAAGATCAAAGGACTGCAGGAGACTCACTGGATTCACTGTGCAGTGTGGGGAAGACAAATGAATGGGTGTCCTGATGGTAGAATGCACACTTCAGAGAGGTAAGCATGCTGACTGCCTCTTTGGCCACGTAGCCCAGGAGCTGGACATTTCTGCTCCCTTCATCTCCTCGTGTAGCTCGGCTGGACAGTTGGTTCCTTTCGGGTGCAATCATCAATCTTGATGTTTGTGCAAACCAGTCCTGACAAGCTGGTACAGCATGGTCCATTGCACCACGTGTACACAACAAAATCATCAATCATTAACGTAAAAAACCTTCCAAGGGCCACATTCTCAGGGGTTGGGCAAGGAATGATCATAGCTCTAGGGTCCCTTGGAGCTGTGCTGGGAGTGAGCAACCAGATATACTGTGTTACTCCTTCCTACCCTCCTGTTTTCCAGCTTCGCACCGGGCAGGTGCAGTGACTTAGTCTCTCTGATTCCCAAGTTCAACACCCCCAGGGAAAAGCTTTGTTTGGTTCATCTTGGGTCAGGTGCTAACTTCTGGGCTAATCAACAAGAGATGGTGTGTGTGTGTGTGCCATTAGAATTACACAGAATTTCTTAGAAGATGATACTTTTGGGGGAGTTAAGATGAAGCTGCTTGTTGTAGGTGGGGTTCTGCAGGAAACTGACTCTGCAATGGAGTTTAGTGTGTAGGATGTTCACTAAGAAGTGCTCTTGGGATCAACACCTGTGGAAGGTAGGAGGATGAAGCAGGATTGGGTAGAGAGAGAAGCCAAGCTTTGATGCAGGCCTGATGGACTCAGCTGACCCTACAGGGAACTCTGGTGTTAGAACAGCCTTTCAGAGCTGTCCAGGGCTGAGTGGAAATGTCCAGACCTTTAGACCCTTGCCTTGATCAGTCAGTGGGCATGGGCTGCCCTCTGCAGCTGAGGCAGACCTGGAGGGGATGACAGCTGAGGGCTGTCTGCTGACCACACTCTTGGAGTTGGGCAAGAAGTCCTTCACTGAAGGGGAATCTGGATAGTGCATCACAGTGCCCTGCCTAAAGGGACACACACACACACACACACACAATTACACAATTCTAGGGCATTTGAAACATTTGAAGCCACATTGTACTCCAGAAAGATTGCATAGATTTATATTACATTTTGATCTGAAATAAAGAACTTTTACAACTCAATATTAAAAATACAAACAAGTCTGGCTCTCACCTGTAATCCCAGCACTTTGGGAGGCCGAGGCAGGCAGATCACGAGGTCAGGAGATCAAGACCATCCTGGCTAACATGGTGAACCCTGTCTCTAATAAAAATACAAAAAATTAGCCAGGCGTGGTGGCGGGCACCTGTGATCCCAGCTACTCGGGAGGCTAAGGCAGGAGAATGGCATGAACCCAGGAGGCGGAGCTTGCTGTGAGCCGAGATTGAGCCACTGCACTCCAGCCTGGGGGACAGAGCGAGACTCCGTCTCAAAAAAAAAAAAAAAAAAAAACTAGTCAATTAAAAATGAGCAAAATATTTGAATAGTCATTTCACCAAAGAGGACATACAAATGGCTAATGCACATGAAAAGATGTTTAACATCGGCCGGGCACAGTGGCTCACGCCTGTAATCCCAGCACTTTGGGAGGCAGAGGCGGGCAGATCACCTGAGGTTCGAAGTTCGAGACCAGCCTGGCCAATATGGTGAAACCCCATCTCTATTGAAAATACAAAAATTAGCCAGGCGTGGTGGCACACACCTGTAATCCCAGCTACTCGGGAGGCTGAGGCAGGAGAATCGCTTGAACCTGGGAGGCAGAGGTTGCATTGAGCCAAGATTGCACCATTGCACTCCAGCCTGGGCAACAAGAGCAAAATTCCGTCTCAAAAAAAAAAAAAAAAGATGTTTAACGTCATCGTCATTAGGCAAATGCAAATCAAAACTACAATGAGATACTTCACGTTCATTATGCTAGCTAGAATCAAAAAAGACAGACAGTAACAAATGCTGGCATAAATGTATAAATGTGGAGAAACGGAAAGCCTCACGTATTGCTGGGTGGTATGACAAAATGGTATAATGAATTTGGAAAACAGTCTGGCAGTTTCTTAAAAAGTTAAGCATAAATTTACTATATGACCCAGAAATTCTACTCCTAGGTATCTACTTAAGAGAGGCCAAAACATATGTCCACACAAAGACTTGTATGCAGATGTTCATGGCAGCATTATTCATAATAGCCAAAAGATGGAAATAACCCAAATATCCATCCACGGATGAATGGATAAACAAAATGCTGTCTAGCCACGCAATGGATATTAGTTTGCTATAACTAGGAATGAAGTACTGATAAATGCTGCAACATGAATGAATGAAGGTATGATCTTCTCCAGGATGTCTTCCCTGATCTCTGGACTCCTCTAGCACTTCATCTATAATCTAAGTAATATAATACCTCATATTATGTTTTTTTTTTTTGTTTTTGAGATAGAGTCTCACTCTGTTGCCCGGGTTGGGGCACCGTGACGTGATCTCGGCTCACTGCAACCTTCGCCTCCTGGGTTCAAGCAATTCTCCTGCCTCAGCCTCCTGAGTAGCTGGGACTACAGGTGCGCACCCCCACACCCAGATAATTTTTGTTTTTTGTTTTTTTTGTAAAGACAGGGCTTCGCCATGTTGGCCAGGCTGGTCTTGAACTTCCGGCCTCAAGTGATCCACCTGTCTCGGCCTCCCAAAGTGCTGGGATTACAGGCATGAGCCACCATGCCCAGCCCTAGATATTCTTATACATGCATTTTGGTGGACATATGCACTCATTTCTCTTGAGTGTATATTCAGGAGAGGGACTGCTAGTTCATAAAGTAGGCATATGTTTAACTTTAGTAGATATTGTAAAACTGTTTTTCTTTTATTTATTTATTTATTTATTTTTGAGTGGAGTTTCTCTTTTGTTGCCCAGGCTGGAGTGCAATGGTGGGATCTTGGCTCACCGCAACCTCCATGTCCCAGGTTCAAGTGATTCTCCTGCCTCAGCCTCCCGAGTAGCTGGGATTACAGGCATGCGCCACCATGCCTGACTAATTTTGTATTTTTAGTAGAGATGGGGGTTTCTCCATGTTGGTCAGGCTGGTCTTGAACTCCTGACCTCAGGTGATCTGCCTGCCTTGGCCTCACAAAGTGCTGGGATTACAGGTGTGAGCCACTGCACCCGGGCATAAAGCTGTTTTCAAAGTGATGGTATGAATTTTCACACCCACCAATGGTGTATGAAAGTCCCAATTGCTCTACATCCTTTGGATGGTGGTTATCAGAATATATGTGTGTGTATCTATGTGTATCTATATATATGTGTGTGTGTGTGTGTGTATATAAACATTTATGACTAGTGTACCTTACATACTTTAATATATACAGGCCAGGCGTGGTGGGTCATGCCTGTAATCCTAGCACTTTGGGAGGCTGAGACAGCCAGATTGCTTGAGGCCAGGAGTTTGAGACCAGCCTAGTCAACATAGTGAAACCCTGTCTCTACAAAAAATTTAAAAAATTAGCTGAGTGTGGTGGCTCACACCTGTAGTCCCAGCTACTTGGGAGGCTGAAGTGGGAGGATGGTTTGAGCCCAGGAGGTCGAGGCTGCAGTAAGCCATGATTGTGTCACTGCACTGCAGACTGGGTGACAGAGTGAGACCCTGTCTCAAAAAAAAAAAAAATTACACACACACACACACACACACACACACACACACAATGTTGTATCTCAATTTTTAAAAGTTGATTCAGAAAAGCTGGGTTCTGAATGTAAAGAAGTTTTAGGAATACTTTAACCAACTTAAATTTTCTTTTTTAAGGTATATCCAAAAGTGATATATGAGAAAAACAAATGTCTAGATAAGTCTAAAAGAATTCTTTGAATAAATATAAAACAAAAATTCTAAGTGATTAAAGACACTTATTTGTGTTCACACATATTCCAATTCAGAGGGACCTCACGTGATCACCCATTTCTCAAAAACACAGAAACATGCCCAACCACCTCACTAGACTCTATTCCAGAGAGTACAATGCTGAAACTTCCTCTGTGCAGCCTTTAAGGCACTGTCCAGAGAGAGGTTGGCAGGTGGATGGCTGGGCCTGTAAAGGCTGAGCAAGGCCACCGACAAGTACTTGGTGAAGGTCAGTGGGCAAGTTATCTTGCCAGCTCCTAACCGAGTTCATTTGTAGGTTTCAGGCTCCTGGCTCCACTCTGAAAGAACATCTGTTGTGACTTTCTGGCAATGCTCAACTGAACCCTGGACCCTGTCCGTGCCCCATCCATTGGATTTGGGGCAGCCCAGTGTTCTGTTTCATCCTCCCACTGCCAACCCGGAATCAGCCCCCAGACTCTCTTTCTGCCATGTTTTGTCATTCTCTAAGTGTACTCAGTCAGATGCCTCAGCAAGCTCTCTCAAAAATAGTCAAAAGAGTGATCATGTTTTACAAAGTTGCGGCCCAATGTGCAAAGTCACTACTTGGAGAGGATCTGATAAGCGTCTTACTTCTAGAACCCAAAGACAGGGGATTGGATATGGAATCAATTCCAGTTGCCCCCAACCCACCCACCCCATGACTGGATTGTGGAGAATTAAGCTTAATTTGTTCAGCCTTTCCTTTGTATATTTTTTAAAATAAAAAATAATGCGAATTCAATTTTACATAAGCAATAGAGATCTTTCCTGTATTTTTATTCAATTCTCCAAACCATCATTCGACTTTAAATTGGATTCACAGATACAACGTTTGGAGATATTTTTTCTCACTGAGATTTAGTACCTTATTTGTTCCTGGCCCATGTGATTCCCAGGTATCTGAAATGTATAAATTATTTATAGTCCAGATGGTGATCTGATACTATCTGCATCTAAAAATGTTCTGTGCTTTTGTTGCAGACACAGACGTTCAATTACAAAATTCAGGTTGGTCTTTAGGTCCTAGCCTGATAGCTCAAGGCATTCTTGATTACAAAGAAATACTCCAAATTCCAGCAGCCTTTTTTCCGTTTGCTTTCATTGCTTAGCATTAAAAACCATTCCTCTGTGGGAGCTACCAAGTTAAGGAAGAGAAAAGGGGGGAAGTTCCTTTTTTTTTTTTCTCTTGCCGGAGGAGGGAATTTTTTTTTTCTTAGCCAAATTGAAAACTTCTAAGTTTCAAAATGGGAGATTGTGACTAGATTGCTATTTGTTCCCCCAAATCCTTTTTGTTCATTTTTTGGTAGCAATAGAAACCCTGAATTTAAGAAGGTAAAATGGCTTCCCAGAATAGAGACTACATTACCCAGCCTCCCTTATAGCTAGATGTGGTCATGTGACTACATTCTGGCCAACTATATGTGAGCAGAACTTATGTATGCAACTTCTAGATCATGTCCCTAAAGGAGCAGAGCTTGCTATCTGCTTCCTCTTTGCCCTTCTTGCTGGTTGGAAGAGGGATGTGGTAATGAGCCATCTGGGACCATGTGGACAAAGCTTCACTCAGGGATGGCGATTTCATAACACAGGAGGAGCCCAGGAACCACCATGGTGCTGAAAGAGCAGCTCTGGACTACCTATGCCCAGAGGGAGAAATGCTCTGCTTTCTTTATCGTAAGACATTGTTATTTTGGTTCTCAGAGACAACAGCCAAAACTATATTCTAACGAAAAACACAGACACTTAGGCAGAATTGGAGATAATTTTGATCAAAAGACTAGGAGAGGCCTGTTGCAGTGGCTCACACCTGTAATCCCAGCACTTTGGGAGGCGGAGGCGGGCGGATCACCTGAGGTCAGACCAGCCTGGCCAACATGGCGAAACTCCGTCTCTACTAAAAATACAAAAAGTTAGCCAGGCATGGTGTCAAGCGCCTGTAATCCCAGCTACTCAGGAGGCTGAGGCAGGAGAATCACCTGGACCCGGGAGGCGGAGTTTGCAGTGAGCTGAGATTGTGCCATTGCGCTCCAGCCTGGGCAACAGAGGCGAAACTCTGGAAAAAAAAAAAAAAAAAAAGACTAGGAAAGGCCTGGTGCAGTGGCTCATGCTCGTAATCCCAGCACTTTGGGAGGCCTGGAGGATCACTTGAGCCCAGGAGTTGAGACCAGCCTGGGCAACATAGGAAGACCCAGGTCTCTACAAAAAATTAAAAAATTAGCCGGACATGGTGGAGCATGTTTGTGGTCCCAGCTACTCAGGGAGCTGAGGTGGGAGGATTGCTTGACCCTGAAGCCCAGGAGGTCCAGGCTGCAGTGAGCTGTGATCACCACTGCATTTCAGCTTCGGTGACAGAGCGAGAGCCTGTCTCAAAAAAAAAAAAAAAAAAAGAGAAAAAAAAGAAAAGAAAAAGAAAAGAAAAAAGACCAGGAATGTCCTATAGCCAAGAAAAGTCTCAACTCTTCATTTTCAATTGAGGATTGGATGAAAGGAAAGCACTGATAGATTTTTCTTTTCTTTCTTTTTTATTTCTTTAGACAGAGTCTCGCTCTTGTCACCCAGGCTGGAGTGCAGTGGCGCCGTCTCGGCTCACTGCAACCTCCGCCTCCAGGGTTCAAGCGATTCTCCTGCCTCAGCCTTGCAAGTAGCTAAGACTACAGGCATTCGCCACCGTGCCCGGCCTGATTTTTCTTGACACATGGTCATATATATGTTTTGATTAGATGCTTGAAGAAAGGTCCTTTCCAGTCTGAGGATAACTGTCTTTTTGCCTCCTCCTAAGATTGTACCAGGTACTGATTCAGCACTCAGAAACAAATCAAAAGCAAATCTCCAAAAAGACAGGAAGGGTCTCAAAGATGTCAGGAAAAGTTAACTAAATACTTAAGGACAAGTCTCAAAGAGGCCAGAGAAGGTCTGAAACTGGTTAGTAAGAGTCTCAAATAGGTCAGGAAAAGACTCACATATGACAGGAAGAATAAAAAAAGTGAGAATGGAGAAGTCAGAAAGTATCAAAAAAGAAGGAAGGATCTCAAACATGTCCAAAAGGGTCTCAGTCAGACAGGAAGACTCTCAAATAGTAAGGAAAAGTCTCCAACACCTTGGCAAAGGTTTCCAGCAAGCCAGAAATTGTCTCAAATACATCAGGAAGAGTCTCAGACAAGTCAGGGAGAGCTTTAAACAAATCAATAACAATCTCACATACTTCTGGAAGGTTCTCAACTCAAGAATGGTATCGAATACATAAGGAAGGATCTCAAACAGAAAAAAACAACCTTGAATAGTCAGAAAACATCTAAAGCAAGATAAGAAAGGTCTCAAATATGTCACAAAGGGCCCCCAAATAGTCTGAAAGAGCTCAAAAAATTATGAAGGCTCTTAAGTATCAGGAAACAGCTCGAGCAAGTTATAGAAGGTCACGAACGTGTTAGGAAAGTGTCTTAAAGTCATCAGGAAGAGTTTTAGATACATCAGGAAGGGACTCAGACAAGAAGGGTCTCAAACATGTCAGTCAAGGTCTTAAGCAGACAGTAAGAGATTCAAATACATAAGCAAGGGTCACAAAGTTGTAAGGAAACGTTTTAATGATCTTTGAAAGGGTGTTGGCCGGGCGCAGTGGCTCACACTTGTAATCACAGCACTTTGGGAGGCCGAGGTGGGTGGATCACGAGGTCAGGAGTTCAAGACCAGCCTGGCCAACATGGTGAAACCCCATCTCTACTAAAAATACAAAAAATTAGCCTGGCCTGGTGGCGTTCGCCTGTAGTCCCAGCTACCCAGGAGGCTGAGACAGGAGAATTGCTTGAACCTGGGAGGCGGAGCTTGCAGTGAGCAGAGATAGCACCACTGCATTCCAGCCTGGGCGACAAGGCGAGACTCTGTCTCAAAACAGAAAAAAAAAAAAAAAGAAGGGGTCTTACACAGACAGGGAGAATCTGTACTAAGATAGAGAAGCTTCAAAAAAGGGTCCCAGGCCAGGTGTGGTGGCTCACGCCTGTAATCCCAGCACTTTGGGAGGCCGAGGCAGGTGTATCACTTGAGGTCAGGAGTTCAAGACCAGCCTGGCCAACATGGTAATCCCAGCACTTTGGGAGGCCAAGGCGGGTGTATCACTTGAGGTCAGGAGTTCAAGACCAGCCTGGCCAACATGGTGAAACCCCATCTCTACTAAAAATACAAAAATCAGCCAGTTGTGGTGGCATGTACCTGTAGTCCCCAGCTACTTGGGAGGCTTAGGCTGCACTCCAGCCTGGGTGACAGAGCCAGATCCTGCCTTAAAAAAAGGTCCCAAAAGGGCCCTTTCTGGGAAGGGTCTCAAACATGTCTGGAAGGTTCTGAAACAAGCCAGAAAATATCACGTACATGTCAGGAGGTGTCTCAAGATTTTTAGGGAGTCTTGAATAACCAGGAATGATACCAAATAGGTCAGGAAGTGTCTCAAACAGGTCAGCAAGCATCTCAAGTATGTCAGGAAGAGTCAAGTAAAATGAGGCAAGTAAAAAATGGTTTCATACGCATAAGGAAGAGTCTCAAATAGATTAGGAAGGGTCTCAAATTCACCAGGAATGATTTCAAACAGAAAAAGAGTCTCAAAGTTGAGAAACTTTTGAAGCAGGTCAGTAAGTATCTCTAACAAATTGGCATGTTTTGCAAACATATCAGGAAGGGTCCGAAAGAAAGGGAAAGTGTCTTAAATACACCATGAAAAGCCTCACATATGTCAGGCATCTCAAATATGCCATGAAGAGTATCAAACAAGTCAGAAAAGGCCTCCAACATGACAGGAGCAGCCTCAAAGTCATGAGGAAAAGTCTCGCATGTATTAAGGTGGGCTTCAAATACATCAGAAAGCATCTGATGTCTGTCCAGAAGAGTCTCAAGTATCAATACAGACTGGATAAAGAAAATGTGGTACATATACAACATGGAATACTATGCAGCCGTAAAAAGGAACAAGATCATGTCCTTTGCAGGGACATGGATGGAGCTGGAAGCCATTATCCTCAGCAAACTAACACAGGAACGGAAAACCAAACACTGCATGTTCTCACTTATAAGTGGGAGCTGAACAATGAGAACACACGGACACAGGGAGGGAGCAACACACACTGGGGCCTGTCTGGGGGGTGGGGTGGGGCAGGGGGAGGGACAGCATCAGGATAAATATCTAATGCATGCTGGGCTTAATACCTAAGTGATGGGTTGATAGGAGCAGCAAACCACCATGGCACACTTTTACCTGTGTAACAAGCCTGCACATCCTGCACATGTATCCCAGAACTTAAAATAAAATAAAATTAAAAAAAAATATGTCAGGAAAAGCATCTAGCAAACAAGCCAAGAAGGGTCTAAACATTATGAGGAAGACTTTTACCAGATCAGGATGGGTCTCAAACATTTCAGAAAGGGTCTTAAGCGAGTAAGAATGAGTCTCGAACCAGTGAGGAAGGACATAAAACATGACAGGAAGGGGCCGGGCACGGTGGCTCACGCCTGTAATCCCAGCACTTTGGATCACGGGAGGCCAAGGCGGGCGGATCACGAGGTCAGGAGATCGAGACCATCCTGGCTAACACGGTGAAACTCCATCTCTACTAAAAATACAAAAAATTAGCTGGGCACGGTGGCAGGCGCCTGTAGTCTCAGCTACTCGAGAGGCTGAGGCAGGAGAATGGCGTGAATCCGGGAGGCGGAGCTTGCAGTGAGCCGAGATAGCGCCACTGCAGTCCGGCCTGGGCGAAAGAGCGAGACTCTGTCTCAAAAAAAAAAAAAAAAAAAAGAATGACAGGAAGGGGCTCAAAGTCATCAGGAAGAGTCTCAAATAGTCAAGAAGGGTCTCAGATAAGTCAGAGAGTCTCAAATAATCAGGAAGAGAATTTAACACACCGGGAAATTTTTTTTTTTTTTTTTGAGACAGGGTCTCACTCTGTCATCTAGGCTGGAGTACAGTGGCGCCATCATGGCTCACTGCAGCCTTGACCTACTGGGCTCAAGCAACCCTCCCACCTCAGCCTCCCGAGTAGCTGGGACCACAGGAGCACACCACCATGCCCATCTAGTTTTTTATTTTCTAACGTTTTTGTAGAGACAGGATCTCACTTTGCTGCCCAGGCTGGTCTCAAACTCCTGGCCTCAAGCATCATTCTGACTTAGCCTCCCAAAGTGCTGGGATTACAGGTGTGAGACACTGTGCCCATCCAGAAACATCTTAAATTAGGAAGTGTTTTAACCAGTTGAGTAAAGATCTCAAACAAGTCAGAAAGAGTCCCAGTCAAGTTAGGCAGAGTCTCAAACAATCAGGAGAGGTCCAAAATACACCAGAAAGGATCTCAACATGTTAGTCAAGGTCTAAACAAGTCAGGAAGGGTTTCAAATAATCAGGAAGAGACATTTACATTTCAGGAAGCATCTCGACCGGGCAGAGAGTGTCTCAAATAATCAGGAAAAGACTTCGGCAAGTAAATAACTTTCTCAACCATGTAAGGAAGGAATAAAACAAGTGAGACCGGAAGGGTCTTACTCAAGTTAGGAAGATCTCAAACAGAAAGGAAGAGATCAAGTATAGCCAGAAGGATCTGAAACATGTCAGGCAGTGTCTCCCAGAAGTTGGAAAGTGTCTCAATCAAGTCAGAATGACCTGAAACGTGTCAGGAAGAGTCTGAGACAAGTCATGTAGGGTCCCAAACACTTTAGGAAGAGTCATTTTGTTACTCTTCATTTTAAAAACAGCTTTATTGAGTTGTAAAACACATTCCACAGAATCCACCCATTTGTTTTTTAATTTTAATTTTTTTTGAGACGGAGTCTTGCTCTGTTGCCCAGGCTGGAGTGCAGTGACACAATCTTGGCTCACTGCAACCTCCACCTCCCAGGTTCAAGTAATTCTCCTGCCTCAGCCTCCAGAGCAGCTGGGTTCACAGGCACTGGCCACCATGCCCGGCTAATTTTTGTATTTTTAGTAGAGATGGGGTTTTACCATGTTGGCCAGGCTGGTTTCGAACTCCTGGCTTCAAGTGATCCGCCCACCTTGGCCTCCCGAAGTGCTGGGATCACAGGTGTAAGCCACCATGCCTGGCAATTTAAAGTGTACAATTTAGTGGTTTAATTAGTATATTCACATATATGTGCAACCATCACCACAGTCAATTTTAGAACATTTTCATCACTTCAAAAGAAACCCTATCCTCGGCCAGGCGCTGTGGCTCACACCTGTAATCCCAGCACTTTGGGAGGCCGAGGTGGGTGGGTCACTTGAGGTCAGGAGTTTGAGACCAGCCTGGTCAATATGGTGAAACCTTGTCTCTACTAAAAATACAAAAAATTAGCCAGGCATCGTGGCACATGCCTGTAATCCCAGCTACTGGGCAGACTGAGGCAGGAGAATCACTTGAATCTGGGAGGCGGAGGTTGCAGTGAGCCGAGATCGTGCCATTGCACACCAGCCTGGGAGACAGAATGGGACCCCGTCTCAAAAAGAAACAAAAAAAAGAAACCCTATTCTCTAGCTATCATCCTCTCATGGAGAACCTCCACTAGGGCAGTGCAGAAGGGAAATGTGGGGTTGGAGCCCCCATACAGAGCCCCCACTGGGGCACTGCCTAGTAGAGCTATGAGAAGAGGGCCACTGTCCTCCAGACCCCAGAATGGTAAATCCACCAACAGCTTGCACCATATGCCTGGAAAAGCTGTAGGTACTCAACACCAGCCCTTGAGAGCAGCCGTGGGAGCTGAGCCCTGCAGAGCCACAGGGGCAGAGCTGCCCAAGGCCTTGGGAGCCCACCCCTTGCATCAATGTGGCCTGGATGTGAGAGATGGAGTCAAAGGAGATTGTTTTGGAGCTTTAATATTTAATGGCTGCCCTGCTGGTTTTGGACTTGCATGGGGCCTGTAGCCCCCTTTTTTTGGCTGATTTCTCCCTTTTGGAATGGGACTATCTACCAAATGCCTGTATTCTTATTGTATTTTTGAAGTAACTAACTTGTTGTTGATTTTACAGGCTCAAAGGCGGAAGGGACTTCCCTTGTCTCAGATAAGACTTTGCACTGTGGACTTTTGAGTTAATGCTGAAATAAGTCAAGACTTGGGGGACTGTTGATCAGGGATGATTATATTTTGCAATGTGAGAAGGACATGAGACTTGGGAGGGGCCAGGAGCGGAATGATATGGTTTGGATTTGTGTCCCCACCCAAATCTCATGCTGATTTGTTTTGTTTTTGTTTTGAGACGAAGTTTCACTCTTGTTGTCCAGGCTGGAGTGCAGTGGCGCATCTCGGCTCACTGCAACCTCCACCTCCTGGGTTCAAGCAATTCTCCTGCCTCAGCCTCCTGAGAAACTGGGATTACAGGTGCCTGCCACCACGCCTGGCTAATTTTTGTATTTTTAGTAGAGACTGGTTTCACCATGTTGGCCATGCTGGTCTTGAACTCCTGACCTCAGTTGATCCACCTGCCTCGGCCTCCCAAAGGGCTAGGATTATTGGCATGAGCCACCGTGCCCGGCCTCTCATGCTGAATTGTAATCGCCAGTGTTGGAGGAGGGACCTGGTGGGAGGTGATTGGATCATGAGGGCAGATCTCCCCCTTGCTGTTCTCGTGATAGTGAGTTCTCAAGAGATCTTGTTGTTTAACAGTGTGTGGCACCTCCCCCTCTCTCTCTTCCTCCTGCCATGTAAGATGTGCCTGCTTCCCCTTTGGCATTCACCATGACTGTAAGTTTCCTGAGGCCTCCCCAACCATGCTTCCTGTACAGCCTGCAGAACCATGAGCTAAGTAAATCTCTTTTCTTTATAAATTACCCAGTTTCAGGTAGTTCTTTATAGTAGTGTAAGAATGGACTAATACACATCCCCTTTATTCTCCCTCCTTTCTCAGACCTAAGCAATCACTAATCTACTTTCTGTCTCTATAGCTTTTCCTATTCTGGACTTTCATATGAATTAAACCATATAATATGTGGTCTTTTTTGTTTGGCCTCTTTCATGTAATGTTTTCAGGGTTCATCCATGTTGTAGCATGCATCAGTGCTTCATTCTTTTTTATGGTTGAATAATATTCCATTGTATGGATATACCTATTTTGTTCTTCCATTGATAGACATCCATTCATCCATAGATAGACATCCATCGATAGACATCGTTTCCACATTTTGTCTATTATGAATAATAATAAACATTTGTGTACAGGTTTTTGTGTGGATATATGTTTTCACTTCTCTTGGATATATACCTAGGATTGGAATTGTTGGATTATATGGTAAATTTATGTCTAATGTTTGAGGAACTGCCAGACTATTTTTCAAAGTGGCTGCACCATTTTACAGTCCCACCAGCACTGTATGAGAGTTCTGATTTCTCCATATCCTCACCAACACTTGTTGTTATCTGATTGATTTTACCCATCCTAGTGGGTGAGAAGTGGTATCTCGTGCTTTTATCAGGAAGAGTCTTATACATTTCAGGGAGGGTCTGATGTGAATGACTCTTTCTGATCAAAGAGTAGGCAAGGGTATCAAAGAGTCAGAAAGAATGTCAAATTTGTAAGGTATGGATATGAAGTAGTCAGGAATTTTTTTTTTTTTTTTGAGATGAACTCTTGCTCTGTCGCCCAGGCTGGAGTGCAATAGCATAATCTTGGCTCACTGCAACCTCTGCCTCCCAGGTTCAAGCAATTCTCCTGCCTCAGCCTCCCAAGTAGCTGGGATTACAGGCACCCACCATCATGCCCAGCTAATTTTTGTATTTTTGTAGAGACGGGGTTTCACCATGTTGCCCAGGCTGGTATTGCACTCCTGACCTCAGGTGATCCACCTCCCTCAGCCTCCCAAAGTGCTAGGATTACAGGTGTGAGCCACCACGCCTGGCCAGGAAAAATTTTAGATACCTCATAAAGGATCTCACACATGCAGAAAGAGTCTCTAATACATGAGAAAAAGTCTCAAAAAGTCAGGAAGGACTGAAAACATGTTGGGAATAGTGACAAACACATCAGAAATTGTTCACTGCAAGTGTAGAGAAATAAAACTGATTTTTGTTTATTGAACTTGTATTCTGCACCTTTGCCAAATTTGTTTATTAGTTCTAATAGTTTTTTTTAAAAGTGGATTCCTTAGGATTTTTTACATGTAAGATCACGTCATCTGTAAATAGAGATAGCTATACTGCTTCCTTTCCGATCTGGGTGCCTTTTATTTCTTTTCCTGGCCAAATTACCCTAGGCGGAACCTTCAGTACAAGGTTGACTAGAAGCAGTGAGAGCAAATATACTTGTCCTGTTCCTGACCTTAGGGGGAAGGCAGCCAGTTTTTCAACATTACATGTGAAGTTTGCTGTGGGTTTTTCATAGATGTCCTTTATCAGGTTGTAGAAATTTCCTTCTATTCCTAATTTGTTGAGTGTTATTTATCATGAAAATGTTGGATTTTGACAAATGCTTTTTCTGTATCAATTTAGATGTTCCTGTGGGTTTTGTTTCTATTCTATTGGTATGGTATATTACAATAACTTATTTTTAGATGTTAGGCCAACTTTGCATTCCTGGGATAGATAAATCCCACTTGATCATGGTGCCTAACCCTTTTAGTACATTGCTAGATTTGATTTCCTAGTGTTTTGTATTTTTATGAGATGGTCAGTCAGGTGTGGCCACAAAAGGGGACACAGGAGAAGCTCAGGAGAAAACAAGGTTTATTATACTCCCAGGTCTTAGAGACAGGAGGCATGGCAGACCACACAGGGCCACATGGGAAAGGCACCAGAGTGGTCAGAAGGCAGAAGACAGGAGTAAGGAGAAAGTTTAGGACATTGCCTTTATTGGGGTTTCCGCAGGAAAGTCAAGGCAGGGCAAGGTGAACAGTTTGGTTAGTTTGAAGAATTTTGGAGGGCTTTGAGCTGTAGTGGTGGTTCCTAGTTGCCTGGCACCTGATACTGGGATGATTAAGGCTGAGGAATATTGCCTCCTGGGGTGCATGGGCCAGATAGAGGAGGGATGGCTCTGGATTGGTTAGTTTGCATATCAAAGACATGCTCCTGGCTGGGGCCTTTGTTATCTTTAAGAATTGGCTAGACCAGGGAAGGACAATTTCTCCTCAGCTAGAGAAGTTTTTTTAAGATGTCAAAACATCATGCTTTTAAAATTTTTAAAAATTTTAAAAATTAAAACATAATTTAAAAAAATAGACTGGGCGCGGTGGCTTACGCCTGTAATCCCAACACTTTGGGAGGCCGAGGCGGGCGAATCACCTGAGGTCGGAGTTTGAGACCAGCCTGACCAACATGGAGAAACCCTGTCTCTACTAAAAATACAAAAAAATTAGCCGGGCATGGTGGCGCATGCCTGTAATCCCAGCTACTCAGGAGGCTGAGGCAGGAGAATAGCTTGAACCCAGGAGGTGGAGGTTGTTGCAGTGAGCGGAGATCGCCATTGTACTCCAGCCTGGGCAACAAGAGTGAAACTCTGTCTCAAAAAAAAAAAAAAAAAATAATAATATATATATATATATACACACACACACACCCACACATATATACATATACACACATATATATGCATATATATGCATATACATATGTGTATATGCATATATATACACATATATACGTATATATGTGTATATGCATATATATACACATATATACGTATATGTGTGTATATGCATATATATACACATATATACGTATATATGTGTGTATATGCATATATATACACACATATACGTATATATGTGTATATATATACATATACACACATATATGTATATATGTGTGTGTATATATACATATACACACGTATATGCATATACGTGTGTGTATATATACATATACACACATATGTATATACGTGTGTATATACATATACACACGTATATGCATATACGTGTGTATATGCATATACGTGTGTATATACATATACACACGTATATGCATATACGTGTGTATACGTATACACACGTATATGCATATACGTGTGTATACGTATACACACGTATATGCATATACGTGTGTATACATATACACATATATGCATATATATGTGTGTATATATATACACACACACACACACACACACACAATATAGCTGATAATTTGCCGATTTTGCAGGTTGTCTATATGCATAAGGGATATTGGCCTTTAATTTTTTTTCCTTGGGATGTCTGTCTGGTTTTGGTATCAGGGTAATACTGGCCTCAGAGAGAGAACTGAATATTCCTTCCTCTTCTATTGTTTGGAAAAGTTGCTGAATAATTGGTATTAATTCTTTAAATGTTTAAATGTTTGGTAGAATTCATCAGTGAAGCCATCTGGACCTCGTCTTTTCTTTGTGAATAGTTGTTTGATTACTAATTAATCTCTTTATTTGTTAGAGGTCTATATATATTCTTTACTTCTTTTTGAGTCTGTTTTGGTAGTTTGTATCCTAGGTATTTGTCTATTTCATGTAAGTTATCTAATTTGTTGGCATACAGTTGTTCATAGTTTTCTTTTTTCTTTTCTTTTTTTTTTTTTTGTTTGAGACAGGGTCTCGCTCTGTCACCCAGCCTGGTATGCAGTGGTGCAAGCATGGTTCACTGCAGCCTTGATCTCCTGGTCTCAACTGATCCTCCCACTTTAGCCTCCAGGGTAGCTGGGACTACAGGAGCATACCACTAAGCCTGGCTAATGTTTTTGTAGTTTTGGTAGAGATGGGGTAGTGTCATGTTGCCCAGGCTGGTCTCGAACTCCTAGGCTCAAGCCATCTGCCTGCCTCAGCCTCCCTAAATGTTGGGATTACAGGCATGAGCCACCATGCACTGGCCCATAGTATTTTTTAATAATCCTTTTTATTTCTGTAAGGTTAGTGGTAACGTCCCTTCTTTCATTTATGATTTTAGTATTATAATTTGAGTCTTTTTTCTTCATTTCTTGGTCAATTTAACCAAAAGTTTGCCAATTTTTTTTTTTTTGAGTTGGGGTCTTGCTTTGTCACCCAGGCTAGAGTGCAGAGGCATGCTCATGGCTCACTGCAACCTTAAACTCTTGGGCTCAAGATATCCTCTGATCCTCCCGCCTCAGCCTCCCAAGTAGCTGGGACTACAGGCATGTGCCACCACGCCCGGCTACTTTTTTTATTTTTGTAGAGATGGGGTTTTACCATGTTGCTGGGGCTGGTCTTGAACTCCTGGGCTCAAGTGATCCACCTGCCTCAGCCTCCCAAAGTGCTGGGATTATAGGCATGAGCCACCGCACCCGGCCTCAGTTCTTTTAAACTGAGGTTTGTTTTATGGCCTAACATATGGTCTAATTTAAAGACTGTTATATGCATTTGAGAAGAATGTATATTCTGCTGTTGTTGGGTGGAATGTTCTCGAGATGTCCATTTAGTGTAGTTGGTTTATAGTGTTGGACAAGTTTTCTCTTTCCTTGTTGATCTTCTGCCAGTTATAACTTCTGTCTAGTTGTCCTATTCATTATTAAAAGGGGTCTATTCATTGTGGAAGACTGTGGCGATTCCTCAGTGACCTAAAGACAGAAATGCCATTTGACCCAGCAATCCCATTACTGGCATATACCAAAAGGAGTATAAGTCATTTTATTGTAAAGACACATGCACGTGTATTGCATCGCATCACTATTTACAATAACAAAGGCATGGACTCAACCTAAATGCTCATCAATGGTAGACTGGCTAAAGAAAACGTGGTGCATATATACCATGGAATACTATGCAGCCATAAAAAGAGAATGAGATCATGTCCTTTGCAGGGACATCAATGGAGCTGGAGGCCATTATCCTTAGTAAACTAACACAGGAACAGAAAACCAGATACTGCAGGTTCTCACTTAAAAGTGGGAGCTAAATGACGAGAATGCATGGATACATAGAGGGGAACAACACACACTGGTGCCTATTGGAGGATGGAGAGTGGGAGGAGGGAGAGAATCAAGTAAAACAACTAACGGGTACTAGGGTTGATACCTGCGTGATGAAATAATCTTTACAACAAACCCCCATGACACAAGTTTACCTATGTAACAAACCTGCACAGGTACCCCTGAACTTAAAATAAAAGTAAAAACAAAAAATACAAGAAGATCATTTTCTACTCAATACCAACCCAACTGGTGGCAGAGTAAAGATTTTATAAAAAACAACCTGAAAAAAAGAAGGGGGAGGCTATTGACATCTTTTTTTTAATTAAATATTTATTTGTATAAATGTATGGGGTACAAGTATAATTTTGTTAAATTGATATATTGTACGGTGGTGAAGTCAGGGCTTTTAGTGTGTATCACTGGAGTAATGTACATTGTACCCCTTAAGTAATTTCTCATCATCCACTCCTCCTTCCCCTCCCTCTTCCAAGTCTCCAATGTCTATTATTCCATACTCTGCTTCCATGTATACACATTATTTAGCTCCCACTTATAAGTGAGAACGTGTGGTATTTGACTTTCTGTTTCTGAGTTTCACTTAAGATAATGGCCTCTACTTCCATCCATGTTGCTGCAAGACATGATTTCATTCTTTTTCTATGGCCAAATAGTAAAATACTACTTGGGAGTTATATATATACTATTGGAATACTATTGGGAGTTATATATATATAGTTATATAGAGAGAGTTTTATATATATATATATATACCTTTTTAGGGGGTGAAGTGAGTTACTAAATGTAGCATTTATTTATAAAGAATGCATTGTGAATAGTTTCTCAATTTTCATTATCATGGAAAGATGATGATTTCAGCCCACATTCAGTCTATATTTCTAAATAATACAATTGTTAGGACTGTCTGTTCAGTACAATGGAGGACAACTTTTTCAGGGCAACTGGGATTTCTTGATAATGCTAACTCTGTCTTGTCGGCTGAATTCCTCTGGCTTTATGTATATCACATTTTATAATGCAGTCATCCATTGACAGACACTTAGGTTGATTCCCTACCTTTGCTATTGTGAATATTGCTGGGATAAACATACAAGTGCACTTTTTTTTTTTTTTTTTGAGACAGAGTCTCACTGTGTTTCCCCAGGCTGGAGTGCAGTGGCACGATCTCAGCTCACTGCAATCTCCGCCTTCTGGATTCAAGCGATTCCCCTGCCTCAGCCTCCTGAGTAGCTGGGATTACAGGCACCACTACCATGCCGGGCTAATTTTTATATTTTTAGTAGAGATGGGGTTTCACCATGTTGGCCAGGCTGGTCTCGAACTCCTGACCTCAGGTAATCCACCTGCCTTGGCCTCCTAAAGTGCTGGGATTATAGGTGTGAGCCATGACACCTAGCCTGTTCTGACTTATTTGAGAATCTTCCTGACGTGTTTAGAACTTATTTTAGACTCTTCTGACCTGTTTGAGAACCTTCATGATGTGTATGAGATTGTTCCTGATGTATTTGAGACCCTTCATTGTTCCTCTAAAAACTTTCTGAGAAGTTGTGAGACCTTTCCTCTCATGTTTGAAGCTCTCTGACGTATTCAAAACCCTTCCTTTTGTATTTAAATCTCTTCCTGACATGTTTGACATCCTTCATGACTTGTTTGAGACTCTAACTGGTATATTAGATCTCTTTTCTGATATGTTCGAGACCTATCCAAAGGTATTTGTATCTCTTTTTCCCCGTTTGAGACAATTACTGACATATTTAAAGCTCTTGCTGACTACTTTGAGTCCTTCTAGACTAGTCTGAGAGGACTGCTGATGGAATAGAGATCCTTCCTCTCTCTTCTAGATAAGACCCTGAGAAGACTCACACTCTCTAACATGTTTAGACTCCTCCTGGTGTGTTTGAGACCCTCTTTGTCATATTTGATAAGTTTATGACATATTTAAGACTGTTTTAAACCTGTCTGAGGCTTCTTTGAGACTCTTTGTGACATGTTAGAGACATTTTTTGATGCTTGAGATGCTTCCCAACTCATTTACGTCCCTTGCTGAAATGTTAAAACCTTTCTGTATGTATATGAGACCATGCATTAGTCTGTTCTCATGCTGCTAACAAAGACATACCCGAGACTGGGTAATTTATAAAGGAAAGAGGTTTAATGGACTCATAGTTCCACATGGCTGGGGAGGCCTTACAATCATCGCCAAAGGCAAAGGAGGAGCAAAGTCATGTCTTGCATGGTGGAAGGCAAGCAAGAGAGAGCATGCATGGAGGAACTCCCCTTTATAAAACCATCAGACCTTGTGAGACTTATTCACTATCACGAGAACAGCACAGGAAAGACCCACCCTCATGATTCAATTACCTCCCACTGGGTCCCTCCCACAGGACATGGGAATTATGGGAGCTACAATTTGAGTTTTGGATGCGGACACAGCCAAACTATATGAGACCGTTACTGACCCTTACTGACAAATGTAATGCTTTTCCTGACTACTGTGAGATTCTTCCATTCTGGTTTGAGAGAATTTGTAATAGATTCCAGACTCTTCCTCTCTCTTAGGAACACTTCCTGTCATGTTTGAGACTCTTTCTAGTGTATTTGAGACTTCCTGATGATTTTGAGGCCCTCCTCTGATGTTTTTGAAGCCTTTTCTGACATTCATGACTCTTCTTGACATATTTGAGACCCTTCCTGACACCTATGTGACCATTCCTGAAGTATTTGAGACATTTTTTCTCTGTTTTGAGACACATCCTGGTTTGTTGGAGATACTTCTTGACATGTTTGAGGCCATTCCTAATTTGTTTGAGACTCGTCCTATGTTTGAGACTGTTCCTGACATGTTTGCTACTCTTTCTGATGTCTTTGAGAATTTTCTTGATGTCTTTGACACATTTCCTGACTGTTTGAGACCATCATGACATTGAGACTCTGCTTGTTTTTATGTAATCATTCTTGATGGTTTGAGAATCTTCTTTTTCTTTCTTTCTTTTTTTTTTTTTTGAGACAGAGTCTCACTCTGTAGCCCAGGCTGGACTGCAGTGGTGTGATCTGGGCTCACTGCGACCTCCGTCTCCCGGGTTCAAGTGATTCTCCTGCCTCAGCCTCCTGAGTAGCTGGGATTACAGGCGCCCGCCACCACGCCCAGCTAATTTTTGTGTTTTTCGTAGAGATGGGGTTTCACCATGTCGGCTAGGCTGGTCTCAAACTCTTGACCTCAGGTGATCCACCTGCCTTGGCCTCCCAAAGTGCTGGGATTACAGGCATGAGCCACGGTGCCTGGCCTCCTTCCTTTTCTATTTGAAATTCTTCCTGACATATTTGAGACTCTTCATAACATTTTTGAAACTCTTGCTGACATACATGAGATCTTTTCTAACTGGCTTGAGACCCTTCCCAAGTTATTTGAGAAACTTCCTGGCAAGGTTGAGACTTATTCAGTGAATTTGAGACTTTTTCTTCAGTTTGGTAAACCTTACTGACTTATTTATGGCTCGTCCTTACTACCTTGAGAACATTCTTGGCTTGTTTGAGTTGCTTCCTGATGTATTTCTCAAATCCAGAAGTCCTCTCTGTTCTGGACAGTTCCTGAGAAGTTTGAGACACTCCCTGTCGTGTTCAAGACCCTTCCTCGCATATTTGAGAACCCTCCTGATGTATTTAAATCCCTTCCTGACATGTCTTAGAGCATCCATGACTTATTTCTTTCTTTCTTTTTTTTTTTGAGACGGAGTCTCACTCTTGCCCAGGCTGGAGTGCAGTGGCGTGATCTGGGCTCACTGCAACCTCTGCCTCCCTGGTTCAAGGGATTCTTCTGCCTCAGCCTCCTGAGTAGCTGGGATTACAGGCGCCCACCACCCGGCTAATTTTTTATATTTTTGGTGGAGATGGGGTTTCGCCATGTTGGTCAGGCTGGTTTCGAACTCCTGACCTCAAGCGATCTGCCCACCTTGGCCTCCCAAAGTGCTGGGATTACAGGTGGGAGCCACTGCACCCGGCCAAGCATCCATGACTTCTCTGTGACTTTCTACCCTGTTAGGAATCGTCTCTGACTTGCTTAAGACCCTTTCCAACTTACTTGAAATCTCTCCTGACAAGTTTGAGAGCATTCCTGAGGTATTTAGGTCTTTTTCTCTCTTTTGGCACCCTTTATTTGCATATTTAATACTCCTCCTGACTACTTTGAGGCCTTCGAGACTTGTTTGAGAAGATACCTGATGCATGTGAGACCCTTCCTCTCTCTTTGCAACACCTCCTGATATGTTTGCCACTCTTCCTGATGTATTTGTGATTCTTCCTGATTTTTTTTTGCAACCCCTTCTGACAGTTGGAGATCATTTCTGACATGCTGACACTCTAGGTTGTATCAGGGACACTCCATTTCTGTTTAAGACTCTTCCTGACTCTTTTGTAACTCTTCCTTACTACTTTGAGAAACCTCCAGACCTGTTTGTAATGTTCCTCATGTATATGAAAATCTTCCTCTCTGTTCTGGATATTTCTTGACAAGCTTGAGTCGTTTTCTGTCATATTTGAGACTGCTTTTGATGTGTTTGAGACCTCTTTAATATGTTAAATATTAAATATATTTAATATGAACCTTTGAGACATTTTTGTTTGTTTGGAGACAGTCTCGCTTTATTGCCCAGGCTGGAGTGCAGTGGCGCCATCTCGGCTCACTGCAATCTCCGCTTCCCGGGTACTCATGATGAAAATCATGAGTGATTTTCATGCCTCAGCCTCCCAAGTAGCTGGAATTACAGGCGCCTGCCACCATGCCTGGCTAATTTTTGTATTTTTAGTAGAGATAGGGTTTCACCATGTTGGCCAGGCTAGTCTTGAACTCCTGACCTCAAATGATTCGCCTGCCTTGGCCTCCCAAAATGCTGGGATTACAGGTGTGAGCCACCGTGCCTGGCTGTGACATTTTTTTATTTTGAGACAGGGTCTTGCGCTGTTGCCCAGGCTGGAGTGCAGTGACACAGTCATAGCTCACTATAGCCTCAACCTCCCAGGCTCAGGTAATCCTCTTGCCTCAGCCTCCCAAGTAGCTGGGACTACAGGCAAGTGCCACCATGCCTGGATAATTTTTTTATTTTTTGTAGAGACAGGATCTTGCCATGTTTCCCAGACTGGTCTTGAACTCCTGGCCTCAAGCGATCTGCCCACCTCAGCCTCCCAAAGTGCAGGGATTACAGGCATGAGCCACCCCACCTGGCCGTGACATATTTAACACTCTTTCTGATAGGTTTGAGAGCCTTCATGACTCTTTGAGACTTTTCCTAATATATTAGAGATCTTTTCTGACTTTCTTGAGACACTTTCCTGCATGTTTGCACCCCTTGCTGACAAATTTTTTATTTATTTTACTTTTTTTGAGACAGGGTCTCACTCTGTTGCCCAGGCTGGAGTGCAGTGGCGCGATCTTGGCTCACTGTAACCTCTGCCTCGTAGGTTCAAGTGATTCTCTTTTTTTTTTTTTTTTTTGAGACGGAGTCTTGCTCTGTCTCCCAGGCTGGAGTGCAGTGGCGCAATCTCGGCTCACTGCAAGCTCCGTCTCCCGGGTTCATGCCATTCTCCTGCCTCAGCCTCCCAAGTAGCTGGGACTACAGGCACCCGCCACCACACCTGGCTAATTTTTTTATATTTTTAGTAGAGACGGGGTTTCACCATGTTAGCCGGGATGGTCTCGATCTCCTGACCTTGTGATCCGCCTGCCTTGGCCTCCCAAAGTGCTGGGATTACAGGCATGAGCCACCGCGCCCAGCCTCAAGTGATTCTCATACTTCAGCCTCCCAAGTACCTGGGATTACAGGCATGTGCCGCCATGCCGGGCTAATTTTAGTACTTTTAATAGGGACAGAGTTTCGCCATATTGGCCAGGCTGGTCTTGAACTCTTGACCTTAAGTTATCTGCCCGCCTCGGCCTCCCAAAAGGCTGGGATTACAGGTGTGAACCACCACGCCCAGCCCCTTGCTGACAAATTTAAAAGCTCTTCCTTACTACTTTGAGAAAACTTCCAATCTGGCTTGAGAGAATTCATAATGCATTACAGACCCTTCTCTCTTTGTGACATTCTCTGTAATGTTTGAAACACATTCTCACATAATGAGACTCTTCCTGATGATGTTGAGGCCCTCCCTGAAGGATGTTCCAAACCCTTTCTGACTGGCATGAGACTCTTCTTGATTGTTTGAGATCTTCCCTGACATGTTTGAGACCTGTACTTAATTGTTTGAGATTCTTCCTGACAAGCTTGAGACTTCTTGATATATTTGTGACCTTCCCCGATATTTGAGACTGTTACTCTTTGTTCCAGACTCTTACTGACCTATTTGAAACTCTTCCTGACTACTTTGAAACTGTTTCTGATTTGTTTGAGATCATTTGTGAGGACTTCAGACATTTTCTCTCTATTTATGACCCTTTCTGACATGTTCGAGACTCTTCTTGACAGCTTTGAGACTCCTGCTAATGTACTTGAGAATCTTCCTAATTTTGCCTATCTATTTAGAACCATTAGAGACATATTTTAAACTCTGCCTGACAAATGTGAAACCTTTCCTTCCTAATTTCAGACCCTTACCTTGCTTGAGTTTTCTACTGCCATGTTAGATATGTATCCAAACTATTTGAGACTCTTCTTGTTTGAGTAAGATGACTCCTAATATATTTGAGACTCTTCCTGACATTACTACCTTTCCTAACTATTTGAGACCCTTTCTGTTATTTTTTGAGACCCTTCTTAACAGGTTTATGAGCTGAGCTTTACTGACTGATTGATACTCTTGCTTTAATTTTGAGACCCTTTTGTGGCATATTTAAGATGTTCATCTCAGGTACTGACATTTTGAAATCTTTCTGACTACATTGAGACCATTACCAAGTTGTCTGATACTATTTATAATGTATTTGAGACACTGCCTCTCTCTTTGAGAGTATTTATGACATGTGTGAGACACTTCCTGATGTATTTGAATCCTTCCTGTATGATCGAGATCCTTCTTGTTTTATCTATGACCTTTCCTGAGGTGATGAAAACTCTTCCTTACTACATGACCCAACAATTCTACTCCTAGATGGAAGAAATGAAATGAAAGCTTATGTTCACATAAAAACTTGTTTTCAAACATTCATTGCGGCAGTATTAATAATAGGCAGAAAGTGGAAACCACCCAAATGTCCATCAACTGATAAATGGGTAAATAAAATGTGGTATGTCCATACAATGGAATATTATTCAGCCATAAAAAGGAATTAAGTAATACATGGTACTACCTAGATGGATCTTGAAAACATTATACTAAGAGAAGGGAGCCAGAAACAAAAGGCCACGGCCAGGCGCGGTGGCTCACGCCTGTAATCCCAGCACTTTGGGAGGCCAAGGCAGGCGGATTACGAGGTCAGGAGATCGAGACCATTCTGGCTAACATGGTAAAACCCTGTCTCACTAAAAATACAAAAAATTAGCCAGGCATGGTGGCTGGCACCTGTAGTCCCAGCTACTCAGGAGGCTGAGGCAGGAGAATGGCATAAACCCAGGAGGCAGAGCTTGCAGTGAGCTGAGATTGTGCCACTGCACTCCAGCCTGGGTGACAGAGCAAGACTCCATCTCAAAATTTAAAAAAGGCCAAATATTGTATGATTTCATTTATATGGAATGTCCAGAATAGGCAGATCCATAGAGACAAAAAGTATTAATAGATTAGTTGTTGTCACTGTGTGGGGGTACGATGGAATGGGGAATGACAGCTAAGGGGTATGGGGGTTTCTTTCTAGGATGATGAAAATATTCTGGAATTAGGTAGTGGTTAAGGTTGCACAACCTTGTGTATATTCAAGAAACCACTGAATTGTACACATAAAAGTGGTAATTTGTACTATATATGAGTTATATATTAATAAAAATTTTATTGGTGTGGATGTGGTGAAAGGGAACATTTCTACACTACTGGTGGGAATGTAAACTAGTACAACCCCTATGAAAAACAATGTGGAGATTCCTTAAGGAAATAAAAGTAGAACTACCATTTGATCCTGCAATTCCACTACTGGGTTATCTACTCAGAGGAAAAGAAGTCATTATATGAAAAACATACTTACACATGCATGTTTATAGCAGCACAATTCACAATTGCAAAAATATGGAACCAGCTCAAACGTCCATCAATCAATGAGTGGATAAACAAATTGTGATATATATATATATATATATATATATATATATATATATATATGATGGAATGCTACCCAGCTATAAAAAGGAATGAATTAATGGCATTCACAGCAACCTGGATGGGATTAGAGACTATTATTCTAAGTGAAGTAACTCAGGAATGGAAAAACAAGCATCGTATGTTCTCATTCATAAGTGGGAGCTAAGCTATGAGGATGCAAAGGCATAAGAATGATACAATGAACTTTGGGGACTCAGAGGAAAGGGTGGGGAGGGGGTGAGGAATAAAAGACTGCAAACTGGGTCCAGTGTACACTGCTTGGGTGATGGGTGTACCAAAATCTCACAAATCACCACTAGAGAACTTACTCATGTAACCAAATACCACCTGTTCTCCAAAAACCTATGGAAATTAAAAAAAAATTTATTACAAAAAAACCTTCCTGATAACTTTCAACTTTAAGATACTTCCTAACATATTTAAGACCTTTCCTGACTTTTGAAGACCTTTAGGAACATGTTCGAGACCTTCCTTGTGTATTAAATAATATTCTCTACTACTCCAGATATGCCTAGACCATTTTGAGAACATCTTGTCATCTTTGTAACCCTCCTGACTCATCGGAAAAATGTTATGATATGTTTGTGGTATTTTCTGGCTATTTGAGACTCTTCCTTTCTGTTTGAGATTCTTAGTAACTTGTTTGAGACCCTCCCTGCCATGGTTGAGACACTTAATGACTTGTTTGAGACTCTTCCTGATGGATTAAGCCTCTTCCTGACACATTGAAATTCTTCCTATCCACTTGAGACCATTTCTGATGTATTTGAGACTCTTCCTGAATTGTTTGAGATGTTTCCTAACATGTGAGACGCTTTATGCTATTGAGACCTTTCCTAACAGATCTGAGAACTTTCCTGATTATTGGAGGCATTTGCATCCAATTGGAGACCCTTTGTGATATATTTGAGACTCTTCTTGACTTATTCAAGACACCTCCTGGTTTGCCAAGACCCTTCCTAACATGGCTGAGACCTTTTCTGATTATTTGGGGGCTCTTCTGGACACATTTTAGAGCATTATGGCTTGCTTGACATGCTTTCCCATGTGTTTGAAATCTATCCAGACATATTGGAGACTCTGCCTCTGTTTGAAAGCTTTATTGATTCATTTAAAGTTCTTCTTAGGCTGGGTACCATGGCTCACACCTGTAATCCCAGCACTTTGGGAGGCTGAGGTGGGCAGATCACCTGAGGTCAGGAATTTGAAACTAGCCTGGCCAACATGGTGAAACCCCGTCTCTACTAAAAATACAAAAATTAGCCGGGCATGGCGGCATGCACCTGTAGTCCCAGCTACTGGGGAGGCTGAGGCAGGAGAATAGCTTGAACCCAGGAAGCAGAGGTTGCAGTGAGCCGAGATCACGACACTGTACTCTAGCCTGGGCAGCAGAGCAAGACTCCATCTCAAAAAATAAATACATAAAAATAAATAAATAAATAAGTAAATAAAGTTCTTCTTGACTGCTTTGAGGACTTTCTCAACTTGTTTGGGAAACTACCCAATGTATTTGAGACCCTTTTTATATATTTCAAGTTGTTTCTGAAATGTTTGAGGCCCTATCTGAGTTATTTGAAACCCATTTGAAACCCTTACTGATATATTTGAGCCTTTTCTTTCTTTTTTTTTTTTTTTTTTTTTGAGACGGAGTTTCACTCTTGTTGCCCAGGCTGGAGTGCAATGGCATGATCTCTGGCTCACCACAACCTCCACCTCCTGGGTTCAAGCAATTCTCCTGCCTCAGCCTCCGGAGCAGCTGGGATTACAGACATATGCCACCACACCCGGCTAATTTTGTATTTTTAGTAGAGATGGGGTTTCTCCATGTTGGTCAGGGTGGTCTCGAACTCCCAACCTCAGGTGATCCGCCCACCTCGGCCTCCCAAAGTGCTAGGATTACAGGCGTGAGCCACCATGCCCGGCTGAACCTTTTCTTATGTTTGAGACCCTTTCTGACATATTTGAGACTCTTTTTAACATACTGAGACCCTTCTTGACATATTTGAAATCTTTCCTGACTTTTCTGAGGCCCTTACTGACACGAACCTCTTTCTGTCTATATGCGACCCCATCAGATATATTAAAATACCATGTGACAAAAATGAGGCTGTTTCTGAAATGTTGGAGACATTTATGGCTTGTATTCTATTTTTTTTGAATGAGTCTCTTCCTGTCTGATTGAGACTTTTCCTGACATATTTGGGACCCTTTGTGACTTGCTTGAAGCTCTTTTTTACTTGTTGGAGACCCTTTCTGACATATTTAAAATCTTGCTGACATACTTGAGACTCTTTTCATCTGTTTGAGAACCTTACTGACAAATTTAAAATTCTAAGTATCCTGATATCCTTCTTGACTGGTTTGAGATGCTTCCTGATATATGAGTTTCTTTCTGTCTTCTTGAGACATTTCTGACATATTTGAGACCCAACATATTTGAAGCCCTTGCTGACTCTGAGACCATTCCTGACATGTTTAAGACCTTTCCTGAGTTGCTGAGACCCTTCTTCAAGAGTTGAAACTCTTTGTGATGTATTTCTGACTCCTCTGAATGTCTTTGAGACTGTTCCTGACTTGTCTGTCACATTCCTGAAGTATTCTAGAGTCCTCCTCTGTGTTTAAGACCCTTCTTGGCCCATTTAAAATTCTGCCTGACAAATATTAAGCCTGTCCTGACATGTTTGAGACACTTCCTGAGTGGTTTGAGACTGTTCCTGACAGATCGGAGGCCTTTCTTGTCTGAGACCCTTCCTGAGATCATTAAAACTCCTTTTGGAAGTTCTTCTGGAATGGCATCACGAGGAGCTTTGCACACCTGCTTCCCCTCAAAACTGTGAAATTTATTTTTTAAACCACCATTTAAAGTATCTGGAAATGGTCCTAAGAGCATAGAGCAAATAAAGAAACATTCATTCGAGAAAATCTACTAAAACTCTATAAGAACAGTGACAGTCTAATGGCATTTGACCCACAAGCTGCTCCCTCCCTCCCCTTCCCAGTTTAGCATGATGGACACTCTACTGCAGGCGGGTGCAGCCAAGGACTCAGGGCTCCCTCTCCCCCAGTCTCCCAATAACAGTCTACTATATGTTCCCAGGAGGGGCAGAACTTCAGCATTTATTATGCCATCCCCTAGGTACCTGTTGCAGAGGTGTTCCAGGTGAGTGAGGCTAAGAGACAAAGGCTCTATTCTTTAACACAGCCCCCATTCCTTGAGTGCAGGCTCTACCTCAGGTGTGCTGCATTGAGAATGCTGGGGCCCTGATCACCCTTACCTCAGCTTGTTAGTATGACAGAGGTTCCATGCAAGAAGAGGCAGGCAAAAAAGAACAGAAGCTACCCCCAACCCCCACCCCATCCCCACTTAGTGCCCAGCTCCTAAAGCAGAGGCATCACTCAGAGAGAAGTGTGCCACTCCCTTCTCCAAGCTCTGGAGCTGCAGCTCCAAAATTTTGCCCAGAGGTGTTACAAGAAAGGGGTCCCGATCCAGACCCCCAGAGAGGGTTCTTGGATCTCACGCAAGAAAGAATTCAGGGTGAGTCCATACAGTAAAGCGAAATTCTTTTTAATAAAATAATTCTTTTTAATAAAAGTAAAGTGAATTCCTTTACTTTTATTAAGAAAGTAAAGGAATAAAAGAATGGCTACTCCACAGACAGAACAGCCCCGAGAGCTGCTGGTTGCCCATTTTTATGGTTATTTCTTGATGATATGCTAAACAAGGGGTGGATTATTCATGCCTCTGCTTTTTAGACCATATAGGGTAACTTTCTGACATTGCCATGGCATTTGTAAACTGTCATGGCGCTGGTGGGAGTATAGCAGTGAGGACGACCAGAGGTCACTCTTGTCGCCATCTTGGTTTTGGTGGATTTTAGCCCGCTTCTTTACTGCAACCTGTTTTATCAGCAAGTTCTTTATGACCTGAGCTTTTGCTGATCTCCTATCTCATCCTGTGATTTAGAATGCCTTATCTGTCTGGGAATGCAGCCCAGTAGGTCTCAGCCTCATTTTACCCAGTTCCTATTCAAGATAGAGTTGCTGTGGTTCACATGCCTCTGACAGAGGGACAGGCATGCCATAAAACAGAGGGTTCTGAAGCTCTTCCCAAAGGAACTACCTTTATTTGAAACATAGTGTGGGGAAGTTAAAGGCTAAGGAAGCTCTCAAAAACAATGGAGGTTTTGGTGGAATGCAATTAAGAGGAGACTGATAAGGCCAGGTACAGTGGCTCATGCCTATAATCCCAGCACTTTGGGAGGCCAAGGCGGGAGGATTGCTTGAGCTCAGGAGTTCAAAACCAGCCTGGGCAACATGGTGAAATCCTGTTTCTACAAAAAATACAAAAAGTAGCCAGGCATAGTGGTGTACACCTACTGTCTCAGCTACTCAGGAGGCTGAAGTGGGAGGATTGCTTAAGCCCAGGAGGCAGAAGTTGCAGTGAGCTGAGATTGTGCCACTGCACTCCAGCTTGGAACACAGAGTGAGACTCTATCTCTAAATAAATACATTGATTCAATAAATGAAATAAATAACCCATAGGCCACCTAGTTTACCAGAGAGAACCAGGGAAAGTGACAGCTAAAAGTAGGCCTACTAGAGTCAGAACAAACTTCAAACACTGACCTCAAAAACTATCATTGCAAAGGAGCCTGAATTTAATGGGATCAGTCTGTGGAACAATTTATGCCCCAGGGCATTGTTGAAAGCAATAGAGCAATCAGCCAGTAATTAGTGGAGCTTAACAGCTGGGTGTCATCAGGGACAGCGATATAGAGAGCCCTACTAAAACCACTTTCATCCCAGGGTGACTGCTCATGCCCAAGACTTTGCTCTCTGAAGAATGACATCAGGGACTTCATGCTGCAGAGGAAATAGACTTCAGTAAAATAATCCAGCCAGTCACTAAGCAAATAAACAAGCAAATGACAATAACAAGCCCTGGGGCAAGGGGACTAGTACCTAGAGCTGCTATGATATATAAAATGTCCAGTTTTCAACAAAGAAAATTACAAGACATACAAAGAAACAGAAAAGTGTGATTCATACACCAGAAAAAAAGGAAACAAACTGTCTGTGAGAACAACCAGATGTAAGGTTTAATGGGAAAAAAACTACATGGTATCCATTACAAATATAGTCAAAGAGTTAAAGGAAATCATGGTTAAAGAAGAAAAGGAAGGTATGATGACAGTGTCCCATCAAATAAGAAATATCAGTAAAGAAATAGAAGTTATGAAAAAGAACAAAATGGAAATTCCAGAGTTGAAAACTACAGTTGAAACAGAAAACTCACTAGAGGAGCTCAAAAGTAGATTTGAACTGAGACAAGAAATAATCAGTTAACTTGAAGATAGATCAATGGAGATTATGCAATCTGAAGAACAAAGAGAAAACAGAATGAAGAAAAACAGAGCCTCAGAAATGTGGTCCACCATTAAGCATATTGAGCCAATGTAATGGGAATACAAGAAGGAGAGGAGAGAGATAAAGGAGCAGAAAAAAATTCCAAAAAGTAATGGCTGAAAAATTCCTAAATTTGATGAAAACCATCTAGGAAACTCAATGAATTCCAAATAGGATGAATGCAAAGTGATCCACAAACAGACACATCATAGCAAAAATGCTGAAAACCAAAGACAAGGAGAAAATCTTGAAAGTGGCAGGTAACGGCTGGGCATGGTGGTTCACACCTGTAATCCCAGCACTTTGGGAAGCTGTGGCGGGAAGACCATTTGAGGTTAGGAGTTCGAGACTAGCCTGACCAAAGTGGTGAAACCCTGTCTCTACTAAAAATACAAAAAAAATTAGCTGGGGCCGGGCACGGTGGCTCACGCCTGTAATCCCAGCAGGGCGTGGTGGTGGGCGCCTGTAATCCCAGCTACTCGGGAGGCTGAGCCAGGAGAATGGCTTGAACCCGGGAGGCGGAGGTTGCAGTGAGCCAAGATCGCGCCACTGCACTCCAGCCTGGGCGACAGAGCAAGACTCTGTCTCAAAAAAAAAAAAAAAAAAAAAAATTGCTGAGCACAGTGGCTCACACCTGTAATCCTAAGACTTTGGGAGGCTTAGGTGAGAGGATTGCTTGAAGCCAGGAGTTTGAGACAAGCCTGGGCAACATAGGGAGACTGCGTCTCTACAAAAAATTTAAAAAATTCACAGAGCGTGGTGGTGCATGCCTGCAGTCCCAGCTACTCAGGAGGCTGAGGTGGGAGGATGGCTTGAGCCCAGAAGGCAGGCTGTAGTGAGCTTTGATCATGCCACTGCACTCCAGCCTTAGCAACAGAACAAGATCCCATCTCGAAAAGGAAAAAAAAAAAAAAAAAAAAAGACGAAAAATAGACACTGGCAAGAATGCAGAGAAAAGGGAACAGCTACCCTGTTGGTGGAAATGTAAATTAGTACAACCTCCACGGAAAACATATAGCGATTTCTCAAGAACTAAAAATAGAATTACCTATGATCCAGAAGTTCTTTGGGTATCTACCCAAAGCAAAATAAATTGTTATATCAAAAAGATATGTGGGCCAGATGCGGTGGCTCACGCCTGTAATCCCAGCACTTTGGGAGGCCGAGGTGGGTCCATCACCTGAAGTAGGGAGTTTGAGAACAGCCTGGCCAACGTGGTGAAACCCCTTCTCTACTAAAAATATAAAAATTAGTTAGGCGTGCTGGTGCATGCCTGTAATCGCAGCTACTTGGGAGGCTGAGGCAAGAGAATCACTTGAACCCAGGAGGCGGAGGTTGCAGTGAGCCGAGATCACACCACTGCACTCTAGCCTGGGGAACAGAGTGAGACTCTGTTAAAAAAAAAAAAAAAAGTCAAAATGAGTATTTGACAGTGAGTGACATGAGAGAAAGTGTCTTAAACTTCTCAGGAACTGTCTAGAACATAGAGGAAAGTTCTCAAACACATCAGGAAACATCTCAAACAAGTCAGGGAGTTTCTCAAAGTAGTAAGTCTGAGGTGTAAATAATTCTGTATGGTGTCTCAAAAAGATGGAGAGGTCTCGAATACATCTGAGAGTCTCAAACATGTCAGGAAGGGTCTCAAGAAAGTCGGGAAGGGGCTCAGAAAAGCCAGAAAAGGTCTCATGAGGCAGGAGAATAGGGTCTGGAGGCAGGGAACCTAAGGCCGATTTATGGTGACTTCCTAGAGCTAAATTGAAAGGAAAACCCCAACTTTCCACACCTAAGTAACAAAAAGACCAGAGGCTACTCCCTTTGCAAAGCCCCACTTTTCTGCATGGCAGATGGAAAATTGAAAGTACCTCTGATTGGTTGCTTTCCACAACCAATCAGACTGATTGTGGGCCAAGTCTTTGTTTGCATAGGAGTGCAACTTTGTAATTTCACTTTAGCCTCTGATTGGTTGCTTTCTGCAACCAATCAGATATTTGCATAGGAGTGTAACCTCTCTAACTTCACTTCAGCCTCAAATTGGTTGCTTTCTGCAGTGTATGAATGTAGCTAGGAAGAATTTTAAAGACTTCAGTAAGGGTCTTAGGGTCAGGAAGACTCTCAGATCCCTCAAGAATGGTCTCAGACATGTCAGAAGGCTCTCAGATAGCTCAGGAAGAGTTTCAAGCAAGTCAGAAAAGTTTTCAAATATATCAGGAAGAGTCTTGAGTGAGTAGGGAAGGGTCTCACATTTGTCAGGATGTATCTCAAAGTCAACAGGAAGAGTCTTAAACACTCAGCAAAGGTCTCAAATACATCAGGGAGCATCTCAAAAGAATGAAGAAGGGGCTGGGCGTGGTGGCTCAGGCTGTAATCCCGGCACTTTGGGAGGCTGAGACGGGCGGATCACAAGGTCAGGAGATCGAGACCATCCTGGCTAACACTGTGAAACCCCATCTGTACTAAAAATACAAAAAATTAGCCGGGTGCGGTGGCAGGCGCCTGTAGTCCCAGCTACTCGGGAGGCTGAGTCAGGAGAATGGAGTGAACTGGGGAGGCGGAGCTTGCAGTGAGCCGAGATAGCGCCACTGCACTCCAACCTGGGCGGTAGAGCAAGACTCAGTCTCAAAAAAAAAAAAAAAAAAAAAAGAATGAAGAAGGGATCTCAGCTCACTGTAGCTTCTGCCTCCCAGGTTCAAGCAATCCTCCCACCTCAGCCTCCCGAGTAGCTGGCACCACAGGCATGTGCCACCACGCCTGGCTAATTTTTGTATGTTTAGTAGAGATGGGGTTTCGTTGTGTTGCCCAGACTGGTCTCGAACTCCTGAGCTCAAGCGATCCACCTGCCTCGGCCTCCTAGAGTGCTAGGATTACAGGCGTGAGCCACCACATCCAGCCCAGAAGGCCTTTTAGATATGTCAGTAAGTGATATGGTTTGGCTGTGTCCCACCCAGATCTCATCTTGAATTGTAGTTTTCATAATCCCCATGTATCGTGGGAGGGAACCAGTGGGAGATAATTGAATCATAGGGGTGGTTACTTCCATGGTCTTCTCATGATAGTGAGTGAGTTCTCATGAGCTCTGACGGTTTTATAATGGGCTTTCCCCCTACTTTGCTGAGCACTTGTCCTTGCTGCCACCATGTGAAGAAGGACGTGTTTGCTTCCCCTTCTGCCAAGATTGTAAGTTTCCTGAGGCTTCCCCAGCTATGCGGAACTGTGAGTCAATTAAACCTCTTTCCTTTATAAATTACCCAGTCTCGGGTATGTCTTCTTTATTAGCAGCATGAGAATGGACTTATACAGTAAGGCTCTGAAAGAGTCTCAGATACTTCAGGTATGGTCTCAAACTAGTCAGAAAAAGTGTCAAAGTCATCAGTACAATTTTCAAATATATCAGGAAGGGTCTCAATAATACAGGAGGAGGCTGGGCCCAGTGGCTCACGCCTGTAATCCCAGCACTTTGGGAGGCTGAGGTGGGTAAATCACTTGAGCCCAGGAGTTTGAGACCAGCCTGGGCAACATGGCAAAACCCCATCTCTACCAAAAATTAGCCTAGTGTGATGGCACATGCCTGTAGTCCCAGCTACTTGGAAGGCTGAGGTGTGAGGATCACTTGAGCCCAGGAGGCCAAGATTGCAGTGAGCTGTGATCACGCCACTGCACTCCAGCCTGGGTGACAGAGCAAGACCCTGTCTCAAATAATAATAATAATAATAATTATTATTATTATTATTATTATAATACAGGAAGAGACTCAGATTCATCAGAAAGGGTTTTAAACATACAGGGAGGGATTAACTACATCAGTTAATATTTCTAACACTCTAAGAAGTGTCTCAAACATGTCATGAAGTGAATCAAATAATCACAAATGGTCTCAACCAAGGCAGGAAGGGGTCAGATATGTTAGGAAGTGTCTCAAACTAGGCAGACATTGTCTCAAACATGGCAGGAAGGATATCACAGTTGTCAGTTAGTTTTTGTTATCTCAGGAAGGGTCTCTGTCAGGAAGAGTCTCACCGAGTCAAGAAGGGTCTCAAATACTTTTGGAAGGGTCACAGAGAGGAAGAGTCTCAAGTAGTCAACAAAATTCTCTAACATGTCAGGATCGTCTTCTGCAAGTCACGAGGGGTTTGAAACCTGACTGGAAGAGTCTTACATATATCGGGACATTTCGCAAATAGATCAAGCAGGGTCTCAAACAACCTAGGAAAGATCTCAAACATGTCAAGAAGTTTCTCACGCAGTTAGCAAGACTGTAGAACAAGTCATGAAGGGTCTTAAACATGTCAGGAAGGATCTGAAATATGTCAGGTATGGTCTCAAACATGTCAAGAATCATCACAAACAAATTAGGAAGTGGCTAACGTAATCCAGAAGAGTTTTATTTTCTATTTTTTTGAGACAGCGTCTTGCTCTGTTGCCCAGGTTGGAGTGCAGTGGCATGATCATGGCTCACTGCAGTCTTGACCTCCTGGGCTCAACTGATCCTCTCATCTCAGCCTCCCCAGTGGCTTGGACTTACAGACACGTGCCACCATGCCTGGCTAACATTTTATTTTATTTTTTGTGGGTCTCACTATGTTGCCAGGCTGGTCTCAAACTCCTGGCGTCAAGCAATCCTCTCGCCTTGGCCTTCCAAAGCGCTGGGGTGTCAGCCACTGCATCTGGTTCAGAAGAATTTTAAATATGTAAGCGTCTCAAACACATGGAAATAGTCTCAAGACACCAGGAATGGTCTTAAACATGCCAAGAAAGGTCTCAAACAAGTCTGGAAGAGTCTCAAACAAGTCAGGATGTGTCTCCAAGTTGTCCGATAGAGTTGGAAATATGTCTGGAAGGATCTCAGACAGAACAAATCTCAAAAATATTGGGAACTGTCTCAAATGTCAGGCATCATTGCAAACAAATCATTGGGAACTGTCTCAGGAAGTGTGTCAAAGTCCTCTGGACTAGTCTCAAATAATCAGGAAGGATCTCAAATATGTCCGGAAGGGTTCCAAACAAGTCAGGAAGAGGCACAAATAGGTCAGGAAGAGTCTTAAATAATTAGGAAGTCTCAAACAAGTCAGGAAATGTCTCAAATATATCAGGAAGTATCTCAATCAAGTTAGAAACTGTCTCAAATATGTCAGGAAGAGTCTCTTACAGGAAAGATGGGTCTGAAACAAGTTAGGAATGGGCTCAAACATGTCAGGAAGGGTCTTAAATAAGTTAGGAAGAGTCCCTTCCACATCAGGAAGTGTATCTAATTCACCAGACAGGGTCTGAAACAAGTCAGAAAGGGCTCAAGTAAGTCAGAAAGAGTCTCAAAGAAGTCTGAAATCTTCTCAAGTACATGAGTAAGGGTCTTAACTTAGACAAGGACAATTCATTTCTAAGGAAATGTTTTCAACCATTCTTTCATCACCACAATGATCCTGGGCCTCCAAAGGCTGTATGCCCTATGCGCTCAGAAGTTCAGAAACAGCCAGAAATATGTGGCCATTCCATCCGCCCCTTTCCTCCCTCCCTTTGTCCGCCAAGGTATTTGCTTTGTGGCCAAGTGAACAGAATGCCTAGCTCTTCTGACATAACTTTCAGGTCATGGTCTAAGACCCGGTGTTTATTTCCTTCTCTGTGCATTTATATCACACCTGTTAGCTGAGATCTTCTCAACAGCAAAATGAATCCAAGGTTAGATGCACCTAAGGCTTTTTTAAAAAGGCTTTTAAAAATGTAACCTGTTTTAAAATTAGCAGCATTTGAGAATTCTACAGAAATAAATTCAGTGAACAAAACCTGATTGCCATCATGTTTTTTTTTTTTTTTTAAATAGAAAATCAAGAAAAGGTCTTGTGTGGAAATTAAACTGTGGCATGCCTGTGATTAGCAGTTTGCATCCTCTTTCAGTGGAAAATAAACACAGTGTTCAGCATGGCTGGTTCTGTACTTCCTTGTTTATAGAGGTGTCTGGGTGTCTTTATCAATCATTTGTTTACTGTAAATGCTGTAATTAGACATTGCCCAAGCTTGCCGCTAACTGCATTTTTTAGCTCTAGGAAATATTTCTGACCCAAAATAGAGGACTTTGTGTTTGTATAATGTACATTAAAAACAAACAAACAAACAAAAAAAGACAAAGACAAAAAAAAAACCTCCTCTTGGACTGTGGTTTTAGATAATGTCAGAGAAAATGTGAGAGTCAGCAATTGTTGGTTAAAGGGTTAGAGAAGGAAATATTTGGAAAGCCCCTGTGTCTTAAAAGTAGAGAATTAAGGAAATAATACCTTGGAAGAGAACACTAACAGTTCCTCAAGTCTCAAGAATTATTGCATGTGAGAACAGTATTGAATTACACGTTTTCAAATTAATAACCACAATAATTAAAAATAGATGACCTGATTTGATCTCATAAATTATTTTTGAGAACCACTGACTCATTCATGCCAAGGTGTTTCTGCAGTGAAGACTTAGTCCTGCCCTGGTTTTTTCTCCCATCCAGCCTCAGGGGTGGGGAAGCTAGTGACTACTCCCAATCCCCCCGCCCCCCAGGCCCTGGCTTAGTCAGCTGAGCAGGAGGAAGAATGTCAGCAAGAAGAATGGTGTTTAGCAAGCACCTTCCAGAAACATATATTGAGTAGTTTTTGGTGTGTTTCTTTGAAATCGATATATTTATCTATGGATCAAGTACTAGGGAAACAGGAATACTTAATGTAGTGGATTAAAGATGGCTACAGATTCTTCCTCTCCCCGTCAGGAGGTGGAGTTTATTTCTTCCCCCATTGTATCTGGGCAGGTCTCGTGACTCTTTAACCAATAGAATGTGGCAGAAATGACACTGTGCTGGTCCAGGCACTGAGGACTGGCAGCTTCCTTCCTCACTTTTGGCGCATTTGCTCTTGGGGCACTCCCTCTTGGAACCCTGCTGCCATGTAATGAGAAGCCCAAGTGTTGCAGAGAGGCCATGAGTAGGTGCTAAGGACAACAGCCGTAGCTGAGCTCCCAGCCAAAAGCATCAATTGCTTATCACATGTGTGAGCCATTTTGGTCATTCCAGCCCAACTTAATTATCAAATGACTGTAGCCCTAGCTGACAGCAGATAGAGTAGAAGAACCTCCCAGCTGAGCCAAGTCAACCCACAATAGGTAACTGAAACAATTATGTATTATTGGCCCCTAATGTTTATAGAGCACTGCCAGGCACAGTGCCACCAGCTTTGTATTCTGTATCTTATTTAATTCCTCAAACAATCCTAGGAGATAGCAACTATTATTACTATGCCTGTTTTACCACTGAGGAAACTGAGCTTCAGAAAGTCTAAGTATCTGACAAGATGAGTGAAGAGTGGTGCTAGATCTCAAATCCAAGCCTGATTTCAAAGCTTAGCCTTTCCAGTATGTCCCCCTGCCCTCCAAATAATCTGCTTTAGTAAGGTTAGGCAACAAAGAATTCCCATACACTCTACCAGGCAAAAACATATTGATTTATATGGAAAAGCATACTTAACCGCTCAATTCAATATTCCAAGGAACCTTTTAAAAAACTTTTACTCTGGAACATTTCCAAATATATATACTAGTAGTGCAGTATGTGAGCCATCTATCACCTGGTTTCAACAATTACGAACACATGGCCAATCTTGTTTCATCTATATTCCCAACTACTTCGCCCACCTTACTATGAGATTATCTTAAGAAATTTTTTTTGCCATCCCTACCTAGAAATTATCTTAAAGCAAATCCCAGACATTATATCTTTTCATCTGCAAATATTTTTGTATCTCTAAAAGATAAAAACTCTTATTAAACATTACCACGATCACAACAAAAGAATATTGACAATTTTTTAATATCAGTCATATCCAGTGTCCAAAAATATACATATAATATATGATATATTACATAACATATCATATATATCATATATCATATCATATGATATATGATATATGACATATATCATATATCATATGACATATATCATATATCATATCATATATGACATATATCATATATCATATATGATATCATATATGATATACATATATGATATATGATATGATATATATCATATATCATATATCATATCATATATCATATATGATATATGATATATATCATATCATATATCATATCATATCATATATGATATATGATATATATCATATCATATATCATATCATATCATATATGATATATGATATATATCATATCATATATCATATCATATCATATATGATATATGATATATATCATATCATATATCATATCATATCATATATGATATATGATATATATCATATCATATATCATATCATATATGATATATGATATATATCATATCATATATCATATCATATATGATATATGATATATATCATATCATATATCATATCATATCATATATGATATATGATATATATCATATCATATATCATATCATATCATATATGATATATGATATATATCATATCATATATCATATCATATCATATATGATATATGATATATATCATATCATATATCATATCATATCATATATGATATATGATATATATCATATCATATATCATATCATATATGATATATGATATATATCATATCATATATCATATCATATATGATATATGATATATATCATATCATATATCATATCATATATGATATATGATATATATCATATCATATATCATCATATATGATATATGATATATATCATATCATATATCATCATATATGATATATGATATATATCATATCATATATCATATCATATATGATATATGATATATATCAATCATATATCATATCATATATGATATATGATATATATCATATCATATATCATATCATATATGATATATGATATATATCATATCATATATCATATCATATCATATATGATATATGATATATATCATATCATATATCATATCATATCATATATGATATATGATATATATCATATCATATATCATATCATATCATATATGATATATGATATATATCATATCATATATCATATCATATCATATATGATATATGATATATATCATATCATATATCATATCATATCATATATGATATATGATATATATCATATCATATATCATATATGATATATGCATATATCATATATCATATCATATATGATATATATCATATCATATATCATATCATATATGATATATGAGATATGATATATATCATATCATATCATATCACATCATATCTCATATATGAGATATGATATATATCATATCATATCATATCATATCTCATATATCATATATGATATATATCATATCATATCATATATCATATGAGATATGATATATATCATATCATATCATATATCATATGAGATATGATATATATCATATCATATATCATATGAGATATGATATATATCATATATCATATGAGATATGATATATATCATATGAGATATGATATATATCATATCTCATATGAGATATGATATATATCATATCATATCTCATATGAGATATGATATATATCATATCATATATCATATGAGATATGATATATATCATATCATATCATATATCATATGAGATATGATATATATCATATCATATCATATGAGATATGATATATATCATATCATATCATATATCATATGAGATATGATATATATCATATCATATCATATATCATATGAGATATGATATATATCATATCATATCATATATCATATGAGATATGATATAGATCATATCATATATCATATGAGATATGATATAGATCATATCATATATCATATATATCATCATATATCATACGATATATCATATCATATCATATATCATATGATATATCATATATCATATCATATCATAAATCATATGATATATCATATATATCATATCATATCATATATCATATATGATATATCATATATATCATATCATATCATATATCATATATGATATATCATATATATCATATCATATCATATATCATATATGATATATCATATATAGCATATCATATATGATATATCATATATAGCATATCATATATGATATATCATATATAGCATATCATATATCATATATAGCATATCATATATCATATGATATATCATATATCATATATATCATATGATATATCATATATATCATATATATCATATATCATATCATATATCATATCATATATCATATATCATTGATATATATCATATCACATCTCATATATGAGATATATATCATATCATATATCATATCATATATCATATCTCATATATGATATATGATATATATCATATCATATATCATATCTCATATATGATATATGATATATATCATATCATATATCATATCTCATATATCATATCTCATATATCATATCATATATCATATCTCATATATCATATATGATATATATCATATCATATATCATATCTCATATATCATATATGATATATATCATCTCATATATCATATCTCATATATCATATATGATATATATCATATCTCATATATCATATATGATATATATCATATCTCATATATCATATATGATATATATCATATCACATCATACATCATATATTATATATCATATCACATCGTATATCATATATGATATATATCATATCATATCGTATATCATATATGATATGTATCATATCATATCGTATATCATATATGATATATATCATATCATATCGTATATCATATATGATATATATCATATATCGTATATCATATATGCTATATGCTATATGATATATGATATATCATATATGCTATATGCTATATGATATATGATATATCATATATCATATCAGATATATGATATATGATATATCATATATCATATCAGATATATGATATATGATATCATATATTGTATAAAATATGATATATGATATATCATATATTATAGAAAATATATATTATATGATATATCATATATCGTATAAAATATGATATATGATATATCATATATCGTATAAAATATGATATATGATATATCATATATCGTATAAAATATGATATATCATATATCATATATCGTATAAAATATGATATATCATATATCATATATCGTATAAAATATCATATAAAATATGATATATGATATATCATATATCGTATAAAATATGATATATGATATGATATATCATATATTGTATAAAATATGATATATGATATGATATATCATATATTGTATAAAATATGATATATGATATATCATATATTGTATAAAATATATATTATAGGATATGATATATCATATATTATATAAAATACATATTATATGATATATGATGTTTATAATATATAATATGTGGTATATATTATATAATATACAATATGTGATATATATTATATAATATACAATATGTGGTATATATTATATAATATATAATATGTGGTATATATTATATAATATATAATATAATGTACGATATGTAATATATGATATAGTATATGATATATAATATATAATATATAATCATATATAATATATATGATTAGAGAGAGAGAGACAGATTCTCACTCTGTTGCCCAGTCTGCATTGCAGTGGTGCAATCTCTGTTCACTGCAACCTCCCAGATTCAAGCTATTCTCCTGCCTCAGCCTCCCAAATAACTGGGACTACAGGTGTGCACCACCACTCCTGTCTAATCTTTGTATTTTCAGTAGAGACAGGATTTCACCATGTTGGCCAGGCTGGTCTCAAACTCCTGACCTCAAGTGATCCACCCACCTTGGCCTCCCAAAGTGCTGGGATTACAGGCATGAGCCACTGCGCCCAGCCCCCCAAAATATATTTTTATAGTAGGTTTCTTCAAATCAGAAACTAGACAAGGTCCCTCACTGCATATGGTTAACCCATTTATGCCTGAGGTTGCAATTTTTTTGAATTTAAAAATCAGACTTTGGCAATGACCTTGAGCAATAGGATATAAATAACTCCCACATGCTTAGTGTTCCAATAATGGAACACTAGGCATAAATGTGTATGTCTCCTACATCTATTTGATAGGTTACCCCTTCCCTCTTTTATTTTTGCCATTTGTTTGCTGAAAAAGTTGGGGCATTTGCCCTGGAAAATTTTCCCATAGTCAGTATTTTGCTGATTTCATCAATCTCTCTAGTGTCACCTAATGTATTCCTTTAAACCTTGTATTTTCTATAAGGTGGTAGTTAGATTTAGAGCCTTGATCCAAGTCAGGTTTGATTTATTTAGCAAGAATACTTTGTAAGTGGTACTGTGTACTTTCCATTGTGTCACATCAGGAGGCCCATGATGTCTGGCTGCCCCATTTTTAGTGATGTTAACATTAATCATTGGGTTCCAGTGTTGTTAGCCCCCCTTTCAATGTTCCTTTCAACCCATAAACCTTTCATATAATGGAAAGCATTGCCTAGATCCATTATGTCATTAGGGCTTGTAAATTTGTGAGATTTTAATTCTGTGATTTCTTCTGCCTTCATTAACTAGAATTTTTCCATAATAAAGAATTTCCTCTGATTAACTATTTGAATACCCCCAAGTACAGTTCATATAAGGATGGCAGAAAAAAGTGCTTGATTGCTTACCTTTATTCATCAGTTTTCTTTTTTTTTTTTTTTTCTGAGACAGAGTTTCGCTCTTGTAGCCCAGGCTGGAATGCAATGGCTCCATCTCGGGTCACTGCAACCTCCGCCTCCCGGGTTCAAGCGATTCTCCTGCCTCAGCCTCCTGAATAGCTGGGATTATAGACGCACACCACCACACCCGGCTAATTTTTGTATTTTTAGTAGAGACAGGGTTTCGCCATGTTGGCCAGGCTGGTCTTAAACTCCTGACCTCAGGTGATCCACCCGCCTCGGCCTCCCAAAGTGCTGGGATTACAGGCGTGAGCCACCGTGCCCAGCCCCATTCATCAGTTTTCATAAAAATCAGTTGGTTCCCTAGCATTGTCTAAACATGACCAAAGAGCTTTTTAAAAAATCATTATGAGCCTATGGATTTTAGTATATTTGATGTATTTCAATTCATTACATTCATTATTCATTTTTAAATTCCTCATTTTATGACAGTTTCATGGAGATACAATTCACATATCACACAATTCATCCATTTAAAGTGCACAAGTCCAGCCAGGTTTGGTGGCTCACACCTGTAATTCAAGCACTTTGGGAGGCCAAGGCAGGTGGACCACTTGAGGTCAGGAGTTAGAGACCAGCCCGGCTAACATGGCGAAACCCTGTCTCTACTGAAAATACAAAAATTAGCCAGGTGTGGTGGTGCACGCCTGTAATCCCAGCTACTTGGGAGTTTGAGGTGGGAGAATTGCTTGAACCTGGGAGGTGGAGGTTGCAGTGAGCCAAGATCAAGCCACTTCAGTCCAGCCTGGGCGACAGAGCAGGACTCCATCTAAAAAAAAAAAAGCACATAAGTCAATGGTTTTTAGTATATTTACAGAGTTGCACAACTATGACCATAATCGGATTTTAGAACATTTTCGTCATGCCAAAAAGAAACCCTATATCCTTGGTATCCAAGAAGTTCTAAAAATAAAAAAATTTTAAAAACAGAATAAGAAACTCTATATCCATTAGCAGTCACTCCCCCTTCCCTCTAACACCCCCTGCAGCCCTAGGCAACAATTGATCTACTTTCTATGTCTAAGGATTTGCCTATTCTGGACATTTCACATAAATGGAATTACATATCATGTGGCCTTTGTCTGGCTTCTTTGTCTTAGTATAATGTTTTCAAGGCTCATCCATGTTGTCACATGTATCACCAGTAAAGGGTCGTGACTGCAAGTTGTCCAGGTTCTTGGCATTTTAAACAAAGAATTGGAAAAAACGCCCAGCAAAGCAAAGAAAGAATGAAGCAACAAAGAACGAAAGCAGGGATTTATTGAGAATGAAAATACACTTCACAGTGTGGGAGCGGACCCAAGCAGCAGCTCAAGGGCCTAGATACAGAATCTTCTAGGGTTCAAATACCCCCTAGAAGTTTCCCATTGGCCACTTCATGCTCACCTCATGTAACTGAAGTGGTAGCCTGCAATCAGTCTGATTTGTTGCAGACAGCCAACTTCCCATCTACCACGCAGAAAAGGTCAAAGGGAGTAGCCTCTGGTCCTTTTGTTACTTAGGCTTGGAAAGTTAGGGTTTTCCTTTCAATTTAGTTTTAGAAAGTTGGCGTGAAACAGCCTTACGTTCCCTGCCTCCAGACCCTATTCTCCTGCCTCATCAGTACATTTGTTCCTTTTTACTGCCAAATAATATTTCATTATAAGGATGAACCACATTTGGTTTATTCATTCATTAGTTGCTGGACATTTGGGTTTGTAGTGGGTTGAATGGTGGCCTCCAAAAAGATATGTCTATCTTTCTTAACTCCTGGCACCTGTGAACGTGACTTCATTTGGAAAAAGATTCATTGCAGATGTAATTAAGTTAAGGATCTCAAGATGAGATCACCCTGTGTTATACAGATGGGCCCTAAATCCAGTGACAAATGCCCTTATAAGAGACATACACAGGAGAAACAGAGGGAGAAGGAGGAGAACGTCATACAGAGAGGGAGGCAGGGATTGGAATGATGCAGCCACAACAAGCCAAGGGAACACCTGGAGCTGCGGGAAGCTAGGAGAGGCAAGGAATGATTCTTTCCTAGAATGCTGAGAGGGAGAGTGGCCCTACCAACATTTGGATTTCAGACTTCTAGCCTCCAGAACTAGGAGAGAATAAATCTCTCTCTCTCTCTCTTTTTTTTTTTTTTTTGTTTGTTTTTTGTTTTTTTGAGATGGAGTCTTGCTCTGTCACCCAGGCTGGAGTGCAGTAGCGGGATCTCAGCTCACTGCAACCTCTGCCTCCCAGTTCAAGCAGTTCTCCCGCCTCAGCCCCCCAAGTAGCTGGGATTACAGGCAGGCGCCACCACGCCGGGCTAATTTTTGTATTTTTAGTAGAGATGGGGTTTCGCCATGTTGGCCAGGCTGGTCTCAAACTCCTCACCCCAGGTGATCTGCCCACCTCAGCCTCCCAATGTGCTGGGATTACAAGTGTGATCTACCACGCCTGGCCAAATTTCTCTTGTTTTAAGCCACCCAGTTTGTAGCAGTTTGGTACTGCAGCCCTAGGAAACTAATTACAGAATTGTTTCCACGTTTCGGCTATTATGAATAATGCTGCAATGAGCATTGGTGTGCAAGTTTTTGTGTGGACATGTTTTCATTTATCTTGTGTATAGGCCTAGGAGTGGAATTGCTGGGTCATATGGTAACTTTATGTTTAATATTTTGAGGAACTGCTAAACTGTTTTCCAAAGCTGCTGCAACATTTTACATTCCCACCAGCAATGTATGAGGATTAAAATTTCTTCACATTATGTGTAATTTTTTTTTTTTGAGACGGAGTCTTGCTCCGTTGCCCAGGCTGGAGTGCAGTGGCACGATGTCGGTTCACTGCAATTCTGTCTCCTGGGTTCAAGCAATTCTCCTGCCTCAGCCTCCCAAGTAGCTGGGATTACAGGCATGTGCCACCACACCCAGCTAATTTTTGTATTTTTTAGTACAGACGGGGTTTCGTCATGTTGGACAGGTTGGTCTCAAACTCCTGACCTCAGGTGATCCGCCCACCTTGGCCTCCCAAAGTGCTGGGATTACAGGTGTGAGCCACTGCGCCTGGCCACATTATGTGTCTTTTTTATTGTAGCCAACCTACTGGGTGAAAAGAGGTATCTCATCGTGGTTTTGATTTGCATTTCCCTAGTGACTAATGAAATCGAGCATCCTTTCAGGTTCTTATTGGCATTTGTACATCTTCTTTGGAGACAAGTCTATTCATATCCTTTGCCCATTTTAAAATTAGGTTATTTGCCTTTTTATTATTGAATTATAAGAGGTTTTTTTTGTTTTGTTTTTTTGTTTTTTGAGACAGGATCTTGTTCTGTCACCCAGGCTGGAGTATAGTGGTGTGATCTTAGCTCACTGCCACCTCACTTTCAGGCCCAAGCGATCTTCCCACCTCAGCCTCCTCAGTAGCTGGGACTACAGGCATGTGCCACCATGCCCAGCTAATTATTATTATTATTTTTTTGTAGAGACAGGGTTTTGCCATGTTGCCCAGGCTATTCTTGAACTCCTGGGCTCAAGCAATCCACCCGCCTTGGCCTCCCAAAGTTTTGAGATTACAGGTATGAGCCATAAGAGTTTTTATTGTTTGTTTGTTTTTTAAACATATTCTGGATATACATCCCTTCTTAAGTATATGAATCACAATTATTTTTCTCCCATTTTTTGGTTGTCTTCTCACTTTCTTGATGGTATTGCTTGTAGCAGAAAAGTTTTAAATTTTTTTTTTTTTTGAGACGGAGTCTTGCTCTGTCGCCCAGGCTGGAGTGCAGTGGTGCCATCTCAGCTCACTGCAACCTCCACCTCCCAGGTTCACGCCATTCTCCTGCCTCAGCCTCCCAAGCAGCTGGGACCACAGGCACCCGCCACCATGCCCAGCTAATTTTTTGTATTTTTAGTAAAGACAGGGTTTCACCATGCTAGCCAGGATAGTCTCGAACTCCTGACCTCGTGATCTGCCTGCCTGGGCCTCCCAAAGTGCTGGGATTACAGGCAAGAGCCACCGCGCCCGGCCAAAAGTTTTAAATTTTGATGTAGTCTAATTTATGTATTTTTCTCTTTTGCTGCTTGTGCTTTTGGTGTCACACCTAAGAATTCATTGCTTAACCCAAGGCCATGAAGATTTACTCCTATTATTTTCTTCTAAGAGTTTTATAGCAGTAATTCTTACATTTGATCTTCGATTCATTTAAATTAATTTTTGTGTATATTGTGAGGTAAGGGTCTAACTTCATTCTTTTTGTAATTGAATATCTAGTTGTCCCAGAACCACTTGCTGAAAAGACTATTCTTTCATCACTAAATGGTCTTAGCACCCTTGTTGAAAATCATTTGACCGTAAATGAATGGGTTTATTTCTGGACTCTTAATTCTATTTCATTGGTCTATATGTCTGTCTTTATCCCAGTACCACATGGTCTTGATTACTGTACCTTTATGGTAAGTTTTGAAATCAGGAAATGTGAGTCTTCCAACTTTGTTCTTTTTCAAGACTGCTTTGGCTATTGTGAGTCTCTTGCATTTCCAAATGAATTTTAGGATCAGCTTGTCAATTACTACAAAAAAGCAAGCTGGGATTTTGAGAGGCATTGCACTGAATCTGTAAATCACTTTGGGGAGTATTGCTATCTTAACAATATTAGGTCTTCTGACCCATGAATATATGATGTTTCCATTTATTTAGATCTTTAATTTCTTTCAAAGATGTTCTGTAATTTTCAGCATACAAGTTTTGCATTTCTCTTGTTAAATGTATTCCTAAGTATTTTCTTAATGATAAGTGGAATTTTTTATTTTATTTTTAGATTTTATTGCTAGTGTATAGAAATGTAGTTCATTTTTGTATATTTGTCTTGTATCCTGCAACCTTGCTGAACTTGTTTACTAGCTCTTTTTAAATTTTTTTATGTTAATTTCTCTCTTTATCTTTTTAAGCGAAGGGGTAGAAGTGTTTACTAGTTCTAATAGTTTTTAGTGGATTCCTGAGGATTTTCTACTTACAAGATTATGTCATCTGCAAATAGAAATAATTTTTATTTCTTCCTTTCCCATGTGGATTTCTTTTATTTCTTTTTCTTGCCTAATTGCCCTGGTTAGAACTTAGAGTACAATGTTGAATAGAAGTTGTGAGAGCAGACATCCTTGTTTTGTTCCTGACCTTAAGATTTTACTCCTTTTGATGTTCAACTTGTTCCATCCTTAGCAAGTAGACCCTATTAAAATTGGTTACTGCGGCCAGGCGCAGTGGCTCACGCCTGTAATCCCAGCACTTTGGGAGGCCAAGGTGGGCAGATCACCTGAGGTCAGGAGTTCAAGACCAGCCTATCCAACATGGTGAAAGCCCGTCTCTACTAAAAATACAAAAATTAGCCGGGCATGGTGGTGCACACCTGTAGTCCCAGCTACTTGGGAGGCTGAGGCAGGAGAATTGCTTGAACCTGGGAGGCGGAGGTTGCAGTGAGCTGAGATCGTGCCATTGCACTCCAGCCTGGGTGACAGGGTGAGATTCTGTCTCAAAAAAAAAAAAAAAAAAAAAAAAAAAATTGGTTACTGTGTCCTTTGGACATATCAATAGTATTTGATAGCGTCCATGTTTTCCACGGCAACAGTTTGTACATCATGTACATTTCCTGCCCCAGATCTGAAATCAGCTATTTCTCCAAGGAGTCCTTGTTCCCTTTAATGGGTAAACGCATTGAGAAACCACAATCTGCATATTAAGTATACTCATTGCTACTGGGCTGATCACTGCCTTTCAATAGGCACAGCTGGAAAGTTTGTACTTTCTAGAAAGATAAAAATAATTCATAAATTCACATTGATATGTCTAATTCAAAATTAAGATTACATGGCTTTTACATATTTCATTGAATATTTGTGTCTTTCTTCCCTTAGGCTGAAAATATTAGTTCCTAATGACATTAACATAGTTACTTATTTGTTTTATCTTACTATATATACGTGCTTATAAGTGTGTATATATATTATACACACTAATAGTTTCAAGACAGCGATAATAGAATCATCACTAAGAGTTTAAGATTTTTTTGTGTATCTTTTTGTCCACAGGATATATCCCACAAAAGATTTACCATGAATACCATGTGTTTAAAGTTGTGTGTTTTTTTTTTTTTTGAGATGGAGTTTCGCTCTTGTTGCCCAGGCTGGAGTGCAATGGCACGATCTCGGCTCACCGCAACCTCCGCCCCCTGGGTTCAAGCAATTCTCCTGCCTCAGCCTCCCAAGTAGCTGGGATTACAGTCATGCACCACCACGCCCGGCTCATTTTGTATTTTTTTTTAGTAGAGACGGGGTTTCTCCATGTCGGTCAGGCTAGTCCCGAACTCCCGACCTCAGGTGATCCGCCCACCTCGGCCTCCCAAAGTGCTGGGATTACAGGCATGAGCCACCACGCCCGGCCCATGTTTAAAGTTATTTGAAATAATTTCTTTCTGTGTTGTTAACCTACCAGCTTGATATACATGTTAGTTTGTTTCACTTTTCTTTTGTTATTCAGGGATTCATTTCTATCCTTTTGATTTCAATTTGTTTTTATTTATTTATTTATTTATTTTTGAGACAAGGTCTTGCTCTGTCACCCAGGCCAAAGTAAAGTGGCACCATCATGGCTCACTGCAGCCGTGACCTCTTGGGCTCAAGGGATCCTCCCACCTCAGCCTCTCAAGTAGCTGGAACTACAAGTGTATGCCACCATGCCTGGCTAATTTTTAAATTGTTTTTATAGACAGGATCTCACTATGTTGCCCAGGCTGGTCTCCAACACTGGGCTCAAGTGATCCTTCTGCCTTGGCCTCCAAAAGTGCTGGGATTACAGGCATGAGCCACTGTGCCTGGCCTCAATTTGTTTTCATAATTATGTGAAAATATTTTTATGTCTCCTAAGCAAGGTATATTCAGAAAAGTGCATCCTTGTCCCCTCTGCTCTGTTCCCTCTCTATCTCAAAGACTAAGGGAACAATTTTTAATTAATTAATTAATTTATTTATTTATTTTTGAGACAGAGTCTCAGTCTGTCACCCAAGCTGGAGTGCTGTGGCGTGATCTTGGCTCACTGCAGCCTCCAACTCCCAGATTTAAGCAATTCTCGTGCCTCAGCCTCCTGAGTAGCTGGGATTACAGGCGTGTGCTGCTTCTCCCAGCTAATTTTTGTATTTTTAGTAGAGATGGGGTTTTGCCATGCTGGCCAGGCTGGTCTCGAACTCTTGTCCTCAGGTGATCCACCTGCCTTGGCCTATCAAGCTGCTGGGATTACAGGCGTGAGCCACCATGCCCAGCCTGATTTTTTAAAATTAGTTTTTGTTTCTCCTTTTCGTTGCTTTTTTACCCCCAGAGGACATGACTCCGGCATATACCATACTTACTGACTTAATGTTCTCCAATGTATAGTACAGGCACATCAGGCATGGAAACGAACATCAAGTCCAAGCTCTTCAAAATTGTGTGTGTGCTCCCACACCAAAGCCTTGGCACAGCAAAGGTTCAGCTGCAGATGACCTTGTACCACAAACTTGCTCACAGGGAAATTTCCCTTGTTGAAAGATACAATTATTGGCTGAGTTAAAGTTCCTCTTTTCAGTATATATATCAGGTAATGATTTCAGACGTATGATTTCCTCTTTTCAGTATGTATCAGCTAATGATTTCAGGCTTAATCAATACCTTAGGAAACCTAACATTTCCAGTGTTTTTCATTAGGATAGTTCACATGTAAAGTTTAAAGTTTCCCACAAATATTATATTTCTTTTATAACCCTTAGTCACCATATCAGTTATGGTGGGCACAGAAACCCAAATTTGGGCACAGAAACCCAAATTATGGTGGCTTAAATATGATGGGTTTTTTGGTTTTTTTGTTTTTTGTTTTTTCCTGTGAAAGGAGTTCAGGGATGGGCGTCCAGTGGTGACATAGCAGCTCTACATATATTAGGACCCAGGTTCTTTCTTTCTGCTCCCCTATAGGGCATGGCTCCCGTCATCAAGGTTGCTTTATAGCCCATGATGACTGCTGCAACTGACATTTTATACCACATCCTAGGCTGTAGGCAGGAAGAAGGGGCAAGGGCAGAAGGTGAAATCACTCACATTAATCAGTTCCTTTTCCAAAGCTTTCTCAGACGACTCAGGCAATGACTTTTGCTTTCACTTTATTAGCCAGCGATATCTGCAGGGCAAGCTGGAAAAGTATTGCTTTAAAGCTGGGCACATTGCCACCCTCAACAATATAATGTTTCCATTAGTAATAAAGAAGGGGTTAGAGACCAGCCTGGCCAACATGGCAAAACCTCGTCTCTACAAAAAATACAAAAATTAGCCAGGCGTGGTGGCGTGCACCTGTGGTCCTAGCTACTTGAGAGGCTGAGGTGGGAGGATCAGTTAAGCCTGGGAGGTCAAGGCTACAGTGAGCTGTGATTGTGCCACTGCACTCCAACCTGGGTGACACCATGAGACCCTGTCTAACAACAACAACAAAAAGGGCAGGCAACTAGTAGCAATCTGTGCCACAATCTATACATTTCAATAATCATAATTTTGTGAATTGCTTGTAGCACACACTGAGCACTGTTAACAGAGGTCATCCTGAGGGATAAGGATGGAGGATCCTCAGTAGGGTCCCCTCACAGCAGAAAGCTCTCCATAGCACTTTGTCCAAGACTATTCTGGATGCTTCCTAGTTTCTGCTACCTTGTTTCTTTGCCAACACTGTGGCCTCACTGCCTCTTACACACCAATTCTCTTGCCTGGTGATATGGTTATGCTCTGTGTCCCCATCCAAATCTCGTGTTGAACTGTAATCCCCAATGTTGGGGGAGGGACCTTGTGTGAGGTGATTGGATCATGGGGGTGGATTTCCCACTTGCTGTTCTGGGATGGTGAGTGAGTTCTCACGAGATCTGGTTGTTTAAAAGTGTGCAGCACTTCCCCCTTCACCCTCTCTCTTCTGCCACCATGTGAAAACGTGCTTGCTTCCCTTCACCCTTCTGCCATGATTGTAAGTTCCCTGAGGCTTTCCAGCCATGCTTCCTGTACAGGCTGCAGAACTGTGAGTCAGTTAAACCTCTTTTCTTCATAGATTACCCAGTCTCAGGTAGTTCTTTATAGCAGTGTGAGAATGGATTAATACACCTGGATTTGGTCACTCACACACTGATGCCTCAGTCTGTTTCCACCATAGGCTCCTAATTGTACCCACTCAGCCTGGGAACTTACCTGTGTCCCCTCATGTCCGCCCTTAACCCCTATCCTATTGATAAGGTTTGGAGTTTGAATCTGTGTCCCCGTCCAAATCTCATGTCAAATTGTAATCCTCGGTGTTGGAAGTGGAGCCTGGTGGGAGGTGATTGGATCATGAGGGTGGATTCTTCATGAATGGTTTGGCACCATCCCTTTGGTGCTGTTCTTATGATAGAGTTCTCATGAGATCTGGTTGTCTAAAAGTGTGTGGCACTCCCTCACTCTCTCTCTTCCTCCTGCTCTGGCCATGTGAGATGTCTCACTCCCCCTTTGCCTTCTGTCATGATTGTAAGTTTCCTGAGGCCTCCCCAGAAGCAGAAGCTGCTATGCTTCCTGTACAGCCCGCAGAACCATGAGTCAATTAAACCTCTTGTCTTTATAAATTACTCAGCCTCAGGTATTTTTTTTTATAGCAGTGCGAGAACAGACTAACACAGAAAATTGGTACGAAGGAGTGGGGCACTGCTATAAAGATATCTGAAAATGTGGAAGCAACTTTGGAATTGGGTAAGTGGCAGAGGTTGGAAGAGTGTGGAAGGCTCAGAAGAAGACAGGAAGATGAGGGAAAGTTTAACAAGTTCCTAGAGACTTGTTAAATTGTTGTGACCAAAATGCTGGTAGTGATATGGACAATGAAGTCTAGGCTACGGAGGTCTCAGATGGAGATGAGGAACTTATTTGGAACTGGAGCAAATGTCACATTTGTTATGCATTAGCAAAGAGGTTGGCTGCATTGTGCCCCTGTTCTAGGGATCTGTGGAACTTTGAACTTGAGAGTGATGATTTAGGGTATCAGGCAGAAGAAATTTCTAAGCCGCAAAACATTCGAGATGTGGCCTGGCTATTTCTAACAACTATGCTCTTATGCGTGAGCCAAGAAATGACCTGAAACTGGAACATATATTTAAAAGGGAAGCAGAGTGTAAAAGTTTGGAACATTTGCAGTCTGGCCATGCAGTAGAAAAGAAAAACCCATTTTCTGGGGGAGGAATTCAAGGCAGCTGCAGAAATTTGCATAAGTAAAGAGGAGCCAAGTGCTAATATCCAAGATAATGGGGAAAAGGCCTCCAAGGCATTTCAGAGACCTTCCTGGCAACCCCTTCCATCACAGGCCCAGAGGCCGAGGAGGGAAAGATGGTTTCATGGGCCAGGCCCAGGACCCTGCCACCCTGCACAGCCTTGAGACACTGCTCCCTGTGCCCCAACCACTCCAGATCCAGCCTTGGCTCAAAGGGGCCCAGGTACAGCTTGGGCCACTGCTTCAGAGGGTGCAAACCATAAGCCCTGATGGCTTCCATATGGTGTTAAGCCTGCAGAAGCCCAAAGTGCAAGAGTTGAGGTTTGGGAGCCTCTGCCTAGATTTCAGAGGATGTATGAAACACCTGGATGTCCAGAGAGAAGCCTGCTGCAGGGGCAGAGCCCTCATGGAGAACCCCCACTAGGGCAGTGCTGAGGGGAAATATGGGGTTGGAGCCTCCAAACAACGTCCCCACTGGGGCACTTCATAGAAGAGCTGTAAGAGGAGGGCCACCATCCTCCAGACCCCAGAATGGTAGATCCACTGGCAGCTCGCACCATGCACCTGGAAAAGTCGTAGGTACTCAATGCCAGCCCATGAGAGCAGCTGTGTGGGCTGAGCCCTGGAAAGCCACAGGGGCAGAGCTGCCCAAGGTTTTGGGAGCCCACCCCTTGCATCAGTGTGCCCTGGATGTGAGGCATGGAGTCAAAGGAGATTATTTTGAAGCTTTAAGATTTAACAGCTGCCCTGCTGGGTTTCAGACTTAATGTGGGGCCTGTAGTCCCTTTCTTTTGGCCGATTTATCCCTTTTGGAATGGGAGTATTTACCCAAGGCCTATATCCCCATTGTATCTTGGAAGTAATTAACTTGTTTTTTATTTTATAGGCTCATAGCAGATGGGAATTGCTTTGTCTCAGATGAGACTTTGGGCTGTAGACTTCTGAGTTAATGCTGGAATGAGTTAAGACTTTTGGGAACTGTTGGGAAGGCATAATTGGATTTTTCCATGTGAGAGGGTCATGAGATTTGGGAGGGGCCAGGGGCAGAATAATATGGTTTGGATCTGTGTCCCTATCCACATCTCATGTTGAATTGTAATCCCCAATGTTGGAGGTGGGGCCTGGTGGAAGGTGATTGGATCATGGGGATGGATTCTTCATGAATGATTTAGCATCATCCCTTTGGTGCTGTTCTCGTGATAGAGTTCTTATGAGATCTGGTTGTTTAAAGGTGTGTGGCACCTCCCTCACTCTCTCTCTTCCTCCTGCTCTGGCCGTGTGAGATGTCTCACTCCTTCTTTGCCTTCCACCATAATTGTATGTTTCCGGAGTCCTCCCCAGAAGCAGAAGCTGCTATGCTTCCTGTGCAGCCTGCAGAACCATGAGCCAATTAAGCATCTTTTCTTTATAAATTACCAGTCTCAGGTATTTCTTTATAGCAATGCGAGAATGAACTAATACACTCGTTTTCAACTTTACCATTCCCTGCTTGTCCCTGATCTCCTGAAAGGGTCTAGCCTTCCGTAGGTAATAAATTCCAGTTCTAATGGTTGACGGTTGCCCCAAATGTTGTTGAATTTATTTATTTATTTATTTATTTATTTTTAGAGAAAGGGATTTGTTCTGTCACCGAGACTGGAAAGCAGTGGTATGATCATAGTTCACTTAAGCCTTGAACTCCCAGGCCCAAGAGGTCTGCCTGCCTTACCCTCCTGATTAGCTAGGACTACAGGCACACGCCGCCACGCCCAGCTACTTTTCAGAGTCTCTCTATTTTCCCAGGCTGGTCTCAAACTCCTAGCCTCAACCTAGCTGCAAGCAATCCTCCCACCTCAGCTTCCCAAGTTGCTGAGATTACAGTCATGGGCCATCTTGCCTGGCTAGGATTAGAATTGTTAACACATACCCTCATCGGAAACAACTTTAACAACTAGAGTATAGTGTTTATATACAGCTCCTTTTGTCTCTGGTCTTACAGTATCCACTCATTTCCAAAGTTACATAGGTCAGCACCTTTCCTCCCTATCCCCTTCAGTGAAATGATTTCATACATTTGTAATGCAGCTAGATTCTTTTGTCATATTCTGTATTCCATCTTGCAATCACCTGACCTTCTAAATGACTTTTTTTAATTGCATACGTTGTCACTCTTTGTGCTATAAAGTTCTATAGGTTTTTAAATAATGCACAATATCATCTAACCCCATTATAATATCATACAGAATATTTTCACTGTCCTCAAATTGTCCTGTGCTTCACTTTTCAACCCTCCCCGTTCCTGGCCCCTTGGCAACCACTGATCTGTTTGTTATCTCTAGTTTTGCCTTTTACAGAATGTCATATAAAATGGAATCATGCAGTATGTAGCCTTTTCAGACTGGCTGCTTCCACTTAGCAAGAGGCATTTAGAATTCATCCATGTTTTTGCATGTCTTGATAGCAAATTTCTTTTTATCATTGAATAATGTTCACTGTATGGATGTACCACAGTTGGTTTATATATTTACCTATCAAAACACCTCTTGATTGCTTCCAGTTCTTGGTGATTATGAAAAAAGCTGCTATAAACATTAGTGTGCAGGTTTTTGTGTGGACATAACTTTCAAATTAGCTGGTTAAATACCTATGAGAACAATTGCTGGATTGTATGGTAAAACTATGTTTAGCTTTGCAGGAAAGACCAAATGGTCTTTCAAAGTGGCTGTACCATTTTTGCATCCCCATCAGCAATGAGTGAGAATTACCATTGTTCCTCATTCTCAACAGCAATTGGTATTGTCAGTTTTCTTTGGATTTTAGGATTCTAATAGCTGTGTATTGGTATCTGATTGTACCAGATACCTATTGTACTGTCTACTTTGGTAGACCACACAGTTTCTCCCACTCTGACATTTTATGCTGCCTTCTCTTTGGGGACTTACATCCAGGCTTTTTGGCATCATTTATTTAATAATGTCTTCACCTTCTCCAGATTTCTTGGTGGAAGGAGACCTGGCTGCAACCTTTGATACAGCTTTAAGTGCACTGTGAATTGCTGATAAAGATGCTACAGCATTTATCTGTAATGAAATGGGGTCTCTGGAGCTAGGACTTCCTCACTCGCAGCTCTCTAACAGCACAGTGTTGAAGGCTTAAGTTTTGCTGGCAGTTGGCTGGCCTGAGCTATAATGCCCAAGAACTAAACTATTCCAGGGACTAAAATGTGGTACACTCAAAACAACTTCTGAGCCCTTTCCCATCCATTTCTGCCGGGAATTCAAAACTCTGTCCTGGCACAAACTGATGGTACAATTCAGGTTTTACCCGCCCACACATAGCTGGGCAAATTCCTGGCCCTTAGGTAACCTCTGGGGGCTCACCAGTTCCCTCATCATCCTTCTCTCTGACCAGCTGTTCATGTCCAGTTAGCAGTCCTGGGTGACTCATATGACTACAGTTCATCCCAGAAGCCCCAGCTGAACTCCATTTTTATTATAAAACACAGAAAAGCATACAAAAAGAATGTAAAGAATAGTACATTATTATAAGGGCACATCCTCATAACTACCATCCAGGTCAAGAAGTAGTACTTTGCTAGCCACCCCGGAAGCCCCTCCATGGCCAGTATCCTGATTTTTATAGCAACCATTTCCTTATTCTTCTCTACAGCTTTATCACCCAAGTGTGTATCCTTAGACATTCTAGTTGTGCCATGCTCATTAAAAAGTTTGATTTGTCTATTTTTTTTTTTTTTGACAGGTTCTGGCTCTGTTGCCCAGGCTGGAGTGCAGTGGTGCGACTTTGGCTCACTGCAACCTCTGCCTCCCAGGCCCAAGCCATCCTCCCACCTCAACCTCCCAAGTTAAGTAGCTGGGACTACAGGTGCATACCACCACACCCAGCTATGTGTGTGTGTATATATATATGTGTGTGTGTATATATATATGTGTGTGTGGTATATATATATATTTATATATGTGTATATATATTTATATTTACGTATATATATTTATATATGTATATATACGTATATATGTATATATACATATATGTATATATAAATATATACACATATGTGTATATATAAATATACACATATGTATATATAAATATATACACATATATGTGTATATATATAAATATACACATATATGTATATATATACACATATATATAAATATATATACATATATGTGTATATATATACATATGTGTATATATATTTATATATACATATATGTATATATACATATATGTATATATATATATACACATATGTGTATATATATACATATATGTATATATAAATATATATACATATATGTATATATAAATATATATACATATATGTATATATAAATATATACACATATATGTATATATATACATATATGTATATATAAATATATATACATATATGTATATATAAATATATATAAATATATGTATATATAAATATATATACATATATGTATATATAAATATATATACATATATGTGTATATATAAATATATATGTATATATTTATATATACATATATACATATATACACGTATATATAAATATATACATATATAAATATATATATACACACACATATATATATACACATATATATATATACACATACACATAGCTGGGTGTGGTGGTATGCACCTGTAGTGCATATATATATAAATATATATATACATATATAAATATATATATACATATATACACACATATATGTGTGTATATATGTGTGTATATATACACACATATATATATTTTGTGTGTGTGTGTGTGGAGATGGGGTTTTTCCATGTTGTCAAGGCTGGTCTCAAACTTCGGCCTTCCAAAGTGCTGGGATTACTGGCATGAACCGCCGTGCCTGGACTTGATTCATCTTTTAAATCTCTTTTAATCTACAGTTTTCCTCTGTGACTTTTTTTTTTCTTTGAGATGGGGTCTCCCTCCATTGCCCAGGCTGGAGTACAGTGGCTCGATCTCGGCTCACTGCAACCTCCACCTCCCTGGTTCAAGTGATTCTCCTGTCTCAGCCTCCCAAGTAGCTGGGACTACAGGTTCATGTCACCACGCCCAGCTAATTTTTGTATTTTTAGTAGAGACAGGGTTTCACCATATTGGTCAGGCTGGTCTCGAACTCATGACCTCAGGTGATCCACCAGCCTCAGCCTCCCAAAGTGCTGAGATTACAGGCGTGAGCCACCGCACCCTGGCCGTCTATGACCCTTTCTTTTCTTTATTCTCTACTTGTTGAAGAACAAGACAATTTGACCTATAGTTTCCTAAAATCTGCATTTTGCTGATGATACACTGATGGTGCATTTCAACACGTATTCTGCTCCCTGCCTTTCTTGCAAATTGTCAGTTGGATCCAGAGGTTTGATTAGACTGAATTTCCATCTTTTTTGCAAGACTATAAGTGGTGCTGAGTTCTGAGACATGTAATGTCTGGTCGTGTCTCCTTTTGTGATTTTAGCAGTGGTTGATTCTCATTGCCTAGATCAATTAATTCATAGAGTGTTGCAAAATGATTATAATCTAATTCTGTCATTTTATTTCATTTATTAGTTGGGATAATTGGATAATTTTATAAAGAGATGCTTCCCCGATCTATTATTTGGTTACCTAGTGGTGCAGTTTCTAAAGGAAAAGCAGGATATATGTTTTATTTTTTCCCTTTTTTATCCGTTTTCAGATGATGAATTGGTCCCCTGACATCTTTCAAGGTGGCCAGTTTTTAAATATCACCACGAATTTAAACATTTAAACGTGTTTTATAGGTTTTAATTTGTTGCATTTTTATTGTGGCAAAATATATATAACAAAATTTAGCATTTGAACCATTTTTAAGTATACAGTTTTATGGCATTAAGTATCTACTGCATTTTAATACTTATTGAAGCTCTGTTTCACTTTTAAAAACCTGTTCTTTTTAAAAAAATCTTTAAATATTTCCTAGCCTAGAGCCTTTTGAATGAAATTAGGAGAACCTCATTCCCACAATTTGCTTTCCTCTTATGTCCTTACTTCCCAATCAGCACAAGGAAACATGAGCCAAAGTGAGAAGTGAAACACCCCACCTCACAGATGCTGTCTGCAGTGTCACAAGTTATGACTCACGTTTAGCCCAGAGATTGTTGCCAGAGTTAGCAGGAGGAAGACCGGCTTTCGAAGTGTGCCAGGGCTGAGGTTTTAAAATTAATACAGTTTAAACATTAATGATGTTTAAATCAGAGCCGGATTACTTCTGTTCTGCTCACAGGCTTTATTAAAATTCACCCCTGGATTTTCATGTGTAAAAATATTTGAGTTTCAAATACTTTAACTTTTTTTTAAATTGGAAAATATGTGGATGGAGAGTTTTCCCTTTGAACTTTAACCCAGACTTTGGCAGCTGAGGAGACAGCTGCAGAAACCTTGCACAATACAGTTGAATGGACAAGTTGTCCTGACATTTATTCATTTCTCTCCTTTTGAGTTAGTTGGTTCCCTATTTTTATTTTCCCCCGTCTTCATTCTGGGCTTACCCGCTCAGTTGACAAATAGTTGGGAATCCAACCGACAAGTATACATGGAAGCATTACAAGTTTCTTTTCTAAAGTCTATGAGAAAAATTTTCATAAAGAAATCAAAGCCCACATATAAATAAATTTCGGCAAAGTAGAAACAATATCCACAAGAGTCAATATATGGCTGTTTTGGATATAAGGAAGTCCTGTATCGGGCTCCATTCCAGAGTGCTTTAAAAAGTAGGATACACCAGGGCCGGGCGCGGTGGCTCACACCTGTAATCTCAGCACTCTGGGAGGCCGAGGTGGGTGAATCACGAGGTCGGGAGATCGAGACCATCCTGGCTAGCACGGTGAAACCCCATCTCTACTAAAAATACAAAAAGTTAGCTGGGCGCGGTGGTGGGCACCTGTAGTCCCAGCTACTCGGGAGGCTGAGGCAGGAGAATGGCGTGAACCCGGGAGGCAGAGCTTGCAGTGAGCCGAGATTGCGCCACTGCACTCCAGCCTGGGCGACAGAGCGAGACTCCGCCTCAAAAAAAAAAAAGTAGGATATACCCAAGTATCCCAGTGCTGGGACACCACTATCTTAACAAGTACTGAGGAGGTAGAGGAAAGCTTATTTAGAGTAACAATGACAGGAGATTGATGGCCATGTCAAATGAAATGGTATTTTCAAGCCTATCTACTGAAAATGAAAAGTAAATAAATAATAATTAATTTATTCATTGACAAATATTTCTTTCTTTCCTTTTTTTTTCTTTTTTGAGACAGAGTCTTGCTCTGTTGTCCATGCTGGAGTGCAGTGGCACAATCTTGGCTCACTGCAACCTCCACTTCCTGGTTTCAAGCAGTTCTCATGCCTCAGCCTCCTGAGTAGCTGGGGCTACAGGTGCCTGCCACCACACCTGGCTGATTTTTTGTATTTTTAGTAGAGATGGGGTTTCACCATGTTGGTCAGGTTGGTTTCGAACTCCTGGCCTCAAGTGATCCACCCTCCTCGGCCTCCCAAAGTGCTGGGATTACAGGCGTGAGTCACCACGCCCAGCCTCACTGACAAATATTTCTGAAGTGCCAATTATATACTGAGCTCTGTGCCTGGTGCTGGGAACATGGCTATGAAAGGTCTTCACAGATCCAATGGTTGAGAAGGGGAAGCAGACCAGCATCAAGAACTGTGAAGGGTCTGAGATTTTATCCTACTTACAAGCTAATAAGATAACTTGTCACAGTTTCATGGATGTGGACAGAAAACATGAGACTCTTGGGTCAAAGGCGAAGGATTTCATTACTCATGACACAGCAAGCAGTATAAGCATGAGCACATTTACATCAGTTCCCTGTGTCCCCCAAGTCTGATGATGGTGATATGGATGTGCTCAGATGAAGGTCTGCACACACAGTGGATTGCATTAAAGGAGAAAAATACTAGAGTTAGGGAATCTAAATTTTTTATAATAGGTGGTGAGCATGCTTACCCTTTACTCTGGAGGGAGATGCCACCTCTATCTTCCAAGCTTGTTAGCCATACAAACATCCTTAAAAAGACAGTCTGGAACAAGCAAATGGCAGTCTAGATCAGTCAATAGACAAGCACTCCCAGATGTGGATGAGCCTAGCCAAGATGAGCAGGGTTGTTTAGCTGGCCTCCAGTTGACCCCAGACATGTAAGCAATAAACACTCTGTTTATCACTGAGATTTTGTGGTTGTTACATGACGTTATTATAGCAATAAACAACTGATACCATCACACATGGCTTCTTAATTCCAAAATCTAATTTCTCTTTTCTATTGTAACCAAAGATTTCTGAAATACAGATCTTATCAGATCACTTCACTGTCTAAAAGCCTTCGGCTATAGACTGCAACCCTAACAGGAAATCCAAAGTCCTTGGTGGTCTGGTTCCTATTTTCTTTTTATTTATTTAATTAATTAATATATTTAAGCTGACAAATAAAAATTGTATATACTTATGGTATACAACATGATGTTTGCCCATTATTATTATTATTATTTATTTTTCGAGACAGAGTCTTGCTCTGTCTCCCAGGATGGAGTGCAGTGGCGCCATCTCAGCTCACTGCAACCTCCACCTCCTGGGTTCACGCCATTCTCCTGCCTCAGCCTCCGGAGTAGCTGGGACTACAGGTGCCCGCCACCGCGCCCAGCTAATTTTTTGTATTTTTAGTAGAGACGGGGTTTCACTGTGTTAACCAGGATGGTCTCGATCTCCTGACCTTGTGATCTGCCTGCCTCGGCCTCCCAAAGTGCTGGGATTACAGGCGTGAGCCACTGCGCCCGGCCTGCCCATTATTTTTTTAACTTCACCTTTTACCTCTCATTCCTCTCATTGTATTTCCCTCTCATTCTCTTTCTTGCTTCTGGCATTCCACTCACATAGATTACACAAATTTCCCTGCACTTAAGAAAAACAAAATCTTTAGAATACTTTTTAAGATTATAAAAGTTATTTATTCAGGCTGGGCACCGTGGCTCACTCCTGTAATCCCAGCACTTTGGGAGGCCGAGGCAGGTGGATCACTTGAGGCCAGGAGTTTGAGACTAGCCTGGCCAACATGGCAAAATCCTGTCTTTACTAAAAATACAAAAATTAACCCCGTGTGGTGGCACATACCTGTGATCCCAGCTACTCGGGTGGCTGAGGCACAAAAATTGCTTGAACTCAGGAGGCAGACGCTGCAGTGAGCCAAGATGGTGCCACTATACTACAGCCTGGGTGACAGTGCAAGACTCTGTCTCAAAAAAAAAAAGTTATTTATTCATTTTAGTAAATCTGAAATGTATAGAAATGTACAAAGAGCATCACCCAGAGCAACCTTCCCTTGAGGCTTTTGTTCCTCCAGCTCTTTTTGCATATCTGGTTTACACTAATATCAGATGCTTTTGTTTATCATCACTAGGTGTAAAAGTATTTTCTATTTAGAAAATTTGGAGGAAAAGAAACACCACTAATAATTTAAAAAGACAAATGAGCATTTAAGAACTATGATAGACAAGGAGCTAATATCTTTACCATATAAATGGTTTCTACAAATCAATTAATAAATATACAGTAGGCCGTCCCTATCCATGGGTTCTGTATCTGTGGACTCAACCAACTTTGGGTAAAAAAAAAATTGGAAAAAAACCCAACAAAAAATAACAATACAACAATAAAAAGAAGACAAATTAAAAACCAATACAGTATAACAACTATTTACATAGCATTTGCATTGTATTGGGTATTTTAAGTAACCTAGAGATGATTTAAAGTATACAGGAGGATGTTGTAGGTTATATGCAAATATGACACCATTTTATCTCAGGAACTTGAGCATCTACCATGCAGATACCAAGGGCCGACTGTATATACATGAGAGAGGGCAAAGAATAAAACAGGCAACTCCCAGATAACTACAAATGACCAAAACACAAAACAAAAATACATTCACCTTTAAAGGTGCAAATTACAACAATGTACATAATGTTTGGCCTATAAGATTAGCTAAGTTAAAAAATAATAAATCTGAGTGTTAGCATGGGTACTCTCATACACAGCTGGTGTATGTGTAAATTGTCATAACCTTTCTGGAGGGCAATGTAGCATGGTTTGTTAAAAGATCTATAAGGTTCTGACCCTTTGATCTTATAATTCTACTTCTAGCAATTTATCATAAAGAAATGATCAGTTATGTGTGTGCAGAGATGTTCACTGCAAGGCTGTGTAATGGAAAGCAAGTAGAAATGACAAAATTTCCAAGGGGAAATTGAATATATTAATCATGGTACATTTCATCAACGGGTTACTTTCTGATCATTAAAATAATGAAGTAGAGCTATATTTATTGACATGGAAAGATGTAAAAACATAGTTAAGTGAGGAAAGTGGAATATGAAACTGAATATTTTTCATAGTCACCTCCATATATATATCTGTATATTATTTCTTTAAAGATTATCTGAACACTGATATTTCTTTAAAGAATACACCAAGATATACTGCATAATCTCACCTATAGGTGGAATCTAGAAAAGTCAAACTCATAGAAGTAGAGAGTAAAATGGTGGTTATCAGAGGCTGGGATCTGTGGGGGTGGAGAAAGGGGAGATGTTAGGAAAAGGGTACAAAATTTCAGACAGGAGGAATAAGTTCTGGTGATGCGTTGCACAGCATGGTGACTACAGTTAATAATAATGTATATTTCAAAATTCCTAAAAAGGTAGATTTTATTTTTATTTTTATTTATTTATTTAGAGACTGAGTCTCACTCTATCACCCAGGCTGGAGTGCAGTGGCGCGATCTTGGCTCACTGCAACCTCTGTCTCCCAGTTCAAGTGATTCTCATGCCTCAGCCTCCCCAGTAGCTGGAATTACAGGTGCCTGCCACCACGCCTGGCTAATTTTTGTACTTTTAGTAGAGACGGAGTTTCACCATGTTGGTCAGGCTGGTCTCAAACTCTTGATCTCAAGTGATATGCCCGCCTTGGCCTCCCAAAGTGCTGGGATTACAGGTGTGAGCCACCGTGCCCGGCCCAAAAAAGGGTAGATTTTAAATGTTCTCACCACAAAATAGTAAGTTTGTGAGGTGATAGATACATTAGCCTGATTTGCTCATTTCACAATGTTTACATGTATCATAACATCACATTGTACCTCATTAATTGTCAATTAAAATAAAAGTAACAAAAAGAATATGTCAAGATATTATGAGTGGTTATTTCTGGACGATGGGGTTATGGTAGTTTTAAATTTTATTCCTGAATTTTCACTTTTTAATTTATCTAAAATGGCCTGGGTGCAGGGGCTCACGCCTGTAATCCCAGCACTTTGGGAGGCCAAGGGAGGAGGATCTCTTGAGGTCAGTAGTTCAAGACCAGCCTGGGCAACATGGTGAAACACGGCCCCGTCTCTACTAAAAATACAAAATTAGCTGAGCATGGTGGTGTGCACCTGTAATCCCAGCTACTCAGGAGGCTGAGGCAGAAGAATTGCTTGAACCTGGGAGGTGGAGGTTGCAGTGAGCCGAGATCACGCCACTGCACTCCAGCCTGGGCAAGAGAGTGAGACTCCCTCTCAAAAAAAAAAAAAAAAGTTTATCTGAAATGAAATATGGATTACTTGCATATTTAATTAGGAAAACGGAGGATTGATTGGCATCTTCTTTTAGTTATTTTTTATTTTGTTTTATTACATTTCTTGTTTGCACTTATTGTCAACATAACAGGAGATAAGTTCAGAACATTGTTGGTTGTGCTTTTGATAAGCTCCTGACACCAGGCCACTTTATAATTACTCTCATGAGACTTTTCCTTTGCTCAAAGTCTTTATTCCTTTTTTTTTTTTTTTTTTTTTTTTGAGACAGGGTCTCACTCTATCACCCAGGCTAGAGTGCAGTGCAGTAGCACAATCATGGCTCACTGCAGCCTCGACTTCCCAGGCTCAAGCGATCCTCCCACCTTAGCCTCCCAAGTAGCTGGGACTACAGGTGTGTGCCACCACACCCAGCTAATTATTGTATTCTTTGTAGAGATGGGTTTTGCCATGTTGCCCAGGCTGGTCTTGAACTCCTGCCCTCAAAAGATCCTCCTGCCTCGGCCTCCCAAAGTGCTGGGATTATAGGCATGAGTCCCTGCACCCAGCCCTGCTCAAAGTCTTTGGGTGGCAGCCTGGGCCAGGGAGCCCTGATCTCTGTGAGGGACTTACAGCACTCCCACCTATGGCACCTGTTCAGAGGTTCCCAGTGTGACTCAGATCAAGCATAGCTCATTTGACAAAATTTATGAATTATAAGTTTGCTTGCTAAAGGGAAAAGGGTTTTGTTTTTTTGGTTTTTTGGAGACAGGGTCTCACTCTGTTGCCCACGCTGGAGTGCAGTGGTGTAAGCATAGCTCACTGTAACCTTGAACTCCTGGGCTCAAGCAATCCTCCACTTGGGCTCAAGTGATCCTCACACCTCAGCCTTCCTAGTAGCTAGGACCACAAGCATGCGCCACTGTGTCTGGCTAATTTTTTATTTTTATTTTTGTAGAGATGCTATGTTGCCCAGATTGGTCTCAAACTCCTGAGCTAAAGTGATCCTCCTGCCTGGGCCTCCCAAAGTGCTGGGATTACAGGCATAGGCCACAATGCCTGGTCGAAGGGGGAAAGATTTAAATACGCAATGGCATGGATCCCAAAGGCTCAAATAGGATTCACCATGGGAATGCTTTGATGTCCTTCTCTTCTAGAAACCACACCCTACCTTTTTATAGACTTCCTATATTCGTCATCTATCATCGTCTAACAAATTATTCCAAAACTTAGTGGTTTAAAACAACAATAATCATTTATTATCTTTTATGGTTTCTGTGAATCAGGGATTCAGAGAAGGGACAGCAGAGACAGCTTGTCTCTGCTCCACGATGTCTGGACCTCAGCTGGGAAGACTCGGTATTTGCAAGCTGGAATCCTCTGAAGGCTTACTCATATATCTGGTGGCTGATGCTGGCTGTCAGCCAGAACATCTACACACTGTGGTCCTCTCATGTGGCCCAGACAGCGCGATGGCTGGGTCCAAGAGCAAGTATCCCGAGAGAGCGTGCAGTGGAAGCTGTGTCCTTTATGCAACGTAGCCTTGGAAGTCATGTTAATACCATTCCGCTATACTCCATTGGTCAGAGCAGTCACAGCCTCTGCCCAGATGTCAGAGGAGGGAATGTAGACCCTACATTGTATGTGGAGTATGTGGAGTGGGATACACACATTGATGCAGTCATCTTGGGAAAATACAACCTGGCACACTTCCCAAATTTCAACAGGAACTCACCAAACATCTTGGATCTATATTCTTCAAAAAGAAATGAAAATCTCAGAGAACTTTCTTTCTTCTCTCCCTTCTTTCCCTCTATCTCTGCCTCCCTTCTTCCTTCCCTCTATCTCTGCCTCCCTTCTTCCTTCCCTCCATCCTTCCCTCTCATTCTTCCTTCCCTTCAGTTATAGACAGCATAACTGTCAGTGAGTTACTGTTTCACAGTGTGAAGTCTTGCCAGCAGGGTCATTCTGATGGTCTGCCTGGGGGCTCCCTAATTTTTTTTGAGACAGAGTCTCACTCTGTTGCCCAGGCTGGAGTGCAATGGCGTGATCTCGGCTCATTGCAACCTCCACCTCCTGGGTTCAAGCGATTCTCGTGCCTCAGCTTCTTGAGTAGCTGGGATTACAGGTGTGCACCACCTTGCCTGGCTAATTTTCATAGTTTTAGTAGAGATGGGGTTTAGTAGAGACAGGGGTTTCACCATATTGGCCAGACTGGTCTCGAACTCCTGACCTCAAGCGATCCACCCGCCTTGGCCTCTCAAAGTGCTGGGATTACAGGTGTGAGCCATTGCGCATGGCCTCGCTGATTTTATTTTTGCTATGTTTATATTTTATTTTCGCTATGTTTATATTTTATTTTCCACATCGCCACATTCTTTATGCTATAGAGACAAGAAGGCTATCTTCTCAAACAATCCTTTGTCATATCTTACCTAATTATTTCCAAGAAAGATTTTATAACATTAAAAATGTCAGAATTAGGGCAATGTTTTCCTTTCACTATATTCCGGGCACTGTTCCAAACAGGCCCTTTACAAATATTAACTTGCTTACTCTTCATAACATTATTCTGAATATACAGATGAGAAAACTGAGGCACAGAGAAGTTAAGTAACTTGCCCAAGGTCACAAAGCTATCACATGGCAGAGACAGGTGTCAAACTCAGGGCATCTGGCTCCTAAATCTATATTCTTAACCACCATGTTATGTTGCCTCTCTATCATTATTCTACTCCCCTGGCTCCTTATTAACTTGAGCAACAAGAAATAGCCTCTGAGCCTCCACCTCCTGGGTTTGGGTGATTTTCCTGCCTCAGTCTCCTGAGCGGATGGGATTGCAGGCATGTGCCACCATGCCCGGCTCATTCTTGTATTTTTAGTAGAGACGGAAACAGGGTGTCACCATGTTGGCCAGGCTGGTCTCAAACTCCTGACCTTGGGTGGTCCACCTGCCTGGGCCTCCCAGGGTGCTGGGATTGCAGGCGTGAGCAACCGCGCCCCGCCTTTGTGTACCTTATGTGAGGAAGTCCTGCTCTTAATCAGGATCAGTCACGCAGGCCCTGATCTTGCTACTCTGGTTCCATGTCCTGTGAAGACCAAAGCTCACCAAGATAGCTTTTTCCCTTCATGGTGGCAGATAGTGTTGCCCCCTGCACCATCTATAACTGGGAAATGGCCACTATTTCTTCCCCTGGGCTTCAGGATAGAATTACCTGGTTTCTCTGATGATCAGCACTCTTCCTTAAAACCCAAATCAGGAAGGAATGAACAATTTTCTGTGTTTGGCATGGATGAAATTAGCACTGTTTGGCTTTGTAGGCCCCAGACAGGCAGGCAGCTTAATTTTTTCCTTGCATATTCTAGTCTTCATAAGTATTACCCTTTGTCCTGCTGGTAATGACATAGTAGATAGTATACCAGCAACTGGGCATCTGGGGATTTTAATCCTGAAAACAGTGGGTCTGATACTGCTTGTGTTTTTCATCAGTGTCCACCCCAAGTGGGTCTTCCTGCTACTCCCTTCACTTAGTTGCCCCCTACTTGCCATCTGAGCAGTTGGTGAGGATGTCCCAGGCCTAGGTTAAACTTGGAAACATGCTTGACCATTCTATTCCCTGCTCCTTTCAGATCAGTTTGGCTGCAATTTTGGTTCCTGGGACCCTCGAGCATAGCTGGGAAATCAAGTTAGAGGTGTAACTGCTTTAAAATGTGCCAGCTTATGAGGTAATTAGATTGGTTCTCTCCAGAGGTAAACTTCCAAGAAGAGATGCTATAGATGCTACTCTTACGCTGTAAAACATTGTGAAATCAGATTACTTTCAAATGATGTATTACAAAGTTATGGAAAAAAAGCAGTTGTGACTATGGAAGCCCAAGGCTTATATCCCAGCTGTCTTACACTAAATATGGGTACTGTGTTTCCTCTCTTTGTCTGTAAAATGGGAGCTAATATCCTCCAATCTGTGTGCCTGACATGGTGGTTAAAAGGATTAAGCAAAACAATAGTTTGTAATTTATTCTGTCAGAGCAAACTACTGGTAAATAAATAAAAGGGAGTAAGTTGACTAAAAAAATTTTTTTATAAATAAGAAAAACCATAATAAAACAAGTTTGTAATTTGTAATTGTATACAAATAAAAGATGTTATTTTAAAAAAAAAAGAGCTTCTTTTCAGAGAAAACACCAAATGGCGGATGACGCCGGTGCAGCGAGGAGGGTCCGGAGGCCCTGGTGGCCCTGGGATGGGGAACCGCGGTGGCTTCCGCGGAGGTTTCGGCAGTGGCATCCGGGGCCGGGGTCGCGGCCGTGGACGGGGCCGGGGCCGGGGCCGAGGCCGCGGAGCTCGCGGAGGCAAGGCCGAGGATAAGGAGTGGATGCCCGTCACCAAGTTGGGCCGCTTGGTCAAGGACATGAAGATCAAGTCCCTGGGGGAGATATATCTCTTCTCCCTGCCCATTAAGGAATCAGAGATCATTGACTTTTTCCTGGGGGCCTCTCTCAAGGATGAGGTTTTGAAGATTATGCCAGTGCAGAAGCAGATCCGTGCCCGCCAGCGCACCAGGTTCAAGGCGTTTGTTGCTATCGGGGACTACAATGGCCACGTCGGTCTGGGTGTTAAGTGCTCCAAGGAGGTGGCCACCGCCATCCGTGGGGCCATCATCCTGGCCAAGCTCTCCATTGTCCCCGTGCGCAGAGGCTACTGGAGGAACAAGATCGGCAAGCCCCACACCGTCCCTTGCAAGGTGACAGGCCGCTGCGGCTCTGTGCTGGTGCGCCTCATCCCTGCACCCAGGGGCATTGGCATCGTCTCCGCACCTGTGCCTAAGAAGCTGCTTATGATGGCTGGTATCGATGACTGCTACACCTCAGCCCGGGGCTGCACTGCCACCCTGGGCAACTTCGCCAAGGCCACCTTTGATGCCATTTCTAAGACCTACAGCTACCTGACCCCCGACCTCTGGAAGGAGACTGTATTTACCAAGTCTCCCTATCAGGAATTCACTGACCACCTCGTCAAGACCCACACCAGAGTCTCCGTGCAGCAGACTCAGGCTCCAGCTGTGGCTACAACATAGGGTTTTTATACAAGAAAAATAAAGTGAATTAAGCGTGAAAAAAGGAAAGAAAGAAAGAAAGAAATATAGCCTCTGAGCCAGGTGTGGTGGTGCACACTTGTAATCCCAGCTACTGGGGAGACTGAGGCAGGCGGATTGCTTGAGTTCAGGAGTTTGAGGCTGCAGTGAGCTATGACTGCATTACTGCACTCCAGCCTGGGCAACGGAATGAGACCTCGATTCTTAAAAGAAAGAAAGTAAGAAATGGTTTGTGGAAAATCATGAGCTCTCAGATGTATAAAATAATGGGTTGCTGGCTGGGCGCGGAGGCTCACGCCTGTAATCCCAGCACTTTGAGAAGCCAAGGCAGGTGGATCACCTGAGGTCAGGAGTTCAAGACCAGCCTGGCCAACATGGTGAAACCCCACCTCTACAAAAAATACAAAAATTAGCCGAGCATGGTGGCGGGCTCCTGTTATCCCAGCTACTGGGGAGACTGAGGCATGAGAATTGCTTGAACTCGGGAGGCAGAGGCTGCGGTGAGCCGAGATAGCGCCACTGCACTCCAGCCTGGGTGACAGAGTGAGACTCCATCTCAAAACAACAACAACAATAATAATAATAGGTTGCTAGAGAAATATTCCTGGATTCCTGGAATAGGCCCAGAGGGAGGGGTTTGTACCAACCCCAAACTTGCCCCTGCCCTTGTCCCTCCCTGCCTTAGTAAGTTCACAGGGACTTGCCTGAGGCTGCCCTCTGGCTGGCCTAACCACACTTAACAATTCTCTGCCCCAGATGAGGGATGGTAGTTTGCTAGATCTAACGTGGTGAAATATACAAGGAATTCAAAGCATTTTGTTAATATTTTGTAATATTTTTCACACAGAGTTCCTGTAATGGGGTATTGTTGCCTCTGTGTTGCAGTTAAGAGACAATGAGATTTAGAGTGACTTCCTCATATCACACAGTCAAAGGACTTCTGAGAAGTGAACAAAGTTCTGCAGACATAAGGCTTCTGACTTTTACTACTGCCAAGTAATCTCCCCCGAACAGCCTCTCCCCACCATATCAGGTTTCCTTGGCTGAGTATTTAGGAGGCTGCTGGTGAGTCTAATCACTTGGGACATCTTAATAACTGAAGTCACATTGGAGGGGAAAACTCATAAAGAGGCTGTGGGTGATTGAGGGCATCTTCTCAGAAGTCTGGCTCCAAACACGCGTGTTGCCACATACTTGGAATTCTGCGAAGAGAATGCAGAAATATTTCAATCAAAATATCAGTGAGGTTTATCTGATTCTTCCAATACAGTGTTTTCAAAGAAGGAGCAAGTGCTCCAGTAACTGAAAAGCATCGTTTATTCAAAACAGTAAATGAAGTATTTGTTATTGGCAAAAACAAAGACATAATATGGATCCCGAGGCAGACTTTCAGGAAGCCAGGGGTGGAGGAGAGAAAGGAAAGAAGAACTAAAAGAGAGAAAGCTTAGAAAAATATGCAGTTTGGTCTTGGACCTTTGCCAGGAAAAGCTGGGTAATGAAGGATTAAAACCGAAACAAAATGAAAAGGAAATAAGGGTAAGGAAAGGGCCACAAAGAATAAAGAGCTGGTGATGTGTTTAGTATAAATGAAACGATCCCAATCTTATTGTGGGTTAGGAGTGTGGGCATGGGGGATGGGGACAGCAGGCTGAGGTCAAACTCAGGGAAAAAAAAAAAATAAAAACCCCAGCAAATAAACAAGCAGAGGGGAAAAGATGAGTAAGTAGAAAGAGAAAAGGAAGCACTTTTAACAGGAAGCTGACCAAAATAGATATGTACAGTGCCATCTGAAGGGAAAGGGGGAGAAGGGGCCATTAACACCATGTAAGCTTAGGAATTTGGGGAGAGATGATTTTAAATATTAAAAAACAGAGGACCCAGCCTGGCCAACATGGTGAAACCCCATCTCTACTAAAAACATAAAAATTAGCTGGGCACGGTGGCGGGCGCCTGTGGTCCCAGCTACTCAGGAGGCCGAGGCGGGAGAATTGCTTGAACCTGGGAGGCGGAGGTTGCAGTGAGCCGAGATCGCGCCACTGCACTTCAGGACACAGTGAGACTCTGTCTCTAAATAAATAAATAAAACAAAAAACAGAGGCCCTTTCGAATGACCTGCAGATTCTATCCCTGTGAATTACAGAGGGCAGAGGCTCTGGATGGTGTCACAGGAATGGTTGGCTGCCATATTTTCCATCCCAGAAGTCAGCCAATTTCAAGGCCAGTGGACAGGATCATAATCACTGTTTTTCAAGTGCTCCAAAGGCCTAGGGTGGCCGTCAGTGGGGCAAGAGGATGAGGGGATGTGTAAGGCCATGAAGGCATTGGGATGGATGAGTGGGTTGGTTGGCAAGAACCCCTGACCACCTGGCTGCAAACATCACAGTAGAGAGCCAGGCCTTGCCTGACCATGGTCTCAAAAAACTTCATCTCCTACTGCTAGGACCACTTGATGTCCATCTGTTGGTGCAGCCTTCTCTCAGCTCTAGGACAAATTCTGGCCTTAGCTGGACTCTCAGGAACCCTAGCCCCATATGCTGGGACCTGGAAACAGGGCATCCTTGCTGCTTATATTGTCTTGACCTTGGGGTTTTTGTTTCCCTAACTGGAAGCTACAGTTCTACATGTTCTTAGCTACAGTTCTATTCTTGACCCTCTCTTGGTCTTGGATTTGTTCCTTGTATTTAAGGCCATGCCTTAGGCCCCTGTCTGCCTCCTAATGCCCTCTAAGGCTGGGGCTCCTGACTTAGTCTTGGCAGGCTCCTTGCCATAACCCAGAATGCTGCCAAAACTCCTTCCTGGTGATTGGCTCCAACTACTGGAGACAGAAGACTCTGTCACCCATTGCCTGTCTGTCCTCTTGGCTCTCTAAGCATTGCTTAAGCCTGGATTTCCATCAGATGCTCTGAGCACCTTTAGGGAATTCTGTTCATCCATCTTTGGCCCTCCTAATGCTGCCTGTGTCCCACGGTCAGTCAGCTGCCTTTGCCATATATGTCAGATGCCACGGGCTGTCTGCTATATTGGACTGCTCTCAGCTCAGAAGCTGGGTCTGTGACCCATGTACCTGCAGCTGTGCCTGTCTCACTAGCATCAGTGCTATTCCAGAGGCCGAGGGGAAGGTGGTTTGAGGTGCCAGTACTTCCCAGCGTGCCCCATCTTACTGCAGCCCACTTGGTCATTCTCAGGGGTCTTCTGGACTTAAAAAAAAAATAGAAGTAAAAAAATAGCTTGTTTTAGTATCTTCAAAAATAATTTACCAGCAGGGTTGTATATTTAACTACACTGGAGCACAGAAGAAAGTAGAAAAGACATGTTTAGAATTCAGAGAGGCCAGGCACAGTGGCTCACACCTGTAATCCCAGCACTTTGGAGGCCGAGGCGGGCAGATGGTTTGAGCCCAGGAGTTTGAGACCAGCCTGGCCAACATGGTGAAACCCCGTCTTTACGAAAAATACAAAAATTAGTTGGGCATCACGGCGGGCCCCTGTAGTCCTAGCTACTCGGGAGGCTGAGGCGGGAGAATTGCTTGAACCCAGGAGGTGGAGGGTGCAGTGAGCTGAGATCGCGCCACTGCATTCCAGCCTGGGCGACAGAGTGAGACTCCATCTCAAAAGAAAAAAAAAAAAATTCAGACATGTGACAGACATTGACCTTGACCTACTCACATTCCCTTGGCACTCACTCTTCCAGTACAAGACTAAGGCCTCCAACCGCAAGCACCTGTGAGTCTGCCTGTGCACTGGCGCTCAGCTGCAGGCAGGGCAGGCAGGAAGTGCCAGAGAGTGAACACCCCTGGCAGCAGCCCTCAGCCAAAGATGGAAAAGAGTTTAGGATAAATACCGTGTGTGTGTGTGTGTGTGTGTGTGATGTACGACTAAACCCCAAAGTGCAGTCTACACTTTCTCACAGAGGTCTCCAGTGGGATGGTGCCTCGGTTGCCCATAACTGTAACATGTTTCATAACTCACCCCTTTTTTTTTTTAAGAGATGGAGTCTCGCTCTGTCGCCCAGGCTGGAGTGCAGTGGCGCGATCTCAGCTCACTGCAAGCTCCGCCTCCCTGGTTCATGCCATTCTCCTGCCTCAGCCTCCCGAGTAGCTGGGACTACAGGCGCCTGCCACCATGCCCAGCTAATTTTTGTATTTTTAGTAGAGATGGGGTTTCACCGTGTTAGCCTGGATGGTCTCAATCTCCTGACCTCGTGATCTGCCCGGCCCATAACTCACCCTTTTAAGCTTCCCTTCTCTTTCTTGTCTCATTTTCCCACTTTCTTACGGTATTTCCTGAGAGCATCTCCCTCCGTACTCCCCAAATTTGTGCTCATATTTTTGTCTTGTGGTCTGCTTCTAGGAGAATCCAAGCTAAGACAAGAAGTTTCATTTCATATTCAAGGTTAAGGATCTAATTGTTTTCCTGAGAAGGCACACTTGCTTTGAACACCAGTGTAATACTGTAATAGACTTTCTTTTCCTTTCCTTTCTTCTCCTCTCTTCCCCTCTCCTCTCCTTCCTTTCTCTCTCTCTCTCTCTCTCTCTCTCTCCCCTTCAGAGTCTCACTCTGTTGCCCAGGCTTGAGTGCCATGGTGCGATCTCAGCTCACAGCAAACTCTGCCTCCCGGGTTCAAGTGATTCTCTTGCTTCTTGCTTCAGCCTCCCAAGTAGCTGGGATTACCCATGCCCACCACCACTCCCAGATAATTTTTGTATTTTTAGTAGAAATGGGGTTTCACCATGTTGGCCAGGCTGGTCTCGAACTCTTGACCTCAAGTGATCCTCCTGCCTCGGCCTCCCAAAGTACTGGGATTACTGGTGTGAGCCACGGTGCCCAGCCCTGTAATACCCTTTCTATGATACATTATGATAGAGAAAAATACCAAAGTCTCTTGTGAACAGCACTTCTTACCTGGGTTACATGGACTCTAGTGGCCTTTGAGATATCAACTGGGGTTATGAGAATTGGGGGTCAGATACACTTAGGTTAAACAAAATTAAGCAAGTTTCTTCACTTCAGCACTCCTGTAGTCTTTAGGAAATTAATGGGCTTTGCAAATTACCAGAAATGCAGGCAAAACTTCCTTCTCTGTTCCTTCCACTCTTGGTTCTTACTCTATCCTTGGGAGAGAATGCCACACAACAAATTGAACCCTTTTTCTAGAAAACAACTCCTTAGGCTGGGCGTGGTGGCTCACGCCTGTAATCTCAGCACTTTGGGAGGCCAAGGCGGGCAGATCACCTGAGGTCAGGAGTTCGAGACCAGCCTGGCCAACATGGTGAAACACTATCTCTACTAAAAATATAAAAATTAGCCTAGTGTGGTGGTGCGCACCTGTTATCCCTGCTACTCGGGAGGCTGAAGCAGAGAATCACTCGAACCCAGGAGGCAGAGGTTGCAGTGAGCCGAGATCATGCCACTGCTCTCCAGCCTGGGCAACAGGTAAGACTCTATATCAAAAACAAAACAAAACAAACAAACAAAAAACCTCCAAACCTCCTTAGATATTCAAAAGTAACTCTCTAGTCTTCTCTAAGCTTTGTCTTTTTTTGGTTAAATGCTTATTCATTTTTCAAATATTTGTAGACCATCAATTACATACCAGACACTGAGTTAAGAGCTGAGGGTATAGCAATGAGCAAGACAGAAATGATCTTTGTCAACACAGAGCCTCATTGTCTAAGTAGGGAAACAATCAGAACATATTGACTTCTGCTTCTGGAAAGATGGAGTAGAAGTATGTACCAGTATCCCTTCCACCAAAGTACAGCTAAACCCCCTGGATATTATATGTTAGGATGAACATAAGAAGACTCTGAAAGGTGGAGAGAAGGCAGACTGGCTAGGGACCTTGGGACTTGAGAAATGACATGGTGGTAAGCTCTTAGGTTTTCTTTTTGCCTCATATATCCCACTCTGGGTAATGGAGAAGCTGGTAACCCAGAAATGCCAACCTTTACCAGGCTGTAATGAGGGGTTCTGAATCTCCATCATGGAGTATCAGAGAAGGCCAAGTGGGGAGCCAGGACTTTTATCCTCAGTGGATGGGAAGATAGGCCACCCCTCTAGTGTCAGTAGAAACTACTTGGAGAGCCTGGATGCCCACCAGCACCCACCAGCAATGGAGGGGCCCCTCCCCTCCATTGCTGGGCTGGTATCAGAGGAAGCCCACTGGAGAGTCAGGAGTTCAACCACTGCTCAACAGTAAAGAGGCTACCCCCTACTAGTGTCAACAGAAGCAATTGAGAGGAGCAGTAATGAGGTCCTCTTCCTGCTCCCAGCCAGGATAGTATCATTAGAGGCTGGCTGGGGAGCCTCACCTCACATCCCTACCCCAGCAGTAACAAGGTCCCACCTTCCTGCTTTTCCAATGTCCACATACACTGAGTAGAGAATGTGGGTGTCTATGCCCATATGGTAGTAATGAGGTGACATGGTACCAGAAGAGGTCTGTTAAAAACACACCATTTAACTAAAATTCTAAGCCTCATAATGTAAGATTTCAATAGAAAATCACCAAAGATCAGGAAGATCTCAACTTGAGAAAGATAATCAATAGATGCCACCACTGAGATGACAAAGAAGTTAGAATGATCTGACAAGGATTTTAAAACAGCCATCATAAACATGCTTCAAAAAGAAATTACAAACATACTTGAAACAAATGAAAAAATAGAAAGTCTCAGCAAAGAAATACAAGATATAAAGAATAACTAAATGGATATTTTAGAAGTGAAAAATACAAACTGAAATTTAAAAAACACAATTCAATGGGCTCATAGCAGAATGAAAAGGGCAGAAGAAAGAATCAATGACCTTGAAAATATAAAATAGAAGTTACAAAATCTGAACAACAGAGAGAAAAATGGGATGAACAATAAAAGAATAGAGCCTCAGGGACACATAGAACTGTAACAAAATATCTTGTCATCGGGTTCCCAAAAGGAGAGAGGAAAAATGTGAGGCTGAAAACTTCCCAAATTTGGCAAAAGACATAAATATACAGATTCAAAAGCTGAGTGAATCTCAAACAGGATAAATCAAAAGAAATACACACTATAGTAAAACTTCTGAGAATTAGAGACAAAGAAAAATTCTTGAAAACAGTTAGAAAGAAATGATATATTATCTGTAGGGGAAAAACAATTTAAATGACTGAGTTTTTCATCAGAAACCATGGAGGCCAGAAAGAAGTGACACACCATTTTCAAGTGCTGAGGGAAAAGAACTCTCAACCCTAAATTCTATAAGCAATGAAAATATACTTCAGGAATGAAGAGGAAAAAGAAAACATTCACAGATGAAGGAAAACTAAGAGAATTTATCACCAGTAAACCAATCCTATAGATTTGGTAAAGGAAGTTCTCTAACACAAAGGAACTCTTGTGATAAAAGAAGGAATCTTGGGATATCAGGAAGGAAGAAAGAACAAAGAAAAAAGCAAAAATATAGATAAATACAATAGATTCTCCTTCTCTTGAGTTTTATAAATTATCTTTGATGGTTGAAGAAAAAATTATAGTACTGTCTTATATGATTCTAAATGTATGTAGAGGAGATAGTTAAGACAATTATAAATTGGGGAGGGTAAAGGGATGCAAGGGGAGATAAAATTTCTACCCTCAAACTAGTGAAATGATGACATCAGTAGACTGTGATAAGTTATGTATAGTCATGCATTCCTTAATGTTGTGGATACATTCTGAGAAATGCATTGTTAGGTGATTTTGTCATTGTGCAAACACTGTAGAGTGTAGTTACACAAATCTAGATGGTATAGCCTACTACACACCTAGGCTACATGGTATAGCCTATTGCTCCTAGGCTATAAACCTGTGCAGCATGTGACTGTACTGAATACTGTAGGCAATGGTAACACAATGGTAAGTATTTGTTTATCTAAACATAGAAAAGGTACAGTAAAAATATGGTATAAAACATAAAAAAAGCTACACATGTATAGAGTACTTATCATGAATGGAGCTTACAGGACTGGAAGTTGCTTTGACTGAGTCAGTGAGTGAGTGGTGAGTGAATGTGAAGGCCTAAGACATTACTGTATACTACTGTAGACTTTATACGTGCTGCACACTTAGGCTACACTAAATTTATAAAAAATATTTTTCCTTCTTTAATAATCAATTAACCTTAGCTTACTGTAAATTTTTTACTTTATAAACTTTTAAACTTTTAACGCTTTTTTTTTTGAGACAGAGTCTTCCTCTGTTGCCAAGGCTGGAGTTCAATGGCACGATCTTGGCTAATTTTTGTATTTTTAGTAGAGATGGGGTTTTGCCATGTTGACCAGCCTGGTCTCAAACCCCTGACCTCAAGTGATCTGCCCACTTCAGCCTCCCAAAGTGTTGAGATTACAGGCGTGAGCCACCGCACCTGGCCTTTTTGGCTCTTTTGTAATAATACTTAGCTTAAAACACAAACACTTTATACAACTGTACAAAATATTTTCTTTATGTTCTTATTCTATAAGGTTTTTCTATTTTTAAAATTTTTCTTGTTTTTTTTTTTTAAACTTTTTTGTTAAAAACTAAGATCCAAGCACACACATTAACCTAGGCCTACACAGGGTCAGAATCATCAATATCACAGTCTTCCACTTCCACATCTTGTCCCACTGGAAGATCTTCAAGGTCAATAACATTCATGGAGCTGTCATCTCCTATGATAACAATGCCTTCTTCTGGGATACCTCCTGAAGGACCTGCCTGAGGATGTTGTACAGTTAACTTTTTTTTATGTAAGTAGGAGTACACTTTGATATAATGAAAAAAATAGTAAATACATGAACCAGTAACTTAGTTGTTTATTATCATTATTGAGTATTATGTACTACACATAATGGTATGTGCTATGCTTTCACATGACTGGCAGAGCGTAGTTTTGTTTATACCAGCATCACCACAAACACGTGCATTGTGCTACGACATTAGGACAGCTACAATGCCACTAGGTGATAGGAATTTTTCAGGTCCATTATAATCTTATGGGGACGCCACTGTATATGCAGTCCATCATTGACTAAAATGTTGTTATGTGGCACATGACTGTATATACATTATGTACATAATATATATAATGCATTACCTAGAAGAACCAATAAGAAAACTATATAAGGAGATACACTTAATAATACTATAGACAAATCAAAATGGAATTCTAAAAAATATTCAAGTAACCCATAGGAAGGCAGGAAAAAGAAAACAGAAATGGAAAGCAAAGAATAAACAGAAAACAAAAAATAAAATGCAGACAAACTTCTACATATCAATAATTATATTAAATTAAAATGGCCTAAATACACTAACTCCAAGACAGAGACTGGCAGAGGGGATTAATAAAATGGTCCAACTATATATTATCTACAAGAAACACTATTCAAATATAATGAGATAGGTAGATTGAAAAGAAAACACAGGAAAGCTATACAATTCAAACATTAATCAAAAGAAAGCAAGAATGACTATATTAATATCAGATAAAGTAGACTGCAGAGAAAAGAAAATTGCCAGGGACGTAGACTGACATTACAAGTGATAATAGTCTCAATACACCAAGAAGACATAGATTCTTATGTGTACATGCACCAAATAACAGAGCAGCTAAATATTTGAATCAAAAACTGACAGAACTGAAAGGAAAAATAAAAAAATCCACAATTATAGCTGGAGACAACTATAATTAAATGTTGAGCTCTTCTCTCAACATTTAATAAACAGCTAGACAGAAAACCAGCAAGGATACAGAATAACAAAACACCAACATCAACCAACAGGATGGAATCAATGTTTATAGAACACTCCATCCAACAAGCAGAATACACATAATTTTCAAGTGCCCATGGAATGTATACCAAGATTGGCCATATCCTGGGCCATAAAACAAACCTTAACAGATGTAAAAGAATTGAAATCATACAGTGTGTTCTCTGACCACAATGTAAACTAACTAGAAATCAATAGTATAAAGATAACAGGAAAATCTCCAAACACTAGGAAATTAAACAAAATACTTCCAAATAATCCATGTGTCAAAGGGGAAGTCACAGGTGAAATTAAAAAATACACTGAACTGTGTGAAAATGAAAATGCATCCTATAAAAATCTGTGGTACACAGCAGTGCTGAGGGGGAAATTTAAAGCACTAAATGCTTACATTAGAAAAGAAGAAAAGTCTCAAATAAATAATTTAAGCTCCAACTTCAAGAACCTAGAAAAATAAGAGCAAAATAAACCCAAAGCAAGCAGAAGGAAGGAGAGAATAAAGACAAGAGCAGAAATCAATGAAGCTGAAAATCGAAAAGAAAAACAGAGAAAATCAATGAAACAAAGAGTTGGTTCTTTAAAAAGATCAATAAAACCGGTGGTGGTGGTTACACAAATCTACACTTGTGACAAAATGGCACGGAACTATACACAAACATTGTGCCAATGTCAATTTTCTTTCTGGTTTGGATATTTTGCTATAAATATATAAGATGTATCATTAAGGTAAACTAGGTAAAGGGCTCATGGGACCTCTCTGTGCCATCTTTGCAACTTCCTGTAAATCTATAATAATCTCAAAATAAAAAGTTAAAGAAATTTGAAAACATTTGTACAACTAAAACATTATTTATTTTACAATGTTATATAAATTCCTCACAGGAAAACTATAGGGTGCTATGATAACATAACAAGTGGACCCTATTTCTTCATCTGTTGTTGACCTTCCAAGAACCTGGTTACCCTTTTCTGAATGGTATCTAAATTGTCAGTGTCCTTCTTAAATAGTGATGCCCAGAAGGGAACATCCTGCTTCAGACAGAATATTACTTCCCTGGTTCTAGACACAATACTTTTATTAATGTGGCCAGTCTTTGTTTGCTCTTTAAGTAGCCATAGCACGCATTCTTGCATCATTTTTAGTCTTGTAGTCAAATAAAACTCTCAGATCCTGGCATATAGATGGAAAAAAATTTCACCATTAGTACTTATATAATTGGTTATCACAAACCTAAATGGAAGATCTTTCATTAACCTTCATGGGATTTCATCTTGTTGAATTCAGTCCAGCTCTGTCCCAGCCATCAAGAAAGTTTTCAAACTTGATTTTGTTGTCTATAATAGGATGTGTTGGTCCGCTTGTGTTGCTAATAAAGGAATACCTGAGACAGGGTAACTTGAAAAGAAAAGAGGTTTATTTGGCTCATGGTTCTGCAGGCTATACATGAAGCACAGTGCCAGCATCTGCTTCTGGTGAGGGCCTCAGGAAGCTTACAATCATGGCAGAAGGCAAAGGGGATCCAGTGTGTCACATGGCAAGAGAGAGAGAGAAAGGGACAAGGTCCCAGGCTCTTTAAACAACCAGATCTCATGTGAACTAATAGAGTGAGAACTCACTCATTATTGTGGGAACAGCACCAAGACATTCATGAGGGATCCACTCCCATGCCCCAAACACCCCCAACCAGGCCCACCTCCAACATTGGAGGTCACATTTCAACATGAGATTTGGAGGGGACAAAACATCCAAACCATACCAAAAGACTATCTTCATATTGTGAGTCAGCTGCAGATATGTCAGAGTCTATCATTCTGTGCCTTCATCTCGCTCACTGCTATTGAAAATGTTGAGCAGCACAAGGTTCATGGAGGTGTTCTGCTGTGATCTTTAAGAAAGAATTTACCATTCAACTGCCAGGAGTTAAGTTAGCTAATAGCCTTTAGCTGTTAATGGCTTCAGGCTTAGCCTCAGCTTTTAAAAAAATTGTAGTAAAAAAAAAAAAACCCACATAGTCCAAGATCTACTCTCTTAACAACTTTTAAGTGTGCAATACAGTATTGTTAACTATAAGCACAATGCTATACAGTAGATCTCTAGGAATTTTTAATCTTGCATGAGTGAAACTTTATACTTATTGAATGGCAACTCTCCCACTTCCCACTACCCCCAGTCCTTGGCAGCTACCATTCTACTCTCTATTTCAATGAGTCTGACTTCTTTAGATACTTCATATAGGTGGAATCATGCAGTATTTGTCCTTATTGTGAATGCATTATTCCATTTAGCATAATGTCCTCCAGGTTCATCCATGTTGTGGCATGTGACAGGATTTCCTTCCTTTTAAGGAATGAATAATATTCCATCAAGGGCATATATACCGTACCACATTTTCTTTATCCATTCATGTGTTGATGGACATTCAGGTTATTTCTGCAGAGCTTATAGCTTGTAGTGAACACCAAGAATGAGTTCTCAGACAATTCCAGCTGAGCAGGGCGGGGGATCACTCTTCTGAGAAAGAGTGTCACCCCAGAATCCGTCCGCCAAGTATTTATTGAAAGGGCTTGTTAAACTACGAACATCCACTAGATGGCCTTTTGAGGTTGGGTCATTAGACACCTATGGCCTTGTAAAAGCACTCAAACCGCATTCTCAGGAGGCTGTTTACAGCATTCCTTATCACACACTCCACTCCTCATCCTGTTTTCAGGGTCAAGGAGTTACATTCCCATGCACAAATAACATACACACAGTGCCTCAGTATTTTTCCATGCCCCAACCTCAAATGCCATGTTAATATTTTGGACAAACCTCTTATCAGATACATGGTTTGAAAATATTTTCTCCCATTCCATAGGTTGCCTTTTCACTCTGTTGATTATTTCCTTTTTTGTGCAGAAGCTTTTTAGCCCTAACTTGTCTTATCAGCCCTGATATAGCCCTAACTTGTCTATTTTTGGTTTTTCTGCCTGTGCTTTTGGTGTCATATCCAAGAAATCATTGCTAAGATCAATGTCATTAAACTTTTAGATTTATGTTAGATTTATGCCTAGATTTTTTGGAGCTACGTAAATTGCATTTAAAAATTTTGTTTCCAAATTGTTATTATACAGAAACTTGATTGCCAAATTATTAGTGTACAGAAATATTGTGTGTTGACCTTATATCCTGCAACCTTGCTGAACTTCCTTATTAATTCTAGAATTTTGTGTGTGTGGATTTCTTTGACTTTTCTTTATAGACGATTATCTTACCTGTGAATAAGGACAGTTTTATTTCTTCCTTTTCAATATGTACACATTTTATTTATTTTTCTTGCCTTATTGCACTGGCTAGGACTTCCAGTATGAAATCGAATAGGAGTAGTGACAGTGTATTTCCTTGCCTTCTTCCCAATCTTAGAAGCAAAGTATTCCATCTTTCATTATTAACAATGATGTTTGCTGTAGATTTTTAAATAGATGCCTTTCATTAGGTTGAGGAAGTTTCTTTCTATTCTTAGTTTGCTGAGAGTTTTTTGTTTTTTCATGAATGGATGTTAACTTTTGACAAATGCTGTTTCTGCATCATTTGATGTGATCATATGGTTCTTCTTCATTAGTTTGTTGATATGATGGATTGCATTGATTTTTGCATATTGAATGAGACTTTCATTCATAGGATAAACCCCACTTGGTTACAGGATATTATTCTCTTTATATATTGCTGGTTTGATTTACTAATGTTTGTATCTATGTTCAAAAGGGATCTTAATATGTCATTTTCTTTTCTTGTAATGTCTATATCTGGTGTTGGCATCATGGTAATACTGCCTTCATAAAATAAGTTGGGAAGTATTCTCCTCTACTTTCTGGAAGAGATTTGCAGAATTAGCATTATTTATTCTTTAAATGTTTGGTAGAATTTTGGACTATCTGGATCTGGAGCTTTCTTTTCTAAAAGATATTTAGTTACAAATTTAGTTTCTTTAATAGTTATTGTACTAATAGTAATTTTTAAAAAGCTAACATTCAGTGAAAGCTTGTTATATGACTGGTACAGAACCTAGAACTGAAATTTATATCCTTTAATCCTCTTGGCAACATTTTGGGGTAAGTATTATTATCCCATTACTGAGAATTAAAGTGGTTTCATAACTTGCCTAAGATTACATAGCTAATGAATAGCAGAGCCTGGATTCAAACACAGACCTGTCTTACTCCAGAGAATATATTCTTAATTATCATCTTTGTGTTCTCCTCTCTGTAAACAACCAGATACAGCAAGGAGAATGAGAAACAGGAATGGAGGCTGGGTGCAGTAGCTCATGCCTGTAATTCCAGCACTTTGAGAGGCCAAGGTGGGAGGATCACCTGAAGTCAGGAGTTTGAGACCAGCCTGGCCAACATGGCGAAATACAAAAATTACCAGGGCGTGGTGGCACGTGCCTGTCGTCCCAGCTACTTGGGAGGCTGAGGCATGAGAATCACTTGAAGCCGGGAGGCAGAGGTGGCAGTGAGCCAAGAAGCCAAGATCATACCTCTGCACTCCAGCCTGGGCAACAGAGTGAGATCCTGTCTCAAAAAAAAAAAAAAAAGAAAGAAAGAAAGAAACAGGAACAGAAACCACACCTTCAGTGAGAGTAGGAGAGTAAGAGGCAGCTATCACCTGAAATTACAATGAGTATGGAAGAGCTGCTTAGTGCAGTGAGGAAAAATGGGGGTCAGGAAAGAGTCCCTGGCTCTTCTGATGCCAGGCACATGTAGTAGGGTAGAGACCCCTAGGGTATGTGGCACACCATTGTGGACAAAATCACTAACACCTGACTTGCCCCAGCATGATACAGGTACACAGGCTGGCTGCAGAAGTGGTAGCTGAAGTGGGGCCAGGCCAGGAATTGATGATAAGCCATCTTTGCATAAGCAGTCTGTTGCTGTGGTAGGGTGGAAAGGACATTGAGATTGATGACCAGACTGGCACCTGTCTACCATTATTGGTTGGGGAGAAGAAAAGACTAAACCAATAACTCTCACACACTGTCTTGTACCTTGAGAGGCTCCAAGGAATTCTGAACTAACAAAATGTTTTGTTGTTCAGAACTCAGCACTGTCCCTTCTGCTTTCCACAGAGCTGGTCTAGCAAAATCAATCATCATTGAAATATTAGTAATAATAAAAAGAAGGCAATATAGGAACTATACAAAAATATCCTCAAGAATAAAGGGGCATGGCCAAGACAGGACAGAAAAGCACACACCAGAAATAGTTTGCCATGGAAAAAAAATAAAAATCATGACCAAAGATATGCAAAAAAAAGTAATAAAAAGAAAATCTGTGAATCAATCATGGGCTTAGGCAGAGATACAATATCTCAAGAAAGAAATAAGATAAAGGAGATTAAAAATGAGCTGACAGCACTCAAGAAAGAAATAAAAGAGAAATGAAGGCCCTAATAGGAGCAGCAAAAAGGAAAACAGATACTGTTCAAAAAACAGCTATGGGCATGGAAGGAAGGCTTGGAAAAAGTGAGCAAAATGAATGAAAATATAATAAATAGTTTTAAAAGTTTAAAAGGATTGTAAAGAAAGTGACATATATAGAGAACAAAGGTTATCCACCATATGCATGATTGGTGTTTCTGAATAATAGAATAGATTAAATGGAACCACAACATCAACAAAAATGTTAAAATATATCATTCAAGAGTGCTTCTAGTAATAAGACTTGAATTCATAGCTTGAAAGAACAAACTTATCCCAGGTAAAATTGCCACAGAACAAGTAAGTTCAGTTCATATACTGATGAAGTTACCGGACTTTGGAGATTAGGAAAGAATCCTATGGGAATCCTTGCAAATAAACCACATCATTTGTGACTGGGAAAAAATTGTCTGGCTTCCAACCTCACCATAATAGCATCCAACATCAGAAGATGGAGGCGCAATGCCTACCAAATCTTCAGGGAAAGAGTATGTGTGCCAAGCCAGACCGTCATCCAAGTATAATGTCACAAACAGATGCCTTCATACTTCCCGAGAGCCTTTCTTCTTGGAAATACAATTGTCTGATAAATTTCTACAAACGGATGTAATAGTAAAAATGATGACAGCGATCAATGGGCCCATTAAAAGCTAAAGTAACTGCAGAAAGAGAATATCATATAAACGTTATATACTCTAATTGTATAAATAAAAATTATCATATATTTCTGGAGATTCTAGAGGGGGGAAAACATGGAGGTGGTGCAAGTATGCCAATGTTCTCATCTTTTGAGAGTTATTTAAAGCCTATACCTCAATAATAGAGACAGAAGTATTTTTCTTTGAAGGTAAAAATTCACTTTAACATGTTATGTGTCAGGAGTAAAGAGTATTTATTTATTTATGTTTAACATTTTATTTTTAAATAATTTTAGATTTACCAAAGAGATGCCAAGATAGTACAGATCATTCCTGTATACCCTTCACCCAGGTTCTTCTAATGTTAACATCTCACTTAACCATGGTACATTTTTCAAAACAAGAAATTAACATTGATATAATACTTGTAACTAAACTACAGACTTTATTTGGGTTTTCCCCTTTTTTCTTTCCAGATCTGACCCAGGATACCACATAGGATTTAGTCATCATCTGCTTAGTCTCCTTCAATCTGTGATAGTTTCTTGGTCTTTAAGGAATCTTTATTTTTAAAACCTTTTTATTATGGAAAAATTTAAACATAGGCAACAGTAGAAATGAGATTAATATTATGAGCTCCATGTACTCATCACTCAGCTTCAACAATTAACATTTTGCCAGTCTTGTTTCATTCATCCACCACCTCAATATTTTGTTGTTGAAGTATTTTAAAACAAAACCCAGGCCATATCATTTCATCCATAAATGTTTCAGTAAACATTTCTACCTAATAAAGACATAAGATAATATAAATACCATGCCACTATTATACCTTAAAAATGAAAAATAATTTTTTTTTTTTTTAGATGAAGTCTTGCTCTGTTGCCCAGGCTGGAGTGCAGTGGCACAATCTCAGCTCACTGCAACCTCTGCATCCCGGGTTCAAGCGATTCTTCTGCCTCAGCCTCCCGAGTAGCTGGGTCTACAGGCGCACGCCACCATGCATTTTTGTATTTTTAGTAGAGACGAGATTTCACCGTATTGGCCAGGCTTGTCTTGAACTCCTGACCTCGTGATCTGCCCGCCTTGGCCTCCCAAAGTGCTGGGATTACAAGCGTGAGCCACCACACCCGGCCAAAAAATAATTCTTTAATATAATCTCATCTTATGCCATATCCAAAGTTCCCCAATTCTCACAAATATATCATTTTCACTTAGTTTGTTCGCATCAGGATCAGAGCAAGGTTCATATACTGTATTTGATTATTTTAGCTCTTAAGTTTATTTTGTTATATAACCCAGACCCCCACCCGGTACCACTGATTTATTGAAAAAACTAGATCATTTGTCCTGTAGAATTTCTTACATTTTGGATTTGGTCCCTTGCTTCTGCAGGGTGTCATTTAACTCATTCTCTATTCTCTGTGTTTCCTGAGAATGGATAGTTAGACATAGAGGCTTTATTAGGTTAAGCGCTTTTTTGTAGGCAAAAATATTGAATAGGCAACGCTGTGTACTTCACATCCCATCACATCAAGGGATACACCATGTGTGTTGTCTCACTTGTAGGGATGCTAAAATTGATTAGTGGGATCAGGTGGTATCAGCCTGATTCATCTATTATAAAGTTCTTGTTAAGCTTTCACCTAATGGTTTTAGCTGTCATTGATGATCATCACTGATAGTCTTTATTAGAACCTGATAAATGGCGATATTCTTATATCATTTATTCCACCTGTTAGCTGGAATGCTTCTAAAAGAAGAATGCTCTTTATCAGCTATTTAGTTACCTAGAAAAAGGCAGAATGTTTGATTCTTGCTCTTTTTAAAAAACCAGTTTGCAGAACGATAAATTGGTGCTCTAGCAAAACTCCAGTGATGACCAATGAGCTTTCTGGATTTTGTTTCATTTTTAAAGGATCATTAGGAACTCCTGACGTTAAAAGAATTAATGTTTATCGGCCGGCTGTGGTGGCTCACACCTGGAATCCCAGCACTTTGGGAGGCTGAGGCAGGCGGATCACGAGGTCAGGAGATGGAGACCATCCTGGCTAACACCGTGAAATCCCGTCTCTACTAAAAATACAAAAAATTAGCCGGGCGTGGTGGCAGGCGCCTGTAGTCCCAGCTACTCGGGAGGCTGAGGCAGGAGAATGGCGTGAACCCGGGAGGCAGAGCTTGCAGTGAGCTGAGATGGCTCTACTGCACTCCAGCCTGGGCGACAGAGCGAGACTCCATCTCAAAAAAAAAAAAAAGATTTTTTTAGAGTGTTTTGTCTTTATGGTATCTTCCACTTGGTTTGTGTAGTCAAAACACTGTATTTTAAAGCAATTTGAAATAATTTTGTTTTTCTCTATGAGGTCATGTATGATGCACTGTAATGTATGAGTGCCTCTAATTGACTGAACCCAAATCCCATCCCAAACCCTGGCTGCAAAAGGGCTTTTTATCTTTTCAGACTCTACATACTGAAATTCATGTTGAACAAATCAGTCTGCTGAGTCTATCCCTATCAGGTTATAGGTAAGGGATTCTAGGTTGTTTGCCAAAAGGCTAATGGGGTAGGGGATCAGGAAATGTGATGACTGCTTGGAATACCTGCTTTAGGGAGGTGAGGGGAAATGGACTCAAGGACACAGATTGATTTCTGATTAGTGCTCAGGATCTATCTGAGGAGAGCAGGCTTGCATTCCTAATGGCATTGTCTGCATGACTGCATCTAGTAGCCAAGCTAAGAGGAGAGGAGAGTGGCCTTTGCAATGGTGGGAGTAGTAAAAGAACAGGGGACACAGGATGCTGAGGTGCTGGTAATGGAGGAATTGATGTGATATAGTATGAGCTCTAGACTTCAAAAGAAAGGACTTTAGATGGAAAAATAATGATAAACACTCCAATGAGCCAGGCATTGTCCTAAGCACTTTATATCTGTTAACTCACTTAACCCTTACAACAATGTTGAGGCAGGTATTATCATTACCTCCATTTTACAGATAAGGAAACTGAGATGCTGAGAAGTTAATTTGTCCAAGGTACACAGCTTGTGGCAGAGCCAGAGTTTAAATCCAGACAGTCTGGCTCCAGAGACTGAAGCAATGAGACATAATTTTGTACTTAAAACCTGGCAAACAAACAAACAAACAAACAAATGCTATAATACTTATAGTGGGAAGAGATATAGATTAAAGAGTATCCTTGTACACTGCATATGGAAATTGAAGTATTATAGCCATTTTAGAAATCTGGCCAGGTGTGGTGGCTCATGCCTGTAATCCCAGCACTTTGGGAGGCCGAGGCAGATAGATCACTTGAGGTCAGGAGTTCGAGACCAGCCTGACCAATATGGTGAAACCCCATCTCTACTAAAAATACCAGGTGCAGCGTCTGTAATCCCAGCTACTTGGGAGGCTGAGGCAGGAGAATCGCTTGAACCTGGGAGGCGGAGGTTGCAGTGAGCCAAGATCATGCCATTGCACTCCAGCCTGGGTGTCGCAGCAGGACTCCGTCTCCAAAAAAAAAAAAAATAATAATAATAATAAATTAAAAAAGAAAATAATCTGGTAATATCTGTTAATATTAAAATATACTGGGCCGGCTGGGCGCAGTGGCTCATGCCTGTAATCCCGCACTTTGGGAGGCCAAGGAGGGTGGATCACTTGAGGTCAGGAGTTTGAGACGAGCCTGGCCAACATGATGAAACCCTGTCTCTACTAAAAATACAAAAATTAGTTGGGCATGGTGGCAGGCGCCTGTAATCCCAGCTACCTGGGTGGCTGAGGCAGGAGAATCACTTGAACCCTGGAGGCGGAGGTTGCAGTGAGCTGAGATCACACCGCTGCACTCCAGCCTGGGTGACAGAGCAAGACTCCATCTCAAAAATAAAAATAAATAAATAAATAAATAAATAAATAAATAAATAAAATATCCTGGGCCAAGCACAGTGGCTCATGCTTGTAATCTCAACACTTTGGGAGGCTGAGGTGGGAGGATTGCTTGAGCCCAGGAGTTCAAGACCAGCCTGGGAAATATGAAAAGACACCATCTCTACTAGATAGATAGATAGGTAGATAGATAGATAGATAGATAGATGATAGATAGACAGAAGACAGACAGATAGATAGATAGATAGATAGATAGATAGATAGATGAATATACGAATAAATAAAATATTCTGCTTACGCAGCAAACTCACTCCTGGGAATCTATTCCATAGGAATGAAAGTGCTAGTAAGGACATATATAAAAGGACGTTTTATTGCAGTATTGTTTGTAGTTGCAAAAAACTGGATGCCAAGTGAAAGGCTGTCAATAGGAGAATGGTTAAATAAATGATGGTATATCCACAACGTGAATATTACACAGCCATTAGAAAGGATGAATTAGGATAATACTAGGTGACATGAGGGAGTTCCATGAGGTATTGGGAATTGAAAAAGCAAACACCAAGATGCAAAATAGTTGTTAATAAATGAAGAAGAAATAATAAATCTGAATGTCATCACTTTGCAACCTCAAATGAATTAATGAATCTACGGATCAATCATCGTGACTGCTAACCTCACAAAAAATTGTCAACCAGATTTTTGGTGCATCCTGAAGGAAGAACACACCATCATCTATGAAGTAATCACAAAAATTCGACCTGAATCTGATACCGCCTCCAGAGCCAAATATAAACTACAGGAAATACAGAAGAAAGAGCATGTTATACTACCAGGAAAGAGCATGTTCCAATGTTTTGGCTTCCCTGGGCCACATTGGAAGAAGAAGAATTGCCTTGGGCCATACATAAAATACACTAACACTAACGATAGCTGATGAGCTAAAAAAAAAACTGCCAAAAAATCTTATAATGTTTTAAGAAAGTTTACGAATTTGTGTTGGTCCACATTCAAAGCCGTCCTGGGTTGCATGCAGCCCGTGAGGTGCGGGTTGGACCAGCTTGTCCTAGACTATGGGAATACAATCAACAAAATCTAGACCATGGGAAATGCTACAGGACAAATGTTTTGTTTTCTTCAACAATAAATTGCAAGAAAGGCCGGGCGCAGTGGCTCACGCCTGTAATCCCAGCACTTTGGGAGGCCGAGGCGGACGGATCACGAGGTCAGGATATCAAGACCATCCTGGCTAACACGGTGAAACCCCGTCTCTACTAAAAAAAAAAAAACACAAAAAAATTAGCCGGGCATGGTGGCAGGCGCCTGTAGTCCCAGCTACTCGGGAGGCTGAGGCAGGAGAATGGCGTGAACCCGGGAGGCGGAGCTTGCAGTGAGCCGAGATCGCGCCACTGCACTCCACTCTGGGCGACAGAGCGAGACTCCGTCTCAAAAATAAATAAATAAATAAATAAATTGCAAGAAAAAGATAGAGGGGGACCCTGTGGATTTAAAAGAGATTCAAAAGATATATGAACCAATTGCAAGGATTTGCCCTTATTTGGGTTCTGATTTAAGCAAACACATTGTTTTTTAAAAAGCCATACGTAATATTTATTGGACAATTGGAAATTTAACATTGATTAGACATTTGATAATATTAAGGAATTATTTTTATTTTATCATTATTATTTTTTACTTTTTTGCTGTGCTAATGGTGTTATGGTTTAAAAAGAATCCTTATCTTTTAGAGATGCATACGAATTATTGACAGATGAAATGATGTGAAGCCCAGCATTTGCTGCAAAATAATAAAGAGGTAAGAGTGAGTGAGAATATAGATAAAATGAGATGATTGGCTCTCAAATAATCATTGTTGAAGCTGGATGGCGGGTATTTTGGGTTTATTATACTACTCTGCTTTTAAAATATGTTTGAATTTTTTTCATGATAAAGTTCTTCTAAAATATTATGGGAGGGGGGCTAAATATATTTCATTTGCCCCTCCAGATCCACTCTCCACCCCTCCCCACCATGTTCTGTGCCTAGGAGGCTGACCTCTATGGATAGACTGGTTCAATGGGCTCCTGTGCCCTCTGTTCGGTTTGGAAAATGGGATACCTACAGGAGATGGAAGGGAGGAAAGAGAGGGAGATTGGGGTTTTTAATTTCCCAGGTTTTCTCACTGATGAATAATAGTGAACTGTCTGCCTCCAGCAACCAGCCAGGGGTCTCAGCTCACACCAGAGCTTTCTCCACCCATCCCTCTCTATTACTGGTCCCTCCCCTTGCCCCGGGGTACTGCCCTACCCCTAGTGGTTTCCCTATACCCTGCCCACACTTTCCTAAATAGTCCCTTATTACATTCTTCTCAAATTACCCAATTTGGGTGTGCCATCTGTTGCTTACTGGGCGCCTGTCTGATACCAAAGGCAATCAGCAGCGAAAGGCAGGACTAGGGGAGGAAGCCCAGGGGAGGAGTGTAGGAGGGGTTGAAGTGCGAGGCATGGCAACAGAGGACAGAAGTGATAGCCAAAATACTTAACAACTGGTAGAGGACAGGCACCAGCCCATCAGAATGGACTCCATGTGTCAACAACTAGTACTGATAATAGCGCTGATACATTCCAGGTGGATCTTAGCTCTGCTTAAGGGGATCGAGACCTGCAGGACAGGACTGGTTGGGTTATTTGAACTCAAATGTTCCCAGATGGTTGGGGCCTGGTGGTTAGGAAGACTCACAGATTCTCACCTCCCAGGGGAATCTCAACTGCCAGCAGTGGCTCTGGGGGTGCAGCTGGAGAGCCTTGGTGGCTTCTGGGAAAGCAGCCCTTCAGTTCTCCCTAGGGAGCTGAAGTGGGAAAGGTAAGTAGTGGCTCCATTAGAGGACGGTGCTCAGGCTGCAAAATCCAAATGGAGGTGGGCGGTGAGGGGAGAAAGGGCCTCTTTCTTTTGCTGACATCCTGGTCTCACACAGCAAACAAACCAAAACAAAACAAAACAAAAACTGAGAAGGTAATGCTACAAAGATCATGTGGCTCCCTAACTCTATTGGGACAAAACCTCTTTTAAAATGTTTTAATTTTAAAATACATGCATTTAACATTTTATTTAGCTGATAGTTCAAAATGATCCATACATAAAGTGTATAACCATATATACAGTGAAACATCTCCCTCTAAGGCCTGTCCCATCTGCCCAGTCCCATCTTCCCCAAATAGCCAGTGACTGTAACCTTTCAGAGTCTCACTCTGGTTGCCCAGACTGAAATGCAGTGGCACGATCTTGGCTCATTGTAGCCTCAAATTCCTTGGCTCAGGTGATTCTCTCACTTCAACCTTCTGAGTAGCTGGGACTGCAAGTGCGCACCACCACACCTGGCTAATTTTTTTTGGTATTTTTAGTAGAGACTGGATTTCACCATATTGCCCAGGCTGGTCTTGAACCCCTGGACTCAAGCAATCCACCAGCCTCGGCCTCCCAAAGTACTGGGATTACAGGCATGAGCCACCACACCCAGCCCAGAGATTTTTTAATGCTGGTATGAACAAATATAAATATACATCCCCAATCCCCTCCTTTTAATATGATGTATGCTCTATTCCGCATCATGCTTTTTTCCCTTAAAAATGTATTGGAGATCTTTCCAAATTGATACATACAGAGTTTCCTTGTTCTTTATTTTGTTCTAGCTATGTGGTATTCCATTGTGCAGTAATGTATTTAATCATCCTTATTGACTGATACTTAGGTTGTTTCCAACCTTTTAAAATTACTAACAATATACATGTATTGAATGAATGAATAGGTAGGTGAATGTTCAAATGGAAAACGTTGTGCATAAATAATTTCCCATGTCTGCTAATGTATCTGTGGAGTAAATTCCTAGAAGTGAACTTACTGGGTCAAAGATCAAGATCATATGCTCCTGTAATTTTGATAGATACTGCAAAATTATCCCATCATATCCACAGATCCTACCCATACTCAAAAGGAGGGAATGATACAGAGTGTGTATGCTAGGGGGCAGGAATTTGGGGGTTGATATAGTTTGTATATTTGTCCCCTCCACATCTCATGTTGAAATGTGACCCCCAGGCCAGGCACGGTGGCTCACGCCTGTAATCCCAGCACTTTTGGAGGCCAAGGCAGGAGGATCACCTGAGTTTCAGAGTTTGAGACCAGCCTGACCAACATGGCAAAACCCCATCTCTACCAAAAATACAAAAATTAGCCATGTGTGGTGGTGGGCACCTGTAATCCCAGCTACTCAGGAGGCTGAGGCAGGAGAATTGCTTGAACCCAGGAGGCAGAGGTTGCAGTGAGTGCTGAGATCGTGCTACTGCACTCCAGCCTAGGTGACAGAGTGAGACTCTGTCTCAAAAAAAAAAAAAAAAAAGTGACCCCCCCCCAGTGTTGGAGGTGGGGCCTAGAGGGAGGTGTTTGGGTCATGGGGACAGGATCCCTCATGAATGGCTTGATGCCCTCTGCACAGTAATGAGTGAATTCTCAAGCTATAAGTTCACGTGAGAGCTGGTTGTTTAGAGAGTCTGGCACCTCTTCCCCTTTCTCTTGCTCTGTCTCTTGCTTTTTGATACACCTGCTGCCTCTTCCCCTTCTGCCATGAGCGGAAACTTCCTGAGGCCTCACCAGATGCAGATGCTGGCACCATGCTTCTTATACAACCTACAGAACTGTGAGCCAAAATAAATCTCTTTTCTTTGTAAATTATCCAGCCTCAGGTATTCCTTTATAACAACACAAAACAGACTAATACAGGAGAATTTTGCCTACCACACCTTCATTTGTTCCTGAGCCCAGCTTTGCTCAGCCGTTGGCTTCAGCCCGGAGTCTAGATGACCTGGCTATTGTCCCTAGTTCAGGGCCCCACAAAAGCCATTCCCCATCCTTGTGTGCACCAGCACCTCCCCTATTTGGTTCTTGGCTAGACTCTGCCTCAGTTTCCTTGTTGCTGGTTGCATATCCATACTTTTTTTTTTTTTTGAGACGGAGTCCTGCTTTGTGCTTCAGGCTGGAATGCAGTGGCATGATCTTGGCTCACTGCACTGCAACCTCTGCCTCCCGAGTAGCTGGAATCACAGGCGTGTGCCACCATGCCTGGCTAATTTTTATATTTTTAGTAGAGATGTGGTTTCGCCGTGTTGGTCAGGCTAGTCTCGAACTCCTGGCCTCAAGAGAGATCAGCCCGCCTCGGCCTCCCAAAGTGCTGGGATTACAGGTGTGAGCCACTGCGCCTGGCTGCATATCCATACTCTTCTAAAGACCAAATCATTTTACCAGGTGGCTCTCAGCTGCCTACCCCAGGCACTGGGTGTTCCTGTCTCAGCCATCCCATGAAGAGTGGTCAGCATTGCTAGGGTAGGATTCAGAACCTGTAGACAACAATAAACCCATGAGCGCCAACCACACCAGTCACTTCCTGGCCCCTCCTCCCTCTCTTCTGCCTCTGAATACATAATCTTGAAGGGGGCCCACAATGATCCATTAATGCCACTCTCTTTATGATCATGTCTTTAAAATGTATTTCCCCTGGATTTTTTTGTCCTCACACAGTCCTTTTAAGAATCTGAATGACTACATTTTAGTACAATTCCTTCTTATCTTAAGGTATATTTCCTAAACTTCTTATACCAACAACAGATACTTGTTTCAAGAGTCTCTCTTTAAGGGTCTCTCCTGTCCATCCCCTTCCCTCCAGCCCCCACTTTTCCACCAACCTTTCCACCAGACCACCACAACAGGAGTTACATAGCATGCCCAGAAAAATCTCCTGCCTTAATGAAATTTGTCTTTTTAGATTTGCAACCCTATTTGTAATGCTAGAGGTATTTTCCCAGGAGAGGTATTTTATGAGTCATTGGGAGACCATTATCCCATAACCACATCTGAGACCATGGATGTTTTCTCACTAAGAAAATTTAGATATTTTCAAAATTTACCTAGATAGGAACAGATTATTTTCAGCTGCAAATTCCTTTCTGGTGCAGATCAAAATTGTGATAATTTTTTTAAATATGTAAGTCACTTATAGTTAAATTATACAAACACACCAATAGTGCACCAAATAAGATTTTGAAGTCCTTTATGTTTGAGGCTAAGAGTCAAACTCTTGTCTTGTCTTTATCAATGATGACTGCAAATTTTACAAAGGGTAATAGGGGAAGAATCTTCCTTAAATCAATCATAGGTAAATACTAACATCTCTCTATATTAGGTGCCAGGATTGACTTTGAAGAAAGTGGCAAAGGGTGTATCTCTCTCCCTCTTCTAGTGACTTGTCACATGCCTGAAGTCACACCATTAGATGCTTTTCCTCTTAGTCTTACAGGTTTTTTGCTCTTTAGGAGCCCCTCTACTATTCTTTTAAATTTTTTTTTTGAGACAGAGTCTCACTCTGTCACCCAGGCTGGAGTGCAGTGGTGCAATCTTGGCTCACTGCAACCTCCGCCTCCCGAGTTCAAGAGAGTCTCCTGCCTCAGTCTCCCGAATAGCTGGGATTACAGGTGTGTGCCACCATGCCTGGCTAATTTTTGTGTTTTCAGTAGAGACGAGGTTTCGCCATGTTGGCCAGACTGATCTCAAACTCCTGACCTCGGGTGATCCGCCTGCCTCGGCCTCCCAAAGTGCTGGGATTACAGGCGTGAGCTGCCACGCCAGGCCCCCTCTACTATTTTTTTTTTTTTTTTGGCAGTTTTTATGGTTTTCTTTAAACATAAAACATGCACGCGAGCCGCCTATTCATTTTCTTTGCTGCGCAGTATGGCATTGAGGTTGTTGACTCTGATGGCCAGCTGGGCTGCTCTTTCCACGATGGCCTTGCAGTTCTTGGAGGAAACATTGTGAGCGATCTTAGCACAGTAAGATTTGTTGCACATCATCAGCACTTCCAGCTCATTGATGTCATGGACCAGGAATTTCCGGAAACCATTGGGCAGCACGTGCTTTGTTTTTTTGTTGCTCCCACAACCAACGATGGGCTTCAAGATCTGGCCCTTGAACCTTCTACAAACCCTATTGTCAATACCTCTGGGTTTCTGCCAGTTAGGCTTGATTTTGACATACCAGTCTGACTGGTACAGGATGAACTTCTTGGTTCTCTTTTTGACAATCTTGAGTTTCACAAGGGGTCTGAGGGCAGCTGTGATGCCAAGGAGGAGATGGCTGCAACCTCTGTAGGCAGCACTGAGGAAGAGAGAATATCCTCTACTATTTTATTTTATTGTTTTATTTTTTGAGACAGAGTCTTGCTCCATTGCCCAGGCTGCAGTGCAGTGGCATGATCATGGCTCACTACAGCCTCGACCTCCTAGGCTCAAATGATCCTCCTGGGATTACATGTGTGAGCCACCATGCCAGGCCCATTTCTTTTTAAGTTAAGCATTTTATCACGCCTGTAATCCCAGCACTTTGGGAGGCTAAGGCAGGCTGATCACCTGAGATCAGGAGCTTGAGACCAGTCTGGCCAACATGGTGAAACCCCGTCTCTACTGAAAATACAAAAAAAAAAAAAAAAATTGGCCAGGCATGGTGGCCAAACACCTGTAATCCCAGCTACTCGGGAGGCTGAGGCAGGAGAAATGCTTGAACCCAGGAGACAGAGGTTGCAGTGAGCTGAGATTGCACCACTGCACTCCAGCCTGGGCAACAAGAGCAAAACTCTGTCTCTAAATAAATAAATCAAATAATAAATTAATTAAGCATTTTATTTTGAGATAATTATAGATTCACATGCAGTTGTAAGAAAAAATATAGAGACATTTCCATATATCCTTTACCCAGTTTCCCCAATGGTAATATCTTGCAAAACTTTAGTCCAATAACACAAGCAGGATATTGACACTATTACATCGTCAATACCGGTACAGAACATTTCCATCATCACAAGGATTCCCTCATGTTGCCCTTTTATGGCTATACTCCTCTCCCATCTCACCTTGATCCCTGGCAACCACTAATCTGTTATCCACTCCTATGATTTTGTCAAGAAAGTTACAGAAATGGAATCATACAGTATATATAGCCTTTTCTTTCTTTCATTTTCTTTTTCTTTTCTTTTCTTTTTTTTTTTAGAAACAGGGTCTCATTCTGTCACCCGGGCTGGAGTGCAGGAGCTTTGACCTCCTGGGCTCAAGCAATCCTCCTGTCATTGCCTCCTGAGTATCTGGACTACAGTGCGCACCAGCATACCTGATTATTTTTTAAATTTTTTGTAGAGATAGGGTCTCACTATGTTGCCCAGACTGGTCTTGAACTCCTTGAATTCCTGGCGTTAAGCGATTTTCCCACCTCAGCCTCCCAAAGTGCTAGCATTACAGGTGTGAGCCACTGTGCCCAGTCAGTTTTTTTTGTTTGTTTGTTTGTTTGTTTTGTTTTTAACTATTGAGTTTTCAGAGTTCTTTATAGATTCCATATACCAGTCCTTTGTTGGATAATGGGTTTACAAGTATTCTCTCCCAGTTTGTAGCTCATCTTTTCATCTTCTTAGCAGAATCTTTCCTAGAGAAAAATTTTTAAATTTTGATGAGGTCCAACTTACCAATTTTTCACTTATGGCTTGTGCTTTCGATGTTAAGTCTAAGATCCCTTTGCCTCTGCCTAAACCCCGACAATTTTCACCTATATTATTTTCTAAAGGTTTTCTAATTTCATGTATTACATTTAAGTTGGTGATCCACTTGAGTTAATTGTTGTTCATAAAGGGTAAGATTTAGGTCAATGTTCATTTTTTTGCCTATGGATGTCCAATTGCTCCAACATCATTTGTTGATAAATCTTTATTTTCTCCATTTAGCTGTTGTGCACCTTTGTCAAAGATCATTTCACCAAACTTGTGTGGGTCTATTTATGGGTTCTGTGTCCTATTCTATTGATCTATGTGTCTTTCCCTCCACCAATAACACACAGTCCTAATTATTGTAGCTATATGATAAGTCTTGAAACTGGGTATAGTAATTCCTCCCACTTTATTCTTCTTTAAATTTTGTTTTTATTGAGGCCGGGGATGGTGGCTCACGCCTGTAATCCCAGCACTTTGGGAGGCTGAGGCGGGTGGATCACCTGAGGTCAGGAGTTCGAGACCAGCCTGACCAACATGGTGGAACCCCGTCTTTACTAAATACAAAAAGTTAGCCAGAGGTGGTGGCACATGCCTGTAATCCCAGCTTCTTGGGAGGCTGAGGTAGGAGAATTGCTTGAACCCGGGAGGCGGAGGTTGCAGTGAGCTGAGATCGTGCCATTGCACTCCAGCCTGAGCAACAAGAGCGAAACTCCATTTAAAAAAAAAAAAAATTGTTTTCACTAGTCTAGTTCCTTACTTTTCCATATAAATTTTAGAATAATCTTGTGTATATCTGTAAAAATTCTTGCTAGGAATTTGATAGTATTTGCATTAAACCTGTATATCAATTGATGTATTTACTATGTTGAATCTTCCAATCCGTGAACATAGTATATTTCTCCAGATATTTAAATCTTTTATTTCTTTCATCAACATTTTTGTAGTTTTCACCATATAAGTCCTATATATGTTTTTTTCATTTTTATCGTGTTTAAATATACATAAAATGTATCATTTTAACCTTTTTTTTTTTTTTTTTTTGAGACAAGATCTTGCTCTGTCACCCAGGCTGGAGTGCAGTGGCGCGATCACAGCTCAATACAACCTCCACCTCCTGGGTTCAAGCTATCCTCCCACCTCAGCTTACCTAGTAGCTGGGACCACAGGCACACACCACCATGCCTGATTAATTTTTGTATTTTTTTTGTACAGACAGGGTTTTGCCATGTTGCCCAGGCTGGTCTCAAACTCCTGGACTCAAGTGATCTACTTGCCTCAGCCTCCCAAAGTGTTGGGATTACAGGCGTGAGCCACTGCGCCTGGCCTTAACCATTTTTAAGTGTATAGTTCGGTGGCATTAAATATATTCATAATGTTGTGCAACCATCATTACTTTCCATCTCCATAATTCTTTTCATCATGTAAAACTGAAATTCTATACCTATTAAACATAACTCCCCACTTCCCAATTCCCCCAGCCCCTGGCAGCTACCATTCTACTGTCTTTTTCTATGATTTTGACTATTCTAAGTACCTCATATAAGTGGAATCATACAGTATTTGTCTTTTTATGACTGGCTTATTTCACTTAGCATAATGTCTTCAAGGTTTATCCATGTTGTAGCATGTGCCAGAATTTCCTTCCTTTTTAAGGCTGAATAATATTCCATTGTAATGGATAGACCACATTTTGCTTACCCATCTATCTGTTGATGGACATTTGGATTGCTTCTACATTTCAGCATTTGTGAATAATGCTGCTATAAACATGGGTATATAAATATCTCTTCAGGACCCTGCTTTCAGTTCTTTGGGGTATATACCCAGAAATGGAATTGTTGAATCATATGACAATCCTATTTGTAATTTTTAAAGGAACTGCCATGCTGTTTTCCACAGTGACTGTATCATTTTATATTCCCACCAACAGTGTATAAGGGTTCCAATTTCTCCACATCCTTACCAACACCTTTTACTTTCTGTTTGTTTGTTTGTTTGTTTGCTTGCTTTTGTTTTTTTGAGACAGAGTCTCCCTCTGTTGCCCAGGCTGGAGTTCAGTGGTGTGATCTCAGCTCACTGCTACCTCCGTCTCCCAGGTTCAAGTGATTCTCCTGCCTCTGTCTGCTGTGTAGCTGGGACCATAGGTGCAAGCCACCACGGCCGGCTAATTTTTGTATTTTTAGTAGAAACGGGGTTTTGCCAGGCTGGTCTTGAACTCCTGACCTCAGGCGATCCACCTGCTTTGGCCTCCAAAAGTGCTGGGATTACAGGCATGAGCCACCGCACCCAGCCCTACTTTGTTTTTTTAAATAGTAGCCACCCTAGTAGGTGTGAGGTGTTATATCATTGTAATTTTGATTTGCATTTCCCAAATGATTAATGATATTGAGCATCTTTTCATGTGCTTATTGGCCATCTATATATCTTCTTTGGAGAATGTTATGTTTGTTCTGAATTATTTTAAATGATACTTTATTTTCAATTGTGAAAATGTTCACATGTTCATTGCCAGTATATAAAAATACAATTGATTTTTAATGTTATTCTTGAACACTGTCTTTGCTGAAATCACTTATCAGTTCTAGTAGGTTTTTGTTTTGTTTTGTTTGTAAATCCCTTAGGATTTTCTACATATACTACCATGCCATCAACAAATAGGGACAGTTTGAAAGAATTCCTTCCAATCTGTATGCCTTATATTCCTTTTTCTTGCCTTATTGTGCTGGCTAGAACTTCCAGTACTATGTTGAATATGAGTAGTGAGAGTGGCCATTTTTGGCTTCTTCCCTATCCTAAGGGGAAAGCATTCAGTCTTTTGTTGTTTTTGTTGTTTTTTAGATGGAGTCTCGCTCTGTTGCCCAGGCTGAAGTGCAGTGGTGCAATCTCGGCTCACTGCAACCTTCACCTCCCGGGTTCAAGTGATTCTTCTGCCTCAGCCTCCTGAGTAGCTGGGATTACAGGCATGTGCCACCATGCCCGGCTAATTTTTGTATTTTTAATAGAGACGGGATTTCACCATATTGGCCAGGCTGGTCTTGAACTCCTGACCTCATGATCCGCCCACCTCAGCCTCCCAAAGTGCTGGGATTACAGGTGTGAGCCACCACGCCCGGCCAGCATTCGGTCTTTTATCATTAAGTATTATATTAACTGTAGGGTTTTTGTAGATGCTCTCTATCAAGTTGAAAAAGTTCCCCTCTATTCCTAATTTGCTTAGAGTTTTCTGATTATCATAAGTGGGTATTGAATTTTGTCAAACGCTTTTTCTTTATCAATTGATATGGTCACATGAGTTTTCTTCTTTAGCTTAGTAATATGATGAATTCTATTAAGTAGTTTTAGCAAATTGAACCAGTCTTGCACCCCAGGAATAAAGTCTACTTTATCATGTTGTATAATTCTTTTTATATATTGTTGAATTTTATTTGCTAATATTTAGTTAAGAACTTTTGCATGTACATTCATGAGGAAAATTGGTCTGTAATATCTTTTTTTTTGTACTATCTTTGTCTAGTTTTCTTACCAGGATAATAGCTTCATAAAATGAATTGAGAAGTGTTCCATCCTCTTCTATTTTCTAAAGCAGATTGTTTAGAATTAGTTTAATTCTTTTAAATTTGGTAGAATTTTCCAGTGGAATCATCTGATATTTCTTTTTTGGGAGAAGTTAAATTACAAATTCAATTTCCTTAATATATAGAGATTCAAACTATATATTTCATATTGGGTGAGTTGTTTTAGTTTGTTATTTTTGATTAATTGGTCTATTTCCTCTAAGTTGTCAAATTTATGTGTAGAGTTGTTCATAGTATTCCCTTATTTTACTTTTGATGTCTGCAGGGTCTATAGTGATAGCCCCTATTTCATTTCTGATATAGTGATAGCCCCTATTTCATTTCTGATATTGGTAATTTTAACTTTTTCTTTCTTTGTCAATCTTGATAGAGATTTGTCAATTTTATTGATGATTTCAAAGAGCAAGCTCTGTGTTTCATTGATTTTCTCTATTGTTTTGCTGTTTTCAATTTCATTGATTTCTGCTCTTATCTTTATTACGCATCTCCTTTTGCTTGGTTTGGGTTTATTTTGCTTTTCTTTTTCTATATTTTTTTTCTCATAGCCACTACCAGGACCCATTTTTCTAAATTCTTGAGGTATATTCTGCTCTTGTTGAGTAGAGTATTCTATACACGTTGATTAGACCCTGTTGGTTGATGATATTGTTGAGCTTTTCTATATCCTTGCTGATTTTCTGGCTAGTTGTACTATCAGTTGTTGAGAGAGGGATGTTGACGTCTGTAATTGTGAATTTGCATATTTCTCCTTTCAGTTCTATCAGATCTTGATTCACATACTTTGCTGCTCTGTTACTTAGTGCAAACACATTTTAGGAGTGCTATGTCCTTTTGGTGTACTGACCCATTTATCATTATATAATGTCCTTTTCTGTCTGTGGTAACTTTCTTTTCTTTGCAGTCTACTTTATCTGATATAATAGAGCTTTTCCTATTTCGTCGTGATTAATGCTTGTATTATACATCTTTTTCCATCCTTTTACTTTCAATCTGCGTTTATCATTATATTGTAAATAAGTTTCTTATAGACAGTATATAGCTGGGTCATGCTTTTTGATCCACTCTGCCAAAGTAGTATATTTAGACAATCTACATTAAATATAATTATATTTGCTACTTTATTTCTTGTTTTCTGTTTGTTATTTCTCCTTTTCATTTTCTATTTTCTTTCTCCTGCCTTCCATATTGATTTATTTATAGTGTTCTTTAGTGTATCTCTTTGTATTGTTTTCTTATTGATTTCTCTAGGAATTACATTATACATACATATCTATCACGGTCTACTTGGCTCATCACTTTGCCAGTTTGAGTGAAGCATAGAAATCTAACCTCTATGTCTATTTATTCTCCCCCATTTATATAATTGTCTTGAAATTTCTTCCAGAGCCATTTAAAACTATATCAGTGTTATATTTTTTGCTTAAACTGTCAAATATGATTTATAAAACCCAGAAGGAGAAGGAAAGTCTATTGTATTTACCCAGATCTTTTGCTTGTCATGTTCTCTCTTCCTTTCTCATGTTCCAAGGTTACTTCTTTTATCATTTCCTTTTTGTTTAATGAACTTCCTTTAGCCATTATTTAGAGTAGATCTGCTGGTAACAAATTATCTTAGTTTCCCTATATTTGAGAATGTCTTTATTTCCCCTTCATTCCTGAAGGATATTTTCACTGGATATAGAAATGCAGGTTGAGGCTGGGCGCAGTGGCTCACATCTGTAATCCCAGCACTTTGGGAGGCCAAGGTGGGTGGATCACTTGAGGTCAGGAGTTTGAGACCAGCCTGGCCAACATGGTGAAACCTCGTCTCTACTAAAAATACAAAAATTATCTGGGTGTGGTGGCAGGCACCTGCAGTCCCAGCTACTCAGGAGGCTGAGGCAGGAAAATCATTTGAACCCGGGAGGCGGAGGTTGCAGTAAGCCGAGATTGCACCACTGCACTCCAGCCTGGGTGGCAGAGCAAGATTCCATCTCAAAAAAAAAAAAAAAAAAGAAAAGAAAAGAAATGCAGGTTGACAATTCTTTTCTTTTAGTACTTGAAAGATATTGTGCCACTTCCTTCTACTCTGTCTCCTAATGTGAAATCCTGTTATTCGGTTGTTTTTCTCTTGCCATAAGATGTCATTTCTCTTTTGATGCCTTCATAATTTTTTCTTTGTCTTTAGTTTATAGAAGTTTGATTATATGTGTCTCAGTTTGAATTTCTTTGGGTTTATTCTGTTTAGAGTTCACTCAGCCTCTTGAATCTATAGGTTTATGTCTTTTGCCAAATTGGGGTGTTTTTAGCCATTATTTCTTTGAATACTTTCTTAGCCCTACCCTCTTTATCCTCTCCTTTTGGGTCTTCAGTAATACCAATGCTAGATCTTTTGTTAAAGTCCCACATGTTCCTGAGGCGCTGTTTATTTATTTATTTATTCTATATTTTATTCGTGTCAAGTGTGCTTGTAATTGCTCATTGCATTATTTTTATGATGGCTGCTTTAAAATTTGTGTCAGAAAATTTTATCTCATGTTTCATCTCAGTGTTGGCATCTAAAGATTATCTTTGTTCATTCAGTTTGAGATTTTCCTTGTTTCTAGTGTAATGAGTGATTTTTGATTGAAATTTGGACACTTTGGGTATTATGTTATGACTCTGTATCTTATTTAAACCTGATGTTTTAGCTGGCTTTTTGGACACTACATTGGCAAGGGAAGGGGGTGGGGTGTCCCCTCATTACTGCCAGGTCAGCAGAGAAAGTCTATTCGGCCTCTGTTGACATCTCGGGGGGTGTTCTTTATTATTGCTGGGTGGGGTGGGAGTTCAGGCTCCTCACTAGGCCTCCACTGACACCTCAGGGAGAGGATGGCATCAATACTGCTGAGCAATGGTGAAAGTCCTGACTTTCTACTATGCTTCTTCTGATACTGCCCAAGGAGGAAGGATGCGGGCTGGAAGTACAGGTTGCCTATGTGGTTTCCTCATCACTACCCAGCAGGGATAAACGTACTGGCTCCATACTTGGCCTTCTCTGAAGATATCCCAGTGGGTGGGTTAGGGCACATTGCTATAGCCTGGCGAGTGGAATTCTAGGCTCCCCACTTGGCCTCTGCTGGTATGAATGAGGATGGGGCTACATTTTTTTTTTTTCCTGTGATGTTTAGTCAGAGCAGAGCAGTTTCTGTCTAAAAGTTTTCTCTTTTCTTGTGTTGTTCCTTTCTTGGCCCTTTGGCCAGATAGAGCAGTTTTTGTTAGGTCTTTTTTAGTTTGCACTTATTGATATTTCCAAGTGCCATCTTCTTCAAAGTCTCCTCCTTTCAAAGAAAGTGCCTCCTTTCAAAGTCTTCTTATGTTCATTTCATATATAATGTCCAGAGTTTTTCATTGTACTTAGTAGGAGGAGTAAGGAAAAGTATGCCTACTTCTTCTTGGAAGCCGGAATTTCCAAGTTTTAAAGACTTGTTATTAAATCATACCATACATATGGAAAAGGGCACATATCTTAAGCATACAGGACAATGAAGCTTTACCAACAATACACCCATGTAACTAGAATGCAGATCAAGAAACCGAACACAACCAATACCTTTCAGAAGCTTCCTTATGTTCCCTCTGATCACAAGCCCCCCACCCCTGCAAAGTTAACCACTATCCTAATTCCTGACAGTATAGATTAGTGCTCTCTATCTTTGTGCTTTATATAATGGGCCCCTTTAAAAATATGTAAATACCCTTGGGAGATTTAATGTCCTAAGATGTCATTGACCAACACCTTACAATGAATTAATTTATCATATAATTTTATTTACATTTGATAACAATACATTTATTAATAACATTATAAAACACATTAAAGTTATAATAACCTTTCTCATGCTTCATATCATTTGATTCTTACAAATGCCTATGAAATAGATTGTATTATTAACCTCATTTAAGGTGAGAAAATTTAGGCTCAAAGAAGTTAAACGATTTGTCTAAGGTCACCCAAGTAACAGGCAGAAAGATTTGGCAGCCCTGGAAGAAAGGGACCTTCTTTGTCCACCTGTCCATGCATCAATTTCAGAGAAGAATCTGATTGGCTCTGGTTTAGTCTTCTGACCACTAAATGTCAAGGGCGGGAAAGGACACTGATTGACCTAGCCATCATAGTCATGTGGAGTCAGGGAGGGGATCTTCAAGTGACCCAGAGGAGGGATTGAGAAAGCAAGCTAGACAGACAAAACTTCACTTACCACAGCCCCTAGTGGGAACAAAAACAATTATTCCTATTTCTTGATTTTTATGGACATGTTAAAATAATCAAAACTCCTGTGTCTTTTTTTTTTTTTTGCCTCATTCTCTGTGTCCACATATGACTCATTTTAAGAGTTTAGAATCACATTTTGTATTACCTGGAATGGATTGGAATGGAAGAGACTCTTTATCCTCTTAGTATATAGATGAGGGAAAGGAGGATGGTAAGACAGTATTTCGCCCAATTTCATATACATACTTGTTTTATGTTTTTTCCTCCACATTCATGTATCATAAGAATAACTTCATGAAATTAACAATTTAATGAAAAAAATTATTCTCTAACCCCAATGCCCCAACATATTTTCATGTGTCTTCCAGTCTTTGTCAAGTTATCTATTTATCTATATTTATATACTTACATATAAATACCATCAAGCCTGGTTAATTTCTTATGTTTTTGTAGGGACAGGTTCTCGCCATGTTGAGCAGGCTGGTCTCGAATTCCTGGCCTCAAGTGATCCTCCCACCTCGGCCAAAGTGCTGGGATTACAGTCATGAGCCACTGCGCCCAGCCACTCACTGATTGTTTTGATCCTAGCGGAAAATCATTCAAAGCAAAACCTCTCAGGGACATCAACATTTGAGAAGGAGACCCTTTTAAGACAGAAAAGTGTTCCTGAACTGGAGAGAGGAAATCTGCTCTTAGAAGGCCCTCTACTAAAAGACAGACTTTGCCATAGTGCTGGTGTTGCAAAGCCAGTAAGACAGTCCCCACCCCCAAAGAGCTCAAGTTTCTGGTTTCATTTCATGCACCTTTAGTAACCTCCAGCTAAATGCAGGCTGCCCCACCTCTGCCTAGAATAATAAGGGGTTCTTGGACTCTCCATCAATAGGTCCTGTCAGACAAGCCATCTGTATCATTCCAGGTCCTGGCAGGAAACAGATGGCACCCTCAGATTGAGTAAATTGAGAAGAGTTTAATAAAGAGACTATTTACAAAGGAATATCAGGGTATAGGGAAACCACAGGCCAGAAGGAGCAGAAGGAGAAAGCAATCACTGGAAACTGGAGAGAGAAAATCCTGTGAAGAGGGCCTCTTGACAGGAGCTGTGGCTTTTGGTCCAGGGACACAGCCAGCCAGCTCTCAAGAAGGTATTTGGGGGAAATAAATACTCTGACCTCTCTCCTTTCGGTTTTCCACCTCCTGCTGGTAGCCAAGGTCAACTGGAAGGCAGAGGGCATAGAAACCGTTTGATGGAGTTCATCCAGGCCCGCCTCTAGGAGCATAGAGTGGGTGGAGAAGGGTGGGGTGGGTCTGGAGGGGTCAAAGGAAGCCATGTGGTCCACCATGTGATTTTGGAAATACTCTGCTGCAGTTCTTTGTCCAGGTTGGTTGCTATCAGCACTTCTGGTGGGGTTGGGGGTGGAGGTGGCGGGTTGGGGTGGCCTCTTCCTGAGTATTTCTAGCAGGAGGTAGAGCAACTTACCTGGTCCTGTTCTGCCTGGGTTGTAGGCTCTCTGTTCATCTCCAGTGCCCACAAAAGGCAGTGTCATCCACGAAAGAGGATGCCTGCTCTGAGCCCCAGCCTCTAGGCAGGGGGCTACCTTCCCATACCTGTCCTGCCAGTCTTCTTTTTCTTTTTCTTTTTCTTCTCTTCTTTTCTTTTCTTTTTTCTTTTCTTTTTTTTTTTTTTTTTTTGGTGGAGTCTCATTCTGTAGCCCAGGCTGGAATGCAGTGGCACAATTTCTGGTCACTGCAACCTCTGCCTCCTGGGTTCAAGAGATTCTCCTGCCTCAGCCTCCCGAGTAGCTGGGGCTACAGGTGCGTGCCACCACGCCTGGCTACTTTTTGTATTTTTAGTAGAGATGGAGTTTTACTATGTTGGCTAGGCTGGTCTCAAATTCCTGGCCTCAAGTGATCCGCCCACCTTGGCCTCCCAAAATGTTGGGATTACTGGTGTGAGCCACCGTGCCTGGCCATGCCAGCCCTATTTCTTGTCCCCTGCCACGCCTTGAATGGCTAGTTGCCTCTACAAGTGGGCTGCTACACACCCTCAGCATTACCGGTCCCCTGGATCATTCACAGCCCCACCTGGTTCCCTCAGGTTCCCCACGGCTACCAGAAGTGAGGACACACAACCCCTGTGTCTGTGAGGACTTCACCTAGGCCATTGACCTACCTGGGGTCCCTGTGCTCACTCCACCTCCATGCTCCAGCTGGCCTTTGCTCCCTCTCCCACTGGCCAGCTCAGTTCCTCTTTATTCCTAGCCTGCAATGTAGGATCTGCTACAGTAGAAGGCCTTTCCTTTGAAGATAAAAGTTAACCAATGTGCAATTTAATAAACCAGGATGTTAATTTATAATCAGAAACCTAAAGACACTGGGTTCTTGTAGCTGCTTTACTGGAACTCTCTCTCCATGTAAGACATGAGGGAGGTTAAAGGAAGATTGGGAGGCTGGGCGTGGTGGCTTATACCTGTAATCCCTGCACTTTGGGAGGCTGAAGCAGGATCATCACTTGAGGCAAGGAGTTCAAGACAAGCCTGGACAATATAGTGAGACCCTGTCTCTACAAAAAAATAAATAAATACAAATAAAGGAAGGTTGGGGGGCTGGAGTGGATGAGAGACTTTCTTTTTACTCTGTATTCAGTTTTAGTGTTTAAAGGTTGCTTTTACAACCAAGTTTATATTTTACTTTAATGTTTTTGTTTTTGTTTCTTGAGACGGAGTTTCACTCTTGTCGCCCAGGCTGGAGTGCAGTGGTGTGACCTCAGCTCACTGCAATCTCCGCCTCCCAGGTTCAAGCGATTTTCCTACCCCAGCCTCCCGAGTGGCTGGGATTACAGGCTTGTGCCACCATGCCTGGCTAATTTTTTTGTATTTTTAGTTGAGACGGGGTTTTACCATGTTGGCTAGTCTGGTCTCAAACTCCTGACCTCAGGTGATCCACCTGCCTTGGCTTTTCAAAGCACTGGGATTACAGGCATGAGCGCCCACACCCGGCCTACTTTAAAATTTTTATAACACTATTTTTAAAAAGAATTGGAACTAATTGTAACCAGTAACTCTGAATGGTACGAATAATAGAAGCACAGTACACATTGTAGACACAAATCACAAAAATGATGAGAAGGGCAAGGCCACTGAAGATGGACTTGAAATTTCTGCTCAAGGTAGCCCCTGCTTCAGTGAGGATAGAACCATGTACGTTTCCCTAGTTATGTGAGGAGTTTGTGTGGAAACCTGAGTTAACTACTACGGCATGTTTGATTTATCTCCATGATGGTCTGGCATCCTGCAGAGGTAGGTGCTCTGGGATGCTGTCCAGTTGGCTTGCCCCTACCTGGCTCTCACTGTGTCCTTACCACTTGCTGGGAGATCCCATGGCTGCATTGGAGCTTCCATGTGTTTCATTTGATAATTGATGTTGAGGACTGACAGGTAGAGGAGTTGATATTTATACTTTGGGGTCATTTAGATATTTGTTGAGAATGAGGGCCAGGCATGGTGGCTCACGCCTGTAATCCCAGCACTTTGGGAGGCCAAGGCAGGCAGATCGCTTGAGGTCAGGAGTTTGAGACCAGCCTGGCCAACATGGTGGAAACCCCGTCTCTACTAAAAATACAAAAACTAGCTGGGTGTGGTGGCATGCGCCTGTAGTCCCAGTTACTTGGGAGGCTGAGGCAGGAGAATCGCTTGAACCTGGGAGGCGAAGGTTGCAGTGAGCAGAGATTGTGCCACTGCACTTCAGCCTGGGGGACAGAGCAAGACTCTGTCTAAAAAAAAAAAGAATGAGGCCATTCCTAACCAAAACTCTGAAGCACGTAGTTTGTTTCTGCTGTCCTTCCACCTTCCTTGACTACCCCACCTACCTGGGAGGTCCATCCTGGGGACAGTGGGGTACAATTATGAGCAACCATAGGCCTATGCTGAGGGCCTCTGGAGAAACTCACCTCTTCCTCCCTCTCCTCTTCATCACCTGGCTGAAGCTCTGGGTACTGGCCTCCCAAGGTGAACGTAAGAAAGAGGCTCTCAAGTGTTGGTTGAAACTTGAACACAGCTGGCTTCCTGAGCTGAGGGAGATATTAAGATGTGTAAGATATTTAACTGTTAACTAGGGATCTCTGTAGATTTGTGTGAGGAACAATAACCCAACTCTATAATAATCTCCAATAAAGCTTTGAAAAACAAGACCAGTAATAACTTACTAGTATCTTGCCCTAATGGATATTAAAACTCTCTATAAAGCTAGTGTAATCAAAAAAGTAGGACATTGGAGAATAGATCAGTGAAATAGAATAAAGAAGAAAGAAACTGATTTTATCAGAACTTAATACAGTGTATAATAAAGGTGGCATTTCAATTCAGTAATGGCTTATTTAATAAATGATGCTAGAATAATTGCCTAGCACATGAAAAACACAAAGACAAACTCCTATTTAATTCATCTTTAATTACAGAAGATACAAAGGTAAAGTAAAAAAATTTAGGAGAATATTTATGTAATATTTAGCTAGGGAGACCTTCTTAAACAACACAAGAAACTCAGAAATCATAAAAGAAAAAAAAGATTGATAATATAGACAATTAAAATTATTCAGTTGCACAAGACACCATGAAAAGTCAAAGGACAACTAAGAAGCTGTGAGAAAATAGTCGCAATTAATGATAGATAAATTAATATCTATAATATTAGAATTAATATCAATATTCATAATATTAAGTTGAACTGTATAAAATTGCTGATAGTCAACTGTTTTTGACCAAAAGAAATGGCAATTTTCATGCCAACCCAACACACAGTGCTTCTATATATTGATAAGAAAAAGACAACCCAATAGAAAAAAGGTGAAGACTATAAATTATAAACAGGTAATTCTTAGAACAGAAAATGCAGATAACTGATATATAAAACATGTGATTATAAATATGTGAATATATATGTTAAAATAATAGCAGAAGGATGACTACTACTAAAAAAAAAAAAAGAAAAGAACACAACAGATGGCTACTATCAAAAAAAAAAAACAGAAGATAACGAGTGTTGGCAAGGATATGTAGAAATCCCTTGTGCACTGTTGGTGGGAATGTAAAATGGTGCAGCTGCTATGGAAAACAGTATGGCGGTTCCTCAAAAAAAAAAAAATAGAATTACACATGATCCAGCAATTCTACTTCTGGGTATATACTCAAAACAATTGAAAGCGGAGTCTCAAAAATTTATTTGTACACCCATGTTTATAGCAGCATTAGTCAGGATAGCCAAAAGGTGGAAGCAACCCAAATGTCCACTGACAAATGAATGAGTAAACAAAATATGATATAGATACACAATGGAATATTATTCAGCCTTAAAAAGAAAGTAAAGTCTGACTCATGCTATGACATGGATGAACATTGAAGACATGCTACGTGAAAGAAGCTAGTCACAAAAAGACAAATATTGTATGGTTCCATTTATATGGGGTACCTAGAGTAGTCAAATTCATAGAGACAGAAAGTAGAATGGTGGTTGCCAAGGGCCAAGGGGGGTGGGGAATGGAGAGTTATTATTTAATGGGTGGAGAGTTTCAACTTTGCAAGATTAAAAAGGGTTCTGGAGATTGGTTGCATACCACTGTAAATGTACTTAACACTGCTGAACTGTACACTTAAAAATTAAGATGGTTAATTTTATGTTATGACAATTAAAAAATTTTGAAAAGCACACACAAAAATAATAGGATAACACTTTTCATCCATAAGGCAAAATTTAGAACTAATTTTGACAGTGATGTGGGAAAGTTTGTAGTTTCTTTAATTTCTGTTGGAGAATTGCCATAGCATTTTAAGAAAGTAATTTGGTAGGATCTATTAAAATCAAAGATGCACATATTCTTTGACACAGTAATCCCACTTTTGGGACTCTAGCCTATAGAAATACTTGTACAAATACATAAGTATATATGTGTAAAGATGTTTTTTGCATTGGTCATAACTGGAAATAATCTCCCCACCAAAAACGGGCAAATGGTTGGATATTACACAACTATTTATTTATTTATTTTTAAATTTTATTTTATTTTAAGTTCCGGGATACATGTGTAGGACGTGCAGGTTTATTACATAGGTAAACATGTGCCATGGTGGTTTGCTGCACCTATCAGCCCATTACCTAGGTATTAAGCCCCACATGCATTAGCTGTTTCTCCTGATGCTCTCCCTCCCCTCGCCCCCATGACAGGCCCCAGTGTGTGTTGTTTCCCTCCCTGTGTCCATGTGTTCTCATTGTTCAGCTCCCACTTATAAGTGAGAACATATGATGTTTGGTTTTCTGTTCCCGTATTAGTTTGCTGAGAATAATGGCTTCCAGCTCCATCCGTGTCCCTGCAAAGGACATGATCTCATTCCTTTTTATTACCCAACTATTTAAAAGAAAGAGAAACAGCTATAAGGATTGACCTGGAGAGATAAGTATGAGATATTATTTTATTAATAATAATATGACATATTATTGTCAGATAATAAGCAAGTTCCACAGAAAAGCATATAGTATGATTCCACTGGTTTGAAAAGCAAATTTAAAAATCCCTATAATCTGTTTATATATTGTGATGGTTAATTTTGTGTATCATCTTGGCCAGGTTATGGTGCCAAGTTGTTTGCTCAAACACCAGTCTAGATGTTATTGTAAAGATATGTTTTTAGATGTGACTAACATTTAAATCACTAGAGTTTGAATAAAGCAGACTACCTCTATAATGTAGGTGGGCCTCATCTAATCAGTTGAAAGCCTTAAAAACAATGACTGGGGTTCACTGAAGGTGGAGGAATTCTCAAGGCTGCAACATCAACTCTTACCTGAATTCAGATTTCAGACTTGCCAACCCCCACAATCTCATGAGCCAATCCCTTAGAATAAACCACTTCTGGTGAGAAACTCAAAGCTTTCCCAGTAAGACTGGGAAGAAGGCAAGAATGTCACCTCTTACCACTGCTTTTCAATGTTATAATGGAGGTCCTAGCTAATGCAATAAGACAAGAAAAAAAAGGAAAAGATATACAGATTGACAAGGAAGAAATAAAGCTGTCTTTGTTCACAGATGGCATGGTCATCTATGTAGAAAATTCAAGAGAGTTGACAAACACTCTTGGAATTAAGAAGTCATCATAGAGAAGTTGGTGCCGGTGACTGGAGGCTGCGGTGGCGAGTGGGTCCCTGTGGGCTAGAAGAACCCTGCAAAAATGTCTCTCTATCCATCTCTTGAAAACTTGAAGGTAGACAAAGTAATTGGGGCTCAAACTACTTTTTCTACAAACTCTGCCAATCCAGCAATTTTGTCAGAAGCTTCTGCTCCCATCTCTCAAAATGGAAATCTCTATCCCAAATTATATCCAGAGCTCTCTCAATACATGGGCCTGAGTTTAAATGAAGAAGAAATATGTGCAAATGTGGCCATGGTTTCTGGTGCACCAATTCAGGGGCAGTTGGTAGCAAGACCTTCCAGTATGAACTATATGGTGGCTGCTGTAACTGGTAATGATGTTGGAATTCACAGAGCAGAAATTAAGCAAGGGATTTGTGAAGTCATTTTGTGTAAGGATCACAATGGAAAAATTGGACTCAGGCTTAAATCAATAGATAATGGTATATTTGTTCAGCTAGTCCAGGCTAATTCTCCAGCCTCATTGGTTGGTCTGAGAATTGAGGACCAAGTACTCCAGATTAATAGTGAAAACTGTGCAGGGTAGAGCTCTGATAAAGCACACAAGGTGCTCAAACAGAATTTTGGAGAGATTACCATGACCATTCATGACAGGCCGTTTGAATGGACGATTACCATGCATAAGGATAGCACTGGACATGTTGGTTTTATCTTTAAAAATGGACAAATAACATCCATAGTGAAAGATAGCTCTGCAGCCAGAAATGGTCTTCTCACAGAACATAACATCTGTGAAATCAATGGACAGAATGTCATTGAATCGAAGGACTCTCAAACTGCAGACATACTGTCAACATCTGGGACTGTAGTTACTATTACAATCATGCCTGCTTTTATCTTTGAACATATTATTAAGCGGATGGCACCAAGCATTATGAAAAGCCTAATGGACCACACCATTTCTGAGGTTTAAAATTCACGGCACCATGGAAATATAACTGAACGTCTCCAGTTTCCTTCTTTGGCAACTTCGGTATTATGCACATGTAGCTTTCCCAGAGCCAGCGAGCATATGCTGCATGAGGACCTTTCTATCTTTTTTTTTTTTCTTTTTTGAGATGGAGTCTCGCTCTGTCGCCCAGGCTGGAGTGCCAGTAGCACGATCTCGGCTCACTGCAACCTCTGCCTCCCGGGCTCAAGTGATTCTCCTGCCTCAGCCTCCCTAGTAGCTGGGATTACAGGCGTGCACCACCACACCTGGCTAATTTCTGTATTTTTAGTAGGAACGGGGTTTCACCATGTTGGTCAGGCTGGTCTCAAACTCCTGACTTCATGATCCGCCCGCCTCGGCCTCCCAAAGTGCTGGGATTACAGGCATGATCCACTGCACCTGGCCTTCTATCTTACATTATGATTGGGAATCTTACTATTTCATCTGATACCTTGTTCAGATTTCAAAATAGTTGTAGCCTTATCCTGGTTTTACAGAGGTGAAACTTTCAAGAGATTTACTGACTTTCCTAGAATAGTTCCTCTACTGGAAACCTGATGCTTTTTTAAGCCATTGTGATTAGGATGACTGATACAGGTTTAGCTTTGTGTGAAAACCAGTCACCTTTCTCCTAGGTAATGAGTAGTGCTGTTCATATTACTTTAGTTCTATAGCATATTTGCATTTTTAACATGCTACCATAGTACCTTTAGAATGATTGCCTTTGATTTTTTAAAAAATTCTGTTTGTGTGTGTGTGTGTGTGTAACATGCCAATTAAGAACACTGGTTTCATTCCATGTAAGCATTAAACAGTGTATGTAGGTTGCAAGAGATTATGATGGTTGTTCTTAAATTTTAACTACCTTCACTTAAAAGGCCACAGCTTGAACTGTTGCCTTAACTATGTTAAGCATCTAGACTAAAAGCCAAAATATAATTATTGCTGCCTTTTTAAAACCCAAAATGTAGTTCTCTATTAACCTGAAATGTACACTAGCCATTAAATGTATTAACCTGAAATGCACACAGAACAGTTTAATGGTACTTACTGAGCTATAGCATAGCTGCTTAGTTGTTTTTGAGATTTTTTAGTCAACGCATAATGGAAACTTCTTTCTACTAAAAGTTGCCAGTACCGCTTTGTGAGAAGCAAATCACTATATATTTAATGTAAAAATTATTACACTAAATAGGATAAACTTTTGACTCCTCTTTTGTTCATTTGTGGATTAAGTGGTATAAGACTTAATTTTGGCATTTGACTCTTAAGATTATGTAACCTAGCTACTTCAGGATGGTCTTAGGATATTTTTCTGGTAATTTGTTCCATTCCCTGACTCCTCCTTGCAAACAAAATGATAGCGACACTTTATTCTGATTTTTTTCTTCTTTTTGGTTTATGTCTATTCTAATTAAATATGTATACATAAAGTTAAAAAAAGTCATCATATCAAGGTTGCAGGATATAAAGTTAATATACAAAAGTCAATTGCTTTCCTAATACATCAAAAATGAACAAGTGGAATTTGAAACTTAAAATATACATTTACATTAGCACCCCCAAAAATGAAATACTTCAGGATAAATTTAACAAAATATGTATAAGATACATATGAGGAAAGCCATAAAACTCTGACAAAGCTATGAGTATGAAGGAAAAACTCAATAAATGGGGAGCTATTCCATGTTCATGGGTAGTAAGACTCAATATTGTCAAGATGGCAGTTCTTCCCAACTTGATCTATAGATTTAATGCAATCACAATCAAAATCCCAGCAATTTATTTTCTAGAGACTGACAAACTAATTCTAAAGTTTATACAGAGAAACAAAATACCGAGGATAGCCAACCCAGTGTTGAAGGAGAAAAACAAAGTTGAAATACTGACACTACCCAACTTAAAGACTTACTATAAAGCTACAGTAAGCATGTGGTATGGATGAAAGAATAGGCAAATAGATCAATGGAACAGAAGAGAGAGTCCAGAAATAGACCCACATAAATACAACTGATTTTTGAGGGAGCAAAAGCACTACAGTGGAGAAAAGGTAAACATTTCAACAAATGGTGCTGAAACAACTAGATATCCACATGCAAAAAAATGACTCTAGACACAGACCTTACACGCTTCCACTCAAACTGGATCACAAATCTAACTGTAAAATACAAAACTATAAAACTCCTAGAAGATAACTTTGGAGAAAATCTAAATAACCTTGGATTTGGTGATGACTTTTTAGATACAACACCAAAGGCATGACCCATGAAATAACTTCATGGACTTCATTAAAATTAAAAATTCCTGCTCTGCAAAAGACACTATCAAAACAATAAAAAGACAAACCACAGACTGGGAGAAAATATTTGCAAAAGGCATATCTGATAAGGGGTTGTTATCGAAAATATACAAGGTAAAAAACTCAACAATAAGAAAAGAACCAGATCAAAAAATAAGTGAAAGACTTTAACTGACACCTCACCAAAGATAGGTGGCAAATAAGCATATGAAAAGATGGTTTCGTTTCCTGTGGGGAGCCAAAAAAATTAAGAAAACAAAAAAAATTTTTTAAAGATGCTTGCATTGTATGTCATCAGGGAAATGCAAATTAAAACAAGATACTAGTACATATGTATTAGAATCGCCAAAATCCAGATTAAAGATTTAAATCTAAGACCTCAAATTATAAAAATCCTAGATGAAAACCTAGGAAATGTTATTCTGGATATCAGCCTTGGCAAAGAATTTATGACTAAGTCCTCCAATTGCAACCAAAACAAAAATTGACAAGTGGGACCTAATTAAACTAAAGAGGCTTGGAAAGCAAGAGAAACTATCAGCAAAGTAAACAGACAACTCACAGAATGGGAGAAAATATTTCCAAACTCTGCATCCAACAAAGGCCAAATACCCAGAGTTTATAAGGATCTTAAACAACTCAACAAGCAAAAACCAAATAACCCTATTAAAAATTGGGCAAAGGACATTAAGAGACACTTCTCAAAAGACAACATGCATGTGGCCAAGAAACATATAAAAAAATGCCCAACAGCACCAATCATCAGAGAAATGCAAACCAAAACCAAAATGAGATACCATCTCACACTAGTCAGGATGATGATTATTAAAAAGACAAAAAATAACAGATGCTGGCAAAGCTGCAGAGAAAAGGGAATGCTTATATACTGTTGACGGGAATGTGAATTAGTTCAGCCACTGTGGAAAGCAGTTTGGAGAATTCTCTAAGAGCTAAAAACAGAACCACTGTTCAACCCAGAAATCCCATTACTGGATATATACCCAAAGGAAAATAAATTGTTCTACAAAAAAGACACATGTACTTGAACGTTCATCAAAGCACTATTCACAGAATCAAACTAGATGCCCATCAGCGGTGGATTTGATAAAGAAAATGTAGTACATATACACCATGGAATACTATGCAGCTATAAAGAAGAACAAGATCATGTCCTTTGCAGCAACATGTTTGGAGCTGGAGGCCAGTGTCCTAAGCGAATTAACACAGGAACAGAAAACCCAATACTGCACATTCTCACTTATAATTGGAAGGTAAACATTGAGTACACATGAACACAAAGAGGGGACCAACAGAACTGAGGACTACTAGAGGGAGGAGGGGAGAAGGGAGCAAGGGCTGAAAAATACCTATTGGGTACTATGCTCATTACCTGGGTGATAGGATCATTTGTACCCCAATCCTCAATGTCACACAACATATTCATGTAACAAACCTGCACATGTATCCCCTGAATCTAAAATAAAAGTTGAAATTATAAAAAAAAAAAAAAGAAATTCCCACAGCCACCCAACCTTCGGCAACCACCACCCTGATCAGTCAGCAGCCATCAACATAGAAACAAGACCCTCCATCAGCGAAACAATTGCAACTCACTAAAGGTTCAGATGATTGTTAGTATTTTCTTTTCTTTTTTTCTTTCTTTTTTTTTTTTAAGAGACAGAGTCTCGCCATATTGCCCAGGCTAGTCTTGAACTCCTAGCCTCAAGCCATCTTCCTGCCTCGACCTCCCAAGTGCTGGATTACAGGCGTGAGCCACAGCTCCCAGCCATCGTTAGCATTTTTAATAGTAAAATATTTTTTAAATTAAGGTATGTACTTTTTTTAGACATAATGCTATTGCACACTTAATAGACTACAGTATAGCATAAACACAACTTTTATATACACTGGGGAACCGAAAAATCTGTGTGACTCTTTTTATTGTGATATTTACTTTATTGCAGTGGTCTGGAACCACACTTATAATATTTCTGAGGTAGGTCGGTAAATAAGTTACTTTTGAACAAAAATAATGACAAGCTTAGTAATTTTCCATAGACTCTTATTGCTGAAAGTAATCTTAGTTATGTGGTCCAAAGTTCCTGCTTTTACAGATTTGAGTCACAGAGTTGTTACCACTCTCCTGGGGCCATGTAGCCAGATAGCTTGGGGCTGACAGGTGACCATGGTTGCAACCTCTAGCAATATTTCCATATACCCATGGATGAATTCATCGGATTCTAGAGTGTAACTTCCGCATGAAATAGTACGCAGATTAGAAAGGGGCTTCCAGAAGACACCTGGATCATTCTTCATTTAGATCTACACTGGACCATGGTTAAAGTCATTAAGCTACATAAGATGCTATCTAAGTTTATTCTATAATTTTCCTTAGGAGTAACACCATTGATAGTAGGCATTGAAAAACAATGTTTTGGGCCAGGCGCAGTGGCTCACGCCTGTAATCCCAGCACCATGGGAGGCCAAGGTGGGCAGATCACCTGAGGTCAGGAGTTTGAGGCCAGCCTGGCCAACACAGTGAAGCCCCGTCTCTACTAAAAATACAAAAATTAGCCAGGTGTGATGGCGCACGCCTGTGGTCCCAGCTACTTGGGAGGCTGAGGTAGGAGAATCACTTGTACCTGGCAGGTGGAGGTTGCAGAGAGCCAAGATCATGCCACTGCACTCTAGCCTAGGCAACAGAGTGAGACTCTGTCTCAAAAAAAAAAAAAGAAAGAAAGAAAGAAAGAAAAAAGAAAAACAATGTTTTGTTGCATTGCTTTTCTTCCTAAATCCCTGGATAAAGTATCTGCCAGCCTGAAAAAAGCTGGCCAAAAATATGGGCTTCGTAATGCAGGGTCCTTTAATTAGACTTTATTTATTTATTTATTCATTTATTTATTTATTTATTTGAGAAGGAGCCTCACTCTGTCACCCAGGCTGGTGTACAGTGGCACGATCACAGCTCACTGCAGCCTCAACATCCCCAGGCTCAGGTGATCCTCCCACCTCAGCCTCCTGAGTAGCTGGGGCCACAGGTGTGCACCACCACGCCTGGCTAATTTTTGTATTTTTAGTAGAGATGGAGTTTCACCATGTTGCCCAGGCTGGTCTCAAACTCCTGGGCTCGAAATCTGCCCGCCTGGTCCTCCCAAAGTGTTAGAATTACAGGTGTGAGCCACTGCACCCGGCCTTAATTAGATTTTTAAAGGACTGAAAACTAGGGTGTCTGATGAATACTCTGAGAGGGCAGCTTTTTCTTCCTGTTCCGTCACCCCTTGCCACCCTCAAATGAAGGGGAATTGAAGCTTAGTGCCGCTTCCCTACCTGCTCAGCACGATTACATTTTCCTTTCCGTTCAGTGGCATCACAATGATGTGTTGAGGACGATCATTCTTTTTTTTGGTGATGTTATTTTTCATGTTTGTTAGTTCTGTTCTGCTGGACATTTAAAAACATGTATTGGTTTTTATGGTTTTTCAAAAGAGGGAATTGCTGTTACTACATTTTAAATGTCTTATGTACAACTTCATCTTGGTGTCTGCCATTGTGCCCCAAACAAAGCTGATTCCAAGAACCCTGACTAATTAATACACATGCATTTGTATATTTTTGTATGAACATAAAGAATGATGTGGAAGAAGAATTAACCAAACCTAATGCTGGTGATCCCAGAGCGTGGGATTAGATTGGGGAGGTAAAGCTTTTTCTTTTCTTTTCTTTTTTTTTTTTTTTTTTGAGACAGAGTCTTACTCTGTCACCCAGGCTGGAGTGCAATGGCACAATATCGACTCACTGCAAGCTCCGCCTCATGGTCTCAAGCAATTCTCCTACCTCAGCTTCCCGAGTAGCTGGGATTACAGGCACGCACCACCGTGCCCAGCTAATTTTTATATTTTTAGTAGAGACAGGGTTTCACCATGTTGCCCAGGCTGGTATTGAACTCCTGACCTCAGGTGATCCACCCACCTTGGCCTCCCAAAGTGCTGAGATTACAGGCGTGAGCCACCGCACTTGGCCAGGTTTTTCTAAACCTTCTATTCTTTGTTTAACTGGTGTGATGGCTAATATAAGTGTCAACTTGATTGGATTGAAGGATATTGATCCTGGGTGTGTCTGTGAGGGCATTGCCAAAGGAGATTAACGTTGAGTCAGTGGGCTGGGAAAGGCAAACCCACCCTTAATCTGGGTGGGCTCAATCTAATCAGCTGCCAGCATGGCTAGAAGATAAGCAGGCAGAAAAATGTGAAAAAAGAGACTGGCCTAGCCTCCCAGCCTACATCTTTCTCCTGTGCTGGGTGCTTCCTGCCCTCGAAAATCAGACTCCAAGTTCTTCAGTTTTGGAATTCGGACTGGCTCTCCTTGCTCCTCAGCCTGCAGACAGCCTATTGTGGGACCTTTTGATCGTGTGAGTTAATACTTAATAAACTCCCCATTAGATATATACCTATTCCATTCATTCTGTCCCCCTAGAGAACCATGACTAATAGAATTGGTTACAAGGTGCATGAAGTACCTCTGCAACTAAATAAAAGCAAAAGAGCGAGAAAAATTCTCACAGGCCATGCTGATTATGTTGTATCATAGAAGGCAACGTTGAATTGGGTCACAGGTCCTAAATTCTCATTCATTAACTAACATTAAGTACCAACTGTGTGTCAAGGACTGAACAAGACTGGAAACAAAAAGGTCAACAAAATAGAATCTCTATCCTTGGAGAGCTCAGAAATTCACAACAACCGGTACAATCGAAATGTCTGCATGTGTCGACTATTTTACTATGTACTAAATGAATTCAATCTTCTTTGCTCTAACTATCTCTGAAACTGTCATCCAGCATCTTGGGTGGTCCTTACAGGCCAGCTAACTGTGCCAATGTAAATATAGGAGTAGAACAATAATAGTAAAAAGCCATGCTTTGAAGGAAGTTCATTGAGTTTCTCCTAGTTAATCAAACCAGATGGAGGGACCGAGGTTGGGGGTCAGATGCGTTTTCTATTTGAGGATCTCTTTTGAATTCATTTCCTAATGTGAACACTGGAGAGGGAGATTAGGAAGTATACAAAACAAACCATTAAGTAAATCACAAGTGTGGAACTAAAATTTAGCCTTGGGATGACCAGCTGCGATGGGTTTTTCTGGTGCATTTTAGGTCTGGGTTAATAAGGTCAGCCCTCAAGAGGCTGTGATTTCCTGCTGCATAGTTATATTTTAGAATCATCCGGGACCTTTTAAAAATAAAATCCCCAGGTCCCTTCCCTGGAGATTCTGATTCAGTAGGTCAAGGGTCAGGGCTAGAAATTTTCATATTTGAAAAGCTTCACAGGTGATTCTGATACACACCTCTGGTTAAAGACCAGAAGGAGCCTTGGGGGGAAGGTCAGCCTGGGTTTACATTTTTATCTCGTGTCGATCCCATTGTATAATAGGCAGCTTTTCCCATACGTAGCAGGAAATGAATGGTGACCCTGGAGGGCATGGAAAGGTGGGTATCATTTGGAAAAGCTGTGGTGAAGGGCCCAGGAGAAAAACTACTGAGGGGGCACTGCTCCAGAGCTCAGAAATCTTGCTGGGTTTGAATTCTGGTTCATCACTGGCCTGCCGAGTTGCCTCTCCAGGGGAATCCTCTATCACCGTCACCCAGGGCCACCCCATTTGACCCACAATCTGCATGCCAGTAGACAATTGCCTGGCAGATGGCTACCTTTCCCCATCTGTACCTGAAGCTCGCTTACTGAAACTCTGGCAGGGGTGATGCCAGTTAGACCAGGAAACCTTGCTGTGTCCTCCTTTGCCCAGCCCACTCTGTGTGGACACTTCCCCACAAAGACCCAGAACGCTAACAAGCCAAGGGGCAACCCTGGCTATCCATGGGGTGATGTTAGCGAGCCCCCAAAGCTGTATTCCTACATATGGTGGCGAATGAGATGAAGTCAGGACCCCCAAGTTGGGACATCAATCCTGTGAGATAGATGGGGCAAGTATTAATATTCTTAATTTAGAGATCAGGAAACAGACACATAGAGTGATGGCATTGCCCAGGTCACACAGCTAGTCAGTGATGAAACCAGGTCACAAACTCAAGATGCCCCTCGACTCCTGTGCTTTTTGCATTTCCCTACCCTGCGTCCGAACAGCCAGATTTCCTGTGAGCATGTCACCATACAAACCGTCAGACTTTCCATAAGTGGGTTTATTAGTCCCACCCTCCTTCCTTCCTTTCCTCCTTTTTTAGCATCCATGAGAATTCACCTCTCAAATCTCTAACCACTGGAAGTGCCATTAACCTTGGGCCCCAGCTTCAGCCTCTGAAATCCATCATCACATTGGTGCCGAGACCATGCTTCCTAAGCCTGCCCCCGGGCAATGATTGAGTGCAGCAGGGATACTGAGGCAGGCCTGTTTTTGAGAGACATGGAAACTCCTTTGACCAACAACTTTAGCCCAGGGACTCCCCACTGGCCCTGCCAAATCTTTTTGTTGTTGTTGTTGTTGTTTTTTGAGACAGAGTCTTGCTGTCGCCCAGGCTGGAGTGCAGTGGCACAATGTTGGCTCACTGCAACCTCCTGGGTTTCACTGAGCCTCCTGGGTTCAAGCAATTCTCCTGCCTCAGCCTCCCAAGTAGCTGGAGTTACAGGCGTGTACCACCACACCTGGCTAATTTTTGTATTTTTGGTAGAGACAGGGTTTCACCATGTTAGCCAGGCTGGTTTCGAACTCCTGGCCTCAAGTGATCTGCCCACCTCAGCCTCCCAAAGTGCTGGGATTACAGGCGTGAGCCACCGCGCCTGGCCGCCAAACCTTTCTGAGACTGAACTGCAGTGTACGATGCTTCCATGCAAACTTCCTTCCTTCCTTTTCTCTCTCCTTCACAAGTCAGACCTGCAACGAAGTCTGATAGATCTTCCAGTCTTTTCCATCTCCCTCCCACATTTTCTCTCACAGGCATTTTTTTAAATAAATCTCTTGCGTGTTTTATCTCATCTTTGTGTCTGCTTCTCTGAAGACCCAAACTAACACCATCCCTCTCTTTTTTCCTCCCTCCCCAGCTTCCTTCTTTCTGTACCCTGTCAACCATACTGGAGGTGCATGGATTAATACTATTAATATATGGTTCCCATTCTCAAGGTTCTCACAGTCTATTAAAGGACACAGACCTAGAGATAATTCTAACACAGTGAGATAAGTGCAATGACAGAGGTATGCATGGGGCATTGGCAGGGTCCAGAGGAGTGGTATGTAACCGAACTTGGAGCTGAAATGGAGGAAAACATTGAATAAGAATTAATAGGAGTCAGCCAGGTGAAATGAGCTAGGTAGAGGGAGGGGTAAAAAGACATTGCAGGTTGTTGTGTTGCTGGGGCTGATGTTTTTAGGCAAGGGGGGCCAGCAGAGGGGGCCAAAGAGGTGGGGGACGGGCTGAGTATTGGGGGGCTTTGAACGCTGCCCTGAGGGTTGGACCCTTATCCTGGGGCCATTGTTTTCTGAATGTGGGTCTAGGCCAGGCTGCACGAGAATTACCTGGCATCTGATAAAAATATCCACCCAGATAGAGTGCCCTGCAGGGGGGAGCTCATTAGGGGATGAAATATGTGGGTTTTTTTCCCTCTCTCTTTTTTTTAAAATCAAAATTTGTCCCTTCAAGCTCTAGAGAGGGCTAGAAAAATCCCCTAAGAGATTTCAAACAAAACAAAAATTCTGAAGGATTACTTGACTAGTCTCCCTTCCCTATGTAGTATAGTACTACTGGTCCCCGCTGTTGTGGGAAAAGTTTTTTTGTTTTGTTATTTTATTTTTTTGAGACAGGGTCTTGCTGGAGTGCAGCCTAGGCTGGAATGCAGTGGTGTGATCATAGCTCACTGCAGCCTCCAATTCCTGGGTTCAAGAAATCCTCCCACCTCAGTCTCCTGAGTGGCTGAGACTCCTGGTGCCAGCATGCCTGGTTAACTCTTCTTATTTTTTGTAGACACAGGTTCTGGCCATGAAAACAAAAGAAGGCCAATGTTATCAATACAATGGAATTAACATTTAATCCTTATTCTGTGCCATGCATTATTCTAAATTATATGCAATAATTAACTTCTTATAGAACTCCTCTGAGGTGGCCGGGTGCAGTGGCTCACGTCTGTAATCCCAGCACTTTGGGAGGCCAAGGTGGGTGAATCACGAGGTCAGGAGTTCGAGACCAGCCTGGCCAACTTAGTGAAACCCCGTCTCTACTAAAAATACAAAAAATTAGCTGGACGTAGTGGCACGTGCCTGTAATCCCAGCTACTCAGGAGGCTGATGCAGGAGAATCACTTGAACCCAGGAGGCAGAGGTTGCAGTGAGCCGAGATTGCACCACTGCACTCCAGCCCAGGCAACACAGCAAGACTCCGTCTCAAAAAAAGAAAGAAAGAAAGAAAGAAAGAAATCCTCTGAGGTAACCTATAGCAGATGCTCTTGGTGTCCTATCCACACACCCTCAGGCTTTACCACTTCAGTGTGCCCCATTTGTTGTATCTGTTTGAGGGCTTGGCCCAGAGCTGGCAAGCTGGAAGTGTCAAGGATTTGACAACCCCAGGAGCAGCCCTCAACCAAAGACTATGGCTTGTTAGTGTATAAATACTCCAGCTCCCTCGCTCCTAATGTGGGATGAATCTGAGGCTCATGTTCTATACCATATCCCATAGTTCCTTAGTGGGATTAGGCCCAGAGTGGTCCACTCTTCTATCTTGCTGGATAACCCATCCTTTAACTCTTTCTCTTCGTGGACTTATTTCCTGAATCCACTACTGGTGTTTTCCTTCACCTCCTGATATGGCTTGGCTGTGTCCCCACCCAAATCTCACCTTGAACTGTAATAAACCCCACGTGTCAAAGGTGGGGCCAGGTGGAGATAATGGAATCATGGGGGCGGTTTTCCCCATACTGTTCTCATGGCAGTAAGTCTCATGAGATCTGATGGTTTTATAAATGGGAGTTCCTCTGTTCAAACTCTCTTGCCTGCCACAATGTAAGATGTGACTTTGCTCCTCATTCGCCTTCCGTCACGATTGTGAGGCCCCCCCAGCCATGTGGAACTGTGGGTCAATTAAACCCCTTTTCTTTATAAATTACCCAGTCTTGGGTATGTCTTTATTAGCAGCGTGAGAACAGACTAATACACCTCCCAAATAAACTATTTGTACTCGAGCCCTTGTCTCACAGTCAGCTTCCGGAGGAATCCAAACTAAGATTTAAATGAAGACCACAGAAAATCTGAGAATGTTTCGAAGAATAGAAACATCTACATGTAAATAGAAAGAGTCACTGAGTTGTAATGGTTCCTAATCACCAGCTCTCCAGGCTTGATAAGAATGCGTATTTGAACTCACACTAAATCTTTTAACAGAGGCAAAGCACTTCCAGGATCATAAAGACCACTCAGAGATTTCTCAACTTTACCAGGCATGAAAGCCTTTTTCCTCCCTTTTATTCAAGAGAGAAAAAACCCTCCAAATGTCTACCTAAAAAATATTAGCTTAAAAAGAGCTCAGCTTTGCCTTTCTGAGTCATCTGCACTCAAACTTAGACACATCTGTTACCTGATTTTAAAGGGATCCTAATTCTTGCCAGTTGCAAATCTGAGCTAACTAGAAAATTAGATTTTATAAATTATATTTTCAGAGAACATAATAAAGACAGAAATGTATTTTAAATTGTCTTTCCACATACACTCTCTTAACTTACTAAGCTGCTTTTCTGAACACTGGAGAGTAGAAATCCTAGCACTGTGTTTTATATTGTGCTGATTATGCTAATTAAAATGTAATGAAACTTCTGTCATTTTGCGATTTTAAAAATGTGTCATAATATACCACCAATCAACACCAATAATGTCAAATAAAAGACCCCATTTTGAATTGTAAAAACTGTAATGATATAGCAAGATAAAGGACTAAGTGTAAGATGTGGGAATATTGGTGAAATGACTAATTGAAATTTTTGTTGGCACTCTTTGATTATTTCCATCGGTGGCCATTAATTTGCTTAAAACGGGTTTTGTGACTCAGGGTTATGATAAAATTGCATTAAGTCTTGCATTTTGTACAAAGAAAACTGATTCAGTCAGCGTTTCCAATTACCAGCCACATCGGGAGCTTTATTAAGCAAATAAATGCTATTGACAATATATAAACAGAGATATCACTTACATATTTGTTGACTCCACCCGATTAGGGTAAAATGTGCAGTACAAGATGTTTACGATAACTTACTGTTTAACTGATCAACATTGCTAATAAAGCTGCCCCCTGCTGTCCTGAATGAAAATGCATATGTTTAAAAAATTATGAAAGAAGCTATTTTAAGCCTAGAGGATAGACTCTACATCTTAACATCTGTAAAAGCTTTTTACATGAAATATAATTCTTCCCCCAGTATTTGAATCATGGTTATAACATACAAATGACAGCAATATCAATTTAATTGAGGTCTACTTAATACCATAACTATGGGCCTTTATTTTCCTTCCACTCAATTCAACAAACTTTAGCACTTAGATTTCTGCTTTTGTAAATAGTCACTGGCAAACTCATTTCATATTGTTTTATTTATTTATTTATTTTTGAGATGGAGTCTTGCTCTGTTGCTCAGGCTGGAATGCAGTGGCACCGTCTCTGCTCACTGCAACCTCCGCCTCCCAGGTTGAAGTGATTCTCCTGCCTCAGCCTCCCGAAGTGATTCTCCTGCCTCAGCCTCCCGAGTAGCTGGGACTATAGGCACATGCCAGCACACTGGCTAATTTTTGTATTTTTAGTAGAGATGGGATTTCACTAAGTTGGCCAGGCTGGTCTTGAGCTCCTGACCTCAGGTGATCTGCCTGCCTCGGCCTCCCAAAGTGCTGGGATTACAGGCGTGAGCCACTGCGCCTGGCCTCATTGTTTTAAAGGTCCCTTTAATATGATATGCATATTAAGTTATTTGCACATTTGCATTAAAAGGATTAGATAGCATGGAAACTGTAATAACAATTACAACAATAAGGGCTAACATTTACTCAGTACTATGTGCCAGGCATTCTGAACACACATCTTCTCATTTTAGTCTTATCACAACTCTATAAGTATCATTATTATCCCCATTTTAGACGGGAAAACAGAGGCACAGAGAGCTAAAGAACTTGCCCTAGGTCAAACCATTAAAGGTGGCAAAGCAAGATTTAAACCCATCATCCTGATAAACCCTTAGTGCTAGTTTGTAGTTAGCCATGGCTGAGCCAGCAGAAATCAGTTGTCTAAGGTAACTACCAAACAAATACGAGAGACCAAACCAAAGTTTGTGCCTGCACTTGTCAAGTGATTCTCTTTTTATTTTTGAACTAAAACATTTATTACAATGGAAAATGGGCAAATGATATGTTTCATGTTTTTTGTTTTTCTTTTCTTTTTTTTTTTTTGAGACAGTGTCACTCTGTCGCCCAGGCTGGAGTGCAGTGGCTCAATTTCGGCTCACTGCAACCTCCGCTTCACGGGTTCAAGCAATTCTCCTGTCTCAGCCTCCCGAGTAGCTGGGATTACAGGCGCCCACCACCATGCCCTGCTAATTTTTTGTATTTTTAGTAGAGACGGGGTTTCACCATGTTGGCCAGGCTGGTCTCAAACTCTGGGCTCAAGCGATCCACTCGCCTCGGCCTCCCAAAGTGCTGGGATTACAGGCGTGAGCCACCGTGTCGGGCTATAGCTTACTTTTAGCTCTTCTTCCAATCTGGTGAAGGGAATTCCTTCCATCTTCTCATCCTTTTTTGGCCACCTTTTCACTCCATTTCTAAGACGTCCTTTGTCTCTTCCTACAGTAGAACCCTGTGTTCTCTCTCCTCTATTGGTAGGTTTAATTACATCATCTAATAAATGAGCATTACTAGTGTAAAAAAGAACAATATGGTACAAAAATGTTTGCTATTTTGGTTAGGCAAAACGTTTGCTTCTGGCTGTAAACAGAATACTTCTCTAAAACTGGCTTAACAATCATGGCATTTAGTAACTTATGTATGTCTAGATGTAGGTGATACCAGAGTTGCCTAATTCAGTGGCACATTATCAAGGACTTACGTGATATTTCTCTTACTGTTTCCCTATCTTCAGTATGGTGGGTTTTGTCTTCACATTTGTGCTTCATGATCACAAGATGGCTTCAGTAGCTCCAGGCGTCACATTCTCACAAAACAGCATTGAAAGGGGGAGCAAAAAAGGGAGGAATGTTTCCAGTCTTGTGTCTCTTTCTAAGAGTGAGCAAAACTTCCCCAAGATTCTCCCATCAGATTCATTAACCAAGTTTAGATCACATGCCCATGCTTAAACTGATCAAAGACTAGAGGAATGAAATCACCCTAAGTGTCTGGGAATTGGGTGTTGGGGGAGTACCTTCCCTGAGCACATGGCCAGGTGTTTCTGCAAGGTGAAATGATTTGGGGAGGTAACCAATAGTGTCTGCTAGACTTCATCATTCTGAACTACTGAAAATACACACACAAAAACGTGCTGGAAACACTTAAAAAGAGGTAAAGGTAGGGAGAATCCCTCGGCATGACCAGTTCTCCTGATTCTTTCATAGAATAATTTCCAACTTTTGACATGGAAAGCCCTACCCGTGGTTTTAAGTTCTTTCAATGTACCTTCCTCCCTTATTTCTAGACAGCTGGCTACTAGATACTAGAACTTGGACTCTAGCCTAGTCTTGCAGCTGAGGTTAAATTGTTCTTTCCAAATACTAAACAGACGAAACAGTCTGTGTAGTGGAGGAATAAACTGCCTTGACTTGATAAAGGTCCATGTTTCACTCTGTCCAATGTGCCACCATGATCCTTATCAGCTACTCAGAACCCTCCACCCTTCACTTGGCTTACTGTCCTTCCCCACCTACTCTTCCTTAGACTTCCTTAGGCTTTGTTCAAAGGGAGAAGAAAACCCATATCCTTTTAAAGCCTTATGCTTTAAAAGGCATTTCACATGGCTATTTGATGTCATGTTCACAAGAACCATAAGAAGTAGATGTTATCATCTAAGGTCCAGAGAGGTGAAATAACCTAACTCCAAATCATGCACTTGGTAGGTAGTAGATTTGCCATTCAAACCCATTCTGGTGTCTTCCAAAGCTCACATCCCAGAACAGCAAGCAGAAGTTTCCCAGGCTCTTCTTTCTCTGCCTTGGTACATCTCCACCTTGGCCTACCCTTGGTGGAGGTGGGGGAGGGGGAGAATAAATCTGGAGTCACAAGCCCTGGCTTGGGATATCCCTGTCTTCATGTAGTGCCTGTGTAAGCTCAGGCAGGGCAGGTCACCTCTCCTTTACCAGTCTTAATGTTCTCACTTGTAACACGAGAGTAACACCTACCTTGCAGGGTTGCTGTGAATATTAAGGCAATAGATCTGCATTCTCTCTATAAAGGCCAAGCACTACATGAATGTGACAAGCCATTATTATGGATAGATTTCTTATTTACCTACATAATAAGATATGAAAATGGACCTTCCCAATGCTGTTTTGCACCAATACAAGAGACATCCAGAAGGAGTGTGCTCAGATCTATAGAGGCTGACTTTACAAAAGGTATGCTCTAAGACTCTCAAATACCCTCAACAATTTTGACTACAAAGGCATCAAGAGAGGGTAGAAGTAAGAAGGATTTGTGAAGAAGGTTCTTTAGATAAGGCTACTGCCATGCTGTGGGCATCCCTCTCCTACCCCTGAGGTGATGGGGAGCTACCTTTTAACCTTAAGTCCGTGAAATGGTACTTTAAAGGGACCCTTGAAGAGGTAACTGTGTGTTCTCTGTGGTTGGGGAGCTAGGATCAGAGCCTGAATTAAGACAGCCTGTGATAGCGGGCTGCACCTCTGCATGTGGGAGCCATGGGGGAAAGAGAGGCTGGACGCTAGGCATGGCAGCTCACACCTGTAATCCCAGAACTTTGGGAGACTGAGATGGGAGGATTGTTTGAGACCAGCCTGGGCAACATAGTGAGATCCTATCTCTACAAAAGTAAAAAAAATCGGCTGAGCGCAGTGGCTCACACCTGTAATCCCAGAACTTTGGGAGGCCGAGGCGGGTGGATCACGAGGTCAGGAGTTTGAGACCAGCCTGGCCAACATAGTGAAACCCCATCTCTACTAAAAATACAAAAATTAGCCAGGCATGGTGGCGGGCACCTGTAATCCCAGCTACTTGGGAGGCTGAGGCAGGAGAATCGCTTGAACCTGGGAGGCGGAGGTTTTGGTGAGCCGAGATTGCACCACTACATACCAGCCTGGGCAAGAGTGAGACTCTGCCTAAAAAAAAAAAAAAAAAAGTAGAAAAAAATTAGCTGGGCATGGTGGTACACGCCTGTGGTCCCAGCCACTTGGGAGACTGATGTGGGAGGATTGCTTGAGCCCAGGAGGTGGAGGCTGCAGTGAGATGAGATTGCACCATTGCACCCCAGCCTGGGTGACAGAGTGAGACCCACTCTTGAAAAAAAAAAAGAAAAAAAGGTTGGAGTCTTCTTTTGTTAATCTTTTTGGAAATATAAGATACATATTAAAATGTGCACAAACAACAGGTTTATAGCTTGATGAATTTTCACAAACTGAATATCCCAACAAAACCAGAACATTAATTACTAGCATCCCATAAGGTCTCTGTACCCTGCTTACAGCCACTACTACCCCCAAGGGTAACTACTATCCTGACCTCTAATAGCACAGATTATTTTTGCCTCTTTTTGTTCTTTATATAAATGGAATCATACAGTGTGTACCCATTAGTGGCTCACTTCATTGCTCAACATTCTATTTATGAGAGCCATCCATACTGTATGTAGTTGTAGATCGTTTATTCTTACTACTGTATAGCATCCCATTGTGTGAGCATTCCACAATTTATCCATTCTACTGTTGATAGACATCTGGGTAGTTTCCAACTGGGGGCTATTATGAATACCTATGGATATTTTAGCACATGTCTTTTGGTAAACATATGTACACATTTCTCTTGCACGTACATCTAGGAGTGGGACTTCAGAGTTATAGGGGTGGTGTTTGTAAAAGCTACAACAGTTTTAAGTGTTTCCAAAGAGGATTTCTTAAAGAAAGTGTGGATTCGAGCCTCTACTCCCACTCTCTCACATCAGCCCAAGAACCAGAAGCCAAAAGGGGTGTGGATTTTAGAGAAACACTGTATGGTGAGCATCACCAGAGCTGCAGTCAAAGGGGCCCAGCGAAGGAGCCTCCCATGAGCCCCATGGAAGAATCTATATGCCAGGAACATGGCCCAACCTACAGAAACATTTTAATCTAGCGCAGCATTGTCCCTGCCTCCACATGGGTAATGTGAAGGGCTGCTGTTGAGAGGCTAGCCTTTGAGTTCCATTTCTGGACAGCTGGTTTTCATCTGACCAACTTCACTCCTTGGCTGTGTGACTTTTGGAAGGTCATTCTTTCTCTCTAGGCCTCACTTTTCTCATCTCTCTGATATGAGGCTGCTTTCTGCTCTGAACTTGTAATTGACTGCGTTCTAAATGCCTCACGAACGGAAAGCACATGTTCACTTTCCTCTGTATTCCTAGAGAGCACCTCATGCTCTACATACCTATTGGCACAGTAGGTCACTAGACAACAAATGTCTTGCAATTTCATTTTCTAAAGAAAAAAAATCTGCTTTTATGGGTTCAGTGATGCACAAAATGAGGATTTAATTGGCGCATTAAAATTAGCAACATGGTGTGTGTGTGCCTGTCCAAATATAGATGTTATACTGCACACCAGCTTTATGGAAAAATCCACTTCCATTCTTGTGCAACGGAGTTTCTCTGAAGAAACAGAGCAAAGACCATCTATGTATCATAAATTTGTCAACTCACTATTTTACCCAAGGATGTTGGGTAATTAGATTCCAACATAGACCCAAAGAATTCTTTTCTTCATCTGGGAACTTGTTTTATCACTTGCTACTGCCTTGTTCCTAATGCTTAGCATTTAAAGGTTATATATAGGAAAAAAAAAAAAACACTCCAGACATTATGTAGTCACTGTCTAGAATGGCATTATATTTTAACAGGATATTATCACTCTGAAAAAAAAGAAATCATTTTTACTGGGTAGGAAATTATTCCATCATACGGTATTATTCAAGCAATTAGAAATCACATTGTGTGGTGAATGATCAGCTCTTCTTGGTGGAGTTTGTTATTATACTGTTTGTATTTAAAATGTGGGGCTGCAGAGAGAAGAAGGCTTCTTTAGTAGAAGCATGAACACTCTAAGCAGCTCAGGCAGGTGAGCCGTGATGCAATTTTATTTCCCAGGAAATTCTTTCTGGAGTTCCCCTGAAGTTCCCTGTCTTACTTCACCCACAGAAACCTTGAATTCTTTCCCTTTAGCTAAGCTAGGCACCCCTAGGGCTTTATAGGGAACTGACAACTTAAAACTTGGTATTGATCCAAAAGTTTGTTAGAAAATCTGTCTTAGAATTCAGAACAGATTTTCTTCAGTTCTGTATGAATGACTGGTTCCTAAGCACACCACCAGAGCCCATGCCACCCACAGGAAATGAGATGCTAGTATTAATGATGGTCAAGAACCAGTTACTTGATAGAGTGTTATTTCCTGGTGAAAATCCACTCTAAGTTTTCTTGTGAGAACAGAAACTCAGCTCACCTTCTCTCCTCCCTACTGTGCTCTACTGTCAGAAGTGGGGATTCCTACACCATGGGGGATTGGAGTGTGCAGGACAGGAAAATGAGTTGGAAGGCATCCAGAAGTCTGAGCAAAGGCAGGGGCTTCCCAGCAGTGACAGAAAGACGAAGGGAAAAGGAGCAGGGGTGGGCCCAGCAATGATGCAGGGGTAGAGGTGAGAATATTTATAGCTTCAGCTGCAATCAGGAGGAAAGTCCCTGGACACAGAGGTAATTTTGCTCATGGGACATCGGCAACTTGTACAGTCATAATTGAGGGACTGTCCCAGTGAATACACAAGTTGATGCTTTAACATTCACTCAAGCCTACTGAAACTTAACCTTTCTTTCCACTTAAAAAAAAATCATGAAAATAAATCATTCTATAAAAAAAAGATACATGGACCTGTATGTTCATCGCAGCACTATTCACAATAGCAAAGGTATAGAATCAACCTAGATGCCCATCAATGGTGGATTGGATAAAGAAAATGTAGTACATATACACAATGGAATACTACACAGCCATAAAAAATAATGAAATAATGTCCTTTGCAGCAACATGGATGGAGCTAGAGGCCATTATCCTAAGCAAATGAACACAGGAACAGAAAACCAGATACCACATGTTCTTGCTTATAAGTGATAGCTAAACATTGGGTACATAAGGACATAAAGATGGGAACAATAGACACTGGGGACTACTAGAAGGGGGAGGGGAAAAGGGGGAAAAGGGCTGAAAAACTACCTATTGTGTACTATGCTCACTACCTGGGTGACAGGATGATTGGTACCCCAAACCTCAGTGTCACACAATATACCCATGTAACAAATCTGCACATGTACCTCCTGAATCTAAAACAAAAGTTGAAATTATTTTAAAAACCATAGTTCAGATATACAAAAAGTATACAGAACAATGTAACAAACATCCAGCTGAAGATAGAAAACATTTCAGGGCCGGCTGCGGTGGCTCACGCCTGTAATCCCAACACTTTGGGAGGCTGAGGCAGGCAGATCACCTGAGGTCAGGAGTTTGAGACCAGCCTGACCAACATGGAGAAACCCCATCTCTATTAAAAATACAAAATTAGCCAGGCATAGTGGCGCATGCCTGTAATCCCAGCTACTCGGGAGGCTGAGGCAGGAGAATCGCTTGAACCCGGGAGGCGGAGGTTGTGGTGAGCCGAGATCGCGCCATTGCACTCCAGCCTGGGCAACAAGAGCAAAACTCCGTCTCCAAAAGGAAAAAAAAAAAAAAAACCCATTTCAGATATAGTTGAGCCCTCTGTTGTACCAAGTCTCACTTTCATTCTCTACCCCAAAACAGCTACAAGTTTGGTATTATCATTTCCATGTGTATTTTTATTATTTTATTACATGTAGATCACATATACGTATATTATAAATCTATAGACATTATATCCTATTATAAATCATTAGGGATATATGTTTATCCTAAATGATTTGATATTTTTGCATATTTTAACATTTTATAAGTGGTAGCACTTTTTTTTTTTTTTTTTGAGACAGGGTCTCATTCTGTCACCTAGGCTGGAGTGCAGTGGCACAAACATGACTCACTGCAGCCTTGACCTCCTGAGCTCAAGCAATCCTCCTGTCTCAACCTCCCATGCAGCTGGGACCACAAGTGCACACCACCATGCCCAGCTAACTTTTTAAAAACTTTTTATAGAGATAGGGTCTCACTTTGTTGCCCAGGCTGGTCTCAAACTCCTGGGTTCAAGCAATCCTCCTGCCTCAGCCTCCCAAAGTGCTGGGATTACAGGTATGAGCCACTATGCCCAGCCTAATGGTAGCACTTTCTATGTGTCCTGTCACTTGTTCTTCCTTTCTAACATTATGTTTTAAAAATTAGTCTATCTTGCTTGGAAATATACTACAAAGCTATAGTAACCAAAACAGCATACAGCATGGTCCTGGCATAAAAACAGACACATAGACCACTGAAACAGAATAGAAAGCCCAGAAATCAATCCACACATCTACAGCCAACTGATTTTCAACAAAGTTGCTAATAACACACATTGGGAAAAGGACAGTCTTCTCAATAAATAGTGCTAGGAAAATTAGATATTCACATGCAGAAGAATGAAACTAGAACCCTATCTCTCACCATATACAAAAATCAATTCAAAATTGATTAAAAACTTAAATGTAAGACCCAAAACTATGAAACTGATAGAAGAAAGCAGGGGAAATGGTTCAGGGTGTGGGTCTGGGCAGGGATTTTTTTTGATAGAATCTCAAAAGCACAGGCAACTAAAGCAAAAATAGACAAGTAAGATTATATCAAATTAAAAAGTTTCTGTACAGCAAAGGAAACAACAGAATGAAGAGACAACTTACAAAATGGGAGAAAATATTTGCAAACTATGCATCTGACAAGGGGGTTAATATCCAGAATATGGAAGGAACTCAATTCAATAGCCAAAAAAACCCCATCTGATTAAAAAGTGGGTAAAAGGCCTGGATAGACATTTCTCAAAAGAAGACATACAAATAGCCAACAGGTATATGAAAAAATACTCAGCACCACTAATCATCAGGGAAATGCAAATCAAAACCAGTGAGATATCATTTCATACTAGTTAGAATGGCTGTTACTAAAAAGACAGAAGATAATAAGTGTTGGCAAGGATGTGGAGAAACGGGAACCCTTACATACTGTTGGTGAGAATGTAAATTAGTACAGTCATTATGGAAAACAGTATTGGAGGTTCCTCAAAAAATTAAAAATAGAACTACCATATGATCCAGCAATCCCACTACTGGTTATATATCCAAAGGACATGAAATTGGCATGTTGAAGAGTTATCTGTACTCCCATGTTTATTGCAGCAGTATTCATAATACCCAAGATATGGAGTCAACCTGTGTTCATCAGTGGATGAATGGATAAAGAAAATGTTGTATATATACATGATGGGGCCAGGCGTGGTGGCTCACACCTGTAATCTCAGCACTTTGGGAGGCTGAGGAGGGTGGATCACTTGAGGTCAGGAGTTCCAGACCAGCCTGGCCAACATGGTGAAACCCTGTCTTTACAAAAAATATATATATATATATTAGCTGGGCATGGTGGTGGGCACCTGTAATCCCAGCTACTCAGTAGGCTGAGGCAGGAGAATTGCTTGAACCTGGGAGGCAACGGTTGCAGTGAGCTGAGATTGCACCACTGCACTCCAGCCTGGATGACAGAACAAGACTCTGTCTCAAATAAATAAAAATAAAATATATACAATGGAATACTATGGATAAAGAAAATACTGTATATATACATAATGGAATACTATTCAGCTGTAAAAAAGAATAAAGTTCTGTCATTTGCAACAACATGGATGAACCTAGAGGATATTATGTTAAATGAGCCAGGCACAGAAAGATAAATACTGCATGATCTCACTCATAGGCAGAATCTAAAAAAGTTGATCTCATAGAAGTAGACAGTAGTAGTGGTTACAAGAGGCTGGGGAGGGTGGGGAGATGGGGTATGGAAAGAGGTTGGTCAATGGGGACAAAGTTACAGTTAGATAGGAATAAGTTCTGGTGTTCTATGGCACAGTAGGGTGACTATAGTTAACAATATTTTGTATATTTCAAATTTCCTAGAAAAGAGGACTTTGAATGTTCTCACCACAAAGAAATGATAAATGTTTAAGGTGATGGATTTGCTAATTGCCCTGACTTGATCATTATACAATGTATATATGTATTCAAATATCACATTGTACCCCATAAATATGTACAGTTTTTGGTGTCAATTAATAAAATAAAGCTTAAAAAAATTAGTCCATGTTGCTAATGTGGCTCTAGGGCATCCATGTCAATACTGCTGTATAGTATTCCACCTTATAAACAGACCTTTTCTACCACCCAAACTCAGGACCCAGCCATGCACTCACTTCTTTTTCCCACCTCATACAGGATATTAGATTCTTAACTCACAGTCAGAGGAACACCCTTTTCTAAGGACCAAATTGTCCAGGTGCCTCACCTAAGCCCTCCTTCCTGAGCCCCAGGAGAAGCTGCCATTGGAAATGGCAGGCTGCCTGGTGAGTATGGATTCAGAACATGATCTGACCTTGACAGAGAGTTTGTCCTTGTCATGGGATAAGAACAGAAGAACTGCCTCCAGCCCCGGTGGATAGATGACTCACATCCCTGGAACTTCCTACCTCTTTTCCCTGGATGGGATCCAAGTCATGCTGTCAAAATAGAATTAATTCACTCTTTAAAAGGGAAAAAAATTCTCAAAATTTAGAATAACAGAATCATACAATGCAAGAGCTAGAAGAGTAACTTGTCCCTGCCTCCTTCCCCAACACCTTAATATAAGACAAGGGACATCTGGGCATCAGCCAAGCCAAGTATCTGAGGATATTTCTAGACAGCAGTCACTTGGGGTTTTTCTAGAAGGGGCCGAAGGGTGAAGACCTGAAAAGGAGCAAAAGCAGAGTGTTGGAATGGCTGAGAAGCACCCTTCATGATTAATCAGTGACATTTAGAGCCATCTCTCAGCTCAGCTCAGCTCACCAGAGCAGGGAATCTCTTGGCAAAAGTCTCTGTCCCAGGATTTCTGGCACTTAGTTTGCTGGCCTGTATCAAGCATTCCTTGAAAACTATCTGGCCGGTCAATGCTGGTGCCTGCCATGCAGTATCTTTGAAGTAGGAAAAGGGCTCCTTTGAGTTCTAACCAACAGCTTTGACTGTGTGGAAGCTGTTAATTTACCACAGTTGGCTGCTTTCCCCATCACCCCTCTGATCTACAAGAAGGATCTGAAAAGGAAGCCCTGAAAGTTAGCGCTAACATGAACCCTAGAGATGTTCTAGCCCAACACCTGATTTATCAAGTTATTAGTTTAACAAATAGGGGCCAAGTGCCTACAGTGTGCCAGACTCTTGGCTGGGCACTGCAAATACAGCGATGATCAAAACCAAACATGCCTCTGCCCTCTTGAAGATTACATTATAGTGGGTAGGAGTAGGGGGTGACCAATATTAAAAGCAATCACACAAACAAATGTAAAATACATAATGCTATGAGGCAGACTTAGGGAGGTCAGGAAGGGTTACCTCAAAGAGGTAAGGCTTAGGCTGACATGTGAAGCAGGAGCAGGCATTAACACAGCAAAGAAGGGGGAGAGAGCTTTAGGGGAGAGGGAACAGTGAGTGGTAAGATGGAGCACAGCAAATTTGAAGGGCAGAAAGAGGCCATGTGGCCAAAGTAGAGATGGGGAGATGAAGCAGGGGAGCAGAGGCCATATCACTTAGAACCTTGAAGCCTATGTTAAATATTCTGGTCTTTATCCTAAAAGCAATGGGAAGCCATTGAGAAGCTTCAACTGAGGGATGGGACATAATCAAAACTGAATTTTCACAAAGATATCTTTGACCTCTGTGTGGCGAACAAACTGGAAAGGGGCCAATTGGGAGGATATTTTAAGTGAGAGATACTGGTGGCTTGGGCTGAGGTGGGGCTGGTGGTGGTGGAAAAAAGAAGAGAACAAATATGAGAGATATTTAGGAGGTTAAATTAATAGGACTTGGTGATGGCTTAAATATAGGGGTGACAGGGAGGTGGAAGTCAAGGACAGTTCACAGGTTTCTTCAATTGTTGGTACTATCAAGTGAAATAGGACCAGGTTTGTGACAGAAGATTGAGTGTTGAGTTTTGGGTGCTTTTGTGATATCCAAGAGGTGATATCAAGCAGATCACTGACTACATTTGGATCTGGGACTGAGAGAAGAGGTCTGAGCTGGAAATCTACATACAGTTGACCCTTGAACAACTTGGAGGTTAGGGACATCAATCCCCTATACAGTAGAAAATCCATGACTCCTGAAAAACTCAGCTACTCATAGCCTACTGTTGACCTGAAGCCTCACAAATAGCATAAACAGTCAATGAACACGTATTTTGTATGATATATATATATATATATCTTTATATATATTATATGGTATTCTTACAATAAAGTAAGCTAGAGAAAAGAAAATATTAAAAAATTAAAGGGAAGAGAAATATATTTACTATTCATTAAGTAGAAGTGGATCATCATAAAAGTCTGTCTTTGTTGTCTTCACATTGAGTAGGCTGAGGAGAGGAGGAAGAGGAGAGGTTGGTCTTGCTGTCTCAAGGGTGACAGAGACAAGAAAATCTGTGTATAAATAGACCTGCGTTGTTCATTTCAAGCCTGAATTGTTCAAGGGTCAACTGTATACCCTTAAGACATCTGCAAATAGGCAGTGATTTAGTCAGGATCTCAAAAGAAAACAGATGGTACAATCAAATTAGGATAATTCAATTAGGATTAATAAAAAATATTAGGTTCCTGCTGCATAACAAACAGAACCATAACCTCATTGGCTTAATAGAGCAAACATTTTATTTCTTGGCCACAAGTGTGTGGGTTGGTTGTGATTCAGCTGATTTAGGCTGGGTGCAGCTGGACCAGGCTGACTCCAGACTTCAAGTTCCATTCATGTCTGTTTCATGTGTCTGATCCCCTCTGGGAGTGGTGCCATATCAAAGACTCAGAGTTGGCCTCTGCTGTTGGCCAGTCAGGCATCTAGCAGTGAGCTTTGTAACGGAAGCCTATATTGTGGATGCTCTGACACTGAGTTTATAAGATCATCGAGGAAACACCAGGATAAGTGGGGGAAGAGTCTGACTGACATCCAAGGATGGATTCTCTAGTCCACCTAATTATTGACAGCCTCCTCTGCAGTAGATGCCCTCTACTCAGCATTTATATGGACATGGATATTTTCATATTTTGGGCTTAGTCCCAGAGGTCCATCCATATACCTGCCCCAATACCTCCTTACCACCAGTTTTCCAGTCTTGCTCTTTCCAAGTCCCTGACCAATTGGATAACCCATTAGCCATTGCTTATGAGGCAGTGTGGATCCAGTCATCTGGCTGTTCTCAGTCCCAACAAAATGAACAACCAAATGAATCACTGGAAGTTCTGCCTTCTGGGAGGATTTTCCTTCATCACCATTTTCAGGGCCACTTCAGAATATGGCTGTGGTATAATAGACGTCCACTTCTGGCTGATGCCAGCATAGCATGCTACTATGGTTTAAATGTTTGTCTCCTCTGAAACTCATCTTGATACCTAATTCCCAATGTGGCAATATCGAGAGGTGGGACCTTTAGGAGGTGATTGGATCAGGAGGGCTCTGCCCTGGATTAATAAATTAATGAGTTAGTGGATTTATGAGTTATGAGAGTAGGACTGATGGCTTTATAAAAAGAGGAGGAGAGACCTGAGCTGGCATGCTCAGCTGCTTCACCATGTAATGCCCTGCATTGCCTCAGGACTCTGCAGAGAGTCCCCACCAGCAAGAAGGCCCTCACCAGATACAGCCCCTTACCAGATACAGCCCCTTGACCCTGAACTTCTCCACCTCCATAACTGTAAGAAATAAATTCCTTTTAAAAATAACTTACCTGGTTTCAGGCATTCTGTTATAAGCAACAGAAAAAAGGGACTAAGAAAATTGGTACCAAAAGTGGAGTTGTTGCTAATAACAAATACCTAAAAATGGGGAAGCATCTTTGGAACTGATAATGGGGAGAGGCTGGAAAAGTTTGGAGGAGCAAGCTAGAAAAAGCCTGTATTTCCGTGAACAGAGCATTAAGGGCAATTCTGGTGAGGGCTTAGAAAACAAGAAGACTAGGGAAAGTTGGGAACTCCTTAGGATTGGTTAAGTGGTCGTGACCAGAATATTGATAAAGATATGGTCAGTAAAGGCCATTCTGATGAGGTTTCAGATGGAACTGAAAAACAAGGTATTGAAACCTGGAGTAAAGGCTGTTCTTGTTATAAATGAACAAAAAAGTTGGCTGAACTGTGTCTATCCCCAAGGGCTTTGTGGAAGGCTGAGCTGGAGAGTAATGATGTAGGGTATCTGGCAGAAGAAATACTGAAGCAGCAAAGCATTTAGCCTGCTGCATGGCTACTTTATTTTTTTTATTTTTATTTATTTATTTATTTTTATTTTTATTTTTTTAGTATTTATTGATCATTCTTGGGTGTTTCTCAGAGAGGGGGATGTGGCAGGGTCATAGGATAATAGTGGAGAGAAGGTCAGCAGATAAACATGTGAACAAAGGTCTCTGGTTTTCCTAGGCAGAGGTCCCTGCAGCCTTCAGCAGTGTTTGTGTCCCTGGGTACTTGAGATTAGGGAGTGCTGATGACTCTTAACGAGCATGCTGCCTTCTAGCATCTGTTTAACAAAGCACATCTTGCACCGCCCTTAATCCATTTAACCCTGAGTTGACACAGCACATGTTTCAGAGAGCACGGGGTTAGGGGTAAGATTATAGATTAACAGCATCACAAGGCAGAAGAATTTTTCTTAGTACAGAACAAAATGGTGTCTCCTAGGTCAACTTCTTTCTACACAGACACAGTAACAATCTGATCTCTCTTTCTTTTCCCCACATTTCCCCCGTTTCTTTTCGACAAAACCGCCATCGTCATCATGGCCCGTTCTTGATGGTCGCTGTCTCTTTGGAGCTGTTGGGTACACTTCCCAGACGGGGCGGCCGGGCATAGGCGCTCCTCACTTCCCAGACGGGGCGGCCGGGCAGAGGCGCACCTCACTTCCCAGATGGGGTGGCGGCCGGGCAGAGGCACTCCTCACCTCCCAGACGGGGTGGCGGCCGGGCAGAGGCGCACCTCACTTCCCAGATGGGGTGGTGGCTGGGCAGAGGCGCTCCTCACCTCCCAGACAGGGTGGCGGCCGGGCAGAGGCGCACCTCACATCCCAGATGATGGGCGGCCGGGCAGAGGCACTCCCCACCTCCCAGACGGGGCCGCCGGGCAGAGGCATTCCCCACCTCCCAGATGGGGCCGCCGGGCAGAGGCGCTCCTCACCTCCCAGACGGGGCGGCCGGGCAGAGACGCCCCTCACCTCCCAGACAGGGCAGGTGGGAGAGGCGCCCACTTCCCAGACAGGGTGGCCGGGCAGACGCGCTCCTCACCTCTCAGACGGGGCGGCCGGGCAGAGGCGCTCCTCACCTCCCAGACAGGGCGGCCAGGAAGAGGCGCTCCTCGCCTCCCAGATGGGGCGGCCGGGCAGAGGCGCTCCTCGCCTCCCAGACGGGGCGGCTGGGAAGAGGCGCTCCTCGCCTCCCAGACAGGGCGGCTGGGAAGAGGCGCTCCTCGCCTCCCAGACGGGGCGGCCGGGCAGAGGCACTCCTCACCTCCCAGACGGGGCGGCCGGGCAGAGGCGCTCCTCACCTCCCAGACGATGGGCAGCCGGGCAGAGACGCTCTTCACTTCCCAGACGGGGTGGCGGCCGGGCAGAGGCGCTCCTCACTTCCCAGATGGGGCGGCCAGGCAGAGGCGCTCCTCGCTTCCCAGACGGGGTGGCCAGGCAGAGGCGCTCCTCACTTCCCAGACGGGGCGGCCAGGTAGAGGTGCTCCTCACTTCCCAGACAGGGCGGCCAGGCAGAGACGCTCCTCACCTCCCAGACGGGGTGGCGGCCAGGCAGAGGCGCTCCTCACTTCCCAGACGGGGTGGCCGGGCATAGGTGCTCCTCACATCCCAGACTGGGCGGCCAGGCAGAGGCGCTCCTCACATTCCAGACGATGGGCGGCATGGCTACTTTTAACTGCTTACATTAAGCTACAAGAGGGAAAAAATAACTTAAAGATGGAATTTATAATAAAAAGGAAAGCAAATTGAAAAGATTTGGAAAACTCTCAGCCTCGCCATGTAGTAGAGAATGGAAGAGTATTTTCAGCAGAGGAAACCAAGAGTGTAGCCCAGTGACTGTTTGCCAAAGAAATTAGCATATCTAGAAGGGAGCCAGGTGCTATTCCTCAAGACAATGGAAGACCCCCAGAGGCATTTCAGAGGACTTTGAGGCTGCCCCTCCCATCACAGACCCAGAAGCCTGCGAAGGAAGAATGGCTTCAGGGGATGGGCCTGAGGCACCCTCTACAGGCTTGCCGCCCAGGGCTGCCTCAAGACTCTTCTGCTCCCCACACTCTGGCACAGTGCTTCTTGGCACCCCCAGCCATGGCTCAAGCAGCCCCACGTGCAGATCGACCCACTACCCAAAAAGATACAAGTTTTAAGCCTTGGCAGCATCCACATGGTGCTAATTCTTCAGGCGTTCAGAAAGCAAGAGCTGCGGAGCCTTGGCAGCCTCCATGCAGATTTGAAAGAATGTCACTGAAAGCCTGGGGGCCCAGGCAATGACTTGTCAGAGGCAGAGCCACTGCACAGAACCCTCACTAGAGCAATGCTGAGCAGAAGTGTGGGGTCAGAGCTGCCACAGAGAGTCCTCATCAGGGCAATGTCTAGTGGAGCTGTGGAAGTGAGGCTACCACAGAGAGACCCCACTAGGGTCATGTCTGGTAGAGCCATGGGACTAGGACTCCCATGATGACCCCAGAACTGTGGAGTCACTGGCAGCATAAAATGTCCACCTGGGAATGCTTCAGGCACCAGACCTCAACCTGGAGCAGCCACAGGGGCTGTACCTAGCAAAGCAATAGGGGTGGGGTTGCCTGAGGCCCCAGTGTGTCCAGGAGGTAACACGTGGAATCAAAAGAGTTTATTTCCCAGCTTTAAGATTTAATGTCTGCCCTGCTGGGTTTCAGAGTTGCTTGGGGCCCGTTACTTCTTTCTTTTTGCCTATTCTCCCTTTTATGTCTGTACCATCAATGTGTCTTGAAAGTAGACAGCTTGTTTTGATTTCACAGGCTCATAGATGAGCCTCTAGACTTTGTATTTTTGAGTTGGCGATGGAATAAGTTAAGACTTTGGGGCCATGGGGATGGAAGAAATTTATTTATATGTGAGAAAGACATGAGTTTGGGGGGCCAGGAATAAAATGCTATGATTTGAATGACTATCCCCTCTAAAGCTCATGTTGAAACTTAATCTCCAATGTGGCAGTATTGAGAAGTGGGGACTTTAGGAGGTGATTAGGTCATGAGGGCTCTGCCCTCATAAATGGATTAATCCATTAATGGATTAATGGATTATCACAGGAGTGGGACTGTTGGCTTTTTTTTTTCTTTTTCTTTTGGTGGGGGGAACTGATGGCTTTATAAGAAGAGGAAGAGAGACCTTCACTAGCATGCTTGGCCCCTTCAGCATATGATGCCTTGCACTGCCTTGGGACCCCGCAGAGTCCTCTCCAGCAGGAGCAGGAGTGTCTTCACCAGATGTGGCCCCTTGGCCTTGGACTTCTCAGCCCCATAACTGTAAGAAAAAAATTCCCTTTTTTCATAAATTACCCAGTTTCAGGTATTCTGTTATAAGCAACATAAAATGGACTAAGACATATACAGATCCATTAGGGAGGCAGACCCAGGCCTTTTCCTCCTCTGATAACAGGTCATAGGAAATGGAAGCCATGAAGTATGGACTGAAGGAGAGACACAACAGTGGTAAGAGCAGATACCATGGGAGTCTGAGCCACCTGCTAGTGTAGTTTTCTCTTGCTTTCCAAACATGCTTGGGATACACATAGGGAGCAAGATGGTGGAATAGAAGTCTGCATCAATTGTCCCCCCTTGCAAGGACACCAAATTAACAACTACACAAAAAGAGCACCTTCATGTGAACCAAAAATCAGATAAGCACTCACAGTATCTGTGAATCCTCATAGTTTTAATTTCATATCACTGAAAGAGGCACTAAAGACACACAAAAAAGTAAAGATATTCCATGTTCACAGATTGGAAGAATCAATATTGTTAAAATGTTTATACCACCCAAAGCAATCTACAGATTTAAAGCAATCCCCATCAAAATACCAATGACATTCTTCACAGAAATAGAAAAACAATCCTAAAACTTATATGGAACAACAAAAGACCCAGAATAGCCAAAGCTATTCTAAGCAAAAAGAACAAAACTGGATGAATCATATTACCTGACTTCAAATTATACTACAGAGCTGTAGTAACCAAAACAGTATGATACTGGCATTAAAACAGAAACATAGACCAATGAAGTAGAATAGAGAACCCAGAAACGAATCCACACACCTACAAGGAACTCATTGACAAAGGTACCAAGAACATATACTGGAGGAAAAGACAGTGTCTTCAATAAATGGTGCTGGGAAAACTGGATATCCAGCTTAAATCATTTATATCCAAAAGACAAGCAATAACAAATGCTGATGAGGATGTGGAGAAAAGGGAACTCTTGTACACTGTTGGTGAGAATATAAATTAGTACAACCCCTATAGAGAACAGTTTGAAGGTTCCTCAGAAAACTAAAACTAGAGCTACCATATGATCCAGCAATCCCTCTGCTGGCTATATACCTAAAAGAAAGGAAATCAGTACATTGAAGTAATATCTCTGCACTCCCATGCTTGTTGCAGCACTTTTCACAATAGCTTAGATTTGGAAGCAACAGATGAATGGATAAAGAAAATGTGGTACTTATACACAGTGGAGTATTATTCAGCCATAAAAAATAATGAGATTGACTGGGCACAGTGGCTCACACCTGTAATCCCAGCACTCTGGGAGGCCGAGGCCAGTGGATCACCTGAGGTCGGGAGTTTGAGACCAGCCTGACCAACATGGAGAAACCCCGTCTCTACTAAAAAAAAAATACAAAAAAAATTGGCCAGGTGTGGTGGTGCATGCCTGTAATCCCAGCTACTCGGGCAGGAGAATTCCTTGAACTCGGGAGGTGGAGGTTGCGGTGAGCCGAGATTGCGCCATTGCACTCCAGCCTGGGCAACAAGAGTGAAACTCTCTCTCAAAAAAAAAAAAAAAAGAGATCCTGTCATTTGCAACAACATGGATGGAACGGGAGGTCATTATGCTAAGTAAAATAAGCCAGGCACAGAAAGACAAACATCACATGTTCTTACTTATTTGTGGGAGCTAAAAATCAGAACAATTGAACACATGTAAATAGAGAGTAGATACTCTTCCCAGAGGCTGGGAAGGGTAGTTGGGGGTTGGGGGAAGGTGAAGATGGTTAATGGGTATATAAAACATAGAAAGAATGAATAAGTCCTAGTATATGATAGCACTACAGGGTGACTATAGCCAATAATAATTTAATTGTACATTTAAAAATAACTAAAAATATATAGTTTGATTGTAACACAAAGGATAAATGCTAGAAGGGATAGATATCTCATTTTCCATAATGTGACTATTATGCATTGCATGCCTGTATCAAAACAACTATGTACTCCATAAATATATACACCTACTATGTACCCGCAAAAATTAAACATTGAAAAACTCAATAAATATGCTTCTGCCTGGTTTCATATATTCCACTTCAGTTTTTTAATGAAAAAATGCTACGTATGTCCAAGCTTGTGGCTTGGTAGATCATTTAATACCCAGCTCATAACGGACCTTTACAAAAGCAGTAAGAGTAGATGCTAAATTTTATTGAATGCTGTTACATGATCTATAAAGATAAGCGTGTGATTTTTTTGCTCTATTAATATCACATCATAGTAATAAATTTCTGCACACTAAACTATCCTTCCATTCTTAGTATAAACCCCACTTGGCGACAGCAATTTATTTATTTATTTATTTATTTTTGAGACAGAGTCTTCTTGCTCTGTTACCCAGGCTGGAGTGCAGTGGCGCCATCTCAGCTCACTGCAACCTCCACCTCCTTGGTTCAAGTGATTCTCTTGCCTCAGCCTCCTGAGTAGCTAGCTAGGATTACAGGCACGCGCCACCATGCCTGGCTAATTTTTGTTTTTAGTAGAGATGGGGTTTGGCCAGGCTGGTCTCGAACTCCTGACCTCAGGTGATCCACCTGCCTTGGCCTCCCAAAGTGCTGGGATTACAGGCGTGAGCCACCGGGGCTGGCCAAATAATTTTTTTTTTAATATGCTGCTGAATTTTGTTTGCAAATATTTTATTTAGGATTTTTACATTGATATTAATGGGTGAGATTTGTTTGCAGTTTTATTTTGTGTGTTATTTTTGCTAGATTTTATTTCAGTATTATAGCTTAATAGAATTCTATTTCCTTCTTTGTCTATGCTCTGGAACTCTAAAAGCATTAGAATTATCCATTCCTTAAATATTTGCTGGAACTGCTGTGTGAAACTTTACCATCACCTACCAGTTCTGCTGAGTTTCTCTGGGTCAACTCATGCCTTGAGCAGGAAAGCTTTTCTTAACAGACCAAACCACCAGCAGATATGCCCTTTAGTTCAGTGTTTCTCAGAGTGTGGCCTGAAATCACCTGGAATGCTAGTTTAAAAAGCCCTTTAACCTTTTAAATTATAATTTCTTGGTGGGGGGGTCAAGTTTTCATTTTTCACGTGCTCTCCAGGTAATTCTCCTGTACACTCTAGTTTGAATCTTCCTTATTAGTAAGAAGCCTCCAATTTCTCCATGTTAAAACAAAAAACTTGGCCAGCCGTGGTGGCTCACCCCTGTAATCCCAGCACTTTGGGAGGCCGAGGCAGCCGGATCACTTGAGGTCAGGAGTCCAGCCTGGCCAACATTGAGAAACCCCGTGTCTACTAAAAATACAAAAATTAGCTGGGCTTGGTGGTGGGCGCCTGTAATCCCAGCTACTCGGGAGGCTGAGGCACAAGAATCACTTGAACCTGGAAGGTGGAGGTTGCAGTGAGCTGAGATTGCGCCACTGCACTCCAGCCTGAGCGACAGAGCAAGACTCCATCTAAAAAAAAAAAAAAACCAAGACAAGAGACTTTCATAGTCCATTCGGGTTGTTATAACAGAATACCACAGACTAGGTGACTTATAATCAACAGAAATTTATTTCTCACAGTTTTGGAGGCTGGATGTCCAAGATCACAGTGCCAGCAGATCAATATCTGGGGAGGGCCTGCTTTCTGGTTCCTAGACAGCTGTCTGCTTGCTGTGTCCTCACATGGCATGAGTGGCAAGTGAACTCTCTGGGGTCTCTTTTATAAGGGTACTATTCCCATTCATGGGGGCAGAGTCCTCATAACCTAATCATCTCCCAAAGGTTCCACCTCTTAATACCATCACATTGGGTGTTAGGATTTCAACATATGAATTCTGAGGGGACACAAACATTTAGTCTAAACAAAGACTATTCTGTCCCCAGGTCTGCCCTATTTTGCATAGGTGTGTTAAATAAAATTTATGGGAGGCCATTGATTTGGACTGAGCTCCTGCACTAGGCTCCAACATATCAACTTAAAATGGAATCACTCGTGCTAGGGTTCCACATCACCAAACTGAAACCTAAGCTGTTTACTTGTGTAAGATCTGACCTTCCAAAGAATCAGGAGAAAGATGATAGCCCAAACCCACTAAGCCAACATGATTCCCTATAAGGAAAGTAACTGAAATAACCAACTCTCTGTCCCTTGTTTCTGTTTTCTTCAACCTTTTCTGCCTATAAAGCCCACCCACTCTTCTCAGCTCATTAGAGCTTTTTTCTATTTTGTAGACTGGATGCTGCCCAGTTCATGAATCACTGATAAAAGCCAATTCATCTTTAAAAACTCAATTTGCTGAAATTTTGTTCTTTGACAGGTGCCTGTGAGCCAGGTAAAGCCTGTTTTCCTTCTCTTGCCCATCTATTGATGGCCTCAAGGAAAATTATATACCCAGTGATTCCCTTCTCTTTTCCTAGAATCATCCTCTGAGGTCCAATTTTCCCCCTTTACCAGTGGTGTCTGTTTGGTGGGAAAAGCTTTATAACAGTGATCAGAACTTCACTGAGGGTCAGAGATGGATAGGGTAACCAACCATCCTGGTTTGCCCAGGACTTTCCTGATTTAGTAGAGAAAGCCCTGTGTCCCAGGAAACCCCTGGGTCCTAGGCAAAGTAGGACAGTTTGTCACCCTATATCCTGTGTCAGACCTGGTATAATCATGCAGTCCATCAATCTTTCACCACACTTAGCTGTCCAAGGTTATTTCTGGGAAATCTGGCTGGATGAGTTGGAAAGAACACCCTTCTACCACCAGCACCACCATCCTAAACTACATTTAACACTCTAAATTCTGGGCTTCATTCCAGACCTATTGTGTCTGAATCTTGTTAAAACAAGATTCGAATACACATTAAAATTTGAGAAGCACTGCCCCAGGGCATTTGTTCTCAACCTTGGCTGCACAGTGGAATCATCTGGGGAGTTTTTTAAAAAAATAATGATATCTGGGTCTTGCTTCCAGTGATTCTGATTCAGATGGTCTGGTTCAGCTTGGGTATCTGGATTTTTTTTAAAACTCACCAAGTGATTCTAATGTGCATCCAAGGTTGAGAACCACTGCTCTAGACTAGAGACTAGAATAAAACTCCAGCCTGGGCAATGGAGCAAGACCCTGCCCCTGTCCCTAAAAAAAAGAGAATAGAGTACCTTCAGTCCAGATGCTAGGGTATGCTTGGATGACTGTCCAAATCTAACAGTCTTGCACAATATTGATTTCCTCCCCTTCTACCAGCCCTCTTAACCTTACAAGAGGATAAAGGCTAGCACTGTGCTTGGCCAACCCTTCTTCCCTTCTTGTCTAATATGCTGTTATTGTATACTAAACTATACTATACTATACTGTACTGTACTGTACTATACTATACTATACTGTTCTGTTACAGTCTACCAGCCACGAAGTCCTTCTTTTTTTTTTTTATGATTACAACAGTAATCATGCCCTGCCCAAGTCCTATTATATGTTAGCTTTTATTGTGCTCTAATTGTTTGGTCTCTTTTTTTTTTTTTTCTTTGAGACAGAGTCTCACTCTGTCACCCAGGCTGGAGTGCAATGGCACAATATCGACTCATTGCAACCTCTGCCTCCCGGGTTCAAGTGATTCTTGTGCCTCAGCCTCCCAAGTAGCTGGAATTACAGGCGTGTGCCACCACGCCCGGCTAATTTTTGTATTTTTAGTAGAGACAGGGTTTCGCCATGTTGGCCAGGCTGATCTGGAACTCCTGACCTCAAGTGATCCACCCGCCTCGGCCTCCCAAAGTGCTGGGATTACAGGTGTGAGCCACAGCACTGGGCTTGTTTGATGTTTATTCATCAATGTTCTTTTGGTGACAGGTGACCAAAGCCTAACTTGATCTGGCTTAAATGGAAAGCCAATATATCAGCTCATATAAGAGAAAAGTGCAGGTGTACTGACTTCATTCAAGTATGGCTGGATCCAGGTACTCAGATGATGTCATTAGAAAGACACCTTTCTCTCCTTCACTTAATATTGATTTCCTCTGTGTAAGCTTCATTCTCAGGCAGGTTCTCTCCACTTGGTAGTGAAAATGGCCATTCTAAAGATGCGATAGGTTGAGAATTTTTAATTCTGTAGTACTTTGAAATCCTCACCAGATAATTATGTTTCACATTATGCCTGCGACCTCAGTCAGCCACATTTTAAATGCCACTTAAAATGTCAGCCACATGTTACAGAAACTGAGCCCCAGGAAGTGTAAAACCATAACAGAGAACAAAGACAAGCCCTGGAAAGCAAAAATGATGGGACATAAAGACCTCACTCTGATCTTTTATTAATGGATCTTTTAGAAATAGATTGTTACAAGTCCCAAAGCATTTTCACTCATTTATCAGACATTTACTCACTACCTACTATGTATCAAGTATGGTGCTGGGGGTTCAGATGAGTAAGACTTGATCCCTCTTTTCACAATCTCAGAAGGTAGCAGACAAGATAGGCACACTACCAACCATATTGCAACATAATGAGGGCTACTGTGCAAGTGTGGGCTGGGCAGGTGCTTGGTGGTGCAATATTTAGGAAAAATTGTGTTAAATGTTTTCTAAAGTCCCTTTTAGTTTGAAATTTCTGCAGTTTATTTCTCTTTCTGAAGTCCTCCTTTCTACTGTAACAGGGGGATTTAGCTCTGTGGGGATGTGGGTGGACTCCAGCTAAACCTACTTACATATCACCTTAGAAGTTTTTTCTCACAGTAAAAGCCGTTTCCAGGGCCACTGTTTAAAATTACTTATGTATGCTCCAGAAGAAAATCACTTAGAATGACAGAAGCAAAGGCTCGTGACTTGTAGAGAGAATGGAAAGTAGGTGTGTTCAATGAAAATGTTAAAAGAGCTGCAGAAAGAGAAAGACCAACTGCACAAGAAGAATTTCATTTGAATAGCCCAAGCTAAAATTTACAATGCAAATAGATGCTAAGACAAGGAAAGGACCTTAATTTTATTTTGGTCTTTACGTGGAAACCCATGGAAGTTTTGTGCTAAGCCTTAGGTATTGTAACACATCAAAATTTGAAGTGTCTCTGTTTCTTAATCTCTTGTATGTGGCCTTTTCTGTTCTTCCCATTAGCTGTTAGAAAGCTATTAGTCCTGCAGAGAGGAGATCTCTGCATAATAGTGGCCACCATTCATGGAACGCTTAACATAGGCCACTGTGCCTTTCATCCTCACATTTAAAAATACTTGACTCATTTAATCCTCATTCTATGATTGGTAGGCAGGTAGTAACATTATTATGCCCATTTTTAAGGTGTAAAAAGAGGAACTCAGAGAAGCTGAATTTGCCCAAAGTCCCAGAGCTAATAAGAGGCACAGATAAAAATACAGAGATTTCTGACACTAGAGCCCATCAAAAGATTAGATAGTAGATGAAGTAGATATGTAGACAGATGGATGAACAAACAGATGCACAGACAGATAGATGATGTTCATGAGGAAGAGAGTCTCTACTCTTAGCTCTTAGTGGTTAACGAGAATCAGACTTATTTAGGGAGGTGGTCAAGTTGGTTACAAGTTGAAACCTGGAATTCTCACACGGTTGCCCTGGTTCCCAGAGCTCAGAGCTGCCACAAAGAAGCCCCATTAAAGCCCAGAGTTTAGCCTGGCTGGTGACCCTTCCTCTTTCAGCTTCTACTTCCCAGAGGAATTTCTAAGGCTCTTGAGGCAATGGATAATCCTATTTGCCAAACCTTTTGAATGATAATCACCTGGGGTAACTTTTAAAATTCAGAGTGCATGTTGAAATGATTACATGTTGAAATGATAATACTGTAGTTATACTGAGTTAAATAAAATATTAAAATTTAACCTGTTTCTTTTTACTTTTTGAAATGTGGCTGCCAGAAAACTGAAAACTACATATGTGGCTTGCATTATATTTTATTGGAAAGAGGTGCTCTATAGAATATGCTAACTTAGAAGGTTAGTTTTAAAGGTACTAAAAGTGTCACTGGGATAGGCAGGGAAAAGAGATGGGACAGGAGTTCAGTGTGAAGCTGTCTTCACAGGCAGAATTAAGAATAATTCAGGACAGAAATGTAGTTATAATTAAGCATTAATCAGGCTGCACTTTGGCCCATTTCCTTGCAACCGAAAGTCATGTAGCACTAGATACTGACCATTTTCATCTCCACTGTTCTTATAGATAGGATTTCTGACATTAGAATCATAAGGCTTTTGTTTAAGAATTACTTAAGGCCAGGCGCAATGGCTCGCGCCTGTAATCCCAGCACTTTGGGAGGCTGAGGCGGGCGGATCACTTGAGGTCAGGAATTCGAGACTAGCCTGGCCAACATGGTAAAACCCCATCTCTACAAACAATATAAAAATTAGCCGGTCGTGGTGGTGCACGCCTGTAATTCCAGCTACTCGGGAGGCTGAGGGAGGAGAATTGCTTGAACCCGGGAGGCAGAGGTTGCAGTGAGCCGAGATTGCGCCCCACTGCACTCCAGCCTGGGTGACAGAGCGAGACTCTGTCTCAAAACAATAATAATAATAATAATTGCTTAGTGTGTTTTTCAGATTCTGAATTCCATTAGGACAACTGATGCCAACCAGTTTGAAGACCCCCACAGAGGAACCGAATCAGCATGAGAATACAGCTGTTTCTTCTCCCTGTCCCATGACTTCACCCTGCACTCTTCAACCCATCAACAATTCAACACTTCGGCCTCCTCCAACACCCTTGAAATCCCTAGCCCCAAACTCCTCAAAGATATGAATTTGAGGTTCCTTTCCATCTCCTCATTTGGTGACCCTGCGATTAAACCTCTTTCTCTGCTGCAACCCAGTGTCACAGCCTATTGATTTGTCCCTCACATTGGGCAACAAACCTATTACGGTTACAAGTGAGGTTTCTTTTTCTTCCCCATCGTTTCCTACTCCTTCAACTTCCTTAAAGCAAAAAGGGCAATTTATTCCTGGGTGTTTCATAAAACACAAGGGCAGGATAAAGCGGGAAAGAAGTTAGGGCTAGAATGTTCTCTGTCCCTTGTTTCTGCCTCTTTCTTTTTCCATCTGCTCCATTTTTTTTTTTTTTTTTTTTGAGACGGAGTCTCACTCTATTGCCCAGGCTGGAGTGCAATGGCACAATCTCGGCTCACTGCAACCTCTGCCTCCTAGGTTCAGGTGATTCTCCTGCCTCAGCCTCCCGAGTAGCTGAGATTACAGGCATGTGCTGCCACACCTGGCTAATTTTTTTTTTTTTTTTAGTAGAGATGGGGTTTCATCATGTTGGCCAGGCTGGTCTCGAACTCCTGACCTCAACCCTCCCAAAGTGCTGGGATTACATGCATGAGCCACTGCATCCAGCCTGCTCCATTTTCTTTCTTACAGCAACCCTGTCATCCCTGTTTCCTAGTCTATATGACAGAAAATGGCCTCCACCAAAGGCCCACAAATTTAGATTTCCTTAGTTAGATAGAAGAGCTAAAGTGAGTTTAAGTGTTGAGTCTCTATAGACAATACCAAAAATGAAAAAAATAATAAAAGCCACAATTTCCAGAGAAGGATTGTGATTGGTACAGCTTGCATCTAATCCCTTTCCTGGATTCATCAACTGTCCCCAGGGTGCCATGGGCACACTGTACTAAGTTAGTAGTTCTTAGGGTAATAACCTCATTACCAAAGTGGGAGGGGCAGGGGTGATTCCCAGAAAACCAGGGAGGGAGAAGGGAATAGGAACACACGAAGCAGATGAGCACATAATTGGCACCTATGCCCGCACATAGTGCTGGCTGTGGGAACCAGCACAGATGGTCCAAAGAAGCTCTGTCAGTGCTCTGTAACTGCAAGTGTTTGTTATGGATTGAATTGTGCCCCCACTCCCAAATTCATACGGTGAAGCCCTAATCCTCAATGTGACTGTATTTGGAGATAGGGCCTTTTAGGGAAGTAATTAAGGTTAAATGAGGTCATAAGGGTGGGGCCCTAATCCCACAGGACGTGTGCCTTATGTGAAAAGGAAGAGAAACCAGAGTGCTCTCTCTCACTCTCTCTGTCTCTCTCTCTGACTCTCTGTCTCTCTCTTTGTCTCTCTCTTTCTCTTCATGCACACAGAGGAAAGGCCAGGTGAGGACATTACAAGAAGGGCCGCTATCTACCAGCCAGAAAGAGAGGCGTCACTAGAAACCAATCCTGATGGCACCTTGATCTTGAACTTGTAGCCTTCAGAACTGTGAGAAAATAAATTTCTGTTGTTTAAGCTACCCAGTCTGTGGTATTTTATTATGGCAACCCAAGCTGACTAATACAGTGTTGTTATTAAATTCGAGCTTACTGCCTGTCTTTCCCTAAGCTCTGGTGTGATTTCTATGAAATTAGTAACAGGCTTTCATGAAGTGCCTTTTACAGAAAAAAAATAGGAGATGATCCTCTGGATCTAGAGCTAGGCAGAGTCTTAGACTTGATACCAAAAGCATAAGCTATAAAAGGAAACATTGATAAACTGCACCTCACTGAAATTAAAAAAACTTTTGTTCTGTGAAAGCCCAAGTGAAGAGAATAAAAAAACAAGTTACAGCCTGGGAGAAAATATTTGCGAACCACATATTTGACAAAGGACTACCATCTAGAACATCTTTTTTAACAACTCTCAAACCCAACAGTAAGAGAACAAACAATTCAACTGGAAAGTAGGCAAAAGACATGAAGAGACACTTCACTGAAGAGGATATATAGATGGCAAATAGGCACATAAAAAGACGTTGAACATGATTAGCCGTTAGAGAAATACAAATTAACACACACTGAGATATCACTACACATATATCGGACTGGATACAAATTAAAAAGACTGACAACACCAAATGCTGGGGAGGATGCGGAGAAACTAGATCACTCATAGATTACTGGTGGGAATACAAAAATGATATAGCCACTTTGGAAAACAGTTTGTCAGTTTCTTTAAACACTAAATATACAACTGCCATACAACCCAGTAATTGTATTCCGGAACACTTATCCCAAAGAAATGAAGACTCATGTCCAAACAAAACTCACAAATGTTCTTAGAAGCATTATCTGTAACAGCCTAAAACTAGAATCAGCCCAGCTGTTCTTCAACAGATGAATGGTTAAACAAACAATGCCACACCATGGAATTCTATGCTGTGTAGTGTTTTATTACTACTTAACAATAAAAAGGATCAAACTATTGATACTCACAACAACCTGGATCAATCTCCAGAGAATTATGCAGAATGAAAAGAAGCCAAACCCAAAAGGTTTGTGTGATCCCATTTATGTAACATTTTTTGAAATGACAACATTTTCAAAACATAGATTAGTGGTTGCAGGTGGTTGGGGAATGGGGGTGAGAGGGAGGTGGGTATAATTATAAAAGGGCAAGAGGAGGGATCATTATAGTGATGGAAATGGTCTGTATCTTGACTGTGATGGATAATGATGTGGATACATGAGCCTACGCAAGTGATAAAATTGTTTAGGGCCGGGCGCAGTGGCTCACGCCTGTAATCCCAGCACTTTGGGAGGCCAAGGCAGGTGGATCACCTGAGGTCAGGAGTTCGAGACCAGCCTGACCAACATGGTAAAACCCTGTCTCTACTAAAAATACAATATTAGCTGGGTGTGGTGGCACATGCCTGCAATCCCAGCTACTTGGGAGGCTGAGGAAGGAGAATCATTTGAATCCAGGAGGCAGAGGTTGCAGTGAGCTGAGATCGCGCCATTGCACTCCAGCCTGGGCAACAAGAGCGAAACTCCATCTCAAACATAAATAAATAAATAAAATAAAAATAGTTTAGAACTTACACACACAACACACAAACATACATACACAGATACACATACATGAGTACAAGTAAAACTAGAGAAATCTGAAAAGGTTCAGGGTATTGTATCAATATCAATATCCTAATTGTTGTGCCAGGTGCAGTGGCTCATGCCTGTAATCCCAGCACTTTGGGCTGAGACAGGAGGATTGCTTGAGGCCAGGAGTTTGAGACTAGCCTGGGCAATATAGTGAGACCCGGTCTCTAAAAAAATTTTTTTTAAACTTAGCTGGGTATGGTGGTGCATACCTGTAGTCTCAGCTACTTGGGATGCTTGAGGCCAGGAGTTGGAGGCTGCAGTGAGCTATGATTGTACCACTGCACTCCAGCCTGGATAACAGAGCAAGGCCCTAACTCTTGAAAAAAGAAAATCCTAGTTGTGATATGACAGTATAGTTTGCCAAAATGTTAACATTGGAGGGAAACTGAACAAAATGTATAAGGATCGCTCTATATTATTTCTTACAACTGTTATTGGCAGCAAATCCGTATGGGTCTGCAGCAACCTCAATTCTTGCCTCCTCAGAAGAAAGAATTTGACTCAGGGACATAGGCAAAAGGAGAGACCAAGGCAAGTTTTAGAGCAGGAGTGAAAAAAGCTTTAGAGTAGGAACAAAAGGAAGGAAAGAACACTTGAAAGAGGACCAAGCGGATGACTTGAAAGACAAGTGCGTGCTTTGACCTTTTGACTTGGGGCTTTATATGTTGGCATACTTCCAGGGTCTTGCATCCCTTCTCCCCTGATTCTTCCCAGCACTTGGGAGAGGAGCATGCACCGTGTGTTTACTGGAGTTGTATGCATGCTCACTTGAGGCATTATTCCCTTACCAGCCAAATGTCCCCAGGAAGTCATATATACTAGTTAAACTCTGCCATTTTGCCATTTTGTGTGCATGCTTGAGCCCATTCGCCCAGCTTCTGAGATCTTATTGGGACACTACTGATCACCAGTTTCAGGTTTTTCCTCTCTGTAGGGAGACTGCCTTTCCCTGGCACTGGTTGCAACCAATTATTATTTTAGAGAGACAGTTCACAACTGCCTGACCCTCACCTGATGGTCACCTGACATTCCTGGTTGGGAAGGCCCTCTCCTGCCTTGTTTATGTCTGACTAGCTAGCTACATAACACAACTACATGTGAATCCACAATTATCTCAATAAAAACATCAATTAAAAATGTGGATTACTTATTGTGGGATAAGGCAAAGGATCTGAAAGCTATTACAGTGCTGTGTAAGGAACTTTAAAGTCTCATTCCCCAAACAAAATTGTATTGTTTCTTCCTCTGTACTTCCACTATAGTGCTTATCACATTGTTTCCTTTCTTTCTTTCTTTCTTTTTTTTTTTCTGAGATGGAGTCTTGCTCTGTTGCCCAGGCTGGAGTGCAGTGGTGCAGTCTCTCTCGGCTCACTGCAACCTCTGCCTCCCAGCGGTTCAAGCGATTCTCCTGCCTCAGCCTCCCGAGTAGCTGGGATCACAAGCACCCACCACCATGCCCAGCTAATTTTTGTATTTTTAGTAGAGACGGGGTTTTGCCATGTTGGCCAGGCTGGTCTTAAACTCCTGACCTCAGGTGATCCGCCTACCTCGGCCTCCCAAAGTGTTGGGATTACAGGCGTGAGCCACCGCGCCCAGCCTATCACATTTTCTAATTGTAGACTGTCTCTCTGACCACACTGAGCTAATTAAGGTAGGGGCCATGATTTATTCTTTATAGCCTTAGTGCCAGTTCCATGTGAGCCTCAGTATGCTTTGGCCAAATTAAATCTTTCTGCTCTATGTACATCATACAGTTTGGCATATAATAAATCTTCAATAAATTTTGTTGGCTTGAACTAGGTTGTAGCATAGTGTTGCCAGTGGCATGTGAACCAGAGCAACCCCATCTTAAATAGGGGCTGGGTAAAACGAGGCTGAGACCTACTGGGCCACATTCCCAGATGGGTAAGGCATTCTAAGTCTCAGGATGAGATAGGAGGTCAGCAAAAGATATGTGTCATCAAGACCTTGCTGATAAAACAAGTTGCAGTAAAGAAGCCAGCTAAAATCCACCAAAACCAAGATGGCAACGAGAGTGACCTCTGGTCGTCCTCACTGCTACACTCCCACCAGCACCATTCCAGTTTACAAATGCCATGGCAACATCAGGAAGTTACCCCATATTGTCTAAAAAGGGGAGGCATGAATAATCCACCCCTAGTTTAGCATATATCAAGAAATAACCATAAAAAATGGGCAACCAGCAGACCTTGCGGCTGCTCTATGGAGTAGCCATTCTTTTACTCCTCTCCTTTCTTAATAAACTCGCTTTCACTTTACTGTATGGATTCAGCCTGAATTCTTTCTTGCACGAGATTTAAGAACCCTCTCTTGGGATCTGGATCGGGACCCCTTTCCTGTAACAATTCGATCTCAGAAATGTTAAAAACTTAAAAACTTGAGGTCATTGTGCCCCTTTGACCCAAGGAATGACAGTAATGAAACAAAGTGACATTGCAGTCTGAAAAGCTGCCTTTTTGTCCTGGGAGATGCTGACTAGTTTCCTGAATTGGCTATTGTATTGCCAAAAAAAAAAAAAAAAAAATTTCCTCAAGTATAGGGGGCAACTACTGGAGAAGGGGGCATGTCTGAAGTGAGTGAGTTACACCATGAGAACAAGAAAAATCTGGAGTATTTTCTTAGTTAACATTACCCACTAAAACCAAAGGGTGGGAGGATTATGCGTTCCTGCTGGCTGATGCTGCTGACAGCACACTGTTTGGACAGAATCCCAGGCACTGCTAGCAGAAGCAGAATTTCTCTCACACAAAAACATGGGGGGAAGGGGCAGAGATTCAACCACAGCATTTAGCTATGGAAAATGGAAAACGAAAAATGTCTCTTTAAATGCTAGTGCGGTCACTCCCATTGTCTTTCCAAATTCAGGCCTCCTTAGGGACTTTGCTCAAGTCTTCAAGATAGTTCTTGTCGCTAGTTATGACCAAAATAAAATCACCTCCTTCTATGGGATGATTTGGTAGTTGCTCCCTGAAACGGCCTCTGGCCCCTTCAAAAAAATTCACCTCAGTGGCCAGCAGCAGATGCTTGAAATTCCTCTTTGGCAAAAGGAATTCCCCCTTTCAGATTTCACTTTTTTAAATGCAAATAATGTCAGAGTGGGGGTGCCACTTACTGTAATGTAAATCAGTTTTTCAGAGATTATCAATGGATTCTCACAGGAACAAATATAATACAAAATGGAAACTGTATGAATAAAGGACTGCATTAAGGACAGTGACCTCTATAGCCTATTGATAGAGAATAATTTCATTTGGACACGTACTTTCTGGCATTTGTGGAGCAACGCTGATGAAGTGCAATAATGTAAAGGTAAAGTACAATTCGGCACCTACCATGTTTCAGGCACTGAATGAGGTACTGGAGATACAAAGAAATGGTTTCTCACAATAAAGGGCAAGGGACAAAATACGTGAAGGACAATTACAATATGAATGCTAAGTGCTATGATAAAACTATGTATAAGGTGGGACATCTAATGGGGGCTGGGATAGACAGTCAGGGAAGGCTTCTTGGAAGACTGACTGGTAAGTCAGTCCTGAAAGATAAGTATGCATGTCTCGGGGGAAATAGATGGGGAGGTCAGGCATCTCAAATAGCAGAAACTGTGTCAGCAAAGACAAAGAAGTGGGAAAAATCACACTAGGCAGCCATGGAGGTGAACATGCTCCTAAGATCTCCCTTCAAGAAAACCTGCTATAGGAAGTGTAGTTGGTCAACAGCTTCCAGATACCTCACTTTCAGGATCTGCCATTGCATTCATGCTGACGCCAAATTTTTTCTGCTTTACTCCCAGCCAATGACGTAGCATGGCAGGAGTGTCACTGGAAAAGGGGTCTTGCCCCAAACCCCATGAGGTCTTGGATCTCACACAGGAAAGAATTCAGGGTGAGTCGCAGAGTATAGTGAAGTTAAGATAGTTTATTAGAGATTACTCTGTTACAGAGTAGGGCATCCTCAGAAAGCAAGAGGAGAAACTCCCCCATCTTAAGCATGGTACTTGCTTATATAGGCTGTTAAGAATAGTGTACTTTATTACAAAAGCTTGCGATCAGCTTGTCCTAGGCTATTAGTATCATTATTTTCCTATGTCACTATTGATTTCAACAAGAATTTCCAAGTGTACTATTATCTTCAAAACAAAACCTATTCTTAAACTAAGAATGCTTTCTGTTCTTGTTTTTGAGACGGAGTCTCACTCTGTTGCCCAGGCTGGAGTGCAGTGGCCTGATCATGGCTCACTGCAACCTCTGCCTCTGGGTTCAAGCGATTCTCCTGCCTCAGCCTCCCAAGTAGCTGGGATTACAGGTGCCTGCCACCACACCTGGCTAATTTTTGTATTTTTAGTAGAGACAGGGTTTCGCCATGTTGGCCTGGATGGTCTCGAACTCCTGACCTCAGGTGATCCGGCCGCTCGGCTCCCCAAAGCGCTGGGATTACAGGCGTGAGCCACTGTGCCTGCCCGGCTGCTTTTTGTTCTTAAAATATTTGGACATTTGCATAAGCTCTGGTTCTTTATTTAGTCAGCATCATTAACTCATTCCCTTGACCATAAACATCTTGTGACCAAGAGTGTCCAATTCCCTGGGAATGTAGCCCAGCAGGTTTGGCTTTATCCCACCTGTTTTCAAGATGCAGTCACTCTGGTTAGGTTGCCTGTGACAGGAGTTCTAGAACTGAGCCATTTCTTGCTGATGAGGGATTCCCTAGTGGTCAATGTTTACCCTGGGGCTCTCGACCTGCCTGACAAAGACTTTCTCAGAGAGCTGTACTGCAACCTAAGCTCCTCCTATCCAGTTCTTCCTTCTATCCTTTTCTTCTTTCACAGGTGTTAGAACTCTATCACAGTTTGAAGGCTCTGTCTGTCTATTCCTGCTCCCTCTGCCCTTTATCCTTTTGAGGTGTTTCCCTGAATAAACCTCATGTGCATCTACGTCTGTCATTGCCTCTGCTTTTCAGAGCCCTTGAATTGACACAGTGTTTAAGGAACTACCAGTAGTTTAGTGTTGTTGGAGGGTAAAGGGAAGAAGGGTGGGGCAGGAAGAGATGTTCATATCTAGTTTGGGACCCTAAAGGAACGACCTCATAAACTAAGCTAAAGAGAACAGACTTTATCACAGGCAGTGAGAAGCCACTGTAAGGTTTATGTGTAACCACCAACAGGTTCATCTTGCCCACTGCCCAGATAGAGCCAATTTATCAAGACAGAGGAACTGCAATAGAGAAAGAGTTTCATACATGTAGAGCTGGCTAAACAGAAGACTGGGTTTGTGTGTGTGTGTGTGTGTTTGTGTGTGTGTGTGTGTGTGTGTTTTGAGACAGAGTCTCACTTTGTTGCCCAGGCTGGAGTACAGTGGTGCAATCTCAGTTCACTGCAACCTCCGCCTTGACTGGGGTTTTATTATTACTCAAATCAGCCTCTCTGAACATTCAGAGGCTAGGGTTTTTTAAAGACAGTTTGGCAGGCAGGGGGTTAGGGAATGGGTACTGCTGATTGGTTGGAGGTGCAATCATAGAGGTATGGAAAATGGTCCTTGTGCACTGAGTCTGCTTCTGGGTGGGGGCCACAGGACCAGTTGAGTCTTGAGTCTCGGGTCTGAGTGGAGTCATCTGTTTGTCAGAAATGCAAAGGTCAGAAAAAATGTCTCAAAAGGCCAATCTTAGGTTCTATAATAGTGATGTTATTTATAGGAGTAATTGGGGGAGCTACAAATCTTATGAGCTCCAGAACAATGGCTGGTAATAGTTTAACCAGCCACAAGCTGATCACAAGCTAAGATGTAGATGCTATACCTACATCTTAGCAGAATTCAGGCCCCTCTCATAACCCTAAACTCGTGGCCTTTTATTAGTTTTATAAAGGCAGTTTAGTTTTGGGAAGGGCTATTATCATCTAAACTATAAATTTCTCCCAAAGTTAGCTTGGCCCATGCCCAAGAGTGACCAAGGGCAGTTTGGAGGTTAAAGGCAAGATGGAGTTGGTTAGGTTAGATGTCTTTCACTGACATAATTTTCTCATTGTTACAATTTTTGCAAAGGCAGTTTCATAAGCTGAAGAACAATAGGGTCATATTTGTATTTTACAAATATTCTGAGTATTGTGTGGCAGATGGTACAGAGGGACACAATGTTAGAAAAGTGAAGCTTTTATTAAAACTCTGAGGCCAGGTGCAGTGGCTCACACCTGTAATCCCAGCACTTTGGGAGGCTGAGGTGGATGGATCACGAGGTCAGGAGCTCAAGACCAGCCTGGCCAACATGGTGAAACCCTGTCTCTACTATAAATACAAAAATTAGCTGGGTGTGGTGGCGGGTGCCTGTAATCCCAGCTACTTGGGAGGCTGAGGCAGGAGAATTGCTTGAACTCAGGAGGCGGAGGTTGCAGTGAGCCAAGACTGCGCCACTGCACTCCAGACTGGGTAACAGAGCAAGACTCCATCTCGGAAAAAAAAAAAAAAAGAAAACTCTGAAGCACTCCACACTACAAACTGCAGATTGCCTCAATTGAAGAAGTAGCAATGGTATTGGAGGGAAGAAATTGATGGTGGAGGTATGTAGGCAATAATATGGCAAAAATTGGTGATGAATTGGTTGTAAAAACATGTCTTTTTTTGTTTGTTTGTTTGTTTGTGTTTGAGACTGAGTCTTGTTCTGTCACCCAGGCTGGAGTGCAGTGGCGCAATCTCAGCTCACTGCAACCTCCACCTCCCAGGTTCAAGTAATTCTCCTGCCTCAGCCTCCCAAGTAGCTGGGATTACAGGCACACACCACCATACCTTGCTAATTTTTGTATTTTTAGTAGAGACAGGGTTTTACCATGTTGGCCAGGCTGGTCTCAAACTCCTGACCTCAGGTGATCCACCCACCTTGTCCTCCCAAAGTGCTGAGATTACAGGCATGAGCCACCGTGCCTGGCCATAAAAACATGTTAAATTAAGTTTAAAGCTGCCTCCTAACATATTTTAAGTTCAGCCTAAACATTTCTCCATACACAGTGAACTGTAGCCTCACTGGATATATAAATATACTATAACCTACTCTGTGCCAATCACAGAGCTTTAGCCAATCACAGGCAGCCAACTGTTCAAACTGTGTTTAAATAAGGCAAACACTGAGCTGGAACCAATCCAGCTGTTTCTGTACCTTACTTCCATTTTCTGTACATTGCTTTCCTTTTTCTGTTCATAAATATTATCTGACAATGTGGTAGCTCCAGAGTCACACTGAACCTATTCTGGTTCTGGGGGCTGACTGATTCGTGAATTGTTCTTTGCTCAACTAAACTCTGTTACATTTCATTTGTCTAAAGTTTTTTTGTTTGTTCGTTTTGTTTTGAGACAGGGTCTCACTCTGTCGCCCAGACTGCAGTGCAGTGGCACGATCTCAGCTCACCACAACCTCTGCCTCCCAGGCTCAAGCAATTCTCCTGCCTTAGTCTCCTGAGTAGCTGGGATTACAGGCACATGCCACTACCGCCCGGCTAAGTTTTGTATTTTTAGTGGAGACGGGGTTTCACCATACTGGCCAGATTGGTCTTGAACTCCTGACCTCAAATGATCCACCCACCTTGGTCTCCCAAAGTTTGGGATTACAGGTGTGAGCCACTGTGCCTGGCCTAAAGTTTTTTTTTTTTTTTAAACACACATGAAGGGAGTGTATAAAAGGAACTAAATTGCCAGCATTATATAAAAAAGAGGGTAAATTCCTCTGTCAACCATGATGGAGCAACAAGTACAAGACTTGCCTTTCTAATGTAAACAACTAGAAACTGGACAAAATACATGAAACAACTTGTTCTAGACATTGAACACCATGCAGCATGGAATTGCAATATCTGAAAGAAAGGAACCAAATGAAGAGATACCTACTGACTGGGGGCACTTTCCAGAATGCAGTGTGAGAGGGGAAATCCAAGCATAGCACAGAAGTCTTGCTGAGTTGAAGAGATGAAGATTGGAGTTCAGGAAAGCTGAGATAGCTGGAATTTGGGAAGAAGACTACCAGAGAAGAGTGAGCTATGCAGAGAGAGCTAAAATGATCGGCTGACTTCCTTTGGCTGACTATAAATTAATGCATACATAATAGGGTAAGACCCCACAAGATTAGGCAAAGGATAACTACCACAGAAAGGAGTACCACCAAGGAGCTGTTAGCTGAACAATTCTCAGAGCTTTCATAGGACTGGGAGATGTTTGAGTTCTGACCACTCAGAGTGGAGAAACACCAGGGTATTCAGTAGAGCCCAGAAAGTTTAAGCCTCAATAATAGGTCTAAACTCGCCCTAGATGAAAGGCTATTCTAGACCTGCCATAAGAGAGCTAAAAAATAAGCCATGAAAAGATCAGCCTGAACTGTATGGAACTTAATTGTGTGTCAAAACAAAACTCAGCATGCCTTAAAGAAGACAATAAAATCCAGACCTCAACAATGTAACATTCATAATGTTCAGCATCCAGTCAAAATTACTAAACTTGCTAAAAGGCATAAAAATGTGACCCATATCAGGAGAAAAATCAGTCAATAGAAATAGACCCAGAGGCAACAGAGATGAGGGAATTAGCAGACAAGGACTTTAAACAGCTATTATAAGTATGTTAATATACTTAGAGGAAAACATAACATAAAGAGGAGAAAAATAGAAGACTTTTTATTTTTATTTATTTATTTATTTAGAGACAGAGTCCCGCTCTATCACCCAGGCTGGAGTGCAGTGGCGTGACCTTGGCTCACTGCAACCTCCACTTCCCAGGTTCAAGCAATTCTCCTTCCTCAGCCTCCCGAGTAGCTGGGATTACAGACATGCACCACCACACCTGGGTAATTTTTGTATTTTTAGTAGAGACGAGATTTTGTCATGTTCACCAGGCTGGTCTTAAACTCCTGGCCTCAAGTGATCCACCTGCCTCAGCCTCACAGAGTGCTGGAATTACAGGTGTGAGCCACCATGCCCAGCCAGAAGACTTTTTAAAAAGAACCAAATGACAAATATTGTATGATTCCACTTATATGAAGCAGTTAGAATAGTCAAATTCACAGAGACAGAAAGTAAACTGGTAGTTGCCACGGGCTGGGAGGGAGGGAGAAATTGGGTGTTTTTGTTTAACGGATACAGGGTTTCAATTTGGGAATATGAAAAAGTTCTAGAGATGGATGGCAGTGATGGTTGCATAACAATGTGAATGTACTTAATGCCACTGAACTGGACACTTAAAAATGGTAATAATAGTAAATTTTATGTTCTGTATGTTGTACCACAATTTTTTTAAAAAAGCGCCAAATGGAACTTCTGGAGCTAAAAAATACAGTATTTGAAATGAAATATTCACTGGATGGACTTAGCAGTAGATTAGAACCTACAGAAGAAAACGTCAGTGAATTCTAAAAAATAGCAATAGAGACTGTCTAAACTGAAGTATAAGGAGAAAAAAAAGGCTAAAAATGAACCGAGCCTCAGTGGCCTGGGAGAAACAATATTAATGATCTAACAGATGTGTACTTGAAGTCTGCAAAGATGAGATTAATAGCAGATTAGATGCTGCAGAACAAAAATTAGTGAACTTGAAGGCATAACAATAAAAACTATCCAAAATGCAGCAGACACAGAAAAAAAGACTGAAGAAAAAGAAGAAAGGAAAACAACCTCACTGACCTGTGAGACAATATCAAGCAGTCTAGCATACTCAAAATTGACTTTCAGGAGAGGAGAGAAAGGGTAGTAGCAGAAAAAAATATTTGAAGAAATAATGGTCAAAATTTTTAAAACTGGGCAAGGCACAGTGGCTCACACCTGTAATCCCAGCACTTTGGGAAGCCGAGGTAGGCGGATCACTTGAGGTCGAGAGTTTTGACAAAACCCCGTCTCTACAAAAAATACAAAAATTAGCTGGGCATGGTGGCATGCACTTGTAATTCCAGCTACTCAGGAGGCTGAGGCACAAGAATCACTTGAACCAGGGAGGCAGAGGTTGCAGTGAGCCAAGATTGTGTCATTGTACTTTAGACTGGGTGACAGAGTGAGACTCTTTCTCAAAAAAATTTTTTTAAACTGGATGAAAATTATAAATATACAGATATGCAGCTATGAGAAGCTCAATGGTCCCAAATAGAATAAATATTAAGGAAATCATACCAAGGAAAATCATAATAAAATTCCTATGAAACAATGATAATGAGAAAATATTAAAAATAGCAAGAGGAACTGGCTTTGCAGAGGAGGAAAAAGAGAGAGAAATAGAAAGAAAATAAACTGCAGACTTCTCATCAGAAATTATGCAAACCAGAAGAATATGAAATGACATCTTTAAAACACTAAGGAAAAAATGTCAACCTAGAATTCTGTACACAAAGAAAATACAGGTGAAATATGAAGGTGAAATAAAGACTTTTCCAGATAAATAGCTGAGAGAATTTGTTGCCAGCAGACATGAACCACAAGAAATGTTCAAAGAAGTTATTCATGCTGAAGGAAAATAATACCAGATGGGAACTTAAATTTATACAAATGAATAAACAGCACAGCAATGATAAATATAAAATACCTTTTCCTGGCCGGGTGTGGTGGCTCATGCCCGTAATCCCAGCACTTTGGGAGGCTGAGGCAGGTGGATCACCTGAGGTCAGGAGTTCGAGACCAGCCTGGCCAACGTGGCGAAACCCAACAACAAAATGCCCCAAATGAGGACAAAGGTTTTTCAGAAAGTGCCTATACTGCAAAGGCTAGATCGTAAAACATTAAATACAACTGTGTATCCCAGACCCAGTTTGGGTTAATATATAGGATAACCACGTAGTTTTAACCTCTATGGCTAACTCCATTTCTCTGTTTATATAAACAGAGCTAGTACTGCTATATTGACAACTACCAATATACTGCTTTGTCCTTTAAGAGCTAACCACCACATAAGACTTAAACCCCTAAACCAAGGTTTTCCTTTTTTTTTTTTTTTTTTTTTGAGACGGAGTCTCGCTCTGTCGCCCAGGCTGGAGTGCAGTGGCACAATCTCAGTTCATTGCAAGCTCCGCCTCCCAGGTTCACACCATTCTCCCGCCTCAGCCTCCAGAGTAGCTGGGACTACAGGCGCCCGCCACCACACCCGGCTAATTTTTTGTATTTTTAGTAGAGACAGGGTTTCACCATTCACAGGATGGTCTCGATCTCCTGACCTTGTGATCCGCCCGCCTCAGCCTCCCAAAGTGCTGGGATTACAGGTGTGAGCCACCGCGCCCAGCCTTAAACCAAGGCTTTCTACCAAAGCCAAGAATACTGCATCTATGCAGGTTTGAGAAGCTTATCACACACCCACACTCACACACACCATGTCACCCCGTGGAGGTCAACTTCCAGCTCTGCATTGATGTTATGCCTCTATATCTTTTATATGTATTCTTTCTCAATTTTCCTATCATGCAAAACAGTAGAAATCTGAACACATTCACGCTTGGCTCTGGTTACCCAGTAGTACTACTTGCATACAATTAAACGAGAGACCAAAACTACAGAACTAGTGCATGCGGTAGGGATTACAGGGGTAGGGAACAGATATAAAAACACAGATGTGCAGATTTAACCAGAAACCTCAAGGATCCGCGTCCCATGTCTGGAGCAGAAGGCTACTGGCCAGCTTCACCCATCACTCCTATTATTGGACCCCAAAGCAGGGCCACTGCTTTTACTTTTGAACCTGGGGTCCTCAAAATTAGTGTGTGAAAAGTCCATAAACACAATCTGGTTGAAAACAGATGATGCAGCACACCTAAACTAACTGTCCAACAGTTAAATTCGTGTTACAAAAAAACTAACTTTAAGGCCAGGCACAGTGGCTTATGCCTGTTACAAAAAACGAACTTTAAAGCCGGGCGCGGTGGCTCATGCCTGTTACAAAAAACTAACTTTAAGGCTGGGCATGGTGGCTGACGCCTGTAATCCCAGCACTTTGGAAGGTAGTGGCAGGTGGATCACCTGAGGTCAGGAGTTCGAGACCAGCCTGACCAATATGGTGAAACCCCGTTTCTACTAAAAATGAGAAAAATTAGCTGGGCATTGTAGCATGCACCTGTAGTCCCAGCAACTTGGGAGGCTGAGACAGGAGAATGGCTTGAACCCGGCAGACGGAGGTTGCAGTGAGCCAAGATTGCACCACTGCACTCCAGCCTGGTGACAGAGTGGGACTCTGTCTCAATAAAACAAAAAACAAAAAAAAAACCTTTAACATTTATTTTTGTAACTTTTTCCAACAGGGAAAACAACACACTCCTTGGGGAAAGGTGAGGGGTTGACAAGACAGGCCCTGGGTACATATTCTTAACCACAGCACCTGGAGTTGATAGGTCTGCCTAGGAGAGAACATAGGCACTGCCACACCACCACAGGGGACAGCTGCTATCTGGGGTCAGCAGACCAGCTCACACACCACGCAAGGTTTCTATAGATCTAAGACATAAAATTCTTCATCACAAAACAAGTCCCACTCATTTTCAGAGTCTGTCAGTTTGTCATCCCCACCTGCAGCCTAAAGCATAAGCAACATCTCACCCAGCTCAAAGGTGACAGCCTCTTCTTCATCGTCAAAGGGGTTGCTGTTCGCTCCTTCCTCAAAGAATTCCCAGAAGTGGTTCCTTTGTTGGCCTGGGTTTCTGCTTGATGTTCCCACTTGCTGTCTCTGTGGCTCCTCTCTACGGCCATCAGGGTACATATGCTTGTAAAAACAATTCTCTCCAAATGGGCAGCTCCCACGTCCTTCATCAAAATAGTTGCATGCCTTGTCGCTCATTGCCTCCTTGTATTTCTGAATGAGTTTCTGCTTCTCTTCTTTCTCCTCCACCCAGTACTCACTTGGAATGACAAAGTTAGATGTGATTCGGCATTGTGGGCAGGACTTGACGATCCTGTTCTCAAATTCCTTAGCACTCCTCCACTTGCGAATGCACTTGAGACAGAAGGTGTGGTTGCAGTTGGAGAGGATCCCGAAGCGGTGCTCGTTGGGGTTGGCTTTCTCATAGACCACCTCCATGCAGATCCCACACACCTTGTCCTTGCTGCGCTGCACAGCAAATGAGAACTCCATGTCTTTCTCATGGGCTTCAATGCACGCTTGTATATGCTGTGATCTCTGGGCAGCATCCATCGGATGCAGGACCTGCACCCCACACATGTCACATAAATCTCCGTGGAGATACACACAGTTCTCCCCATATCGGCACTGTCCCACTGCAGCATAGGGGCACAGCTGCTTCTTTGTTTCCACGGCGGTTTGCTCTTCCTCTGATTCTTCCTTGGTCACTGAGCCCTGCAGGGGTGCTTCAGTGCAGGAAGGCACAGTACGGCCACAGTAGGGTTGCCCAGGAACAAACTCAATGGCATTCGCCCAGTCCTCTGAACCTGCTACTACAGTTGCAAAGTTTGAATTTCTTGACTCAGCTTCGTTTGTATTCATTTCAACAAGTGGTCCAACTATTGATGAGAGACTTGAGGAAGCAGCAAGGGATGACTTTGTAGTTAGCTCTGTAGCAGTTGCTTCTTCCTGTTTCAATGGCTTGCTATGTTCACATCTGCAGCGGTCTCCATAAACACAGCACCCTCGCTGAAAATACTTGCACACTACACCACACAGACGGTCAGAGAGGTCATGCGAGTAGCGACAGTTATCTCCTTCCTTACAAATCCCATACTTAAAATATCTACAAGTGACCTGTTTAGTCCAGCTGTCGCCGCTGCTGTCGCCGCTGCCATCGCACGCGTCGCTACCGCCACACGCACCGCTGCCGTCATACGCGCCACTGTCGCCCCTGCCGCCACTACCGTCGCTGCCGTCGCTGCCGCCCACCCCTCCGCCCGCCCTCGGGGACGGGGCGGTGACTGTGGGGATCGGAGTCGGGGAGACTGCTGCCGCCGTCTCCGCCGCCTCCGCCGCTGCTGCTCCTGCTCCTGATGTTGTGGCTGTTGTTCCGGGAGCTGCAGCCTCCGCCATTACTGCTTATCCCTCGCTCCAAAGGCCCCAGAACGCCCCAGAACGCCCCGGAACGCCCCGGAACTTCCGGAATCACAGAGGTCCAAAAGCCCCGGAACTTCCGGGATCATATAGTGCCAAAGGACACGGAACTTCCGGGATCACATAGTTCCGGTCCGGCTGTGAGAAGAAGATGGCGTGGACAGGCGAGGGGAGGGGAAGGAGACTGAGGCACCTGCTCGGTCCCTGCCGGCTCTGCCTCTTTTTGTTTAAGAGAGTTTTTTCTCCTTCTGCATGTATCCTTTGTTGGGAGACAGTTCTTCATAGGTCTTGTGTGCTTGCACATCTTGCAAGTAAGGCACTGTACTGTCCTTTGTTCTGGACTATCTTTTCCAGGATATTTGTATACAGTGCATCCTTGAAAGACAGAGGTAGTGTCTCCCTCCAAAGAAAAGGGCAAGCATGCTTACTGTCCACTATAATAAAAATAGCCTCCCTCTGGAGTGAAGGGCAGGAATGATTACTGCCCATTATGAAAGGTTCAGATTCCCTAAGTCCAGGGTTTCTCTCCTATAATGTAATCCACTGCACGTGCAGGTGTTACCTGGTCCTCTTTAGAGTTGCCCTGTGAGAATGTGTTGAGCAGGCTTACAGATTTGGCTGGTAAGAGGACAACAAGCACTGATTAGATTCAGACAGTTTATTACTTACATAGAAAAAGAAACAACAGCATGGTGTCAGCTCCCTGCATTCCTTGTCCCACAATAGGACACCCAAACAAAAGAGGCCAAATGACAAGAAACATGAGTGTTGGGGCACCCTGTTGCTGAGGAGTCATTTCATTTTTCTTTCTTTCTTTCTTTCTTTCTTTTTTTTTTTTTTAGACAGTCTCGCTCTGTTGCCCAGGCTGCAGTGCAGTGGGGCATGATCTTGGCTCAATGTAACCTCCACCTCCCGGGTTCAAGTGATTCTCCTGCCTCAGCTTCCCGAGTAGCTGGGATTACAGGCACACATCACCACGCCAAGCTAATTTTTGTATTTTTAGTAGAGACGGGGTTTCACCATGTTGGCCAGGCTGGTCTGGAACTCCTGACCTCAAGTGATCCACCCGCTGCGGCCTCCCAAAGTGCTGGGATTATAGGCATGAGCCACCGCGCCAGAGGAGCCATTTCTATACTGCTGCTAAGTAGTTTTATAGCCTGCAGCTTAGCCTCCCTAAGGGAGAGGGGACAAGCTGGAAAGTCCCACACCTCATTGGAACCAAGAGGCGATGAGAAACTCCCTCAAGATAGAGAGCCGACAGGGTCCGGGCACCGAAGTTGCCGGCGGCCGTGCGGCCTCCCAGGCAGGCCCACAGTCACGTGCGGGGACCCGGGGTCGGACGGCCGGGAGGGGGCCCCGCGCGCAGCTGCAGAGCTCTGCGGCCTGTGCTACCAGGTCGGGTAGCGGCTGCGGCGCCTGCAGGACCAGCTGGCCGCCCGCGACTCCCTCATCGCGTGCCTCCGCGCCAGGCTGGCCGCGCTGGAGGGGTACACTGCGCCGTCCCTGGTGGACGCGCTGCTGGAGCAGGTGGCACACTTCCGGGAGCAGCTGCAGCGGCAGGAGAACGGCGCCGCGGAGGCCCAGATGCGCCAGGAAATTGAGAGGCTTACTGAGCGACTAGAAGCGAAAGAGAAGGAGATGCAGCAGCTGCTGAGCCAGCCACAGCACGAGCGAGAGAAGGAAGTCGTCCTGATGCGGAGGAGCATGGCGGAGGGCGAACCGGCCCACCCCGCCAGTGACGTTCTGTGCAGCTCCTTGGCCAATGAGACCCACCAGCTGCGGAGGACGCTGACCTCCACTGCCCACATGTGTCAGCATCTGGCCAAGTGTCTGGATGAACGACAGCATGCACAAAGGAACGTGGGGGAGAGAAGTCCTGAAAGTCAGAACATACAGGTAGGGACACCTCTGTCCAGAGTGTTACTGAGGAAGAAAATCGACTGTTAAAACAGAAGGTGACTCACGTTGAAGACCTCTATGCCAAGTGGCAGCTATACGATGTCAGCAGGGACGAATACATGAGGGGGCTCCATGCACAGCTCAGGGGGCTGCAGACCCCCCATGAGCCCGAGCTGATGAGGAAGAAGATCTCCCGGCTCAACAGATAGTTGGAAGAGAAAATAAACGACTGTGCAGAATTGAAGTAGAAGCTGGCAGCCTCGAGGACGGCACGGGATGCTGCACTGGAATGGGTGCAGATACTGGAATAGCAGATTCTCGCTTACAAGGATGACTTCATGTCAGAAAGGGCAGATCGGGAACAGGCTCAAGGTAGGATTCAGGAACTGGAGGAAAAGGTCACCTCTTTGCTGCACCAGGTGTCCTGGAGACAGGATTCTCAAGAGCCAGATGCCGGCTGGATTCACGCTGGGAGCAAAACTGCCAAGTACTTGGCCACCGATGCAGTGGAGCTTATGGTGCCTGGTGGCTGGAGGCCTGGGACTGGGTTCTAGGCAGTTGGAACCCCCTGCAGAGGGCGGGCATCCTGGCGCAGCCCAGAGAGGCCAGGGGGACCTTCAGTGCCCTCACTGCCTGCAGTGCTTCAGTGACGAACAAGGTGAAGAGCTCCTCAGGCACGTGGCTGAGTGCTGCCAGTGACCAAGATTCCACCCATGCCCTTGCGGCCCCCTGGCCCGGCACAGCTGCCCTCAGGGACAGGGTGGGTGCTCTCAGATGCCATGGATTAAGCTCTACTGAGATCCAAGTCCCCTAGAATAGGTGCGGGGCACTGTGATCGTTCACTTTGGTCTCCCTTTGGCTATGGAACAGGCTGGGTCACAGGGAACTCCCAGCGAGGCTAGAGGCTGGAGGTGGAGATGGGGTCAGGAACATCTGGCAGAGGGAGGTCCTAGTCTTGTGTCTCCATCAGGCTGAAGCCAGAGCAATCTAGGGCTGGTGTGCCAGCCCCTCCCCCAGCCTGCACCTGGGTATGCCACAGCTTGCCAGAAAGGGGTGGCTGCCTATGGGAGCCACCTGTATGGTCCCCAGGGTGGAAGCCCCATCCTGTTCTATAGAATAAGGTGTCTCCTCTCTGCCTTGAACCAGGAGGTTTGTCAAATGGAGTATTGTGGCTGCACATCACACTAGGGGGCCCATCCCCATCATTGCAGAGCCACATGTCTGCGCTGAAAAACTGCATCACAATAGCATTTGTCATATATCCAGAAGTTAAAGCACACTTATTTTATCCACCTATTTTTATAATAAATGTTCTTGCTACTGTGAAAAAAAAAATAGAAAGGCAAGTGAGAAATGGCGGTATGGCAGCTCCTCACAAGACTGCCTATCCTCTCATGCTTGGGGAGGATCACAGAGCCTTCTGCCACGGCATGGATCAGCTTGCAGTTGAGCTTTGCTTACATGGCCTATGAGGATATATGCACGGTTTTCAGGGCACCAGCACAGAGGAGTTCCCCTACATAATCGGGGCTCAAGAAACTGGTGCCAAAATGTTGATATCTGGTGACTGGCCTTTCTACAGTAAAACACTGTCCATCTCTGAGTGTCATGTTTTCTACCAGATTCCATGAAACTGTAGTGGGCTGACTTGTTAGCTTGTTGAGTAGGACAAAATCTCAGAGCTTTTATAGTTCTTGACAGCTTTAGTGAGGAGGGCGGGATACTGACAGAGACATGGCTTTCTAGAAGGAGAAGGATGAGGATATTGTGGGTAAATTTAATGAAATTTGAGGGCCGGGCGTGGTGGCTCACACCTGTAATCCCAGCAATTTGTGAGGCCAAGGCAAGCAGATTTCTTGAGCTCAGGAGTTTGAGACCAGCCTGGGCAACATGGCAAAACCTTGCCTCTATGAAAAATACAAAAATTAGCTGGGCATGGTGATGTGTGCCTGTGGTCCCAGCTGCTCGGGAGGCTGAGGTGGGAGAATCGCTTGAACCTGGGAAGTCGAGGCTGCAGTGAGCCAAGAGCGCGCCACTGCACTCCAGCCTGGGCAACAGAGCGAGACCCTGTTTCAAAAAAAAAAGAAAACAAATTTGAAGAAAGTCGCTGAAATACGTTGACCAAATTATCTGCTCAACTAGGCCATAAATAGTTATTCACTTTATTGCCTGTTCATGATGGGGATTGAAGAGGTGGATGCAGGCTGAGTACCAGGAAGCAGATTCAAAGACCCCTGCTCAAATGGTGCCCTGGTTCTTGCTAACTCTAATGCAGGTGTAGAACTTCCCGAACAATTTGGAGTTACCCTCAGGTCTGCCCCACTGTAACAACTAGTACTAGGTATTGTCTGGTGCACATAAAAGATTCTGCCCTCTTTTAGACAACAATTGCAGAGATGTGTGGAAGGAGGGAAATTCATGACCACTATGGGCAGAAACCAGGCACATCATTAGGAGTTTGGCTGGTTCACTTGGGAGATGAGGAAGTGCGGCTAGTAATGCTTGTCAAGGAAGAATGGCAACGTAAACTGGGTCTTATGGCTCAGCCCCTCCTGCGGTCCATCGTGTCTGCCTTAGATCCACTAGGAGAGAACAGTAGAAGGTCTTAGAGGTTTTTTTTGTTTGTTTTTTGTTTTGTTTTTTTTTTTTTTTTGCAATAGATCCTGGCTGCAATAAGGGAGCTGTGGGCCTTTCAGGGAGATTTCCCTGAAACAGACAAACTCCTATGGGAAACCGTAGATGAGGCATTGAGTAGTATTCAGGCTCTCACTGCCTTGAATTTGGGTTTACAGTGCTGGCAAAGGTGACCCATTGGAGAATGAGAAGCTGACCCCATCAAACCTAGGTAGATGCTGCTGCCCTGGAAAACTTCGCTTGTGTTGAAACCAGGTGAGAACATAAGAGATGTTATCTTGGTGATGGGGCAGCAGAGGCCCTGAATTAAAGTGGAATTCTCAAAGAAGGTTGCTGCTGTGCAAGCCTGGGTCAAGTCAGCTAGGGGTCACAAACCCAATAGCTTCAGCTAGAAAACATGCAGCTATGACTGAGTGAAGGGGTCTCCAAAGCTGAAATTGGTAGTGTCAACCATCAGGATCTCTACTCAGTCAGTATAAAGTGTGAGTAGGAAAAAACACTGAAAGATTTTTGGTTGCACCATAAGCTTCTGCCACACTCCCTAAATGCAAAGTTTTTTATTTAATAGCTTAGAGCCACTCTCTCCCTCCATGTCCCTGATCCCTCCCCACTCTTCTACCCCAAACTCAGCTACTTTAAAAAGAAAGATTATTAGAGGTGGGGCCAAGATTTTCCTGACCCTAAAGAAAATTGAAAACCATGTCTACTCATCCAAGGGGAATTTGGGGAAAGTGAGAAATTCAAACTGCTATGGCTCTGTTGAATACAGGTGCTCAAGTCACTATCCTACCCAGACCTGGGGAAGGCAAAAGCCCTCAGATCCAGCTAATGGTGCTTAGGCAGGGTTCACAGTGAAGAAGGAAATCTAACTTGTGGGTAGGGTCCATTGGGCCAATTCAGTGCACTGTGGTTTTTACTTCTGCATCTGAATGTACAGTAGGAATTGATGTATTGTATCCCCATCCCATAAGTGCCAGGGTTGAGTGAGGGGAGATTTTCAGGATTCAGAGGAGTGGCATATAGAGAAATGTTTATGGGAGGTATACACTGCTTCTCAGCCCACCTCTCTGTCTCCTCCCTGATGGTCCAACAGAAGCTAAAGAACCCCAGGAAGAGAAAGGGAAATCATAGCCTTGATTAAGGACTTAAAGGCATCAGAGGTGGAAAATAAGGCATTATCTCAATATAATAACCCTGTATGGCCAGTGAAGCAGGTGGTGAAGGCTTACAGTAGATTATTGCTGACTGATCTGTCGTTGCTTTCATAGCCATGGCTGTTCCAGATATTGCAACTACAAATTAATCCATTACACAGGCTGATAACACCTGGTTTGCTGTCTTAGACTTTTACCAGCACCTTCCCACTGACACTTGAGGATCAATATCAGTTCACATTCACGTAGCAAGGCCTCCAATATATGATTATAGGCATTCCCCTAGGGGTACCTATGTTCTCCTGCCATTTGTCACCAGTGGGTGAGTCAGGATTTAGCATGAGTTCTTCTACCTTTTGATGTCCGAAGCTTTCACTATACAGATGGTGACTTGTTGGCTTACCAAGCAAAATTTCTTGGAACTATGTGGATGGATTTATAACACTCAGTCCCTGTGGTGGTCATGGGAAAACTGCTATCTCTTTGGTCCCCTAAATCAAAAAGGAAGTCCAGTACCTTATTGGACTCTTAGAGTATTAGAAACAGTATGTGCCTCACTCAGTCATGCTACTTGATCTTTATATCAGTGAACCTGCCAAATCAGCATCCTTTGAGTGGGGCTTAAACCAATAAATTGTGTTTGAAGCTGTCCTGCAAGCTGTGGCATGCTCTCTACCTTTAGGGTGCTATAAACTTAATGATCATGGCAGATGATTTTGCTGATTGAAGTCTCTGACAAAGGGAGGCAGCTTCCACCCAGAAATACCCCTTGGGGTTTGGGACTAGTCATCTCCCTGATATGGTTACTAGAAACAACCCTTTTGAAAACCAGCTATTAGCTTGCTACGGCTCTTGTCAAAACTGAACACCTGCCTCATGGAGGCCTTGTGAGTCTCCAGCCTTATATCCCCATTTTGGGGTGGGTTAACTCAAACTCAGTGACTAACAGGTCGGAATGGGCCCAATAAGCTTCCCTTGTCAAAAGGAAATGTATTCAAGAAAGCAGCTGACCTGGTCCAAGCAGCATCTTGACTTAGATGAAAAAGTAACAGTTATCCCCATTCAATTATCCCCCACTTGGTTGCCTGAAGCAAAACCACTGACTCCATGGGACCGTTGATTCACAGAAGTTTCTCTAATGCCTGGGCCTGGTTCACTGATGGTTCAACTAAACTGAAACCCAGTAGTGTCTACTGGAATGCTGCAGCTATTCGACCTCACCACCAGCTATGCAGAAGCAAAAATGAATGTGGCTCCACTTAATGGGCAGAGTCAAGGCCATTCTCATAGCTCCGACCAATACTTCCTTTGATGAACCTTGTTATGGTTTTACTGACTTCTTGACTATTGCCGATGGCCTATTTGTTTGGTTTGCCACATGGAAAATGATAGCCTGACAGTTTAAAGACATCCTTCTCTGGGGCCATGTACTGTGGAAACAAATGGCTGGCTGATCAAACCATCTGGGTCACTCATGTAGATGCCCATGGAAAGGCCTGTTCTCTGATGAGACCAAGCAAGCTGCTAATCAAACCTGCACTGCCCAGATTACCATCATTGCTGCCTGGACTAGACACGGCAAGACAGCCACCCTCATAAACTAGGCACAAAATGAAGGACTTTACGTTTCTGATGCCGAGGCTATCGTGGCATACCAGACTTGGGACTCCTGTCTCATAGCAAAGGAGCCCACATTGCACGGGGCACTGCTCCTGCAAGATTGACCGCACCACATTGGACCTTTGATCCCCTCTTGGGCCTATCAGCAGGGCCTCACTGCTGTTGACACTTTTTCAGGTTACTGTGTTGCTATTCCAGTCTGATCAGCAGAGTCCAAACAGATCACTGTGACCCTTGAAACTAATCTATGTCATGTGATCAGCTTCCCAGACCATTTGCAGGCCGACAATAATGCCCCTTTTATTGCAAAAGCCACACACAATGGGCTGATTGTCAAGGTATTCAATGGACCTTCCATGCTCCCTACCATCCAAAGGCATCTGGTATTGTGGAGTCTGATCAACCTCCTCCAAAATCTACTTTAAAAGATTTCTGGCCGGGCATGGTGACTCACGCCTGTAATCCCAGCACTTTGGGAAGCTGTGGCAGGTGGATCACGAGGTCAGGAGATCGAGACCATCCTGGCCAACATGGTGAAACCCCGTCTCTACTAAAAATACAAAAAAATTAGCTGGGTATGGTGGCACACGCCTATAATCTCGGCTACTCGGGAGGCCGAGGCAGGAGAATCGCTTGAACCTGGGAGGCAGAGATTGCAGTGAGCTGAGATCACGAGATCACGCCACTGCACTCCAGCCTGGCAACAGAGCGAGACTCCATCTCAAAAAAAAAAAAAAAAAGGTTTCTGACTCTACTTCCCTCACCTCCTCCTGGTCTACATGCCTTAATAAGGCAATTTGTCATTGAATGCAGTTGTCCCCAGAAAAAAAAAAACTGTCCCTTCTCAGCTATTGCCTAAGTAATGATCAGGACAAAGGGGTCAGGTTTATAAAGATCTATTTTGAAAATTCAATACTTTTGTAATCATTTCTAGGCATGCTGCTTCTTTCTTTCCCTTAAGGGAAACCCAAGCCAGCCTGGTTGGTTTACTCTCTGTATGGCAGCTCAGCTCAAAATGGACCTAGAGTATTGAAACTTAATTCTAGTTCAGCCATCTGGATTCTCTTGCTGGACTGCCATCATCTAGATCATAAGGATAATGACCACTTGGTTGAGTACACTGCTCACCGGCCCCCCACCCTACAATGACCCACATGGGAGGGCCAAAGTGGGGGAACATACTGGGTCTCTATAAGTTTTATTAAAATATCCTTGTCCCGCTTGCATCTGACCTTTGTAGACAAAAGGTCTGGATATGCGTAATGGATGACTGGGAAAAGGTGAAGTTATAACTGCTGGAATAGGCCACACCAATTTTATGGAGGTGGAGGGAGAACAACAATGCCAGTGCCTGGGGAGGAAACACCCCAGATGCCAAGGCGAACAGGGGAAGGAGGAACATTAATGATCTTTCATCTTTTAGAGTCACCCCTGGAGCCTTCCTCTTGAAGGAAAAATTCCCTGGTGTGGCTCTCCATAACTGTTTTGCTTGTACACTTTAAATTAAACTGACTTCTATGTCTGCTGTCCTCTGCTAGACAGCTTTAACTACAATTTGGTCACCATTGTCCTTTGTCCTACTGAGAAGTCTATCAGAAACAGTGGAAGAGCTGACTTTAACACAAAGAGCTAACTTTCACACAAACCATCTGTCAGCATCTTCAGATGTCTTCCCCAATCCCATTCTTATAGCTATCTCTCGGTCATTCCATGAGGTGACACATGCCCTCAAGCTGGTGGTGTGGACAAATAGAATAGGCTGGACTGACTGCCCTACAGTTAAGCTCTCCAAAAATGAGGACCAGACTCAATTATTCAGACAGAACCCAGAACTCTAAGGTGTATCACCTGCCCAGAAGGCCACATTGGAGACACTGGTCATCTGTGTTCCCCAACTGATGTAGGTTCTACTTGCAGGAGGAAGGGCAAAAATTGTCTAGCTTGTATTGACAAGTATCTTCATCATGTCCCTTGCTGGTGAGTAGAATAATAATTCATCCTTTCAGTGAGGGACCTTTTATCTCTCATCTCTGCGTTGCTTCTTGTTTGCTTTTACCCCAGGGCAGCCAAAATGTGAATGCAAGTTTGCCAACTTGGTTTCAACTTTCTCTTTGTCCTGTCTCCCCTCACATTTAATTATTTCACCTCAGCTATGCATTTTAAAGGATATTTGTTATGTTTATCCAGAATTCCCATATATTTGTAGTTGAAGGTTTTTAAAAATAACTGGCTTGTGGCTGGGTGCAGAGGCTCACACCTGTAATCCCAGCACTTTGGGAGGCTGAGGCGGGCAGATCACCTGAGGTCAGGAGTTTGAGTCCAGCCTGGCCAACATGGCAAAACCCTGTATCTACTAAAAATACAAAAATTAGCCGGGTGTGTTGGCACATACCTGTAATCCCAGCTATTTGGGAGGCTGAGCCAGAAGAATCGCTTGAATCTGGGAGGCAGAGGTTGCAGTGAGCCAAGATCCCACCACTACACTCCAGCCTGGGTGACAGAGCAAGACTCTGTCTCAAAACAAAACAAAACAAAACAAAAAACCCCAAAAATACTGAAAAATAAAAATAACTGGCATGAAACAGAATGCCTTCTCTGGTTTACTCCTTTCTTCTTTTCTGCATAGCTCTAACTCCTAGCTTTTGCCAATTCACAGTTTATGCTTCTTTGTAATCTGAGTTTGTTCTGACCCTTAATGGTCCCAGCAGTAATTCATGGCCTTTCTCTAAACATGTGCTCATCTTTAGCTTCCTTTGCCATCTGTTTCATGTTTTCCAGTTCAGATACCCAAGAGAGGTAATATGATAAAGCCAGTTTGGCTTTTGGGCCAGGCTACATCATAGGTTCCTGGTCTACCTATGGATTGACTATCACTCATTGGTCAGGTGCCCACCCTGGCCAAGTCTGCTATCATCATGATTGGTGGTAGGGAAGGGGGCACACTAGGTCATATGGAACAAAATAGGAAGCTGTCTCAATAGGAGCTGAAGGTGGGGTAGGTTCCCTTAGAAGGGACTATGGGCAGAGAAGTCAATGGATATATCTAGAGGTTGCTCTGGGCAGAGCAAGTGATTGATATATCAACCTCTTTGGAATCTCCATCTTCTCTTTCTGGAGAGGGAGGGAGCAAGGTACAATAGGTTGGTGAGTGACTAGAAGGTGAAGAAGTATAGACAATCAAGTGTAAACTATTCTAGGAGTCTAAACTTTTTTCGTTTATGACTCCTTAAAAGAAAAAAGCATTTTTAAACAAACTATTTACCTTTTCATACATTTGGAAGTTTTCTCATATTTTTCATTATAACTTTAAACAGTTGCTAATTATGTATGTTAGTTATGGTGAAAGGCTACATGTTATAACAAAGAGGTCCCCAACATTTAGTAGTTTAAAGAATAAAGAAGTTAATATAGTCCCAGGATGGGCCTAAGGAGTCTCTTTGAAATGCTTTTTCCCCGGTGCCGTAAAGAAATAGCACTTGAACATAAATTTAATTTTCTCAGCAAGGCCATTTTTACTTCTTGCAGAAAGGGTACACTTGCCAGCAGTTTTGCCACGAGAGTACACCAAACATTTATAACCTGACACGTCCACGCTACTGCTGTGTCCGGTTTCCATTGGCTGGAACGGGACCTTACACTCTGTATTTGTCCCGATTGGCTAGCAACTCAGAACTTTTTAAAAGAGGCAAAGGCAGAGGAGAACAAAGGAAGGAGGAAGTAACTTGTGGAATGCTGAGAAAAGTAAAAACCTTCAAATAAGGAAGAGGAACAGGCTATGACCTAATGCTTGCTTGGACCAGTATAAGCACGCCAGGACAAATACTTAGGCTAAATTGTGGGAGCTAAGAACATAAAGTATATTGATTTCTTTACCATGGCTAGCAGATATTTAAGAATGTTAGCAGAGGTCTTTGAATAAATTTTGCTTCTAAGAGAAGTTACTATTTATTCCTAATTAAATGGGGAGGAAAGTCTTTGAAGAGGAACCTCTACTTTACTTTATACAGAGCCCAATAGGTTCTCCTTGTCCACTGGCTAGACACGGCCAATTTATCAAGACATGGGAATTGCAGGAAAGTTTAATTCATACAGAGCCAGCTGTATGGGAGATTGAAGTTTTGTTAGGACTCAAATCAGTGGGGATTAGGCTTTTTGTTGTTGTTTTTGAGACAGGGACAGGGTCTTACTCTGTCGTCCAGGCTGGAGTGCAGTGGTGCGATCTCAGCTCACAGCAACCTCTACCTCCCAGGCTCAAGCTATCCTCCTGCCTCAGCCTCCTGAATAGCTTGGACTACAGGTGTGCACCACTATGCCCGGCTAGTGTTCGTATTTTTTGCAGAGACAGGGTTTCACCATGTTGCCCAGGCTGGTCTCGAACTCCTGGGCTCAAGAGATCTGCCTGCCTCAGCCTCCCAAAGTGCTGGGATTACAGACATGAGCCACTGCACCTGGCTGGGGATCAGGGTTTTTAAGGACAATTTGGTAGGTAGGGGCCAGTGAGTTGGGAGTGCTGATTGGTTGGGTCGGAGATGAAATCTTAGGGAGTCAAAACTGTCCCCTTGCGCTGAGTCAGTTCCTGGGTGGGGGCCACAAGATCAGATGAGCCAGCTTATCAATCTTGGTGGTGCCAGCTGATCAATCAAGTGCAGGGTCTGCAAAATATCTGAAGCACTGATCTTAGGTTTTACAATAGTGATGTTAACCCCAGGAGCAATTTAGGGAGGGTCAGAATCTTGAAGCCTCCAGCTGCATGACTTCTAAACCATAATTTCTAATCTTGTGACTAATTTGTTAGTCCTATGAAGGCAGTCTAGTCCGCAGGTAGAAAGGTGGTTTGTTTTGGAAAAGGACTGTTACCATCTTTGTATCAAAGTTAAACTATAAGTTCTGCCCAAAGTTAGATTGGCCTACGCACAGGAATGAGCAAGGACAGCTTGGAGGTTAGAAGCAAGATGGAGTTGGTTAGGTCAGATCTCTTTTATTGTAATAATTTTCTCAGTTATAATTTTGCAACAGCAGTTTCAATCTCTTATATAATGGTTTCAACTTTCAGACTGGTTCATCCTCAACATGTGGCTTCTAAGATCACTCTAGTGGTTACTATTCTAGACAGCAGAAAGAAAGAGCAGAATCCCATGGCCAGGGAATTTCTCTTAAGCAAGGGAAGCTCAAGTTGCTATATCACTTCCGCTCACATTCCCTTGGAGAAATCTTTGTCACATGACCATGGCTTTCCTGCAACGGAGGCTGGGAATTATAGTTGCAGGCTGGGCAGCCACATCTGAGCTACAACTCTATTGTTATGGAAGAAGGGAGACTGGGTTTTAGTGAGTGTGGCTCTCCTCGTGGTCCGTAGATCTACAAACTTAAAGACTAGTTATTTGTTCCCTCCCTCCCCAATATCCAGTGGTGATGTGGGAGAGGATAACCATAAGGAAAGTCCTATTTGGAAAAAGAAGGATTAGAAACACTAGTAGTCATTGGTCCATAGTGATTGTTAAGCCCACTTAGCAGGAAATGCGAAGACTCCCAGCCCTGACAGTAGATTAAATTCCTTGACCAGATTATCTGACTGTCCTGGATTCTGCTGATGGAAAAAAAAATTATCTTGACCACTATCCTCTGGGGAGCCTGGCTTTGCTCTCTGGGTTGTTCTTCTTTGTCCATTATTCCCCATCATTACATATGAAGAAGGAGTTGAGGAAATAACCTTCATGGGAGCTGTATGATTTTCACAACTCGGTCCTTGCTGTTCCAAGTTTTCTCAAATATTACCATCCTCTGTGCCATGTAGAGTTGGCAGTGCTGAATTAATAATGTTCCACTATTGTCTCTGTGATTTCCCCAGCCATTGGTACTTACTTTGCAAGTTTTGATGCTGACACTTTCTTGATCCTACCGAGAAAATATGAACTGTTACTAATATAAAATTCATGCCTTGCTGTTCTGCACCTTTTTGCAAATACAGTACATTTTCATTTCAATGCCAAATGATGGTGTAATGTTTTTGAAAATATTTAAAATGGCAACTGAACACGTATTGTATCAACAGTACATATAATTTTTTTTTTTTTTTTTTGAGACAGAGTCTCACTCTGGTGCCCAGGCTGGAGTGCAGTGATGCAGTCTTGGCTCACTGCAACCTCTGCCTCCCGGGTTCAAGTGATTCTCCTGCCTCAGCCTCCCAAGTAGCTGGGACTACAGGTTGTGTGCCACCACACCCAGTTAATTTTTGTATTTTTAGAAGAGATGGGGTTTCACCATGTGGGCCAGACTGGTCTCGAACTCCTGACCTCAAGTGATCCACACGCCTCGGCCTCCCAAAGTGCTGGGATTACAGGTGAGAGCCACTGTGCCCAGCCAACAGTACATATAATTCAACTTAAGTGATGACAATATGAATTGCTATGGCTAAATTCCTGTATGTTTCAACAAATACATCAGGACAGATGCTTGACGAACAGGGATTGTAATTCACCATCACTTGTAAAATACTCCTGTTTTATAGAATGTTAAAATGTAAAAAAAGTGTGTCTTAAAATTGATGAAATATGAAAGTAGGTGTCCATTTAGTTTGCTTCCAGTCACTTTTATATGGCAGGATCCACAATCAAAGTAATTTCCTGGACATAATTCTTAGATCTGCTTTACTCTTTGCTTCCTTATTGTTTCCATGACTCTCATCTCTTATTAAAGGCACCTAACTTGATGTGATATGAAACAATAGACTCTGTGGGGGGAGGGGTGATTATCATAATCTGATTCTTACCTCAGTGCTGGATCCATTGTTTGTCTTAAGCTTGACATGGAGGTTTCAATGAGTCTTGAAATATTAGGTTGATGCAAATTGTGGTTTCGGACCATGAATTTTAAATCATTATAACTAGGCTCAAACACATTTTTGTTCATCAAAATAAGAACCATTACAATCAACACATTTTTGCCAACGAGAAAGAAGTTTGTTCATTCCTGTAGCATAAAAATCCATGCTTCGGGATCTGACAAACTCTTGGAAAGTATTTTCTGCATCCTGCTGGTTGTGGAAGCATTTTCCCTGCCAAAAGTTGTTGAGATGCTTGAAGAAATAGCAGTCAGTTGGTGAGAGGTCAGGTGAATATGGCAGATGAGGCAAAACTTCATAGCCCAATTCATTCAACTTTTGAAGCATTGGTTGTGTGATGTGCAGTCGGGTGTTGTTGTGGAGAATTGGGCCCTTTCTGTTGACGAATGCCAGCTGCAGGCATTGCAGTTTTCAGTCCATCTCATCAATTTGCTGAGCATACTTCTCAGATGTAATCGTTTTGCCAGGATTCAGAAAGCTGTAGTGGATCAGACCAGCGGCAGACCACCAAACAGAGACCATGACCTTTTTTTGGTGCAAGTTTGGCTTTGGGAAGTGCTTTGAAGCTTCTTTTTGGTCCAACCACTGAGCTGTCATCACTGGTTGTCGTATAAAATCCACTTTTTGTCACACATCACAATCGGGTCAAGAAATGGTTCATTGTTGCATAGAATAAGAGAAGATGACATTTCACAACGACGATTTTTTTTTCACTCAGCTCATGAGGCACCCACTTATTGAGCTTTTTCACCTTTCCAATTTGTTTCAAATGCCAAACGACCATAGAATGGTCGATGTTGAGTTCTTTGGCAACTTCTTGTGTAGTTTGTAAGAGGATCGGCTTCGATGATTGCTCTCAATTTGTTCTCAACTTCCAATAGCTGGTGACTATGTTCCTCATCTCAAGGCTCTTGTCTCCTTTGCAAAACTTCTTGAACCACCACTGCACTATACATTCCTTAGCAGTTCCTAGGCCAAATGCGTTGTTGATGTGAGTTGTCTCCACTGCTTTATGACCCATTTGAATAAAATTGCTCGAATTTGCTTTTTGTCTAACATCATTTTCATAGTCTAAAATAAATATTAAATAAACAGCAATCAGTAAGTCATTACCAAAAAAAGCAAAAAAAGTGCCTTAAAATGATGTGTAACATAACCACATTTATTTAAGAATGTATTCCAATATCAAATGGCAAATTTCAACAATGCAAAAACCGTGATTACGTTTGCACCAACCTAATGAACTTTGTTTTCTTTTTTTTCCCCATAAATATTTTGCTTACGTATTGAAATAAACTTTGAATAAGAGGCTTATCTCTTGGGTCCAGAAACAATTAGATTTTCCAATCCCGTCAGGCTTTTAATATAAAGATTCTCTGTATTCTCTTTCACTTCTGTTTGCAAACTGACCAATTCTTGCCTGAGCTTATCTCTTTCTTGTAATACCTTGCTAAACCACTACCAGTTAGCATTCAGGATCTTACCAGAGAGCTACTGGTAGGCATGTGGTCTGTCTTCTAAGTTATTAAATAATATAGGTAACAGTTTTACCAGTTATCTTGAGGTTCCCAGCTTTCTGGCTCACACTATTTCTTCATCACTCACTGCCTGAGAATTAAGCAAGTGCTATAAAATTTAGGTTTTTGTTATAGTAGTGCTCCACTTTCATGGTACCAACTGTCGTGGTAGTTAAGGCAGGCCTAGCTGCTGTAACAAAAAGGCTCTATCAAATTTAGAGGCTTAAAAAACAAAGAAGTCTGTTTCTCTCATGTCACATTGTAACCTGAGGCTTCTAGGTTTCCACATAGTCAGACAGTGATCCAGGCTTCTGACAGATCTGCCATGTTTAATATGAGAATTCCAAGGTCACTGTAGTCATTTTCATTCTAGCCAGTGGAACAGGAGAAGGAGGAATCATCCAGGGCCAGGAACTGTCTCTTAAGCAATAGACTTGTACTCATTATTTCTGCTCAAATTCTACTGATGAGAACTTAGACCTATGGTCACATTGTTGACCTAAAGAAATAAACTCAAGCAAAATTAATACAAGTAGAGAGTCTATTTGGGCCAAGGTTGAGGACTGCGGCCCAGGAAACACTGGGAAGTACTCTGTTTCGATTTTGTTACAAGTAGGATTTTAAAGGCAAAAGGAAACAAAGAGTGGGTTGATATAAAGTTGTTTGATAGGAATCTCATTGGTTTACAGAAATAACATTGATTAGTAATTAGCTATACATTGTTGAACTACAAGGTATGAGTTATGGTGTCCAGAATATGGCATTGTTAGGTTAATTTATGGCTACTTGGCATCCGTCAGTCTAGAACCCACATAGCAAGTGACTTCAAGAGGTGATTACTTATCTCAAACAGAGTGAGATGTGACTACTGTCATATTTCACTGCCTCTCTGGACTTGATAATTTAAAGGGGCTCATATTCCTCAGATAAAAAGTTTCTTTTCTTTTTCAACATCTAGTTTCAAGGTGAGGCAGGAGAATAGGGACTGGGGGCGGGGAATCTAAGGAATTCCTAGAAGTAAATTAAATGGAAAAACTCCAACTCTCTAAGACTAAGTCAGCTACGACAGGAAATATCCTCTTTATTTACATGGGGGCATACACGGAGTAAATGACTTTGTAACTTACTTCATCCTCTTCATTGACATAGGGCGTATACCAAGTAACCAGTGGAAACCTCTAGAGGGTATTTAAATCCCAGAGAATTCCATAACTAGGTCCTTGAGCTGCTTGCTTAGACCCAGTCCCATCCTGTGAAGTGTGCTTTCATTTTCAATAAATCTCTGCTTTTGTTGCTTCATTCTTCCCTTGCTTTGTTTGTGTGTATTGTCCAATTCTTTGTTAAAAACGCCAAGAACCTGGACACCCTCCACTGGTACATATTTTAGTGAGCCAGCCAGGAGATAAGCCCAAAGTTTGGGATTTATTTTTCTCCTCTTTCTTTCTGCTCTGTACAAGGGAATCTCTCTCTCTCTCTTCCTTTCCAACTCAGGACCCTTGGTGGGCAGCGCCTAAACATGGAGGCAACTGCAGGTTTCTGGCTGGGGCCACTCTCCAGTGTTGCCTGAAGGCCAAGGAGTGAAACAGGGTAGTTGCCCTGCCCAGAAAGGGGAAGGACTCTTTTCTGACTTTTCCAGTTTTGGTCCCTGATCCCTACTTGTGGAGTCGCTCCCCCGGTGGGGAACTCACACGCATTTCAGGTGACTTAAACCTTCTTTTCTTACGCTAAATTCTTCCCTTCCGCTACTCAATTGGCTAAGGACAAAGGAAACTTACCCAGCCTCCAATTCCTGTCATTACAGTTCATGGCTATCACTCTAGTGAGTGGGAAACACGGGAAAGTGTGGCCTTATCAAATTATAAGGATGCTAAAAGTCGGGATTACACCCAGGAACCAAAGGAAAGCTCATAGTAGGCCGTTGCCTCTGGAGGGAACGCATGCAAAGTGGCACCAGTGCCCACCCCACCTAAGGTTAGCGATTTCTGACACTAGAAAATTGGACCCCAAAGGGGGACACCCCAGGGGATCCTCCAGATCTCAACCTCCCCAAAGAGGATGCCCTCGGCAGAGATTCTGAGGCCTAGTACTAAGCCCTCCTTAGAATTTTCTCTCACAGTTGCAATATTGTTTGGCTCCCATATTGTTTAGAATCTGGAATTTGCTGTTGAATGGAAAGTGGGATGGAGTTGCATGTATCCAGGCTTTTGTGCTGCTGTTCTAAGTAGGGCCTGGTTTATGTGTGATGCTCTCCTTTGGTACTATTTGCCCCCAGTGTTCTTTGCAGTCTGGGGAGGTTTGGCCTTTAAAAATCAAACTGCCATGGAAACTGCTTTACCCAAAATTTTGGTTCAGAGCCTTTATTGGATTATCTATTAGGGCAAACAAAGTAAAACTGTTAAGCCTGTATTGCTATCTCATGGCTAGAGTTCCAAGGTAAAAGCTATTGGATCTTCATTTGTGTGTGTGTGTATACATGTCTAGATGTGTTTAGTTGTATGTACACTTATTGTTATATATTGCATCTACCAAATTGGCTTATAAGTAAGAGTACTCATAAATTAAGTAAATAAGTCTAAGCAATTTTCAAGTTCATGTGACTTAAGTATAACTTTACTAAACAAGCTGGTTTTAAAATTATTGGTAAAATAAAAATAGAAATACCTTCAGAATTGTCAGCATACATTTTTGTCTGGATTTTATGTTTGTCTTTGCTAGGTGTTTTGAGATGCCAATGTTGGGCATAGAAGGTTATAAAGCTACTAACCCAGTCAAAACGAAATTATCTTGGTTTGCATGCCCTTTTTTTTTTTTTTGACAAATGAGAGTAATTTAATGTTAGCTAAATCTTCTGAGTTACTGGCAAAAATACCTATGTATTTAACTTTGGGACTCTTACTTAGGATTAGGTGAGCACCTGATGTTCAATGGCTATTAAAAACAATGATAGTGTCTAATATTTCAGTTTATAGAAGTAATCTAGATAAACTGTTAAAAATGAAAGAATTGAGTATGGTAAATGAGATAAATGTTTTAGGTAAACTTTTTGTGTAAGTTATAATCTTGAAACTATTTTTGATGCTCATTGAATATCTAGGTAATTTCCAATAAAAAAAGGGTTGCGATATGGGGAAATATGTTTCTAAAATTATGGAAAAAGTTTAGATAATAAAATATTCCTTAAAACCTGATAGAGAATTGGAGACATTTGGCTAATTAACATTTTCATAGTTAAATCTCTTAGTCTTGATTAAAGTAAAACAAGAAATATTGTAAAGAAATGCATCATCAGTTTGGCAATTCTTTTTTTAATATAGTTAAGCATGAAGCCAGCTCCACTAAGTGTGGAGCCAAATTTCACATACATGCTTGCATTGCTTCACACTATGTTTACTGTTTTGCATGGATAGTGCTGGCACTGTAGTACTTATTGGTCATGTGCCTAGAGTGAATTTCTTGATTGCACAGGATGTATGGTGATAATGCTGGACTTAAGGATTAAGTATACTTTTGTAAATAGAAGTTGTGTCATATTTCTCTTTCTCTGCCTAATTTCTCCAAAATTTGTAAACTATTTGTGAATATTCTTAATTCATCTCAATATGTCATAATATGAAGTATTTTAAACATTTAACATATTTAATAGGCTTCCCAAAATCAAATTTCAGCTTCAAGATTGTATTTTCTGACCTCTAACTTTGAGATGCTACAGAGGGTCCCTGAAGCATCCAAAAGAGAGGTAAGCAGGATTATTTGACATGTTAAGTTACATGGGAAGCATTGTCAAAATAAAAAATAATATTTAATCTTCTTCAGGTTATATTTTAGCAAGTGATTCAAGTGAACATAAGTCCAATGTTAAGCATAGATTCATGGAGAACCAGGACAGCCACTGAAACTTTTGTTATTAAAGGTTCCAAATTAAATACATATTGGTGTGGTGACGTATAAGTTGCCAAAATCGTTTTTTGTTTTGGTGGGGGGGTGAGGTCTCACTGTGTTGCCAGGCTGGGGTGCAATGGCATGATCCCGGCTCAATGCAACCTCCACCTCCCAGGTTCAAGTGATTCTCCTGCCTCAGCCTCCTGAGTAGCTGAGATTACAGGCATGTGCCACCATACCCAGGTAATTTTTGTATTTTTAGTAGAGACAGCATTTCACCATGTTGGCCAGGCTGGTCTCGAACTCCTGACCTCAAGTGATCCACTCACCTTGGCCTCCCAAAGTGCTGGGACTACAGGTGTGAGCCACCATACGCAGCCTAAAATAGTTTATAACCAATGTTTGGTTTGTCAAATCCATATTCCTGGGAAGACAATCAAAGCTTCAGGTACATTTGGCTATCTGATGGGTGGGCCACTTAAACATTTACAAAGGGATTTCTTTCAATTGTCATTTTCTGGTTTTTTTTTTCTTGTTTTTTTTTTTTTTTTTGAGATGGAGTCTCGCTCTGGCTGATGTTATAACAGTAGATTATTATGCTACTTTGTATTTTCACCAGGTAAACAAAGGTTTTTATGGTTCATGGAGGACAATCAACCCCTTCACAATCTCAAACCCAAAGAGTGGATCTTCTGAGAACATCTACCGTAAAGGCTACAGTTACACAACAGACTTTAAATTCTTTTGTGAAAGTTATGATAGAATTGGCTGAATAAAGAAGTATCTGTGCAGCTGCTGGCACTTGTGGCCTATGGAGAAATACATCAAATGAAAATTATAGAGATTCAGTGGTAGGGGATTAATGAAGAGATTGCTTAGTTAAGTGAGTAGACTCTTTATCTAGCTCGTTCTTTGATCTATTTGATTTTAGATGGTTTGGATTATGGGGACCCTGGGTAAGGATCAAACTCCAAACTCTTATTATCCTCCTGATAGTCATAATAATAGTCTCCCTTGTTAGCTGTATTTTCTCAAAGGTTTTAAATGTTTGTATGCATTCTAGAGATGTCTAGAATGTCAAATTGGTCTTTCTTCAACTGGAATGACAAGAGCTGAAAGAAATGTGTGACCAGGAGGATGCTGTAACCTATGAATGACATGCTGAGTTGGGAAACCCAAAACGATGGTAACTGAGAGTGATGCTAAGGCCCTAAGTTTTGGTCACACTCTCACCCAAGTGAGAATCTGACCAAAAAGGGGCAATTTTTTTGAAACAAAATTCTGGGAGGCCATTGTTTTGTACTGAGCTCATGCATTAGGCCCCAACAAACCAAACCAAAGTGGAGTCACTTGTGCTAAGACTTTAAGGAAACACCTAGATCCTAGAACAGACCAGGTTGTCTTTCTCCTGCAAATCTCTGTAACAAACATTCCTGACAGCATAGGTATCCAACCCCTGAAGTTCCCATTAAATCTTTTTTTTGTTTTGTTTTTCCTGAGACAGAGTTTCACTCTTGTTGCCCAGGCTGGAGTGCAGTGACACAATCTTGGCTCACTGCAACCTCCACCTCCTGGGTTCAAGCAATTCTCCTGCCTCAGCCTCCTGAGTAGCTGGGGTTACAGGCACCTGCCACCACGCCCAGCTAATTTTTTGTATTTTTAGTAGAGATGGGGTTTCATCATGTTGGTCAGGCTGGTCTCGAACTCCTGACCTCAGGTGATCCACCCGCCTCGGCCTCCCAAAGTGCTGGGATTACAGGCATGAGCCACCGTGCCTGGCCCCCATTATATCTTTTAACCAAATTGCTTTCCTCTCACCTGAAGACCATCAAGCTTCAGATGATCACCAGTTCCAGGTGAAGATACCACCCCTGGCCATCAAGGAGCTACCCTATCTCCACTAGACAGAGCAGGGTGAGAGTTCCCTGATCCCCAGTAGGTAGGGACTACGCTCCAAACCAGCATGAAGCAGTTGCAGAAGAAAGACGATCGGTCCCTCTGCGTCCCATGAAGATTTATAGGGATCATGTCTCTCAGGGGGGAAATGAGGCAGGAGAATAGGGTCTGGGGTCAGGGAACCTAAGGACTTCCTAGAACTAAATTAAACGGAAAAACCCCAACTGTCTAAGACCAAGTCAGCTATGACAGGAACTATCCTCTTCATTTACATAGGTTGTACACCAAGTAAATGACATTGTAACTTTACTTCATCCTCTTCATTTACATAGTGTGTACACTCAGTAACCAATGGAAACCTCTAGAGGGTATTTAAACCCCAGAAAATTCTGTAACCAAGCCCTTGAGACGCTTGCTGAGGCCCACTCCCATCCTGTGGAGTGTGCTTTCATTTTCAAGAAATCTCTGCTTTTGTTGCTTCATTCTTTCCTTGCTTTGTTTGTGTATTTTGTCCAATTCTTTGTTCAAAACGCCAAGAACCTGGACGCCTTCCATTGGTAACAAAGGGAGACTAGGAAATTTAGTCCCTACTTGGGTAGCCATATATCAGTTACTATAATGGAGAGAATAGATTTTGGGGGACAGCCAGCAATTTCCATCACAGGATACAATTTCCAACATTTTAAAATTGAAATTTTAAAATGAAATATACATCATTTTATCAAATGTATCCAATGGTTGCTAAATTCTGTAGTGATTAATATCCACCACTAAATTCTGTAGTGGTTTAATATCCACCATTGTCAATTTTTGTAAATACTCGAACGAGCTCTTCTTTAACAGCTGGATATGTTATATTATCCCTTTCTCTCCTAGAAGTCATAATTCTATTTCACCTCCTCCATGAAATGTTATGCTAATGTAATATATTTTAGGTTTAAAAACCTTTTATTAATCATCCTATCATACTTCTATGAAAGCAAAAATATGTGTTTACATATGTATGTGTACATAGGTATATACAAATATAGATATATTGAAAATTAAAATAAGTGTTTAATTTTCTGTGATCAAAAGGCTCCAAGTGTTAAATAATTGTTCTTCTAGATTAAGTTATCATTATAATAATTAGTCATACCCAGTTGATCAAAACTACATAAACTTATTACAGATTTTAAAAATTAATTATTAAACCTTTATTTAAAACACATTGCTTATAAGTTGGATGGGCTTTTTTAATAGTCTATGTATCCATGGATGACTAGTATTTATTGCTAAAATGAGACATGTTGAACATCAATTATCCCTATTTTTCATTTTTGTAGATGAAAGTGTTGAGAAAAATTATCCACATAAATAAGTAAATAGTAATGAAAGAAGTTTTGTTATAACAACATTACTTAATTTTTTGAACTTCTTGTCTCAAGGAGTGCAAAGAAGAGATGACTATGATCAGGGCACACACAAAGTGGAACATTTAATAGGAAACCCTTCTTCTATAACACTGGGACCCTACAGGCAGTACCACCATGTTGCCCAACAATAGAACAATAGAAAGCACCTCCATTCATACTGTAGTCTACAACATGTTCACTGAAAATGTGAATATGGTGCTTTCTGGAGTGAAACGATATGGAGCCCCCACCCAAAGAATTTATTCCTTTAACGTAAAGGTGAACAGGAAGTATACCTCAACTTCAGGGAACATTAAAGAAAATAGAATGTTTTGATTTTCTATGGAAAAAATTATAAAACTATTAGGAAATATTAAAGATCTAAATGAAATGAGAAATATACCATGTTCATGGGTTAGAAGACTAATATTGTAAAGATGTCACTTCTTCCCCAAGTGATCTATAGATTCAATGCAAACCCAATCAAAACCCCAAGAAGCATTTTGTGGAATCTGAGAAGCTGCTTCTAAAATTCATAAGGAAATGCAAATGGACAAGAATATCAAAATTACTCCCAAAGGAAAACAAGGCAAGGAGAACTGCTCTACCAGATGAAAAGTCAATATAAAGGTATAGTAATTGAGGCAGTATGGTATTGTACTACAGATAAAGAGATTAATGGAACAGAATAGAAAGCCTAGAAGTAGGCCTACACAATCACAAACACAATATACAGCAGAGGTGGTTATTTCAGATCAGTGAAAAGAGATGCATTTTTCAATAAATTGTCTGAGACAATTGGATCTCTGTGTGTAAAAGAAAAAGAAATAAATTGTATTCCTATCTCACACCACATACAAAAATCAATTCCATGTAGACTAAAGACACTGCCAAGGAAATTTACACATCTTTTTTTTTGAGACGGAGTCTCACTCTGTCGCCCAGGCTGGAGTGCAGTGGTGCGATCTCGGCTCACTGCAAGCTCCGCCTCCTGGGTTCATGCCATTCTCTTGCCTCAGCCTCTCAAGTTGCTGGGACTACAGGCACCTGCCACCACTCCCAGCTAATTTTTTGTACTTTTAGTAGAGATGGGGTTTCACCTTGTTAGCCAGGATGGTCTCGATCTCCTGAACCTGTGATCCGCCCGCCTCGGCCTCCCAAAGTGCTGGGATTACAGGCATGAGCCACTGCACCTGGCCTACACATTTTTTTTTCTCTCTTGACAGACCAGAGTAAAACATTTCTGGTTAAGGGAGGGGAATTCAAATCTCTTTTTATTCATTTATTTCAAAAATGGTGTATGCCAAAGACAAATAACAGTGTCTTGGTCACATACTGCTCCAGGCTCTGTCATAATCTCTTTGGGCTCTGTAGCCTATGTTCAAGGCTTGGCAACAGGCAGACACAGAGAGGGAAAACTATCTCTGCTGTCAATGCCAGAGCAACCATACCTAGTTCTGCTTTCCCTGCCCCACTGTTGCAGAACTTTATTCCGTAGTTCAGCTAAAACCAGGTGGTTGTCCCACAATGAGGAAAATTCAGGCACGTGGACACATTGAAGGGTGAGTAGAGCAGGATTTTATTGGGTGAAAAGGGAAAAAAATGAAAAAAAAAAAAACCCAGTAAAGTGAGATGGAGTCCTGCTGACAGGCCCCCCACCTCACAGATTGAATCCCAGGCCACCACACAGGAACTGAAGAGGCCAGACTCCTCCCCACTGCAAACAGCATAAACTTCCCCTGGCTCCACCCTGTTCTCCCAGGGCACAGGCCAGTCGCAGGTTCTCTGGGTACCCTTTCCCTTATCTTCCTCCTGCGTCTACCACTGCTTTAGCAAGAGACAATTGATTCCACAAAGCCACATCCATATGAGTAGTGTCAAGGAAAGCAGTAATTGTTATCTCATGAGATAAAGCTATGTAGAGACAACCAGACTAGATAATTCCGCTCAATAAATATGGATGGGATCAGATCCGGCTTTTTCCACTTCCCAGATTCACTCCATAAATTCACACCTTCCCAATCTCAGAAACAGTAGAAAGGGGGCAAAGTAAAAGATCATTATGGTCTAAATTGCTAAGTGGTTTGAACTTACATTTTCAGTAGGTTGGGATTACTGCACCTGCTGTGTTCCCATCTGCCACTTTTCTCTCTGCCTTTTAACTGAAGTGATGAACTTCCGAGGAAAGAGGTGATGACTCACCCTAGAGTCCCAGGCTCTCATGTGAGGAGGCATCAGTGACTGTTGATGGGACTAGGGAACTCTGCCTCCACTTGGCTCTGCTATTCCAAAGTGGTCAGGACTGACAGCTGCTAGGCAATTCCTGCCTCAGACCCCAAGATGGGACTGCAGCAAAGTTCTAATGTGGAGATCAGCTCTTCTCCTACGTACCTCTTCCACTGCAGGGGGTTCAGTGGAATCAGCACTCACCTGATCATCTATCCCAGATGTCTGTTGTCCTTCAGCTCCATACTAACCTTCTGTGTTATACCACTAGGGCTGGAAGCCTATAGTCCACATTTCCCAGACTCCCTTGGCAGCTGGATTGCAGTTGGGTTCTGACAACAGGAGGCAGTCATGTTAGATTAGAAAGCAGTAAGAAGGCAGAAGCCATTCTATCTGTGGAGTTGCAGTGGCAGCAGTGGTCCAGGTAATATCAGCAGTAAGTATCTGCTCATGAGCTTCAATTCCTGGGTGGCAGCAACTTCCTGATATTTGACCAACACCCTCTCCCCCTGGAATAGAAACAGTTTTTGTTTGTTTGTTTGTTTTTGAGACAGAGTCTTGCTCTGTTGCCCAGGCTGGAGTGCAGTGGCATGATCTCGGCTCACTGCAACCTCTGCCTCCCAGGTTCAAGCAATTCTCCTGCCTCAGCCTCCTGAGTAGCTGGGACTACAGGCATACGCTGCCACACCTGGCTAATTTTTTTTTTTTTTTTGTATTTTAGTAGAGACAGGGTTTCACTGTGTTGCCCAGGATGGTCATGAACTCCTGAGTTCAGGCAATCCACCTACCTCGGCTTCCCAAAGTGCTGGGGTTACAGGTGTGAGCCACCGCACCCGGCCAATGGATGTTAATTGAGCACTTACTAAGTGCACAGCAGAGTATGGCCTGGGATATAAGGATGTTTGACATGACCTTTGACAGTCTAGAAGAGATGATTAAAAACATCTACAGATAACTAATGCAAGTTTCAGAAAAATAAATGTCATAAAAAAGGATGTATTTCTGAAACCACGAGACCTTTTCTGAACAGTCTCAGTAGGCAATAGCAACGATAATAATAGCAAGGTGCTAAGTGTCCTAGATACTTATCTCCTGACCCACTATTATATCCACTGAGAAAAAAAAAAGAAAAAAATTATCTTATAAAAAATCACTGGAAAATGGAATATATATATAGTCATGCTCCTTGTAATGACATTTTGGTCAACAATGGACTGCATGTATGACAGTGGTGCCATAAGATTATAATGTAGCTGAAAAATTCCTATCATCTAGTGACATTGTAACCATGGTAACATCAAAGCACAAGGCATTACCTTTTCTATGTTTAGATATGTTTAGATACACAAATATGTGCCATTGTGCTACAATTACACGCAGTATTCAATACAGCCACAGACTGTTCGGGTTTGTATCCTGGAAACCATAAGCTATACCTTATAACCTAGGTGTACAGTGGGCTATACATCTAGGTTTGTGTAAGTACCTCCATGATGTTCACACAAGGACAAAATAGCCTAATGACACATTTCTCAGAACATATACCTGTCCTTATGTGATGCATGACTATATTTATTTCATTTGCTCAGAGCGAGCCTGGAAAAAAGAAAGTTGGGGTGAATGAAATTCAGATAGACCTCAGCAAGAGTGGAAAGACACAGCTCAGCAGTATGGACCACAGTGGTAAATTTGGACATTAGAACAAAGCCCAAGGAGCTCTGTTCATTAGTTTCTTGGGGACTTGAGCTCCTTCCAACCCATGCTGCTGGCTTCCCTGAGGGTGGTGCTAGCTGGTCACAAGTCTGTAAGCTAAGCTGAGTTGTCTATCCTCTGGGGTCGCTGGCTGGGAATGGTGGGAGAAAGGAGTCTTTGTACTTTAATCATGCTGTTACCCTCTCAGTGGAACATTCTGGGATTGAAACCACCATTGCAAAATTATAACTGAGACAGTGAAAGACCTAACTAACTCCTGACCTCCAAGCTGTCCTTGTTCATTCCTGGGCGTAGGCCAAACTAACTTTGGGAGGAAGTTAGTTTATACTCTATTGTTTAAAACAAAGACGATAACAGCCCTTTCCCAAAACAAACCCCCTTCTTGCCTGGAACTAAACTGCCTTTGTAAGACTAACAAATTAGCCACAAGATTAGAAATTATGATTTAGGAGTCATGCAGCTGGAGGCTGCAATATTCTGACCCTCCCTAAATTGCTCCTGGGGATAACATCACTATTACAAAACCCAGGATCAATGCTTGAGGTATTTTGCAGACTCTGCACTAAAAAGATCAGCCGGCACCACCCTGATTGACAAACTGGCTCCTCTGATCTTGTGGCCCCCACCCAGGAACTGACTCAGCACAAGAGGACGGCTTTGACTCCCTATGATTTCATCTCTCACTCAACCAATCAGCACTCTTGTCTCACTGGCCCTCGCCACCCACCACATTATCCTTAAAAACTCTGATCCCCAAATGTGCGCGGGGAGACTGATTTGAGTAGTAATAAAACTCTGGTTTCCCGCACAGCCGGCTCTGCGTGAATTACTCTTTCTCTATTTCAATTCGTCTGTCTTGATAAATTGGCTCTGTCTAGGCAGCGGGCAAGGTGAACCCATTAGGTGGCTACAGGATGAAGGAAGAATGGAGTCTCTGTACTTTAGTCATGGTGTGACTCATCTATCTGAAACAAGTGAATTTTATTTTCAGTCCAGTGATCTATAATTTAGGGAGGGAAGGGAGAGGAAAATGGACACAGTGTAAATGTAGGAAGATTGTTGGGCTCTTATAAATTTTATCAAGAAATCAAAGTGATTAAGTACAGAGCTGAATCAGAGGGAAGCAGTAGGAGGATGCAGGGATGTCACTGGGCTCTTTTTCCAAGGCCTAGGAGGCTGCACTCAGCAGAATAGGGCATTAAACCTCCCGAGACACCTGAGAATCATCCAGGAAATCCCATTCTTGGTGAAGTTGGCATTTTCCCTCCATCCCGTAGCCTCCTCCATTTGCCATCTGATATCTGAGGTCTCCTTATGATATGGACAGAAGACAGGAAAATACTGGGTAGAAAAGGGCAGTTCCCCAACAAAGGCCCCATCCTCAAGCCTGAAGGCCTGCGGCCCTAAACGAGGACAGGCATTTCTGTTTTTGCTCCCAAAAAGTTTCCTTTTGGCCTGCCACGCCCCCCATCCTACCCTTATGTAAACCCAAGACCTTAGAGGGCACACACACAAGTGGCTGAATGTTGGGACCAGCAGACCAGCGATGGCGGAACACTGTGGCAGAGAGAGAAAAGGAGGGACATCTGGACGCCAAGAGGATTTCGGCTGGGGGTGGTAGGAGATGATTCTGGCTGCTGAGTGGCCCGACTCCAGGGGAAGACCACCTTCCCACTCAATCTGCCCCCTTCTGGCTCCCCATCCATCCCACTGAGAGCCACCTCCATCGCTCAATAAAACCTTGTACTCATCCTTTGAGCCCATGTGTGATCCGATTCTTCCGGTACACTGGGCAAGGACTCGGGATACAGAAGGCTATCACACTGCCCCCCAGCCCTTGCAATAAGGCAGAGGGTCCATTGAGCTGATTAACACACAAGCCATCTGCAGATGGCAAAGCTGAAAGAGCTTGGTAACACATGCCCACTTGGGCTTTGGGAGTCACAGACACCCACCCCTAGATGCTGCCGTGGGCCGGAGCCCAAAAGCGCTCATGCTTGCTTCTTTATCTGCCCGTCCACATGCTCTCCCTAGGGGTTTGAGCTGCGGGGTGACCAAGCAGGCGACACCCTTGTCGCATGCGTCCTGCAAGGGGAATCTGGGAACTCTCCCGTTTCAACTGGGGCCCCATCCGGGATATTCGTCAGAAGGTGCGTACAAATGCGAAACTGTCAGATATGCCTCTTCTCTCTCTTTCCCGTGGGCAAAAGGCTGTGTTTCCCTTCAGGGAGGTTTAACCACTGCATGGGACCTGAGTAAAGACCTGGGGCAACCAAAGGCATCCCTTGCTGAACTCTGTCCCCTACCGTTCTGACAGACACCGGTCAAGACCCCCAGACTTTGATTGGTGTCTTTTCACCCACGGTTTGAAATGGCTCTTATCTCTTCCTTTATAATGTTAAGAGTTTGGCTACAGGCCGCGGCTATCATATTAAATGGAGTGAGCATTTGGCTCAGCTACCAAAGGTGCAAATCAGAACAATATGGTTTCTGTTTTTACTTCGAGGTGCGATCCCCGCCTCCACCTCGACAGCCACAGGTGCTGGCAGCACACCCCCTCCCCTCCCAGCTCGGGCACCTGGGCATGTCCACAGCATGCACAGGCCATGCCCAGTGGCCACAAGGGACAGGAGAAAATCACGGCCACTGCTGGGACCCTGCAGGGCTGGCTGGCCATCGCTTTCCACCTGCCACACCATTGTAACTCTACCTCCTCTGGCCAAGTAGTTCAGCCAGGCTTGAACTGGGAGAAAGATACAATGACTGAAGGAACCCATTTGCACTGAGCAAGGGGTTCTTCCTCCAGGTCCTTCCCCTTTTGCCCCTTAAACTGTGTCTTTTTTTTTTTTGTCTGTTCTTTTTTAAGTGAGAGGGTTTCCCCTCTTCTGCACTCTGCTGTTGATAGGGAAAATAACAGAGGAGCAGCTCCTGCTGGCAGGGCCCATTTGAGCCTTAATCTAAACAGATACATGCAGCCCCTTAAAATACCTTTTAGTCCCAAACTCAATTCCAAGCTTCAGGCTGAGGCCCTAGAAAGGAAAACCAGATCTGAGGGATCCAAAGCCAGGCAACAGGCACAATGTAAATGGACAGGTCTGATTCCTGCCAACTGAACACCCCACCCCCGTGGAAGGAAGCCATGCTCCATGGCATAAATGAGGCCCAGGGAACTCAAAGGCTGTCAACAGCAGGGGAAGACAGAGGCACAGATCAGTGCAGATAATGCCTATTCTCTAGGCCTTCCCTGCTTCATGGGTGCATGCTGCATGGGCACTCCTGCGCAGCACCTGCCAAGGTCGCTGGGACTCGGGGATAAAAAGATGGAAGAGAAAAGGAGGATGCTCACTTTCTGTCTCCATCACACCCCGAGTTTTTCACTGAAAGAAGGAAGAGAAGTCAGGGATGCCTTTATTGCCTGTCTTTCAGAATGGGCAACCAGCTCTCTTCTCCATCCTCAGTTTATACTCCTCTGGAATGTATCCTGAACTGTTGGGACTGCTTTGATCCTCAGAATCTGGAGGAAAAACACCTCATAGCCCTCTGCACAAAGGTTTGACCAAATTATGAAGAACTGGGTTGGCCTCAGGAAGGAACCATTCATTTCTGTATCATCCAGCAGTTGGACCTTTTCTGTAGATGTGAGGACAGCTGGCCTAAGGTCCCATCTGTGCAGGCTTCCTATAACTTGCAAGGAAATCCAGACCTTTGCTGACAGTGTAGAATGGAGCCAGCCCTCCTGTTTGCCATCTCAGGGAAGGCTGCAAGGGGCAAGCCCAGGGAACTAAAGATACGAATCCCAGAGGCACCTTCAGCAGAGGAGCCAGCTCCCTCCAGCCCTGTTCCTCCGGGTCCACCCCAACCTCCCTGTCCAGCTTCGGCCTCTCACTTGCCCCCTCCTAGAAATCCTTGCCTTAGACAAACCCGTCTCACTCTTACCCCTCCAACAGGTGCCTAGTGAATTTGGGTCCAGTGAAGTCCAGGTCCCCTTCTCTCTACAGGATTTAAAGCAATGTAACGGGGATCTTGGTAAGTTTTCAGATAACCCTGCCAGATATATAGAGGCTTTCCACAATTTCACCCAAATATTTGAACTCTCCTGGAGAGATGTTATGTTACTTTTGAATCAAACCCTGACAGACGCTGAGAATCAGGCCACTCTGCAAGCAGCAGAGAGATTTGGGGATAAGCTTTGTATCACATATAGCATCAGGGAAGGGGGCAAACATTATCCAACTGGAAGAGAAGCAGTATCAAGGGATGACCCCAAATGGGATCCCAATGACGAGACAGAAAACTGGAAGAGGAGACACTTTCAGGTGTGCATAACGGAGGGCTTACGTAGGACTAGAACCAAGCCTCTCAATTATACTAAGTTGTCCATGATCGACCATGGATTTGATGACAATACCACTGCCTTCCCGGAAATGCTAAGAGAGGCCTTGGTAAAGTACACCTCTTTATCTCCTGATTCACTCAATGGACAGATAATCCTAAAGGACAAATATATTACTCAGGGAGCCCCTGATATCAGGAAGAAGCTGCAAAAACAGGTTCTGGGACCAGATAGTGCTTTAGAGAACCTCCTGAAAGTAGCCACTTCAGTCTTTTATAATAGAGATAGGGAGGCCCAGGAGAGAGAGAGGAAATACAGAAAAGAGACAGAGGCTCTAATGGCCACCAGGCAAGCCCACAAATCCCAGAATTCCCAGGGTGCACCTAATTGCTACAGATGTGGCAAGCCAGGGTATTTCAAAAAGGATTACCCAGCTGGCATGAGAAAGCCACCTTGACCCTGTCCAATCTGCAGTGGGCACCACTGGGGGGTGGACTGTTCCCAGGAATGCTGATCACTGGGTCCAGAACCAATCATCCAAATAGTCCGGGAGCAGGACTGAGGGGTCCCAGGGCCCCTTTCCCCAGCTCCGGTGGTCCAGACCACCATTACCATCCAGGCGTCCCAGGTAATTCTGGAAATTGAAGGGAGGAAAGTGGACTTCCTTTTGGACACTGGGGCTAGTCTCAGTTCTCCTCTCCAATCTGGGCCTCCTCTCCTCTCTTAGCACAACTGTGAGGGGCATCGCTGAAAGACCTTTAACCTGATATTTCTCCCAACCACTTAATTGTAGCTGGGGAGACCTTTTGTTCACCCATGCTTTTCTAATTATGCCTGAAAGCCCAATTCCTCTGCTGGGAAGGGATATCCTGGCCTGTATGGGGACCACCATCCTGAAGGCCCCTGGGCAAACTCTTTGTCTCCCCCAGTGGAGACCAATATTAACCCAGAAATTTGGGCAACTCAAGGGAAGATTGGCGGAACCACCACTGCCATACCAGTCCAGGTCCATCTTAAGGATCCCACCTCCTTTCCTAACCAGAAACAATATGCCCTGAAACCAGAGGTTAGGAAAGGGCTAGAAGCCATCATAGATAACTTGAAGATGTAAGGCATCCTCAAACCCTGCAACAGCCCTTGTAATACCCCACTATTATGGGTACAAAAACCCAATGGGGAATGGAGACTAGTTCAGCACCTCTACCTTGTTAATGAGGCTGTGGTTCCAACACACCTGGTGGTTCCCAATCCCTATACCCTGCTAGCCCAAATACCTGAGGGAACTAAATGGTTCACAGTCCTGGACCTAAAGGATGCCTTCTTTTGCATACTGTTACACCCCGACTCCCAGTATTTGTTTGCCTTTGTGGATCCCTTTAACCAAACCACCCAGTTAACCTGGATAGTGTTACCTCAGGGGTTCTGAGACAGTCCCCACTTGTTTGGGCAGGCATTATTAAGAAACCTCTCTGAGTTCCTTTATCCTCAGGTTAAAGTTTTGCAATATTTGGATGACCTTCTCCTCTGTGCTCCAACTGAGGAAATCTCTCAGGAGAGCAGTAGGGCTCTTCTTAATTTTCTGGCTAACAGTGGATATAAAGTTTCAAAATCTAAAGCTCAGCTCTGTCAGACTTCAGTGAAGTACCTAGGCTTGGTCTTGTCAGAGGGGACCAGAACATTGGGCGAAGAGAGGATTAAACCTATCTCCTCCTTTCCTTTCCCCAAAGCCCTCAAGCAACTAAGGGGATTCTCGGGCATTACAAGATTCTGCAGAGTATGGATACCTGGGGTACGGTGAAATGGCTCATCCCCTTTATCACATAATAAAGGAGACTCAGGCAGCTAAAACTCATTGTCTAACTTGGGAACTGGAGGCTAAAAAGGCCGTCAACCAATTAAAACAAGCCTTGCTTAAGGCACTAGCCCTTAGTCTCCCCATAGGGAAAATGTTTACTCTTTATGTGTCAGAGAGAAAGGGAATGACACTGGGAGTCCTAACACAGGCCAGTAGCCTGTAACCTGAGTGAGGAGCTCTATTTGGTAACCAAAGAATGGGTGGCTTGCCTCCGGGCAATCACACTAGCAGCCTTGCTGGTACCAGAGGCTACTAAGTTAACCATGGGGAATAACTTAATGTGGCAGGACTACTGTCTGCTAAGGGGAGTCTCTGGCTAACAGACAACTGCCTCCTGAGGTATCAAGCTCTGTTATTAGAAGGATCTGTGGTCCAATTAAGAACCTGTCCCTCCCTAAATCTAGCCACCTTCCTCCCAGAGGAAATTGGAGAACTTGAACATGACTGCAAACAAATAGTAGCACAAACCTATGTGGCCAGAGAGGACCTCAAGGAAACCCCCTTAGAGAACCCAGACTGGATTATGTCTTTTTAAAAAATCATTTTATTTTTTCATAAGTTGTTGGGGTACAGGTGGTATTTGGTTACATGAGTAAATTCTTTAGTGGTGATTTGTGAGATCCTTGTGCACCCATCACCTAAGCAGTATACACTGCACCTTATTTGTAGTCTTTTATCTCTCGTCCCCCTCCCACCTTTCCCCCTAAGTCCCCAAAGTCCACTGTATCATTCTTATGCCTTTGCATTCTCATAGCTTAACTCCCACATATCGGTGAGAACATATGATGTTTGGTTTTGGTTTTCCATTCCTGAGTTACTTCACTTAGAATAACAGTCTCCAGTCTCATCCAGGTCATTGCAAATGCTGTTAATTCATTCCTTTTTATGGCTGAGTAGTATTTCATCGTATATATATATACACCACAGTTTCTTTATTCACCCATTGATTGACGGGCATTTAGGTTGGTTCCATGATTTTCCAATTGTGAATTGTGCTGCTATAAACATGCGTGTGCAAGTATCTTTTTCATATAATGACTTCTTTACCTCTGGGTAGATACCCAGTAGTGGGATTGCTGGATCAAATGGTAGTTCTACTTTTAGTTCTTTAAGGAATCTCCACACTGTTTCCCATAGTGGCTGTACTAGTTTACATTCCCACCAGCAGTGTAGAAGTGTTCCCTGATCACTGCATCCATGCCAACATCTACTGTTTTTTAATTTTTTGATTATGGCCATTCTTGCAGGAGTAAGATGACATCACATTGTGGTTTTGATTTGCATTTCCCTGATTATTAGTGATGTTGAGCATTTTTTCATATGTTTGTTGGCCATTTGTTTATCTTCTTTTGAGAATTGTCTATTCATGTCCTTAGCCCAGTTTTTTGTGGGATTGTTTTTTTCTTACTGATTTGTTTGAGTTCGTTGTAGATTCTGGATATTAGTCCTTTGTCAGATGTATAGATTGTGAAGATTTTTCTCCCACTCTGTGGGTTGTTTGTTTACTCTCCCGACTGTTCCTTTTGCCATGCGAAAGCTCTTCAGTTTAATTAGGTCCTAGCTATTTACCTTTGTTTTTACTGCATTTGCTTTTGGGTTCTTGGTCATAAAATCCTTGCCTAAGCCAGTGTCTAGAAAGGTTTTTCCAGTGTTATCTTCTAGACTCTTCACAGTTTCAGGTCTTAGGTTTAAGTCCTTAATCCATCTTGAGTTGATTTTTGTATAAGGTGAGAGATGAGGATCCAGTTTCATTCTCCTACGTGTAGCTAGCCAATTATCCCAGCACCATTTGTTGAAAAGGGTGTCCTTTCCCCACTTTATGTTTTTGTTTGCTTTGTTGAAGAGCAGTTGGCTGTAAGTATTTGGGTTTATTTCTGGGTTTTCTATTCTGTTCTATTGATCTATATGCCTGTTTTTATACCAGTACCATGTTTTGGTGACTATGGCCTTATAGTATAGTTTGAAATCAGGTAGTGTGATGCCTCCAGATTTGTTCTTTTTGCTTAGTCTTGCTTTGGCTATGTGGGTTCTTTTTTGGTTTCACATGAATTTTAGAATTGTTTTTTCTAACTCTGTGAAGAATGATGGCGGTATTTTGATGGGGATTGTATTGAATTTGTAATTTGCTTTTGGCAGTATGGTCGTTTTCACAATATTGATTCTACCCAATGGATGTGTTTCCATTTGTTTGTGCCATCTATGATTTCTTTCAGCAATGTTTTGTGGTTTTCCTTGTAGGTCTTTCGACTCTTTTGTTAGCTACATTCCTAAGTATTTTATTTTTTTACAGCTATTGTAAAAGGGCTTGAGTTCTTGATTTGATTCTCCACTTGGTCTCTGTTGGTGTATAGAAGAACTACTGATTTGTGTACATTAATCTTGTATCCGGAAACTTTGCTGAATTCTTTTATCTGTTCTATGAGCTTTCTGTTGGAGTCCTTACGGTTTTCAAGGTAAACGATCATATCGTCAGTAAACAGGGACAGTTTGACTTCCTCTTTAAAGATTTGGATGCCCATTATTTCTTTCTCTTGCCTGATTGCTCTGGCTAGGACTTCCAGTACTATGTGGAAGAGGAGTGGTGAGAGTGTGCATCCTTCTCTTGTTCCAATTCTCAGAGGGAATGCTTTCAACTTTTCTCCATTTAGTATCATGTTGGCTGTGGGTTTGTCATAGATGGCTTTTATTACATTATGGTATGTTCCTTGTATGCTGATTTTGCTGAGGGTTTTAATCATAAAGTGATGCTGGATTTTGTCAAATACTTTTTCTGCATCTATTGAAATGATCGTGTGATTTTTGTTTTTAATTCTGTTTATGTGGTGTATCACATTTATTGACTTGTGTATGTTAAACCATCCCTGCATCCCTGGTATGAAACCCACTTAATCATGGTGGATTACCTTTTTGATATGTTGTTGGATTTAGTTAGCTAGTATGTTGTTAAGGATTTTAGCATCTATGTTCATCAAGGATATTGGTCTGTAGTTTTCTTTTTTTTTTTGAGACGGAGCCTTGCTCTGTCACCAGGCTGGAGTGCAGTGGCGCAATCTCAGCTCACTGCAACCTCCAGCTCCTGGGTTCAAGTGGTGATTCCCCTGCCTCAACCTCCCAAGTAGCTGGGACTACAGGCACGCACCACCAGGCCCGGCTAATTTTTTGTATTTTAGTAGAGACGGGGACTCACCATGTTGGCCAGGATGGTCTTGATCTCCTGACCTCGTGATCTGCCCACCTCAGCCTCCCAGTGTTGGGATTACAGGCGTGAGCCACCACACCTGGCCAGTTTTCTTTTTTGGTTGTGTCCTTTCCTGGTTTTGGTATTAGGGTGATGCTGGCTTCATAGAATGAATTAGGGAGGGTTCCTTCTTTCTTTATCTTATGGAATAGTGTCAAAAGGATTGATACCAATTCTTCTTTGAATGTCTGATAGAATTCTTCTGTGAATCCTTCTGTCCTGGACAGAAAAAGTCCTGGACATTTTTTGTTGGTAATTTTTAAATTACCATTTCAATCGCTCTGCTTGTTATTGGTCTGTTCAGGGTATCTAATTCTTCCTGATTTAAGCTAGAAAGGTTGTATTTTTCCAGGAATTTATCCATCTCTTTTAGGTTTTCTGGTTTATGTGTGTAAAGGTGTTCATAGTAGCCTTGAATGATCTTTTGTATTTCAGTAGTGTCAGTTGTAATATCTCCTGTTTTGTTTCTCAGCGAGGTTATTTGGATTTTCTCTCTTCTTTTCTTGGTTAATCTTGCTAATGGTCTATCAATTTTATTTATCTTTTCAAAGAACCAGCTTTTTGTTTCATTTATCTTTTGTATTAGTTTTTTTAAATTTCAACTTCATTTAGTTCTGCTCTGATCTTGGTCATTTCCTTTCTTCTGCTGGTTTGGGGTTTGGTTTGTTCTTCTTTCTCTAGTTCCTTGAGGTATGACCTTAGATTGTCTGTTTGTGCTCTTTCAGACTTTTTGATGTAGGTGTTTAGGACTATGAACTTTCCTCTTAGCACTGCCTTAGCTGTATCCCAGAGGTTTTGATAGGTTGTGTCATTATTGTCATTCAGTTTGAAGAATTTTTAAATTTCCATCTTGAGTTGGTTTTTGACCTTATGCTCATTCAAGAGCAGGTTATTTAATTCCATGTATTTGCGTGGTGATTTTGAAGGTTCCTTTTGGAGTTGGTTTCCAGTTTCATTCCACTGTGGTCTGAGAGAGTGTTTGATACAATTTCAATTTTCTTAAATTTATTGAGACTCATTTCATGGTCTATTGTATGGTCTATCTTGGAGAAAGTTCCATGCACTGTCGAATAGAATGTGTATTCTGTGGTTGTTGGATGAAATGTTCTGTGTATGTCTGTTAAGTCCATTTGTTCCAAGGTATGGTTTAAATTCATTGTTTCTTTACTGACTTTCTGTCTTGATGACCTGTCTAGTGCTGTCAGTGGAGTATTGAAGTCCCCCACTATTATTGTATTGCTCTCTATCACATTTCTTAGGTCTATTAGTAATTGTTTTATAAATTTGGGAGCTCCAGTGTTATGTGCATGTATGTTTAGGATTGTGATATTTTCCTGTTGGACAAGGCCTTTTACCATCATATAATGTCCCTCTTTTTCTCTTTTAACTGCTATTGCTTTAAAGTTTGTTTTGTCTAATATAAGAATAGCTATCCCTGCTCACTTTTGGTGTCCATTTACATGAAATGCCTTTTTTCCACTCCTTTACTTTATGTGAGTCCTTATGTGTTAGGTGAGTCTCCTGAAGGCAGCAGATGGTTGGTGAGTTCTTTTTGTTTGTTCTGTTTTTGTTTTTTTTGTTGTTGTTGTTTTTGAGATGGAGTCTCGCTCTGTTGCCCAGGCTGGAGTGCAGTGGCATAATCTCGGCTCACTGCAAGCTCCGCCTCCCGGGTTCACGCCATTCTCCTGCCTCAGCCTCCTGAGTAGCTGGGACAACAGGTGCCCACCACCACACCCGGCTAATTTTTTGTATTTTTAGTAGAGATGGGATTTCACCTTGTTAGCCAGGATGGTCTCGATCTCCTGACCTTGTGATCCGTCCACCTCAGCCTCCCAAAGTGCTGGGATTACAGGCGAGAGCCACCGCACCCGGCCAGTTGGTGAGTTCTTATCCATTCTGCGGTTCTGTATCTTTTAAGTGGAGCATTTAGGCCATTTACATTCAATGTTAGTATTGAAATGTGAGGTACCGTTGCATTCATCATGCTCTTTGTTGCCTGCATACTTTGTTTGTTTGTTTTGCTTTTTAACTTGTATTTTTGGTTTACAGGTCCTGTGTGATTTATGCTTTAAAGAGGTTCTGTTTTGATGTGTTTTCGGGATTTGTTTCAAGATTTAGAGCTCCTTTTAGCAGTTCTTGTAGTGGTGGCTTGGTAATGGCGAATTCTCTCAGCATTTGTTTGTCTGAAACGACTGTATCTTTCCTTCATATATGATGCCTAGTTTTGCCAGATGCAAAATTCTTGGCTGATAATTGTTTTGTTTGAGGAGGCTGAAGATAGGGCCCCAATCCCTTCTAGCTTGTAGGGTTTCTGCTGAGAAATCTGCTGTTAATCTGATAGGTTTTCCTTTACAGGTTACCTGGTGCTTCTGTCTCACAGCTCTTAAGATTCTTTCCTTTGTCTTAACTTTGGATAACCTGATGACAGTGTGCCTAGGCGATGATCTTTTTGTGATGAATTTCCCAGGTGTTCCTTGTGCTTCTTGTATTTGCATGTCTAGGTCTCTAGCATGGCTGGGGAAGTTTTCCTTGATTATTCCCCCAAATATATTTTCCAAGCATTTTGAATTGTCTTCTTCCTCAGAAACACTGATTATTCTTAGGTTTGGGTGTTTAACATAATCTCAGACTTCTTGGAGGCTTTGTTCATATTTTCTTAATCTTTTTTCTTTGTCTTTGTTGGATTGGGTTAATTCAAAGACCTTGTCTTCGAGCTCTGAGTTTCTTTCCTCTACTTGTTCAATTCTATTGCTGAGACTTTCCAGAGCATTTCGCATTTCTAAAAGTGTGTCCAAAGTTTTCTGAATTTTTGATTGTTTTTTCTTTAGGCTATCTATTTCCTTGAATATTTCTCCCTTCACTTCTTGCATCATTTCTTTGGATTTCCTTGCATTGGGCTTCGCCTTTCTCTGGTCCCTCCCTGATTAGCTTAATAACTAGCCTCCTGAATTCTTTTCCAGGTAAATAGGGGATTTCTTCTTGGTTTGGATCCATTGCTGGTGAACCAGTGTAATTTTTGGGAGGTGTTGACAAGCCTTGTTTTGTTATATTACCGGGGCTGGTTTTCTGGTTCCTTCTCATTTGTGTAGGCTCTGTCAGAGGGAAGGTCTAGGGCTGAAGGCTGTTGTTCAGATTTTTTTGTCCCATGGGGTATTCCCTTGATATAGTATTCTCCCCCTTTTCTGGGGATGTGGCTTCCTGTGGGCTGAACTCCAGTGATTGTTGTCTCTCTTCTGGTTCTAGCCACCCAGTGAGTCAATCCGGCTCCAGGCTGGTACTGGGGGTTGTCTGCACAGAGTCCTGTGATGTGAACCATCTGTGAGTTTTTCAGCCATGGATACCAGCACCTGTTCTGGTGGAGGTGGCGGAGGGTGCAATGGACTCCATGGGGGTCCTTAGCTTTGTTGGTTTAATGCTCTATTTTTGTGCTGGTTGGCTTCCTGCCAGGAGGTGGTGCTTTCCAGAAAGCATCAACTATAATAGTGTGGAGAGGGACTGGCAGTAGGCACGGCTGTAGAACTCCCAAGATTATATGTCCTTTGCCTTCTGCTACCAGGGTGGGTAGTGAAGGACCATCAGGTGGGAGCAGGGCTAGGCGTGCTCTCCTTGGCGGGTCTTGCTGCGGCTGCCATGGGGGATGGGGGTGAGATTCCCAGGTCACTGAAGTTGTGTTCCTAGGAGGATTATGGCTGCCTCTGCTGAGTCATGCAAGTTGTCAGGGAAGTGGGGGAAAGCCGGCAGTCACAGGCCCCACCCAGCTCCCACACAAACCAAAGAGCTGATCTCACTCCCACTGTGCCCCCTGCAACAGCCCCGAGTCTGTTTTACCCAGACTGGATTCTCTTTACGGACGGGAGTTCTTTTGTAGAACAAGGAACCCATAAAGCAGGGTATGCAACAGCTATATGAACGATATAGTTGAGAGTGCACCTCTTCTAGGGCACAAGTGTTCAACTAACCAAACTAATTGCCCTCAAGAGGGCGCTCAAGTTAAGCAAAGGAAAAACAGCATTTATACTGATTCTCTCTCTCTCTCTCTCTCTCTCTCTCTTTCTGACGGAGTTTCCTCTTCATTGCACTTCCAGGCTGGAGTGCAATGGTGCAATCTCAGCTCACTGCAACCTCTGCCTCCCAGGTTCAAGCGATTCTCCTGCCTCAGCCTCCCGGGTACCTGGGATTACAGGCATGCGCCACCATGCCCGGCTAATTTTGTATTTTCAGTAGAGACAGGGTTTCTCCATGTTGGTCAGGCTGGTCTTGAACTCCTGACCTCAGGTGATCCGCCTGCCTCGGCCTCCCAAAGTGCTGGGATTACAGGCGTGAATCACCGCGCCTGGCCAATTTATACTGATTCTAAGTATGCTTTCCTAGTCCTCCATGCCCATGCTACTATCTGGAAAGAGAAGAACTTCCTCACAGCTAATGAGTCTCCCATTAAATACCATCAGGAAATTAATAAGACTATTTTCCTTGGTTTTCCTCCCATGGGAGCTGGCAATAATACATTGTAAAGGCCATCAAAGAGTGATGGATGAGATAGCCGAGGGAAATAGGCTGGAGGACAAAGCAGCTAAATCAGCAGCAAGGGGGCCCAGGTCTCTGATCCACTTGAAGCCCTACTGATCTGGGAGGGCCGCATCAGAGAAATAAAACCTCAATACTCTCTTGCAGAAATAGAATGGGCCACCTCTTGGGGATACATCCTGCAGTCCTCAGGATGGCTACAATCGGAGGACGATAAGCTTCATCTACCAGCTGCCAACCAATGGAAAGTACTTAAAAGCCTTCACCAGGCCTTCCACCTAGGTAAGGATAAAACCTATCAACTGGCCCAGAGATTGTTCTCAGGTAAAAATCTAATACAAAGGGTTAAACAAGTTGTTAATGGTGGCAAGATCTGCCTTAAAAACAATCTCCTTAATCGACAGCTTCTTTGGCCAGGAACTCAAAAGACAAGAGGCTACCTTGGGGAAGACTGGCAAATGGATTTCACCCATATGCCAAAGACAAGGGGCATCCAGTACCTCCTACTATAAATAGATACATTCACTAACTGGGTAGAAGCATTTCCATGTCAGACAGAGAAAGCCTCTGAGGTGATAAAAGTACTAATCAATGAGATAATTCCCTGTTTTGGACTTCCTAAGTATCTCCAGAGCAATAATGGCCCCTCGTTCAAGGTGGCTGTCACCCAGGGGGTCTCAAAGGCACTTGGTTCTACAGTACTATCTTCATTATGCCTGGAGACCACAATCCCCGGGAAAGGTAGAAAAGACAAATGATATTATCAAAAGGCACCTCAGGAAACCGTCTCAGGAGACTCATCTCCCCTGGACTACCCTTCTCCCCATAGCCCTGCTACATGTCAGAAACACTCCTTCAAAGCTAGGTTTGAGTCCCTTTGAAATGATGTGTGGATAGCCTTTTCTCACCAGTTATCTCTTGCTAGACCAAGAAACCTCTAATTTAACTAAGCACATAACCTCTTTGGTCCATTTTCAACAGGAACTGAAACAATTGTTGGAGGCCCAATCCCGTGAACCAGGGCCACCTCTGTTCAACCCAAGGGACCTAGTGCTAGTAAAAGTGATATCCCTTCCCTTTCTCTCTCTATAGGCCCAGGTTGGGAGGGACCCTACACTGTACTCCTTTCTACTCCTGTGGCAGTGAAGGTCACTGGAATAGACTCTTGGATTCATTATACCCAAGTAAAGACTTGGGAAGCCAACAGAGTCACCTCCGTTGACCCAGAAGAACACCCAAAGTACCAATGTGAAGAGATTGGGGACCTCAAGCTAAAAATCACAAAAGATAAGTGTTGATAATTAGCCTTCCATGGGTATCCTCTTTATAGTCTTGCCTATGCTTGCTGTTCTTACCTTTGTTCTGTTCTATACCACAGAGCACAATAATGTTTTCAGAATAATTCATATATTTCACTTCTTTCTTTTTTTTTTTTTTTTTTTGAGATGGAGTCTCACTCTGTCACCCAGGCTGGAGTGCAGTGGCATGATCTTGGCTCACTGCAACCTCCACCTCCAAGGTTCAAGCAATTCTCCTGCCTCAGCGTCCCAAGTAGCTGGGATTACAGGTGTGCGCCGCCATACCCGGCTAATTTTTGTATTTTTAGAGACGGGGTTTCACTATGTTGGCCAGGCTGGTCTTGAACTCTTGACTTTAGGTGATCCCTCTGCCTCGGCCTCCCAAAGTGCTGGGATTACAGGGGTGAGCCACAGCACCCGGCCTCACTTCTTATCTCTGTAACCCTTGGCACTAGATTCTTTCCTTATATAATACACGTTTAACCCATGGATACTTAACCTTATAAAACTTGTTTTATTCTCTCACACCTAGAAACCATCAAACTCCAAATGGTCAGGCAACCAGAGCCTCAGACAATGGCTCCACTTTGCTGGGGACCCTTAGATAGACCTCTGAGAGGAATCTGACTGCTATTTTCCCCAAAACAATGCTCCCTGTCAGCAGGAAGTAGCTAAGGTCAGTCGTCATACATATTCTAACAGCAGTTAGATGTACCTCTTCAGAGTGGGGAAATGAGATGGACAGGAGATGGGGAAATACTGGGTAGAAGAAGGTGGCTCCCCGGCAAAGACCCCACCCTCAAGCCTGAAGACCTGCGGCCCTAAATGAAGACAGGCTTTTCTGTTTTTGCACCCAAAAAGTTGCCTTTTGGACTGCCGTGTCCCCCCGCCCATCCTGCCCCTGTATAAACCCAAGACCTTAGTGGGCACACACACAAGTGGCTGAATGTTGGGACCAGCAGACCAGCGATAGTGGAACAACGCAGCAGAGAAAGAGAGAAGAGGAGTAACATCTGGATGCTGAGGGGAATTCAGCTAGGGGCGGTCGGAGAAGAATCTGGCCATTGGGTGGCCTGACTCCAGGGGAAGACCACCTTACCACTCCATCCACCCCCTTCTGACTCCCCATCCATCTCACTGAGAGCCACCTTCACCATTCAATAAAATCTTGCACTCATCTTTCGAGCCCACGTGTGATCCGATTCTTCTGGTACACTGGGCAATAACTCAGGATACAGAAGGCTGTTACACTGCCCCCTAGTCCTTGCAATAAGGCAGAGGGTCCATTGAGCTGCTTAACATACAAGCCACCTGCAGATGGCAAATCTGAAAGAGCTTGATAACACATGCCCACTTGGGCTTCGGGAGTTGCAGACACCCATCCCTAGAAGCTGTCTTGGGGCCGGAGCCCAAAAGTGCTCACAACGGCCTCTGCATCTGCCCAGCTGCATGCTCTCCCTAGGGGTTTGAGCTGCCAGCGACCAAGCAAGCGACACCCCATCACACATCCGCAAGGGGAATCAGGGAACTCTCCCGTTTCACTTAGATGAGGTGTTTAAATCTTTAGCTTTAAGACATCGATCCCAGTTCCAAGGATAACACAGCTGTTCCCAGCCATTTACTCTCTAGTGCAGATGAAGAGTTTACCATGGCAGACTTCACTGAGAATAAAAGAAGAGACCAAGACACATAAAGATGTGGACCCACTTTCTCCTTGGGGAAGGTAGAGACAGTCACCTTGGGGAAAGTTTGGAGAAGGGGAAGTTGGTAATCAAAGCCAATTCCATATTTTGGTCAGGACTGGCTCTGACAACTGGGTGTGGTAGAATGGTCAATAGACCAGAAGTGCCATGGAGTTAAGGTCCCCAGAGCAGCCCTAGTCGAAAAGGGATGGGAATTTGGTGATAAATACTGCATGTGCAGCATCCATATGGGCCATTCCCCATCACCCTGTGGAAATGTGGGGAACTGCCTGCTGTGCCATGAGTAATATATCCCTTTCCTCTAAACCAGGAGTCTCCTGTCTTCTGCCAGCATCTATGAATCTGTGGCTGGCTAACTTGTTAGCTTGCAAGTACGGTAAAATCTCAGAACCTTCGCACTTCTTGACATTTATATCATATAATAATATACATCCATATAATCTGTATACATATATATCTTTTCTGGAATTTCTCCAGTAAGCATTTATTCTTTTTCAAATTTTAAATGAATACATGACCCTTTATAGTTCTGGACAATAACATACCTTCCTTCTCCTTAACATGGCTTCCTTCTCCTTCCTTTTTTACTTCCCCCTTTCCCCACCGTTGTTTTTGAGGTTCACCTCTCAAATGAACTATTGGCATTCAAATTCTTGATTCAGGGTCTTTGTATTAGTCCATTTTCATACTGCAATGAAGAAATACCCGAGACGGGGTAATTTATAAAGAAAAAGAGGTTTAATGGACTCACAGTTCCAAATGTCTGGGGAGGCCTCACAATCATGGCAGAAGACAAAGGAGGAGGAAAGGCACATCTTACATGGCAGCAGGCAAGAGAGCTTGTGCAGGGGAACTGCCCTTTATAAAACCATCAGATCTCATGAGACTTATTCATTGTCATGAGAACAGCATGGGAAAACCCACCACCACCATGATTCAATTACCTCGCACTGGGTCCCTCCTATGATACGTGGGGATTATGGGAGCTACAATTCAAGTTGAGATTTGGAAGGGGACACAGCCAAACCATATCAGTCTTCTTGGATAACAAAACCAACATGTTTCACAAATGTTTGTTCAACCACCCTGCACACTCCCAATCTCAGTCTGAAAAAGAGATTAATGCAAGTTTCCACTAAATTAGAGGACTAGTGGGCAGAGTGGGGAGGTAGGGGAAAGGGAAAGGCTCAGGCTTTTTATGTACTTCCTGCTTGCAGTGGAGGGTGTGCTTTGAATAAGTCCCACCACTGCCTCCCTCACCTCCTCACCACCTTTGGATACCCTTTCCCTTTCTTTCCATTCATTTAATTCCCAAATAACATATTCATTTAATGACTCCGTAAAATGGTTTAGACCCCATGGAGAATGGAGTATAATGATGGATGTGGGATGTGGTACATTTTTCTGAACAATGAATTACAGTAATAAACAGTCATCAAATACTGAATAGGAAACACACAAAAAATTTTAATTTAAGAAAGCACTCTGGTAATAAGTGCAAATAAATAAAAGGCAGGGTCAAATTAAAATGCAAAGTAGCAGCTAGACAAAAATTATAAGGGGTGAGGAAGCCAATGGGGGCCTTAAAGATAGACAGCATGGAAGTTGATTCAAAATGTTTTTCTCTCATATGTGTAATAAAACATGCTATTCATATTCAAGTATTCTGCAAAATGTAATGACAGCAAATCAAATTTTAAATAATGATGCTTTATTTATTTATTTATTTATTTATTTTTGAGACAGAATTTCACTCTGTCACCTAGGCTAGAGTGCAGTGGCACAAACTCGGCTCACTGCCACCTCCAACTCCTGGGTTCAAGCAATTCTTGTGCCTCAGCCTCCCGAGTAGTTGGGTTTACAGGCATGTGCCACCACACCTTGCTAATTTTTGTATTTTTAGTAGAGACGGGGTTTTGCCATGTTGACGAGGCTGGTCTCGAACTTCTGGCTTCAAGTGATCTGCCAGTCTTGGCCTCCCAAAGTGCTGGGATTACAAGTGTGAGCCACTATGCCCAGCTTGATTTTAAATAATGATGCTTTTAAAAGGCAGCTGGACAAAAAAAGCAATTGGAACTTTTAAAAAACACAAATTAAAATGAACTACTGTTTTGGCATGACCGTTTACATTTTAAAGATCTTTCCCCTCCTACCTAGAAAGTCCTCTTTTTCCTCCTCAATCCTCTGTCTATTCAAACCCTACAAAGCTTTCAAAGAATTGGCTTAAATGCCCCCCTCCTCCAGAGACCCCCTCATAGCATTTATTATCTTTACTACTTGTTTTAGCACTTAATGATAAGAGCTACCACTTAATGAGCTTTTAGTATGTGCCAAGTCCTAAACTAAATCTTCAGGGGCAATTATCTCACTAAACACAGCAATCCTTCAGGTAGCTAGCATCATTATCCTCATTTACATAGAAGGCAATTGAGGCCCTGAGAGGCTGAGTAACTTGCCCATGATCACAGTTGCAGAGTTAGGACTCGAACTCGAACCTGAGTCTTTTTAATATAGGGATCCACTATACTATACTGTCCCTACTCTCCATCCTAGAGCCTTTGAATTATTCTGTGATTGGCTCATGCGGCACCCCTCCCCTGGGATTATAAACCTCCTGAAATAGACATTCTTGAACACACTTGTCTGTGAAGTTACTATGATCATGTGTTACATTAACAGATTTTCTTTTAGATAAATAATGTGACTCATTTTTTTACCACTTACAAATTTAGGAGTTGACACTTATGTTAAAAATGATAAAACAGGACCTCATGGATATTTCTTTAACATGGTTATATATTTATATATTTCCCCCCAAAGTACAGCATCTTACTTAATAATCAAATAAGGGAGGTTTTCATGCCAAAGTCAGGACTGAGATAAGAAGGCCCATTGGATCCACTAGTTTTTTGTTTGTTTGTTTTGTTTTGAGACGGAGTCTCACTCTGTCACCCAGACTGAAGTGCAGTAGTGCAATCTCAGCTCACTGCAACCTCCACCTCCCGGGTTCAAGCGATTCTTGTGCCTCAGCCTCCTGAGTAGCTGAGATTACAGGCATACACCACCATGCCCAGCTAATTTTTGTACTTTTAGTAGAGATGGGGTTTCACCATGTTGGTCAGGCTGGTCTCAAACTCCTGACCTCAAGTGATTTGCCCTCCTCGGCCTCCTAAAGTGCTGGAATTACAGGCGTGAGCCACCGCGCCTGGTCCGGATCCACTAGTTTTAAGAATTGTATTGAAGGTATTAGCCAAAGCAATTAGAAAAAAAAATCAAGTAGAGGCATAATAAGGAGAAAGAAAGAAGTAAAATTTTATCTTTTTTGTTGCAGCTGATATTATTATATACCTGGAAAACCTAAAACAGTCAATGAACAAATCACTGCAAATAATAATCAAGAGACTGTTCATTCTCCATTGTGTGTTCTTGGCATCTTTGTCAAAAACTGACAAATAAATTGACTGTAAATGTGTGGATTTATTCTGGGCCCTATATTCTGTTCTGGTGATCTATGTGTGTTGTTTTTATGTCAGTACCATGTAGTTTTGATTACTATAGATTTGTAGTATATTCTGAAGTCAACTAGTATGATGCCTCTAGCTTTGTTATTTTTGCTCAAGATTGCTTTAGCTATTCAGGGTCTTTTGTGGTTCCATATGAATTATAGGATTTTTTAAAAATTTATGTGAAGAAATGTCGTTAGAATTTTGATAGAGATTACATTGAATTTGTAGATCACTTTGGGCAGTATGGACATTTTAACAATATTTCTTCTAATCAATAACCAGTTAGAAGAAATAATGGAAGAGAAAACACCATTTACAAGAGCAAAATAAAATAAAGTGCCTTAGTAGAAACATAACAAGAAATGTGGAAAACCTTTATGAAAAAACTATAAAACACTCCTAAAATATTTGAATAAGTAGATTACCATGTTCTTTGATAGAAAAATTTAACAACATAAAAATGTCAATTCTTTGTAAGCTAATCTACAGATTTAACACTATCTCAATATAATTTCATCAGTCTTATTTTCTGGAGCCAGAAATGTTGATTATAAAGTTTATTTAGAAGAATAAACAAGTAAGAACAGACATTCCTTAGGAAATAAAAGTGATGAGGAGGGCTAGCTCTAAGAGATATGAAAACATATTTAAAAGTTTTATAATTAAATCACTATGATATTGACATATGAATTGACAAATGGAACAGAATATAAAGCAAGCAAGAAATACATCCACACACACATGGAAATATAGTATATGATAAAAGCTTATTTCAATCATGGGGAAAAGAAACACGGTTTTTTTTGTTTTTTTCTTTTTTTTTGAGGCGGAGTTTCACTCTCGTTGCCCAGGCTGGAGTGCAGTGGCGCAATCTTGGCCCACTGCAACCTCTGCCTCCCAGGTTCAAGTGATTCTCCTGCCTCAGGCTCCCGAGTAGCTGGGATTACAGGCGTCCGCTACCACGCCTGGCTAATTTTTTGTATTTTTAGTAGAGACAGGGTTTCACCATGTTGGCTAGGCTGGTCTCGAACTCCTGACATCAGGTGATCCACCCGCCTCGGCCTCCCAAAGTGCTAGGATTACAGGCATGAGCCATCGTGCCCAGCCCAAGAAACACTTTTTAAATAAGTGGCACTGGAACAACTTGATAGCCATACAGAAAAAGATAAGATCCAATTTATTCCTTACACTGGTAAATTCCAGATAGAGAAGAATTCTCAGTGTGAAAAATGAAACTACACAAATAATAAGAGAAAATAAGGGTGAATCCCTTGAAGTCTGGGAGAGGGAAAACATTCCTAACTATGATTCAAAGTCCAGAAGCAATAAGGAAAAAGATAAATTTGATCACATAAAAATAAAAACATTTTACATGTCAGAAAACATTATACAAAAGTGAGAAGACAAATGACCAATTGGAAAAAAATATTTGCAACTTATATCATAATCAAGAAGTAAGCATCTTTAACATATAATGAACTTCTTAAATTGAGAAGAAAAGAAATAGAAAAAGTTGTAAGAGATATGTATAGACCATTCACAGAAAAAGAAATGAAAACAGCCTTTAAACATGTGAAAAGATATTCAACTTTACTTACAGTAAGAGAAATGCGAATTAAAATGATACAGAGATAATGTTTCTCACTTACAAGACTGGCAAAAATTCAAAAGTTTGACAACATATGCTGTTGGCTGGCTGATCTCCCAGAGCAATGGTCCATTTTGAGGGCTCAGCTTTGGTGTCTACTGCTGGAAGGTTGGGCATTTAGCAGAGACAGTAGTTAGATCAGCCATGATGAAAGGGAGTACATGTTGTTGGGCCCATATACAGCTTCCATCACTGCCACCATGACTACTCTGTTCACAGGAACCAGGGTGGCCGAGGAAAGAGGTTGGCTGACATACACAAGATGGATCATGCTGTGCACCTATGTGGATGCTCTCTGGTGGTCATTAATATGAAACACAAAAGTCCCCACGCTCTGTACCCTCTCCTATAGGTTCATCCATATTCCTGTTCCCCAGACCAGTGTGTGTATCTTTTGCAACCTTTTCCTAAGCTGGTGCTTACAGTTCTCTTACTCAAAGTTCATAGTTATGGACAACAGGTTCATTCTAGCTAGTTTAAGCAGAAAGAGATTGGATATGACTCAGCCAGAAATAATGCAGCCAGGAAAATGTAGTTAGTAAAAATACACCATCACCCCACGGGAAAGTTTCACCTAAAATACCACCAACATTAGAATAGGAGTTAAGTGAGCCATTTTACAGTATTTGCCTAACAGTCACGATTTCCTTTTTAGTACATTTAAAGAACATAATTAAGTATATACATCCCACTAAAGTTTCTAAATTAATGTATCATAGTTACCAACTACTCATATAAAAATTTTAATACTTATAATGTGATACCCACTACCTAGCATCATGCCTGGCACTTAATAAACAATGAATACTTGTTGAGTGACTGAATGCAGACCTTTTAAGAAAAAAAAAAAACCTGCCTAGGAATTTCTCCACTGAAACATAGAAGATGGGTGACACAGGTGGGACCAATTCCTAGCGAGCTATAAGTTCACACCTTGTCTCAGTGAGACAGAATGGCACTGTTCACAGAGTAACTGGATTTACTCTAACTCATACTTACGAAGGAAATCATTCACATATTTCAGTATTTTTAACATACTTCCTGACTGATCTTGACATCTCAGGGTAAAGTAGAAACCCCAGCCTAGGCAGAAGTTGTGAGTTCTGGCCTTTAGACATATAAGGTAGTGTTGTAGTCAACCAAGTTTCCTTATGGCTGTCTTCATTTCGGCTCCCCCGAAAGCAGATCTTGAGACAAAGTTTTAGAAACAAGTAGTTTATTTAGGAGGTGATCCCAGGAAGTACAGTGACAGAGTGAGGAAGTGAGACAAGGAAAGGAGGGAAGCTAATAAAGGGTGTGTCAGTGGGCAAGTTATTACTTTGGGCAACTGAGGCTCAATTCCGGCAGGAGTCCTCTGAGACAGGGAGTACAAGATATCTCAGAACTGTGCCACTGGGGGTCAAAGAAGCTGGCTTACAGTAAGTCCTCCAATAACACTGTTTTATTCAACGCTGTTTTGTTATAAGGTTGATGAGAAAAAATAAAATTGATTCCTGGCTGGGGCCAGGATCTGTGTGGAGTCTGTGTGGGTTTTTTCCAGGTACTCCAGTTTCCTCCCACATCCCAAAGCTGTGCACATGAGGTGCAACTGACTTGCCTACATGGCCCCAGTCTGAGTGAGTATGGGTGTGTGAGTGCCGCCCATGATGAGATGGCTTCCTGGTCAGGGTGGGTTCCTACCTGGCGCCCTGAGCTGCTGTGATAGGCACTGGCCACCCGTGACCCTGAACTAGAATAAACAGGTTGGAAAATGAATGAATGAATGAATACAAATTATTGTCAAATAAAAATTCATAAAGTCCACAACAATCAATAAAAGATGCGGTAAAAAAGCGCTAAGTGAGCCTGCTCTCTTTATGATTGTTTGGTTTTGAACTGTGTGGTGGTATGAGATGCTCCTTACAATGTTTGCTTTGCAAACATTTATTCCTTGATTTAACCCACTATCACAACTGTCATCGCTCACTGATGTGCCAAAAATTGGGTAAATAATTATCTTACTGGTTTTTGTTAATCTTTGCTAAATTACAAGTGTTTTGGGTCTTTATTTAGAAGTTTGGTCATGTTTTGAAGACCAGAAATATGCTACAGGAACTTAACTCTTGTTTATATCAATTAGCCTATGGGAAAATTGGTTTTGTTATATGTTGCTTGCTTAAAGTGGCAGTTTCTAAGAACCTGTTGATGACATTAAGTGCGGATTTATGTATTTATTTATTCTTATCCCCCATAAGTGGAGGTCCTGAGTATTCTTCCCGAGGTTGTTAATTCCCAGACATTTTCAGCATGCTTAATCATCCAGAAGGCACAGAGAGATGCAGGAAGCCACCAGTATGCATGGGGAATGTCCACAGTAATCTCTGGGCTGGTAAAAGGGATTAATTGTGAGACTGCAATATTATCTACTATAGTAGTCTAGTTGAAAAGGTTAACGAGGCCGGGTGCAGTGGCTCATGTCTGTAATTCCAGCACTTTGGGAGGCTGAGGTGATCAGATCACCTGAGGTCAGGAGTTTGAGACCAGCCTGGCCAACATGGTGAAACCCCATCTCTACTAAAAATAGAAAAATTAGCCGGGCATGGTGGCACATGTCTGTAATGCCAGCTCGGGATTACTCAGGAGGCTGAGGTGGGAGAATCGTTTGAACTCGGGAGGCGGAGGTTGCAGTGAGTTGAGATCGCACCACTGCACTCCACCCTGGGTGACAGAGCCAGACTCTGTCTCAAAAAAAAAAAAAAAAGAAAAGAAAAGAAAAGAAAAGGTTAACGAGATGGTGGGAGGTGGGGAAACTAAGAAGAGTACATTGGAAAAACGCCTCTTCCTGCTGGAGCTATACTTGGGACACTGTGCTTTGGAAATTTCTTTCTTTTCCTTCTTCAACCTTTGCAGCAAAAGGAAGAAGTTGTCAAGAGCCAGGGAGATTGAAGGCTCTCTTGCCCTCTCAATGATCAACTCTAACTACTCATCCAAGAGGAAAGAACTATTTGAGGCAGAAGAAGGAGACATAAGGCAGTTTTCACTCTGAGCGAAATGTGGAAGACAAACTTTAATATTTTAACATTTAAAAGAACAAACTTTTAACTCTCCTTTGGGGATTTGGAGTTAGTTAATAAAGGTAAAAAGCTTGACATTAGTGACAAAGTTGCCATATGAAACCTAGATGTTGAATGCTTTCATACCTTTATATAGAAAAAGCCTGGAAGCATATGAATCAAACTGATAATAGCTGTCACAGCTGAGGTATGGAGAATATATTATATATATTTAATATATTTAGTGGATGTATATAACATATACATGCTTGATATATTACTTTTATAATTTATATATTATATATATGTATTAGTCTGTTCTCACACTGCTAATAAAGACATACCCAAGACTGGGTAATATATAAAGGAAAGAGGTTTAATTGACTCACAGTTTCACATGGCTGGGGAGGCCTCACAATCATGGCAGAAGGCAAAGGAGAAGCAAAGTCACATCTTCCATGGCAGCAGGCAAAGAGAGCATGTGCTCTCATGAGACTTACTCACTATCACGAGAACAGCATGGGAAAGATCCTCCCCCATGATTCAATTACCTCCTACTGGGTCCTTCCCATGACACGTGGGAATTATGGGAGCTACAATTCAAGATGAGATTTGGGTGGAGACACAGCCAAACCATAGCAATATACATAATATATACTTGATTTTTGGTAGATGCATATACATGTATATATAGTTAGACAGCAGAAATGCTGTCTAAGAGCCAAGGCCTAGAATCAGGGACCCCAAGAGCCCATTTGGTGCTCTGGCCAAGCTGGTACCTCAGGTGTAAGACAAAGTCCTCTTTACACTTTCCTCTCTTTTTCTCAAGCAGAAGAAGTCTCTCCCTGTAGCCACCACAGCTGAGAATGTGCTGGGCCATACCTGAAGCCAGCATGTCTCTGAGTCTCACCCAAGGTCCACGGCAAGTACTGCCACTGCTGATTATTTAGGGCCCAAGCTAAACTTAAATAGTTTAGCTTAAAATGTTACTTATAGTGAATAGATATGAAAAACAAGGAGAGGCTGATTATAAGGAATGAGGTAGCAAACAAGCCCTGAATCTTAGTGGCCTGATACAGTACAACAAAAGTCTGTTTCAGTCACCCAGGTACCTATGCTGTCAGAGGCTTCAACACCTTGTATCTATACTGTCTGGAACATGCAGCCTCTTTATTCCCCCAGCAGAGGAAGAGACAGAATCACAGGTGAACTTTTCACCACCTCAGTCCAGGAATGACTCCTCCCTTCACAGAACATTGGCCAGAACAAATCACATGGCTCTGCCTATCTACAAGGGGACGAGGTGATGTTGCCATGGAGACCCTGAAGTATAAAAATGGGATTTGCAATTGTTATTTACACTCTCTGATTACAAACATGCGGGTATCTCCATAGAAAGATACAGTTACATTTGACAGAGCTTGTTTAAAAACAGTGATCACAAATATAATAAAATCTTTCTTTTTCATAAGAAGGAAAACCCATTCCTTGGAAAGTGCCAGAAAGTCAAGCTTCCATAGGACATTTTCAAAACGCTTTTCAGAGGAGCAAGATGGCTGAATAGAAGGCTCCACTGATCATCTTCCCTGTAGGAGCACCAAATTGAACAACTATCCACACACAACAGCACTTTCCTAAGAACCAAAAAGATGAGTGATCACAGTACCTGGCTTTAACTTCTTATCACTGAAAGAGGCACTGAAGAGGGTAGGAAAGACAGTCTTGAATTGCTGACACCACTTCTTCTCCATCCCCCAGAAGCAGCTGCATGGTGTGGAAAAAAGAATCTGTGGGCTTGGGAGAAGGAGAGCACAGTGATGGTGGGACTTTGCATTGGAACTCAGTGCTGCCCTGTCACAGTGGAAAGCAACACCAGGCAGAACTCAGCTGGTGCCCACAGACGGAGCATTTAGAGCAGCCCTAGCCAGAAGGGAATCACCCATCTCGGCAGTCAGAATCTGAGTTCTTTCAAGCCTCGCCACCATGCGTTAAAGTGCTGTGTGGTCCTACATAAATTTGAAAGGCAGTCTAGGCCACAAGAACTGCAATTCCTGGGCAAGTGTTGGTGCTGTGCTGGGCTTGGAGCCAGTACACTTGGGAGGCATGCGACCTAGTGAGACACCAGCCGGAGTAGCCAAGGGGGTGCTTGTGCCACCCCTCCCCTAACCCCGGGCTGCACAGCTTGCAGCTCTGGGAGAGACCCCTTCCTTTTACTTAAGAAAGGACAGGGAAGAGTAAAGAGGACATTTATTGCCACTTGGATACCAGTTCAGCCACAGTAGGAGAGGCCATGAGGCAGAGTCCTGGGGCCTCCATTCAAGGCCCCAGCTCCTGGATGACATTTCTAGACACACGCTGAGCCAGAATGGAACCTGCTGCCTTGCAGAGAAGAACCCAGTCCTGGCAGGATTAATCACTTGCTGACTAAAAAACCCTTGGGCCCTAAATAATCAGCAGTGGCAGTACTTGCCGTGGACCTTGGGTGAGACTCAGAGACATGCTGGCTTCAGGTATGGCCCAGCACATTCTCAGCTGTGGTGGCTACAGGGAGAGACTTCTTCTGCTTGAGAAAAAGAGAGGAAAGAGTAAAGAGGACTTTGTCTTACACCTGAGGTACCAGCTTGGCCAGAGCACCAAATGGGCTCTTGGGGTCCCTGATTCTAGGCCTTGGCTCTTAGACAGCATTTCTGGACCTGCCCTGGGCCAGAGGGGAGCCCACTGACCTAAAGGGAGAGTCCTAGGCTTGGCAGCATTCACCACAAACTGACTGAAGAGACCTTGGCCCTTAAGTGAACATTGGCTTTAGCCAGGTAGTACCTGCCATGGTTCTGGGGTGGTGGTGGCTACAGGGAGAGACTCCTCTGCTTGTGGAAAGTGGAGGGAAGAGTGGGAAGGACTTTGTCTTGTGGCTTGGATGCCACCTCAGCTGCAGTAAAATAGAGCACCAGGTAGATTTCTAAGGTTTCTGGCTCCAGGCCCTGGCTCCCAAACAGCATCTCTGGACCTGCCCAGGGCTGGTGGGAACATGCCACTCTGAAGAGAAGGACGGAAACCTGGCTGGCTCCACCAGCTGCTGATTGTAGAACCCAAGGTCTTTGAACAAACATAGGCAGTAGTTACAGCAGGCCTTCGGTGAGACCCAGTGCTGTTCTGGCTTTGGGTCTGACCCAGCACAGTCCCAATAGTAGTGGCCACAGGGGTGCTTGTGTCACCCCTCTCCCAGTTCCAGGCAGCTCAGCACAGAGAGAGAGGCTCCATTTGTTTGGGAAAAAATAAGGGAAGAGAACAAGAATCTTTGCCTGGTAATATAAGGAATTCTTCTGGATCTTATCCAAGAACACCAAGGTGACACCTCTATGAGTCTACAAGAGCCACAGTGTTACTGGACTTGAGTTACCCTGTAATGCTGGCTGCAGTGACCAAAAACTTAGATCATAACACTCAAGTCCTTTAAATACATGGTATATTAGTCCGTTTTCACACTGCTATAAAGATATTACCAGAGACTGGGTAATTTATGATAAAAGGAGGTTTCATTGACTCACAGTTCTGCATGGCTGGGGAAGTCTCAGGAAAATTACAATCATGGCAAAAGGCGAAGGGGAAGCAAGGCACATTTTATATGGCGGCAGGAGAGAGAGAAAGTGAAGGGGGAAGCAGCAGACACTTATCAAACGACCAGATCTCTTGCGAACTCACTAACTATTATGAGAACATCATGAGGGAAACCGCCCCGTGATCCAATCACGTCACACCAGGTCCCTTCCTCAATACGTGGGGATTACAATTCAGATTAAAATTCACGATGAAACTTGGGTGGGGACAAAACCAAACCATATCATTTCACCCTGGCCCCTCCCAAATATCATGTCCTTTTCACATTTCAAAACTAATCATGCCTCCCCAACAGTACCCCAGAGTCTTCACTCATTTCAGCATTAACTCAAAAGTCCAAGTCCGAAGTCTCATTTGAGAAGAGGCAAATCCCTTCTGCCGATGAGCCTATAAAATAAAAAACAAATCAGTTACTTCCACGTGAATATATGTCACTATACATTTGTCCAAACCCATAGAATATACATTAGAGGCAGCTCTAAGGTAAACTCTGATCTGTGCATGATAATCATGTGTCAAGTGTAAGTTCATCAATTGTAGCAAATATACCACTCTGGTGGGGGATGTTGATAATGTGGGAGTCTGTGCATGTATGGGGGAAGGGAGTATGGGAAATATTTGTACCTCCCTTTACATTTGCTCTGAATCTAAAACTGCTTAAAAAAAAAAAACCTCTGTTTTAAAAAGGGCAGGGGATACTAGAAGAAAAGAAATGAGATCTGGAAGGTGATAAAGGAGGGAGAAAAAGAAAACAGCTAGCTCTAAATGAGTTTTGGAGACAGGATGGAGGGTTTTGGACAGAGGATTTCTGCGACGTGCGTAAGATGTTGAAGTTAGGCATAGGAAGAGAGGGAGAAATGGTGGGGGAAAGATTTATAAAAGTTTTCCCATGTAATATAAATAGAACCTCCCTTTGGAGTTTAAAAAATGTTTTACCAAAAATAAAATAAAATTAAGATGATTTATTAAAATTTAAATTACTTTTGAAATTGTTTCTCAAATGTTGAACTGTTTTCTTTGAAAACAGCACTATGTTATGACTGGGCCATGGTACAGCTCAGCTTTATGTGGGTTACATATACAATAATCATTTAAAAAATAATTTATGAAGATCCCTACTTTGCTCAGTTCTAGAGGAGTGGGCAGTATTGGATAGTTAATAGCCTGTGCCACACAGCTTCCCTGAGAATTAAGGAAATCCCTTTATAAACCTATAAACCTATGCTTTATGTCAATACTCATTCAGATGATAGATTCAACTACCAGAAATCCAGTGGTTTTCTCTAATTAAAGCACCTTGTGTTTCCTTTCTCTTTCTTCATTCGTCTTTTCTCCCCCTCTTCTCAAATAAAACCCCAAAATAGTTGTAAGTGTGAATAAGGTTTCAAACCTAGGCAGAAAATTTCACTATAAATAAATGTGGGGTTAAAATGTATGTTAAATCGAGCCAGGTGCAGTAGCTCACGCCTGTAATCCCAGCACTTTGGGAGGCCAAGGCAGGTGGATCACCTGAGGTCAGAAGTTCAAGACCAGCTTGGACAACATGGTGAAACTCCATCTCTACTAAAAATACAAAAATTAGCTGCGCGTGGTGGCATGCGCCTGTAATCCCAGCTACTGGGGAGGCTGAGGCAGGAGAATTGCTTGAACCTGGGAGGGGGAGGTTGCAGCACATCGAGATCGTGCTATTGCACTCCAGCCTGGGCAACAGAGCAGGACTTCATCTCAAAAAAAAAAAAAAAATTATGTTAAATGATGCAAATTACATTCTAGATTATATATGGAAAATGCATATTACCATGCTGATGAGAGCATGGCATGTTCAATATGGCTTTTTAATATGAGTGTCAATTTTGACATTACCAGGTGTCATGCACTTAGGTCATCTTACATAAATGAAAACCATTATCAGAAATATTACCTACCTTCTAAAATTCTTCTTATACTTTATACATTCTTGTCTAATTCAGCCTTACACAGCCCACCTGAAATGACTGTTCTCGATGGTATTTCTTTTCTGTTTAAAATATCTGTGGATAGGCCAGGTGGGGTGGCTCACGCCTGTAATCCCAGCACTTTGGGAGGCTGAGGCAGGCGGATCACCTGACATCGGGAGTTCGAGACCAGCCTGACCAACATGGAGAAACCCCATCTCTACTGAAAATACAAAATTAGTCGGGCGTGGTGGCGCATGCCTGTAATCCCAGCTACTCGGGAGGCTGAGGCAGGAGAATCGCTTGAACCCAGGAGGCAGAGGTTGCAGTGAGCCGAGATCATGCCATAGCACTCCAGCCTGGGCAACAAGAGCAAAACTCCGTCTCAAAATAAAATAAAATAAAATAAAAATCTGTGGATAATACCTTGATAGCAATGAGCATATCTAGTGCCCAGATCTTAGTCTGTAGAAATTATTTCCCACTATACAGAACCAGGGCTTCTTGGAGAAATAGACGATTCTAGGCTGGAGTGGGGAAAGTATAAAGGGAACTTGGAATATCTTGTGGCACAAAATATGGAAGTGCAGTAAGTACTCACTTAACCTCACTGATACATTCTTGGAAACTGCAACTTCAAGTGAAATGGTGTACAGCAGGTCCTTGAATAACATTGTTTCATTATAACACTGATAAGGAAGGAATATGGGTTTTTAAATACTTTGTTTCACTTAAAGTCACAGTTTTCAAGAATCTATTGAAGGCCTTAAGTGAGGACTTACTGTACAAAAACAAAACTGATAAAGTCATGCCAGAAAGAAGGCAGAAGCCAGCTTAAAAGGACTCTTACTTGCTAAATATGGGACAGTTTTGAGTATTAAAATAACTAAGGACTGGAACAGATCATAACACATTAAATAAAGAATTCAAACCAACCCTATTCTTTAAAAAATTAAGAGGTAGGGAGGAGGAGAAGGGAAAGTTGTTTACAGAAGAAGGCCAACTAATTAATGCAGGATTGTTAGAATTAAAAAACCAACATTGTGCAATCACCATTGTAATAATTGATTCAGGCAAGAATCATCAATAGATGTAAAATCGTTAAGTGAAATGTTAGAGAATAATATAGTCACAGTCTCAAAGTACCACTAGTTATAATCATGAATTATAAAGGGGAAAGGTACCTCTATAATGGAGAGGTCTGGTGGACACCACTTAAACCAAATGATCAAATTTAATGTCACCAATAATGGGAAAAATTGACATCACGTGCCCTCTGATGTGATGCACTAAGGACACAGATCACACATTAAATATTCCTGCCCTCTCCTCCCAAAACAGATTCTATTCATTAGGAAATAATCAAACCAAATTCAGGAACATTATGCAAAACAGCTGACCTGGACTATTCAAAAATGTCGATGTCACAAAAGGTAAAAAAAAAAAAAAAAGCTCAGGGATAACCTTTAAAAGACAGGAAAGAGGGCCGGGCGTGGTGGCTCACCCTGTAATCCCAGCACTTTGGGAGGCCAAGGCGGGCAGATCACCTGAGGTCAGGAGTTTGAGACCAGCCTGGGTAACATGGTGAAATCCCATCTCTACTAAAAATATAAAAATTAGCCGGGCGTGGTGGCACACGCCTGTAATCCCAGCTACTTGGGAGGCTGAGGCAGGAGAACTGCTTGAACCCAGGAGGCAGAGGTTTCAGTGAGCCGAGATGGTGCCACTGCACTCCAGCCTAGGCGACAGAGCAAGACTCTGTCTCAAAAAAAAAAAAAAAAAATAAGAAAGGAAAGAGATGTAGCAACTAACTGTAATGTATGATCTCTAATTGGATCTGGATTTAAGAAAAACAATATAAAGGACACTATTGTTATTAGTTTTATTAGTTATTATTGTTCTTATTATTATAAGAAATAGGAATGTGGAATGCTTATAACAGTACAGTATCAATGTTTAATTTCCTGAGTGTGATAAATGTATTATAGTTATGTAGAGGAATGTCTCAGTATGTATGGGTAAAATGTCAAGATGTCTGAAACTTATGTTTAAGCCTCTCGGATCTTTCACAAAAAAGTATGCATTTACACAAAAACAGAAATACAGTTAAATAGAGAGAAAACAAATTTGACAAAATGTGAATAATTGGCGAATCTAGGTAAAGGGTATGTGGGTGTTCATTGTACTAGTTTTACACTTTTCTATAGGATTAAAAATTTTCAATATAAAGAAGTAGGATAAAGAAAATGACGTGAAAAATAAAATTTCTTAAAAGATGCTGAGCCAAAAATGTAAGAAGCAAAGTTGAAATGGGCAAAGTTAGAAGTAGAATATGGACAGGAAGTCCAAATCTATGAATTCTCACGGCCTTATTCCTGCCAGTTGACCCTGCTGTCTCTGAACATTCTATCATATGCCACATATTCTTCAAATCAGGAGCTAAACACTCTTCCATAACGTTAGGGTCAGAAGCTCCTGATCTTAGGTCGCAAGAAAAGATGTATGAGAAACTCATTGCTCTATAGTTTAAACTGTTTCATGTCTTCTTCCTTATAGACATGGTCTCCAGACATTTCTTGCTGAAGGGCTGACTGCATTTTATTTTCCTTGGCTGTAGGTCTGTCATAGGGATAACACAGTTCCCACAGTCTGAAAGGAGAGCTAGATGCCAGCCCCTCCAGGCATTTAAAAATGCATTTTTGAAAGTCAGAGACAAAATTTCCGATCTGGTTTGTAATGCTTCCTTCCTCTAATATTTATGTGAACCTTCCTCTTCCCCGGGCATATTCTGCGTGACTCCTCTCTCCTTCCTGGTGATTTTCCTCTATCCTGGTGACCCAGCCGAATGCCACTGCTGGTTCTTTATGTGTGTGACTCATGAGCATGTGTGTGTACTCCCTTCTCCTTCCTTTATTATTTATTCATCCATGGTAGTTACTTATTTATGTAGGTCACTTTATTTTAAAATGATAGTTTTACAAATGCTGAAGCAGATGAGCATTTATACTCTAAAGGACAGGAGAGATGAACAAGAGACACAAAATATACCACAGAGAGCTGGATTAGGAAAGAAAAAGAAATGCAGGTCTGGAATCTCGTCTTTTATTTTTTGTTGTATATATTTAAGATGTACAACATGTTTTGATATACATATACATATAGTGAAATGATGACTACAGTCAAACAAATTTACATGTCCATTACCTTCCATAGTTACTTTTTGGTGTGTGGTGTTAAAAGAAAAACCTTAGACAAATTAAGTTTAACAGAGTTTAATTGATCAAAGAACTATTCACAGTTCAGGAAGCCAGAATAGGTTCAGAGAGTCTCCGGTGCTCCGAATGTGTGGAAGAAGAAGATTTACAGGCAGCAAAAAGAAAGCGAGGTACAGAAACAGCCAGATTGGTTACACACACGATTTGAACAGTTTGCTGCCTGTGATTAGCCAAAACTCGGTGGTTGGCACCAGAGTAGGTTATAGTTTGTTTACACATCCAGTTAGGTTACAGGTCACTCTGTGAGGAGATGCCGTTAGGCTGAACTTAAAATATATCAGGTGGCAGCTTTAGGCTAAACTTAATTTAACAGCAATAATTTCCTCTCTATCATCATCTGCCTTTTCTGAGTTGTCTTAATCTGATGTTTTCATTGGCTCTTTATTAAATACCTTTGTGATGGTTTTGGACTCTACTACCTTCAAAGTGAAGTAAAGTTTGTTCACTGTGTTCAAGGAACCACAATGGCTATAGTCTTCAATTTAGCTAGCCTGGCCAAATTGAAGATTGGTGTGTGAGAGTTAGCATGGCTCAAGACTTAGCCAGGCTCATGAATGGTCAATCCATTTTAACCGAGCACCTACTATTTATCAGGCACTATGTTTGGAAGTGGAGGGAGAGATTGACTGAGACACAATGCCCTAACTCAGTGGTTCAAAATATTCCATGTAAGGTTCACACTAGCATCATCTGAAGAAGGGTATTGAAGATAAGATGATGCCACCACATGGATGTTAGTGAATGCTTTAGGAATTGTGTTCAGCTGCTAGCAATCGACACTAAATAAAGAGTGGCTTAAATAAATTGGGAGATTATTTTCTGTCTTTTGCAGGCAGAGGTAGGCAATCCACTAGTGGCATGTCAAGCCCATGAAGTCATCCAAGTCCCATGCTCCTTCTATCTCGCTGCTTTGTCCTTCTTAGCACACATTTTCCACTCTAAAGTTTGCCTCATGGTTGCCAGATGACCACTGCAACTCCAGCCATCATGTCTGCATTTCAGGCTGAAGGAAAGAGGAAGAGAGAAAAGAGAAGAGGCAACAGGACGCTTGCCAGGTGAGTCAACCTCCTTTTAAAAGAGCTTTCCCAGAACCTCCACCCAAAACTTCTGCTTACATCCCATTAAGTAGCACTTAGTCATATGGCCATCCATAACTGTAAGAGAAGATCTCAACAAAATAAGAGCTTCACAAGTACTTAGTCATTTGCAAGTACAAGTTCAGGTACTCATTATATTAGCTTACCTGTCCTCTCATTTGGTCTCTGGTACTTTTTTTTTTTTTTTTGAGACGGAGTCTCTGGGCACTCTGTCGCCCAGGCTGGAGTGCAGTGGCGCAATCTTGGCTCACTGCAAGCTCCGCCTCCCGGGTTCGCGCCATTCTCCTGCCTCAGCCTCCCGAGTAGCTGGGACTTCAGGCGCCTGCTACCGTGTGCGGCTAATTTATCTTTTATTTTTTTAGTAGAGAAGGGGTTTCACCGTGTTGGCCAGGATGGTCTCGATTTCCTGACCTTGTGATCCGCCCGCCTCGGCCTCCCAAAGTGCTGGGATTACAGGCGTGAGCCACCACGCCCGGCCAGTCCCTGGTGCTTTTAAAGTTAACTTTACTGGTTTCTTTTTATCACCCAATTGTCTAAAACAATCATCATCTTAAACTTAAAATGCATAATTGTTAAAATTCAGACCAAAGAAGAGGGATAGTTCAGCGGACACATCGAATAAGAGGGGTGAATGAATGCTAGGGCAAGGAGAAGAAAATCTCATAGACTTCTGCTGCCCCCACTCAATGGTACAAAAGACTCTTAGGTTTGTTTTTTGTTTTTTTTTTTAATTTTGATATAAATTAACAGATTGCTTTGCATAAATGTTATGTCAATGTATACTGCTACCAGCACTGTATGAGTAATAGGCTTGGGTCATTTTAAAGAACTTTATGTTCAAAGCTCATTCAACACTTCATAAACTCACTACATTGTTTTTTGTTTGTTTGTTTGTTTCTGTTTTTGTTTTTGTTTTTTTTGAGACGGAGTCTCACTCTGTCACCCAGGCTAGAGTGCAGTGGCACGATCTCGGCTCATGGCAACCTTTGCCTCCAAGGTTCAAGTGATTCTCCCACCTCAGCCTCCCGAGTAGCTGGGATTACAGGCTCCCACCACCATGCCTGGCTAATTTTTATATTTTTAATAGAGATGGGATTTCACCATGTTGGCCAGGCTGGTCTCAAACTCCTGACCTCAGGTGATCTTCCTGCCTCGGTCTCCCAAAGTACTGGGATTACAGGCGTGAGCGGCTGCGCTTGGCCCACTACATTGCTTTCTGAGCACCTCTTACTAATATTATTGCTCTACAATTGTCCAAAACTATTTACCTCTTGCTCAGTTATCCTAATTTTTGCTTGTTGCTGTGCTCTCTCATTGCTTGATTTCATAAACATTCTTCCTTCTTTTTAAAAAGTTTTGATTGATTGAGCCCAGGAGGTCAAGGCTGCAGTGAGCCATGATTGTGCCACTGCACTCCAGCCTCAGTGGCAGAGCAAGACCCTTTCCTCTCCCCTCCTCCCCCCCAGAAATTTATAATGGCTTTATTGAAATATAATTAACATGCCATACAATTTCACCCATTTAAAGTGTACAATTTGATGGCTTTTAGTATATTAAAAGTTTCACAACCATCACCACAATTTTAGAACATTTTTATCACAGCAGAAAGAAACTGTACTAATTAGCAGTCACTCCTCATTTACCCTCCAAAACCACAAGCCCTAGGCGATCACTAATCTACTTTCTGTCTCTATAGATTTGCCTATTCAGGGCATTTTATGTAAATGGAATCAATACAGTATGTGATCTTCTGCAACTGGTTTCTTTCACTTGGCATAATCTTTTCAAGTTTCATCCATGTTGTAGCATGTATGAGTACTTCATTCCTTCTTTAACGCCTAATAACATTCCATTGTATGATATATTAATATTAATACCACATTGGCAATTCAATGCAGAAAGAATAGACTATTCAACAAATGGTATTAAAATAATTGTATATCCATATACAAAAAAAGTCAACTTGGGCCTAAACCTCATCTCTTTTCCAAAAATTAACTTGAAATTTTTTTCTTTTTTTTTTCTTTTATTATTATTATACTTTTAAGTTTTAGGGTACATGTGCACAATATGCAGGTTAGTTACATATGTATACATGTGCCATGCTGGTGCGCTGCACCCACTAACTCGTCATCTAGCATTAGGTATATCTCCTAAAGCTATCCCTCCCCCCTCCCCCCACCCCACAACAGTCCCCAGAGTGTGATGTTCCCCTTCCTGTGCCCATGTGTTCTCATTGTTCAATTCCTACCTATGAGTGAGAATATGTGGTGTTTGGTTTTTTGTTCTTGTGATAGTTTACTGAGAATGATGATTTCCAATTTCATCCACGTCCCTACAAAGGACATGAACTCATCATTTTTTATGGCTGCATAGTATTCCATGGTGTATATGTGCCACATTTTCTTAATCCAGTCTATCATTGTTGGACATTTGGGTTGGTTCCAAGTCTGCTATTGTGAATAGTGCTGCAATAAACATACGTGTGCATGTGTCTTTATAGCAGCATGATTTATAGTCCTTTGGGTATATACCCAGTAATGGGATGGCTGGGTCAAATGGTATTTCTAGTTCTAGATCCCTGAGGAATCGCCACACTGACTTCCATAAGGGTTGAACTAGTTTACAGTCCCACCAACAGTGTATTAACTTGAAATTGATTCCATATCTAAATGTAAAACATAAGACTGTAAACCTTTTAGGAAGAAGCACGGGAGAAAATCATCATCATCAGTGGTTAGGCAAAGATTTCTTAGACACAACACCAAAAGTATGATCCATTTTTAAAAAAAGAACTTGTATGTCCAGTCCAGGGTATACGAAGAACCCTCAAAACCAAACAGTAAGAAAACAAACAGCCCAATTTTTAAAATGGGCAAAAACTAAAAATACAACCCAGCAATCACACTCCTGGGTATTTATCCCAGAGAAATAAAAATTTGTGTCCATACAAACCTGTACACAGATGGTCATAGCAATATTGTTTGCAATGTCCAAAACCTTGAAACTAGCAAAATGTTCCTCTATAGTTGACTAAACATACTGTGGTACATCCATACCACAGATAACTCAGCAGTTAAAAAGCAATTAACTATTAATATATGCAACAATTTGGATGGTTCTCAAGGGTATTCTGCTGTATGCTAAGTCAAAAAAAGCCAACCTCAAAATGTCACATACTATATGATTCCGTTTATGTAATATTCTCAAAGTAACAAAAGAATAGAAATGGAGGCCAGGCACGGTGGCTCACGCTTGTAATCCCAGCACTTTGGGAGGCCGAGGTCGGCAGATTACTTCAGGCCAGGAGTTCGTGACCAGCCTGGCTAACATGGTGAAACCCTGTCTGTTTTAAAAATAAAAACAATTGCTGGGCACCACCACGCTTATGCCTGTAATCCCAGCACTTTGGGAGGCCGAGGCGGGCGGATCACAAGGTCAGGAGTTTGAGACCAGCCTGACCAACATGGTGAAACTCCGTCTCTACTAAAAAAAAAAAAAAAAAAAATTAGCCAGGCGTGGTGGTGCATGCCTGTAATCCCAGCTAAACAGGAGGCTGAGTCAGGAAAACTGCTTCAACCCAGGAGGCGGAGGTTGCAGTGAGCCGAGATTGCGCCACTGCACTCCAGCCTGGGCGACAGAGTGAGACTCCATCTCAAAAAAAAAAAAAAAATTAGCCTGGTGTGGTGGTGCACACCTGTAATCCCAGCTACTCAGGAGGCTGAGGCAGGAGAACTGCTACAACCCAGGAGGTGGAGGTTGCAGTGAGCTGAGATCACGCCACTGCACTCCAGCCTGGGCGACAGAGTGAGACTATGTCTCAAAAAAAAAAAAAAAAAAAATTTAGCTGGGCGTGGTGGCACATGCCTGTAATCCTAGCTACTCGGGAGGCTGAGGCAGGAGAATCAATTGAACCCAGGAGGTGGAGCTTGCGGTGAGCCAAGATCATGCCATTGCACTCCAGCCTGGGCAACAAGAGTAGTCCCAGCTACTTGGGAGGCTGAGGGACAAGAATCGCTTGAACCCTGGAGGCGGAGGTTGTAGTGAGCCGAGATCATGCCACTGCACTCCAGCCTGGGCGACAGAGTGAGACTCCGTCTCAAAAACAGCAACAACTCAAAAGGCTACCTACTCTATGATTCTATTTATAAATGGAATATATATGCTATGTTTGAAAAGACAAAACTACAGTGACAGAAAACAGGTCAGTGATTTCCAAGGATTAGTAGTTGGGGGAAGGTGTGATCCTAAAGCAGGAGACAGCAAACTTTTCCTGTAGAGGGCCAGATAGTAAATAGTTTAGGCTTTGCGGGCCACATACGGTCTCTGTCACATATTCCTTACTTTTGTCTCTTGTTTTTGTTCTTTTTACAACACTTTAAAAATGTTAAAATGATTCTTAGCTTCTGGGCCCTAAGAAAACAGGCTATGGACCAGATTTGACTCAGGTGTAGTTTGCCAACTCCTGTGACAATGATAGAGTTTAAGGGAGTTGGCAGGGTGGGGAATGAGTGATGTAATTGTTCTGTATCTGACTGTGGCATGGTTACAGGAATGTATAAATGCGTTAAAATTCACAGAAGTGTATGCACACAAAAACGTCAATAATATTGTATGTTAATTAGAAAGAAAAACCCAGTAACCTATCAGATCAGTTCATCTCTGTCACAAGAGATATCAAAATTGCCTTTTCCCTAAGATTCAAGGATCAAGAAATCTTTTAAAAGATATGGCTTCTAACCAGTTGTGGTGGTGCATGCCTATAGTCCCAGCTACTCTGGAGGCTGAGGTGGGAGGATCACTTGAGGCCAGGACTTTGAGGCTGCAGTGGGGCATGATGAGACCTGTGAATACCCACTGCATTCCAGCCTGAGCAACATAGTGAGACCCCATTTCTAAAAAAATAAGTTCATAAAATAAATGGAAAATATGGCTTCTATCCATTCTATTTATAAAGTTGTTTACTGCAGTAATTCCCTTGTTTAAAATGGCAGGCTTGTGTGAATGCGATGATGAACTCAGCTGTAACTTATTCGGTTACGATGACGACAACCGTTTCTTTGAGGACAGGAAAAGCAAGTGTTATTCTCTATAACAAAGAGATAAGTGTATTTATCACTTACAATAATGTCCAGTTTATTTGCTGAGCAATGATCACTTAAGCTCAAAGCAATATGTGAGTTTCAGCCTTGAAATAGCAATTTAATCTGTATTATTTTCAAATAAGGTACCTTTTAAGCATTAGAAATTATAGCTTGTGTTATAGATAATATGCCCTTTCTTAAGTTTTGCAGACTACAGGAGAGACTCTGACATTTATTTTATGCTCCGGATAAGAGTGTCACTGTGTCACAGCAGCTTTACTTTCCCTTAGGCCTTGGTAACTGTCAGAGAGAATACTCAGCATATTGTATAAAAACATCGAGAGAACTGACTTTTGTTGTCTGGCCAAGTGAATATGTAATGTTTCCCTAAAAATATCCTTTAAGATATTCAAAATATTTCATCTTTTGTAGTGATTCTCAGTGATAAGTGTGTGTATTTCAGGAATAGGGATGCTTTAGGAGATTTACATGGCCTAACCCCAGAATCACTGACCTGGTGAGCTCTGTGAAAAACAGTGTAGAACCCTCCATCTAGGCAGCCTTTCAAACTGCTATATTTATCAAGCATATACTTCAGGTAAACACGTGACAGATGATGAAACTCCTTCCCTACATTTTACTCTGGATACAAAGGGATTTCAAAAATAAGCATAAAACATGAAGGATAAAAAGACAATGTATTTCTGTGTCCCCATGGAATGGTGGCTTGCCAATGGCTAGCTTGGCATTTCTCTCTGTATTTCTTTAGGCACCATCTCTTTTCATCATCCCCAAGTGCTGCTCCACACTCCAAACTAAGTGGTTGTACTTATATGACAGACTGTTTTTTCTCTTTATGCCCATAAAATATGTTTGTGCAGCAAAAATTTATTGAGCACCTGCTATGTGCTGGGTAACAGCCTGTGCGTGGGATAGATAAGCAAATGAAACAAACAGAAGTCCCTGCCTTCATAGAGCTTGCATTCCAGTGGGGGCAGATAGACAATGAACAACGAATATGATAAATAAGTAAATTATATAGTATGTTAGATACATTTGGATTGCCTAATGTATTAGGCTGTTTTTGTGTCACTATAAAGACATACCTGATGCTGGATAATTTATAAAGAAAAGAGGTTTAATTGGCTCATGGTTCTGCAGACTGTTCAAGGAACATGGTGCCAAGATCTGCTCTGGGTGAGGGCCTCAGGGAGCTTACAATTGTGGCAGAAGGTGAAGGGAGAGTCAGCATCATACGACAAGAGCAGGAGTGGTGGTGGGGAGGTGTCACACACTTTTAGATGACCAGATCTCACATGAACTGAGTGAGAACTCACTTACCACCAAGGGGATAGAGCTAAACTGTAAATAAGGGATCCACCCCCATGATCCAATCATCTCCTACCAGGCCCCACCTCCAACACTGGAAATTACATTTCAACATGAGATTTGGAAGGGACAAACATCCAAACCATGTCACCTAAGGTACTGGTTAGCTGTCTTTGCTAAATTGCTGATAAGTTATAAGTTATTACATATCCCGTCTCTCTTTTGCATCATCAGTTTTACCCTCTCTACTGGACTGTTGCATCAGTGTACCCACAAAGAAGCTATTATATCTCTAACCTTAAAAGGACGCCGATATGATTTGGCTGTGCCCCACCCAAATTTCATCTTCAATTGTAGTTCCCATAATCCCCACGTGTCTTGGGAAGGACCCTGTGGGAGGTAATTGAATCATGGGGATGGTTACCCTCATGCTGTTTTTGTGATAGTGAGTGAGTTCTCACGAGTTCTGATGGTTTTATAAGGGGCTTTTCCCCCTTTTGCTCGGCACTTCTTCCTGCCACCATGTGAAGAAGGATGTTTTTGCTTCCCCTTCTGACATGATTGTAAGTTTTCTGAGGCCTCCCCAGCCATGCTGAACTGTGAGTCAATTAAATCTCTTTCCTTTATAAATTACCCAGTCTCAGGTATGTCTTTATTAGCAGCATGAGAACAGACTAATACAAACGCCCTCTCTTGATTCATTCTGTTCTCATCACAGCAGTAAGGGTGATCCTGTTAAAATCATAAGTCAGATGATGATACTCCTCCAAACCTTCCCATGTCTCTCCAGCCCACTCACAGTCAAGTTCTAAGACCTTGCAATGGGCTGGGCATGAGCTGCCCTCAAGTACCTGTCTGACCTCATCACTCCAGCCAACTGGCCTGCTTGTAATTCATCCAACACACTGGACAAGCCCCTGTCTCAAGATTTTGGCATTTACTCTTCCCGGAATGCTCTTTCTCCAGAATATCCTCACGTCCTTCAGCTACTACCTAATGTCACCTTTGTATTAATATCCGTACCACCACCACTGCCACTCCTGCCCAAACATCCTATTTCCCTTCCTGGCTTTATTGTTTTCTCTTTAGTACTTAACATTATTGACATAGCTCTTTTTATATCTGTATCTGTATTCTATAACTTTACTTATTGATCCTGTTTCAATTGGCTTTTCCTACCAGAATATAATCTTACGCAGGCAGGAATTTTTACCTATTTTATTTAGTCTCAGTATTTAGAATCATCCCTGGCATATAGTAGATGCTAAGTAAGTATTTTAAATGAATCATGTTGCCTACTCTAATTGTGTTTGAACAGGGAGCTGTTGGCTGAATATTATGCTTTAAGGACTATACTGGTCACTGGGCAAATTTTGTTTTTGTTTTTCTTTTTATTTATTTATTTACTTATTTATTTTAAGTTCCGGGGTACATGTACAGGATGTGCAGGTTTGTTACATAGGAAAATGTGTGCCATGGTGGTTTGCTGCACCTATCAACCCATCACCTAGGTATTAAGCTCAGCATGCATTAGCTATTTTTCCTAATGCTCTCCCTCCCCACAACCCACCCCTGACAGGCCCCCAGAGTATTGTTCCCCTCCCAGTGTCCATGTGTTCTCATTGTTCAGTTCCCAGTTATAAGTGAGAACATGTAGTGTTTTTTTGTTTGTTTGTTTGTTTGTTCGTTTGTTTTTTGAAATAGTCTCCCAGGCTGGAGTGTAGTGGCGCAATTTCGGCTTGTGGCAAACTCCACCTCCCACGTTCAAGCAATTCTCCTGCCTCAGCCTCCCAAGTAGCTGAGACTACAGGCGTATGCCATCACGCCCGGCTAATTTTTATATTTTTAGTAGAGACGGGGTTTCACCATGTTGGCCAGACTGGTCTCCAACTCCTGACCTTAAGGTGATCCACCCGCCTCAGCCTCCCAAAGTGCTGGTATTACAGGCATGGGACACTGTGCCTGGCCAGCAAATATTTTTGACAAGTTATTTCTTCCACATCCTTCAATCCCAGCCTTTGAACAGTATCAATGGGTATAACTCTAAACAATAAAATATAACATTGTCAGATCCTCATTCAATGTGTTTATAGGAGTTGTGAATGTGGGCTCCTCCTTCTTCAGACTGGAGAATTTGATAATGTTGGGTTTTGTATGTTTTGTTCTTAGGTATGTATTATTCTTTCTCCTGTCAGTAATTCCTTTGTGATCTGTTTCCTTTCTTGTTTCATTCTTCTCCTTCCCCGGTTCTCCACCCTAGAAATTTGAGAGACAGGCTGATATCCAGAAAAACAAATCTTTCACTGTAATCTCCTTTTCAGCGTTATCTCAATTTTGAATAGATTTAAGTAAAATAAGCTAAGTATTTCTTAGATACAGATATTAGTAGGCATACAATTTTATTCATCAAACTCTGCTTACTATAAATCTCTCTCTGTTGACAACATGTACAAATTAAGTTGGAAGGATAAAGAAAGAAGCAGGGGAGGATTCTGGAACTAGCATCTGTGTTCCTCAAATATCAGAATTGCTTGATGGTGTTAATGAGGCACTTGCCTATTAATTTTAAGTCTGATTTTCAATTTATTTGGACATCATCACTCTGCAATGTATTTTTAATTTTCCTTATCAAAACTTTTAATTAGTCTTCCCCAAATTTTAAAGCAAAGCCAGCTATTATGGCATTTAATTGGAATATTACAGATAGTCAGAAAGATATTTGAAACTAAGTTGATTCAAAAATTAAGATTTAGCTGGGAACGGTAGCTCATACCTGTAACCCCTCCCTGCTACTTAGGAGGCTGAGGTAGGAGGATCACTTGAGGCCAGGAGTTCAAGACCAGCCTGGGCAACATAGTGAGACCCCATCTCTAATTTTTTCTTTTTTTTATTAGCTAAGTGTGGTGCGATGTGCCTGTAGTCCCAGCTACTCAGGAGACTGGGGTGGGAGGATTGATTGAGCCCAGGAGTTCCAGGCTGCAGTGAGCTATGGTTGTGCCACTATGCCCCAGGCTGGGAAACATAGTGAGACCCTGTCCCTAAATAGATACATACATAAATAAAAATTAAGATTTGATTTCTAATGCATTTACATTAAAATATTTGATAAGTATGTGAGTTTGCTTCTGTGGGTCCTAAATAAAATATAATGACTTGAGAAGTATATCTACTGCTTTTTATCATGGAAGCTCAGTAATCAACACAAATGCTTTCTGGTAATCCTTATTGTTTTAGTTACTGTAATTTTTAAAAAGTTATTCTCAGCTAATGAATTGAAGTTACACTTCCACATTTGGACACCATTAAATTACTAAGAGTACTAGGACTTTTAAAAGGTTTAAAATGCATGATTTTAAACATTTGAGGATTTTAAGACAAAAATATAAAGTTATTTGTGGAGAAATTTAAGATGTTACATGATGGCTGAAATAAAAGTCTTGGGATAAGAATAGTGTGTGTGGAGGAGGGCTTGAAATATCCAAAAGACCAACATTTTACTTTTTAAAATGGAAATTTCCTGATTTAGTGACTGAGGATTCTAATCACATGGCATGCCAGATTTTAAAATATTTATTTTTAAAATCAATGACCGGGCATAGTGGCTCACGCCTGTAATCCCAGCACTTTGGGAGGCCGAGGCAGGTGACTCACTTGAGGTCAGGAGTTTGAGACCAGCCTGGCCAACATAGTGAAACCCGTCTGTACTAAAAATACAAAAATTAGCCAGGCATGGTGGCACATGCCTGTAGTCCCAGCTACCCCGGAGGCTGAGGCAGGAGAATCGCTTGAACCTGGGAGGCGGAGGTTGCAGTGAGCCAAGATCATACCACTGAACTCCAGTCTGGGCGACAGAGCAAGACTCCCTCTCAAAATAAAATAAAATAAAAAGTATCCACTGAGACCCTCTAGATGACTTTTACTGGTTTCAAATTTGTTGGACTTCATTAATTTTGTTGAGTAACACTTGTACTTAGGTCATGAACATTCACTTATTTTATTTGTCTACTGATGGCAGTTGTGAGTAAAATCCACTCTCAAGGTCTCCCTCCTTGAACAGAGAATCTACTATAATAACAGGTCTCATTATCTCACCATGATAAAAACGTCAAGCATTTTCTTTGAAGGACTCAAATTACATCTCTTGCAACACCAGTGCATCAGTTCATTAATCTCCTTTCTTCCCCACCCATAACTACCTGCATGCAATATGATTCCAGGTTCCCTAATGTAATGCAATTTTTTATTAAATTTAGAAAACACAAATTAGTAAGTTAAAGTAGTAGTTGAAGTAATAGAGGTGAAGTGTCACCTTTTTTGTTGTTGTTGTTGTTGTTGTTTGTTTACTCCTTTCCATTCCCAATTATTTCTGCCACCTGGTGCAAAGATGTGATCTAACAAAGGTGATTCCCCCTCCCCCGACACACACCTATCATAGTCCCAGGGGTTGCCATACCTCACTTTTGTTCTTTGGTTTCCCATTTTCATGTTCAACTTATCCAGCTGTTAGCTTTCTTTTAAAGTAACAGTTATTTGTACAACGAAGCTAGACAATAAATTGTTTTCCTCAAAACACAAAATATGGGCCTGTTCCCTGTGCTGTGAGACTATCACTTCACCAGAGGGGTCAATTTGTGTGTACTTCGGGTGACAAGATTTGCGGTCACCCAGCCAAAAACTTCTTTGTCTCTTTGGATAACTTAAAAACTCTACCCCAAGATGTCTTTCGTGGGGATGCCCCAAAGTTTTATTTGTTTTACTGTAGGGTTGCCTGCCCAGCACCCCCAGTTTCTCTCTGAGAGTGGAAATGGCCAATTTGGGCCTGCAGTTGCTGAACTTTTCCATGGCTCTGCTAGGCTGGGTGGGCCTTGTGGCCTGCACCGCCATCCCACAGTGGCAGATGAGCTCATGTGTGGGCAACAGCATCAACACAGCCCAGGCCATGTACAAGGGACTGTGGATGGACTACATCATGCAGAGCATGGGCTTGATGAGCTGTGAAATGTATGACTTGGTGCTCACCCTGCCAGCAGCCATGCAGGACCTTTGAGCCCTAATGGTGGCATACCTGGTGCTGGGCTTCCTGACCATATGTGTGTGGCCACGATGGGCATGAAGTGCATGTGTTGTGGGGGAAATGACAAAGTGAAGAAGGCCTGTATAGCTGATATGGTTTGGCTCTGTGTCCCCACCCAAATCTCATCTCGAATTGTAATCCTCACATGTTGAGGGAGGGAAATGACTGGATTATGGGGGCAGTTTCCCCCACACTCTTCTCATGATAGTGAGTGAATTCTCACAAGATCTGATGGTTTTTTGTTTGTTTGTTTTTTGAGATGGAGTTTTGCTCTTGTTGCCCAGGTTGGAGTGCAATGGCATGGTCTCAGATCACTGCAACCTCCATCTCCCATGTTCAAGCGATTCTCCTGCCTCTGCCTCCCAAGTAGCTGGGATTACAGGCATCCCCCATCACACTCAGCTAATTTTTGTATTTTTAGTAGACACGGGGTTTTACCATGTTGGCCAGGCTGGTCTGGAACTCCTGAACTCAGGTGATCCACCCACCTCAGCCTCCCAAAGTACTGGGATTACAGGCATAAGCCACTGTGCCTGGCCCTGATGGTTTTATAAATGGTAGTTTTTCCTGCTCTCTCACATGCTTCCTGTCTCCTGCCGCCATGTGAAGAAGGTCTTTGCTTCCCCTTCCACCATGATTGTAAGTTTCCTGAGGCCTCCACAGTCATGCTAAACTGTGAGTCAATTAAACCTCTCTCCTTTATAAATTACCTAGTCTTGGGTATTTCTTTATAGCAGTATAGGCATGATTAGAGGTGTCATTTTCATCATGGCAGGTCTTGCTGACTTGGTAGCTTTCTTCTGGTATGGCCATCAGATTGTCACGGACTTTTACAACCCCTTGATCCCCTTGAATATTAGGTATGAGTCTGGTCCTGCTATCTTTATTGGCTGGGCAGAGTCTTCTCTGACCCCCCTAGGAGGTGTACTATTCTCTTGCTCTTGTTCTGGGAATAAGAGCAAAACTGGGTACTGTGTACCTCACTCTTACTCTAAGTCCAACTCTGCCAAGGAGTACATGTGAGCTGGGACACCTTTGCCCCAGCCTGACAGGCTACGGGTGTATCTAAATGCCTGAAAAGACCTGGGGCAGAGCTTAGCCTGTGGGCAGGGTGCAGGATAAAAGCCTCCTGGTCACTCCATCCCTGCACACCAGGTACTGTTCTCTGGGGGGTGGGGTGGGAGACACAAAAAGAGAGGAGAGTGCACATTTTGTATAGTAATAAAAAATAAGTTTTGGAGAGTAAAAAGATATATATGAGCAAGTAGGGATGGACCAGTGATAGCTACAATACCTATGGTATTGGCATCTGTACAGAAACATGCTTAGGGAAGCAACAGGGCATCTCACTGACCTGGGAACAACAAAATAACCAAAAGGTACTCACTGAAAGTTCAGAGAGCCAAAGTGAGAACAGGAACTAAAACTGTAGAGGTAAACCTCCATAGCAATGGTCTGCAATAAGATATAAGAGATCTAAAATAGTCTGGGTCATATAAGCTCTTAGAACTAACCAGCCAAAGCATCCTTTGAGGATAAAGATCCACACTGAGGAGACTTGCTGATCAATCTAAAGTGACAATAGAGACAAAAGAAAGAACAGGGCCAGAAAAAGTAGGGGAGGGGAACAGAGTCTGGAGATCTCAGAAATTAAGCCACCATATTTTTTGACATTTCACAAAAACAACAGGAGAGCTCTAGTCATAAAGTTATAAAATCTATATTTCCCTTGTAAAAGTTCAGGAAAATGAAATTCACGTGGAAATGAACATAATAGAATAAAGGGCAAAAGCCATGTGATCATCTCAATAGACACAGAAAAATACAAATTCATAATACAAATTCTCAACAAACTTAGAAGGGAACTTCTTCAACCTTCAACCTGATAAAGAGTATCCACAAAAACCACAAGTGTTTTGTTTTGTTTTTACAATATTTTTTTTTGTATTTAGCATCTCTCTCAACTTTGTAGAGAGAACAGGCAGAAGAACTAGAATTGAAGCTTGGAGAACAAACTTGGGATTCCAAAACGGGCTAGAGGCAGTATATGTTAGGATCTTGGCAGCAGCCAAAATGGACTATTTTTTGGCCAGGGAAGTCATTTGTAGGGACCTTAAGGTTGGGGTACAGAATGAGTTGGAACGAGGGTGTCCAAAGATTCATATACACCAGGCCGACAGGATGAACAGCATTGGGGAATCTGAGTACCGTGTCTGTATTTCTCAGGCCAGCACTAGTCTTGACTTCACCCTCTGGTATTGATGGTTGTTGAGTTTCTTGTTTTTGCTGAATATGCTCGCATTTTGCTTTCTTAAGTTTTGCTCTGTGGTTTTCGAACCAGACCTCCAGTACTGTTGGATGTATGTCAATTTTCGAAGCCCACTGAAGGCTGGGGTTTGGGTATAGGTTCTCATTAAAAAAGATGTTCAAATCTTCCAGTAGCTTCTCAGTGAACATGGTTCATTTCCTGCGTGAATGCGTCTGGTGCTTGCCTTTGGGAAGATCCTCTGAGTCTGACATCTTCTAATCCAGATGTGCTCCTGTATTCAGGTCCAGTGATAAGAACTAGCAGAGACTGAATCCGGACTTAAATAGCTTACTCCACAGCCACACCTGATTCCCACCCTCTTCCAACTGTTTTTGCCCTATCTGCCTCCAATCTGATCCCTGGATCCTCCAGAGCCCCCTGGATTTCTCCTAATTCTGTCTCACATCATACCTAATCATGAAAGACTGCATGTTTGCCTCCAAGACTAGGAAGAAGGCAAGAATACCCACTCTTGCCACTTCTATTCAACATTGTACTGGAGGTTCTAGTGTAATCAAGCAAAAAAATTAAAAATCATCGCTGGGCGCAGTGGCTCACGCCTGTAATCCCAGCACTTTGGGAGGCCAAGGCGGGTGGATCACAGGGTCAGGAGATCGAGACCATCCTGGCTAACATGGTGAAACCCCATCTCTATTAAAAATGCAAAAAATTAGCCAGGTGTGGTGGCGGGTGCCTGTAGTCCCAGCTACTCGGGAGGCTGAGGCAGTAGAATGGCATGAACCCGGGAGGCGGAGCTTGCAGTGAGCTGAGATCACGCCACTGCACTCCAGCCTGGGCAACAGAGCAAGACTCTGTCTCAAAAAAAAAAAAAAAAAAAATTAAAAAACATGTAGATTGTAAAAAAGTAAAACTGTCTTTATTTGCTAATGACATGATCATCATGTAGAAAATCCTAAGGAATTTATACACACACACACACACACACACACACAACTATTAGAACTAATAAGTTCAGCAAAGTGATGAGATACTGTCAGTATACAAAAATCAATTGTATTACTATGAGCAATAAAAATTCCAAAAGTGAAATTAAAAAATAACTCCATTTATGATTGTATTAAAAAGAATAAAACACTTAAGAATAAATTTAACAAAATAAGTGTAAGACATGTACACTGAAAATTTAAAAATACTGATGAGGGAAATTAAAGAAGACCTAAATATGTGGAGAGACATCCCATGATCATGGATTGGAAAACTCAGTAATATGGCAATTCTCTCCAAATTGATTTGTAGATTAACACAATGTCTATCAAAATTCCAACAGATTTTTTTTGAGGAAATTGACAAATTGATTGCTGGGAGACAATTCTCCATGAATATTTCACAGCTCCACACAGTCCAGGTCTTCTGAACAAAGAGCATGTTTGAATGGCAAAGGCCTTGGAAGCCAGAGATTTCGAGCTGTGTATACCCAGTAGACATTTGCTTACATTTCAGGATAATAAACCTAGAGGCCTTCCACTCCCCTCTCCAGTGAAGATTTGTTTATATTCAAGAGAAAAGATAAAGTCATTATCTCTCCCTTCCTAAAGGGGAGGATGGGCAGATGTGCCAGCAAACCTTACATAACTTCAGAGCCTCCTAATTTGGGGATTTTTTTTCCTATGGTGAAACCCATTGTTTATGCAGGTAAACATCTGGCTCTCATTTGTGTTGCCCTGTGGAGAACTGGGGCATGGGGAATTAGGCACTAGTGAGATGGTACTCTGGATGCTGCTTTTGCCATGAGTTATAAACCATCTGTCCTTAACACAGGGGTCTGATATCTTCTGTCAGCATATATATGTGAAACTGTTCACAAACTAATTTGTTAGTTTGCAAATAGGGTGAAATCTCAGACCCTTCACAGTTTCTGACTTCATACCGATCCTGAAATTAAATGAAATAGATCCAGTATATCCAAAACAATTTTGAAAATGAAGAACGAAGTTGGAGGACTTTTACCTCTCAATTTCAAAACTTATTACAAAGCTCAGTTTTCAATACAGTGTTGTGCTGGCATAAAGACAGACATACAGATCAAAGGTACAGAATTGAGAATCTAGAACTAAACCTTTACATTTATGGTCAATCGGCTTTTGATAAAAGTGCAAGGCATTTCAATGGGGAAAGGACAGATAGTCTTTTCAACAAATAGTGCTGAGAAAATTGGATATCTACATGCATACCATACTCAAAAATTAACTCAAAATGGAATAGAGACCTAAATATAAAAGGTTAAGCTAAAAAACTTGTAACAGGAAACAGGAGAGAGCAATAATGGCAGAATAGGAGGTTCCCTCGCTCATATCCTCCCACAACAAGAATTCTGTACCCATCCACAGACAAAAGTGTCTTTGTGGGATCCTTGGGATACAGTTAGGAAGTTGTGCAACCCAGTGGAGCCCAAGACCTAGGAGGGTCATTTTGAGAGTGCAGACCCATACCTAGGTGGCAGACCAGCTGACTGCTATCCTGGCTTCATACCTGGAAATAGCCCTGTTCTTCTAAGGGTTTGGCTACAACACCATTTGGCCTTGAGCCTGCTACCAAAACCATTTGCCAAGGGTCTGGGAGGAATCAGGCACACTAGTGCCTCAACAGACAGGCCTGCCAACATTGGTCTAGGTAGTATACCCAAAAGCTATCCTGTAACTCGGCCCCAGCCCTTCTCAATAGTGGTCCCAGATTAGTACTACTTGCACAAGGACCCAGAGGGAAATTTGCCCATATGTGCCACTGGGACAGGCTTGCTGGCCTCCATCCCATAGTAGATCCTGAAGGGGCCCTGTCTCAGCTCCAGCTCCTCTCTGCCACAGCCCAGGAGTATTCCCACCCACGCAGAGAACTGCTGGGAGACTAGCCTGTCTGAGCCACTGTGACAGGCTTGCCAGCTTCCTTCCCACAGCAGATCCTGAAGGGGCGCGGAAGCTTGACTCTAGCCCAGTCTGGGAACAAACCCAAAAGCACAGAGAACTGCTGCGAGACGTGACTGTCTATGTCACCAGGACAGGCTTGCCAGCCTACATCCCATAGCAGACCCTGAAAAGGCTCTGTCTCAGCTTCAGTCCAGAGCTATTCCACCTATGCAGGAAACTGCTGGGAGACACACTGGGACAGGCTTGCCAAACTCTGTCTCCTAGTGGTTCTTAAAGGAGCCCTGAATCTCAGCTCCAGCCCCTCTCAGCTGCAGTCCTGGAGCAATCCTTCCCGCATAGGGAACTGTTGGGAGTCTTGCCTGATGGTGCCACCAGGTTGGGCTTGCCAATATCAGTCACACAGCAGTTTCTGAAATAGCACTGAAGCTCAGTTTCAGCCCCTCCCAGCTGTGGTCTGGGAACAGTTCTGCCCAGCTGGGATCCCGCCAGGAGATGTGCCCTTCTGAGTCCCTGGATCTTGGTCCTGGAGGGAGGCATGTCTCGCGGTGTCCCTGAAGGCTGATTCCTTGACCTCGGTCTCATTGTGGATCTTGAAACAGCCCTATAAATAGACTCCAGCCCTTCTCAATTGCAGTCTGATAGCAGGTCTGCTCACCCAGAAGCCCACCGGGAGACACACCCACCCCTGACCCTGGAGACAGGACTGAAGATCTTGATCTCAGCTGCGGACCCTGAAACAATCCTGTGTCTCTGTTCTAGCCCCTCTCAGCCATGGACCAGAGCAATATGGCCAGCCTAGGGACTCATCCAGTGATCCAACAGCAGCTCTCTCAGAATCACAGAGGAAGCCACACCCATCAGTGCACCTGGTAACAGGCCTGCCATCTGTGAATCCTAAGGTGGATCCTCATCCTAGCACCAGCCCCACAGACAAAGATCCTGGAAATAGTCCACTCCACTAGGGAACCATATAGGACCCATGCCCACTAACTTTGGTCTCCACTGCAGACCCGGCACCAGCGACATGATCTAGATTCAACCCTACTCAACTGGGATCCTGGAGGCAATCTCATCAACCCAGATACCTGATATGGTTTGGATTTGCACCCCCACCAAATCTCATATCAAATTGTAATCCCCAGTGTTGGAGGTGGGGCCTGGTGGGAGGTGGTTGGATTATGGGTGTGGATTTCTCATGAATGGTTTAGCACATCCCCCTTTGTACCGTCCTCATGGTCTTGATAGAGTTCTCATGAGATCTGGTTGTTAAAAGTGTACAGCACCTCCTCCCTCTCTCTATTGCTCCTTGCTCCCACCATGTGAGACACCTCATACCCCCTTTGCCTTCTGCCATGATTGGAAGCTTCCTGAGGCCTCCCCAGAAGCAGAAGCCACTATGCTTCCTGTACAGCCTGCAGAACCGTGAGCCAACTATACCTCTTTTCTTTATAAATTACCCAGTCTCAGATATTTCTTTATAGCAATGTGAGAATGGACTAATACAATACCTAACAGGAGAACACTTTAACTTGCCAAAATGTATCTGTAAAGACTGAAAGAAGGGTTTGCTCCTTCAAATGCAAGGCTACACGGACATCACCAAAGGAAGTTGTAACAACAAATGCCTACATCAAAAAAAAAAAAAAAAGAAATCTCAAATAAACAGCCTAACCTTATGCCTCAAGGAACTAGAAAAAGAAGAACGAACTAAGCCCAAAATCAGTAGAAGGAAAGAAATAATAAAGATCAGAGCAGAAATAAATGAAATAGTGGCTAAAAAGATGATAGAAAACATCAACCAAACTAAAAGTTGGTTCTTTGAAAATGTAAACAAAATTGACAAACCTTTAGCCAGACCAACAAAGAAAAAAAGAGAGAAGACTAAAATAAAGAAAATCAGAAATAAGAGAGAAGATATTACTGATGTCACAGAAATACAAAGGACCATAAGAGACTGTTATGTGCAGTTATATGCCAAAAATTTGGTTAACCTAGAAGAAATGGATAAATTCCTAGAAACATACACCTAACAAGACTACAAGACTGAATCAAGAAGAAACAGAAAATATGAACAAACCAATAATAAGCAATGAGATTGACTCAATAATAAGACATCTCCCATCAAAGAAAAGCCCAGGACCAGATGGCTTCACAGTCGAATTCTACTAAATATTTAAATAACTAATACAAATCCTCCTCACACTTTTTCCCAAAAAAATGAAGAAGAGGAAATACTTCCAGACTGATTCTATGAGGCCAGCATTACCGATGCCAAAGTCAGGCAATAGCACTACCAAAAAAGAAAATTCCAGGCCAATATCCCTGATGAACATAGATGCAAAAATCCTAAACAAAATATGAGCAAACCAAATTAAACAGCATATTAAAAGGATAATTCACCGTGATCAAATGAGATTTTTCCCTGGGATTCAAGGATGGTTCAACATTTGCAAATCAATGAATGTGATAAACCATAATAACAGAATGAAGGACAAAAACTATACAATCACCTCAATAGATGCAGAAAGGAAAAACATTTGAGAAAATTCAACATCCTTTCATGATAAAAACTCTCAACAAATTAGGCATAGAAGGAACGTACCTAAACACAATAAAGGCCATATATGAAAAGCCCACCACTAACATACTCAACAGTGAAAAGTTGAAAGCTTTTCCTCTAAGATCAGGAACAAGACAAGGATGCCCACTCTCACCACTTCCATTCAACATAGTACTGGAAATCCTAGCTTGAGCAATGAGGCAAGAGAAAGAAATAAAATACAGCCAAATTGGAAAGGAAGAAGTTAAATTGCCCCTGTTTGCAGACAACATAATCTTACATATAGAAAACCCAAAAAACTCATGCCAAAACTGTTAGAACGAATAAATGAATTCAGTAAAGTTGCAGTATACCAAATCAACATGCAAAAATCAGTAGCCTTTCCTTACACTAAAAGTAAACTATATGAAAAAGAAATTAAGAAAATTTGATGCTATCCACAATAGCATCAAAAAATTGAATATTTAGGAGTAAATTTAACCAAGGAGGTGAAAGGTCTGTGCACTAAAGACTATAAAACATTGATGCAAGAAATAGAAAAGATACAAATAAATGAAAAAGTATCCCATGTTCATGTATTGGAAGAATTAATATTGTTAAAAAATGTCCATACTACCCAAAGCAATCTATGGGTTCAGTTAAATCTCTATCAAAATTACAATGTCATTTTTCACAGAACTAGAAAAAGCAATCCTAAAATTTGTATGGAACCACAAAAGACCCTGCATAGCCAAAGCAATCTTGAGCAAAAAAACTGGAGCCCAAAGCTCAAAAGCAAAAGCTGAAGGCATCATACTACCTGGCTTCAAAATCTATTACAAAGCTGTAGTAATCAAAACAGCATGGTACTGGCATTAAAAAAGATGCATTGACCAATAGAACAGAATAGAGCCCAAAAATAACCCCAAGCACTTACAATCAATTGATTTTTGACAAAGGTGCCAAGAACACACAATGAGAAAGGACAATCTCTTCAATAAGGAGTGTTGGGAAAACTGGACATCCACATGCAAAATGAGCTTGGACTCTTATACCATGTACAAAAATCAACTCAAAGCAGATTAAAGACTTAAACATAAAGCTTGAAACTGTAAAACTACTGGAAGAAAACATGGGGGAAAATGCTCCACAACATGGGGGAAATGCTCCACGATAGCCCCAAAATCAAAGGCAACAAAAGCAAAAATAAACAAATGGGATTGGATCAAATTAAAAAGCTTCCACACAGCAAAGGAAACCATTAATAGGATGAAGAGACAACTCAAGGACTGGGAGAAAATATTTGCAAACCATACATCTACCAAGAAACTAATATCCAAAATAAGGAACTCAAACAACTCAATAGCAAGAAAAAAAAACAACCTAGTTAAAACACGGACCAATGACTTGACATTTCTCAAAAACAGATATACCAATGTTCAACAGATATATGAAAAACACTTATCATCCCTAATCATCAGGGAAATGTAAATTAAAAGCACAATGGAAATATCATCTTACACCAGAATGTGAGGTGATATGATAGAATATCATGAAATCTATAATAGAATAGGTGATAATAGAATTATTATCAGAAAAACAAAAGATAATAAGTGTTAACAAGGGTGTAGAGAAAAGGGAATGCTTGTACACTGTTGGTGGAAATATAAATTAATATAGCCATTATGAAAAATATTATGGAATTTCCTCAAAAAGCCCCACAATAAATAGAACTACCATATGATCCAGCAATCCCACTACTGGGATTAAAAGGAATCCAATCCTGGCTAACACAGTGAAACCCTGTCTCTACTAAAAATACAAAAAAATTAGCCAGGCGTGGTGGTGAGCGCCTGTAGTCCCAGCTACTCGGGAGGCTGAGGCAGGAGAATGGCGTGAACCCAGGAGGTGGAGCTTGCAGTGAGCCAGGATCGTGCCACTTCACTCCAGCCTGGGTGACAGAGAGAGACTCTGTCTCAAAAAAAAGGAATCCAAAGGAATTAAAATCAGTATGTCAAAGTGATATCTGTACTCCCATGTTCATTGCAGCATTATTCACAGAGGGTAAGATTTGAAAGCAAGGTAAGTGTCCATCAATGGATGAATGGATTTTTTAAAATGTGGTATATATACACAATGGAATACTATTCAGCCTTTAAAAAGAATAAAATTCTGTCACATGTGACAACATGGATGAACATGGAGGACATTATGTTAAGTGAAATAAGCCAGGCACAGAAAGACAAATATCACACCATCTCACTTACATGTGAAATTTTAAAAAGTCAAATTCATACAAGTAGAGAGTACAATGGCAATTCCCAGAGGCTGGAGGAGAGGGGTAGACATGGAAAGCGGAGATGTTTAAGTAGTTGAGGTGGTGAATTTGTTAATTTGCTTGATTTAATCGTTCCACAATGTAAACATATATCAAACATCAAGGTCAGGCAAGGTGGCTCATGCCTGTAATCCCAACACTATGAGAGGCTGAGGCAAGAGGATCACTTGAGGCCAGGAGTTCGAGACCAGCCTGGTCAACACAGGGAGACCCCTGTTTCTACAGTTTTTTTTTTTTTTTAATTAGCCAGGTGTGTTGATGCATGCCTGTAGTCCCAGTACTCAGAAGGCTGAGGAGGGAGGATCACTTGAACCCAGGAGTTCGAGGTTGCAGTGAGCTATGATCACACCACTGCACTCCAGTCTAGGCGACCCAGCAAGACCCTGTCTCAAAAGAAAAATAAAAAAAAAAAAGAACAATTCTGTTTACCACAGTCTGCCCTCTGGCCCCCAGTGATTCATGTCTCTCCTAAATGCAAAATACATTCACCTTCTCCCAAATTTGCCAAGGGTGTCAATACCATTACAGCTTAAACTTAAAGTCCAAACTCTCATCTAAATCTCATCAATTCAAAAATCCAATATCTCATCATCAAATCACTTAGATTAGGTGTGGGTGAGACGCCTGGCACAATTTCTCTCCATCTGTGGACCTATGAAACTGTAGAAACAAGTTATCTATTGCCAACACATGATGATGGAACAGGCATAGGGTAAGAGTTACAGACATTCTAGTTCAAAAGGGAGGAAAATGGAAGGTAAAAAGGATCACCAGTCCAAAGCAGTTTTAAAAGCTGGGAAACTCCCTTGGGTTTCAAGACTTGGAAATAATTCCACGTGCCTTTCAGTTCTGCCCTCTGGCTCTCGCCTGTGCCCCCTGGGCTTTCAGTTCCTCTTTCTGAGCCGTCCTTTTTTCATGAAAGGTAGAATGTGTTTACAGCTGAGTAGTTTTATCAACCTCCTTTCTGCCAGAGGAATTCTGGGAGTTTGACAGCTTCCTTTCACTTCAAACTCTGTCACTTTCAGTCCAAGCTGGCAGTATTTCTGCTGATATAAATTTCTCAAGAACCTTGTCTGCTTTGAGTAGATGTCATAGGAATTCACTACATTGAACAGAAGCCATGTCCACAAATCTGGTAGAGATCATTCCTTCTCTAGCTTTGGCTGCTGCTGAGATGGCTCAGGGACACCCTTAAGCTTCCTAGAAGCCACTGATTTGAATGAGATCTGTGAGGCACAGCATAAACCTCTTGTGATCAAATACTCTAACCTTTTGTCTCTTAATTTTAGTGTCTTCGTCAATCTTGATATGCTGAGAATTACCCAATTCCTTTGTGTTTAACAGTACTTTCCTCAATTTGTCACTCTCTTCTTGGGTTTTACTATAATCAGCAAGAAGAAACTAGATGGCACCTTCAACACTTTACTTGACCAATCCAGCGAGACCCCATCTCTATAAAAATAAAAATAAATTAGCCAGGTGTTGTGGCACGTGCCTGTAGTCCCAGTTACTCAGGAGGCTGAAGCAGGAGGATCATTTGAGCCCAGGAGTTTGAGGCTGCAGTGAGCCATAATTGCACCACTGCACTCCTGCCTGGGCAACAGAGGGAGACCCTGTCTCTAAAAAACAAAAAAACAAACAAACAAAAAAAAAACAAGCAAAAACAACTTTACTTGGAAATCTTTTCAGCTAAATATGTGAGTTCATTGCTTTCAAATTCTACCTTCCAAATAATTGCAGGACACAAGTTTCAGTTTTGCTAAGCTTGCTGCCAATACATAACAAGGATCTCACTTCCTCCAGATTCTTATAACATGAGCCTCACTTCCTTCTGAGGCCTCACCAGCAGCCTTCCCACAGTCCATATTTCTACTAACATTCTGTTCAAGGCAACTTAGGCTGTTATCATGCTCCACAAAATCCTCTTCAAACTTGGTTCCAAAGACACTTCCACGTTTTTAAGTATTTCTTATAGCAGCACCACACTTTCAGGTACTAAAATCCATATTCGTTTTCTATTGTTGCATAACAAACTAACATGAACTTACCATATCCTGACCTATATTCTATATTTTGGCATTTATCTTATCTGGCTTTCTCTTTCTAAGGGTTATTTTGTCCGTGCCTTATCCAAGTCCTCTATGCCCCACTATATTTTTTCATGGCATTTCTTTACGCCTCTTCTCCTCTGCACTCTGCACCCACAGGCGTGCAGCAGCAGGCAGATGGCAGGAGCTCTATTAGAATTTGGTTTATTTCTTTACTTACAAGTAATTTAAACATCAGAATATTCTCTTTTACCAAATACTGATGAAGGAATAAGTCACTGTATTAGTCCATTTTCGTGATGCTGATAAAGACATACCTGAGACTGGGTAATTTATAAAGAAAAGGAGGTTTAATGGACTCAACAGTTCCATGTGGCTGGGGAGGCCTCACAATCATGGTGGAAGGTGAAAGGCACATCTTACATGGCAGCAGATGAGAGAGAACTTGTGCAGGGAAACTCCCCCTTACAAAACCATCAGATCTCGTGAGACTTATTCACTATCATGAGAACAGCACAAGAAAGACCCACCCCCATGATTCAATTACCTCCCACCAGGTCCCTCCCATGACACGTGGGAATTGTGGGAGCTACAATTCAAGATGAGATTTGGATGGGGACACAGTTAAACTATATCAGTCATATGTTGCTTTATTTTATGAGGTTTATTTGTGGAGAGAGGGGTGAGTAGGGAGATTCAGAATGAGGCAGTATTGCCACTGTCCTCCAAACCCAGAAGGCTAGTTTTTCACAATGGTATAGATTATCTATTCTGAAACGACTTTCTATGTATTCTAGGATTAAGCAAATAAATATATTGAGCCAGATTGTTCACTGTCAGAAAAGGAAGTTACAAATATGGAAAGGGGGAAGACTAGAATGAACCTCTGGTGTTGGATTGAAATATGAGGTATCAGTATGAACTCATGGCTTTAATATATATATATATAGAGAGAGAGAGAGAGAGAGAGAGACAGATGTGGAAACAAATATGTGTGTAAATGTACACATGTGTGTACACATGCACATGCATGAACATACACACATTTGCAAGAAGGAAAGAGTTAAAGGAACTGATCTGCAATTTATTTGGTCTCTTTACAAGGGGGATATCCCTAGTGCAAATAAAATAATGTATAGTTATAGTGATTACTGATATATTAGTATTTCTTTTTTTCTTAATTTATGCTATTTCCCATTCTTTTGCTTTATTTTTTCCTCCTCATTTCATGCCAATTATTGGATTCACCATGCTTCATTTTTTCTCTTCTTTTTCCTCTTCTGGCTTGGAAGTCATATAACCCACTTGTGCTCTTGTAGTAGTTTCTCTTAAATTTGTCATACTTGGTTTGAAATCCAAAGTTAATCTATATTGGCCGGGCTTGGTGGCTCACACCTGTAATCCCGGCACTTTGGGAGGCTGGGGCCAGAGGATTGCTTGAGCCCAGGAATTTGAGAGACCAGCCTGGGCAACATAGTGAGACCCCGTCTCTGCAAAAAATACAAAAAAATTAGTGGCATGTGCTGGTGCATGCCTGTAGTCCCAGCTACTTGAAAGGCTGAGGCAGGAGGATTGTTTGAGCCCAGGAGGTTGAGACTGCAGTGAGCCGTGATAGTGCCACTGCATTCCAGCCTGGGTGACACAGTGAGACCTTGACTCCAAAAAAAAATAATAATAAAAATAAAATAAAGTTAATCTATATCTTTACTGTCCCCCTGACTAACGCATGGACCTTGAAATACTCTACCTCCAATTTCTCCTTCCAATTTTTCATGTTATTGCTAATATTTTAACTCCATCTTTTTAAAATATACTCAATCATTATTGCCATTTTTCTTGCTTTTTTCCATTTTCTTAGTTTTTTTTTAATAGTCAATGTCTATTTAGATTTATCTGCATATTTACTAACTTCTTTCCCACAGGTTTACCAATTTATTTGCTCACCATTGCTTCTTGCATCCTACACTGTCCTTCAGGATTCAAAACAGTTCTTTCTAAAGTGAATCCTTTAGAGGTTTTCAGGGTGACAGTCTGTGAATGATAAGCTCCTTTAATCTTTGTCTGAAAATGTCTTTATTTTGCCCTTCTTTGAATACAAAATGTAGTCCCATGGTGTGGCAGCTATGAAAATACGCCACTCAGATCTCTTGCTACAGGAAGCATAATTGACAGATGGCCTCAGCTGCTGCGCTACGAATCTACCGCCTGTTAACATGGAGACCACACTTCACACAGGCTGCTTTCAGTCAATGATTCCGCATGGCAGGGATAATAAGGTAGACCCATTCCTGTAAGACATGTGACTCCTCTGATGGGCTACTTTGGCTTCAGGATGCCTCATCAACCTGGCCGAACCTTTCTTAGAATCTCAATGCAGTCTTAGACTCTGCCTATGCAATGCTCCTTTCATTGGTATCAGACCGGCAGAGTGGCCTGAAGCCTCTTCCTACCTCTTGGGGATCCCTCCCTCCCCTTTTACCCTCAGAGGATTTCTCCAATCAATCCTTGCATGTCCAATCCCATGTTGGCTTCTGCTTCTCAGAGGACTCAGACATGGTTTGTGAATTAAACCAATATAAAATGTATACAGTAATGCAAGTCTCAGTCCCACCCTTGCCCAAATCTACTATTTCCCTCACCACAACCACATTCAAACAGATGTACTACTTGTGTATCCTCTGAATTTGTTATGGTAATATAATAATATATGAATACATATTATTTTCCTTTTTCTTACATCAAAGATAGCATTCCATAAACACTGCTCTGAACCTTACACGTTTTATCTTCTAGGTCTTTTTAACTTGTTTAATATTTTCAGTCTTTGGGTAACTCCGTGTCACAGCATTCTGAAAAATTTCCTTAAATCTATTGTACAGTTTATTTCTTCTCTTTTTAGCTGTCTAATCTGCTTTCTAACTTTTCACTAAATTGCTTTTCAGAAGCAATTCCGAATTTTTTAATCTTTACATTTCTATGGTTATTTTTCCCTAGTCTGTCTTTTCTTTTTGTCATATTGTCTTGTTCTTTTCTTAGCATTTCAATTATTCTTTTAGGTTTCTAATTGTCTAAAATATACTGATTTTATATTTTCTTTCAAATTTTAGCCTATTATCTCTGGTTTGGAGGGCTCTAATCTTTCCTCTTATTTTTCCTCCTATATTTTTTTAATGCAGACCTAAATGTTTTCACATTTCATTTATGCCTTTTGATAACATCCAAAGGAAGTAATTTTGGCATGTTTCATAAATATCAAAGCAAAACTAAAATTATAATCCATATTTTCTTCAGGAGCATTGTTTTCTCTCTAAGCTTTACTTTTATCCTAGAATTTGAAGTTTCCTTCCCTTTTGGCTCAATTCTATCTTCTTCAAAAATCACTAGAAATAATGGGCTAATTTTTTTGGAAGTAAAAATGAATTCTGTACAAATCTTTCTACTGGTTTACAGGTGAGGTAGTCCGCCATAGGTCTCAAAGATCTTTGCACAGTCTTGCTAAGTGTGCCACACTAAGGCCTAACCATCCCCTGATACTGAACTCTGTAGCTGACTTTATCTGTGTATTATTCCAGTCTAATGAATGGCTGGACAGATTTCTGTAACACTTTCTCACTCTGAGCTAGGTTGTACTTTCTTAGTCCTTTCTTTTGGCCAAGGGCTATAAAATTCGGACCACAGGACATTATTTTGTGAAATCCAGATCTGCACCACTGTCTGAGTTCCATTGATAGGAAGGCTATTCGGATAGTTGGATTAAAGTCAATCCTTCATGTTTCTTTCACTGTAAGATGAACTTTTGAGTCAATTTATGTGACAGTGACTGAATAATAGCATTTAAGACTCTGAAGATCACACATATGAACACTGTAACCCAGACAAATACTAACAGAAGATTTTATTTATTTATTTATTTATTTATTTATTTATTTTGGAGAGTTTTTATTTTGTGCAAAGATCAGGCTAATGTAATATATTTAGTTCTCAGATTTATGTTTAAATGAAAAATTTCAAGTTATTTCGGTAATTATGATAGTTTAGAGGTATGATAGCCTGCCTAGAGACTCATTGGATAGAATTGGAAATCATATTAATGATTATGTTGCTAGTAATTCAAGGCACACATTCAGTTGCATAATGCTTTTAGAGAATTCTGATGCATTATATTACATTAAATTAAAATTTCTACTTCACCTGAACATTTCAGGACCACTCATAGACTGTTGACCTTAGAATCCTGGAGGAGATCTGTTTATTCAACAATAAATAATTAAATAATTTTGTTAACTATTAAGATGATTACATATGACATAGCTCAGACAGATACTCTCCCCAAAAGATAAGGATTCTGAGGGATTTCATTGAAGGTTTCTTGAGCAGATTTTTTTTTTTTTTTTTTAATTGATCATTCTTGGGTGTTTCTCGCAGAGGGGGATTTGGCAGGGTCATAGGACAATAGTGGAGGGAAGGTCAGCAGATAAACAAGTGAACAAAGGTCTCTGGTTTTCCTAGGCAGAGGACCCTGCGGCCTTCCGCAGTGTTTGTGTCCCTGGGTACTTGAGATTAGGGAGTGGTGATGATTCTTAACAAGCATGCTGCCTTCAAGCATCTGTTTAACAAAGCACATCTTGCACCGCCCTTAATCCATTCAACTCTTGAGTGGACACAGCACATGTTTCAGAGAGCACAGGGTTGGGGGTAAGGTCACCGATTAGCAGGATCCCAAGGCAGAAGAATTTTTCTTAGTACAGAACAAAATGAAAAGTCTCCCATGTCTACTTCTTTCTACACAGACATGGCAACCATCTGATTTCTCAATCTTTTCCCCACCTTTCCCCCCTTTCTATTCCACAAAACCGCCATTGTCATCCCGGCCCGTTCTCAATGAGCTGTTGGGTACACCTCCCAGACGGGGTGGTGGCCGGGCAGAGGGGCTCCTCACATCCCAGTAGGGGCGGCCGGGCAGAGGCACCCCTCACCTCCCGGACGGGGCGGCTGGCCGGGCGGGGGGCTGACCCCCCCCACCTCCCTCTCAGACGGGGCGGCTGGCCGGGCAGAGGGGCTCCTCACTTCCCAGTAGGGGCAGCAGGGCAGAGGCGCCCCTCACCTCCCGGACGGGGCGGCTGGCCGGGCGGGGGGCTGACCCCCCCACCTCCCTCCCGGACGGGGCGGCTGGCCGGGCGGGGGGCTGACCCCCCCCACCTCCCTCCCGGACGGGGCGGCTGGCCTGGCGAGGGCTGACCCCCACCTCCCTCCCGGATGGGGTGGCTGCCGGGCGGAGACGCTCCTCACTTCCCAGACGGGGTGGCTGCCGGGCGGAGGGGCTCCTCACTTCTCAGACGGGGCGGTTGCCAGGTGGAGGGTCTCCTCACTTCTCAGATGGGGCGGCCGGGCAGAGACGCTCCTCAGTTCCGAGACGGGGTCGCCGCCGGGCAGAGGCGCTCCTCACATCCCAGAAGGGGCGGCGGGGCAGAGGTGCTCCCCATATCTCAGACGATGGGCGGCCGGGCAGAGACGCTCCTCACTTCCTAGATGTGATGGCAGCCGGGAAGAGGTGCTCCTCACTTCCTAGATGGGATGGCGGCCGGGCAGAGACGCTCCTCACTTTCCAGACTGGGCAGCCAGGCAGAGGGGCTCCTCACATCCCAGACGATGGGCGGCCGGGCAGAGACGCTCCTCACTTCCCAGACGGGGTGGCGGCCGGGCAGAGGCTGCAATCTCGGCACTTTGGGAGGCCAAGGCAGGCGGCTAGGAGGTGGAGGTTGTAGCGAGCCGAGATCACGCCACTGCACTCCAGCCTGGGCACCATTGAGCACTGAGTGAACCAGACTCCGTCTGCAAACCCGGCACCTCGGGAGGCCGAGGCTGGCAGATCACTCGCGGTTAGGAGCTGGAGACCAGCCCGGCCAACACAGCGAAACCCCGTCTCCACCAAAAAAGTACGAAAACCAGTCAGGCGTGGCGGCGCGCGCCTGTAATCGCAGGCACTCAGCAGACTGAGGCAGGAGAATCAGGCAGGGAGGTTGCAGTGAGCCGAGATGGTAGCAGTACAGTCCAGCTTCGGCTCGGCATCAGAGGGAGACCATGGAAAGAGAGGGAGAGGGAGACCGTGGGGAGAGGGGGACCGTGGGGAGAGGGAGAGGGAGAGGGAGAGCTAACAGAAGATTTTATAATCAGACTTTGTAGTATACTTTTAGGAAACAAGTGTGTCCAAAATTAAACTAAGACTATAGGTCCTATCCCCAATCTTAAGGGTCTACAGAGCTAGCTATGAGAAGAGGGCCGCTGTCCTCCAGCCCCCAGGATGGTAGATCCACCAACAACTTGCACCATGCACCTGGAAAAGCCTCAGATACTCAATGCCAGCCCATGCAGGAGCTGCCCAAGGCTGTGGGAGCCCACCCCTTGCATGAGCGTGCTCTGGATGTGAGACATGGAGTCAAAAGAGATCATTTTGGAGCTTTAAGATTTAATGACTGCCACACCGGGTTTCGGATTTGCATGGGGCCTGTGGCCCCTTTGTTTTGGCCAATTTCTCCCATTTGGAATGGGAACATTTACTCAATGCCTGTACCCCCACTGTATCTTGGAAGTAACTAATTTGTTTTTTATTTTACAGGTTCATAGGCAGAAGGGAATTTCCTTGTCTCAAATGAGACTTGGACTTTTGCGTTAATGCTGAAATGAGTGAAGACTTTGGGGGACTGTTGGGAAGGCATGATTGGTTTTGAAATGTGAAAAGGACATGACATTTAGGAGGGGCCAGGGACAGAATCATACAGTTTGGCTCTGTGTCCCAACTCAAATTTCATCTCGAATTGTAATCCCCATAATCCTCACATGTCCAGGGAGGAACCCAGTTGGGGGTGATTGGATCATGGGGACAGTTTCCCCCATGCTGTTCTTGTGATAGTGAGTGAGTTTTCACAAGATCTGTTGGTTATGAGGGGCTCTTCCCCCTTCGCTCCTCACTGGATGTAACTACAGTAACAAAGGCTATTATTTAAACTTACTTGTCTCTATATTTTTAAGTGAAATAAATAGTTTATTAAATTTTTTCTTTCTCATAGACATGTGTGACAATTTACCTACACTAGATATTCCTAGAATATGCACATGACTGAAAGAGTTTTCTGATCAATTATATTTAAAATTTCCCATTGCCTAGGGAAGGCCAGGATGGAAGGGGTAGGAGGAATGGGAGACTGGTGCTATGTATCTATGATTGCATCCTGACAATCTTCAGCCACCCCTATTCTTTTTTTCCGCTGGCCCTTAGTGCCTGGTAAGCCTGACTGGTTTCAGCCTAAGGTTAGGCAACAGGAGGAAGGTGACTGCAACCTTTTGCTTCTGCTATGACTTGGTTTCAGGTGTTGGATATGGAAGAGTGCTGGCCATGAGGATAATAGTTGGTGAAATTCATGGGCACTAGAGTATCCCTACAGTGGCCTGCTTGGGCAATGTTAGAGGACATCACAGGCTGTTGCAAGTTCTACCCATGGTGCCCAGTTCCCATGAGTCTTCGTCCATCTGGGTAGAGGTGGTGGATGGCTGGGCGAAAGGAGAAATAGTGGCTACTGATTTAAAACAAATGGACTATATGGAAAGAGCAATAAACCTGGGACCTGGGGAAGGAATACCTTAGTCTCCAGGAGGTGTGGGAAGGGGGGAAACATTTAATGCTTTCTTTGCCCCCTAGATGTAGCACTGCAGCATGGCAAAACAATCACATGGTCCACCTGAGTCAGGCGGCAGCTGCAATTGGCAACACAACGCTGCTGCTGGGTTTACCTTCCCCATCCTCATGCTATAAAAACAGAACACTCATGTAGGTATGGCAGGATCTGAACTATTTCACTGTGCATGACACTCTTACAATAGCAGCACTGTTTAGCCATACCTGACACCCTCACAATAACATGACTATTTGGCTGTGCATGACACCTCAGCTCCTTCCTCATATGTGCACCAAGGCAACTTTGCTTCAATCTGACTGGTAAGAATTAACGCATGGAGCCCTCAGCCCTGGGTTCCATTAGCTATGGCACAACTCACTGTGCATATAGTCTCCATGCTCATCACAACACTCCGTGAGACTTGGAGGCACTGGAACCAGAGCTACCATGCTCATGCCCCTGCTATTTGCCCTGGTGTCTTACTCTGATTTCATTGTTTATTTTGAGCAGCTATGGATGGCAGGTTTACTCCTTGCCCCTTCCAGAGGTGAGGGGGCTCTTCTCCAACAAAGAGAACAAGGCAAGACAAGATTTTTATCTCTTAATGAAGAATATAATAATTCTAAATGGACTCCTTCCCTCCTCCTCATTTCTATTTCTAGTAATGCCCTTCTTTTTCTTCTTCTTTTGTTCACCCATTAGAAATCATTTATTTAAAAGATACTGAATTTTAGCATAGCTAGAAAATTTTAAGATTATAAAATTGTGTAAGTTTTTTTTAAGAGTTCCTCAGAAACATTCTTTTCAAGGCCTGAAACCAAAACTGTTAAAATATTTGACACTTTCATCTCTTTCATAGGCAATTATAATTGAAGTTTCCGTGTAGTTTTCTTTTTTATGTTAGACACTCTGTAAATTAGAATTTTTTAAATCTGAAAACGAATAGATATATATTAAAGGCTGTTCATTAGGAAAGAGAAAAGATCTGGGCCTTTAGTTGGCTCCCCATTTCCAGTCTTTTTTTTGAACTTTTATTATGTATATTCTGAAACACAGAAAAGAAGACTATAATGAACGCCCATGTATTCATCATCAGCTTTAACAACTGTCAACATTCTGCTAATCTTATTTCATGTAACTCCCCAACATTTTTTTCTGAAGCATTTTTAAAAAAATCCTGAGGCCAGGCATGGAGGCTCACACCTGTAATTCTAACACTTTGGGAGGCCAAGGTAGGAGGATTGCTTGAGGCCAGCTTGAGGCCAGGTGTTCAAGATCAGCTGGGGCAATATAGCAAGACCTCCTTTTTACAAAAGAAAAAAAATTAAAAATCAGCTGGGTGCAGTAATGTGTGCCTGTAGTCTCCGCTGAGGCAGGAAGATCACTTGAGCCCAGAAGATAGAGGTTGCAGTGAGCTATGATTGTGCCATGGCACTCCAGCCTAGGCAATAGAGTGAGACCCTGTCCCCTCTCCCCCCCACAAAAAAATCCTGACACTTTATTTCATGTAAATATATGTAAGTCAATGTTTGTTTGTTTGTTTGGTTTTTTTTTTTTTTTAGAGAGTCTTGCTCTTGTCACCCAGGCTGGGGTGCAATGGCACAATCTCAGCTCACTGCAACCTCTGCCTCCTGGGTTCAATCAATTCTCCTGCCTCAGCCTCCCAAGTAGCTGGGATTACAGGTGCCCACCACCACATCCGGCTAATTTTGTATTTTTTTTTAGTAGAGACGGGGTTTCTCCATGTTGGCCAGGCTGGTCTCGAACTCCTGACCTCCTGATCTGCCTGCCTTGACCTCCCAAAGTGCTGGAATTACAGGCGTGAGCCACTGCGCCCAGCCTGTAAGTCAATATTAATCCTACAAAAGTAAATGTAATACAAATAGAACTATAGCATATAAATGAAGAAATATTAGGTTGGTGCAAAAATATATTCATCCCATTCATTCATTAAAGCCAGGTAGCTAGGCACTATGGTAGGTGGGGAGATCAGAAAGATAGCCACATGAGGACAGGAGAAGAAAGTTCACAGGTTATTAGGTGAATAAGCAAATACAAGACTTACTGATCCTAAATGATGATGATCACTTACTGTTTGATCATCAAAGGATGAAGACCACTTACTATTTTAAGCCCTTTGCACATGTCAACTCATTCATTCTTCACAATCATCCTTTGAGGTAAGCAGTATTATTACAGATGAAGAAACTGAGATCACGCAAAGTAAAGTAACTTGCTGGAGAGCGTTCAGATAGTGTGTGGTAGAGCTAGGATTTGAATCTAAGCAGTCTGATTTCAGGGGCTGTGCTCTAAGGGGAAAAAAGGAGGAGACTACTTTAATATTGTGGTAAAAACAATGCTATCTGTTCATCATACTATTTCATTTCTTCCCTAAGCACACAAGAAGACCATATTTTCCAGGTCCCTAGCCTTTAAATGGGCTGTATGACTAATTCTGGCTAATGGAACATGGGTGGACACACACACAAAAAATTCTCATACAGTGATGGCTTCCCAAGATGGAAGAAGCTTGGGTCTCCAAGTTACTACTTAGAGGACCATCCCCATCAGGTACATCTTTATTGAGATTCATGAGCATGAGAAATAAACTCTTACTCTGTTAAGTCACCAAGATTTTGGAGTTTGTAATGGTAGCTAGTGTAAATTATACTGATAGAAACATTTAAATTTAAATGTTTTAAAATTATGAAATATTTAAAAATATTGAAAAGTACAGAATATATTAACAATCAGATCTCTATCCCCTGATTTAATAGATATTAATATTGTCACATTTCCTTTATGTTTTTCTTCCAGAAATCCATTAGATAAAATAGCTAGTAACCAATAAAGCATCATCTTATCCTTTAGCCCTCCCTAGAAGTAACTACTATCCTGAAGGTGGTATATATCATCCCCATTTATATTTTTTACTTTTACTACACAATATACTAAATTATAGAGTATTATTTTGTGTGCTTTTCTTTTCTCTTTTTTTTTTTTTTTTTTTTGACATAAGGTCTTGCTCTATTGCCCAGGCTGGCATGCAGTGGTGTGATCTCAGCTCACTGCAACCTCTGCCTCCCAGGCTCCAGCAATCCTCCCACCTCAGCCTCCCGAGTAGCTGGGACCACAGGTGCATGCCATCACACCTAGCTAATTTCTTGCATTTTTTGTAGAGACAGAGTCTTGTTGTGTTGACCAGGCTGGTCTCGAACTCCTGGGCTCAGGTGATCTGCCCGCTTCGGCCTCCCAAAGTGCTGAGATTACAGGCATGAGCCACCGTGCCCGGCTTTTGTGTGCTTTTAAAATGGACACAAGTGGTATCAGAAAGATTGCTTTTCTTTATTCAGTATTGTTTTTAAGATGTATTCATGTAGGTTTACGTAGCTGTAATACATTTGAACAGTTACATAAAAATATATTTATTTATTTATTTATTTTTATTTTTGAGACAGTCTTGCTCTGTCACTCAGGCTGGAGTGCAGTGGTGGATCTCGGCTCACTGCAACTGCGCCTCCCGGGTTCAAGCAATTTTTGTGCCTCGGTCTCCCAAGCAGTTGGGATTACAGGCTTGCACCACCACGCTCAGCTAATTTGTTTTTGTTGTTGTTGTTGTTGTTGTTGTTTTTGTATTTTTAGTAGAGACAGAGTTTTCATCATGTTGGCCAGGCTGGTCTGGAACTCCTGGCCTCAAGCAATTAGCTGGCCTCAGCCTCCCAAAGTGCTGGGATTACAGGTATAAGCCACCATGCCTGGGCAAAAATATAGTTTACTTATCTATTCTCCTACTGAGAGACAGTTAAGATTGTTCATATTTTCTTGCTTCTACAAATAAAGCTGCAATGAAGTTCCTTGTACATGCCTAATGTAATATAGTCAGGAAAGCCTCTCTGAGGATTTTATCATTAAACTGATACTTGAAGGATGAGAAGCCAGCCAGGAAACAATATTTCAAGTATCTGCAACATAATGCAAGCTATCTTCAGTGGGAGGGAATGGCATGTACTATGTAGTGAAGTTACAGTGTAGTAAGGGAATAAGTGGCAGGAGATGGGGAGTTTATTGAAATTTCTGTGAGTTGAATAGGTATCTTTAAAAATGGAAAAGTACTATTTATCAAAAAGAATGTTCTAAAGAAAAATAAGGTGAAAATTCAGCAATAGGACTATGAAACTTACTGTGCTTGAATTATTGGAGACCAGAGAGGTAAAGTAAATGAAAGCTCCTGAGTGCAGTGATATCCCACCTCCCAACCAGATAGTGTTACCAAAATGCCAGGGGTTTGGTCTAGGTCCCATTGCTCCCTGCACAGAAAGCCAATCACTGAGACAATGACTGTTGCCAGGGAAGTAGTCATTCCATCTCTCTGACTGACTAAAATTGGGGGTTTATATAGTGGGAAAGGAATGTAACTACATGTGGGTAAACAGGAGGGACCTGGCTTCTCATTGTCTAGATATGGTGACCTGGTTTCAGTTTCTTGAAACTATCTGGGAGGCATGAGGGTTATTTTCCTGAGGAAGGAACTCAGTTAAGACTAATATAAGTTTCAAGCTTTAAAACTGGAAGGGTCAATATCTATGTTTATTTTAGAAGACTGTAAACATCGGTTCTATGGTACAATTGGGCTGGTTTCAGTAACATAGCCACTTGGCAAACATAGGAAGGGCTAGTAAAATAAATTAATGGGGAAGGAAAGAAAATGTTAGCATGTTTGGCTGAGTTACTAAATAAATGACCCATATTCAAACCACTTTTGGAAAGTTTCCAATTTATCATTTTAAAGCTTACAGTACAATATTTGACACTATAGTATAGGTACATACTTCTTTCATTCACATTTTTCAGTTGTTCCCCTATTTGGTGATCACCTGATTTGCACTTCAGATCGTTTCAGAACTAGCAGCATGATATTTTCTCAGCTCTTAAATTGACTTAAATGCTTCAGATGTTTCATGAGATTAATCTGATTTTAACAAAAGGAACAAAAAATATTGAAAACATGGAGAAAAAGGGGAATTTCCTTTAAAGCTCTTTTGATGGAAAAATGAAATTATGATACATATGGTTTCATTTAATGTACAGCTGCCCCTCAGACTCAAAAGGGTTGAAAAGGAATTGAAAAGTAATTTTTTTCATTATTTTGATAAGATTTGCAATCACTTCTATCCAAAAGCAAGAGCAGAAACTGCATTCATTCAACAGATGCGGCATTCATAGTGAAGTCGAGAGGAGGAACCATGGGCATGGTCTGACCAACCTAGAAAAAAATGAGAACATTGTAATGGCTTTGCATTTAGAATAAAACCCAAACTTCTTACTGTGGCCTCTAAAGCCATTAGCAGAGTAGCCTTTGCCTGCCTCTCTATGCAAATTAAAACCACACAATTAATTTGTGTAGGGAGCAAACAAATTTTGTTAGAATGTCTATAATCAAAAAGATGAAAGATAAGTGTTGGTGAAGGTGTGGAGAAAAGGGAACCCTTGTACACTATTGATGTGAATGTAAATTTGTGGTACACCCATTTTGGAAAACAGTATGGAGGTTCCTTAAGAAACTAAAAATAGAATTACTACAGGATGCAGCAATCTTACTTCTGGGTATATATCCAAAGGAACTGAAATCAGTATGTTGAAGAGATATCTGCACTCCCATGTTCATTGCACCATTATTCATAATAGCTAAGATGTGGAATCAAAGTGTCCATCAACCAATGAATGAATTAAAAAATGTGGTATAAATATACAACAGAATACTATTCAGCCTTAAAAAAGAATGAAATTCAGGCCGGGCATGGTGGCTCATGCCTGTAATCCCAGCACTTTGGGAGGCCAAGGTGGGTGGATCACCTGAGGTCAGGAGTTTGAGACCAGCCTGGCCAACATGGCGAAACCCCATCTCTACTAAAAATAAAAAAATTTAAAAAAAATTAGCTGGGCGTGGTGGCGCGTGCCTGTAATCCCAGCTACTCAGGAGGCTGAGGCAGGAGAATCGCTTGAACTCGGGACGCGAGGTTGTAGTGAGCCAAGATCGCGTCACTGCATTCCAGCCTGGGCGACAGAGCGAGACTCTGTCTCAAAAAAAAAAAAAAAAAAAAAAAAAGTAAAGAGTAGAATGGTGGTTACCACCAGAGGCCGGGTAGGACAGTGGGTGGAGAAAGGGGAAATATTAGTCAAAGGGTACAAAGTTTCAGTTAGATAGGCGGAATAAGTTCTGGTGATCTATTGCACAGCAATGTGACTACAATTAACAATAACCTTTTGTATCTTCCAAAGTTGCTAAAAGCGGATTTTAAATGTTCTCACCAAAAGAAGTAAGTATGTATATCATTTGATAGATATGTTAGTAACCTGATTTGCTCATTCCACAATGGTTACATGTTTCAAAACATCACATTGTATCCCATAAGTATATACTATCAATTAAAAATAAAAATAATATTTAAAAATAAGGTAGCTGCCTTCCAGCAACTGTATCTGTAAGGGGTATAAATAATCCCAATGCATTTTAATAACTAGCACAATGATATTCTGTTTCAATGTGCTTTAGGACCACCAAGGGAGGGAACAAGTGAGCTTACACCTTCAGAAGCAGATGAACCGCTTTCAACAATGATAAAGAATTACCCAAGTGATGACAGTAAGAATATTCTAACCTTAGGGAACATCATGAACATCTCTTACACCAAGAGGAGATGAAACTGCAAAAAGATGTTTGAAAGGGGTCGCAGCAACGAATGCTTCTAATAGTGAATCTCTACGTTTGGGCATGTTAGAATCACCTTGGGAAAGTTCAAAAATTCCCCAAGCCCAGACCTCAAGCCAGACCAATTAAATCTGAATCTACAGGGGTGGAACCCATATATCTAAGTATTTTTTTTAAAAAACAGCTCCTCAGATAATTCCAAAGTGCAGCCAAGGTTGAGAATCGCTGTTTTAAAGCAGGTGCAAAAAATTAAACGTGGACTTTGATGGGGGGGACGGGAGTGTCGGTAGGCATGGATGAACTGAAAAACCCTTCAGAATAGAGCGGTGACTGCAAGAGCAAGGACAAAAACTATACGAGAGCCCGTGGCAGGGGATTTAAGGGCCGTTTTTGTGTGGGACTGACAGGATTTGGGGGATGGTGACGACCTCAGCATACACCCGACTCTATTAAAATTGAGTTACTCTGCCAGCGGCCCTGTCTCTACCCGCAATCATATTTTCTAGCACCTTTTCCCACAGTTTGGAAAAAAAAAAAGGGCGAAAACGTTCTCCCACGTAACGCGCCGTGGACGTGTATGGGAGGAGCAAAGGCCTGAGAATCACAAGCGCGCGGCCGCTCCCATTTCTTCGCGATTCCAGAACCAGAATTCACGAACATTTAGAGGAGGCCTCCCCTGGCTGTGTTTGTGCCCCACTTAGGAAGCGATGGTGGATTTCTCTGGGCAAATTGTCGCCTTTACAACGCCAGGGGGCGGAGGCGGGAGGGAGAGCGGCGAGGGTAAGGGCGGGGCAACTGCTGACGTTCCCGGTGACGACTCCGGCTCAGCCCTCACCCTGGTTTCCGGCGGCGCGCGGGTCCCTTTTCCGCTCTCCCGCGCGCTCACAGGTACCGCCTCACTCCCACGCGCCCCCCAGCGCTGCGGTGCTAGACAGCTGAGAGAACAGACACAGACCTGTCGGAGGGTCCTCTGCAGGTCCCCCTTCCGCTCTGCCGATCGACTTCCGCCTCGGGCAGTCAACATGTACGTTGCGGCTGTCTGGCGAAGCTGCTTCTGAGCGTTTGCGGAGGCGCAGCTTCCCCTCTGCGGGGCCGCCCTGCTTCCCCCCCATCCCCGCCTCCCCCCGCCCCTCGCTCCTGTCCCTGGGGTCGGCGGACTTCTCGCTACATGGGGGCGGGCTTCCGCGGTCGGCGCACGGCTTCCTGTTCTGAAGCGGCCCGGCGGTAGGCGGTGGCGACTCTGCCCGCTCCCGTTTCGGCGCGGTGACCGAGCGCCCGGGAGGCTCGAGGACCGCATCGTGTGCCGTTGCGCCAAGCCCGGTCCTGCGCCGCCATGGCCCCAGTGCAGCTGGAGAACCACCAGCTGGTCCCGCCCGGAGGCGGCGGCGGGGGCAGCGGCGGACCCCCGTCAGCCCCAGCCCCTCCTCCCCCGGGAGCCGCCGTGGCGGCGGCCGCTGCAGCTGCGGCTAGCCCGGGCTACCGGCTGAGCACCCTCATTGAATTTCTGCTGCACCGGGCCTACTCGGAGCTTATGGTGTTGACGGACCTGTAAGTGCCCCGAAACCCCTGCCTGTTCCCCAGCCCCCCTTCCCGCCCAACCGGCTGAGACGTTTGCACCTCCCTCTCCCCGAGAGGCTGCTGTGTTCTCCGCTGGACTGCTTAGTCTAGAATTTTTGAACTCCTGGGGTTCAGCGGAGGTGGAGAAGAAGCTTTGCATCTGGGGTCTTCCTGGCGACGATGCAACAGAGACTTGTTAATTTTGCGTGTTGTTACACTTCCACTGAAAATTGTGTGAAATTTTTGTCCGAGTTCCCAACAGAACTCTCTTGATTTCTTGGCTGGAATACATAATATTCGAGCTTTTAGAAAAAACTCCATAGATGGGAAATTTGTATTACAGCCTCTTGACGATACGTTTTAAATGTAAACTGTTATTGCTTCTAAGTTAATGCAGGAGCTACATACGTTGTGTATAAAATACAAATTTGAATTCAAAGTACTTTTTTTCTGGAACTTTTGAGTGTTTGAGGTCTTAATGAAGTTAGTGCGAGTAAAATTTTTTTGTAAGTAGTCTGTTATTTCTTGGAGTATGAAGGGGGTTTATAAATCACCTAGTTACCCATGAAATGCCTTGGGGCATGATTAAGTTGTTAATCCCTTCAGAATAGGATCAGAATATACTAATGAATTTCAGTGTGTGAAGAAAAGGCACCGTAACATTTTGGGACTCTGTTGTACATCTTATAACCCAGGTTCAGAAAAAGTTAATCAGAATTTTATTTTGTATCTATTGCAAGACTTCAGATCAGGGTTATCAATTGAGATACATTAGTATGCAGATATTAGGCTCTAAAGCGGCACAGTGATTTGTTTTTAGAGACTGATAACAGATACTTGTTTGCAGATGACTGAAAGAGTAGGCTCCACTTAACTCCTGTAAAACGTCATTCTCAGTTTTGATGTATTGTACTTTTTTGAATGGGACAGAAAAAAGTAGAGTTAAAGAAGCCTACCCATGGCTAATGAGAAATTTAAATCGCTCTCAGGTTTAGGGACTATTATAATGATATACCTCTCTGCACCATTTATTGTTGGATTTCATAAAAATCCAAGAATATCCATGAGAAAGTTTCATGTATGTGAAGGTCACCTGTCCTATATAGAGCTGTGGAAAAAAAAATGTTGAAAACTGCTGCTATCGGTGGTGTAATTTGCTTTTCCATAGGGGCTTTGTAGAAATTCCTTGAATTGTGGTTGTCTTTTTACTATTTTAGGACTTGGTTTATGAAGAGAGGAACATCTGTTTTATTGCCGTAGAATAAGTATGTAGTTATAGTCCCACACCCTTTATATGATGGTTCCCATATTTGTATCTCCAGCACAGACCTCTCTGATGAACTCCAGACTCTATATCCAGATGCCTACATTTCAGTATCTTGATGGGCATTTCAACATAGCAACTCCAGCACCAAACTCCTGATTCCACTGTCCTCCCTCCTGCAAAACCTTCTTTGCTATCTCACTAGTCTCTCCATTCTTTCTGTTGTTGCTCAGGCCAGATATTTTGGAATAACTCCTGGCTCCTCTCTCTTCACATCCTACATACATCAGCAAGTCCTGTTATCTTTGACTTCAGAGTCTGACCATTTCTCAACACTTCCACCAAGTGTTGGTCCAAGCCACCTAATCCTTCACCTGTGTACTGCAATAGTCAGTTCACTGGTATCTCTGTAGTTCCCTTGCCCCTTCTATAGTTTCTTCTCCACAAAATAGCCAGGATGATTCTTTTAAAATTTCTCTGCTTAGAACCCTTCGATGGTTCCCCATCTCACTGAGATTAAAAAGTGTTGATAATTGCCAGGTGTGGTGGCTTATACCTGTAATCCCAGCACTTTGGGAGGCTGAGGCAGGGGAGGGGGTCACTTGAGCCCAGGAGTTCGAGACTCTGTCTCTACCAAAAATAGAAAATTAGCTGGGTGTGGTGGCCCAAGCCTGTAGTTCCAGCTACTTGGAAGGTGGAGGTGGGAGGATTGCTTGGGCCCAGGAGGTTCGCTTGAGCCCAGGAGGTTGAGGCTGCAGTGAGCATGTTCGCACCACTGCACTCCAGACTGGGTGACAGTGAGATCCTATCTCAAAAAAAAAAAAAAAAAGTATTGATAATCATCTGTATAGTGACCATAAAATTTATAGTCCAAACCGGGACACTTTTGAGCATAATGGGGCTGATGATAATAATGTCAGAACAAGAGGCATAAACCAGGATTGTCTTGGGCAAACCAGAAAACCAGAACATGTGGTCATCTTACCTTTAAGGCCTTACACGATGTGCCTTCTCTGTTCCTTAACCTTTTTTTTTTTCTCCAACCTCTTAACCACTTTTGGTTTGTCCCTTACCTCTTTAACTGCATGTCCTGAAACTCTCCTCTTTGCTTATCCTGTTCCGACCACATTACCCTTCCTGATGTTTCTTTTTTATTTTTGAGACAGGGTCTCACTCTGTTGCCCAGGCTGGAGTGCAGTGTGGCACAGTCATGCTCACTGCAGCCTCTCGACATGGGCTCAACTGCTCCTCCTGCCTCAGCCTCCCAAATAGCTGGAACTACAGGCATGTGCCACCATGCCCAGCTAATTTTTTTATTTTTGGTAGAGACAAGAGTCTCACTATGTTGCCCAGGCTGATCTTGAACTCCTGGGCTTAAGCAGTCCTCCCACCTCTGCCTCCCAAACCTTTTTTTTTTTTTTTTTTTGAGACAGAGTCTCACGGTGTTGCCCAGGCTGGAGTGCAGTGGTGTGATCTCGGCTTGCTGCAGCCTCCACCTCCCGGGTTCAAGTGATTCTTGTGCCTCAGCCTCCTGAGTAGCTGCGATTACAGGCATGCACCACCACACCTGGTTAATTTTTGTATTTTTAGTAGAAATGGGATTTCACCATGCTGACCAGGCTGGTCTCAAACTCTCAACTTCAGGTGATCTACCCGCCTTGGCCTTCCAAAATGCTGGGATTACAGGCGTGAGCCGCTGTGCCCAGCCTCCAAACCTTCTTGATGTTTCTTGTTAGTGCCTAGCACACTGCCATCTTAGAGCCTTTGCTTTTTCCCTAGAAATCTGTGTGAATTGCTTTCTCATTAGTCCTTTAGGTCCTTGTTTACATACAATTTATCAGAAAGATTTTCTCTGACCACCTATAAAATAGTACTCTGCCCCTTCACTCTGTCCTTCTTACTTGCTGCTTTATTTTTCTTTACAGCACTTATTGCCACCTGACATTATTAGTTTGTTGTCCATTCCCACCCCATGAGGACAGAGATTTTGATTTGTTTGTGACTTTCCCTGGTGCCTAGAACAATGCCTGGCACACAGGGCTTAACTAAGTATTTATTGATTTAATACATGAATGAATGAATGTTTAGAATTGTCATAAATCAATATATGGTTTGATAGAAGAAATAATAACTAGTGTTTGATAACTCAGTAGGGTGACTAGTTTGCAAGAATCTATTGTACATTTCAAAATAGCTAGATGAGAATAATTCAGATGTTTCCAGCATAAAGAAAAAACAAATATTTAAGGTGATGGATATCACAAGTACACTGATTTGATCTTTACAAATTATATAAATGTATGAAATTATATGTACTGTGAAACTGTACATGTTTAATGCATCAATAAAAATATTGTTCAAAAAGAATTGTAAACCATGGGAAATTTAATAGGAAAAGTTATTTTTGTTCTTGATACACAGGTATACTAAACAACTTTTTTCACTTTTGATTGTGGTAATTATTAATTAATTAGTTTGGGAACTTACCATGGAAGTTCCTAAATAGTGTATTTTCCCTAAAAACTGTCAGGATTAATATGTTAATGTAGAGCCAGTGTTCGAGGTATACTTTATGAGTCTTTAGGGAAACAGTTACTTACTTCAGTAATATGTGATGCTTGTGTGTGAACTATTGAAGGTAAAAAGGACAACCTTGGCAACTTAGGTGGTTTTGTTTTGGTCTCAGATTTCTGGGTTTTTTCCTTCTGCTTGTCCACCTCCCTTCCCCCTCAACATACATGCTCTCATCCTAGAGTTTACTCTCTGCCTTGACTTTTTAGAGACCTAGGTTCTACTCTTTATTTTTTTTTTTTTTTGAGACAGGGTCTTGCTCTGTCACCCAGGCTGGAATGCAGTGGCACAATCATGGCTCACTGCAGCCTTGACTTACAGGGCTCAGGTGATTCTCCCACTTCAGCCTTCCAAGTAGCTGGACTACTTGCCACCACACTTGGCTAATATGTATTATTTGTAGAGATGGGGTTGCCATGTGTGCCCAGGCTGGTCCCAAACTCCCGGACTCAAGCGATCTGCACCCCACCCCCCCGCCACCAAGCCTCCCAAAGTGCTGGGATTACAGGTGTGAGCCACCGCACCTGACCCCCCCGCCCCCTTTTTTTTAAACTTCTTTTAATTCAGAAAATGCCAGGATCTCAGTCATGTAATCTTGTCTTATTGTGCTTTGGTGTAAATAAGTTCTATGCCTTACTTCCCAACATTTGCATTTTAGAACTTTTACTCTAAATGGTAGCTTTCTTATCCATAAAAGAATTTCAAATAGATTAGGAGGAATAGGGGAAAGGGGAGGCAGGCAGCAAAGCCTGTCTTTTGTCCCTGAACTGATACTACCTCTGACATGAGATGGTTCTTTTAGGGTCTCTGAGGCAGGTAGGAGGAGTGGGAACAATGATTCCTGTTCTTTCTACCCCCAGAAACTCTGCTCCCCTTCTCCCCTTATAGATACTCATCGTTCTTATTCTCCCCCTCCCTTGAGGTGAAGACAAGGGCTGTGGCTTCTCAAGGAGTGTTCTCAAGAGGTTTGGCTTGTAGAGGAACTTGCCAGTAGCTGCCTTTATTTACAGTCTTCTAACAGGGCCTTAATTTCTGCTTCATCTCTCTGGTCTGCTGGCCCTTCCAGCCCCCACCTAGTTCCCTTTATCATTCTGACCATAACTTTAACTTCCATCCCACCGTCTACCCTAAGAGTAGGAGGTAACTATAAGCCAGAGATCATTTTAATATTTTCTCCTCCTTGTACTTTGAACCTCTGGAAGTAGTTAGTTTTTCTGTTCCTGTGGCACGTGGGTGGGAGACAATCTAAATGGCTGGGTGTGTGTACTTCAAGAACTGATTAGCTGTGGGAAAGGCATGAGAGTTGTTTAGGCCATTGAATCTTGGACTATGGGATAGAGGTTAACAGAATGTGGCAATTCAGGAGGCATTAAGGATCTTTCTAGGCATCAGTGGATGTGAATGTTAAATGGTATAGCTTATCTGGGAAGAAGTTGACATTGGTTGCTGGCTATCAGTATTGGAGGACTAGCAAAAAGAAACTTAAAAATCCTGTTGGAGCTGTTTAAAAGCAATAAAAATTTTTCATCTAACCACCATGCAGCATAATTACTGTAAAACCCTTGACATACACTGGTCCTTTTGTATGCTTAGCTTCCAGTTTTGTCCACCATAACACAATGTGGAGGGATTATTGCTTGGAAACAGGTATCCATTGGATACAGGGAGGCTGGCAACCAAGTAGTAAGTTCTTCTGCATCTGTGACCATTTTGGTCTTAAAATAATCTTTTCTCTGACACCCTATGATATAGTGTGCTAATGTGGGACTTGGGCTTTTTAAATGTTTAAGGTTCATGCAATACATTTTGAAGTATTTTGAATGGAGAAAAATGTTCTTTTGTTGGTTTTTGCCTTACAACCATACTGCTGGAAACTCATAAATCTAAAAAAGAGTAGGTAGCCACATGAGCCTGTAGTAGCTGTTTACCCAGTTTTTCTGAAACATTATCATATTTAATAGAGTCAAAGTAAAGACTATTATCACATTAGAATGAAGGTATGCATGTATTTAATCCGTTTTTTTTTTTTCTTCTTAGACTGCCAAGGAAATCTGATGTGGAAAGGTGAGTATGGAAAAAAAAAACCCTTAAAGTCTCTTTATTGATCAATCTATGAGTGTTGGTGTGTGGGTATGGGTGGTGTAGGGCTGTGGATTGGAAACCTAGGCCCAAAGAGTCTAGAATGATTTTTCACACCATGTATTTAGGGAGTCCTGGGAAATGTAATTTCCTCGCCCTTAACAATACTTGTTGTGAGACCAGTTCTAAATCTTCTATTCTACAAACCTTTATTGAGTGACTGACCTGGTCAAGTCCCTAAGGGTGATATTAAGATAAAGAAGGTATAGTCTGTAAAGGAAGATGCTGAGGAGCAGCAGACTGGCTTTAGAAAGTTGACTGCCACGGGCATAGTGGCGGGCGCCTGTAGTCCCAGCTACTCAGGAGGCTGAGGCAGAATAATTGTTTGAACCCAGAAGGTGGAAGTTGCAGTGAGCCGAGGTCACGCCACTGCACTCTAGCCTGGGCGACAGAGCAAAACTTTGTCTCAAAAAAAAAAAGAAAGTTGGCTGCTAATTTATCACTTGCAACAATGATGCTATTAAGTATCTTTAGAGAGTTGACATTTGCCTACTGCTCCTACTGTTACATAGTTAACATTTTGGTTCAGTTGGAGCTTGGAGCTTAAGATTTAACTTAAGGCTAAAATGTTTCCAGAGGCCAAAGGAACAAGTGAAATTAAAGTTTCAAAGAAATCATTTGATGGAGATTTAAATTGTAACTAAAGTATATGGTACTTGACCATGTCTTTGGCACTACTTATGCTCCTTGGTTGATTTTTTTTTTTTTTAATACCAAATCACTTGGCAACTTTTTAGCATTTCTTAATGGCAACACTCCATTGCCAACCCCAGCTTAACTTTTTGATCGAATTAGAGATCAAAAAGGTAGAAGTGAAAGAGACAACTAGGGCAACCTGTGTTATGGTTTGGCTGGTCAGTATTAAAGGAGGAAAACGTTAAGTCAAGGATTTGTTCTGTCCGCTCTGGGGTATGAAGGGAAACTGGGCCTTTGAAAAACTGACTCATGTTGCCTAGCACTTGAGACAACATGGTGTCAGAAAACCATGTTACTATACTTTACAAAGGGGGACATCTCCATTGTAGTAGAGGACTGCATTTGGGAAACCGAATTAATGATAGACAAGTGTGTTTGCTCTGTGAGAGGAGCAGAGACCTTGCATCCTCTATAAGCCATTGCTGAGTTAGAGTGAAAGGTACTGAGGTTCCCAGCCCTGAGATCTGCTGGATCTTAATGTGTGTTTAACATTTCTGCTATGTCTCAGTCTTGTCTTATGATCCTTCGTAGACACTGGCAAAGAGTCATAATTATGCCCTTGATTCTTCTCTTTATAGTACCACTAATCATATTGCTGGCCGATTTTTAAGAGAGCCTTTTAGGGTGCTTGTGGGCTATGTGTGCTCTCAGTAGGAGCTAGCCTCTAGCCTTCAGTCAGGATTGTACTTCAGCAAGAACTTTTACTTTGGTGCATTGCGTCATGGTGGTGGTATTGGCAAGATGCAGAGATGTGGATTGGATCTGCAGGTCATTGAACAGCTGTACTAAGATTAATAGGTCAGAGTCTACTTGGAGGGAGGTTGGTGTCCTGCTGGGTCTGGTCATCGGTCCTGGCTTGCTGAATATTTTTTTCAGTGTTTTAAAGTAAACCATAAAAGATATGATTATCAGTTTTATAGCTGCTATGAAGTTGAGAGATCTAGCTAACACGTTGATTGATATTAGTAAAGCTTTTGGGATTTTAGGATGAGATAAAAGTACTGATGAGTATTAGGGGAAAAGTAATAATAGTGAGTATGGGATAAAACTAGATATGGACAGACCTTTTATTTTTAGTACTCAACATAATTTCTTTAGCTTTGCTTGGATATTTTTTAATGTATCCAAGTTTGTCATTGAAATTAGTTTGGTAAAGAGTTACATAGTTAAGTTCTTTAATTGCTCAATCTTTCATGCTGGTGCAGGATGGGAACTGGTGCCCTTTTGTAGAATGAATACAGTTTCAGGCTTTGGTAAAGATCAGTTTCAATTCCTTTCACTTACCAAAAGGGTTACTAATTACTTACTAATTAAATTACTCCTAATTTCAGTTATGAACTTATAATTCATAACTCCTCATTTAATCCCTTCTGTGAACCAGTTTACTTCTATCACCATATACTGAATTTAGTATATTTTTGTAAACAACTTTTATTACAATATAAAATTAATTTTAAAATGTGACTTATTGCTAAAACATTCTATTGGGTTTATTGCTCTGAGGTGAAAAAGCATATGCAGATAATATACAAAATGTGACAATAGTTCATATTTAGATAAATATTTTAGGTGGCTCATTTTGTAGTGGTTGTAAGCAAAGGCTGATTTATTTATTTGTTTATTTTTTGCTTAGCTGAAATAAATTGTGAAATACTTTTTCTAATATGTTGGTTCATTAAGAGTTGTTTTATTTTATAGGAAAATAGAAATAGTGCAGTTTGCTAGCCGGACACGCCAACTCTTCGTTCGATTATTAGCTTTAGTGAAATGGGCTAATAATGCTGGCAAAGTGGAAAAATGTGCGGTGAGTTAAACTTTTTATTTTACTTTGTATAAAATAACTTCGAATGTTATGATAGACATAGTTTTACATTTTAGCTTTAACTTATCCCTGCTGATTTGAGTGACATGTGAATGATCATATTTCTGAATGATAATGTATATTTCTGCAGAAACTTAGTATTTGTTTATGGACACCTGATCAGAAAGAAGAGGAGATAGCTGGAGACATCATTACGTGAGGAGACTTTAAATATGAGACTGGAACTAAAGGGGGAAAATTGTTAGTTTATATTCGTGCTATTCTTTAGAATTTGCAAGGTTCTCCCTTAAATTTTGCTTATAAATTCTTGACATCCTGTGAGAATGGCAGAGTTGGTTTTTTTTTTTTTTTTCCAGTTTTACAGATGACAAAATGATAAGGTTCCTAGAAGTTACATGGCTTCTTCAAGGTCACAGAGGCTGATAACAGCATTTTTCTGTTTGTTTATCTACTAATTCTCTAAACCTCTAATAAGCACAGGGTTAGGGCACAGAGGATGGAATCTTCAATAAGGAATAGTCCCTGCCTTCGAGAACCTCATGGTCTTTTGACTGTTGAATCACTCTTTGGAATGCAAAGTGACATGCAGTGCAGTGTACCAAAGATGCTAAAATCTACCAAAAATAAAGTTTTATGCTATGTTCAAGAAGCGTTAAGGAGTAAAAACTTGATTGTTTTTCAGATTGTTCACTATTGGCATATAGAAATACTACTGATGTTTTGTATGTTGATTTTGTATTCTGCAACTTTACTGAATTTATCAGTTCTAATAGTTTTTTGGTGGGGTCTTTAGGTTTTTCCAAATATAAGATCATATCATCTGCAAACAAGGATAATTTGACTTCTTCCTTTCCAATTTGGATGCCCTTTCTTTCTTTCTTTTGTCTGATTGCTCTAGCTAGGACTTCCAGTACTATGTTGAATAATAGTGGTGAAAATGGGCATCCTTGTCGTGTTCCAGATCTGAGAGGAAGGGCTTTCAGTTTTTCTCCATTCAGCATGATAATTAGCTGTGGGTCTGTCAAATATGGCTTTTATTATGTTGAGGTATGTTCCTTCTATACCCAGTTTTTTGAGGGTTTTTATCATGAAGGGATGTTGAATGCTATTACATGTGTTTTCAGCATCAGTTGAAATGATCACATGGTTTTTGTTTTTCATTCTATAGATATGATGTATCACAGTGATTGATTTGTATATTTTGAACCATCCTTGCATCCCTGGGATAAATCCCACTTGGTCATGATGAACGATCTTTTTAATGTTTTGTTCAATTTGGTTTGCTAGTATTTTGTTGAGAGGATTTTTGTATTAATATTCATCAGATGTATTGGCCTGTAATTTTCTTTTTTTGATGTGTCTTTGTCTGGTTTTGGTATCAGGGTAACACTGGCCTTGTAGAATGAGTTTGGAAGTTTTCCCTCTTCCACTATTTTTTGGAATAGTTTAAGTAGGATTGGTATTAGTTTGTCTTTAAATGTTTGGTAGAATTCAGTAGTGAAGCCATAAGGTCCTGGGCTTTTATTTGCTGGGAGACAAATTATAATTAATATAATGAATTATAGCTCCATTCTTGTTACTTGTTATTAGTCTATTCGGGTTTTGAATTTCTTCATGGTTCAGTCTTCACAGGTTGTATGTGTCTAGGAATTTATCCATTTCCTCTAGATTTTCCAATTTATTGTCATATAGTTGCTTACAGTAGCCACTAATGATCCTTTGAATTTCTGTGGTATTAGTTGTAATGTTTCCTTTTTCATCCCTGATTTTATTCATTTGGGTCTTCTCCCTTTTTTTCTTTGTGAGTCTGGGTAAAGGTTTGTCAATTTTGTTCAGTTTTTCAGAAAACCAGCTTCTTGTTTCATTGATCTTTTGCATTGTTTTCTTCATTTCAAATTCATTTATTTCTGCCCTGATCTTTATTATTTCTTCTAATTTTGGTTTCAGGTTTCTCTTGCTTTTATAGTCTTTAAGATGCATCGTTAGGTTATTTATTTGAAGTTTTTCTTCTTTTTTGATGTAGGCACTTATAACTATAAATTTATCTCTTAGTGCTGCATCCCATAGGTTTTGGTGTGTTGTGTTTCCATTATCATTTATTACAATAAATTTTAAAATTTTCTTCTTAATTTGTTCATTGACTCACCGTTCATTTGGGAGTGTATTGTTTCCGTGTGTTTGTATGGTTTCCAAAATTCCTCTTGTTGTTTTCTAGTTTTATTCCATTGTGGTCAGAGAAGATGCTTGATATTATTTCAGTTTTTCTGAATGTTTTAAGACTTGCTTTGTGGCCTAACATACGGTCTGTCCTTGAGAATGATCTGTGTGCTGAGGAGAAGAATGTGTATCCTGCAGCCTTTGGATAAAATGTTCCATAAATATCTATTAGGTTTATTTGTTCCACAGTGCAGATTAAGTTCCATGTTTCTCTGTTGAGTTTCTGTCTGGGAGATCCGTCCAATGCTGAAAGCGGGGTGTTGAAGTCTCCAGCTATTATTGTATTGACATTTTGTTCTTTAATAATATTAGTATTTGGTTTATATATCTGGGTGTTCCAGTGTTGGATACATATATGTTTACAATCATATCCTTTTGCTGAATTGACTCCTTTATCATTAATGACCTTCTTTGTCTCTTTTCATAGTTTTTGTCTTGAAATCTATTTTGCCTAAGTATAGCTACTCCTACTCCTTTTTGGTTTCTGTCGACATATAAATCTTTTCCCATCCCTTTATTTTCAGTCTATGTATGTGTGTCTTTATAGGTGAAGTATGTTTCTTATAGGCAACGGATCATTGAGTCTTGTTTTTTTAAATCTATTCAGCCACTCTGTGCCTTTTTATTAGAGAGTTTTGTTCATTACATTCAGTGTTATTATTGATAAGTAGAGATTTACTCCTGCCATTTTGTTGTTTTCTCGTTGTTTTGTGGTCTTCTCTTTTTTCCTTCCTTCTTGTCTTCCTTTTAGTGAAGGTGATTTTCTCTGGTGACACGATGTAATTTCTTGTTTTTTATTTTTTGTATCCATTGTATTTTTTTTTTTTTTTTTTTTTTCTGAGACGGAGTCTCACTCTGTTGCCCAGGCTGGAGTGCAGTGGCGCAATCTTGGCCCACTGTAACCTCTGACTCCCAGATTCAAGCGATTCTACTGCCTCAGCCTCCTGAGTAGCTGGGATTACAGGTGCATGCCACCATGCCCAGCTAATTTTTGTATTTTTAGTAGAGATGGGGTTTCGCCGTGTTGGCCGGGCTGGTCTTGAACTTCGGACCTCAGGTGATCCACCTGCCTCAGCTTCCCAAAGTGCTGGGATTACAGGCGTGAGCCACTGCGCCTGGCCCATTGTATGGTTTTTGATTTGAGGTTACTATGAGGCTTGCAAATACTGTCTTATAACCCATTATTTTAAACTGATGACAACTTGACACTGATTGCATAAACAAACACACAAAAAGAAAACTAATGAAAACTCTGCAGTTTAACTTTATCTCCCTCCTTTTTAACTTTTTTGTTTCTCTTTAGTTCTTATTGTCTTCAAAAGTTCTGTATCTTCAAAAGTTGTTGTAGTTACGATTTCCTGTTGGTTTACCATTTAGTCTTTCTACTGAAGATAGGAGTAGTTTACATAGTACAATTACAGTGTTATAATATTCTGTGTTTTTCTGTGTGCTCACTATTACCAGTGAGTTTGTACCTTCAGATGATTTCTTCTTGCTTATTGACATAGTTTTCTTTCAGATTAAATAACTCCCTTTAGCATTTCTTGTAGGACAGGTCTGATGTTGATGAAATCTCTCATCTTGTTTGTCAGAGAAAGTCTTTATTTCTCCTTCATGCTTGAAGGATGTTTCCACCGGATATACTATCCTAGGGTAAAAGTTTTTTTCCTTCAGCACTTTAAATTTAATGTCATGCCACTCTCTTCTGGCCTGTAAGGTTTTCACTGAAAAGTCTCCTACCAAGCATATTAGAGAGCATCATTGTATGTTATTTGTTTCTTTTCTCTTGCTGCTTTTAGGATCCCATCTTTATCCTTGACCTTTGGGAGTTTGATTATTAGATGCCTTGAGTCGTCTTTGGGCTGAATCTGCTTGGTGTTCTATAATCTTCTTGTACTTTAATGTTGGTATCTTTCTCTAGGTTTGGGAAGTTTTTTCTGTTGTTATCCTTTTCAATAAACTTACTGCCCTTATCTCTCTTTTTCTGCCTCCTCTCTAAGGCCAGTAACTCTGAGATTTGTCCTTTTGAGGCTGTTTTCTAAATCTTGTAGGTGTGCTTCATTCTTTTTTGTTCTTTTGTCTTTTGTCTCTTCTGACTGTGTATTTTCAAATAGCCTGTCTTCAAGCTCACTAATTCTTTGTTCTGGTTGATCAACTCTGTTATTAAGAGATTCTGATGCATTCTTCAGTATGCCGATTGCATTTTTCAACTCTAGAGTTTCTGCTTGATTTTTAAAAAAATTATTTCAATCTCTGTTAAATTTATCTGATAGGATTCTGAATTCATTGTCTGTGTTTTCTTGAATTTCTTTGAGTTTCCTCAAAACAGCTATTTTGAATTTTCTGTCTGAAAGGTCACATATCTCTCTTTCTCCTGGATTAGTTCCTGGTACCTTCTTTTGTTCGTTTGGTGAGATCCTGTTTTCCTGGATGATCTTGATGCTTTTAGATCTGGGCCTCAAAGAGTTAGGTATTTATTGTAGTCTTTGCAGTCTGGGCCTGTTTATGTCTGTCCTTCTTGAGGAGGCTTTCTAGATATTCAAAGGTACTTAGGCCCCAAGCTCAATAATGCTGTGGTTTTTGCCGACTCATAGAGGTACTGCCTTGATGGTCTTGGATAAGATCTGGAAGATTTCTCTGGATTACCAACCAAAGGCTCTTGTTCTTTTTCCTTAGTTTCTTCCAAACAAACAAAGTCTTGCTCTTTGTGCTGAGCCACCTGGAACTGGGGGTATGGTGATGTAAGCACCCATATGGCCACCAGCACTAGGACTGTACCAGCTCAGACCTGAAGTCAGCACAGCACTGGGTCTTGCCCAAGGCTCAGTGTAACCACTGGTTACACTGGTAACCTGGCTACCACTTACCTTCACTCCAGGCCCTAGGGCTCTATGATCAGCAGCTGGCGAAGCCAGTCAGGTTTGTGTTTTTTGGGATGGCAAGTTTCCCCAGGCTTTGGGTGAGCCCAGAGATGCTGTCTGGTGGCCAGGGATTAGAGTCAAAAACCTTAGTAATTTGCCTGATATTCTTTTCTTACTGCGGCTAAGCTGGCACTCAAACCACAATACGAATTCCTTCCTGCTTTTCTCTCCCCTTTCCACAGGCAGAGGAGCCTCCCCCTTTGGCCATCACCGGCTCATGGGAGGGGTTCTGCTAGGCCACCACTGATGCTCACTTAAAATCTAAGGGTTCTTCAGTCAGCTTGTGGTGAATACTGCCAGGCCTGGGACTCATCTTTCAGGGCAGTGGGCTTCCCTCTGGCCCTGGGGAGGTCCAAAAATGCAGTCCAAGAGCCTAGGCCTAGACTTGGGGACCCCAAGAGCCTGCTTGGTGCTCTACCCAACTTTGGCTGAGCTGGTACCTAAGGTGCAAAACAAAGTCCCCTTTACTTTTCCCCCTGCTTTTCTCTAACAGAAGGAGTCTTTCACCATAGCCACCACAGCTCGGAATGTGCTTGGTCACACCTGAAGTCAGCACATTTCAGAGCCCAAGGTCCACGGCATACTACCTGGGTATTGCCGCTGGTTATTCAGGGCCCAAGGGCTCTTTTATTCAGCAGGCGATGAATCCTGCCAGGACTGGGTCCTTTCCTTCAAGGCAGCAGGTTCCCTTCTGGCCCAGGGTGTGTCTTTGTCATCTGTGAGCTAGAGCCTCGAATAGGGGCCTCACTACTCTGCCCGGTACCCTGTCCTAGTGTGGCTGAGCTGGTATCCAAGATGCAAGACAAAGTCCTTTTTACTCTTTGCTCTCCTCTCCTCAAGCAGAAGGAAGGAGTCTCTTTTGTTGTCAAAAGCTGCGCTGCCTGGGGTTTGTGGAAGGGTGGTGCAAGCACTCCCTTAGGCCCCCCAGCGGGTGTATCCCTAGGTCATGTGCCACCTAGTCCTCTGGCTCTGAGTCCAGCCTAGCACTAGGAGTTGCCTAGGAATTGCAGTGCTTGTGTCCTAGACAGCCTTTCATGTTTACCTAGGACTCCAGAGTACTTTGGCCCACATTAGCAAGGCTTGCTGAGAAACTCAAGTTCCAACCGCTGCGATGGGCAATTCTCTAGCCAAGGCTGGTCCAAATGCTCCCTCTGGCCCAGCACAGCTTTGCTCTCCACTATGACAGGGCAGTACTGAGTTCAGTGTAAAGTCCCCCAGTCACTGTTCTCTCCCTCCCTTAAGTGCAGGGCCTCTGTTGGGGTGGCAGGGGAGGGGTGGTGTCAGGGATTCAAGACTGCCTCTCCTGCCCTCCTCAATGCCTCTTTCAGTGATATGAAGTTAAAACCAAGTACTGTGATTGCTCACCTGATTTTTGGTTTTTGTAACAGTGCTTTTCTGTGTGCAGATAGTAAAAATTTCGTGTTCCTGGAGAGGGGGTGACTGGTGTTGGCTTGTATTCCACCATCTTGCTCTGACCCTCTCAGCATTTTTGTTTTCTGAATGTAGATACAGATGTGTTTATGTCAGGGATAAAGTCCATCAATGAGAATTAGAGGGATTGTTCATGTTTCAGCACTTCTGTTCTCAACCTAATGATTATTTAACTAGTTTGTTAGAGATTCTTGATAATGATCTTTAGCCATGCCAGATGTGTTATGAGTGTATAGATCCATAGTTTATAGAACTCTGACTAATGGTAAAACAACCTGGATAATGTTTTGCCTAAGAAAAAGATAAAATATCTCTCATTCTCCTAGATATTTTTTTCAGTAGCTTTATTGAGATATAATTTACATACCATACTATTCAGCCACTTAAAGTATACAATTCAGTGGTTTTTGTTATATTCACAGATCTGTGCAACCATCATCACAGTCAATTTTAGAACATTTTAATCACCTCAGAAAGAAAACCTGTGCCCTTTAGTTACCACCCCAGCTCTCCTCTAGCCCTAAGCAGCCACTAATGTACTTTGTTTCAATAGATGTGCCTATTCTGAACATTTCATATAAATGGAATCAAATGTGTTGTGTTGTGATTGGCTTCTTTAACTTAGCATTTTTTTTTTTAGTGTGGTATTTTCAAGATTGATTCATGTGGTAGCTTGTGTCACTACATTCCTTTTTATGGCTGAATTGCATGGATATACTACATTTTGTTTATCTGTTCATCAGTTAATAGGCATTTGGGTTGTTTCCAGTTTTGGATTATTATGACTAATGCTGTTGTAAATAGTCATGTCCAACTGTCGGGATGTGTGCTTTTATTTCTCTTGACTGTATACCTAGGAGTGGGATGGCTAGGTCATATGGTAACTCTTTGTTGAACTTTTTGTGGAACTGCCAGACTATTTTACAAAGTGGCCACACCATTTTACATTTCCACCAGCAATGTATGGAAGTTTAGTTTCTCCACATCTATGCCAACACTGGTTGTTACCTGACTTTTTGAGTCTAGCCATCCTAGTAGGTATGAAGTGGCATCTCATTAAAGTTTTAATTTGTATTTTCCTGATGACCAGAGATGTTGAACATGTTTTCATGTGCTTATTGGCCATTTGTGTATCTTGTTTAGAGAAACATTTATTTGGTGTTAAATTCTAAAGGAGATTATTATTAAACATATTCACAGCTGGTGTGTGAATACCTAAAAATAACATGGATTAGTTCTTTGTGAACTAAGACTATGTGAATGGATTCACTAATCAGTTACTCAAAACTCAAGTTTTATCTTTTATTTATTTATTTTAAGACATGAAGTCTCACTCTGTCACCCAGGCTGGAGTGCAGTGGTGTAATCACAGCTCACTGCAACCTCAAACTTCTGGGTTCAAGCAGCCCTCCCACCTCAGCCTCCCTGAGTACCTGAGACCACAGGCACTCACACTACTGTGCCCATCTAATTTTTAAAAAGTTTTTATAGAGATGGGGTCTTACTTGGTTGCCCAGGCTGGTTTCGAACTCCTGGCTTCAAGCAGTCTTTCCGCCTCTGCCTCCCAAACTGCTGGGGATTACAGGTGTGAGCCACCACACCCAGCCAAGTTTTATCTTTATTAATTGTATTTCTAAGTTCAAGGAATGTAGCTGAAGCTAGTGTATTTTGAGTTCAGTGAAGTAGTTTAGAGAGTGTTTCATGAATTGTTTATGTTTAAGTGGAGCGATAGGGGCTGGATAAACTGTGGCATCCCAGTAAGGTTGATGCATGTCTTTCTGCCGGGGAGGTCTTTGGTACTCTTTGAGCTTGACCTTGGTCTGATAAGCATTTTTACAGTGACCTGAGTTAAGGGAGATGTGAGATGGTCTAAATCTGAGTAAAAGCCAGTTAAAAAGTTGAGAATGTATTAGCAGTGTCATGACTGTTAATAAGAAGTTAGTGTTGGTGGCATTGATAGAAATTCATTGTACTAGTCATAGAAGGTAGCATTTTTACTGGACCATGCTGTATATTGGGTCTAACTAAGAATTAGAAGAAATATTTTTGTTGTTGTTGTTTCAGCTCTTCTGATAATTGACTTTCTTTGGGCAAGTGTCTTAACCTAAGCCTCAATTTTCTCATCTCTAAGATCATAGTAATTATCTGGTTGTACTTCCTAGAGTTGCAAAAATCAAATAAAATGTTTGAAAACACTGAGAAATTGTAGAGCGCTGTGTTTGTGTGATGTTGGTATTAATTCTGGGTACTATGTTTTAAGTTGGCCACTGACAGCCTGTTTGAAGGACATGAGAGAGAAAACTTTAAGTGTTGTTCTAGAATAGAACTAGAAGATGGCCGGGTGCAGTGGCTCACGCCTGTAATCCCAGCACTTTGGGAGGCTGAGGGCGGGTGGATCACCTGAGGTCAGGAGTTTGAGACTAGCCTGGCCAGCATGGTGAAACCCCGTCTTTACTAAAAATACAAAAATTAGCTGGGGGTGGTGGTGCACTCCTGTAATCCCAGCTACTCAGGAGGCTGAGCCAGGAGAATTGCTTGAACCCGGGAGGTGGAGGTCGCAGTGAGCAGAGATCATGCCACTGCACTCCAGCCTGGGAGACAGAGCAAGACTCTGTCTCAAAAACAAAACAAAACGAAACAACAACAACAAAAAAACCATGAACTAGAAGATAAAGGTTTTAGGGAGGTAGTTTTTAGCTCTGTGATGAGCTCTACTAGTTTAGGTATCCTTATGAAATGCATTGGGTAGAAAACTGATGGAAAGGATTTCTGTATTGGGCATGAAGTTGACCTGTATCTCATAATGGGTGTTTTGGAGTGTTTTCTATGTTCTTTCTAGGCACTGTTCTAAAGGTTTTTTTATGTGTTAACTCTTTTTTTTTTTCAATTGATATATCATAGTTGTACATATTTTGGGGGTACATGTGATATTTTGATACATGTACATAGTGATCAAAGCAGGATAATTGGGATATTAATTACCTCAGACATTTTTCTTTGTGTTGGGAATGTTATAGTTCTTCTCTTCTGGTCGTTTTGAATATACAATAAATTATTGTTAATTATAATTTCCCTACTCTACTATTAAATACTGGAACTTATTCCTTTTAACTATATTTTTGTACCAACTTTTCTTCATACCTCCTCCCCCCTTCCCAGCTTCTCCTAACCAGCATTCTACTCTCTACTTCCGCGTTATCCACTTTTTTAACTCCCACATAGGAGAGAGAATGTGCAATACTTGTCTTTCTGTGCCTGGCTTATTTCACTTACCATAGTGACCTTCACTTCCATACGTGCTGTTGCAAACGGCAGGCTTTCATTCTTTTTTATGGCTGAATAGTATTCCATTGTGTATATGTACTGTATTTTCTTTATTCATCTGTTGATGGACACTTGGGTTGATTCTGTATCTTGGCTATTGTGAGTAGTGCTGCAGTAAACCTGGGAGTGCAGATATCTTTTTGGTATGCTGATTTCCTTTCTCTTGAATATATATATACTCAGCAGTGGAATTGCTGGATCATATGGTAATTATATTTTTAGTTGTTAGTGGTTTTTGTGTTTTTTTTTTGAGACAGGGTCTCATTCTGTCACCCAGACTGGAGTGCAGTGGCACAGTCATGGCTCTTTGCAGCGTCAACCTCCTGGGCTCAAGTGATCCTCGCTAGTAGCTGTGAGACCATAGGCATACACCACTATGCCAGGCTAATTTTTTTGTTTTTTAATTTTTTGTAGAGACAGGGTCTCCCTATGTTGTCCAGGTTGGTCTGCAAGTCCTGGGCTCAAGCAATCCTCCTGCCTCTGTCTCCCCAAATGCTAGGATTACATATGTGAGCCACCACACACAGCCTATTTTTAGTTTTTTTTTGAGGAACCTCCATAGTGTTCTCTGTAGTGGCTGTAGTACTTCACATTCCCACCAACAGCGTGAGGGTTCCCCTTCTTCCACATCCTCACAAGCATCTGTTATTTTTTGTCTTTTTGATAATAGTCATTTTAACTGGGGTGAGATGATATCTCATTGTGGTTTTTATTTACATTTCCTTGATGATTAGTAATGTTGCATTTTTTCATAATACCTTTTGGCCATTTGTATGTCTTCTTTTGAGAAATGTCTATTCAGGTATTTTGCTCATTTTTTAAATGGAGTTATTCTGTTTTATTTTGTTATTGAGTTGAGTTCCTTATGTATTCTGGATATTAATCCCTTGTCAGATGGATATTTTGCAGACATTTTCTCCCATTCTGTGGGTGGTCTCTTCACACTGTTGATTATTTCTTTTGTTGTGCAGAAGCTTTTTAGCTTGATATAATCTCTTTTGTTTATTTTTGCTTTTGTCGCCTTTTTTTTTTTTTTTTTTTTTTGAGATGGAGTCTCGCTCTACCGCCCAGGCTGGAGTGCAGTGGCACGATCTTGGCTCACTGCAACCTCCGCCTTCCGGGTTCAAGCAATTCTCCTGCCTCAGCCTCCCGAGTAGCTGGGACTACAGGCTCGTGCCACCGCGCCCAGCTAATTTTTTGTATTTTTAGTAGAGACGGGGTTTCATCATGTTAGCCAGAATGGTCTCAATCTCCTGACCTCGTGACCTGCCCACCTTGGCCTCCCAAAGTGCTGGGATTACAGACCTGAGCCACCGCACCCAGCCCAGGCCAATGTCTTAGAGCATTTTTCCAATGCTTTCTTCTAGTAGTTTCATAGTCTCAGGTCTCATGCTTAAGCCTTTAATTCATTTTCAGTTCATTTTTGTATAGTGTGAGAGATGGGGGTCTAGTTTCATTCTTTTGCATATGATGGTTATCGAGTTTTCCCATCACCATTTATTAAAGAAACTGTCCTTTCCCCAGTGTATGTTCTTGGTGCTGTTTTGGAAAATGAGTTGGCTATGTGTGGATTTCTGTGTTCTCTATTTTGCATTATCTCTTAATACAGAGAACAACTTTATGAGATTGGGAATCATGATCACCTCCATTTTACAGTTGAAAAAAGCTGAGGCACAAAGAGGTTAAGTTACTTGCCCAAGGTTACAAGACTGGTAAGTAGCAGAGTTAAAATGGAGAACAAGGCAGTCTAGGTCTAGGAGTCCATGCTTTTAACTCCTTCATTACCAACCAACTCTGGAAGTCTGTAAGAGGAAAAAACCATTTTATTCTACTTATTTTTCCTAACTTTGATATTATGTGTGTGTAATGTTAAGGATGGAGAAATGAATTAGAAAGCTTTTACTTAAAGTGACAGAAAATTATTGCTCTTAATATCAAATACTAGTGTATTAAATATTTCTTCTTCAAGTTACTGGAGAATATTTGAAGAACTACTTTGAAATATGGAAAACTGATACTAATTCCCCTTGAAGTTTACTTTGGAATTATTTAACAATATTTACTGTGAAAAGGAGATAGTTTTCAGGGATGCTTAATACATTTACCCTTTACTTTAAAGATGATTTCAAGCTTTTTAGATCAGCAAGCCATCCTGTTTGTGGACACTGCTGATCGCCTGGCCTCGTTAGCTAGAGATGCTCTGGTCCATGCACGCCTGCCTAGTTTTGCCATCCCATATGCCATTGATGTACTAACTACTGGATCTTACCCACGGCTGCCAACCTGCATTAGGGTAAGTTCTTTGCTTGCCCCCATGTTCCTAAAAACTAAAGGTTTTGGCACTGGATTGGATTGTATTATTAAGTAGCCCAGCAAAAAACATTGTTAAAACAAACAGTACATATAGTTTGCTTTTTTTCTCTGTAACTAAAGTTGTGCTTTTTTGAAATAAGTTGGGGCCAGATGTGAGTAGATATCAAAATGGGTGAAGGTTTTATTTTTTTTTCCCCCAGGGATGCGCGGATGTGCAGACATAACATCTATTTCAGATGTGAAAATGCTACATGCTAGTTGCTTTTTGAAAGTGTTTTAAACTTTTATTGTTTTGGTAGTTTACCGACTTGGTGCCATATTGTATTTTATACTTGTAAGAACTTGTGGAAGCTATCAAGTGATATTTAGTTGGTTTATAAATAGAGCATAAGGGAGGTCATGTTGTATTATGATCTTAGCTAAATGACTAGAATCATTGTTGCTCTTATGCATGATAGTAATGGCCATTGTTTTTGTATGTAGACTGCAGAAATGAGTGTTGAGATTCTCTTAGGTAAAGTACGCAACACTGTATAAAGACAGGAAAAGATTGAAAAAAAATCCCCTTTTGTACATTATTTAAAAATCACTTAAATTTTTTTGCAGGATAAAATTATTCCTCCAGACCCAATTACCAAAATTGAAAAACAAGCCACACTCCATCAGCTGAATCAGATTCTTAGACATCGGCTTGTAACCACAGATCTTCCTCCTCAGTTAGCAAATCTTACAGTTGGTATGTATCTGAAATTTATTTTTTTAAGAGTTGATGGCCAGGTGTGGTGGCTCATGCCTGTAATCTCAGCACTTTGGGAGACTGAGGCAGGCAGATCACTTGAGGTCAGGAGTTTGAGACCAGCCTGGCCAACATGGTGAAACCCCATCTCTACTAAAAATACAAAAATTAGCCGGGTGCGGTGGCCCGCACCTGTAATCCCAGCTATTCGGGTGGCTGAGGCATGAGAATTGCTTGAACCTGGGAGGCAGAGGTTGCAGTGAGCCAAGATTGCACCACTGTACTCCAGCCTGGGTGACAGAATTTGCATGTTAGAATATTTTCCTAAACAGCTTTTTGGGTTTTATTCAAGGAAAAATAGCATTATGAAGATTTGACTGACAGTTTTATGGTGTTTGATTCTATGACTTGCCAGCTGTATCATTTCTCTTTAGTACCTAGAAATACAGTGCTGGTATTTGCAGCTTGGGAGTGGGGCTGGAAAGAGAGAAGAGTCCCCAGAGTTGAGCCTCAAGAAAATATTGTTCATTTATGTTAGAAGAGTTGCCTTTCATTTCTTGACCTGGAAGCTGGCTACTTCTTATTCAGGAACCATTGAATTGTTGGAACCTTATGAAAGAACCTTCAATCTATTTAAAAATTTTTATAAGTAAGACTGAAAGTTCTAGGTCAGGAGGAAGATTCTCATTTTCTAGCAAAGTACACTTCTTTTTCTTCATCTTTTTCTTCTAAAAGCAAATGGCCGGGTGAAGTTTCGTGTTGAAGGAGAATTTGAAGCCACCTTGACTGTGATGGGAGATGACCCTGATGTTCCATGGCGTCTTCTCAAGCTAGAAATTCTAGTTGAGGATAAGGAAACAGGAGGTAAATCATAAGTAGTGATTTAAATCATAAGTATTAATTTAAATGTTTGATTTTTTATATTATTGAAATATTCCCGGCTGGGGATGATGGCTCATGCTTGTAATCCCACTACTTTGGGAGGCCGAGGCAGGTGGATCGCTTGAGCTCAGGAGTTTGAGACCAGCCTAGACAATATAGCAAGACCCTGTCTCTACAAAAAATTTAAAAATTAGCCAGGCGTGGTGGTGTGTTCCTGTAGTCCCAGCTACTTGGGAGGCTGGGGTTGGGAGGTGGGAGGATCACCTGAGCCCAGGGAGGTTGAGGCTGCAATGAGCCATGATCACGCCACTGCACTCTAGCCTGGGTGACAGAGCAAGATCCTGTCTCTCTCTATATATATTCCTGCAAAATAATAAATGCATGCAGCAATTTATCCTGTAATTTGAAGCAAGTTTTATAATTGTAACTGCCTATTGACCATGGAAGTTTCAGTGTTTCTCAGAGTACAATGTCAAGTTTCTGTAGATAATTTCAGTGCTTTTTAAAAAAATTCATTGTTATTATGTGCTTCCTTAGTTGGTATAGTGACACACTTGTACACCTATTTGATTAACTGCTTTCTTTTCTTCTGCCAACGGAAGATGGGCGAGCTTTGGTTCATAGCATGCAAATCAGCTTCATCCATCAACTGGTGCAGTCTAGGCTCTTTGCTGATGAGAAGCCTCTTCAGGATATGTACAACTGCCTACGTATCCTTCTGAAATTTGAGACATGTATTTGTAAGGATTTTGTGGTACCTCTCCCACATTTTTCATTTGTCCTTAGTCTTGAACTGTAGCAGCCTACATTCCTTGCCCCCATCTCCCCCACCCTTTTTGAGGTGCAAATAGGGCTGGAGAATAGTGAAGAATAGTGATATGTTTGTAATAAACCAAATTTAAAATTTTACTGTTGACTTTGCAGGTAAAAGCAAAAAGTGATTAGTTAAAAATAGTATTGTTTGAGGCTGGGCACGGTGGCTCATGCTTGTAATCCCGGCACTTTGGGAGGCTGAGGCGGGTGTATCACTTGAGGTCAGGAGTTCAAGACCTGCCTGGCCACCATGGTGAAACCCTGTCTCTACTAAAAATCCAAAAAAAAAAAAAGAAGCCTGGTGTGGTGGCGGGCACCTGTAATCCCAGCTACTAGGGAGCCTGAGACAGGAGAATCGCTTGAACCCAGGAAGCAGAGGTTGCAGTGAGCCGAGATCGTGCCACTGCACTCCAGCCTGGATGACAGAGCAAGACTCCGTCACACACACACACAAAATAATAATAATAAAAAAGTACTGTTTGGTGAAAAAAATAGTACTATTTGGTCAATCCATGTTCTCTAAACTATGATGAATTAAGACACAACCCAGACTTTATGGTTTTATATTGGTTTAAAATTAAATATAAAACCTTTTTCTGAAATTATGCTATAAATTATAATACTTTTTACGATGAGGCATTGGAGAAATAATCATTTCAGAAATTTTCTTCAGAAATTTTTCTCCAGGTTTTCAATAAGAGAACCTTCCTTAAATGAAGTTCACCTGGACTTGATTGACTGTTGGTGTAATGTATTAATTTTACTTAACAACATCTATCAGATTCTTTCTGTTTATCACTTCAGTTAGAAGTGTTACATTCCCAAACTCTAATGTTAATCCGAGAACGGTGGGGAGACCTTGTGCAGGTGGAAAGGTATCATGCTGGAAAGTGCCTCTCCCTTTCAGTTTGGAAGTAAGTAAAATCAGTTCTGGTGGGTTCGTGCTATGACTGTAAATACTCTTTTTATTTCTCTTTTTCTCTCATACATCTGATTTAATATACAGTTGACCCTTGGACAACACAAGCTTGAATTGTGTGGGTCCACTTATATGCAGATCAATTTGCAAGATGTGAAACCTGCGTATAGGGCCAACCTTCCCTATACGTGGGTTCTGCTGGCTGACCGCAGGACTGACGGCAGGACGTGAGTTTGCGTGGATTTTGGTATTGGGACGGGAATCCTGGAGCCAGTCTCCCAAGTATACCAAGGAATGACTGTATACCAATAGCTATGCACCTCTAGTAACATGCTTTTGTGTAGTAAGGTCCCATAGTATTATGTAGACCACATAGGACATCCATAGTTGACACCTGTCTTAGAACATGTTTTAAATACATAGACATTTACCTGTTTGTACTAAGACTTACTATTATTAAAAAGTTTGAGAGGTTAGTTTACTTTGGGTTTATACCAAATAGCTAAAAGACCGTTAGGTTAGAAAAGACCATTAGGTTAGATTGTTGGGTATCATTTTTTAAAACATGCATGCTTATCACAGTTTTCCACTTTGAATTATGCCTGTTAAAAACTTTCTTTGGGAGAAAATTCGTATTGGACTGTTTGTAACTCTCAATTCCCTGTTTGAACTTTACTTGATTCCTGTTTTTCTCCCCACTCCGGCATCTTATTATCCCAAATGACCCCCATTTTCTGTAAAGGAGTCAGAGGTGAGTAGATACTACTTAGAAGACAGGTAGTTTTTGTTTTGGGGTTCTTTTTCATGTGTGCATATGTTTTATTTTTAAATTATATGTCTTTTTTTAATGCAATAAATCAAATATTGTATTGGATTACAGAATAGCTATCTTCCCATTATTATTCCCTCCACAAACACTGAGGGCCTGCCGTATTCCAGGCTGTGGCTAAACTGCACAATGGATTGTCTCTATTTTATTCTAGAAGTTAACAGACTGTGTTGAAAAAAATTCTTCATTTTTTTCTTTAGTCAACAGGTTCTTGGGAGAAAAACTGGAACAGCATCTGTTCACAAAGTTACAATTAAAATTGATGAGAATGATGTCTCCAAGCCTTTACAGATTTTTCATGATCCTCCTTTGCCAGCTTCTGATTCCAAATTAGTAGAAAGAGCCATGAAGGTAAAAGATCTCAATATATTTTCATATTGGTTTAAATGAATGTAACTTGCCATTTATCCTTAAACTCTTAGCACAAATTTTTGAAAATATCTAATTCTTCCTAAAACCTTTTATGAAACTTATTTTAAGTAAATGTTACACTTCTTACATTTGTTGTTTTTTAAAAAATCTGATACTATAATATATAATTTTTAAGATATTCTTTCATATTTTATAATTTAGATCAGATACCATTTTAATTTTAAGGTCTGGCATTAGAGCACCATAACTGATTTGTAATATCTTCTCCTATTACTTACCAAAATGTTAACTATAGTTTTTAAGCTATCAATTGTAAGTTAATTTTTAACTCAATACCATATTAGTTAATTTTTAACTTTAAGTTTGCTTTCTATTAGGGTTAACACTTAATCAGTGTGATTCCAAAAGGAAATATTTTGAAGCACAGTAATCTACTCTTGGGCTTTTAAAGTAAAAATGTTTAAATTGCACATTTGAATTTGTTGTTCTTATTTATGCAGATCGACCACTTATCGATAGAAAAACTCCTGATTGACAGTGTCCATGCAAGAGCTCATCAGAAGCTCCAAGAACTGAAGGCCATTCTTAGAGGCTTCAATGCCAATGAAAACTGTAGGTTCTTTTAAATTGACATTTGTTTTTCTTTTGTTTAAACTAGAATCCAGTTTTATTTGATGAGAATCTTAATATGACTTTTTCCTGATATTTTGCTTTTATTGTGGAAGCTGGTATTTCTGCATTTTAACTTGTGATCTGCCAAACTTATGCTAATTTTTCCCTTGTTACATATTTAGCTTGGCCTCATTTTTGAAATATTTGTGTATTGGATTTCCTTAAAACTTTATGAAATGGGGCTGGGCATGGTGGCTCACGCCTGTAATACCAGCACTTTGGGAGGCCGAGATGTAAGGATCACTTGAGGCCAGGAGTTTTAGACAAGCCAGGGCAAAAAATGAGACCCCGTCTCTATTTATAAAATTTTTTAAATAAAAAAGAAAAACTTTATGAAACATGAGCTAACATTTTAATATGAACCTTATTTTTAAACTTTTTTCTAGTGATAAAACAGCATTCCAAATATTTATAATATACTTGTAAAATATGCCCCTTTGAGTGAAGCAGAATTCATCCCTTGTCTTTTTAAAAAATTTTTAAAAATTATTAACAGTTCAAATAAGGAATGCAGATACATGGACATAGTGAAAAATCTTCCAAGTTTAATTACCTAGTAAGTATATTCAGAGCTTTGAGGGACAGTCATTTAGAAAGTAAACCCTTTCATTCTGGGAATATAGGTTCGCAACATCATAATGGGCATATTTACTATCCCTGCCCCAATTGTTTTTGGCCATAATTACCTTGTGCCCACAGTGCACAGTCTTTAATTAAGTTAGATGACGTAAGTGAAGTGCCTTATAAGTAGGAAGTCTTAATAGTGCTAGTAACGAAGGTGCTGCCTTTTGTCATCACAGAGCTCAGCTCAATCCATTATACTTAAAGAAGCAGCTTCTTAGGTATGTACTAGTAACTCTGGATTAAAATCACTTTGACAGAAATAGATTTTAAAAAATTGCCTGAAGGAAAGACAGAAAGTTAGAAAAATAAGTGTGTATTTAGAATACATACTCATTCAAGGAAAGTGAAAAGATAGAGGTGAAAGAGGGGATCTAAGATAAACCAAAGCATTAGCTTATATTTTTAAAGAGACTAAGGAGAGGAGCAGCCTAACTTAACAAAAATGCAAATATGGGCCTTAAAAAAGAAATAAAGGATCTGCCAGAAATTTGGTGAATGTGTTGGTTAGATGTGTCTTGGGGGTGCCTGTCCATTAGCCCTATCAGGGTTTAACATTAGCTTTATCAGCACTTCATTATCTTAATTTAATTAAAAGCTTCAGTAGAAGGCCCTCCCCTTTAATCCCTCAAGCAAAGATGTTAAATACAGACCTAAAAATTATGATTGGAAAGTATAATTGAAACTCTCACTGGAATTAGAAAGGCTACTAACCACCACTGCCTTTTGGTCTTTTTTTCTTAACAGCTTTATTGAGATATAATTCACATATAATTACCTCATTCAATGGTTTTTACTGAAAGAGTTGTGCAACTATCACTACAATTTGATTTTAGAACATTTTAATCATCCCAGAAAGAAACCGTGTACCCATTAGCAGTCACAACCCATTCACTCCTCTCCCTTCCTGCCTCCCTTTTGGCAATCATTAATCTACTTTCTAACTCTATAGATTTGCCTATTTGGACATTTCATATAAATGGACTCATAATGTGTGGTCTCTTACATACTGTTTTTAACACATTTTTTTTTTGAGGTTCACAGCATGTTTCAATACTTCATTCACTTTTATTGTCAAATAATCCATTGTATGGCTATACCGTCTTTTGTTTATCCATTCATCATTGTTGAACATTGGGGTTGTTTTTCTTTTTTGGCTATTGTGGATAATGCTGCTATGAACATTCATGCCCAAGTTTTTATGTGGACGTAAGTTTTCATTTCTCTTGGCTGTACACCTAAGAGTGTAATGGCCGGGTCTTGTAACTGTTTAACCTTTTGACGTGTTTAACACCACTTTACAATCTAACCAGCAATGTGGGAAGGTTTCATTTTCTCCACATCCTCACCAATACTTGTTATTGTTTGCATTCTTTTACGTGAGGATATGCAGTTATCTCAGTAACATTTGTTGAAGACTATTTTCTCCTGTTTAATTGTCTTGTCACCCTTGTTGAAATTCCCCTTTTGTTCTTTTTTAAGAAATGGAGTCTCACTGTGTTGCCCAGGCTGGTCTTTATCTATCTATCTATCTATCTATCTATCCATCTATGTATCTATTTTAAGTCCATGGCCTGCTGAACAGGCTGGTCTTATGCTCCTGGGCTCAAGCAATCCTACCACATTGGCCTCCCAAAGTGCTGGGATTACAAGCATGAACCACCATGTCCAACTCTTTTGTTCTTAAAGAAGACTTTAAGTATTTTGCAATCTTAATTTTTCTAATTTTTCAAAACTTCGTTTGTTGAGATTCCAGAAAATAGGGAGTTTGTAATCTTTTGATAGGCTCTGGTTTACTTTAGTATCATCTGTAAACAAGGCTTAGTAAGTTAAAAAACAGAACAAAAACTTAGTAAGTTAAAAAACAGAAACAAAAAACTATGATTGCCAAGGGATAGTTAAATTACTTTGAAAAATAAACTCAAAGCATACGTTTACATAGGAATGGTTTTGTGTGCTGTTCACCTAGGTGCTGAAGATTTCTAAAGAGAAATTTAGAGAAATCTTCAGAACCCAAGTGTAAAATTCCTTTTTGTAGAAATGTTAGAGATCTGAGTTCAGCTGTCTGCTCTTGAACAAGTCATTTACACTATTTGGGCCATTCTCCTCATCTGAAATTTGAGGATATTATAATAGTCCAGGCTCTTCCTAGATCTTAAACTCTAGTAGGAATGTACTACACCAGTAGTTTTCAAGCCCTAGGTGTTTTGTAGAGTCCCAGGTGTTAGAGAAGGGTGACTTAGGGACTATAATTTGGAAGGAAGGGGGAAGCTTGCATGCGGGGTTGATCTCCTCAGTTCTGCTTTAATCAGGACAGTTCTAGAAATGAGGACTGCTAGAGGAAAGGGTGTGCCGACCCACCATCTTAGGGCATGTGCTTTAACTTGTGTTTTAAATTCATGTGCATGCATTTATACTCTCCATGTAGTCTTACTTGATCCTTTTTTGTGATGGGCGAGCATGCTTTATTAAGATCCTTACTGGAATGAGGGACTACATAGTCTATTCTTAGAATCCCTTAGCGCAGTCACCCTTAAATCAGCTGGCTTTTCTTCTAACACCTAACTGGAATAACCCAAGGAAATGAGTAGCTCAGAGAGTGGAGCATTTCAAGGGAAGGCTAGGGGAAGGCATAGACTTCAGGTTTTGAGCAGCTCAGGCATGTGGTTTCGTGGGGGTAGAAATGGTTTAGGGGAGAGGAGGCAGGACTTTGGAGATAAGTTCCAAAAAGGCAGTGCAAGGCACTAAAGGTAACTTGAGATATGGCCCAGTTGGCAGCATTGCCTAACTCTTGAAAGCCAGGGTGCTGCTCCCTTGTGTTGTACTCTACCCTTCAGCACTTATAATCAGGGCATCATGATCAGTTTGGAAGCTATGAACCACACACAGCCATTCCTAATTGAGCTTAGTTGCCGCTCTTCACTCTTCACACTTTATATTCTGTCTGTTATCCATTCTCATCTTGTTCTCAATAAATGATAGAAATAAAAGGAGATATATATATGTTCTGGCAGGACGAAATAGCAGCAAGTCCTGTCATCTTACACTGCTTTTAATTCCCTCTTCTTTATTTTCTTTGCAAGTTTCCCCATTTTTGTATGCCTAAAACCTGTTGCCTTTAAATGCTTTAGGGCATTGTGTATTTTATTTTCTGTAAAGAAAAATATGGACATTGGTAGTCAAAAAATATGTACATCGATTTGTATCAGAGTATTTCTTGTCTTTTGAACTGTGTTATCTGTATTCTTCTCTGATGCCCTATTTTTCTAAGAATACTCAATTGTGGTGATTAGATTGAAATTATAATTGTTACCCCAATTCCCAGAACTAGTTTTACTCTGTTGCCACACTTTAGAAATGGTTTTGCTTTAGAGAATTCACTCCTACCCTGTCAGGAATTGTAACACTATGGAAATGTTTCAAAAATCAGCAACTCTGTTTCACATTTGTAATAACTTTTTATTAACATAGTAAGTTCAGCAAAACGTCACTGATTTGAACTAATTTGTCACATTGGTCTGAATTCTATGGTAAAATAAATTTTTGTTTTTGCCCTTTTTGTTCGGTTTTTTTCAGGTCAGAGTTCTGCTGGATTTGCATGTTAAACATTTTGTATACAAATATGTATTAGATGTACAGGTTGAGTATCCCTTATCTGAAATGCTTGAGACCAGAAGTATTTCAGATCTCGGATTTTTTTTGGGTTTTGGAATATTTGCATTTGTACTTACTGGTTGAGCATCCCAAATCTGAAAATCCGAAATCCAAAATGCTTCATTAAGCATTTCCTTTGAGCATCATGTCAGCACTCAAAAAATTTTGGATTTTGGAGCATTTCAAATTTTGGAGTTTAGGATGCTCACCCTATGTTTTAAAGCAATTTATTTTTCTCTAATTAAATATGTCTTCTGCAATCTTTTACTTTATTAATTTGTTTGATAATTTGTTTGTGTAGACAGTACCAATGGTAATGTCATCCATTTGAACTATTGAAAATTTATAGTAAAAGGTTTTGGTTTGTTTCTTTGATTCAAAAGGAATATAGATAATATACATTTGTCGAACACTTTGCTTTTTAAAGCACTTTTACAGCCTTGTCATTTCTTGCTCCTAACAACCTGTGGCATGGAGGGGAAGATGTTATTTTCCTTGTTTGACAAAAAAGCAGGCAGAAGCCACGCCTGGTGAAAGGCCTGCATCGCCACTCCCCTCTGCGCCTGCCACGTTACCTCTCCTTCCGAGCACCTGCATCGCCATTCTCCTCTGTATCTGCCTTTTTTTTCTGTGCTGTAGCTTCAGAGGAACTTGGTAACAAGAAGAGCATATTCCTTTTACAGCCCCTCAATCTGATCAGCACTTAGTGTGTTTTCAGTGTTTTGCTTGTTTACTGGATTTCATTATGTCACTTGCAGAATTAAGAGAAAAGTTAATTGGGCCTGGTGGAAATACTATGAAACTCTAGATCAGGCATATTGTCAACTTTGGGGATTTGTGTTTAGCAATTGCCTATGTTCTTAATTCATCTGTGACTTGAAATGGAGTATACAAATGACTTGAAAAAAATTTTTCTTCCTGGGTAATCAATAATATTTATTAGTTTAAACACATGGGCTCTAATTGCCAGAATACCTCTTTTTTATGAGGAATGGCATTGAAAATCATGAGGCCATAGAAGATATTTATTCTGTTTATAAACAACTAGTTTTCTTTCCATTATACAAAAGAGAAAATCCTTAAAAATTAATTAGCTTATTAGTAATTACCAAGTGAAAGTAAAACTAGAACTCAGCTCACTGATGAAGTTGAATTTTCACTAGCTATTTCAACCCTCTTTAAGAAACTTTGGATTTTTTTTGCTGTAGTATTTGAGACAGGCATGTTTGTTTCAAGTCACCTTGAAAATTACATTCTTTCCTTTTTGAGCTGCTAACTGACATAATAATACTATTGCAAATTTTGCAAAGTCATGTTTTTCCTCTAACATTTAGGATCCTTCAATAGTTGGTTTGTTTGTACTCATTGACTGAGAAATAATTTTTCTGGAAAATATTCAGGTAGAAAAATAATTTTTAATTCTTGATTGTTCAGCTTCCATAGAGACTGCACTCCCAGCTCTTGTTGTTCCCATCTTGGAGCCCTGTGGTAATTCAGAGTGTCTGCACATTTTTGTAGATTTGCATTCTGGAATGTTTCAATTGATGCTTTATGGACTTGGTAAGTTACTAAATGATATAATCATTCAATGTAAGAAAAATTATTTTTAACAAAAACAAAATAAACATTTTCTGTCATTAGGTATTAGAAAGAATGGTATATGCAGTGTTGAAAGTGGGTATGGAAACCATAACTCTGACTGATGTCAGTTCCTCGGGGCCGTTTTAACTACTTTGGATTTTCTTGTAGCAGATGTTAAACTTCCCAGTATAATGCACATTCGTGTTTCCTTATGCAAAATTAATAATGTTGATGGCTGCTGTTTTTTAGGTTAACTTATCTATCCCAGTAGCTCAGTTTCTATTTTACCACTGGGTGACATGGAAATCACAATAAGGAATTCTAATGTCATTTGTGGCTGAAGAACATTTTTATGACAGTAGAAACATCTAAGATGACTTGAGGTACAGAATCCTGGAGGAAAGGATTTTTTTTTCTGGCCTAAACACAGTAGAAATTAAAGTTTGATTTCTTACTTGTTCTGTTACTGAGTCAGTGTTATGAAATGATGAAATAAGAATTTAGTGTTTTTGTATTGCTACTGGACAGTGTTCTTGAATATATTAGGACATCTGCTATTTGAAATTAATATTCAGCTAGAAAGGTTGAAAATAAAGGCTTTCTGGTTATATTTTATAGCTATAGATTTTTTTTCTATGGGCTGCTCATGGAAAACTGAACTAATTACTTTGAATGACATCACATTTATGATGGCTAAATGACGCATTTATGAATTACTTTAACTGTGGGTTCCAAATAGGGCAAATGTTGTTTGTTCTTAAAAACTTATATTTAGGCCAGGCATGGTGGCTCAAACGCCTGTAATCCCAGCACTTTGGGAGGCCGAAGTGGGCGGATCACAAGGTCAGGAGATCGAGACCACCCTGGCTAACACGGTGAAACCCCGTCTCTACTAAAAACACAAAAAATTAGCCAGACGTGGTGGCGGGTGCCTGTAGTCCCAGCTACTCGGGAGGCTGAGGCAGGAGAATGGCGTGAACCTGGGAGGCGGAGATTGCAGTGAGCCGAGATCGCGCCACTGCACTCCAGCCTGGGCGGTAGAGCGAGACTCCGTCTCAAAAAAAAAAAAAAAAAAAGTATATTTAACTGTTTTTCTGATTATTAACATAGTACATACTCATAAATAAAAAACTTAAACACACAAAAATTAGAAAAGCAACAGAAAATAGTCTTTTAGGGATGTATGCTTGTCTTAGCAGCTCAGGCTGCCGTTAACAAAATATCATAGACTAGGTGACTTAAACAACAGAAATTTATTTTGTCATAGTTCTGGAGGCCAGAAATTCAAGATTAAGGTGTCAGCATGGTTGATTTCTGATGAGGGCTCTCTTTCTAGCTTGTATATAGATCGTATATAGACAGCTGCCTTCTTGCTGTGTCTTCACATGGCTGAGAGAGCGACTTCTCTGGCATCCGTTCTTATAAGTCTGCTACTGATCCCTTCATGAAGTCCCTACCTTCATGACCTCATTTAAACCTAATTGCCTCCCAAAGACCCCTTCTCCAAATACCATCACACTGAGGATTAGGGGTACAACATATGGATCTTGGGGGGACATAGTTGACCCCATAGCAGTGCTTTTCTAATTTTTTCTATACTTTGTCCCCATTAATCAAAATCATTTTGTATCTTGCTTTTTTTTGCTCATTATTCTGTTTACTAGCATTTTCTAGTGTCATTAAAAATTCTGACTTAATTTGCAAGCTGATCTTCAGCCAACAGCTCTTCCATATGCCAGAGATCATTTGTGTTTCATAAGTAAATATTTCAGTGGAGTTTTTTGTTTTTATGATTTTTAAGGTTCTAAGTCTAATAATACTATGAGTTTTAAATACTTATAATTTTAAAATACTGATTAAGTAGACTAGGAGTTTGGGGAATTAAAATATAGGCAAAGAATGGATTCATGTATTTGTTACTTGTTCTTTCTGCCAGTGTACATTTGCCATTAGTTGTCGTATCTATAATGCTCCCTAAAAGTTAAAGAGGGAAAACAAATTAGGTTGGCTTATATCTAATGGTACATTTAGTTTAATTTTTCTCTGACTCAAAAACAACATGATTTTCTGCCTTAAACAATAATTTTCATTTGTTTTACACTACCTAGATAAAGATTTTGTTTCTCATATAAGCAATTAATTAATGAAGTGCTTTATTCTGTAGACCAGGCCACTCTGGATGACATGGAGAAGTCTGTGAATGATGATATGAAACGAATCATACCCTGGATTCAGCAACTTAAGTAAGCTTATTTATATAGCTCAAGACTGAAAATGGAAACTTATTTTGACAAGATATGTTTTCTTCTCCATCATTACTCTTGGTCATTCACTGTCCTTAAGGTTTATGACATGAAACTTAAGTGCCGTTTGGTACCTTAGAATCTAAATTCTCTTGGAATAGTTCCAAGATGTCAGTTTCTCATATCAAATTCTCCTCTAGAGCAAATATAGGTGTGAAGGGCATAACACTCAGCTTTCATCCCTTACCACATTTTCTTCTATACAAGCACTTTACAAATCACTTACACAGTGAATTTTATTGTATCAAGTGTTCTCTGTAATAAAGTCCTATTTGTTCTTATCCAGGGTAATCGTCATGGTTGACTACCAACTGACACTTTCAAAATAGTCATTTCTGCTTCTCGAACACAGTCATTCAATTTGTCTCAAAATCCTTTAAATGCTTCACACTGTTTAAATAAAATTGAAAATGGAGCTAGATATAATTCTGTGGAGTTTCATTACCACTCTGGTACACAAAGGTACCCTTATAGCAACTCTAACAAACTCTTTCTTAAAATTAATAGAATTCCAAAGGATAAAAAAAAAATTCAGAGACTAAAACCAAAACTGGCAAATGGAGAAGGCGGTGGGGGTGGGGGTGGGGGAGTGGGGGGGGTGGGGCAGTGGGGGGGCGGTATCTAAAGAAAAGACTATAAAGTGGGATCTATTGTTCTTATAATCTTTTAGCCTCTGCCCTTCCCTTTAGCCAATATTTGAAAAATTCAATATAACCAAGTAATGTTTTCATTAGCAGGGCATGATTTTTTTTTTTTTTTTTTGAGACAGGGTTTTACTTTGTTGCCACCAAGGCTGGAGGGGAGTACAATAGCGTGATCTCAGCTCACTGCAACCTCTGCCTCCCAGGCTCAAGCGATTCTTCTACTTCAGCCTCCTAAGTAGCTGGGACCACAGGTGCATACTACCATGCCCAGCCAATTTTTGTATTCAGGGCATGATTTTTTGTTTTATTTATTTATTTATTTTTTATTGAGACAGAGTCTCACTCTCTTGCCTGGGCTGGAGTGCAGTGGCGTCATCTCGGCTCACTGCAACCTCTCCCTCCCGGGTTCAAGGGATTCTCCTGCCTCAGTCTTCCGAATGGCTGGGATTACAGGTGTGTGCCACCATGCCAAACTAATTTTTTGTATTTTTAGTAGAGACGGAGTTTCACCTTGTTGGCCAGACTGGTCCCAAACTCCTGACTTGAGGTGTGATGTGCCTGCCTTGGCCTCCCAAAGTACTGGGATTACAGGCGTGAGCCACCGTGCCCAGCGCAGGGCATGATTTTTAAAGCCAGTAGATAGATAATATTATGTGAGCCTTTTTTTTTGAGCAGCTATTTAGTTTATCTGTACGTGAAAAAAATCAGTCATTAATCTGGGTAATGATTTCTAAAACTTTTAGTGTTTTAGCATCATTGTGCATTTTGGCTAAATAAGCAAGGTTTAAATATCCTAACACGCTTAATAATTCACATCTTGCATAACTTGAGGTTGTTTATCTGGCAGTTCTAGCTGCCCAAAATATAAACTAAAACCAGAAAGTTAAGTTCCAAAAGCCTTTAACTTACCAAATGTGTGCCTGTATGTAAACTTACATGATTTATTTATAAGAAAAGTCCCCTGATTGTTAGTTATAATAGTGTTTCTCAGATGATCTGTGGTGAATGACCAGTTTATCACTAATCTATCATGGGACACTGATTTTTCAAAATAACTTTATTGAGGTATAATTTACATACCATAAAAATGCACCCATTTTAAGTGTACAATTCAATGATTTGTAGTAAATTTACTGACTTTTGCAAGCATCACCACAATCCACTTTTAGAACGTGTAGGACATTTCCATCACCCCAAAGAAATGTCCATTTATAGTTAATAACCATTCCCAACCTCAGAAAACTATGAATCCACTTTCTATTTGCCTTTTCTGGTCATTTCATATAAAGTAGAATCAAAATATGCTGTCTTTTGTGACTGGCTTCTTTCACTTAGCATAATGTTTTCAAGGTTCATCCATATTGTAGCATGTATCAGTACTTCATTCCTTTTTATGACTGAATAATATTTCACTGTATGGATATACCACATTTGGTTTATCCAGTCATCAATTGATGAACATTTGGGTTGTTTCCACTTTTTGGTTATTATGCATAATGATGCTGTGAACATTCATGTGTAAGTCTATATGTGGACTTATGTTTTCTTTTCTCTTGGAGTAGAACCAAGGAATGGAACTGCTAGGGCGTACAGTAATTTGTTTAGCTTTTAAAAGAAAATGCCAAACTGTTTTCCAGAGTGACTGTGCCATTTTACAACCTCATCAGTAATGTTGCGAGAATTTCCATTTCTCTACATCCTTGCCAACAGTTGTTACTGTCTTTGAATATAGACATCCTAATAATGAGTATGAAGAAGTATCTCATTGTGATTTTGATTTATATTTCCCTAACAAATAATGATGTTGAGCATCTGTTTGTTCATGTGATTACTTTTTTAAATAATGTGCAATAAAAATGAATTCTAGGAAAAAAGAAATGAAAGAACATGTATAAGATATAAGCCCCAATGTTTTTTATTAGAATCAACAGATAAAGTTATACTTCAGTAAATATAATCAGAACATAGGAAAAAAGAAAATTATAGAAACTGTGTACATTTTTCATTGAAAGTGTATACACAGGCAATTAATATAGAAAGTCACTTAGACTCAAGTTTTTTGTCCCTCAGAATCATAACAAATAATGAAGAGTGAAATAGCAATTCCAGATCGACTTTGAAAAGGCCACCTTGTATATCAGTATTTAGAATTTTTAATGTGACACATGAGCTTGTTTCTTGTTTGTAATAACTTGTCCATGTTGGATTGATGATAATGCTAATCATGAGAGATGTTTCTCATGTTTTCCTTTTAATAACATACATACTAGAGAAATCATTCTCACAAAGGTATGTTGATGGGAATCAAAGTAGAGATTTGAAATAAATTTTGGCAAGTTCAGGATATTCATTTTTAACTTTTATTCAAAATGAAGCAAGTGATGGTATATTTTCAAAATTTATCTTCATTCCTTCATCAGTAACCAGTTCTTGCATTTGATCCGTAGAGTTGTAGTTAAATTTGTCTTTCAATGAAAAAAACAAAATGGTTTCCAGAACAGTTGACAAACTATCCTTAAAATATCATATATTATAACATGGTTTTACTGCACATAACTGGTATACAGTTTGTACCACATGCAACTTGCCGCACAAATGTATCAGCACCCAACCTGGTCTTTGCCCTATTCATCAAGGCAAGTCTGCTGATCATGAGCTGGGATGTTGTGGCATCGTTATGCTGCTGTGAAAATTCTTATTTTCTGTAGTTTCATTATGCATCAGTGGAGTTTGTGAACCAGCCATTTTATCCCTTTTTTACATATTATATGATATCCTAGCTTCAAGGATAGATAATCAAATAAAAGGAATAAAAGGAGTACTATATTAAAAACATGAGTGAAATCTGGCAGCTTACCTGAAAGGAACGTGGGAACAAAGGTAGTTAATACTACTGGGACCCGCTAGGTATACTACACACTTCACACATACACAATTTAAAAACTGGGGCTATATAAAGAATGTTGAGATTAGTTGGTGCTGTCTTTAAACCATAGGAAATCTGTCACTCCTTAATAATAAACTAACATAGTATCTCATCCTTATAGTGAATTCTACCTTATAACTAAGATCATTCACATTGCAGTTTAAACTTCTTAAACTAAAACTAGAATTGACAGTAATGCAAAACTATGAAAAAATGATTTGTCATTATGGCCATGTGTCCTTTTATTCAGTTAAATTTCAATTAATTGTTTTTTTAATGGTCTTTAATCATTTGTAAATCGATAGCACACAGATAATCAGAAAAGTCTGAGATTTGATGTGGATTATCACTTTTAAATTCAGGTTTTGGCTTGGACAACAGCGTTGCAAGCAGTCTATAAAACATCTGCCTACGATAAGCAGTGAAACATTGCAGCTTTCCAATTACTCAACTCATCCTATTGGAAACCTTTCTAAGAATAAACTGTTCATTAAACTTACCCGCCTTCCACAATACTACATTGTAAGTATGCAAAGGAGTGATTTGGAGTGATCAAGTTTAGTAATTCTGTTAGTATCTTGAATGACTTATTGTTTAACTTGCCAATGAATTTTATTGAATATTTGACTTTGGTATAGTGAAACCCAGGGGTTTAGAATGGGGGAGAGAGGAATGTCACGTCTCAGTTGGGGAACATGAGGTATAACCCCATCCCTCACTCTAGGGTCTGTCCTATGATGAGGCCTAGTCTTTGATTGGAATGAGACATCTCTGTAAGAATAAAAAATTTAAGACCAATTCCTATGAAGGTCTGGCGATGTTTTGATGTCAGATAAACTTGTTTCACTTGAAATATTAACTTGTATAGTGAAACCTTTCAAATACGGACTGGCTGAATTAGCTTTATTTTTTCATCCTTCTTTGATTGAAGGCATCTTTCATTTTATTGAGTATGTGTTCCTTTTAGTGCATAGTAAGGTCCTCTCTATTCCTTTTTCACTGTTTCTGTATGTTTTTTAGTTTCTTTATTTTTGAATTAGTTAAAATTTGCAATAATTTTAAATATGAACTCATCCTGAATATATTTTCCTGCTTGTTGAAATTTCTGGCCAGGCGTGGTGGCTCACACCTGTAATCCTAGCACTTGGGAGGCTGAGGCGGGTGGATCACGAGGTCAGGAGATTGAGACCATCCTGGCTAACACAGTGAAATCCTGTTTCTACTAAAAATACAAAAACAAAAAATTAGCCAGGCGTGGTGGCGGGCGCCTGTAGTCCTAGCTACTCGGGAGGCTGAGGCAGGAGAATGGTGTGAACCCGGGAGGCGGAGCTTGCAGTGAGCCGACATCATGCCACTGCACTCCAGCCTGGGCGACAGAGTGAGACTCCATCACAAAAAAAAAAAAAAAAAAAATTCTGTATATACCAAGTAGATATGTTGGCTAAGAATCTATGTTTTACAAATTTTAATTCAGGCCAGGTGTGGTGGCTCATGCCTGTAAAACTAACACTTTGGGAGGCCGAGGCAGGAGGATCACTTGAGCCCAGAAGTTTGAGATCAGCTTAAGCAATATAGTGAGACCTCGTCGCTTATAAAAATAAAATAAAAATTTTAATTCAAGATTGTTTGTTGGAAGTAATGGGAGTGAACTTTTTAAGGTTTTGACCTGTACTTTTAAAAGATATTATTTTAAAAGGACACCATTGTAGGCTGACATATCTTAAGCTCGGGATACTTATGTAGACTAGTGAGTCTGTCATTGATCTGAATTTTACTTTTTTCTGAATTTTAAAACAGCAGCTGTAGAACTAGATTTGGCCCACTACAAAAGACTATTGTTTCAGTTCTCAGTGAGCTTGCTTGGTCTACATGTGAAATGATAATACAGAATACATGCATCATAGCAAAACCCATGAACATACAAAGATCTCTTATAATCAGCCATGCACAAAATAAGACAAAAATGGTTATAATTTATTATTTTACGACATTTAACCACGCTTTAATGTCAGTGACCAGTGATCTATTATAAAGCAATAATTTGTTTCATATGGCTTAGACCAAAACTGAATGTAGATTATTCCTCGTCCTCTAGATTTATCACTTAGGGGTGATAAGTTCATGGAAGTGGAAAGAACTACTAACATGGACATTAAGAAGAACAGAGGAAAGTCTTGCTGCAGTTGATACCCCTTTAAATGTCTTTCTGCCATTTTACCTTTCTTTTTTGGTTAGCTTTATTAAGATATAATTTACATAAAGTAAAAATACAGACTTTTTAGCATGAGTTCTGATAAATGCATACAGTTGTGTAGCCTCCATCTCAGGGCACAGAACAGATCCATTATACCCCAAAATTGCCACATAATACCCCTTATAATCAGCCCCCTCCAACTAGTAATCACTGACTTGTTTTCTGTCTCTATAGGTTTGCCTTTTCCGTCCAGTTTCTTTGACTCAGCATAATGCCTTTGACATTCATCTGTGTTGTTGTGTGTATAATAGTTCCTTCCTTTTGTTGCAGAGTAGCATTCCATGGTGTGGGAGTACCACAGTTTGTGTTTAATGAGTCACTCATTGAAGGACATTGGGGTTGTTTCCAGTTTGGGGTAATTTTGACTAAAGCTGTTAAACATTTGCATATAGATTTTTGTGTGTGTTCATAAGTTGTCATTTTTTATTTCATCTTGGATAAGTAACTAGGAGTGGGATTATTGGGTCATACGGTAAATGTGTGTTTAACTTTGTAGAAAACTGCCAACTGTTTTCCAAAGTGATGTACTATTTTGCATTCCAGCCAGCAATATATGAGTTCTCGTTGCTCCTCATGCTTGCCAACAGTTAGTCATTAGAATTTTTAAAAAATATTAACCATTCTGATAGGTATGTAGTGGTGTCTTATCGTAGGCCTAATTTACACTGCCCTAATGGCTGAAGATGTTGAGCATATTTTCATGTGCTCATCCTGTCTTCTTTGGTGAAATGGCCATTTGACTTTTAATTTTAACATTTCCTGAGGTACATCATCAGTGTGATGCTTTCCTGAAGAGTATGTGTGGGGAGGAGGGGGAGCAAGGGAGAAAGGAAGCAGGAAGAGAGATGGAAAAGAATGTGTGTTGGTCAGGAGCCTTTCCTAATGGCATATATTTTTGTCACTAAAGCATTTAGGGGACTTTTCTTAAATTTTAGCTAGACCTTGGAAACAGTAAGCAGGTATAGTAGGAAGAACAAGGCCTCTGGAGCCAAACTTCTGGAATCAAAGCATGAGTCTGTCACTTACTACGTGTGTGACCTTGGGCAAGTAACTTGCTTTTTTTGTGCCTCAGTTTCCTCATCACAAAAATAAAGATAGGCCAGTTGCGGTGGCTCATGCCTGTAATCCTAGTACTCTGGGAGGCCAAGGCAGGTGGATCACCCGAGGTCAGCAGTTCAAGACCAGCTTGGACAACATGGCAAAACCCCACCTCTAATAAAAATACAAAAAATTAGCCTAGTGTAGTGGCACACACCTGTAATCCCAGCTACTTGGGAGGCTGAGGCACAAGAATTGCTTGAACCTGGGAGGCGGAGGTTGCAGTGAGCTGACATTGTGCCACTGCACTCCAGCCTGGGTGACAGAGTGAGACTCTGTCTCAAAAAAACAAACAAACCTACTTCACAGGGTTATTAGGAAGATTAAATATGTTAGCATCTGTAAAGTATTAGGACAATACTTGGCACATATTAAGCTCTGTATCAGTGTTAACTGTCAATATTGTTACCCTCACAGTGACCATATTTTTCAGTTGAAAAATTAGGGTTTGTTTTTACATGTTTCCAAGTATGAGGGATGGTTGTCATTTTTCTCTGCCTTAATAATGGAATTTTTAGGATGTTTGAGTGGTTAAGGGAGGCAGCAGAGCAATTTAAAATAGATACCATTCTAGAAAATCTAGCAGACTGTATTAGTCTGTTTTGGCACTGCTGATAAAGAAATACCTGAGACTGGACAATTTACAAAAGAAAGAGGTTTAATTGGACTCACAGTTCCATGTGACTGGGGAGGCCTCAGAATCACAGTGGAAGGCAAGGAGGAGCAAGTCACAGCTTACGTGGATGGTGGCAGGCAAAGAGAGAGCTTGTGCAAAGAAACTACCGTTTTTAAAACCATCAGATTTCGTGAGACCCATTCACTATTACAAGAACATCACAGGAAAGACCCGCCCCCATGATTCAGTCATCTCCTACCAGGTCCTTCCCACAACACATGGGAATTACGGGAGCTACAAGATGAGATTTGGGTGGGAACATAAAGCCAAACCATATCACAGACCTACTGGATTTAGGCAAATTGTTTTTTGTTTTTTTCAATTTATAAGCTGAGGTGTGAATATCAAGAACACTTAATACATAATAGTTTAAATGCCCCATTTGTTATAGTTTATGGTTGCTTTTGCTTTTATCATTCTTCTTTGGTCTCATCTACTTTTTGGAAAACAAATTATGTATTTGCTAGGAATGCTTTTTTTTGATACGATTGATTTAACCTTTTTTTTTTTTTTAAGACATCTACATTAGATTTATAATTCTGAGCCTTACTTGATGATGTACGGAGGAAAATATCTGACACTTCTTATTTCTCTAAGTCTTATTTCTTTTTGGGATTTTTAGGTTGTGGAGATGTTGGAGGTTCCCAATAAACCCACACAACTGTCGTACAAGTACTACTTTATGTCTGTGAATGCTGCAGATCGTGAAGACAGCCCTGCAATGGCATTGCTGCTGCAGCAGTTCAAGGAAAACATTCAGGACTTGGTTTTTCGTACAAAAACCGGGAAACAGACCAGAACCAATGCCAAGCGCAAGGTATGATTCCATATGAAAATGAGCACAGAATTTGTGTGTGTTAACTTGGTTGTGTTCTTTACTCGTTTTTAATATGAGAAAGAACTAAGATACAGTTTTTAAGAGACGAGGCAGCAATAAGGCTTAAGTAACAATTGTCTACATTTTCTTGAAAATGCTTCTGTTTTAATTAAATAATTGTCCACCATTTTCCATGAGAGAACTTGTGAAACACAAAATATTTACTAATAAATTACCAGTGTTTAGGTCAGTATTTACTCAGTAAATACAATAACATTTGTTTTGGTTAACCCTGAGCTTTCTTCCAGTATTTTAACTATCTTAATGAATTGCATCACATGTACTTTTTTTTTTTTTTTACCTGTTTGTGTTCTTTACTTAAATTCTAGTTGTCTGATGATCCATGTCCAGTAGAATCCAAGAAAACGAAACGAGCAGGAGAAATGTGTGCCTTCAATAAAGTTTTAGCCCACTTCGTCGCTATGTGTGATACAAATATGCCATTTGTAGGACTTCGGTTGGAGGTAAGTTTTTTGGAACAGTTCTGGATACCCCAAATGAAAGAGTAGTTTTTAAAATGTGTTGCTCAGGGTATATATAGATTCCATTAGGAAAAGCAGAATGTTTGTGATCCTGTTCATTTTGGGAGGAGTGGTAGGGTTACAATCATAGCATCTCATGGTATACATGTAAAACATGACTTGAATTATTTCATCTCTCTGATTCCAGATTCTGGGTCTTCTGCTCTTTATGGAAATTGAATGTAAATTTTTCCCAGTTAAAAAAAGTGGACAGGGCTGGGCACGGTGGCTCACACCTGTAATCCCAGCACTTTGGGAGGCCGAGGTGGGTGGATCACTTGAGGTCAGGAGTTTGAGTCCAGCCTGGCCAACATGGTAAAACTTTGTCTCTACTAAAAATACAAAAATTATCCGGGTGTGGTGGCACACGCCTGTAATCCCAGCTACTTGGGAGGCTGAAGCAGGAGAACTACTTGAACCCAGGAGGTATAGGTTGCAGTGAGTCAAGATTGCACCACTGCACTCCAGCCTGGGCAACAAAGCAAGACTCTGTCTCCAAAAAAAAAAAAAAAAAAAAAAAGATAAAAGGAAAAGTGGACAGACTGAGTGCAGTGACTGATGCCTGTAATCCCAGCACTTTGGGAGGCCAAGGTGGAAGGATTGCTTGAGCTTAGGAGTTCAAGACCAGCCTGGGCAACATAGCAAGACCTTGTCTCTTTTAAAAAAATTAAAGAAAAACAAGTGGACAGTTTTTAAGAATTAACATTTTACTTTTATACCTCTTAGTAGGAGCATTGTTTAAGCCTATTAGAGATGGTTAGCTGATAGCCGGGTGGCTTATTTTTGAGTTGGTAAAGCCATGTATATTGCTTAAGCCCTAGTAAAACTGGGTTCCTTTCTAAGAAGCAGATCAGAAAGAATATTAAACTAAATTTTTACTTTTCTCACATGGGAGAAGCAATAGCTTTATGCAGAATTAGTGCCTTGAAAGAATACGCAGTTGTGATATCCAATATAATCCTCAAACGTGAAAGGGAGGTAACAGACCTGCATTTTTTGTATTTCCAAAAAGGAGTTTGGCCAAGGATGGGTAGCCCCTCAAAAGTGATACACTAAAACCCCAGTTATTTCCCTGTAGGTTAAAGTTTTATGTTTTGTAAGAATCCCCTCCTCTGTAAGTTATTGTGAATGAAGGAGAGACCTGGAAATGTGAAAATGGACTTTTTCAGTTGGGCTGATGATGATGGCCTTGGGAAGATTTGTTGAAAATAGCTTTCATGCTTTAGAACAGGGATTGGGAACCTTTTTCTGTAAAGAGCCAAATATAAATATTTTAAACTTTGTCGGTCAAGTGGTCTCTGTTATAGCTGCTCAAATCTGCTGTTGTAGTGTGAACCAGCCAGAGCTGATATTTAAACAAATGAGCATGGCTGTGTTATGGTAAAAAACTTCATTTACAAAAACAGGCAGTGGGCTGGGTGCGGTGACTCATGCCTGTAGTCCCAGCACTTTGGGAGGCCGAGGTGGGCAGATCACCTGAGGTCAGGAATTTGAGACCAACCTGGCCAACAAGGTGAAACCCCGTCTCTACTAAAAATACAAAACTTAGTCAGGCGTGGTAGCGGGCGCCTGTAATCCCAGCTACTCGGGAGGCTGAGGCAGGAGAATTGCTTGAACCTGGGAGGCGGAGGTTGCAGTGAGCCAAGATCAAGCCACTCCAGCCTGGGTGACAGAGCGAGACTCCTTCTCAAAACAAACAAACAAAAAAACCAGGCAGTGGGCTGGATTTGGCTCATGAGCTGTTGTTTGCCAACTCCTGCTTTACAGGAATTTGGAATCTGTAGGCAGAGGATAAGGTGTGAAATTGTAAAGAGCCCAGAGAGAAACCCAAGCCTAGAAACAGGCACCTAAAATAAATACTCATGTCCTTGATGACCCAGCTCCTAGAACTGTGAGCCTGATGAATGTCCTCTTATCTGGATACTGGCCTTAGCTCCTAAACTGTGGAGTGTGTCCATGTTTCCTATGTAATTGACTGTGTTCTTGGACTCTTTTATTGTGTTATTTGGATTGATTATATGAATATCATTCAGTTACTACCTTTGCAGTGGGAAGGGAAGATGGATATATGGTGCTGAGGCAAAGCAATGCATTTATATCCTCTCTTCCCCTACCCACAGGCCAGAATTGGCAAAAATGTGTGTCTTTGTAGGCCTACGTAGGTTAATGACTGTAGACATACGTCCTCTCTGTCCACCTTCTCTGTATTCCTATACCTGCTGCACATATGGGACACAGATGAACATTCTGTAGTTCTCTATTGAACTCAGTCAAGCTCTTAAAAACTTACCTACTTTTTATTCTCAGTGAACATTCTAGCTATGTTAAAGATAAAAGCAAGTATATTTTCTGCTTAAAGTAATTTAGGCTGAGATGTGAATAACTAAAACTAAATCTCATCTTATAAGGGATGTTTATATATCTTTTTTTTTTTTGAAATGGAGTTTCACTCTTGTCACCCAGGCTGGAGTGCAATGGTGCAATCTTGGCTTACTGCAACCTCCACCTCCCCGATTCAAGCGATTCTCCTGCCTCAGCCTCCCAAGTAGCTGAGATTACAGGCGTACACCACCACACCCAGCTAATTTTTGTATTAGTAGAGACGGGGTTTTACCATGTTGGCTAGGCTCGTCTTGAACTCCTGACCTCAGGTGATCCAACTGCCTCGGCCTCCCAAAGTGCTGGGATTACAGGTGTGAGCCACCGCATCTGGCTGGATGTTTATATATCTGATTGATAGAATAGCAGCAACATTTTTGAGCTGGCCCACACTTCATTTCCTTTTGAATCTGAACCCCTACTTCCTATTTGGTAGCAGCTATTTTTCTAAACCTTTCCCTTTCCCAGGCCCAAAGAGCAGGGCTCACTCAAATACTTGGAACTTCCTTAAATCCTTTCCAGAACATGGTAGATATAAATAGTCTGTCATGCAAGACCTGGGAATATCTGCCAAAGGCAAGCATTTCTTTAGATCAGATGACTTTCTGGCATACTGTAATTACTTGCAGTCCCATGGAAAGGGTTTCAGGCACTATCTCTGCATTTATCTTTTTGATTTGCTTTCTGAATCCTTTAATTGGGAAAGAGATGTCATTGGGTAAATGCACAAATTGGAAATCTTTTCTTGGGTTTCACATAGGAAGTAGTTTAATTCTTAAAAATGTATTTCAGAAATGTTGTAAACTAAAAAATATCGTTTAGAAATAAGCTATGACAGTGACTCAAACATTGTTTTGAACAAACAGAAGAGAATTACACGAGAAACCATTCTTGTGGCCTCTTGAACTACTAAAATTGATTCTAGATTACTTTTGGCTCCCTGCAAAAATTAGACTAATCTCCTAAATTTTGAATATTTGCCACTTGTGGAGGTGTTTCTTAAACTAGATGCACTGGGACAGCTTTGAGTTCCACTGGACTTCATGTCGTTTCCCAGGGAATCTAATGATGGGGATAATACTCATGCCTAATATGTTGTAACTTGTGGAAAGGATGGTCCTAGAACAGGTGCCACAAGAATAGAGACCGTAGTACTTAGAAATGGTAGTTGTTTTTGTAAAATTGGTCGTCTGATATAATTGTTTTTCTCTTTCTAGTTGTCCAATCTGGAGATTCCACATCAAGGAGTGCAAGTGGAAGGTGATGGCTTCAGCCATGCGATTCGCTTATTAAAGTAAGCCCCTGTCATATGTTTCACTTGGTGCCACATGTTGCAGTCACACTCTGAAAGCTGCTTCTCTTTCATGAGACAACATAAAGCAGTGTTCAGAACCTGTGGGTGTTGTGGATTTCTGCATAGAGTTACTAGGGTCTGGGGGAAGATTCCCTTTAATCTATGGAGTGGCAATCCAGCATCACTTGGTTTTGTTTTTTTTTGTTGTTTGTTTGTTTGCTTGTTTTGAGACAGAGTCTCATTCTGTTGCTCAGGTTGACTGGAGTGCAGTGGCACTATCTTGGCTCACTGCAGCCTCCCAACCTCTGCCTCCTAGGTTCAAGCAATTCTCGTGCCTCAGCCTCCCGAGTAGCTGGGACTACAGGCACACACCACGACGCCCAGCTAGTTTTTGTGTATTTTTAATAGAGATGGGGTTTCGCCATGTTGACCAGGCTGGTCTCGAACTCCTGGCCTCAAGTGATCCACCCACCTCGGCCTCCCAAAGTGTTGGGATTACAGGCATAAGCCACCGCACCTGGCCTCACTTGGTATTTTTGGATGTCTTTTCTCTGCATTTCTTTGATTCATTCAGCAGATATACATTGAGTGTGACTGTGTGTCAGGCTTGAATTCTGACATCCCCTCAGAATGCTGTGGGTTCATAAAGCAGAGGAATATGGGCTAGTTCAGAAGTCAGGAAGGGTATCCCTGAGGAAGTACCAGTTATACTTGGACTGAAGGAGAGGTGAGAATTAGTCAGAGGAAAGTGGGGCAGAGGCAGTGGGAGGTCCTAACCAGAGGGATAACTGCTAATGTGAAGGCTTGGAGGGAAGAGAGAGCTTGGCATTTTTGTGCTGAAAGGAGTTCGGCATGGCAGGAGATGGGAGAAATGAGGCTGGAAATGTAAGCAGGAAAGGGTCACATCCTTTAGGCCTATGTAAATGTCCTTCAACAATTTAGGCTTTATCCTAATGGCACTAAGAAGCTATCAGATGATTTTAAGCTAAAACTGACATCATTAGATAGGTGTTTTTGAAAGCTCAACCTGATAGCAATATGGAGAATAAATTGAATGGGAACAAGACTAAAGTAATGAAACCACTTGTTGAAGTGGTTCACATTAGAGTTGTTGGTAGCTCAGAGTAGGGTACGTTCCACAAGGAGTTAGGAGAGAAAATATTCACGAGTTATGATTAGATTGGTGTTGAAGGTGAGAAAGAGGGGAAAGTGGCAAAGATGATTCTTGGTTTTATCTTGGGCAAATGATGGATGGTGGCAGTGTTTTCTGAGATGAGGGACACCAAAGATGTGAGTTTGAATGGACTTTGCTAAGTTTAAGGTGCCTGAATACCCTTTGGGCAGGCAGAGATGTGTTTCAAGCTCAGGTAACAGATCTGGGAAGGAGAAGTAGATAAAGTCATCACCATGGTGATAGTAATTGAGCTGGGGTAGTAAATTAGATCACCAGGAAAGAGTATACAGAAGGAGATGGGCATAGGGCTTAGTTCTAATGGACAAAGGACGAGGAGCCAAAAGATGCTTAGAAGTAAAGCTAATGTGGTACATGTGCTTTAAAAGTGACCCAGTATGGACTTGCAAAGCCAGAATACCATCTAAGAGATCAACCTTTTTGGTCCAGGAAACAGGTTTCTTTGCAAAGGAGGGGTACACTTTATTGTTTCCCAGATGTTGCTTAATGATATAAATTATATAAGCAATTTTTATTTATTGAATTCCTCTGTCTGCTAAGACATAGCAGCTCTGCAATTTGAGCAGTGGGGCTTTACCATTTGTTATCTAGGAATCTGTTTCCGTGGAAGGTAGATAGAGCTAGCAAATAGTGTCATATAACCCATGTGTCATTAGTGCTCACTTTAGATACTACAGAATTGAACTAGAATAGTTCCTCTTCCTGGCTATCTTAACACCATTTCCACAAAAACGTTTTCAGGAGAGAGAGAGCTAGTCTTAAAATGGAAATCAGTAGGAAAATGCAATACTTCCAGTTGCATTTGGTTTTGAATTGCTTTGCCTTGAATATAGGTTTTTTTTTTCTTTTTACTCTTCTTGGCACCTGTAGATAAGTTGATAATGTTAACATTTGCATTCTATTCTCTTAGTTGTATTTTTCATGGTTTGTGAAATTTTAAAAATATCTTGTTCTCGGCATTTTTACAAGAGAAATTTCAGTCTCCTTTCTTCTTGAACTCAAGAGAATGCGTAAGAGTCCTACCTACGAAGGAAGTACTTTATATTTTTTAGCTTCATTTTATAATAATTCTTAAAGTCTTTAATCTTGGCTTTTGTTTTCTTTATTTTAAAATGTAAAGGAAAATATACATAAATGGGTATGTTAAAGATGACTGTTGGTCCAGTAAGTGCTGTCCATTATTGGGGTAGGGTATAGAAGTGAAGAAGTGAAGAAGAAAAAAGTAAATAATAAATGTCTCAACATGATTTTATTAAAATCCTATATAGACCTAATGAGTATGGAATTGGACTCATGCATTTATTCTTTAGAAACTCTTGTAACAAGCTTTTAGTTCTGGATATATTAATATTGAATATGAATATGAGTTGATACTTCAAAGCTTTAAAATTGGCACACTTTCCTTTTCTTTGCCAAAAATACATTCTGTTCTTGTTCTACTTTATCCCCTTGAAAATTTGTTAAGCAGGCCTCCTTGATGCATCTCTGCAATCATAGTATCAAATGGATCATAGTAAATTTCTTCGATTGCTATGATTCGTGGACCTGTTGCCTTGTGCAAATTCAAGAGCCTTGATCCTATAACCCAAATTAGGATTGGGACACAAGTTTTGAGAGAGCAGCATGCTCATGGTGCCTAGTTTTGAACGCTTCAGCAAACTTCCCACCTTCTCGTTGAACTCATGTCACAGTCATGTGCAGTAGTAAAGGTCCTCTGGCCACACCCACGAGGGTTTTTCATTTCCTCCATTTTGTTTCTTTGCCTCCTGTAGCTTATGCTGATAATGCACAGGCACAGCTCTTTTTTTGCAAGTTGTGCAGCCCAGCTTGTCCTTCATACACGTGTGCAATCTTTATAAAAACCTCTTCACTTTCCTTTTAGGCACACTCATGCTGCTTTTGCTAGCACTGTCAGTGATCTCCCTGGTTTTGCACTGCAGGGCCATAGTGGGGTTAATGATGTTTGTAAAAGCCCTCACAACAAAGCTGACACACATCTGCCAGACCTTAAAAGACCATAGCCTGGCTCCTCAATTTGTTTAGTACTGAGAAGTACAGGAGAAAAGTTGGTTAGGAGCAGCTGTGTAAATCAAACATTTTTGAATTGGTAAAAATTTTCAGATAGGTTAATCCATTGTCCAGAAAATACCTTCCTCGGTTCTTAATTTTTGGGTACTATAATAGTATTTTGCAGTATTTTAAGTTTGTAACAATTTTGTCAGATTTCCTTTTGGGGAACCTGGTTTCGGGTTGTTGCTTTTTTCCCCTCACATGATCATGCTGGGAAGATAAAAGTTACAGTTTATTTTTATTCATTCTGTTCCATTCATAACCTTAAAAGCAAGTAACTATTTTACGAATTCCTTGAGGTAGAGCTCATTGTATCTGCATCACAGATTAAAGTGATATACAATGCACTTTCAGGGTTCCGCTGTCCCTAAGAGCATAAATGGGAAAAGAGGCTTACACTGATGTTAGTTCTCACTTGAACACATGCTGGCTTCTGTGCTTTCCTTTTCTAACTAGATAGATTTTGTGAAAAACCTGTTTTATTTGAAAGGAAGATAATGTACTGCATTTATATTTTCAAACTTGAGATTTAAAAAATCTGTCTGAATTGGCTGCTTTATAACTCCTACGGAGAGGGCTATGTCGTGAGGGGTAAGGGCAGGCAAGTCCTCAGTATACCTGTCACGTTGAAGAACAGATAGGTAGTTTATGCAATTTCTGTAATAACTACCCAAAATACAGTTGCACAAAATCTTTCTGGCAGTGATAAAAAGTATGTAGTGTGAAAGATTAACTTTTGAAAAACTTCAAAAGCTGTATATTGAAGAGGAGCTGTGATAGAAGTTTTAATTAGCACATGCAATCTATTTTTTGCTCTCTTAAGTTGTTTATTCCAGGTCAGTGGTTCTCAACCCCAGGGCAGTTTTGCCCTGCAGGGGACTTCTGGCAATGTCTGCAGATGTTTTTGATCATTAACTGAGAAGAGGGAGTAGGAAGTGCTACTGGCACCCAGTAGGTAGAGGCCTGGGCTGCACAAGACAGCCCCCTCACCCCACAACAAAGGATTTTCCAGCCCCAAATGCCAATCCTGCCAAGACTGAGAAACTTTGTTATATTCTGAATTAAGGGGTCTGAACCAAGATTCTCTAATTCCAATTATATTTGTTGTTTTTTTGCCTCAATATAGATATTTATTATACCAAATCTGAGAATTAACCACCTTCTATATGAGTTAAAGGTTATATATAATTAAGTAATCTCATTATTTCATCTCACTGAAATAACTCATGAATAGCTAAAATATATTACCTCATCATGTTTTATGACCAATGAGATAGTTTGTAAAACTGTAGAAGGAAAATGGATAGGTAGGTATTTTAAGACACCAAGCTACTACATTCCTCTTGTATATGTGATGTATGTGTGACAATATGTATGTTAAATGAGTTAACACATGTAAAGCTCTATGAAAATAAGAGTTACCTCTACAGAGGAGGAGGTGGCAAAGTGGGGATAATGAACCTGGAATTTTATCATGGTTATTCAGTCAGTGACCAAGATTTGGTTTTACTGTAAGGGAGAATTAACATACATGGGGCCAGGCTTGGTGGTGTGCACCTGTAATTCTAGCTACTCGGGAGGCTGAGGTGGGAGGATCGCTCAGGAGTTCAAGGCTAGCCTGAGCAACACAGCAAGACTCCATCTCTTAAAAAACAAAACATATGAATACTTGCTGTGTCAGCCACCATAAGCACTTTCATTTTCTTCGTCAATGACACATAAAGTAATTCTTCATCTCTATTTTGTAGTTGGGAAATTCAGAGACATTAAATGTGGCTGAGTCAGAGTTAGAATGTGGGTCTCTGACTCCAAGGCCCTTATTCTTTGTACTATATCATTCTGTCTTCAAAGAGTGGTTTTATAAGGATTTGGTCCCCTTAGCTTTTCCTTGAGGATGTTCTAGATAGATTTTGTAGAAAACCAGTATTCTTGATTTTCATTCTGTAGAATTGTAGTCTTTTTTAAAGAACAAAATTATGAATAAAGACAAACATCACTGTTAAAATGAGAGTTCTAATCCATATTGATGTGAATGGAAATGGATTAAATACTATTAATTGCTGTGAATTGCTTCCTCCTTTTGCAGAAGGTATCTAGAAGTGGAGTTTGAACTGAAGCTCTAATGTCATACCTTGTCTGTCATTGTGTACATTGTGCTTTGTCTGTGTAAAGTATACTTCATATGCTGTCTTTTATCACCAGAATTCCTCCCTGTAAGGGTATAACTGAGGAAACCCAAAAGGCTCTGGACCGCTCTCTTCTTGATTGCACTTTCCGATTACAAGGTAGAAATAACCGCACTTGGGTAGCAGAGTTAGTGTTTGCAAATTGTCCACTTAATGGCACTTCTACTAGGGAGCAAGGTGAGATGTTTCACACATTTTGTCTTTGCATATTTCTGGATTTTTTTGGTATCGATTACTATTAATATTCTCTTTTAATCCTGTAGGACCATCCCGGCACGTTTACCTGACATATGAAAATCTGTTGTCTGAGCCTGTTGGTGGTAGAAAGGTGGTTGAAATGTTTCTTAATGACTGGAATAGCATTGCACGATTATATGAGTGTGTGTTGGAATTTGCACGCTCTCTACCAGGTACGTGTGGAGATAATCTCTTTTTTAAATAAATTTTAAAAAAAAAGCCCTCACCCTTTTTTTAACTGAAGTGAAACATGCACAGTGTTCCAAGCAAAAAAATCAAAGTATATCTAATAAAACTTAAGTATTCCTTTCACTTCAGACTTCAATTTCCTTCCCCTAAAGACAACCACTGTTAAGTTTCTTTAGTTTGCAAAAATTTTACACACAGGTATACCATATCATAATAATAGTGCTTATTTACTGTGTGCCATACAATATTATAAACAGTTTGCTTGTGTTAACAAATGAGTTTTCACAATCTTCACAATCACAATCATGAGGGTAGGTATTATTCCTCATTTTACAGAAGAAAACAAGTTGCAGAGACTAAGAACTTTGCATAAAGTCCCATAGCTAGTGAGTGGCAGAGTTGGAATTGGAACCCTCTAACCACTATGCTAGACTGCTTCAGTATATCTCACCTACCCTTGCGCCCTTTTGTAGAAACGGAAGCGTATTATCTGTTTGTGCTGTTGCTTTTTTTTAAAAAACTAAATTACTTAACTAGAGACCTGTCTGGGCATATAATATTGCCAAAATGCCCTGTTATTCAAATTTATATTTTAAAATTTTACATGTATAATATTAATCTCCTTTTTGTTTCCTTCTGTTTAGACATACCTGCTCATCTAAATATTTTCTCAGAAGTTCGTGTTTATAATTACCGAAAACTTATCTTGTGTTATGGAACCACCAAGGGAAGCTCAGTAAGTCTGATTAAAATGCTGAAGTTCCTGTCTTATGAATCTTAAAAATCAAGAATTAAAAAAACATGAAAATTACCTTAATATAAGTAAGAGCTCAAGTAAAAGTTAGGGATAAAATGGTAAATTTTAAATGCTTTGTGGCTATAAATATAGTATACTATAATGCTTAACTCTTTAAAATTGAAAACAAAAATAATACCCTGTGATGGGGTATATAATCTTGAAGCAATTTGGACAAGGTAATGTACTGATGGTGTTTGTATTTTTTTCTTCACTGATTACAAATTTGCTTGGCAATGTGATTATTGTAAGGAAAATTATGTATGAGTGGTTATAACAATATGATATGTTTTTGCTTTTGGTCACATGAATGTTAACATTGTTTCATCTTAACTTAATCTTGAAATATTTCCTGTAATCTATAGTTCTTTATTTTTTTTCCCACCTCATATGTAAAGTCCTAGAAATGTAGTATAAAAATGCAGCCAGCTGGTTTCTCTCTAGACTTCTACGTCAAGTAATGTCAGGTTACTTGAGCTTTTTAAAATCTGTTAACCAAGTGTATCTGTGTCCAGAGTGGCGCCCTTCCCCTTTATGACAGTGCTCCTTAGTTGATGGTACCAAAAGTGTGACTCTTCTTCAGTTCAAGAGAAAAACGAAAAGAAACACTAATGATAATTTTCAAATAAAGTTTAATAAAGTTGTTTTAGCGCCTTTCTGTTTTATTTAGTAAAAGAGGACTAACACATGGTCAGGGAATGTACTGTTCAATATTAACAGCACATCTGGAGTTCGAATCCAGTCTTATTTTATTGCTTGTTTTCCAAAAAAAAAATCTATTTAGATTTTTGGTGTTTTGCCTTACTTTTAACATTTTTTTTTCTCCTACTTGAATCTGTTACTTTCTCAGTTTCTGAAACATGTAATCTTTTTTATTTAGATTAGTATCCAATGGAATTCGATCCATCAAAAATTCCACATTTCTTTGGGAACTGTTGGCCCAAACTCAGGTTGCAGTAACTGTCACAATACCATTCTCCATCAGCTTCAAGAAATGTTCAACAAAACACCAAATGTGGTTCAGTTATTACAGGTAATTAAGTTTATTTTCTGTCTAAAAATAAGACTTAGTATGCCAGCTGTGCTGGTTCACACCTGTAATCCCAACCCTTTGGGAGGCTGAGGTGGAAGGATTGCTTGTGCTCAGGAGTTCAAGACCAGCTTGGGCAGTGTGGCAAAACCCTGTCTCTACAAAAATACAAAAATTAGTCAGGTGTGGCGATGCACACCTGTAGTCCCAGCTACTTGGGAGGCTGAAGTGGGAGGATCACCTGAGCCTGGGGAGGTCAAGGCTGCAGTGAGCGGTGATTGTGCCACTGTACTCCAGCCTGGGTGTCGGAATGAGACCCTGTCTCAAAAAACAAACAAACAAAAAACAGCATTTAGTGTCTCAGGCAAAACTCTTCAAAAGATCATGGGGACTTGTCTTTAATGACTAAGGCTGATAATTTTGTCTTTTATATCTTGAACACTTCTTTGAGAATTTTCTTTGATTCAATGTGGACCCAGTGATCTAGTTTGCATTCTCTTCAAGGGGAAGTTTTATGGAATGTGCCAGAAGGACGTTGTTTCATTTTTGACAGTTATACACTGAAAATTCTGAGGTTTTAACATTTGTACAGAAACTGGCTGCTCTCACTGTGTTTGTTCCTTATAGGTACTGTTTGATACTCAGGCTCCATTAAATGCCATCAACAAACTCCCCACTGTGCCGATGTTGGGCTTGACCCAGAGAACCAACACTGCCTACCAGTGCTTCTCCATTCTGCCACAGTCGTCCACCCACATCAGACTGGCCTTCAGGAACATGTATTGCATTGATATATACTGCCGGAGTCGAGGTGTTGTGGCAATACGGGATGGTGCCTATAGTCTTTTTGATAACAGCAAACTAGTTGAAGGTTTCTATCCTGCACCAGGACTAAAGGTAACAGACTTTAGTGTTATAACATGAGTAAACATAAAAATTATCTCTAAAATAGTTTCTTTGAGGGGGAAATAATGGGGAAAAGCAACAAATTCCTGTTTAAATTTAGTAAGTAGCAGTGTTAACTCATCATCTGTATAACGTCATTCTGAAGGCGCTAGAAGTTCTGATAAAGTGCTGTGCTTATGTGTATGAGATGATTAAAAGTATTTTTCTTTATATTCTTACCTTCTGATCAGTAGGGTGAAGATACTAAAAACAATTTGTGTTTGGTCTTTGGAACTTTAAAAGTAGTTTTTATCATTGATTTTTGAAAAGGTTTGGTCATCAATTCTACTGTGATGCTTATTTATTTATGAGACAGAGTCTCACTCTGTCACCCAGGCTGGAGTGCAGCGGCACAATCTTGGCTCACTGCAACTTCAGCCATGTGGGTTCAAGTGCCTCTCCTGCCTCAGCCTCCCCAGTAGCTGAGATTATAGGCATGCACCACCACACCTGGCTAATTTTTGTATTTTTAGTGATGGGGTTTCACTATGTTGGCCTGGCTGGTCTTGAACTCCTGACCTCAGGTGATCCACCTGCCTCAGCCTCCCAAAGTGCTGGGATTACAGGCGTGATGTAATCTGTGCCTGGCCTGATGCATTTAAAAAAATGTAAGGTCCTGGGACCCTCCCAAAGTGCTAGGATCACAGTAACCTGTGCCTGGCCTGATGCTTTTTAAAAATGTAAGGTCCTGGACCACAACTGCCAGAGTGGTTAACTGATGTGATAGCTCAGTTGTATGTGTTTTTAGTCTAGAGTCAAATAAATCTAAAAGGCTTGATTTGAAAAATAGTCTCCTGCAGCCCACTCTTGTCATTTTCTTGCTCCCCAGATGCCTTGTTTTCAATTCTTATATAGCTGATTCTCTTGGTATTTATATCTTTATCTCTAAGTAGAATGTCTACATTGCTATTTGTTTACTTTTTGGTTGAGGGCATTATCTGATTCTCACAATGGAAGATGAGTATTCTTTTTTCTATTTTTTTTTTTTTTTTCTGTTTTTCTTTTCTTTTTTTGGAGACAGGGTCTCGTTCTGTCCTCCTGGCTGGAGTGCAGTGGCATGATCATGGCTCACTGCAGCCTCAACCACCAGGGCTAAATCCATCCTCCCACCTCAGCGTCCCCAGTAGTTGGGACCACACCTGGATAATTTTTGTATTTTTTGTAGAGATGGGGTTTCATCTTGTTGCCCAGGCTTTAATTCTTATTAAATTCTTTTTTATGTGTGCTTTCCCCCTTCCAGGCTGCTCTCAGTGCATAAACACATTTGTCTTTCCTCCTATCTTTGTAACATGGTTAGGTAGCAATTTCGATTAGATTATTTTTCAGCATTTGTGCTGTTATGAATATGTAAGCGCTGCTGCAACCAAGCTTACTATGATTATTTTTCCTGTCTTGCTCAACATTTTATTTTATTGGGAATTATTAATTGGGTCTTTTTTGGTTTCGCTTTCTCTGTAGTACCTATCACTAATTAACCTTAAACTCTCTCCTAGTTATGTAACTCCTTTTAGTATGTTCAAACATATCAAGATAACTTATTGATTTCATCGTGAAGAAATCTCTTCAATAGGCCTCTGACCTGCTCCAATTTGGACTGATAGCAGTCTGGGCCTTCTACACAGTGTTCACTTAAGAATCTGCAAAAGGATGAAAGGGGAGATTCCTTCATTTCTCTTTTATGTTGCACATTGCATGCCTTGTGTGGTGGGCGCCTTGTTTTTTTTCTTGGTTTACTTCATTGTTTTGATTACTGGGAGAAGGTACATGGGGGGTGGGGAATTAATTTGAAATCACATATGCCTGAAAGCATCTTTAGTTTACCCTCATCTAACTGAAGTGGCTAGATAAAGAACTCTAGGTTGCAATCATTTTCTGTAAAAAGTTTGAAGGTACTACTTCATTGTCTCCTGGCTTCCATTGTGACTATTGAGATGTGTAATGAGTTCACACTGTTGAACATTATGTGACTTGAGTGGGCTCTTTCTGTCTGAAAACTTAATATCCTTTTGCTTTGGGAAATTTCCTTGCACTGTTTCTTGGTTCATCTCCGTTGTTTTCTCTGTTAGCTCGTTCGGGTACTCCTAATGTTCTGATGCTAGGCATTGTGGACTTGTCCTCCAATTTTCTTATTTCTTTTGTTTTTTTGTCTCTTGTTTCTGGGAGATACCTCACTTTTTTCCTCTAATCCCTCTTTTTTATTTCTACCAATATTTTATTTTGGCCATTCTTTAAAAAATTTTTTCAAAAGATCTTTTTTTGTTTCTAAATGTTTATTTTAAACATTCTATTATATGGCAACATTACTTTTTCTTTTTATCCTACATAATCTCTATTTTATTCACCTTGCTTTTGTGTGTGGGGGGGTGTGGTATTGATTTCTTTTCTATTAGTGTCTTTCCTCAAATGTTAAGCGATTCTTAACTCTCTGCTCTTATTTAAAGGTAGACTTATTGACTGTGGTCTTCATTGCAGGATGATCTCCTTGGGCCATTTCTTTGGGAAACTCCCGATATCAGTAGCTTTAGGTCTTTTTGTTGGGCTGGTGTGAGTACCAAGACAGGAGTATCCAAATCTTCTGCATAGATGGTATGCATCTTGCTTTCAATATTGGGAAAGTCAAATGAAAAAACGAGTATTCTCAAATTTATGTAGACTTTGATCCCCATTTTTTATATAGTAGTCCTTCTCTGAGTTGGTCTTTGGCATCCCTCAAGTCAGAGATCCTCCTCCATGGTGGAAGAGATAACCGAGCTCAGTGAGAATAGCAGAGGATCTGGGAGGGTCTAAGTGTCTCTTAGACTTTCACTTAGTCCTTCTGTTATTAGTCCCACTTTTATCCCCACTTCCAAAGGTACCCATATTAGTCTGTTTTCACATTGCTGTAAAGATACTACCCAAGACTGGGTAATTTATAAAGGAAAGAGGTTTAATTGACTCACAGTTCCACAAGCTTAACAGAAAGAACGGCTAGGAGGCCTCAGGAAATTTACAATCGTGGTGGAAGGTAAAGGGGAAGCAAGCAAGCCTTACATGGCTGCAGGGGAGAAGCGTGAGAGCAGGGGAAACTGCTACTTATAAAACCATCAGATCTGGTGAGAACTCACTATCACAACAGCATGGGGGGAACTGTCCCCATAATCCAATCAATCGGTCCCTCTCTCAACTCGGGGATCACAATTTGATTACAATTCAAGATGAGATTCGGGTGGGGACACAGAGCCAAACCATATCAGTGCCTGATACTGCCAGTTCCAAAGTATCTCAGGGATCTGGATGGAAATAGCTTGCTTCTTGGCTTTTCCCACAGCTTACTTAGGATACAACTTTCTCACATTGGATGGTTCTAGTTGCTACTCAGCCATCTGCTTTGCAGCCTCCCGGATGTATTGCTGTTTCTTCTCTTCTCCTATTCTTTTTGTCTTTGTTACTTATTGCTTCAAAAAATTCTTTCCAGTAGTTTAGTGGGGAAAGAATGCAATGTGTGTTGTGAGCCCATCATCTTTAATTAAAAGTAGACTGTAGACTTCTTTTTTGAGACAGGGTCTCGCTCTGTCGCCCAGGCTAGAGCGCAGTGGTGGGATCACGGCTCACTGCAGCCTCAACTTCCCGGGCTCAAGCAGTCCTCCCATCTCAGCCTCCCTAGTAGCTGGATCCACAGGTGTGCACCACCATGCCTGGCTGATTTTTCTATTTTTTGTAGAGATGAGGTTTTGCCATTATTGCCCAGGTTGGTCTCGCAAGGGATCCTCCCATCTTGGCCTCCCGAAGTGCTGCGATTATAGGCATGAGCCACCATGCTCAGCCCACTATGGGCTATTAATAGTTCTCTAGTGATTCTGATAAGCTTATGATTCAAATATATGTATATTCGAATACTGGGGATGTGAGGAGTGTTAAAGAGAATCTGTGCTTGAAACACAAACTCTGATAGCTTTGCTCAGTTTTGACAATATGTAAAACAAGGCTGTCCCACTCTTAATGGTTCAAGATTAAATTATATAATATAAAAAAGGAAAAAATTGGATCGTTTCTTACTCAGTTTTCCTTTCATATTTTCTAGTTTAAAAAGTGAGAGATGGCTCACTAGCTGGGAAATTTTCCAAGTCATTGAAGTTATGGCCAATATGCTTTTCATTTTTTACCCCCATTTCTGGATTAGAAGTTAATAAGAAAATATTATGATCTGATGGTAAGAGGTGCCAGGATGTACTTCTTTCTTCAACTTTTTGCTCACACAATATTTCTTAGTCAATATGACTTTTTTTAGATGCTGTTTTTGTTAACTGTTTTCCTCAGTTTCCCGCTTCAAAATTAACAATATTTCTTCTAGGTTGTCCAGTAACGATCTTCAAGGATCAACATACTGTGTTTCTGTTTAAATATTCTAAATAATTTAAAATATTTTACTAATAATGTTAGGTAAGATAATCTAAATTTTACCTGTTTATATCCGTAGACGTTCCTGAATATGTTTGTTGACAGCAATCAGGATGCTCGAAGAAGGTCTGTAAACGAGGACGATAATCCCCCTTCTCCTATAGGAGGAGATATGATGGATTCTTTAATATCGCAGCTCCAGCCACCACCCCAGCAACAGGTAATATCTAGCCAGAATTCCAAGTGGTATCACATTTCTGTAACTTCACAGGTTCTATAGGTGTCAAGACTTCATTGAAAGACAAGGAGGTCCTTGGTGGGCCTGAGATGCCCAGGAAATACTTATGAAATAAAGAGTTACAGAAAGAGGTGAGGAGACTTCCAGTGACAAGAAATGAATAGTGTTGGAAACAGCATTAATCTCAGGTCATTCACACACTTAAAATGATGTTATGATTCCAGGGATGGAAATACCATCCGCAGGATCTGAGATCTTTGAGAGAGTTTCCTTACCTTGTCTTGAAGGACAGATGCTATTAAAGTAGAGCACAGTAGACTAAATGTCTAGCGATGTTCAGTAGGGACTCCTACAGAGAACAGGTGGACAAATTTTCAGGGTTCTGTCCTCAAGACCATTTGGATAAGCCACATTATAGAACCATAAGAGCTTTCAGTTCTGTCCTGTCACCTTCACATGTCTGAGAGTTGAACAGGCCCCTAGGCTAGCCATTGTTCTCTCACTGACCCTCCTGAAATAGAAGGTGAACAGTGATTGTCTAGCCCTTCAACAGTCCTGTGTGACTCCCTAGTCTGGAAAATCCTCAATGGGGCTGTAGACTCTGGGCCGGAGTCTTCAGGGGCTTCATTTTTAGTTGTATATGAGCACACAGCCTGTAGGCAAGGCTCTTTGGCACATCCTTTAGTTTTGGTTTACGAAATAGCTCACTGCTTCTCACCCAGAAGCTTTCATGAATAGCATTGCTTGAAACCAGCATTGTGCAGAGAATCCTCTTAGCTTATTTTATTGCTTAGCTTCTGGTCTGGCTACTTACTGACTACAACTTTCCAGTGCTTAAATCTTTGAAAAAGTACTAGATTCTTACTAGAAGGAGGGTTTTGTGGAAGCTGTATTGTTCCTGGCAGCTATTTAGGGTTACTTGCCTTCTCACTGTTTCCCTTCTTGGCCTTCATGTAGAACAGGGAAGCTCAGTAAAGGCCTATGCGAATGTCTCTGTGTAGCCGAGGTGCGGGGCTCTTGTGACAGACATTGACTCAGATGAGATACTAGCCCTTTGAAGATGCTGGGCCACCATGGGAGAGAAGTACCTTGGCCCAGCGGATATCAGAGCAGCTTTTTTCTTGTGGAAGCCACTTTCTTGCATTTTCAATCTTTCCTGTACCTGATATGGAGCAGGGGACGAGCCACATCCTTTGGGGGAAAGAAGTAACTGAGATGGGCTGGCTGATGACCATGGCCGTAGCAGGGCCAATGTTATAGGGGGAATGGAGGGAGAATGTGGTCCGTTATTCTCTCCCTCTCCCAAAATAAGTTGTTCATTGGCCCCTCTATAATGATTTTTTTTTTTTTTTGAGATGGAGTTTCACTCTTGTTGCCCAGGCTGGAGTGCAATGGCGTGATCTCAGCTCACCACAGCCTCCGCCTCCCAGGTTCAAGTGATTCTTCTGCCTCAGCCTCCTGAGTAGCTGGGACTACAGGCGTGCATCACCATGCCTGGCTAATTTTGTATTTTTACTAGAGAGGGGGTTTCTCCATGTTGGTCAGGCTGGTCTCGAACTCCCGACCTCAGGTAATCTGCCCGCCTTGGCCTCCCAAAGTGCTTTTGTTACTGAAAAAAATCATAATTTGACACAGTGAGAGCCTGCAGCGCTAGTTTATTAGATATTCTGATTTGGCTAAGAGCAATATACACCCAGTAACATTTCATACTGAACATGAGATTTCTAAGTAGGAAAATAGTTGCAGGCTAAGGCAGAAGGATTAGAAGTGGGTAGATTGGCCAAAGGTTAGGATATTCTAGAAAAGTTAGAATGATTTGTCACTTTGGGAAAACTTGAGGAATTTTCTGCCTTTTCTTGCTCTCTATTCAACCTGTAGGTAGAGCTTTTCTGTTTGTTTTTAAGTTAAAAAGTTTGACACTTAATACCAAGTCAGAATCCTTTTAAAAGAATATTCATCTGCCATGGTTAAATGTCTTTAGTTGGTGGCTTTGGCTTTATGTACCTCCTAAAGATTGAGCCTTTTATTGAGCAGTTTCAGTTTTCAGTTTTTTTCTGTTTATCAGATATCTGTGCTATGCTTCTATTTGTAAACTATTTGTCTCCCTGATAAGACAGTTGTGAGAAAAAAATGTTCATAAAGGGATTCATGTACATTTTACTTGATGTTAGCAGGTAGCTTTTCTTCTTTTATATAAAATGCAGTTTTAGTGCATAAGCTAGTCCATGAGAAAGGAAAGGAAGAAAATATAAAAGCTTATGAATATCATAGTTTTAATTAACAAGTTAGTGTGGCTTACATCTCCAAACATAAAGGTACATTCTACATTATTGGATAAAACAGTATGGGCAAATATATGATTTTGTAGCTTATGAGTTAGCCTGAATTCTATAATTTCTTTAAGATAGCTTAGAAAGAATCAATAAAAAAAAAAGTAGACAATCTGGTTTTAAAAGTAGGTAAAAGATTCAAGTCATTTCACATAATAGGATGTCCAAGTGGCCAATAAGCACCGAAAAGGTATTCAAACATTATTTGCCATCACAGAAATACAAATTAAAGCTACAATGAGATAACACTCCACACCCACAAAAATGGTTTTAAGAAAAAAATTGATAATTATTTCCAACATTTGATATTAGGAACAATTGAAACTCTCGTTTGCCACTAGAAAATATGTAAAATGTTACAACTACCTTGTGATAGTGATAAAGATGAGTAAAGGTCAGGCTGAGCTACCATATTTCATTGATACTAAATGCCACCAAATGTAAGATGCATCAGTTTTTATCTACCGCTCAGAAAGAAAAAACACTGCCAGTTAAACTAACATCCCATAAATGGAAAGACACACCCTGATTTTAGAGATATTAAAGTGTAGGGGGAAAATGTCTTAGAATCAATGAAATGGTAGATAAATAATAAAGATAAATCGGTTATATGCTAGATAGAAAATGAGCAAAAAACATCTTGAGGGATAGAAAGCATTGCAAGATCGGGAAAGAGGATGTTGCTATTTTAAAACATTTCGAAAGTCGGGGTTTATAAAGACTTGTGCTGGTGATGTGTATTTATTTTGCACACTTTTATACCTCATGTTTCCTATTTGGTAACCAGCAAAGCGTGTAAATATTAACACTGTAGCTATAATTAGTGAAAGCCACACTCTTATGCTCCGTGCGGTTGGCCATTTTACCAACATTTAATTTTCTTCTTTTCAGCCATTTCCAAAGCAGCCAGGAACATCAGGTGCTTATCCTCTTACTTCACCCCCTACATCTTATCATAGCACAGTCAATCAGTCTCCCTCAATGATGCACACACAGTCTCCAGGTAAGATATTACTTATTCTCTTGTCATGTTCAACTTTCAAATCCAAAATACACACACACCCCCCACATTGAGAAGCACTGTGCATCTAGTCTCAGGCTTCAGAGAGAATTCCCTTTCTAGTCTATGGCTAGATAGTTGTCACTCATTTATTATGGAAGGTTTGTGAAATCTGTGTCCAGGCTTGGGAGCACTTTAAAAGGTTTAAATTAATGTCACCCAGAGCCAGACTCACAGCACAACTCCAGGGGGTGCTAATCACAACATGATCTATATTACAGGTTGACAGACTCTAAGGCCTATGAGCCAAATCCTGCCTGTCACCTGTTTTTGTAAATAAAGTTTCATTGGAATGAAGCCACACTTGTTTATATAATGTCTATGGCTGCTTTCCCACTACGACAGCCCTTTACAGAAAAAGTTTGCTAAGCCATGGAATAGGTGAAGGGTGGCCTGCCCCCAAGCTCCAGAGTTAGGCAGTGCATAGTCTGCTTGTCCAGACATAATGGCTTTGTTGGCAGCCCTATGAAGTGCACCGTAAAAGTGCTTGAGAATGCCAAATTTTTGCTTTTAACTGAATGATTCAGTGGTATCTCTTGAGCACTTGCTCTGTGCCAAATGCTGCCCGGTGCTGAAGATTTAGCAGTGAACCAGATACCAGCCCTGCTCTTGAGCTTATCATCTAGCGAGGAAGCTAGGTCATCAGATTTATTGGGGAGAATGACCCGTTGCCTACTAGGTCCTAGTAATATTTCCAGAGCATAATGATGGTTTTTTCAAAGAAAGTTTTAGCATAAAAGATGTGATATGTAATATAGGATGTAAAATATAAGAAATTAAATGATTTTTAAAAGCATGTGCAATAAAACCTTTTATCTAGTGTAAATATATCAGTCCACTGAACTAAAGAATACATTAAGTAGTTTTGTACCAATTGAAGGCATTCGGGCTTATCAGAAAACAGGGCAAACAAAACTACGTTAATTTTTTAAGTAGCAAACCCAACAAATACATCTGCTTTTAAGTTTTCACTTTGAAAAGCAGAATTTGCAGTGCATACTGTTCTTCTTTATAAAATACAAAAATTCTTATAGATATGTATATGTATGTCTGTGTATGAGAAATTTGTATTGACCAGAGAATCTGTTAATCTGCAGGTGGGAGATGTAGTGACATCACTTATTCAATAGCTAATTCCATTTGTAAAATGAGAATAATATAAAACCTCTTCCATAGAGATGTTGTGAGAATCGAATGAAATAGTTCACATAAAGTGTTTAGCCTGGGGCGTGGTACATGACAAATGCCTCTTTGACCAGTCCATTGTAATCTGTCTTGTTGCCCAGATTGGGCTGCTCGACATCCCACACTGCCTAGGCACTCACACCCTGGCAGATCCCACCCCCACCATGTCTCACACTTAGCCACTCATATTGCTCTTCACATTACTTCAGTGGTGTCGTTTTAAAAAAATAGATCCTCATTTTAAAAATCTTTAAATTCACTTTCATTTGGGGGGTGGGTTGTGCTTCCTCTGCTTAGATTCCTAGATAAACAGTCTTTATCTGTAATGCCAAGTATGATGAGTGTTACAAAAAGGGTCACTTGGGCTTCTGAAAGAGCATTCGATAAGGGGGGTTCGATTGTTTCTTTCTTGAGGATGCGTTGTTTGCCTCCCTCCTTTCGACACTGGTTAAGCTGAGACTTGAAGGGTCAAGAGTTACCCAGGTGCAGGGACATGGACAAGGAGGATATCTCAGGCAGACTGTGCAGGGTGTGTGGAGTCTGAACTCCCAGAAGATGGTAGACTCTTCCAAATGGCTGGTGTATGGAGAGACAGGGCGCTGTTAACAATTTTGGCCTTTATTGTATGGGTAAATAGGAAGCCATTGTTGGATTTTAGTCTGGGTTAAATTTGTACAACTGAAAGTGACGAGTGGTGGACGGGCAGATTTCACAGAGAAAGGAGGAGGGAGTTCTCTTGAACCTGTTGATTTTGCAAGTCCCAAGAGATTACTAAGTCAAGATGTCCAGTAGGCAGTTGGCTGTATGAGCCTATGGCTCATCAGAGATGGTTGGACCACAGATGAAGACTTGGAAGTTGTTGTTGTCATGTCTAGGGTCATTGAAGCCCAAGTGGGTGGTTGAGTCCACCCCTAGGAATACCAGTGGTCAGTGGGGAAGTAGCAGCTAGGGAGGAAGTAGACAAAACAGGAGAAACAGGATTGTAGAACCCCAGGGGAGTGTGTTTCTAGGATAGGAGTTGACATTGTTTTTATATAGTAGGAAGGGAAAAATATTTTGAAATAATTATAATAGTAGTAGACAAGCATATAGTGCTTACTATGTGCCAAGCCCTATTCTAAGTACTTTACCCGTTTAATCCTCACAGCAAACCTGTGGTGTAGGTCCTATTATTATTCACATTTTATGGAGGAAAACTGAGACATGGAGAAGTTAGGTCACTTGTCCAGATCATACAGCTAAATAAGTAAACATAAACACTTAAAGGTTAGTCAAGTTGATCAACATACTGATTGAAAGTAAGACAGTGCTTTAGGTATTACAGAACACAAAAATATGAAATTATCTCACATAGTACAGTCCCCCCTCTTATTGCTCTCCAAGGTTTTAGTTGGCCTGAGGTCAACTGAGGACCAAAAATGGGCAAGTATAGTACAATAAGATATTTAGAGACAGAGAGATACCATATTCACATAACTTTTATTACAATCTACTGCTAAGAGTGTTCTATTTTACTGTTACTGTTAATTTTTTTACTGTGCTTAATTTGTTAATTAAACTTTATCATATATGTGTATAGGAAAAAAACAGGTTTCAATACTATCTGAGGTTTCAGGCATCCACTGGGGGTCTTGGAACCTATCCCCTGTGGATAAGGCGGGGACTGCTATAGTAGAGAATTTGAAACATGCTGATATTAAAGGTAATTATGATAATGTAGCAAGTGTTTAAATGTTGCATTTATTCATAGTTTTGGTAGCCATAGTTCACACTTTCATAATCCTAAATTAAAACTAGTCCTGTGCCTTTAAATAAGTTAACGTTTCACTGTTTTTTATATCTCCAATCTCAGTCTCTCCATAAGTATTGTATTTTCTTTTTTCTTTGATTTTTTGTTTTGTTTTGTTTTTGGAGACAGAGTCTTGCTCTGTCGTACAGGCTGGAGTGCCATGGCGTGATCTCAGCTTGCTGCAACATCCGCCTTCCGGGTTCAAGTGATTCTCCTGCCTCAGCCTCCTGAGTAGCTGGGATTACAGGCACATGCCACTGTGCCTGGCTAATGTTTGTATTTTTAGTAGAGACGGGGTTTTGCCATGTTGGCCAGGCTAGTCTCAAACTCCTGACCTCAGGTGAACCGCCCACTTCGCCCTCCCAAAGTGCTGGGATTACAGGCGTGAGCCACCACACCCAGCCTTAGTATTGTATTTTCTAGCTGTCTATTCGGCATCATTTCCATGTAATGTCTGGTAGATATCTGCAACTCAGCATGGCCAAAACTAAACTCTGGATCTCTTCACTGCCCCAGTGCTCCTCTTCCCACAGACACCCCAGCTCAGTAAATGGCAGGCCCTTCCTTCCTGCTACTTGGGCCGAAGCTCTTCGAGTCATGCTGGACGTCTCTTTCATACCCATGTTCGGTCATTTACCAAATACTATCAGCTTGATTTTCAGAATTTACCCAGAATCCAACCACTTTTCACTACCATAGTCTGTCACCTTTACCAAGCCACTAGTCCTCTCTCACCTGAATTATTGCAGTTGTTTCTAACTGGTTTTCCTGTCCCTACCCCTACCCTTGCTCTATAGTCTGTCCCACAGCAGCTAGAATGATCCTTCTGGGACAGAAGTTCGTCCATGATTTCCGCTCCAAACTCTGCATTGGATTCCCACTCATTCAGGGTAAACCCTAAGTTCTTAGAGTGGCCCACAAGTCCCCATGTGATCTGGGACCCACCCCTCTTCCTCCAACCTCTCTGGTGTCCTCTCTTCCCACTGCCCCCCTCGTTCACTCTGTTCTTGCCACACCGGCTTCCTCCCTGATAACTGCTTCCACCTTTGGGGCATTTGCACTAGCTCTCTGTTTGGCTGGAATATCTCATACCCTGGGTATCCTCATGCCTTATCCTTCACTTTCTTCACGTCTCAGCTCACATGCCCCCTTCCTTAGAGAGGTCTTTTCTGATTGCTGTATATAAGGAACAACACCCACCTCCTTCACTACACAATATTGTCCCCTTACCCTGTTGTATTTTTTTCCATAGCACTTACCTGACAGATACTTGTCTTTCTCATTCTATTAGAATATAAGCTTTGTGAGGGCAGGAATTTTTGTCTCTTTTGTTAACTGCTGCATCCCCAATGCCTGAAACAGTGCTTGGCATGAAGTTGTCATTCAGGCCTTCTTGTTGAATGAATGAGGAACTGAATAAAAAGTACACCGGATTTTTTTTTTTAATCAGTCAATATAAGAGCTAGAATTTGGGCGCATGGAATTGAACAGTCTCTTTCAATAATGAAATCGTGCCAGTTTTTCTCTGTGTTATATATATGGGAGCTATACTACTTGTTTCTTTAGTTTATAGGGAGATTTTTAACTTGGGGTCCTTAGACAGGACATAAAATGTGTCCTGCAAGATTATCTATAATTATTTTCCTTTATTAGGAAATCTGCATGCTGCCAGCTCCCCCAGTGGGGCTTTGAGAGCCCCATCACCAGCGTCATTTGTTCCAACTCCTCCCCCATCCTCGCATGGAATCTCAATAGGACCAGGGGCCAGTTTTGCTAGTCCACATGGTGAGTCCATACATGGAAATCGATATAGCATAAGAGCTTGATGTGAAAATAATTTTTGTTGAGTAAATTTTTTCATTGCAAAATTAATACTTGTTTATTGAGGAAGTAGCAAAAATATTGCTCAAGCAAAAAGAAAATCAAATTTATCTAATCCCACCACACAGAGGTAACGACCAGTGAGTTTGTCTCTGCCTTGGACTCTCCCTTGCTGTCTCCGTTGCTCTGCCTTGCCCTTCCTGTCACACATGCCCTGCTTGCCTGCCCTCTCACGTTTCTGTTATTCTCACTTGCTGTCTACCAAGCTGCTTGTCTCCCCGCTCAAATACCTGCCCTTGCCCCCCAACAATGGGTACCCGAACATATGAATTGTTTTGAGACTTGAATTTTTTAACTTTTGACCTCAAAATTTTATTTTGAATTGATTCAACTAGATAAAAAATAGAACAAGTAGTCAATGAAAGGTTTCCTTTTTATTCCACTAACCACCTAGTTCCTCTTCCCAGAAACATGTAGATATTCTTGCAGAGCTGTTTTATGCATACACAAGCAAATACATGCAAGTGTTCTTTCCCCTCTCCTTTACACACATGACAGCATACTTTACAGTGTTCAGTGCCTTTTTTCACTTAATATATCATGAGTATGATACCATAGAACATAAACAGGTTCCTCAGTTTTTAAGCTGTGTAGCACCTGGATTTTAGTTTTTACTATTAATATTTGTGGGAACATTTCTGTCATTAAAAACTCCACATCATCATACCATATGGTGTAATAATATCCGCTTGTCTGGGCATACCATGACTTAACTGCTCTCCTATTGTTACATGTTTAGAATGTTTCCATTTTTTCACAATTAAAAATGGTGCCATCTGTGCTCATATCCATGATTATTTCCTTAAGTAAGTTCCAGAAGTGGAATTGTTGTATCAAGGGATTTGACAAATTCTAAAGCTTTCGAAACATATAACTGCTCATCTGAAAGGCTGTACCATTTCCCATGCCATCATACAAGAATGTCTGTTATCCTGCATCATCGCCAGGGAGTATTACATATTTTAAAGACCTTGGACATTTTCATAGGTGAAAAATGGTATCTTATTGTTTAATGTATTTCTTTATTAGTGAAGAAAATTGAACCTTTTTTGGTTGGTCTTTGGTTTTTTTGTTTTTGCTTTGTTTTGTTTTGTTTTTTTGAGACAGAGTCTCACTCTGTTACCCAGGCTGGAGTGCAGTGGTGCAGTCTCAGTGCACTGCAACCTCGGCTTCTCAAGTTCAAGTGATCCTCCTGCCTCAACCTCCTCCCCAGCAAAGTAGCTGGGACTACAGATGTGCACAACCATGCCTGGCTAGTTTTTGTATTTTTTTGTAGAGATGGGGTTTTGCCGTGTTGCCCAGGCTGGTCTCGAACTCCTGGACTCAAGCAATCCACCCACCTCAGCCTTCCAAAGTGCTGGGATTACAAGTGTGAGCCACCGTGCCTGGCCGGTCTTTGGTGTTTCTTATTTTATACCTCCCAGTTATATATGCTTTGCCTATGTTCTTGTGTTTTTTCTTGCCCATTTGTAAGACCTAAGTAAAGACCATTTACTCTCTGACATATACATGGTAAAAGTATTTTTTCAGTTTGTCATTTGGTTACAGAGGGATATAAATAATATGTTGAAGGTATCTGGAGGATGAAATTTATTTATTTTTTATTTTTGAATATCTTCGTAGATACCAATGGAGGGTGAAATTTAAATATCAAATTGTTCAGGAAGTCACTGCTTTCAAAACTTGAGTCTTGGTTCATTTCTTAGTCAACGTAGTCTAAATAAAGAATATGGAAAATTTCCTTCTCATTCTACTTGGAGTAGAATGAAAATATGGTTTGTCAAAGTTGGTTTAAAAATATAATATTTCTGCTTTTAAAGGAACTCTGAGATTGTTTGCTTAATATTTTAATGCATATAGTAGCATACATTGTTACCTATTACATACATTGAAGCTTGTGTGAAGGTAAATTTTATCCTCTCTCAAGCTTTATATTTTTCTAATTTTTGTATCATGTTAAAAAGTACCTTACACAAAATAGAGATTCAGGCATGACATGTTAACACACATCAAGCTTCAGTGAAACATCTTATTGGAAGAAAAAATAAAATTATTACTGTGTAAAGATTTGAATGCTGTCAAATAATTTTCAGTTATTAAAATATAGGTTTTGAGAATCATTTGTTTACCTTTTTTATAGGAACTCTTGACCCTAGTTCCCCATACACTATGGTGTCACCAAGTGGACGAGCAGGGAACTGGCCAGGATCTCCTCAAGTGTCTGGCCCCTCACCAGCAGCACGCATGCCTGGAATGTCACCAGCCAACCCCTCACTACATTCTCCGGTTCCAGATGCTTCTCATTCCCCTCGAGCTGGAACAAGTGAGTATCATCAACATTTTTATGTTCTTTTTTAGTATAACCCAAAGTGACCTATTTTGTTGCATCCTCACATTTGAAAGTCATGACCTACTTTTTGAGAGAGGATACTTAAAGGATATTACAAAGGATGCAGATGAAGAGATGCTTAAGGGGAGTGCAGTTTCCATGCCCTCTGTGAGCCTTCACATGTTTGGCTATCTGGAAGTTCTCCAAACACTGTCCTTTTGGGTTTTTACGGAAGTTTCATCACGTAGGCATTATTGATTAAATGACTGGCCACTGGTGATCAACTTTGGGGGTGGGGCTGAAACTACCAACCCTCTAATCCTGCCGTGTCTTTCCTGTGATCAGCCCCCTTCCTGAAGCTACCTAGGGGCTGCCAGCCATCAGCCATCTCATTAGCATACAAAAGGACACTTAACCACTTTGAAGAGTCCAAAAATTTTAGGATTTGTATGCCAGGAGCTAGGACAAAGACCAAATATATATTTCACAATATCACACATAATAACAGAGAAGAGAATTGTACACATTTATTGGTTAGCTTTTGCTACATTTAGTGGCTTAAAACAATATATGATTGTTATATATTGGTTCACAATTCTGCAGGTTGGCAGTTTAGACTAAGCACAGCTGAGTGATTCTTTCAGACTCTGCTGGGCAGCTCACTCATGTGTCTGTAGTCAGCTGCTGGGTTGGTTTGGGACTAGATGGCCTCAGATGGCAAGGTTTCTCTCTGCTTTGTGTGGTTTCACACTTGATCTGAGGTTTGTTCACATGGTGGCTCAACAGGATTTTAAGGCAGGGAGTAGAAGCTAAGGCCTACAACTAGCCCAGTGTCACTTCCACCACATTCTGTTGGTCAGAAGCAAGTCACTAGGCCAGCCAGGTTTCAGGTGGAGAAATAGAGTCCACCCCTTAAAGGAGTTGCTGCAAAGTCACATTGCAAGGGGCCTGGATATAAGAAGGAGAAAAATAGTGGCCATTTTTGCTAACAGGTTGTTAATACATGATTGTTACACCACAAGGAGTAACTAAAACAGTACAGAATGATTTAGAACATCAAAGATTTATGATGAAAGCAAAACAGGAAGCAATGAGATAGTATGTATTTGTAAATGACATAACATGTTTTCCTTCCCAAAAGGTTCTCAAACAATGCCAACAAACATGCCTCCACCTCGTAAACTACCTCAGCGCTCTTGGGCGGCATCCATACCTACCATCCTCACTCACAGTGCCTTGAACATTTTACTGCTGCCCTCTCCAACTCCAGGCCTTGTGCCCGGCCTGGCAGGTAGTTACCTTTGTTCTCCACTTGAGAGATTCCTTGGATCAGTCATCATGAGACGACATCTTCAAAGAATTATTCAACAAGAAACGGTATGGGTACCTAGTGACCTTCTAAGTGGTGATTGTTAAGGGTAAAATGCTAAATTGTCCTGCAGGATAGGATCTGAACTAACGTGACATTCCTTCACCTTCCCTCCTTTAACAAGCTTGTTAGAATTATGATTTTCACCCTAACCTGGCATTAAAAATGGACTCCATTATTTTCTTTTCCATTCTTATGTTAACATATTTCTGCATTATACAGTTTGCTGTGCTGTGGCTTCTATGTTGTGTGGCTAACATGGACCTGGAGATAGATTTCTGCAGCACACAGGAGCGCTGCGCACAGGATCTGGCCTTGCAGAGAATAGCATACCAGTAATTATTTGCCTTCTGGAGTGCCCGTGCGGGGAGGCTGATTTTGACTCTGAGTCTTTATTGAAATAAAATAATTGGCTGGGTGTGGTGGCTTATACCTGTAATCCCAGCACTTTGGAAGGCTGAGGCAGGAGGATCACTGAGCCCAAGAGTTCCAGACCACCCTAGGCAATATAGCAAGACCCTCTCTCTACAAAAAATTTAAAAAATTAGCAGGCATGCACCTGTAGTCCTAGCTACTTGGGAGGTTGAGGCAGGAGGATTGCTTGAGACCAGGAGTTCCAGGTTACAGTGAGCTGTGATCATGCTGCTGCACTCTGTCCTGGGTGATCGAGTGAGACCCTGTCTCTAAAAAAATAAAAAGAGAAAAAAAATTTGAAGAAAATTATTTATTGTTACAAGGACAAAAGCTTCTTTTTAAATATGTGAACAGGACGGGCACGGTGGCTCACGCCTGTAATCCCAGCACTTTGAGAGGCTGAGGTGGGCAGATCTCTTGAGGTCAGGAGTTCAAGACCAGCCTGGGCAACATGATGAAACCCCGTCGTCTACTAAAAAATACAAAAATTAGCCTGGCATGGTGGTGCGCACCTATAATCCCAGCTATATGGGAGGTTGAGGCAGGAGAATTGCTTGAACCTGGGAGGCGGAGGTTGCAGTGAGCCAAGATCGCGCCACTGCACTCCAGCCTGGGCAACAGAGTGAGACTGTGTCTCATAAATAAATAAATAAATGAACAATTGAATTTTTAAAAACTCTTGTAGAAAAAAGACTTCTAAAAAAAAAAAGAAGAAAAGAGACTTCTAACTTATCCTATGCTGATAGCCTTAGGAGATAATTTATAATTGAGAGCACCAGTTCTAGAGTCAGGCTGCCTGGGTTTGTAGCCAGCCATACTACCTGCTAATGTGTGCTTAGGCAAATTTCTTCAGATAATAGTATTTACCTAACTGATAACAGTTGTGTGAATTTGAGATATTTCATGTAAAGCCCTTAATATACTGTCTTGGCATTTTCATTATTTATAATTACTGTTATTATTGGTAGATGCATGTGCTAATGAGGTAGTCAAAATGGTGAATGTTTAGGCCGGGCACAGTGGCTCATGCCTGTAATCCCAGCACTTTGGGAGACTGAGGTGGGCGGATCACTTGAGGTCAGGAGTTTGAGACCAGCCTGGCCAACATGGCGACACCCCATCTCTACTGAAAATACAAGGCCAGGCGCGGTGGCTCATGCCTGTAATCCCAGTACTTTGGGAGGCTGAGGCAGGCGGATCACTTGAGCCCAGGAGTTCGAGACCAGCCTGGCCAACATGGTGAAATCCCATCTCTACTGGAAACACAAAAATTAGCTGGGTGTGGTGGTGCACGCCTGTAATCGCAGCTACTTGGGTGGCTGAAGCATGAGAATCATTTGAACCCGGGAGGCAGAGGTTGCAGTGAGCCGAGATCGTGCCACTGTACTCCAGCCTGAGCAGACAGAGCGAGACTCTCAAAACAAACAAAAAACAAAAATTATCTGGGTGTGGTGGCACATGCCTGTAATTCCAGCTACTCGGGAGACTGAGGCAGGAGAATCGCTTGAACCTGGGAGGCAGAGGTTGCAGTGAGCCAAGATCGTGACACTGCGCTCCAGCCTGGGCAACAGAGCGAGACTCCGTCTCAAAAAATAAAAAAAGAATTAAAAATGGTGAATGTTTAAAATATTCACTCCATGTTTAGTGTAAAGCCATTTTGCAACCTTCATACTAAGATTTGGTGGGGAAACGTTTTTGAATAAATTAGCATTCAAAAGAAAAGAAAGAAAAATAATAAAATAAACTAAAATAGCACTCAAAATGGTAATCATCAGACCCGGGATCTAGCCTCAGCTATGCCACTTACCATCTATGTAAGCTTTCAGCTCTTTGGCCTCATTTTGCTCAGCTGCATAATCAACATACTCTGCTAAAACGGGTCAGTAAACTACGGCCCCTGGTGCTATGTCCTTACCACCTGTTTTTGTAAATAAAGTTTTATTGGAACACAGCCACACCTGTTCATTTATTTATTGTCTATAGCTGCTTTCAGCTGTGATGACAACATTGAATAATTGTGACAGAGACCATATAGTGCATAAAACCTGCAACTTTTTCTATATAACACTTTACAGAAAAAGTTTGTCAACCCCCGGGGCTAGAATAAGAGCCTAATCCAGATCTAACCTTTGGTAATTGTACTCTGTCTTCTTTTTTTCTAATGTGCCACTTTAAAAAAAAATATTGTGCAGGCCGGGCGCGGTGGCTCACGCCTGTAATCCCAGCACTTTGGGAGGCCGAGGTGGGCGGATCACGAGGTCAGGAGATCGAGACCATCCTGGCTAACATGGTGAAACCCCGTCTCTACTAAAAATACAAAAAAATTAGCCGGGCGTGGTAGCGGGCGCCTGTAGTCCCAGCTACTCGGGAGGCTGAGGCAGGAGAATGGCGTGAACCCGGGAGGCGGAGCTTGCAGTGAGCCGAGATCGCGCCACTGCACTCCAGCCTGGGCGACAGAGCGAGACTCCGTCTCAAAAAAAAAAAAAAAAAAAAAAAAAAAATTGTGGAAAATGTTCAGCATATACAGAAGTAGAATGGTATAATGAACTTCTGTACTCTCACCACCCACCTCCAACAGTTAACTAATATCAGTATTGTTTCATCTAGAACTCCTCCCCCCAGATTTTCACAGCAAATCTCAGACATTTCTTGCATAAAAATTTTTGCATATGTCTCTAAAAAGTATAGACTCTTAAAACAAAACAAAACAAAAAACACAACCTGCACCATTCTCATACCTAAAAAAAATAATTTCTGTATCACATATCTAGTTAATACCCAGATTTCCCAGGTTGTCTCATTTTTTACACTTTGAATCAGAACCGAAATAAGTTTTTCTAAGTCCCCTTCAAACTTTTGGTTCCCCCATCTAGTTCTCCTTCATCCTTATGCAATTCGGAATCACTTAGTATTTTTTTGATCCCTATGTTTTCTATCACATTGGTCAGTCCTCTGGATCAAACTACTGCATGAATTCAGGCTCAAGTTTTTTTATGTTGTTTTGCAAGAATACTTCATAGGTAGAGTTATGTTCTTCCATCAAGAGGCACATAATGTCTGATCGCATCTCTTTTTGCAGTGTTGCCAGCAGTTGATGCTCAATGCTGTAGGTGCCTTTGTTTTGGAATAGATATCAACTTAGTGGTTTTCCTTTTGGAACAATTCTCTCAGTAACATCTTCATTTTCTCTTTGACTTACATGTTAATTTGATGTGTCCTTGTTTTGTAGCTGCAGCTGATAAATTCTAATGAACCCGGAGTGATCATGTTTAAGACTGATGCACTGAAATGCAGAGTAGCCCTTAGTCCCAAAACCAACCAAACGCTGCAGCTAAAAGTGACACCTGAAAATGCAGGACAGTGGAAACCTGATGAACTTCAAGTTTTGGAGAAATTCTTTGAAACAAGAGTATGTGTTTAATAGTGCATAATTTGAATATAATTAATGAAACAGAAGCATTAATGTAGAATGAAGAGTAACTTGCTTTATTTATCCCTGTAGGTTGCAGGACCACCATTTAAAGCTAATACGTTAATAGCCTTCACCAAGCTATTAGGAGCTCCTACACACATCCTCAGGGATTGTGTGCACATTATGAAGCTGGAGCTGGTAAGTCACAGAGATATACATTTCTAGCAAGGTTTGTTTGAGGAGGTTAGACTTGGTGGGAGCAGTGTTTATTGGTTTTCACCCATCTATGTAGTTTCTTCTATTTTTCTCTTAAATTCTTAATTTTTAACTTAAATTTTATTTATCTTTGAATAGGTAACACAATTCTGTTTTATCTTTTGAATTTAAAACAAGATAATATAGTGAGAAATTTCCCATCAGTTCCTGTCTAGCTATCCCTGTCCCCTCTATCCCTGTCCAACTGTCTTCTGGCCAACCAGAGTTACCATGGCTTGCCTCTCCTTCCAGAGATGGTCCATTCATAAAAGCAAATAACATTGCTCTCATAAACTTTTGATTGATTGAGGCAGGATCTCACTCCGATACCCAGGCTGGAGTGCAGTGATGAGATCTCAGTTCCCTGCACCCTCGACCTCTGGGGCTCAGGTGATTCTCCCACCTCAGCCTCCTGAGTAGTTGGGACTACAGGTGCACGCCACCGCGCCTGGCTTTTTTTTTTTTTTTTTTTTTTTTTGTAGAGACGGAGTTTCACCGTGTTGCTCAGGCTGGTCTCAGACTTCAGGTCTCAAGTGATCCACCCACCTTGGCCTCCCAAAGTGCTGGGATTACAGGTGTGAGCCACTGTGCGTGGCCTTCTTATAAATATTTTAAATGAAATGATATTTACACATCCTGTTTTGTACTTTTTTCCATTTTTATTATGAGATGGTTTATGTATAAATTTATAACATATAATTTTTAAAAATCTGACTCCTCAGCTTTGTTGGTCCTAGACTTTGTGTCCTGAATAGCTATTAAAACTGAAGTGCAGGCCGGGTGCGGTGGCTCATACCTGTAATCCTAGTACTTTGGGAGGCTGAGGCAGGCAGATTGCCTGAGCTCAGGAGCTCGAGACCAGCCTGGGCAATGTGGTGAAACCCTGTCTCTACTAAAAATACTAAAAAATTAGCTAGGCATGGTGGCACAGCCTGTAGTCCCAGCTACTTGGGAGGCTGAGGCAGAAAAATCGCTTGAACCCGGGAGGCGGAGGTTGCAGTGAGCCGAGATCATGCCACTGCACTCCAGCTTGGGTGATGGAGTGAGACTGTCTCACACACACAAAAAAAAGGCCGTGCACGGTGGCTCACGCCTGTAATCCTAGCACTTTGGAAGGCTGAGGCGGGCCGATTTCCTGAGCTCAGGAGTTCCAGACCAGCTTGGGCAACATGGTGAAACCTCGTCTCTACTAAAAATACAAAAAAATTAGCCAGGCGTGGTGGCACAAGCCTGTAGTCCCAACTACTTGGGAGGCTGAGGCAGGAGAATTGCCTGAACCCAGGAGGCAGAGGTTGCAGTGAGCCGAGATCATGCCACTGCACTCCAACCTGGACGACCAAGTGAGACTACATCTCCAAAAAAATCAATCAATCAGTCAATCCGAAGTGCAAAGTAAGAGACAGCAAGATGCTCCGTGGGCAGCAGCTGCCTTCAGAGCACTGAATATCTGTTCTTGGTTTGTTGTTGGCCCTTGGGGGATTTCCCTTAGTTTCTGCATAGCTCAGTCTGCATTCGTGTTCGTTTTTTAGGGCTGCCACAACAAATTACGGAAAGCTGAGTGGCTTAAAACAATAGGAGTTTATTCTCTCATGGTTCTGGAGACCAGAAATCCTAAACCAAGGGGTCAGTGGGGCCATGCTCTCTGAAGACCCTAGGGTTGAATCTATTCCATGCGTTTCTCTTAGCTTCAGGTGGTTCCAGCGGTCTTTGGTATTCCTTAGCTACTGCAACCTCTGCCTCTGTCGTCACATGGTGTTCTCTCTGTGTGTGTCTCTGCCTGTGTCTCTTCTCTTCTTATAAAGGACAACAGTCATATTGGATTAGGGACCATTCTAATGACCTCATCTTAATTTGATTACATCTCCAAAGACCTGGTTTTCAGATAAGATCATGTTCATGGGTGCTGGGGGTTAGGACTTCATGTCTTCTTCAGGTGCGCAATTCAATGCATAATAGCATTTAAAAAGATGGCTTTTGGCTGGGCATGGGGGCTCATGCCTGTAATCCCAGCACTTTAGGAGGCCAAGGCGGGTGGATCACGTGAGGTTGGGAGTTTGAGACCATCCTGGCCAACATGGTGAAACTCCATCTCTACTAAAAATACAAAGAATTAGCCAGGTGTGGTGACGGGCACCTGTAATCCCAGCTGCACAGGAGGCTGAGGCAGGAGAATCGCTCGAACCCAGAAGGCAGAGGCTGCAGTGAGCCGAGATCACACCATTGCACTCCAGCCTGGGTGACAGAGCAAGACTCCGTCTCAAAAAATAAAAAATAAAAAGATGCCTTTCCACCCCCAGTATTTTTAGTGTTTGTGGTGGATGTGATTTCCAGGATATCTAACCTGGCATATTGCTCGAAATGGAGGAGCATCTTGCTTTATTCACTGAACAAATCTTGGAGATATTTCCATATCAGTATATGAAGGATGTGTTTGTTTTCTGTTGTTTAACAAAGCTTAGTATTTCATTAGATGAATGTATTAAAATTGCTGAGTAGTCCCAACTTGTTGGCCATTTTGGTTTCTTCTGATATTTTGCTGTTACAAACAGTGCCACAATAAAGAGCCTTTTTATGGATGTGCCAGTATACCTGTAGAATTGTTGGGTCGGAGGATATATGTAATTGTAATTTTGGTAGATTTTGCCAAATTGTTCTCCATAGAGGTTATGCCAGTTTATATTCCCACCAGCAGTGAGAGTACTGGCTTTTTCCCACATCCTTGTCAACAGTTTTATCAGCGTTTAGACTTTGGGTCTTTCTAATTTGTAGATTTTTAGGTCTTTTGATTTGTAGGAATTGGGTATGTACATTAGCGAAGTTAGCCCCTTGGGATATTCATTGTAAATATTTTTTCCGCGTTTTTCATTTGTGTTTTGACTTGACTTTTTGGTAGGTTTAGCTATGCAAAATTTTCTTTTAAATAGTGAAATGTATCAATATTGGTTTTTAAGTTTTCCTGATTTTGTATCATTGTTAGATTCTTCTCACTCCCAGATTTTGAAATAATCCTCCCAAAGTTTTTTTTCTAATACCATTTGGATTCCTTTTTTTAATTATTTAAATTTTTAAATATATTTTTATTTATTTATTTTGAGACAGGGTCTCACTTTGTTTTGGTGTCAAATATGAGGAGGTATGGATCCAACTTTTTCAGATGCTCATTTATCATATAATCAATCTTCTCTGTATGGGGAGATTTATACTGTGAAAGTATGTAGTTATATGGATGGAATCCAGATGGCAGCTGATGTATTTTTTTCAGTCTTACAGTGGTCTTTTCATTTTAATGTTTCTAGTGTTGATTTGAGTAACTTCAATTACCTCACTCTTTTTTTAGTTAGCGTTTTACTATAAATATTGGGGCAACAGTGTTCTTTTGCTAATAGTCTCAACATTTGGCTTCTGATCTAATAGGCTGTAGGAAACATTATTTATGTCAAAAAGAAATCCATTTGAATTTTTAAAGGAGTAAATATTTATGTGGCTAAAAAAGCACCAATGGATATAATTTAAAAATCTTTCACACAGTTTGACTAGTTTGTTTAGGCAAAGAGTTGGAAACAGGACTGGGAAGTCTAGATTGGCACAGTTAAGAAGGGCCTTGAATGCTAGGTGTTGGTCCTCAGTTGTGGGTGGTAGGGGGATAGCATGTGTCACTAAATGTCACTGAACATTTGTGAGCTTGACTGGAACCATGTTGTAGGACCTATATCTGATGGTGGTATGAGGATGGACTGGAAGAGGCAGCCACTGGAAAGAGCTGTTAGGGGAGCACAGGAGAAGTAATAAAGCCCTGCACATGGTGGCCTCAATGAATATAGAGAGGAGGGAACAGATGTCAGAGACCCTGCAGAAGCCGAATCCATAGGCCTTAGAAATTAACGAAGTGGGAGGGAAGGAAGGGGAAAATCTTACATAAGTCCACAGTTGACTTTTCAGTTAGCAACTTCATGTATGTATTTGTTTTGAAAAAGTGCAGTTATTAACTTTATGTTCTGTTAATAATTGGGTATGAAACAAAATTCTAACCTCTCAGACTTTCCTACCTAGAATATGATTTTAAATGTTTATATGCCTTTATCTTGATTTTTCCCCCTCAAAATAGTTCCCTGACCAAGCAACACAGCTAAAATGGAATGTTCAGTTTTGCCTGACGATCCCTCCCAGCGCGCCGCCGATTGCACCTCCTGGGACGCCTGCTGTGGTGCTGAAATCCAAAATGCTATTTTTTGTAAGTACCACCCAGCATGTGTGCATGTACAGAGCTTCTGAGGGAAATGCCACGTGATAATAGAGCAACTTTTGGATAACTGCATAAATTATCTCTTGTTGCCAAATAGAGGCCAGGATTCCTTAATTGTCAGCATAGATGTCATGACATCCTGGTTCCTTTAGTAATAAAACAGAAATTTATTGAACCAGGTAATTGTGTAGCACAGTTGCATCTTAACCATAATATTCAGTTGTTTGTCACTTTTCTTGTCATGTGTAATTTTCTTTTGCTTGCTTATCTTAATCTGAAAGTATAGTAAATGATAGTACCTTTGATACATTTAGACAGATGTTTTATGATGTTTTTATTCTCTTTGTGTGTGTTGTGTGTATACAGCTTCAACTAACTCAGAAAACATCGGTCCCTCCCCAAGAACCTGTTAGTATTATAGTTCCAATCATTTATGACATGGCTTCAGGTACAACCCAGCAGGCAGACATTCCCAGACAGCAGAACTCTTCTGTTGCTGCTCCCATGATGGTCAGCAACATTCTGAAGAGGTTTGCAGAGATGAATCCACCACGACAAGGTACATGACCAGTAGACAATATTTTATTGCATATATGTTATAAAAGTTCTTTTGAGAGACACCCCTTTCTCCTCTTCTCTTCTCCCTCCTTACCTACTCTACCACCCAGTCATAGCAATAGAGGTCTGGTTGCCGTGGCCCTCTTAATGTCTGCCTGTCGCTTTCTTCCTTTCTCACTGGTTCTTCATTTTTGTCCATTTCTCTGCTGCCTGGACTTTTTGTTAGTGATTTACTATTGGGACTGACCCAGTTGCTAATGCCAGAAGCTTGTATTTATAGCACACATTGCCACAAAGACCTAGGTTAGGATGATAGAATTTTCCACGGCTGTGAATTCCTGCCCTACCATCAATACCTGCCACTCTGTACATCACAAAGTTGAAATGCATGTTGGTTTCTCATATTTCATGGTTCAATCACGAATAGAAGAATATTATTAAAAGTTCTGTATCTTCTAAATGTTTTGTGAAGAATAAAAGCTGATACAAATGGCATTACTGCTTTTTTGGGCTTCTTATATAAGTGTCAGGTGGGTGCAAGTGAACCTTTTCACCATGTGCACAATGAAGCTCTCAAACTGAACATTTCCGAGGAAACCAGAATGTTTCTAGAAAGATAAACAAGGTCCCTGCAATACTGGAGTAGACTTCACTTAACACGTAACTCCTGGCAGTGCTAAATTTGGGGTTGCAAAATACAAAGCTCAGCAAAGAGAACTTTTCTTCCATTTTGCTCATTTCTAATATTAAGGAAATTTAAAATTTGCTTATTTCTAATATTAAGGAAGTTCTCTGTATCTCTCTCTGTTTAGAATAGTTAAATAACAATTATGTTTTTAAATGAGGGAAAGTTGTTCTCTGAAACATTTTTAGGTACTACAGTGTCCAAAGTTTTCTAGAACTAGGAATCAGGAGAGAAATGATATATTTAGCTATTTGTTTCCCCACATTGGATATGCAGGCGAGTTCTCACTTTAATGTATAAGGAATACACTGGGCAGTAGAGAAGGGTGTGCTTCTTTTGTTGTAATACTTCTTCTACTTCTTACAATTTTCTGCTTTCATCCTTTGACTTCTCTCTTCTTTCAGCTAAAAATAGGTCCTCAAGAATCAAAGTTTAAAGCTATCAGAATTCTCAAAGTAACAGTCCAGTAGAACCTTGATAATAAACACCATTCCTTCACAGGCAGATGGCTGTCATTATCTTATGTGTTTTTATGTATTATGTCTTGTGGAATTTAAAATTAAAAGGAAAATGTTTTGATCCTATTGGGATCAAGCAAGTTTTCTTGCCTATCAATAATGAAAATGTGTTTTTTAAAAAACAATACTTCTCCTTTTCAGAAATTATTGAGATATTTTGGAAGTGTTTTCATTTTTTTCCCCCCTTGGACTGGGCAGACCTTTGGATTTCCTTTTTCTTTCTGTACCTTCTCATGTGCACAGGATCACTGCACATCCTGCCCTTTGCTGAAAGGCCATGGTTCACATGAGGTCTTCAGTTCTCCCACTTTCAGCCACTGTATACAGTGTTAGACCATGCTGTAGAGGAAGGGATCCAGCTTTTGGTTTATAATATTTAAATACTTATAATAATTACAAGAAGCAGAGTATTTGGTTTCTTTGAGCAAAGGAGAAGTTGACAGGATGAATCGCCAGCACCCTCCCCACCCACAAATCCTGTTTTTGGATTGTTGGTGTACCGTACTTCAGTCTCCCACCCCACCTCCCACACCCATCACTTCTCTTCTGATGAAGTGCTTTTAAGAAAATCATTTTTGTATTTAATTGATTTTAATGTTGAACTCTGGAAGTTGACCATTTCCTTGAATTTTGGGAGAAAACTCCAATAGATGTCAGAGACATGCACTGTCCAGTATAACTGCCACTAGCCAGCATGTGGCTATTTAAATTTAAGTTGATGAAAATTAAATAAAACTTTAAATTCAGTTCCTCAGTCACACTAGCTATATTACAAGTGCTTAATAGCCATGGCACACTTATACAACATTTCCATCATCACAAAAAGTTCTATTGGACAGCGCTGTCCTAAACATTTTTATCTGGCCTTTAATGCAACGTTTGAAAGATACCACCAAAGTTGTAACTAATGCATAAATATAAACTAGATGTTTTAATGATATCCAAAATACCCTTATAAGCACTCAGTAGCCTTAAAGCCCAACTTCAAAGGCTTATCTAATGCTACAGTATTTCTAAACAGAAACTCTAGACATATCTTCCTAAATACAAACCTAACTGGGACTTGCTTGAAGTTTCCTCCTGAGAAAAAAAATCCAAACCAAATATAATCTGATACTTAACACCACAGCTTAATCCCCAATAATCTGGGCAGTTAAAATTGTCTTTTATTTTGATCTTTAAAGTTCTCACTAATTTTAGATTTAATTACCCCTTCCCTTACCGGTGTGTTAACATCTTTCCTGTGTTGCGAATAGCTAATGACCATTTTTCTCTGTTGCAGGTGAATGCACAATATTTGCAGCTGTTCGTGATTTAATGGCTAATCTTACACTGCCCCCTGGTGGGCGTCCATAGACACTATTGTTTTTAAACCAGGAAGGCTGACAGATGAGACAACAAAAAAAATCTGAATTCAGCCTTCAGTTTAAAAAAGGAAAAGGACTTTTTTTAAAAACTTTAAGAGCTAAATATTCTAAACTGGCAAAAATTTTCAGGGTGCACTTCTTTCATCAAAATGATCATCCATCTTTTGTATAATGAACTTGTATAGTGTGTTTAAATGGGACACATTTCAAAGGAAATAAATCAGTGTCCGTTTGCCAGTAATAAATTTAATATTCTGTTTTATACTATAAAGTTATGAAAATGCCAAACTTGTTTATTTAATTGTTTTCTTATGTTTTGGGTGTAATAGTCCTTTTTTGATTTTTGTTTTGTTTTTTAAGGCAGGTCTGTCATTTTTGAATACTGTAAAACTGTGATAAACTTTATATTGAAGCTGTATTTTAATATGACCGCTTTGAATCCTTACATGAAATGTTCTGGGAGTTGTTATAAACACACCCCAAGGAAGCAATATTTAATAAAACTAGGTCAAAAACAAAACAAAACAGTGACACTCACTTGTGTGTATATAAACTCTAGAGACATCTTAGGCCCTCCCTTCATCTTTAACCTGGTGGATGGAGCCAGTTATTAATTTATAATAATACATGTCTGAAATTTGACCAAAAACATCTTCTTTATGTCAAGGTTAATATATTTTCTTCAGACATTCCTAACTTGACTAGTGGTTAACATTTAGCACCTCGGTTGTCTTTCAATATATAGGATTTGGGTGAAAAATAAGGAACTTAGTCTTTGAGAAGGGACAGTATGTGGTTAATATTGATCAAGGATCCCAAATAATGCAATCATTCTCATCTGTTGAGGATGTGGGAACTTTTCTGTCAGGAAAATTTAGTTTACAGAATACTTCTGCATACAACATTAATTAGGAAACAAAGAACTTTAATGCTGTACCTCTGCATGAAGTTTCTGTGAGCTTTCTTTATCTTGCTTAACTTATCCTCCTTTCCTTCCCCACCAAAATTGGGATTGTTCTAAACAATTTCAATTTAATTCATTGTCAACAAAACGATAGAATGTTTTGCTTGGAAGAAACCTGGTCCATTCCCCTCATTGTGAAGAATCCCGAATCCTGGGCCTGTCCAGGGTCAAATGGACGTTTTGGTATTAATACATCTCTGCAGGGTTTCTTTTTGGAGCACTGTGCTGTCTTTCCTAGTCAGTCAGGGACTTTTTTAAGCTTCAAAGAACATGGTCTGATGCAATGGTCTTCTACCGACTTCACGGTATTTAGGAAAAATTTTTAAGTGATAATACCATGCCGAGTTACCTGGTCACTGTAATACTGGTTCTCTATTAAAATGTAGATGCTTTGTCTAATTCCACTTCAAGATGATTTAATTGAGCTTCTATAACTATCAACTATCAAATTCTAGTTTCAAGTATCTCACTGCACCTATATCATATCTGTTCTCAACTTTGCTTGATTCTCCACTCATTTTCAATCAGAGTTGAGGCCTTCTTTGCCTTTCTTCTTTGTCTTATTTCTGCCTTCATCTCCCACTTCTCACCCAACTCTGCCACTGTTCAGGAGCAGTTGACTAAACTTTTATCCTTCCTTTAACTTAACCTTTTTATCCTTCTGGTTTTAGTTCTTACAGTGGTAATCACATCAGTTTGGCAATCTAAGATGTCTTTATCAAGGGTCAGCCCTTTTCTATTTGGAGCTGAATCTTTTCTTTCATGTAGAAATCTACATGTATATACAAGAAATGTATTTTTATCTGCAGGATAATATTGTTTCAAATAATTTTATTAAGAGTTAACTTTTTAGGTATTTTCCCTTTTAATGTGGTTTTGAAATGTTAATTGCATTTTTACACATGATGCATTCAGTGGACACTCTTTTTTCCTAATTATAACTCATCTCTGAATGCATTGTGCCAATCAAGAGTAAGATAGGATTCAGTGCACAAAATTTGCTTTTGATGCTTATTAAGAGTAAACCCATGAATTTGAATTTTTATATTATGCTTGGTACTTGGAATTGATATATACCTTATTAAAGCTTGAAAACATTTAGCATTTGAATAGTAAGTTTCATCACAAATCATGTCTTTTGCCTCTTTTGTTACCCGGGTTCAATCAAGGGGACTGGATGCCCAAGTGATTTTCTCTAATAATCGGGTTGGGACTTAACTTTAAGGTGTTTTCAATGTGATTTTAGTATTTACAGTAATAAATAAAATTTATACAAAGTTTCAGAGAACTACCAACTCTCTAGTTAATTTTGATGAAGATGTTTTCATTAATAGTCTGGTTTAGTATTAATTTAACCTTGAAATAAGAAATTGGTCCTGATTTGCCACCTTCATTTTTCCATCTGCTGAAATGCCATTTCAGAATGTATAAAAGTACTTTCAGAATTAGAAGAAAAGTGAGAGCTTCAGCAGAACGTGTCAAGTCGCTAATAACAGGAGTCGAACCTTATGTTTGAAAATTAACTGAGTGAGTTAAGTGCAAGCATAAAGTAAAATTTATATGACTTTGAATTTAAGAACCACTAATAACTGTGTTCTAATTAACACAGTAATCTGTTCAGCCAAAGGATACTAACAGCCATTCTTTGGACTGTGGTTAATTTGATAACTTCAAGAAGTTATAACTTTGCTACCCTGGATTCTGATCCAATTTCAATATAAAAAGTTGTTCCTTTCGTAGTTTTTTCCCCCCAAAAGAAGTGCCTATTACATTTTACCTTAATGTTTATTTATCATCCAAGTGTTCTTGATATAAAATCAGTATACAGAAAATTTTAAGAGAACTTACATTCAAGGGACATAGAGGGAAAATGTTAATGTGTATTTCATTGTTTCTTGTGGAATTTTTTTTTCATTCGGTTTGAGAATGGACAGTGTGTCTAAGGATGTGATTTAAATTTACTTAGGATGGATTTAGCATTGAGGTTATTAAGACAAAGTTAGCAGAGGCCAACCAGCACTGTGCTGCACAACTCCAGGAACTCCATGGTATGCTCACAATTTTCTGTAAGTTGCCTCCACTTCCAAGTGGCCAGTGATTTGTTAAAATACCTTGCCCAAGAATATAACTGATTGATGAAAGGGCATATTTAGGTCAATATAAAATAATAGCAAGTATTTACTGAGAGCTTACTGTGTGCTAGGCATTTTCTTAATATTTCAATGTGTATTTAATCCTCACAACAACCCAATGTGGTAGGTTATTGATATCCTCTTCTTAAAAATGAGTAAATGGAGGCCCAGAGAAATGTAATTTGCCTGAGATCAAATTAAGGTTGCTTAAGATCAAACTGCTAAGAAGGGGCAGTTTGAGTCTGAGCTCGTGCTCCTAAACACCGGACATTTTTGCTGTGAACCACAGTCGGGAAGGTTTAATGTTTAGACTCTTTCCTCAGAGGCTTTTAACTACACACAATTTTGACATGTTTTCCAAGCTCAGAAAGCTCATTAAAAACAACTAAAACTGACCTGTCACTTGGAGTTGACAATCCCAGTGCCTTCTGACCTTTGTGGCACTTCTTTGGAACTTAAATCAGACTTCCATGTGCAAGGAGCACTAATTATCATATAATCAAGAATACTAGATAATTATCGTCTAACCTTTGCTAGGTGCTTCAGGATGCCCTTATCTGGCTCAGGTGTGCAGCCTTCTAGAATCCAAGTGATGTGTTGCCCTAAACAGGCAAACGCCCCCTTCTAGGTGGTCCAGTGGCGGGGGATTTTGAGTTTTGGGTTAGCTTGGCACACCGCAGGCAGCCAGCGGTCACGTTTCACTAATACCTCAATTTGCTACAGCTGGTCTGTGGGCTTAGGAACCAGTAACTCTAGAATTGTATAATGCAAAGAACATACACGATTCAAGCAATGTGCCCTGAGCACCTTGTACATCTGTACAATAAAAAGTTAAAACAGAAGTGCCCTACATTAGGAGAGGGAGTCGAATCGGATGCTGACAGGGTCTCTGTCTGGGGGACAAAGAGGGCCTAAGGGTTTCAAATAGTTAACTGCTTCCCCAAGCACCAAAGTTGTTAGACGTCAGACGTCAGACGTCAGACGTCACCCAAGTGGGGTGGAGCCGACGTGCCCCGGAAGTCAAGATGCCCGGACCCGGGATCGGTGGCACCGCGCCGCGCAGGCGCAGGCGTCGCTATCGCCGGCGCAGGCGCCGCTGCCTCGGGTACCTCGCAGGCGCCGCTGCCTCGGGTAACTCCCAGGCTCCGCGCCTGCGCACTGCCGTCCGCCACGCCCCGCAACCTCATGGTTCCAAGTGGGAGACATGGTGCTGTCGGAGCTAGCGGCGCGCCTCAACTGCGCCGAGTACAAGAACTGGGTGAAGGCGGGCCACTGCCTGCTACTGCTGCGCAGCTGCCTGCAGGGTTTCGTCGGCCGCGAGGTGCTCTCCTTCCACCGCGGCCTACTCGCCGCAGCCCCCGGCCTGGGGCCCCGCGCCGTCTGCCGCGGCGGCTCACGGTGCAGCCCTCGCGCCCGCCAGGTGAGCACCTGGCTCGGGGCCTTGACCACCGCCCCCACCCCACCCCTCCTCATCCCCGTTGCTGTCCCAGACCCAGAGCGCAAGTGTCCTGTTCCCTCCGCGAGGCGGGGCCCACCGCGACGTCCCTCCCTCCTGGGCCCCTCCTCACCGCCGCCCCCTGTAGTTTCAGCCTCAGTGTCAGGTGTGCGCTGAATGGAAAAGGGAGATTTTGAGACATCATGTCAACAGAAATGGAGATGTGCACTGGGGAAACTGCCGGCCGGGCCGCTGGCCCGTGGACGCCTGGGAGGTGGCCAAGGTAAGCGCCTGAGGCGGGGACGGAAGGAGGAAGCGGCGGGTCACCCAGCACTCGGGGTGGCTATCTGGTCTTGTGGACGCCGGGGCCTCATAAACAGATGCAGAGAGAGAGATTGATCAAGGGTCTAGGCGGTTCAGGGGTGGTATGCGGGACCCAACCCAGCTTAGTGAAGTAGAAGCTTTCTTCTACCCGTCTGCTTCCTGAGGGCATTTGAGTTTGTTACCCCTGCTTGGAAAGTTACAGGAAAGATTTCTACAAGAGATACTGGGGCAAGATGCAGAGCGAGCATCATGAGCACAGGCAGGGAGGGAGGGAGACTCTTGTGTGGCCTGTTTGAGGGTAAGGCTCGCTGAACAGCTCATCAGCTCTTTTTTGGCTATAGGATGCCGTAAGGATGACAGAGTAAGCCAAGGGAAGTTAGGGCTAAAATAGCACCTTAAGTGCCCAGTTAAAGGCACTTTGGGTAGCTGGGAATGGGATAGGCAGCCGGATCTGTCTTCAGATCTTGGCAATGTCACTTACTAAGTAGATCGAGTAGGAAATTTTTTTGCCCAGTAAAGGACGGAGAGGGACAGCCAGAAGTGGCTTCCTAACACAAATTGACTTTAGCAGTCAGTCTACATGCCAGTAGTTATCAGCAGGCACAGGGTGGGCACTGGAAAGGAGCAGTGCCTGGGAAGCAGATGATCTGAGTCCTGGATCAGTTGCCGTGGTGTGACACTGGGCCAGCTTGTGCTCCCCAATCTCAAAAATGAAAGGAATTGGGGCCGGGCGCGGTGGCTCATGCCTGTAATCCCAGCACTTTGGGAGGCCAAGGTGGGAGGATGGCTTGAGCTCAGGAGTTCAAGACCACCCTGGATAACATGGCAAAACCCCGTCTCTACAAAAAAATACAAAAATTAGCTGGGTGTGGTGGTGCATGCCTGTAGTCCCAGCTACTCAGGAGGCTGAGGTGAGAGGATCACTGGAGCCTGGGAAGTCGAGGCTGCAGTGAGCCGTGATCACACCACTGCATTCCAGCCTGGGTGACAGAGCAAGACCCTGTCTTAAAAAATTGAACTGTATCAGGGGTCCCCAGACTTTTGGGTATCACGAGCCGGTAAACCCACCACACCTACACCTTCTTCCCCATTTTTTTCCACTGCAGCCATAGAGTTGCTGACTTCTACTTCTACCTAGAAAAGAGAAAAAAAACAGAAAGAAAGAAAACTCTGCCCTTTACAATGCCTGTCCCTCATCTGTTTGGTCTGCGTTGCTGCTTTCACACCATTGGAATCCTCTTGTAGCCTGTACTACCTACTTATACCACTCTTTGCTCCTCTTGGTTGCTGTCACCTACAGACCTTCTAGTCCAACCCCATCCTCTCAGTTTCTGGGCTCCTGATTCCAGCATCCTCTGCTTCACTCCCCCTCAGCCTCCGTTTTGCATGCCCACACCCTGGACCTTGGCACAGAAAGTCTCAGTGTCTAACATCCTGCTGGCCTTTGGCACACTTATTCATACACCCCTGCCCCCAACCCTGTGCCCCATACTACTTCCGCCTCTTTGAGGCTTCCACTGCTTCCTGAATACCCAGCACCCTCTGTCCTCCTGCCTGCCTTTGTCACCTCAGCTAGCCCAGATTCCATGGCCCATCATTATAATCCGTCCCTTGCTCTTATCTCAGCTTTTTTTTTCTCCTTTCTCTGAACTTGCCTGGCCCAACTCCAGTCCTGATGACATTTTCTGCTTCTGATTAGTGGGAAAGAATCTCACAAGGGAACTGACTGGTTTCACTTTCATTCTTGATCATGAGCCCCAGTGGTCTGGCCACATCTCTCTCTAGGCTTCAGTTTCTGGAGACTACTACTTTTCCCTGGCAAATCCCTGCTCCCGTTCCTCCGCCCTTGCTCATGCTTCACGGAATTGATGGAGGCCCTTGGACATATATAGTTGTCTCTCCTTATCCATGGGGTATTGCTTCCAAGACCCCCAAGGATACCAAAATCCACAGATGCTCAAGTCCCTGATATAAAATGATGTATGTGGTATTTGCATATTACTTACATACATTCTCCTATATACTTTAAATCATCTCTAGATTACTTATAATACCTGATAGAATGTAAGTGCTATGTAAATAGTCGTTATGCTATATTTTTTAAAAATTTCGATTACTTTTTACTGTTGTATTATTTTTCTGAGAATTTTTCATCCACAGTTGGTTGATTCCATGAATGTGGAACTCGTGGATATGGAGGGCTGACTATACTTCCTCTTCTTTTTGCCAACACCAACTAATCTCCATGTGCACCATCTATTTCCTTCTGCTACAGAGGAGGAAGGGTGTCTCTCCTCTTATTGCCTCATACCTCCACTCGTGTGTTGGATCTTATCCCTTTTCTCTTGCTCAAGGCCTTTGAGGCTTCAGCTGTCCACTCTCTCTCTTGCTGCTCATTCCCATCTCCATAGAAAAAGCTTTAATATAGCCATGGTTTATTTAAATTTTTTTAAAAGAAAGAATTAAACAGTTACCACATGACCCAGCAATTCCCCTCCTAAGTATATTCCCAGGAGAAATGAAACCATACATTCATACAAAAAAATGTATGCAGATGTTCATAGCAGCTCCATTCACTATAGCCAAAAGGTAGAAACAACCCAAATACCCATCAGCTGATGAATGGAATTTTTAAAATGCAGTATCTCTGTACAATGGAATATTGTTTTGCTGTAACAATGTAACAAAGGAATTAAGTACTAATACAAGTTACAATGTGGATAAATCTTGAAAACAGTATGCTGAGTGAAAGAAGCTAGTCACATATTATATTTATATGAAATGTCCATTTTATATAAATTCCATTTAGACTCCATTTGTAAGAAATGTCCAGGCCGGGCACGGTGGCTCACGCCTGTAATCCCAGCACTTTGGGAGGCCAAGGTGGGCGGATCACCTGAGGTCAGGAGTTCAAGACCAACCTGACCAGCAAGGAGAAACCCCGTCTCTACTAAAAATACAAAAAATTAGCCAGGCGTGGTGGCGCATGCCTGTAATCCCAGCTACTCGCGAGGCTGAGGCAGTAGAATCACTTGAACCTGGGAAGTGGAGGTTGCGGTGAGCTGAGATTGTGCTATTGCACTCCAGCCTGGGCAACAAGAGGGAAACTCCATCTCAAAAAAAAAGAAAAGAAAGAAAAGAAAAGAAATATCCAGAATAGGCAGATCTATAGAAGCAGAAGTAGATTAGTGGTTGCCAGGGCTTTGGGGAATGAGGGATGATAGCTAATGGGTATGGGGTTTCTTTTTGAGGCAATGAAAATGTTCTAAAATGGACTGTAGTGGTGGTTGCCCACCTCTTTAAATATGCTGGAAACCACTGAATTATAATGTGTAGATGGGTGAATTATATCTCAAGAAAGCTGTTTTTTTTTAAAAACACATGAATAAATAATTGGAAAATAAGATTTTAAGAGGCCGGATGTGGCTCATGCCTGTTGTCACAGCACTTTGGGAGGCAGAGGTGAGAAGATTGCTTGAGCTCAGAAGTTCGAGACCAGCCTGGGCAACATGGCGAAACCCCATAACTGTCTCCACAAAAAAATACAAAAATTAGCCGGGCGTGGCTGGGCGCGGTGGTTCATCCCTGTAATCCCAGCACTTTGGGAGGCCGAGACGAGTGGATCACTTGAGGTCAGGAGTTCAAGACCAGCCTGGCCAGCATGGTGAAACCCCGTCTCTACCAAAAATACAAAAAAAAAATTAGCCAGCTATGGTGGTGTGTGCCTGTAATCCCAGCTACTTGGGAGGCTGAGATGGGTGGATTGCTTGAGCCCAGGAGGTCAAGGCTGCAGTGAACTGTGGTGGCACCATTGTACTCCAGCCTGGGCAGCAGAGTAAGACCCTGTCTCAGAAAAAAAAGAGAAAAAAATGTCCCTTGATCCATTCTCTCCTGCTGTCTCCCCATTTCTCTATCTGCCTCCCATACACAAATCCAGCAGAGCATCTCAAAAAAGAGGTTTCATGCCTGTTATCTTCTCCTCTGCTCCCACTTCCTCTTCAACCAACTCCGCCTCGGCTTCTGCCCCTGCCACTCCACTGCATCTGTGACCTCGTCTCTCTTACCTCCCAGAGCCATTTGGCATTACTGGCTGCTCTTGAAACCCTCTTGGCTTTCCTCCCATCTCCCTGGCTCTTCCTGCTCAGCCTCCTTCTGAATGTCTTTTGGCCTTCCTCAGGACTCAGGGCCGGGCCTCTTCTGTTCCCTTCTTCTCTGGTGACATTGTCCAGGCCTGTGGAGTTAAATGCTAACTGGCTCCCAAATTGATGGCTCTAGCCCTGCCCTCTCTTCTGAGTTCTAGACGCACACATCCAACTGCTTACTTGCCCCCTCCACTCCATCGCCTGTGGAGCACATTTTATTTAGTTCTAAAGTAGAACAGTTTGTCTTTGCCCCCCACCCTATGCCCGTTCCCCATTACCAACTTTCTAGAGTCACTCTTGTTTCAGCTCTTTCCCTCTCAGTACCCCCTCTCTCCTTGTTTGTACCTGCAAAATACTTTTGGAATCTTCTTTTCCATCTCCACATCACAACTCTCACCCTCTCCTACCAGGCCTCTGCTGCTCTGAGCATCTGTGGTTGGTCCTTCACACAGCAGCATGTGCAGTCTTCAAATGGGAATTAGATCGTTCTATAACCCTTGCCTAAAACCCTTGGATGGCTTCCTGATGGCCTTAGAATAAACCCCACACCTTTCCAGAGCCAATAAGGCCCTGCACAATTGGGCCTCTGTTTATTTTCCAGCCCCATCTCCTACTCAGCGAAGAGACAGTGGAGGATAGAGGCAAAAACATGTTTCTCACTGCTGTGGGTTTGGCATGTGGAACACGGTGGTATGCAATACAATTTTAAGACACTGCTTTCACTGTAAGGATGCAGCAGAGCTTCCCTGTTGGCTTCCAGTTCTGAAGAAAGGGAATAATTACTAAAATAAACTTGTAGCAAGGACAGGCACGGTGGCTCACGCCTGTAATCCCAGCACTTTGGGAGGCCGAAGCAGGCGGATCACTTGACTCCAGGAGTTTAAGACCAGCCTGGGCAACATGGCGAAACCCCATGTCTACAAAAAATACAAAAAATTAGCCAAGCATGGTGGTGCATGCCTGTAATCCTCACAGGTACTTGGGAGGCTGAGTTGGGAGGATCATTTGAGCCTGGGAGTTTGAGGCTGCAGTGAGCTGTGATTGTGCCACTGTATTCCAGTCTGGGCAACAGAGCAAGACCCTGTCTCTCAAAAACAAAACAAAACAAAAACTTTAACATGGAAGAGATTGGCTTATATTGGTGAGAAAATGCCAGACAGGACCTACCTTATAATGGAAAAGAAAACTACTACACCTGATTCGGAGGTGACTAAGACCCCACTAACTTTGCATTTTCCTCCCAGCAACAGCTGAATTCAGCAATTTCTTTTTTTTCCTTTTTGAGACAGGGTCTTGCACTGTCACCCAGGCTTGAATGCAGTTACACAATCTTGATTCACTGCAACCTCCACCTCCTGGGCTCAAGTGATCTTCCCATTTCAGCCTCCGAAGTAGCTGGTACTACAGGCATGTGCGACTATGCCTGACTAATTTTTTTTTGTATTTTTCAGAGCTTCTTTTCTTCAGTTTCATGGCATTAGTTTGCCTGTGATAAGTTAGTTAGCTTCTTTGTTAACCTTTGTAGCATCCATAATAGACTTTTTTTTTTTTGAGACAGAGTCTCACTCTGTTGCCCAGGCTAGAGAGTAGTGGAGCAATCTTGGCTCACTGCAACCTCCGCCTCCTGGGTTCAAGTGATTCTCCTGCCTTAGCTTCCCAAGTAGCTGGGATTACAGGCGCGTGCCACCACGCCTGGCTGGTTTTTGTATTTTTAGTAGAGATGGGGTTTCACCATGTTGGCCAGGCTGGTCTTGAACTCCTGACCTCAGGTGATCCGCCCGCCTTGGCCTCCCAAAGTGCTGGGATTATAGGTGTGCGCCCGGCCCAAAATAGACTTCTTTCAGAGGATCGGCATGTCTGTGGCTATTAAGGCACAGAAAGATAGTGATGATACTGGCTATTATACCTGTTGACAGGGGCCAGCCAGGGTTTACAAAATTCTGAATTATGTGGGGCTCAGGTGTATGATTTCACCACCATCAGGAGCGTAGCCCTGACTCTCCTGGGCATACATGAGCACTTACCCCAGCCTTTTCAGAATGCTTTCATGAGCAGCCCTGTAGGAGGCATTGTAGTTGCTTGCCTATTGATATGTGTTTTCAATGGAACAGGTCTCTTAAATAAAAGAGGTTTTTTTGTTGTTTTTTGTTTTCGTTTTTGTTTTGAAACAGGGTCTTGATCTCTTATCCAGAGTGGAGTGCAGTGGTGAATCAGAGCTTATTGCAACCTTGAACTCCTGGGCTCAAGCAATCCTCCTGCCTCAGCCTCTTGAGTACCTGGGACTATAGCACACACCACCATGCACGGCTAATTTTTTTTTTTAATAGAGATGGGAGTCTTGCTTTGTTGCCCAGGCTGGGCTCAAATGATCCTCCTGCTTTTGCCTCCCGAAGTGCTGGGATTACAGGAAAGAGCCACTGTACCCAGCCTATTTAGAGTTCTTATTGCGAGTAACTTTTTGTTCTAGTCCCTTGGCAGGAGTGTACCCTTGTGATTCTTAGCCTAGTAAAGTTGTTGCATCCCAATATAAGTTGAGAAATATTTCAGGAAAGAAATACGCCCAAGCTTTCCCATAACGCCATTTTGGGGGTCTGTGCCATAAAATTCCTACTAAAGGCAAGATCCTGCTAGCTTGAGGCCCTTCTGGCATATCTAGTATCTCCCATCCCCGGATTCCATCTGTAACTCCTATGTGGGTCCTACTCGCCTTGCACCATCTACATAATAATTGCCAGCATTGATGTCCTGGTTACTAGCACGTGCCTAGCACTGTGCTAGTGCTATACCTGCATTCTCTTATTTCATTCTCACAATATCCTTTGAAGTAGATAAGGACAGTTATCCCCCATTTACTGATAAGGAATCTGAGGGTAACTTGACCAAGGTCACAGCTGGCAAATGGCAGAGCTGGCATTTGAACCCAGTTTGCACTCCAAAGCCCAGACTCTTAATGTAATACTTCCATACGGAACTTCCTCAAGTCATTTAGAAAGTGTCCACTTTTATTTTATTTTTAAATCTTCTTATTTAACAACTCAACCACTGAAATTTCAGTAAGGAAAAGAAAAAAGATGCCTTCTAGTTATGCTTTCTGTTTATATTCCATTAAGACAGAATGGAAAGCCTGTTATATCATATGTATCTAATAGCAGGGATAGTACAGCCCTTCAGTTATTGCCCTTGGCCAAGGTTTAGCTGTGACAGTTTCCCTACTTGCATTTTGGGCTCATGAGGCTCTAAGTTGAAACCTCAGTGCATAAGAGAACTTCAGTCATCATTTGGAAAATAGACAAGTAACCATTGCCTTTCCATCTCCTAGAGTTGGAAGAGACTCAGGTCCCCCTCCTCCCTCCCTTGCTATAGGCCTTCATGCCCCGAGGACTAGCAGACAAACGAGGACCTGAGGAATGTGATGCAGTTGCTCTTTTAAGTCTCATCAACTCCTGCGATCACTTCGTGGTTGATCGAAAGAAAGTCACAGAGGTAAGAGCTGTCAGATTCAAAAGCATACCGAGTCAGTTGGGTCTGTGCTGTGAGAGCCAGTCATGAGCTACACCTGTGATGCTAAGCCAACCATGCAGGTATAGCACGTAGTAGCTCCCCGGAACAGTGGTGTACAAAGAAAGTTAGACTTGGGTTCGAAGTTGGCATCGCTAAGCAAACTAGTGTGGCTCATATCATGTCTTCTGTGATGTCCAAGAACCCCAGTGCAAATGCAATCAAGAGTAGTTCTCCTGAGTTAGTTTCCTAACAACTCATTGTGCCATTTGCCACTGAAGTAGATGAACCTAAAAGTCTCTTCCCTGTTCTGCCATAAACAGAACCAAAGTAATTTTCCTTATTAAAAAAAATACAGAACATTGCATCATTCTGCCTGTTGTATGCCAGCATTTGAATCCTACCCTTCTGAATCTCATTGGCTAAGCAGCTGCAAGGCCAAATGGTATGGAACTGAAGAAAATGTGAACACTGATGGATAACAGTGTCAGAATAGATCACTGTGCTTGTTAGATTTCCTCTGGGAAATTTAGATTTTTCTCTAGTTCACCAGAGAACAACTCATACATTTATTACCCTGAAGGTCATTGGAAAGAGTATATAGCTATACCCGGATTAGTTATAATAGGTAGAGAAAATGCATGTATCTTTTGTCTGCATACCAGCAACTACCAGGATTGAGACTCCTTTATGATATCGGCAGAAACAAAGAACTGTCATAGTAGTTGACCCCTTTGATATCTTTTAACCAAACTGTGGAAGACTCTATATGAATTATATATTAATACATGATTAGACGACCATTTTTCTAAAGATAGAGGCCAAAGTTTATTTTCTTTTCATCATGGTTTCCACATCAGGAAACTCCCTGGACCCAGCTTCCTGGTGCTCCAACAGTATTTAAAAGACTTTTGTATTGTCTGCTTCATCCTTTGGGTATACCAAGAGCTGATGCGCTTGCTCTTTGGCAGGTTGTTTTAAGTTAAGGGATTTTGGGGGAATGTGGAATACCCAGCTGGCCACAAGACTTCAAGGGCTAAGAATAGTTGTAGGCTTATTTGTATTTCTTACCCTGACTAATGTATTATTCATGTGGCTGGGGATTGAACACCCCCTCAAGCCTCAACGGCACTGACAGGTACCTACAGGTTATGTTAGGAATTTCTGGATTGCTTGGAAATCTGCTCCAGAGACTCAAGGAGGGAGAAAAGGCCGAACTGTTGCCCAGGAGCCATGTTTTTATTCCTAGAATCCTGTGGCCATAATCTGGCTTATTGTCATGTCTTATTTGTCCTGCATGATTTTTTAAAATTTCAAATTAGTTGTCATAAAAATCTAAATTTCCAGTTTCTCATGAAAAATCAGAAGATCTGGGAACACAGGGCTCATGTAACTCCCATGGCAACAAGCCACGTGTTAAGTAGAGGCTGCCCCTTGAGATAGGGCCTCTGCTCTCCAGTTTGCCCTGAACCAGTCTTTTAGTAGGGAGATGACTCCTTACCATTACACATGGCCAGCTTCCCTCAGGCTACCTGCCTGACCTTTGAAGGCAAAAGGAGACCTTCACTTCTTGGTGTCTGACCTCTAGACAGGATGAAACTAAATGTGGATCCAACTTGCGGGGCTGGAGGGCTGAAGTGTCCTCCACTCTGATACAGGTACATGCCAGATTATGCCCATGATCCCAAGAAAGTTCCAGTCCTTCTCATCTGAAGACTGCTCTTGTTGATTTTGTAATTAACAAAGCCTCTCTATGATTTTTTCTTTGGAGTGAAAGATCTCAGTTTACCCCATTGTTTGATTTTGAAGCCTTTTATCTTTTTGTCTTTCTGCAGGTAATTAAATGTCGTAATGAGATCATGCACTCTTCAGAGATGAAAGTATCTTCTACGTGGCTTCGAGATTTTCAGATGAAGATCCAAAATTTTCTGAATGAATTCAAGAACATCCCAGAGATTGTGGCAGTATACTCCAGAATAGAACAGGTAAAAATCATGTTTAATAGTTCTGGCATACAGAATGAAGAGAGAGAAAACAACAACAGCCACACATTTAGAATTTGAAGTTTATTAGATTTAACCTAAATGTTAGAATGTAAGCAGGGGAAAGAATGCCGATATGAAATCTGTAATTATGCTGGGCTGAGAAGCTTTTCTGTGGTCACAGTGCACTATTAATATGGATCCAGTTCATTATGTTTAATTATAAATTATTTGAGTAATTCAGTGGAATGCCTTCTTCATGAAATCAGTTCATATATTTGTGTGGCAATCCCTCAGCTGTTGACGTCTGACTGGGCTGTTCACATCCCCGAGGAAGATCAGCGAGATGGGTGTGAATGTGAAATGGGAACTTACCTGAGTGAGAGCCAAGTCAATGAAATAGAAATGCAGTTACTAAAGGAGAAACTTCAAGAGATATATCTTCAAGCAGAAGAACAAGAGGTGTTGCCTGAAGAGGTAAAAGAAAAGTATTATAGGCTCTGTGTGAGTAAACAACACAAAGAAAGATTCTGGGGAGGAAGAGTAGCTCATCTTAACAAATAATTAATTGTGTTTTTGATTTATAAGTTAAATAATTTCCAGAAGTGTGAATATGCTTTTGGCACAGAGTAATATTACCTCTTAACAAATATTTTCACTTTCACATCAGCAAACATTTGAATGCCTAATCTGTGCCACAAAGTGGAAAAATGTGATAAAGGCTACAATAGAATTCTGAAAAAAATGCTCTAGACGTTCTCTGCTGGTCAGGTGGATTGCCAAAAAAGATTTTGCCAAGAAGATGCTGTTGAGCTGTGGCTCACAGAATCAAATAAGAGTCTGACAAATTGGCAAGAGAAAAAGATTCTTCTTGGCAGAGGGCACAGTACTTGCAAAAGCAGGAAAGGATAGTCTGAGCCTGGGCAAGAACAGGTGAGCACACGAGCTATGGCCAGGTTTGTGGATGGTAAAGTGGGCTGCAGCCACATGCCAAAAGGTTTTCTAGGCCATGTCACGGGGTTTGGGCTTCATTCCCAAAAAGCAGTCAAGAAAGGGTGATAGGATCAGATATAGCTTTTAGAAAGTTAATTCTTGTGGTAGTTGGAGGTTGGATGAGTGGCTAGCAATTACCCAGAAGGCTCTTGCAGTCGTGTGAAGGTGAGAGAGAACAGAAACTAGGGGCTGTGGAGGAACTGGATTCTGGAGGCAGTGCCTGAGCAGAACTGATGGATATTGGTGGCCAGGGAGATTACTTGGAGCATGGCATGGGGCTGGAAAAGGGTGGAGAAGGTGGGGAGAGGAATGTTTAAAGGATTATCAATGTTTCTAGTTTAGGACCTGCAGACTAATGATGGTCTAAACTCCCAAGTACAGGAGAAACAAATCTCCTTTGTCACATACAAGGTATAAAAGAAATTAACAGTAATAGAATTATATTCCAGTAAGGTTCAGAAATATTTCAGCACTGGCTGGATTAGACTTCTAGATCACCAGGAGATATTGGAAAAATCATTTCACCTCTCCATTCCTCCTTGTCCAAGGAAAGTAGTTTTGCTGGTTACCTCATTAAACATAGGGAGAGTTTATTAAATGCAAATTCACGGAGCTGTGCTCCTTGCAGATAACTATGCCTGTATTAACCATTCCAGCTTTGATCCAGGTGCTTTATTCAGCATGGTGAGCCCCTTTAGCACAAGGACTTGGTACCCCTGGTTTTTTGGGTGTGCCCACCATGGTACACCATAGGTATTTAAAATGATGTATTAGAATGTTTATCTTCTCTTTTCTAAATCCATGTGTTTGAGTTCCTCTGTCTTTATTTTATAATGCCATTAGAGCCCCAGTTTTCTTTCTGCTGCTGTTTTCAGAAGCTAGAGCCAGGATTTTGTGTCAGTTGAGAGCTGGAAGGGAACCTGGCAGTCATCTTATATCCCCTGCTTTGCATGTGAGGCAAGGGCCCCAAGGAGCTTGCACTGGGGCTGAGGGCTGGCCCGCAGGTCTCCCCCTTCTGATCCTGTGGCTTCCCGCCTGCTGTGCTGCAGATCTTATATAATGAGGAGCTGGCAGCTGTATGTTTTGAACCCCCATTATCTGTTTTACAGAAAGGAAATAGGGATTAATTGGCTTGTCTTCTGGGTGGAGTCTCTAGGTGGAGTTGATAAATTCTCATTTTTCATGCTTTCTCTTCAGCAGACCATGGCATTTCTCATAATATTTCAGTTGGTCAAAATGTGAGGATTGATTGGCATGTTACCTCAAAAAAGTTGGAGGTCAGGTTTCCACATATATGAAATTTGACCTCTTCAGAAAGTTCAGTACCCTATATGATTTTCCATCTTCTTTAGGGTTAGTTGCCAAAGTCAGAGGATTTGTTAGGACCAGATTTCAATGAATGTAAAATGCTGTCAATTGTAAAACATACCATTATTTCAGTTACTTCTAAGAAAGAAAAAATAATGCTGCCAGTTTATTACAAGACACTATCAATGGTAAGATGCATTCTCATTTGAGACGTTACAATAGGAAAAAATGTGCATCCCGGGATCAGGAAATACAGTGATTATATTATGACCCCAGGACTTTTGTTATAAATGTTATCAAGACCTGTTTCTTGTTTTTGTTAAAACAGTAGGGGTGAAGGCGAGGTGCAGTGGCTCTTGCCTGTAATCCCGGCACTTTCAGAGGCCAAGGTGAAAGGATCACTTGAGCCCAGGAGTTTGGGACCAGCCTGGGCAATGTAGGGAGACCCCATCTCTTAAACAGACCAACCAGCCAAAAAAAGTAGGGGTAGGGTTAGAAAGCTAAGTTGAGAAAAATGATTGATGGTGGTAATTCAGTATGACAGCTCCTGCAAACACATCATGGAGTGCCACAGAGAGCTCACCATCTCCACAATTTTCTATTCGTTTGGTGACCCTTAAAGGTATAGCACATTAGAAAAAGTGGGCTCACATTAAAATACACTGTGCATGTATTGCTGTGACTGTGAGATTTTTTTTTCTGCTTTGGAGCCAAATGGGAGTAGCAGCTGCTTGGCCCCCTTGTAACACATGTGGAGTTTGTGTCGGCCATGGGCTCATCTGCCCCAGAATTCGGCTGCCACCTAAGTGCCCTTCACATAGTCCTGCCAGCCCTCATTGCTCTGTTAGGATCTGGGAGTTAAAAAAAAATCCAACTAAAGAACATTGAGCATAGTTAGTGGCTAAAAAACTTGAAAATAATTTTCACAGACTTTAAAATCATGACTGATTTCTTAAATCCTGGTGAGGGAGCCACCTTCACAGAGACCTGTGGGGAAGCTTAGGGATAAGGGACGATGACAGCGTGTACTCAAGGCCATTGGGGAAAGGATAGAAAATGGCACTTCATTCGTTATATTCTAGAAATTTTTATTGAGCACCTACTGTGTGCCAGGCACAGTTCTAGAAGCTTGGTATGTGTCAGTGAATGAAACAGACAAATATCTCCAGAGTGGGAGACAGATACTAAACAGTAAACATAATAAGGTAATGATGTGGGGCAGTAGAAGGAGAAATCCAGTGTAGAGCAGAGGGAGGGCGATCAGGATTGGCAGAGTGGGGACGAATGTCAGGTTGCAATAGGGTAGTTAGGGTGGCCTCTTTGAGAAGGTGAGACTTAGCAGTACCTTGAAGGAGGTGAGGATTAGCCATGCGTGTATCTAGGGGAAGAGGACTTGAAAGAATAGTGGGTGAAGAGGTCAGAGAAATGGAGGGAGAGGAAGCAGTTCCTACTGGGCCTTGTGAGCCATTGGGATGACAAAAGGAGCCACTGGCTGCAGTGGTGAGGGTACTACGGGGTACTGGAGGGGAGGGGCCAAGATAGAAGCAGGTAGACTGGTAGGAGGCTACTGCAGTGGACCAGGTAAAAGATGGTGGTAGCCAGGCTGAAGGTAGAAGTGTAGAGGTGATGTGAAGGTGGGCAGATGTGGCATGTGAGAGAAAGAAAGAGATCAAAGCAAGGCCAAGAGTTTTGGCTTAGGTGACTGGAAGAGTGAAGTTGCCGAGCGTCTTTTACCTCCAACAGTAGACCAGCATGTAGTAGACTGTCAGTAAATTGGACATTTATTAAATGAATGTAGTTAAAAAGGAGGGAATGGACCAGAGATGCTGCTAAGTGCTTTTAGTAGCTTATTTCTGATCCTCATAAGAATCCTAGGTGGTGTTGTTATCATCATCCTTAATTTGTATACCTAAAAGTAAGCTCAGAGAGGTCAAATGTCTTGGGCAAAGTCACACAGCTAGTTAAGTGACAAAGCTGGGCTTCAGTGTCCAAGTCTGAATTTTCTACATTCCAAATTTTTCTAGTACTTTCAGTTTTTCCATCTCTACTTTCTCTTCCCCCTTTACATATAAACATGCAAAACCTTCCCTGTTCTTAACACTTTTTTTTTAAAAGCCTCCTTTTGATTCATCCTCCCAACCCCAAGCTAAAATAATCACCCCAGCCAGAACACCTCTTAAGCACATTTCAAGAGTAAATGCGTTTGTTGCATTTCACAAAGGAGAAAACAAGTTTCAAGAAATGTCAGCTATGGGACACTCCTGTTGAAGATAATGGGAAAGAAAGGCAATTTGGGGTGGAAAAGAGAACTGAAACCATGAGCAAAAGAAAAGAAACTAAGTGGAACAGAGCACATCAGTCCTGAGAGTCTGCAGGGGGGGTCAGGAGGTAGCAGCACAAGGACCACCGTTCCTGGGTTATCATGTGAGAAAGTCTCCGCTCAAGTGGAGGGGCACCCCACTGAGGGCAAAAGTCCATCTGCGATCATGCGTGTGGTGCCCAGGCCCTGCTGGTGCCATCACGGACATCTGATTAGAGCCTCAGGAAGACCCTGAGGTGTGTCTAGGGCACCGGGCACGGTCACTGAGAGCTAACGATGCAGTGCCCACAGTTCCTAAAGCTTGCTGTGAACAGTGTCATCCGTGTGATCTTCATTTCACATGTCTCTGGTTTCCAGATTTATTATTTAAAGCCCAAGCATCTTGCAGGAGCTCTAGGCTAGTTTCCAGCTGTGTATTAACCAGCTCCTGAAGGGCACATTCCCGGTCTACTTACTGACCAATCTGAAACCCTTTGGTCATCTTCAGCTCCTCCCTGTCCCTCCCCGCTCCCCATGCGTCCTGGCCACAGCCGTCCACCTCCCTCCCATCCCCAGCAGCCATGATCTGGCATCTGGCTCTTTCATTTGCTTACTTCACGATAACGTGAGTATTTGCTGGGGTTCCACCCCAGACCTACTGCATGGGAATCAGTGATGTACGCTCTGCAGTTTAAGAACTACTGCTCTCTTAGGGCAGGGTGCTCCGTTATTTTTCTTCATTAGATTTATATAACCCTGACTTAACTTGCAGTTGAGGGTTCCCCATTTAAAAGCATTCATCGCTGGGCACAGTGGCTCACACCTGTAATCCCAGCACTTTGGGAGGCCGAGGCGGGCGAATCACCTGAGGTCAGGGGTTTGAGACCAGCCTGGCCAACATGGCAAAACCCCGTCTCTACTAAAAACAAAAATTAGCCGGGCGTGGTGGCATGTGCCTGTAATCCCAGTTACTCAGGAGGCTGAGGCATGAGAATCGCTTGAACCCAGGAGGCGGAGGTTGCAGTGAGCCGAGATCACACGATTGCACTCCAGCCTGGGTGACAGAGCAAGACACTGTCTCAAAAAAACAAAAAATACACACACACACACACACATACACGTGTGTGTATATATATATATACACATACACACATATATATACATGTATATATATATATACACATACACACATATATATACATGTATATATATATGTACACACACGTATATATGAACATATGTATATATCCATATATATAATAATTCAGGTACAGAATTCAAAAGAAAAGGGCATTTTATTTATTTGTACACACACACGGGTGTGTATGTATAAAATGAAGGCCTTTCATGTAAAGGCAGGAAGTTTTAAAGCAAAAAAATGGAAGGAGACAAGCAAATATTCCCTTGTGTACCCCCAGAACCAGTTATCCTGGGTCACTTTTATTTTTGGAGTGGAGGATGCTTTGTTTTAAAGGATTTGTTTTGTTTTTCAAACTTTAACCTGTCTGTGGACAGATGCCTGTAGCCAAGATTTCTGTCTCTTGGGCACATGAGTAGGAGCCAGTCTAGAAGCTAGTAGGTTTTTCATTTGAATTACAAATCTGCTATAAAATCGTCTAAGCTGTACATTGCATGGTTTCCTCTTGCAGCTCTCAAATCGACTGGAAGTGGTGAAGGAATTTCTGAGAAACAATGAGGATCTTAGAAATGGCCTTGCAGAAGATATGCAGAAGCTAGACAGCCTCTGTCTACATCAAAAACTGGATTCACAGGAACCTGGGAGACAAACACCTGACAGGAAGGCCTGAGGTGAGTTCAGGCAGATGATGGTGTTAAAGAAGGACAGAATCACCTCATCTCTTTCATGTCTATTCTCTCATGTGAGGCCATCGTGAACACACAACAATCTAATCTGAAGTTTGCCATTGTCCTTATTGTTTCAAAGAAAGGACACTGAGGTTTGTGTTCTTCACTTAATGATTCTTACGTCTGTGAAGTAATTCAGCATCAACTCCCTGTTTAGCCAAATACACCTGAAGTCATTGGTCTAGAATTAAATGAATCAGCTTTATAACATAATCAAAAAGCATTTCTGCCTTAAAATGACACCATTGATGCCTAGCTCTTACCATGGCATTAATAGCAATTGACTAGTCAATGTCCATAAGGAGAACTTCTTAAAATGAGTAACTGTCTTCAGCATTTTACTTTTTCCCCCCTCAAATAAAATAAATAAATAAAACATTCTCTTTCATTGTAGGTTGCCCGTCAACAAAAATCAGGCATGTTCTGTGAAAGTCAGCATGGCTTCCATCTCAGACATCCTTTTCTGTGCAAAAGGAAAAAGTTACCAGAGTATTGTACCCAAACAAAAAGGAATTTTTGTTGTTTTGTCCTGGACTTTCCTCTAACTCTTTGGAACTATTTTAATATTTATAAACTTGGGGTTGTATAATCTATTGCAATAAAAAATATTAGATACTCTATGCCAAAACTTGCTACCAGGCCAGGTGTGATGGCTCACATCTGTAATCCCCAGCACTTTGGGAGGCCAAGGCGGGCGGATCACCTGAGGTCAGGAGTTCGAGACCAGCCTGGCCAACATGGCGAAACCCCATCTCTACTTAAAAAAAAAATACAAATATTAGCCGGGTGTGGTGGCATGTGCCTGTAATCCCAGCTACTCGGGAGGCTGAGGCAGGAGAATCGCTTGAACCTGGGAGGCAGAGGTTGCAGTGAGCTGAGACCATGCCACTGTACTCCAGCCTGGGCAATAGAGCGAGATTCTGTCTCCCAAAAAAACAAAAAACAACAACAAAACTTGCTACCATCCAGGGATTTTCTGCTATTTAAAAGGTGAATTTCTTTTCTGGTACTAAACTGTAGCTGCTTAACTTAGTAAAGGCTGTGTTTGGCCAGGCCTGTGCCAGAGGCTCACCTGGAGTGCTCCACCCACTGGCAGGCAAGTCCTATTCCTATTCACCCAGGATCCCCAAGGCTGGGCTGGGATATAAATGTTGGGATAGGAAAGAAATATTTCCTTTTTAGAGGAAAGCAAGAAGAAACATTGCCTGAAAGGTGATTTTCTAGTCATTTCCAATTAGTACAGAAATGTTACTGCCTCTGGGTGCAGTGGTTCATGCCTGTAATCCCAGCACTGTGGGCGGATCACTTGAGCCCAGGAGTTTGAGACCAACCTGGGCAAGATGGCGAGACCCCATCTCTACAAAAAAATTTAAAAATTACCTGGGCATGGTGGCACACACCTTTATTCTCAGCTACTCAGGTGGCTGAGGTGGGAGGATCCCTTGAGCCCAGGTGGTCAAGGCTGTGGTGAGCTATGATCATGCCACTGCACTCCAGCCTGGGTAACAGAACAAGACCCTGTCTCAAAAAGAAAACCCCAAAAACTGTTACTACTAGGTTGGAGTAGCCTAAGGCAGTAGGGCAAGGAGGTGGGCCCAGGCTGGTCTGTGGGGAGCTGGAGAATGGTGACTCGAGTGACCAGTGGACAGGCAGGACCCAGGCCAGCATTACAAGCGGGGATGTCAGGCAGGAGCAGGGGAGCTTCTCGCTTGGCAGCTGGTTTATGGTACACTTTTGAAAAGTAAGCTCCCAGGGCCTGGCCCTCACATGCTCAGTGAATATTTGACTGAAGGGTCCCCTCATAGCTTGGGAGTATTCACAGGCCTAAATGTTAGTTATACTATTAACTAAGCCTGATCCTTTGTTACGAAATTTAAAAATGAAATTGCAACATTCTTGTGGAAATTCAAAGACATCATTTTCTTTCAACAAATTCACACATTTGTTCATGCTTCTTCTATACCTTTTACCCCTAAAGTCATCCACTCCTGACTTCCTCCTGCTGGTTTCCCAAACTGCGCAATGACTGCCCCATCATAGGCAGTGGTCCGTGGAGTCGGCCTCACTTTCGCCTTTCCCCGCATCTACTTGTTTCCAAGGCCAGTGGTACTTAACTGGGTCAAGTTGCCTGTGGACCTTCAGGAACAGAATTGCCATGTTCCTCGCTGCCTGCAGGAAAGGCTCCATTCCAAGCCCAGTGAAGATGTGTGCCTATCCAGCCGCCCACCAAGGATGTCATCTGTAGAATGGGTGGAGGGCAGGGGTTTATTTGGTGTATATTTTTACATTAAAATGCACTTAATATCACTTTGTAAAGCGCAGATGAGTGCAAATGTGCCTGTAACTTCCTCCTTTAATCTGTCCAGGTAGTATTTAGTCTTTAGTCTTACATTTTCTTTCTCCCTTTATTTCATGAAATTCCTTGAGAAAACTTCAACAGTAAAGAAAGAAATTTCGTTCATCTCACAACTCTTCCAAATGAGGAAACTTAGTGAAATATTTCAGAGCTTCTGGATGTGAGGTACAAAACTTGGGATCAAATGGAATCTTGATTCACTAACCAATTTAAGATCTGACTTCTAATTTTAGGAACTTTGGGTTATGAACGCTTCCATTTTATACCTGTGTCTAGTTAGTTTCTGCCTATCTATCCAAGAAGCTTTTATCAAGGGTCCACCATCTGCCAGCCACTGAAGTAGATATAAATACAAGGATGTGTAAGGTATGGATGATGGTATACGAACTGTCATCTTACTGGATTTGTCCGCTCTGTTAAAGATACGGTTCCGAAAACTTTTTAAAGCCCTAGAGAGGGCTTTAAGGCAATGTAGCATCATATATAGAGACATCAACCTGTTCATATCTTTCTATTTAACAGAACTGTGCACCTGGGCACAAGGGTGTGCACAACAGGATGTGTACAGCAGCACTGTTAAAGTGTAGCACATCCATACTACAGGATCTTATGCAACTGTTGGAAAGAATGAAGCGATGCTGCACTGTGGTCATGCAGTGATCTCTAAGACATATTAACTAGAAAGCAAAAGGTTTAACAATGTATAGCAGCTGGGCGCAGTGACTCACGCCTGTAATCCCAGCACTTTGGGAGGCTGAGTAGGGCGGATCACCTGAGGTCAGGAGTTTGAGACCAACCTGGCCAATGTGGCGAAACCCTGTCTCTACTAAAACTACAAAAATTAGCTGGGCGTGGTGGCGCGTGCCTGTAATCCCAGCTACTCGGCAGGCTGAGGCAGGAGAATCGCTTGAAATGGGGAGGTGGAGGTTGCAGTGAGCCGAGATCACACCACTGCATTCCAGCCTGGGTGACAGAGGGAGACTCCGTCTCTAAAAAACAACCCCCCCCCCCCCCCCCCCCGCCAAAAAAAAATGCATAGCAAGCTGTAATGCTCTTTGTGTTTTAGAATAGTAGAGGTCTGGAAAGTTGTTTGCTTTTCCCCAGTTTTTTTTGCTGTGTTACCTCTGAAGGGAATTGAGGTAGAGGGGAGAGTTAGAAGGAATATTCGGCTTTTCTATTTTATATCCTCCTGGGTGAAATTTTTACAACAAACATGTACTGGTGTATTTTGAAATGTTTTTAAATTTTTGTATTTCAAAATAATAAAATATAAATTCAAACTGCAAGCTGGCTGTGTCGCATTTCCTGGACTATGTCGTAGCCTCCATTCCTCCATTTTGTAGCTCCACCTCCAGGGTCACCTGCAAATTGTCAGGGTCGTGGGAAGAAGCCCAGCAAGTGGATCACTTTCTACATAGGGCTGTCTGTTTCATCGTGAAGAGCCTTGTCTTCGTCCAGCAATATGATTTGTTCTCAGCCTCTCCCTGGGACACAATATGTGGCTCGTAGTTTTGAAAGAATTAGAGGAAAAAAATGGTATTAGCATTATAGTTGCAAAGATAAAGCAGTTCTTTGGATTTAGCCTATTCTTCACCAGGGAGCTCAGAGTACCTAAGGAGGAAGACATTACATATTCAACTCAGAGTAAAACACCTGATTCTGGGAAATGACTAAAGTGTGTTGGTGACAAAAACTGGAAAACTAGCTCTGCCAATTCAGAAAATGTTACTGGTTTTATAAAGTTGTGGAGATCTGTAGACAGTTTAAATTGCCAAGGTTAGGATTACGTTTGAGAGTTCGGGAAGATTATGAAATGATTGTTACCCTAATGATTTAAAAAGTTCATTTTTATTAAAGTATGAATTACTTACTTGGCTTTAAACACTAATATCCTAGACAACAAAGGGTCTAAGTGAACCCAGCTAACTTAGTTGGGTGGGCATATTATGAATTAGATGCTGTAAGTGGAGCATTGCATTATTGTGGAGGTGTTGCAATCTTTTGGATATTTCCTCGAATCGTTTTGACCTCTAAATTGTAAGTATAGAGTAATAGGAAATTAGCAGCAGAGATTACCTCCTTTTCCCTCACCAGGTTAATTAGAAACCTACCGGCTCTGAAATGTCTTCAACAGACAATGGCCTTTTATTGAAATAGACTCAAATTACAAAATGCATATTTTAAGACAACCTAAAAATATATTAATTTCTACTCATGAAATCATTAGTGAAGTGGATATAAAGTTACTCATTTCATAACTTTAAGCACTGGTTTTTAATACTGCATTGTAGTCTGAATTATCTAAAACATTAAGACCCACTGTTATCTTCCAGAGATTTCTGCTTCTCAAACCCATGTTCTATGATATATGCATGTTAGTAATGACCACAAAACTGTAAACTGAGCATTTTGTGACCTCTCTTTGGGAAGGTAAGCAACAAATTTACATGCTTTACTTTCCTACTGACTACTAGAAAGGCGTGAGAATTCTTATTTTAGCACCACGTGTGGTAGCCAGCATCCAGGATGGCCCCTAACAATGCCTGCTTCCCATCCTCATATTGTCCTCCCACAGTGTACCAGAGTTGTTTTGTGTGAACACAGCAGAAGTGATGGTATGTGACTTCCAAGATGAAGCTGTAAAAGGCTAGAACTTCCATCTTGGGCTATCTCTTGGAACACCACTCTGGGGGAAGCCACGTCACAAGCAGCCATATGGAGAGGCCCAGATGACAAGGAACTGAAGCCTCCTACAAACAACTATGAGCTTGGAAGCGGATCTTCCAGCTCCAGTCAAATCTTCAGAGACTGCAGCCCCAGCTGACAGCTGAGAGTCCCTGAGCCAGAAGTCCCCCACTAAATCACTTCCAGATTCCTGACCTTCAGAAATTACGTCAGATAACTGTTTTAAACTAAGTGTTGGGGTGATTACACGGCCATAGATAATTAATACACTACCCCCATAGTTCGTATCCCACCCCCTTACCCCCCACTCCCCCCCAACCCCGTCCCCACATGCAGAATTTCGTGAAACACACAGACTGCCCACAAAGAGGACTTCTGCTTTAATGCCAGAGAAGATAAAGGGGAATCTTCTAGAATTCCACTAATGTGCCTGTTTTGTCCAAGAACTAACGTCTTCAGAATCTTTGATAGTGCTTTTAAATTTCTTTGCATTTGAAACCTCTATCTAAAGCAGGGTTCAAACACTTCTAAACACCTACTTTGGGGTTCACCAGTAAACACTGGAACTTTCCGCATCCTTCAGAGGCAGGGACAGGGGAAATTTTGGGGTCAAATCGTAGAGGGCAGCCTCTGCTATGTAGGTAATGGCCTTAGCCTACTGCCCCACCACCCCACCCTTCTCGTTTCCCTTTTCTCGGCTCTGTGGTTTAAGAATCCGTAGGAACCCCCAAGATTCCTAGGGGAATACTCTGAGCTGCCGCTGTTGACCACTGACCCCTCACCCCCAGCTCTAGCTAGCATTCAACAGAGTTGATAGGTAACCAGTTTTGCAAACTGCCATTTCCCCCGTTTTTAAGGATAACTAAAGGAGGAAAGAACGATTTTGTCGTTTTACCTATTTACCTAGAATCCAGGGTTGATGGCAATTGTCCTCAGAATTGTTTATCCTGTCTCCATGGCAGATTCTATAATTGCTCTCCGTCGCCAAGAGATCCTAGGTTCTCTTGAGGCTACACTGTACCTCACGACATTCATTTAAAACCCACTTCGAAACATTTCCCTCAGTAGAAAGAGCCCCCAGACTTTTTTTGATATGCAGATTTGTGACTGCACCAAGTTGTGAGTCATGTGTGATACTAAGCAACCCTGTTCGCTCTGGACATCCAAAACAAGTAACAGAAATACGTTCCCAAGAGAGCTTTAAAAAAAAACAAAAAAGCTACGAGTTAGTGAATACTGTGAAGTGCTTTTCATTCAAAGTCTTCCTCCCCCATATAAACTATCTTGAGTTGCAGGTCCTGTGAAGAGAAAGACCAGCTAATCCACCCTCCCCTTCTAAAAAACATTTTCAGTTTACAAAAAAGGCAACACTCAACTTCGGTTCAATGTTACTTTGTATTTCTTTATTAATCAAACTGCAGGTTTAAGTCAGATTCGCACTGTTTTAGAGTCAAAACCGAGGTCTTCATTGGTCTTTTTTCAGGAGGAATGGCAGTTCAGTGCTTGTGACCTGCAGAGATGAGATCAGGCCCTCTCAGTTCTTAAGAAGCTTGTTTCGGGGGCTGGGAACCCGGGCTGGTGGCAGCGGCGGCGGTAGCCGGAGGGTCGTGGGCTTTAGCCTCGGCGCCGCCGCCGCCGTAGTAGTAGAGTAGGTAGCGACTGGCCTGCACACTCTGCGCCATCACGTTGGTACAGTGGCACGCCATCAGCAGCAGGTTTCGAGGCTGTACGCGGTAGGCGAAGCGCATGAAGATCGCCGAGTACAAGATGAGCGCTGTTGTCATGCGGCCACTGATGATCTCCGGCGACGCCTTCATGTCTTTAAAGGCGGCCAGCGGAAGGCCCCAGTTGAACGCGGGACCCCAGAAGTGAGTGCTGCTCACGTATTCCCGGAACTCCTTGCTCTGGAAGTTATCTCTCATCTTCCGCCACAGTACCGCCATCCTCGCCATGATGGAATAGCCGTAGGCGTGCCTACGGATCAACAGCCAGACCACAACGAAATAGAGCGCAAAGCCGAGTACCCGCAGCCGACCCTCACTGGGCACACGCTCGCGACCTCGAGCCTTCGCGTGACTGCCACAAAGTGCGCCGACAGCACGTGCCGCTGTTCTGTCGGAATGAAAGGGCGTGGTTTCACCCTGGCGCCTTCGCGTTGACTACCGTAAAGTGCTCCAGACGGCACGTGCCGCTGTGCTATTGGGGCGAAAGGCAGTGGCCTCACCCGCGGGTCTTTGCCTGAATGCCGTTAAAGTGCTGCAGACAGCACGTGCTCCTGTTCTGCGGGCGTGCGAGGCCGTGGCTTTGCCCTCGCGCCTCATGTAACCGCTGTAAAGTGCTCCAGACTACATGCCAATGTTCTGCGGGAATGAAAGGGCGTAGCTTCGCCCTTGCGCCTCTGCATGACTGCTGTAAAGTGCTCCACAAGCACGTGCAGCGGTTCTGAGAGAGTGAAGGGGCCTGGCCTCATCCTTGCACCTTTGCCTGACTGCCGTAAAATGCTCCAGACAGCAGCTGCCGCTGTTCTGTGGGGGTGAAAGGGCGTGGCTTCGCCCTTGTGCAGACGTGACTGCTGTAAAGTGCTCCAGACAGCACGTGCTGCTGTCGTATGTTCCTGTGGGGGTTAGGGGAGGGGCGCAGCCTCACCCTTGCACTTTTGCGCTTTCCGTGGACTGCCATAAAGTGCATACAGCATGCGTGCATGTGTGTGTCCTCTGGCAGAAGTGGAACCACAGCCTCAGCCTTCGTTCCCCACAGGCCTGCAGCTGCTTTTAAGTGCTGAGGGTTACTCGTGCCACCCGGAGAGGAGAGGGTCAGGCTGCCTGCTTCTCAGCCATGCAAAGGGAAACTGCTTGTTCTGCCTAGTCCCTGGACAGTGTTGACTAGATGTTGATACAAAATTCCTCAACCAGGTTCAGAATTTTAGCCCTTAACACAATTTGCCTGAGTATTACTTGCAGACATAGTGACATTTCACCTTAACATTTTAGCATCTGTCTCTTAAAAACAAGGATGGACCCCTACTTAACCACAATGCAATAATCCACACTATAATATGCAGAGCATATTTAAATTTTATAGCTTTACGGCTGTATTTTTTTTCCTTCTTGTTGGAGGGGGAAGTCAGGATTCAATCAAAATTCAAGTTTAGTTAACTCCTTTGATTAATATTTAATCTAGAAGCGTTCCCTGGCTTTTTGTCTTTCATGACATGGACATTTTTGAAGAGTCCAAGCTCGTCGCTTTTCAGAATGTCTGTAAGTTGGATTTGTCTGTTTTCTCGTTAGATTTAGGTTAAACATTTTTTGATAAAACAACTTCACAAGAGATGTTGTATTCTTAGTTGCATCACAATGCGAGGCACATGATGTCACTTTGTTCCAGCATTGGTGGTACTAAGTTCGGCCACTTGGTTAAGAAGTTATCCGCGGAGAAGCTGCGAGGATAGTGGAGTGAGGCGTGCGGCTGTAAATTGGCCTCTGGGCCGGGGGCGGGCTAGCTCCCGGGAGGCCGAGCGCATCTGTTGGACTGTGCGAAGAGAAGAAAAAAAGAGATCGGCCAGAGGAAAGGAACTAACCGAACATTCTTCCTCCCTACCTTGCAGAGGGGAGTGGTCATCTACACTAAAGCAAAGGTTCCTTATCACAGGAAGAAAATTTTCCTTGACCATTAGGTGCTTTTATATTCATCTCAAAAACAAAATTCTGAACTCAGGACTTGGCAAATTCAATACAGAGGAGCTCCTAGGATTCCAGTTATCCTGCCAACTTCTCCAGGAAGAAAGAAACAACTTGCATGGGTCTTCTGCTGTTTGCTTAATTATAAAGACATCATTTTGCAAGCTGAAGGCTGAGTTTCATTTTAAACAGGTGCTTAGGTGGTGGTATTCGTGAATACTTTTCATTCCAAGCAAGAAGACTAAATAAGTAGCAAGTATGGATGACTTCAGGGTTTAAAAAAAAATGTCTTCCAGTTTCAGCCACTACCATGATAAGCACAGTAGAGACTGCAGCAGTAAATTCCAAATATGTGTTTCTAATTTGACGTGAAAGATACTAAAAAATTATATATTTAAATCCTGGCTCATCCTGTGACATAGATTTACTGAATAAGAACAAAGGCCCAATTTTAAACAAAAACCTAGGTCAGGTGTGGTGGCTCACGTCTATAATCCTAGCACTTTGGGAGGCCGAGGTGGGCGGATCACCTGAGGTTGGGAGTTTGAGACCAGCCTGACCAACATGGAGAAACCCCGTCTCTACTAAAAATACGAAATTAGCCGGATGTGGTGGCGCGTGCCTGTAATCCCAGCTACTTGGGAGGCTGAGGTAGGAGAATCGCTTGAATGCCAAGGGGGCGGAGGTTGCAGTGAACCAAGATTGCACCACTGCACTCCAGCCTGGGCGACAGAGTGAGACTCCCTCTCAGGGGGGAGAAAAAAAAAAAAACTTTGGACATAGAGGAGTCGGCGGCAGAGAGAGGAGGATGAGAGAATTTGCCGTAGAACTCCTTTTCCCTAAGAAAAACAAGCAAAAATGCCTCGTGCAGTGCCATCTGACTTTATGGTGTTTCACATTATATAGTTACATTTTTTGTAAATGCATAATATTAACTATTTTCCTGCAACCCAAGGTGGATACTTGGATGTTTTGTTTTATTTTATTTTATTTTATTTTATTTTATTTTTGAGGTGGAATCTCACTGTGTTGCCCAGGCTGGAGTGACTGGTGCGATCTCTGCTCACTGCAATCTCTGCCACCCGGGTTCAGGCGATTCTCCTGCCTCAGCCTCCCAAGTGGCTGGGATTACAGGTGCGTACCACCACACCTAGCCTGATTTCTTACTTTAGATATTAGGTGTAATGTTAGGCTGAAAAGGCTGGGACTCAGGTACTTTCCCCAGGTGGGACTGAACATTTCTCATCAGAGAATGGGCCTCAGAAGCAATGTTCCCAAACTTGTGGTTGGGTCATTGTAGATTCAGGGTGTGGAAAAGAAACCTCAAACGAGAAAAATAATTACAATAAGAAATGGATTTTCTTTTTTTCCCACAACAGTTATAGGTTATAAAGAACAGACTATCGTAGAAAACTGTCCTTGCTTCCACATCAGCAGAGGACCATTGTATGTTTTGTCAGGTCTTTACATAAGAGTGAAACCTTCATTTATGCTTCTTTGTGAGTAGAGAATAAATTTTAAAACTAATTAGATGAAATTAAGAACAGAGAGTATTGGAACATCTCTGTGTTTTCCGGAATGTCTACTCAGATCCACGAATGCTGTGATGCTGGGAACTTAGGGCAGATTCACCAAAATTTGAGAGTGATAGAAATGGCCCAAAATGGGAAATGTTGAGCACTCTTACTGATTAGTGAGATTGGTCAATCAACCCATTGAAAATGGGTAAAAAATATTTTTTTTTCTTTCTTTTTTATTGATCATTCTTGGGTGTTTCTCGCAGAGGCAGAGGGGGATTTGGCAGGGTCACAGGACAATAGTGGAGGGAAGGTCAGCAGATAAACAAGTGAACAAAGTTCTCTGGTTTTCCTAGGCAGAGGACCCTGCGGCCTTCCGCAGTGTTTGTGTCCCTGGGTACTTGAGATTAGGGAGTGGTGATGACTCTTAACGAACATGCTGCGTTCAAGCATCTGTTTAACAAAGCACATCTTGTACCGCCCTTAATCCATTCAACCCTGAGTGGACACAGCACATGTTTCAGAGAGCACAGGGTTGGGGGTAAGGTCACAGATCAACAGGATCCCAAGGCAGAAGAATTTTTCTTAGTACAGAACAAAATGAAAAGTCTCCCATGTCTACCTCTTTCTACACAGACACGGCAACCATCCGATTTCTCAATCTTTGCCCCACCTTTCCCCCCTTTCTATTCCACAAAACCGCCATTGTCTTCATGGCCCGTTCTCAATGAGCTGTTGAGTACACTTCCCAGATGGGGTGGTGGCCGGGCAGAGGAGCTCCTCACTTCCCAGTAGGGGCGGCCGGGCAGAAGCGCCCCTCACCTCCCGGACGGGGCGGCTGGCCGGGCGGGGGGGCTGACCCCCCACCTCCCTCCCAGACAGGGCGGCTGGCCGGGCAGAGGGGCTCCTCACTTCCCAGTAGGGGCAGCCGGGCAGAGGTACCCCTCACTTCCCCGACGGGGCGGCTGGCCCGGTGGGGGGCTGACCCCCCCACCTCCCTCCCGGACGGGGCGGCTGGCCGGGCGGGGGGCTGACCCCCCCACCTCCCTCCCGGACGGGGCGGCTGGCCGGGCGGGGGGCTGACCCCCCCCACCTCCCTCCCGGACGGGGCGGCTGGCCGGGCGGGGGGCTGACCCCCCCCACCTCCCTCCCGGACGGGGCGGCTGGCCGGGCGGGGGGCTGACCCCCCCACCTCCCTCCCGGACGGGGCGGCTGGCCGGGCGGGGGGCTGACCCCCCCACCTCCCTCCCGGACGGGGCGGCTGGCCGGGCGGGGGGCTGACCCCCCCACCTCCCTCCCGGACGGGGCGGCTGGCCGGGCGGGGGGCTGACCCCCCCACCTCCCTCCCGGACGGGGCGGCTGGCCGGGCGGGGGGCTGACCCCCCCACCTCCCTCCCGGACAGGGCGGCTGGCCGGGCAGAGGGGCTCTTCACTTCCCAGTAGGGGCGGCCGGGCAGAGGTGCCCCTCACCTCCCGGACGGGGCGGCTGGCCAGGCGGGGGGCTAACCCCCCCACCTCCCTCCTGGACGGGGCGGCTAGCCGGGTGGGGGGCTGACCCCCCCACCTCCCTCCCAGACAGAGCGGCTGGCCGGGCAGAGGGGCTCCTCACTTCCCAGTAGGGGCGGCCGGGCAGAGGTGCCCCCCACCTCCTGGACAGGGCGGCTGGCCAGGCGGGGGGCTGACCCCCCCACCTCCCTCCCGGACGGGGCGGCTGGCCGGGCGGGGGGCTGACCCCCCCTACCTCCCTCCCGGACGGGGCGGCTGGCCGGGCAGAGGGGCTCCTCACTTCCCGGTAGGGGCGGCTGGGCAGAGGCACCCCTCGCCTCCCGGACGGGGCGGCTGGCCAGGCGGGGGGCTGACCCCCCCACCTCCCTCCCGGACGAGGCGGCTGGCCGGGCAGAGGGGCTCCTCACTTCCCGGTAGGGGCGGCCGGGCAGAGGCGCCCCTCACCTCCCGGACGGGGCGGCTGGCCGGGTGGGGGGCTGACCCCCCCACCTCCCTCCCGGACGAGGAGGGAGGACGCTCCTCACTTCTCAGACGGGGTGGCTGCCGGGCGGAGGGACTCCTCACTTCTCAGACGGGGCGGTTGCCAGGCAGAGGGTCTCCTCACTTCTCAGACAGGGCGGCCGGGCAGAGACGCTCCTCACATCCCGGACGGGGCGGCAGGGCAGAGGTGCTCCCCACATCTCAGACGATGGGCGGCCGGGCAGAGACCCTCCTCACTTTCCAGACTGGGCAGCCAGGCAGAGGGGCTCCTCACATCCCAGACGATGGGCGGTCAGGCGGAGACGCTCCTCACTTCCCAGACGGGGTGGCTGCCAGGCAGAGGCTGCAATCTCGGCACTTAGGGAGGCCAAGGCAGGCGGCTGGGAGGTGGTTGTAGCGAGCCGAGATCACGCCACTGCACTCCAGCCTGGGCGCCATTGAGCACTGAGTTAACGAGACTCAGTCTGCAATCCCGGCACCTCGGGAGGCCGAGGCTGGCGGATCACTCGCGGTTAGGAGCTGGAGACCAGCCCAGCCAACACATCGAAACCCCGTCTCCACCAAAAAAAATACGAAAACCAGTCAGGTGTGGCGGCGCGCGCCTGCAATCGCAGGCACTCGGCAGGCTGAGGCAGGAGAATCGGGCAGGGAGGTTGCAGTGAGCTGAGATGGCAGCAGTACCGTCCAGCTTCGGCTCGGCATCAGAGGGAGACCGTGGAAAGAGGGGAGAGGGGAGAGGGGAGAGGGGGGAGGGGAGAGGGGAGAGGGGGGAGGGGAGAGGGGAGAGGGGAGAGGGAGCTCTATCTACCACACAGTCGAAATGGGTAAAAAATACTTTTAGTAAAATGCATATTATATATAAAATATTTCTTTTTTTGAGGGCAGCTACTGAGTCAGTGATAAAGCATAGTAGAAATAACTTTGGTTAAAAGTAACTCAAATTTTTCTCTAAGTAATCTATCTACTTCCTGATGTTTTTCTTTAATATTTTGGAATTGTTCAAGACAGAATGGAGCCTACATATATGAGTTCCACTAGTATGTTGAAAATGTCATATCATGGAGAATTTGTACCTTCCAGATGTCTGTTACCCATCTTCTCTGTGTACTTCTGGCATCTTTTTTGGTAGGATCATTTGGCAGGGGGTAGAGTACCTGTACTTTTGACACCATTGAAACCAGCTCTGGCCCACTTGTTTGAGTAGCTATCAGACTCAGTGTCTCCATATGCTTTATATTTTTTCAGTCCACAGTTGAAAGAACCAGTGTTTAATGCTCTTCGAAACTGTTTCTGTATCTTCCATGGTTCAGACCAGATGCATTTAACAAAATGAATATATTCAAAAAAAAAAAAAGTTATTCGCCTGGTTTCTCCATTGTAAAGTTACCTTTTCCCTTCAAATAATCCAGGGGGAGCCGCCTTGAGAGTGTATGGATATTCTATTCTCCAACAGTTTCTTTTTTTTTTTTTTTTTTTGAGACAGAGTCTCGCTCTGTTGCCCAGGCTGGAGTGCAGTGGCATGATCTTGGCTCACTGCAACCTCCACCTCCCGGGTTCAAGCAATTCTCCTGCCTCAGCCTCGCTAGTAGCTGGGATTACAGGTGTGTGCCACTATTCCCGGCTAATTTTTGTATTTTTCATAGAGATGGCGTTTTGCCATGTTGGCCAGGCTGGTCTCGAACTCCTGACCTCAGGTGATCCGCCTGCCTCGGCCTCCCAAAGTGCTGGGATTATAGGCATGAGCCACCTCTCCTGGCCTCTCCTTCACCTAATAGTTTTGATATCTGTGGATGCAAATTCCTTAATGACAAAACTGGTGATTATTTTTCCAGTGCTTTCTGTTTTTTTCCAATAAAAACAGCAACTGTTGGCCAGGTGCAGTGGCTCATGCCTGTAACCCCAGCAGTTTGGGATGCTGAGGTGGGAGGATCACCTGAGGTCAGGAGTTCGAGACCAGTCTGGCCAATATGGTAAAACCCCATCTCTACTAAAAATATAAAAATTAGCCAGGTGTGGTGGTGCGTGCCTGTAGTCCCTGCTACTCGGGAGGCTGAAGCAGAAGAATCACTTGAACCCCAGAGGCAGAGGTTGCAATGAGCTGAGATTGTGCCACTGCACTCCAGCCTGGGAGACACAGCAAGATTCCGTCTCAAAAATAAATAAATAAATAAAACAAAAACCAAAAACAAAAACAGCAACTGTTGAAAAGTGATTGAATATGCATTGAAATACAAATGCTTTATGTAGTGATTTACATACAAGCCTATTGTACCTTTAAAATGAATATTCATTATCTGTGTTCATTTACACCCCAAACATTTTACAAATATGGCTTAAAAATATATAGTATAGCCATTCCTCCAAAGGAAAGTGGCATAATTTTTAGATAACCCTTTTAAAATGCGGAGCTTCCAAATATGGATGACTGGTATACTGTTGTAAATCAGGTCAGTATAAGTTTGAACTAATAAATCAGCAAGCATGTATTGAATGACATTTTAGGCCTACACTGCCAGATGCTCCAATGTCCTAAAAGAAATAGAAGCTACCGCTCCTTTTCCACAGAATCTTTCAGTACTTACAGACTGTCTCACGTAAGTTACTTGGTTTTGATCACCTATTGCTGTATAACAAATCATCCCCAAACTTAGTGGCTTAGAACAACAATCTTTTCTTTTACTCCCAAATTTACCATTTGGGCAGGACTTAATAGGGACAGCTCATCTGTCCCATGCATCACCAGTGGGGATATTTCAGCCTAGGGCTTGGAGGATCCACTTTGAAAATGGCTCACTCACATAGCACGTTGATGCTGGTTATTGGCTGGGAGCTCAGCTGGGGCTGTTAAGGGGCCAGTTTCTCTCCATGTGGATCATTCCACAGGGTGCTCAGGCTTCCTCGCAGTATGGTGGCTGAGTTCCAGGAGTAAACGTAACAAGAGAATCAAGCAGAAGCTATCGGGTAGGCAGAATTCTAAGATGGCCCCAATGACCCTCACCCTTGTATAATCTTCCCTTGAGTGTGAGTGGAACCTATGAATATCATTAGACATTATTCCCATGATTACATGACAAAAGAGATTTTGCAGATGTAATTGAGGTTTTGAGTCAGTAGATCTTACGATAGAGAGATTCCCCAAGTGAGCCTCCCGTAACCACAGGAACCATTTAAATCTGGGTCTAGAGGTCAGAGACCAGAATTCAGAGATTCAAAACATGAGAGGGATTTGACGTGAAGGATATTCTCCATAGCCGGCTTTGAAGATGGATGGAAAAAAATGCAGGCAGCCCCCAGCTGACCAAAGAAACAGAGATCTTAGTCGTATGACCATAAAGAACTGAATTCAACCAACAATGTAATGAGCTTGGAAGCGGGTCCTCACCTCAACTCTGCTCCTCCAAGAACTCAGTCCAGCTAACACCTTCATTTCAGCTGTATGACACCCTGTGCAGAGAACCAAGTCATGCTGTGCCCAGAATTCTGACCTACAAAACCATGAGCTAATAAATAGGTATTGTTTTAAGCCTCTAAGTTTGGGGTAATTTGTTGCATAGCAATAGAAAACTAACATAAGCTATATTGGTTTTTATGGACTTAGCCTCAGAAGTCAACATGACATCACTTTTTCCATAGCCACAAGGCCACCCAAATCAATGGAGGGTAGATAGACCCACTTCTCAAAGTTGTACTTCAAGAAGAGCATAGGAGCTGGGTGCAGTGGCACACACCTATAGTTCCAGCTACTCGGGAGGCTGAGGTAAGAGGATTGCCTGAGCCCAGGAGTTTGAGACCAGCCTGGGCGACAGAGCGAGATCACATCTCTAAAAATACTTTATTGATTGTTTGAGATCTGGTCTCACTCTGTCGCCCAGGCTGGAGTGGAGTGGCACAATCACAGCTCACTGCAGCCTCGACTTCCCAGGCTCAAGGGGTCCTCCCACCTCAGCCTCCCAAAGCATTGGGATTACAGGTGTGAGCCACTGTGCCCAGCCACACACACACACTATATATATATACACACACGTATATATGTGTACATATACACACACGCGTATATATGTGTACATATACACACACGCGTATATATGTGTACATATACACACACGCGTATATATGTGTACATATACACACACGCGTATATATGTGTACATATACACACACGCGTATATATGTGTACATATACACACACGCGTATATATGTGTACATATACACACGCGTATATATGTGTACATATACACACGTATATATGTGTACATACATACACACACACGTATATATGTGTACATACATACACACACGTATATATGTGTACATACACACACGTATATATGTGTACATACACACACGTATATATGTATACATACACACACACGTATATATGTATACATACACACGTGTATATGTATACATATACACACACGTATATGTATACATATACACACGTATATATGTATACATACACACACGTATATATGTATACATACACACACGTATATATGTATACATACACACACACGTATATATGTATACATACACACGTATATATGTATACATACACACACGTATATATGTATACATATACACACACGTATATATGTATGTATACATATGTGTATGTGTATATACATATATGTGTATGTGTATATATGTGTATATACATGTATGTGTATGTGTATATACATGTATGTGTATGTGTATATACATGTATGTGTATATGTGCATATACATGCGTCACACATATGCATACGTGTGTGCATATATGCATGCACATATGCGCGTGTGCATACATGCATGCATATATGTGTGCATATATGTATACTGTGTACATATGTATGTGCACATATGTACGCATGTATGTGCACATATATGTACGCATGTATGTGCCCATATATGTGCGCATGTGTGTACATATATGCACGTATGTGTGTACATATATGTATACATGTGCGCGTATATGTATACATGTGTGCATATATGTATACATGTATGTATAGATGTATGTGTATATATGTATGTATACATATATGTATAGATGTATGTGTACATATGTATGTGTGTGCATATATGTATACATGTATGTATACATGTATGTGTACATACATGTATATGTGTGTGTGCATATATGTATATGTATGTGTGTGTCTATATATAGAGAGAGAGCATATAAGATGGGAAATATTGTTGCGTCCACCTTTGAAAAATGCAATCTACCATATTACTTAACTTGAAGTCACATAATTATAGAAATTTGGAGTTGAAAGGATCTCATGGATTATCTGTAAAATGAGGATGATAGTGGTACCTACCTCACAGCAGTGTTGCAAGGTTTCAGCATGTTAATCCACAGTAAGTGCTTACTATAGGGCTTGATATATAGTAAGTGCTCAGTGTATTTTAGCTGTTGTCATTATTATCATCCAGTTCATCCATCTCATTTTACAAAGGAGGCATGAGGCCTTGAGATCATGTCATCTGTCATGGAGACACAACGAATTCATGGGAAACCAGGAGTAAGGTTTCCTATTTCTCACCTCACTCCTCTACACAAATTACTGTAACTTCTGATATGTTTATGTCTTTCTAACTATGTAGTTAAATTCCTTTAGGCCAGGGAAAAAATCACCAAATGAAATATTCCTTCTCCCTCCAAACCTTTCTAACATGTTGACTGGGTGTGACCCAAATTGAACAAGACAAGGCCTGCCCACCCAGAGGGGCATTTTACAGAAAATTTAGAAAAATGGAGGTACAGACGATGTGTATGTAACTTTCCTGGTAGACGCTTGGCTGTGCCTTTGTATAACATATGTGTCTAGTAGACATTTGTTGATTGTTATAATCATGACAAATGTGCCAGACCTACACTAGAAATAGAGGGTAAGATATTATCTTGGAACTTGACCAGCAGTTGAAGGGATACTTAGAGGTAAAAGGGTCTCCAAGGTGGATTGAGAAGATACAGGGCTAGGATTCAGCAAAACTGTAGAGGATTTTACGTGTCTGAAGCAAAGGTAGTGACGAAACAGCTTTAGGATTAGAGAACATCAGTAATGTTGTCCAGCGATTACCTCTCCTCACAGGTAAATTAGTTCTGCTGTACAGTTCACTGTGCTTAATAGATGAGACTGAACAGCTAAAGATTTATCATTATTTCAAATAATATTTATTTGCCATTAATGCTTTTGGCATTTCTACTCTCAGCGCTGCCTCACAAACGTGAAGCTGTCAGGTCCTATGTGACTCAATCACGAGACATGGCTGGCAAGTTTACTGTTATCTTTCAAAAGAAAATGCCAGGAGAAGACAAGTAAATACAACGATGGCTTCATCCCTTTTCCCAGTTGTGAAAAATGTGCATCGCACTCTTTCTTCTAACCAAGATTCTCGGTCACAGTTCCTACGAAATCCTGCTTGATGGGAACGACCCTGGACCTACACAAATCTTCAGTGAAGTCCAGTGCAGCAGACCATAGAGGTGGCATTATTTAATTTTAATTGTTCTTTTTAACTTTTCATTTTGAAATAATTTCAAGCTGAGAAAACTTAGAAAAGTCTAAAACAGGTATAACAGAGAAAGAAATGCTCAAAAGAGCTCCCATATACCCTTCACCTAGATTTACCAACTGTTAACATTTTGCCATATTCGCTTTACTCTTCTCTCTAGCCAAAGGGTATTGGTGTTTTTGTTTTTGTTTTTTTCTTCGAGACAGGGTCTCTCTGTATCACCCAAGCTGGAGTGCAGTGATGCAATCATGGCTTACAGCAGATTCAACTTCCTAGGCACAAGTGATCCTCCCATCTCAGCCTCCCAAGTAGCTGGGACTACATGTGTGCCACCATGCCTGGCTAATTTTTGTATTTTTTGTAGAGACGGGTTTTGCCATGTTGCTCAGGCTGGTCTTGAACTCCTGGGCTCAAGCCATCTGCCTGCTTCAGCAAAGTGCTGGGATTACAGGTGTGAACCAGCACCCCTGGCCCTTAACAGTATTTCTTAAGAGCATCAGTGTGTATTTTCTTTTTTCTTTTCTTTTCTTTTTCTTTCTTTCTTTCTTTCTTTTTTTTTTTTTTTTTTTTTGAGACGGAGTCTGTCTCTGTCACCCAGGCTGGAGTGCAATGGCGCCTCTCGGCTCACTGCAACCTCCACCTCCTAGGTTCAAGGTGATTCTCCTGCCTTGGCCTCCCAAATCTCCAGCTGGGATTACAGGTGCCTGCCACCATGCCCGACTAATTTTTGTATTTTTAGTAGAGATGGGGTTTCGCCATGTTGGCCAGGCTGGTCTCGAACTCCAACTTCAGGTGGTCCGCCCTCCTCAGCCTCCCAAAGTGCTGGGATTACAGGCGTGAGCCACCATGCCTGGCCTCAGTGTGTATTTTCTAAGCATATAGATTTTTGTAAACTTTCTTTTACATTATCACAATACACCCATCAAAATCAAGACATTTAACATTGATATAATACTATGATCTACAATCAGTATTCTTATATGACCAATAGTCTCAATAATGTCCAATATAACAATTTTGTTTTTCTAGTCTAGGATCCAGACTAGGATTACACATGGCATTTAACTGTAATGTCACTTTAGTCTCCTTTAATCTAGACCAGGTCCTCTACCTTACTTTGGCATTCATGACCTTGACATTTGTTTTATTTTTTTGAGACGGAGTCTCGCTCTGTTGCCAAGGCTGGAATGCAGTGATGCGAATGCAGTGATGCAATGTCAGCTCACTGCAACCTCCACCTCCCAGATTCAAGTGATTCTCCTGAGTAGCTGGGATTACAGGCGTGTGCCACCACGCCCAGCTAATTTTTGTATTTTTAGTAGAGATGGGGTTTCACCATGTTGGCCAGGCTGGTCTCGAACTCCTGACTTCAGGTGATCCACCCGCCTTGGCCTCCCAAAGTGCTGGGATTACAGGCGTGAGCCACGGCGCCCAGCCAACCTTGACATTTTAGAAGAGTTCAAGCCTGCAATTTGGTAGAATGCCCCTCAATTGGGGTTCATTCAATGTTTCCTCATGACTACTTCTATGATCTGAGTGTTTATGCCTTCCCCCAAAATTCGTAGGTTGGAACTTAACCAACCGCCAAGGTGATATTAAGAGGTGGGGCCTTTGGGGAAGTGATTAAGTCATGAGGGCACCACCCTCATGGATGGAATTAGTGCCCTTATAAAAGAGCCGGAAGGAGCTTGTTCATCCCTTCTGCCATGTGACGACACAGAGAGAAGGAGACATCTATGAAGCAGACAGTGAGCCCTCACCAGACACTAAATCTGCCGGCACCTTGATCTTGGACTTCCTGGTCTCTGGAACTGTGAGTAGTACCTTTCTGTTGTTTATAAATTACCCAGTCTAAGGTATTTTGTAATTGCAGCCCAAATGGACTAGGACAGCTACCTTCAGGGTGTTCATTTTTGGCACAAACACTACAGCAATGACATGTCCCCAGTGCCTCACATTGGGAGGCATGTGATATCTGGTTATTAGTGATGTTAAGGTAGTGTTCACCAGGTTTCTCTACTGCTAAGTTAGTATTTTTCCCTTTATAATTAATAAGTAATTTGTGCAGAGATACTTTGAGACTATGTAAATATCTATTTCCTCATTAAATATTTAACCTGCTAGTTTTAGCGTACATCGACGATTCTTGTCTGAGTCAGTATCACTCTAATGATTGCAACATTATATTTTTTAAGTGATTTTCTGTCTTGTGGTTTAAAACAATAAAAATAAGAAATGTAGTTCATTAAATTTGCCATGGAACACTGGCCAACATTTACAAAAACATACCTGCTTTTGAATTATGGCTGTGAAACAAAACACTTAGGATTTGAGTATTTTATGAAACTTTTTTTTTTTTTTTTTTGCCATGTCCTGTACTGACTTCCTGGAATATTTGCTGTTAAATTCTACCAAAGGGAATAAATAGCACTGTGGCTCAAGAGAAGCTGAATGAATAAAACAATAGGCAGATATATTGGCTTGCTATTTTCAGTTACTGCTGAAAGTAATTTTAGAGCCATCTGTGGCCCTGATTCTAATATTTTGCCTTTTTCATTGTTTTTCTCATGTGAATACAATGGCTGAAGGCTGTATGGTTATCCAGCATCTTCCAGTAGCTACAAGAACGTTAGTTAAGTGTATTGTGTATCTCAGTTTCTCTAGCTATAAAATGCCCCTTGTCATTGTAGTCTGGTCTCCGTCCCCCAGTACAATGAACAGGCAGGAGGGAATGGGTTGTGTTCAGCCCCCATTGAACCATGGTTTCCTCCAATCTTTTGTTTTGTTTCTCTGTCTTATTCCAGATTAAAGGGGACTACCGGCTGGACGCGGTGGCCCAGGCCTGTAATCCCAGCATTTTGGGAGGCTGTGCGGGGAGGATTGGTTGAGCCCACGGGTTCAAGACCAGCCTGGGTAACAAACTGTGACCCCATCTCTACAAAAAATATAAAAATTAGGGCCAGGCGTGGTGGCTTACTCCTGTAATCTCAGTACTTTGGGAGGCTGAGGCAAGTGGATTACTTGAGCTCAGGAGTTTGAGACTAGCCTGGGCAACATGGCAAAAACCCTGTCTCTACCAAAAATACAAAAAAATTAGCTGGGCATGGTGGCATGGGCCTGTGGTCCCAGCTACTGAGAGGCTGAGGTTGGAGGATCGCTTGAGCCTGGGAGGTGGAGGTTGCAGTAAGCTGAGATCATGCTACTGCACTCCAGCCTGGGTGACAGAGCAAGAACCCGTTTTGAAAAAAAAAATAAAATAATAAAATAAATAAAAATTTTTTTAAAAAAACAACAAAAATTAGCTGGGCATGGTGGCACACACCTATAGTCCCAGGTACCTGGGAGGCTGAGGTGGGAGGATCACTTGAGCCTGGGAGGTGGAGGCTGCAGTGAGCTATGATTGTGTCACTGCACTCCAGCCTGGGTAACAGAGCAAGACCCTGTCTCAAAAAAAAAAAAAAAGACTATTTAAATAGCCTGCTCTTTATCAGACTCTCTCCCCCATAGATTTAGCATTCATCAGTGATTCTTGTCCAAATCAATATTTACTGTCCAATCAATATTTACATATACGTACATATTTATATACATATATGTACATATGTATATAAACATACGTACATATATACATATATACGTATACATATACGTGTACATATGCACATATATACATATGTATATATGTATATGCGCATGTACATAGATGTATATATGTATATGTGCATGTACATAGATGTATATATGTATATGTGAATATATACATATACATATATGTATATATAAACAAATGTATTTGTGTATACATATGTATACACATATACATATATCAGTCAGCATTCTAATATAAGGAATACCCTCCCTTCTTTCCCCATTAAGCTGCTTATCTACTTATTATCAATATGGTCATTTTATTCACTGGGTTGTAATCTATTCATTTTATTTCATTTTATTCAGTGGGTTATAATCTATTACTGTCCTCTTAATTTTGATGTTGAAATTGGCCCAACTTTGGACAGTGGGAGCCCCTTGAAGCTGTCTCCTTTGACCTTCTGGCATTAAAACTACACAAAATGGTCTACTCGTTGTAGTAGTGCTGTTTCCTCCCTTATTTATTCCATTCTGTCTACTCCTACATCTTATAATTAGCTTTATTGTTTTCTGGCTTATATTTCCTATGTTTCTCGTTACAAAAGTAAGAAGATACAGGTTGAGCATCCCAAATCTAAAGGCTGAAATCCAAAATGCTCCAAAATCCAAAACTTTTTGAGACATGACACATGAAGGAAATGCTTACTGAAGCATTTCCAATTGTGGAATTTTAGATTGGGGATGCTCAACCAGATTCCAAAGTCCAAGAAAACCTGAAATCTGGAACACATCTGGTCCCGAGCATTTCAGATAAGGGGTAGTCAACCTGTATATGCATGTTTCCTTATTTCCCCTGTCTTACACAAACAGTAACTACAGAATAATACTACTTTTTTCTTTTTCTTTTTTTTCTTTTTTTTTTTGAGACAGAGTCTCACTCCAGACAGGGTTGCCCAGGCTGGAGTGCAGTGGCGTGATCTTGGCTCACTGCAGCCTCAACCTCCTGGGATCAAGTGATCCTCCCACCTCAGTCTCCCAGGTAGCTGGGACCACAGGCATGAGCCACCACGCCCGGCTAATTTTTGTATTTTTTGTAGAGACAGGGTCTCCCAATGTTGTTCAGGCTAGTCTTGAACTCCTGGACTCAAGTGGTCCTCCTACCTCAGCCTCCCAGGCGTGAGCCACCGCGCCCAGCCAGCGATATTCTTTCTAAAAATGTATAACCTGAATTTAATCATTAGCAAACATCAAACAAACCAAAACCGAGGGACGTCCTATAAAATAACCGGCCAATACTCTTCAAAGGTGGACTGTGTCAGATGAAAGGAGACTAAGAAAACATGGTATCACAATGCGTGCTCCTGGACTGGACCCCGGTCTAGTAAAAGGGCATTAGCAGGACAACTAGCAAAATTTAAACAAGGTTTGTTCCTGTTGCTTGCAAGAAACTGGCTAGCACTATCAATGGCACAATGCTGGGTCCAAGCAGAGTTCCTTGAGTTTAGTGCTAAGATTGTAGCTTATATTTATTAAGCATTCACAAACTTTGTGTTCTCCTACTGAATGCTAACTTTTATAGACCTGGGGTATTACTACCCCCATTATATAGATTAAAAATGCTGATTCAGAGAGATTAAGGGGTTTGCCCAAGATTGTTCAACTTGTAAGTGGTAACGCAGTGAACTGAATTCACCTGTAAGACTCTTGATGCATTTTACTCACAATGCTTTTTACTGATGGCCTTCCCCAACGACTGGATTTTCCGAAGAAAACACAGAATAGTCAGTCATTCTGTCATGAAAAGGCTAGAAAAAAACCACCTGTGCCCAAAGTTAGAAGGCTTAATGCCACTGTATGACTCAGTCGGCATGATCATTGACCCTGGTTCCTACATGGAAAATTGTTGGTTTGATCGTCCGTTAAAAAGTTAAATTTAGGCCGGGCGCGGTGGCTCATGCCTGTAATCCCAGCACTTTGGGAAGCTGAGGCGGGCAGATCACTTGAGGTCAGGAGTTCAAGACCAGCCTAGCCAACAGGGCAAAACCCTGTCTCTATCAAAAAATACAAAAATTAGCCAGGCGTGGTGACACACGCCTGTAGTCCCAGCTACTCGGGAGGCTGACGCACGAGAATCACTTGAGCCTGGGAGGCGGAGGCTGTAGTGAGCCAGGATCGTGCCACTGCACTCCAGCCTGAACGACAGAGCAAGACTGTGTCTCAAAAATAATAAAATAAAATAAAATAAAAAGTTAAGTTTAGAGTGGGGCACAGTGGCTCACACCTGTAATCCCAGCACTTTGGGGGCTGAGGCGGGCAGATCACTTGAGACCAGGAGTTCGAGACCAGCCTGGCCAACATGGTGAAATCCTGTCTCTACCAAAAATACAAAAATTAGCTAGGCATCGTGGCAGGTTCCTGTAATCCCAGCTACTTGGGAGGCTGAGGCAGGAGAATCACTTGAACCTGGGAGGCAGAGGTTGCAGTGAGCCGAGATTGTGCCACTGCACTCCAGCCTGGCTGACAGAGCAAGACTCCGTCCCCCTAACAAAGTTAAGTTTAGGCTGGGCGCGCAGTGGCTCGTGCCTGTAATCCCAACACTTTGGGAGGCTGACGCTGGAGGATTGCTTGAGCCCAGGAGTTCAAGACTAGCCTGGGCAACATAGAGAGACCCCATCTCTACAAGAAATAAGCCAGGCGTGGTGGTACATGCCTGTGGTCCCATCTACTTGGGAGGCTGAGGTGGGTGGATAGTTTGAGCCCAGGAGGTTGATGCTGTAGAGCTGTGATTGCACTACTGCACTCCAGCCGGGGCAACAGAGTGAGATAAAGTCTCAAAAAAAAAAAAAAAAAAAGTAAGTTTACAGTTTCCATATTACTTGGTATCAATGAAAATGGATTCAGATTATTCCTTCAAAAAAACACATAACCAAAGAAAATAAAAATCAATTCTATATTATTCCTAATAGAATTAGGCCATAAGCAATATCTACATATGCAGAATCTCAGATATTTTATAAACCTGGAATAGTCCACCAATGAGATGTAAAGTGATTGGGTTTTCTCTTTGTCAGTGGAATCGTCTGCCATGAGTCTGCCTTTTCTGCCTCTCACACAAATCGACACTGTGATTTATGTTCCTGAACAAATTAGACTTAAGAGCAAATCATCAGCAACAGGTATAATAATCTTGGCAGAACATTTATTTTAATGAATTGCTCTCTGCCTAACATAGATAGAAGGATGCTGATGCCATTTACCCTATATGGATTAGTGCTGTCATGTAATTAATTTTTTTTTCTTCCCCTAGAACTTAAAGTCTCATCAGTTTTAAATTAAAAAGACATTGGTTTATTTCATATTTAATCATAACAATCTAACTTCTCCGGCAATGTTTATATAAGAAAGTTGTGAAAGACAAATGGATTCTAACCACCCTGACGCATGATAGGTTCCTGCTCCCTACACTTAGGCAGTGTTGCGTTCCATGGGGTCAGAGTGGGAACTGTTTTGGTGATAAACAGCTGAAAACCCTCACCCCCATCACTCTGGCAGGAAGTAGGGATGGAAGAGTGATTTTAGAACAATGTAGTTTTTCTTCCCTGTGAAGCTGAGTATCAGTTTCCCTATTATTTATACTTCAATGAGAGGCAAAAAGAAAACCAACATTTCCTTCACTCTATGGGGGTTTGAAACTGTAATTGTCAAGGGCATCTTGCAGTAATTGACAACTAAATAAACCCTACCTTCTCAAACCTGCCAAACTCAATGCTATTTATAAATAATTTGATGATCTTTGCAAAGAAGATGCAGAAACAGCTAATACTAAATACAAGGAAGGATCCCAGGGTCAGGGCTACAATGCTCATACTAAAATAATCTTGCTACATAATAATGAAGTTAAAGATTCTGTTTTTTGAAAAAGAAAACAAATTGTTACCTTAAACCTTTACCTGAGACAGTCCTTCATATTCTAACCAATTAGTTGCTTATTCATCTTTAAAAATGCTACAGGGCCGGGTGCAGTGGTGCACACCTGTAATCCCAGCTACTGGGGAGGCTGAGGTAGGAGGATCACTGGAGGCCAGGAGTTCGGCCTGGCAACATAGCAAGACTGGTATCTAAAATGTTTTTAATTAAAAAAAAAAAAAAAGCTATAGAAAAATGTAACCCTTTCCTACATAAAGTATGCATTTCTCATATATCCTATATAAATTCAGTAACAAGAATGGTAATTAAAATGCCTTCCTTACATTAGTACTAAATCTCAGGAGGCAGTGAGAATAAACAAGTGTAAAAGAAACAGCATGAAATTATCTGTACAACAAAACAGCCAATCCTGATGAAAGAAAAGCCTGTTTTGTTAGGTTTTTACAATATAAAATAGATTTAGTACTGCAATGACACAAATTTGGAATCATCATTAACTTTATTTGTCACTCTTGATAGACATTGGTCCACTCCAACATAAAAAGTAGAATTCACCCACTTCCACTTAATATTCTATAGAATGAAGTTGTACCACAAACCATAGTAACTTACACAGGGGGAAAAGTTACTGAAATAAAAATGTTTTATATTCATGCCTCAAAATGTCCCTCGGGGATTTTTGTGTGTATAATGAAAAGCATCTATATACTCCACAAGGCTAGTTTCTTCTTAGATCAATGTAGTATTTTTAGTATCCATATTAGCCCATGTAGGTCAACAAACTTGCAGAAGAGGGTTAAAAAACAGCTGTCCTCTGTTACTCAGATACAGTTCCAAAACTAAGCGATTATATAAGCACATCCATATTTTAGGGCTACTCTAAGTTAAAAACCTTTCTCTTGTTTCAGAATTATTTACATCAAATTAAGACATTTACAAATTGTTCATAGTATACAATAGCCCAAATATGATTTTCACCTATGCTGTGTAAAGAAGTTAAGCATTCGTAAGTTTGTCTAATAAATTCAGTGCACTTTTTTCCATAATAACACGAGCTATTCTAAATGTTTTACATTTCTTTCAGTGCATATTTCCAAATTCATTAAACAGAATGAAATCATGTTATTAAATGGCTATATCATAATATTCAAGCATATTATGGAATCTATACCACAGTGGGATTCACGTCAATACTATAATTCACTCTAGAAAAACATCACAGGCACACACAAAATAAAGAACAAAATTTGATTTTTTTTTATAAATGTAAAGTATACTATCTACTTTAAAGCACACTAAAAGATATATTTTAACAAAACAGCCAATTTCCAACCCCCTTTTCTAATTCTGGCACAGGTAACATTCAATCCATTCGAATCTTCTGGTTTGTCATCCTATAAATGATGCTATCATATCCAGGATCCATGTTCCAAATATTGTAAGAGGTGATAATCACAGCCAAGGCCAAGGCGATCATTATCCAAAGTACCATGTTGAAAACCACGGAATATTCAAAATTATACTTATATGCAAGGTTATAGGGACTTGCTGGGTTCTTCTACAATATAGAAAAGAAAGAAAAATCAAGAGGGAAGAATTTTAAGATAGGAAATTATCCCAGTCTAGTGACTGTGATTCATTTGTCTAACAAACATTTCTTCATAAGTGGCATAACAGCTACTTATACTAGGAGGAAGCAAGAAGGAGCACCTTTGTGGAGACGACACTTGCACTGATGGTGGAAGTATAAACCAGTCCAAATGCTTGGGAAAACTGGACAATACCTAATAAAGTTGAAGGTGTGCATATCCTGTGATCCAGTAAGTCCATACGCTAGGGAAAATTTCTATATGTGTACCAAGAGACATATATAAGAATATCAGCAGCAAGGCCGGGCACAGTGGCTCATGCCTGTAATCTCAGCACTTCGGGAGGCCAAGGCGGGCAGATCACCTGAGGTCAGGAGTTCCAGAGCAGCCTGGCCAACATGGTGAAACCCCGTCTCTACTAAAAATACGAAATTAGTCAGGCGTGGCAGGTGCCTGTAATCCCAGCTACTCGGGAGGCTGAGGCAGGAGAACTGCTTGAACCCGGCAGGTGGAGGTTGCAGTGAGCCAAGACTGTGCCATTGCACTCCAGCCTGGGCAACAAGAGCAAAACTCTGTCTCAAAAAAAAAAAAAAAAAAAAAATCATCAACAGAATGGAATTGTGGTATATCCCTACAGCAGAATATGTAACAGTAAAATGACTAAACTACAGCTACATTTGTCAGCCTGAGTGAATCTTAAAAAGAATACTGAACAAAGAACACAGAAAAATACATGTAGTATGATTCAATTTATATAAAATTCAAATACAGGCAAAACCAAACAACACTGTTTAAGAACAAATACATATGCAGTCAATCTGTAAAGAAAAGCAAGGGATTAACATGATATCCAGGACAGCAGTTACCTCTGGATGAGGGAGGGTAGAGGGAGAAAATAGGGAGCTTCAAAGGAGCAAGCATTCTCTTAAGCTATTGATATGGTTTGGCTCTGCGTACCCACCCAAATCTCATCTCGATTTGTAATCCCCACGTGTCGAGAGAGGGACCTGGTGGGAGGTGATTGGATCATGGGGGCAGTTTCCCCCATACTGTTCTCATGATACTGAGTTCTCATGAGATCTGATGGTTTAAAAGTGTGCCACTTTCTCTCTCTTTTGCCACCTTGTGAAGAAGGTGCCTGCCTCCCCTTCCCCTTCCTCCATGATTGTAAGTTTCCTAAGGCCTCCCCAGCCATGTGGAACTGTGAATCAATTAAACCTGTTTCCTTTATAAATTACCCAGTCTCAGGTAGTTCTTTATAGCCATGTGAAAACGGAGCTATACAGTGTTATTATTTTTATTATTTAAATAACTAGTATTAAATATGTTATATACTTATGTATGTATGATCCACTTAACACTTTTTTTAAAATACAGAGCTGTGTAAAAACATTGTTTGGGAAACTGAATTCATTCTGACAAAGGCACTGTTTGGGAAATATCATTCATTCTGGCTAGAGAATTTTAAAAGTAGGAACACAGCAGGAGATGAAGCTAGAAGCAGGGAAGCTACAGAAAATCTGACATGAGCCTCTGGGCAATAAGGAGCCATTGACAAGCTTTAGGCAGAAAGTGAGTGACATGATCAGGTTTGTCTTAAAAACATAACATTAAAATTAAAAATTAGCTGAGTGTGGTGGCTCAAGCCTATAGAACTGGCTACTCAGGAGGCTGAGACAGGTGGATCACCTGAGCCCAGGAGTTTGAGGCTACAGTGAGCTATGATTGCGCCGCTGCACTCCGGCCTGGGACAGGGCGAGACCCTGTCTCAAAAAAAGAAAAGAAAAAAGATAACTTTGATGACAATGTGTAGGATGGATTTGGGAGGAGCCAGCTGGGAAGCAGAGAGACAGACGAGTTCAGACAAGTTAGGAGGCGGCAGCCAAATGAGGTGGGAGAAATGGGGGCAGGGTGCCTGGCAGTGAGGATGAGAACGAAAATGTAACCGAGATCTATTTGTCCCTACAGCCCCAGCACCTGGAATGTTGTGAGTACTCAGTAAATGTTCCTTAAACTCCTGTCTCCTTAAACTAATGGAAGAGAGTGATTTCAAATGTAGGAGAGAATGGGTACACAGGCATGCATATTTACCTGCGGGGAGCTCAGAGCTGAGGCAAACGTTAAAGGATTTCACGCCCATGAAGACCTCTTTGTTTCTTTCCTTTTTTTTTTTTTTTTTTGATAAACATGTTCTTTTTCCTACCCATTTTAAGTGTACAAGTCAAGGAATTTTAGTGGTTTCATAGTTATCGCCACAGTCTAATTCTAGAACATTTCTATCACCCTAAAAAGAAATCTCATAGGCCGGGCATGGTAGCTTACACCTGTAATCCCAGCACTTTGGGAGGCGGAGGTGAGCAGATCACTTGAGGCCAGGAGTTCAAGACCAGCCTGGCCAACATGGTAAAACCCCATCTCTACTAAAAGTACAAAAATTAGCCGGGTGTGGTGGTGCATGCCTGTGATTCCAGCTACTCAGGAGGCTGAGGCAGGAGAATCACTTGAATCTGGGAGGTGGAGGCTGCAGTGAGGTGAGATTGTGCCACTGCACTCCAGTCTGGGTGACAGAGTAAGATCCTATCTCCAAAAAATCAAAAAAAAAAAAAAAAAAAAAGAATTCTCTGGGAGGCATCCCCACTCTCAACACATGTGCTGACCACCCAGAGCCCAGGTGCCTTTCTGTTTCCCTGTGCTGGTGGGCAAAAATTTCCAGTCTACCCTCTCACTGAGGGCACAGCTCTCTCGGGGTCCCCAGCTTTATCTGGAGTTGTCCGTTCCCATCCCCCACACACAAGGCACCAAAGGACTCTTGGTGAAACAGCTGGCAAATATCCTTAGGGCGGCCTGCTTACCACATTCGGGTTTTTTTTTTTTTTGAGATGGAGTCTCACTGTGTCACCCAGGCTGGAGTACAGTGGCACAATCTCAGCTCACTGCAACCTCCGCCTCCCGGGTTCAAGCGATTTGTCTGCCTCAGACTCCTAAGTAGCTGGGACTACAGGCGTGCGCCACCACGCCCGGCTGATTTTTTGTGTTTTTAGTAGAGACGGAGTTTCACCATGTTGGCCAGGCTGGTCTCGAACTCCTAACCTTGTGATCCACCCACCTCGGCCTCCCAAAGTGCTGGGATTACAGGTGTGAGCCACCGCACCCGGCCTCCTCTTCTTTATTTACTCTGTAAGAGAATTTCCCTTTCTTGCGAGCTGAACTATGTATTTTTATTTTTGTAATTTTTTTTTTATTTGAGACGGAGTCTCGCTGTGTCTCCCAGGCTAGAGTGCAGTGGCGCAATCTTGGCTCACTGCAACCTCTGCCTCCCGGGTACAAGCAATTCTCCTGCCTCAGCCTTCCAAGTAGCTGGGATTACAGGTGCCCGCTACCACACCAGGCTAATTTTTGTATTTTTAGTAGAGACGGGGTTTCACCATGTTGCCCAGGCTGGTCTAGAACTCCTGGCCTCAGGTGTTCCGCCCGCCTCAGCCTCCCAAAGTGCTGGGATTACAGGCGTGAGCCACCACACCCAGCCCAAACTATGTACTTTTTAAAAGATCTTTATTTTTATCCAGCATTTCTAGATGTTTTATGGTGGGAAATCTTGGGTGGTTGTCTAGACTGACATGCGGTCTGAAACAAAGGTCCTTCCATCCCCAATTTAATTTAGAAAGAAACAATCTCAAACCAGTAATCGCTATACTATCTCAAACAGGCACTGGCTTCGACCTTCTGACTCCAAGTCCCACACTGACATCAGTAAAACTGAGCAGGGTGAGGGCTGCAAATGGGTCTGAAGCGGAGGTGTATGTAATTGAGTGGATATCTATCTGCTGCAAGTGATACAGCCAGCCCTAAGCAATGTTCTCAGACGTAGGATGTTAGGGAGCATCTACACTACTCTTTCCCATCACCCTCCCTAGGTTCTGCTGCAGCTGTAAGTATATATGTATGTATGTAAATGTGCACGTACATACACATAAACAGATATGTATTTTACCATGGCCAGCAACCATGGTAATGCTTAACCCTGACCCTCTAAATGCTTAAAATCAAAGCAAGATCCATACCCAAAAAAACTGTTAAGTAAATCAAAATCATAAAGAGGTGCACACAGAGGATCTCAGTAAGTGAGGGACTGTGCCACAAAGACAATGTGCCTGCTAGAAAAGCAGAGCCCATAGGATGTGGGCACCACACCACTCCCGCACACATTCACTTCTTTTTTTTTTTCAAAACAGGGTCTTGCTATGTTTCCTCAGACTGGCCTCAAACTCCTCCTGAGCTAAAGCAATCCTTCTGCCTTGGCCTCCTGAGAAGCTGCAATTACAGATGCACGCCACTGCACCTGGCGCCACATTAACTTCTGATATCTCCTTGTGTGTACTGATATTTGAATTATAATCTTGGACAGATTTACTTTTATCCCTAATTCAAATTCTTGCATTATCTGATTATAACCCTAAAGAACTGATTATCACTGGCAAAGCACACATATGTATGTGAACAAGAAGCTTATGTGTTAACTGAAATTGTTTTTCAGATTTACTGACTGCTCATTCATGTCACCCATAGGTGATATTTTTTTTTATAATTAGTTAATTTTACAGTTTTAAAGCAGGATCTCAAAATATACTCACCGCTTGTTTTGCCTCAAGGATAGTCCTTGTCTTCCTAATGAGGGAGGTGTCAAATGACTTGACAGTGACTAACTCTACCACTGCATTCCCACCATAAAGACTGTACATGTCATCTGCAAACTGAAAGTTAGTTATTAACATTATTGGGAATCTCAACTATGTACTTTTTTCATTTTTAATTAACAAATTAAAATCATATATATTTATCACATCAACATATTGTTTTGAAATATGTACACATTGTGGAATGGCTTAAGTCCACATTGGCTAATTAACATATGCATTACCTCACTACTTATCATTTTATGCAGTGAGTCACATACTTATTAAAATTATTTTTAAAGCTTTTGTGCAGCTACAAGAACAATGTACACTTACCTCCTGGCTCATGAAATATACTACATCTTACAATAAGCAAGTCTTAAAGGTTTTGATTTTGCTCAACTATACAGAAAAGTGTTAAGCTTTAACATATATTCAAATGTTCAGAATAAAATTACTTTAAGAAGAGACTGAATTTGTCAGCATATAAATTGGAGGAAGGGAAGTTGGAAAGAGAAATGAAGAAATCTTCCTAAGTGGTCTCTGGTTAATCACAAACATCTATAAAGATTAAAATATGAAGCCTCACTGAAAGGATGCAGGTGAAGAACTTCAAGGGCAGAGGGGAACTAGCATTTATTATGCATCTACTGTCTGGTACTGTGCTGGGTGTTCTACTTCAGTTATCTCATAGTGTTTAAGGGGTACAGAGTTTCAGTTGGGGAAGATGAAAAAGTTCTAGAAATAGAAGATGGTGATGGTTGTACAACATGTGAACGTACTTGCACTTAATACCACTGAACTGTACAATTAAAAATGGTTAAAGTGGTAATTTTATGTTATATATATTTTACCACAATAATTTTGTAAAGCTTTGTGTGAGATAACTTTTCCTAATGCTGTTCTTTCTAGCATTAGGAAGAAATATATCAATATACATTTTTGACCCTACTCCATCCTTGGCCAGTATAATTAGAGGAGCCCCAAAGAAGGCAAATAAGAGTTCAATCAACAGTGTTTGAAACAGCAGATTTTTCTATTAAGAGGCTAAAAGTGAAATGGTCATACTCCAACCTCTCATGTCGCATTGATATTTACCTTTTGCAGAGCGTCAACAAGGATCTTAGAAGCATCTCTGAATTGTTCAGAGTCTTCCCCATAACGCTTCCCAATTTCATCCAAACCTGCCAGCTCCAGTGAATATAAATCAGGAGAATGATCCTTGGCTAGATGCTTATGACGAGACAGCTTAGGAGAACAAACAAACAAAAAAAGGTAGCGGATAAAGTAAGATGAAAGACGTCAAACACAGCCAGTTAAAGTTTTATGCCTAACTAAACTAGGCTAAACTAAACCATACCAGTGTACCACAACATGCAAATAGTCTAAAATGGTGGCAAAAGAAACTGGTTTGAATAAGCGTTTCTGATAAATCCAACACGAATCTCATGTTTAGGAGCAGTACAAGACTCCTTGGATATTTAATAAAAGCTTTCAACAAAATTCCTCAGTTTTAAAAACTCAGGTATGGGCCAACGTATGAAAGAACAGATGGCTGGACCAGTTTGATCCCAGGAATGCACTACACTTCCAGACTCCCCGAACCAACACCTGTTGAAAAAGTTTGGAAAACAACTTCAGAAGGTAGCAAACAGATAAGAATTTCTATTTCAGTAACAAGGATGATTTTTAAAAAATCATTCACCAAAAAAATACCCTTCAGACGGATTTCGTCCCTTCTTGACTTGACTGACAGCATTATTAGTCCAAACTATTATTTCTATTTTAGGCCCAAAGATATAGATAGGAATTAAGTCTCACAAGAAATCAACAGCCAAGTTAGGACTATGGCCAGGGTGTTCTTACGCCCAGGCTTGTGTTCTTGGAAGATATGCTGTCTCTCCCTAAAAAGCAGAAATGCAAAATAATTTGACTATAACATGGATGTGTTCAAAATTCCCAATACTGCCACTAATTTTTCAATTTTCATGGGATCATAAATCTAGGGCATACTTAATCAAACTTTTCAACTGCCTTTACTATTATTCAAGGATTCTCTAGAAACCAAAATAAATGGAACTAAAAAATTAGAGCAGCCTACTTACCAAGCTTGAAATATCATGTAGCACTTGCAGTTCAGAAAGAAAGAGCAGGTCAACCTTCAGAGAGCCCAAAAAAAAGAGCATTCTTTTAAATGTGCACCAGAGATCTTTATTTGCCATTTACCAAGCAAGGCACAGGATATTACAAATGTTGATCATATAAGTGAATTTATATAATTATCTTCCATTTGGTATGTTTGCTTCAATTGAAAATGCATATAAAACATTATTTCCTAACAAAAAGGTGATGGCCATTCCCTAGCACAGTGACTGCCACTCAATAGCTATATTTTTGGCAAAACCATGATAAAGCATCCAAGTTCTCCAGTGGTTTTCCTTCAAAGCATCAGGATATCCTGGCACTCTGCAATGACATCCTACCATTGGCCCAGTTTGCTCACTTCCCTTGAATAGTTTCCACATCAGAGAATAAAGGATGATGGCCCTGGTCATCCACAGCAAATAAAGAGGGGAGGCCACCACGAAAGTGGCATGCCACATGGTTAAGAGGGCGCATGAGCAGATGGAGAAACTGAAGGACAGGAGTCAAAAGTAGAGGGGGCTCCCTCCACTGCAATGTCCAGAATGAATGAGAAAAATGTGGCAACAAATCAGCAGAGGCAGTGAACAATGGCTCCCAAGTTACCAGATCCACACAGCTCCACCAGTCACCAAGTAGATCTATGACCTCTGGCTTGTTTGAATTAATAGGTGGCAACCCTCGTGCTAAAATGTGATGTTATTTACCACAGCTCAACTCACAAAAAGGATCAGTTTATTCATGAGAGTCATAAGAAAATTACACTAAAGAAGAATCTACACCAGCAGTAAATGTGCACAATTTTTCATTTTCTAAAATACCAAAATTTCCAAAATTTCAAGTAGTATAAGGAATGGGAGGCCGGATGCAGTGGCTCAAGCCTGTGATCCCAGCACTTTGGGAGGCCAAGACAGGATTGCTTGAGGCCAGGAGTTCAAGACCAGCCTGGACAACAGAGTGAGACCCTGTCTCTATTTTTTAAAAAGAGGGAAATTAATGATATTCATGTATTCATTGAATAACTGCACTTACTTCATTGTTCCTACTCAGAGAATTGATGGGGAGTGAACTGAGAACAGAGTTTTCTTGAAACAGGCGATTACGGAGCTGGCGCAAGGTGACTGAAAGGTCTTCAAACACTGAGTTTGCCTTCCCTACCATATACACTCTCTGTAAGAAGAACAGAAAATTTTAAGTTGCTCAAATTCTACAGATTAGTTCCAATACCCAGAGGTATGACAACATTGTTCATAAATTAGTTTTATATTTTCATAATAAAATTACATTTCATAATTTTCAAATAATAAAAGCTTATTTTTTAAAATGTCTTGAATAAAACCCTTATCACTTACTTCCTCACTGGGAGCCAACTGCAAAACAACAGGAGTTTCCTCAGAAAATAAGGAGTGAATGGAATTTGCAACACTGTCAAGACTAAAAGGAACTGCCTGAAATTTAAGAGTAAGAACGCAATTATTATGTGAACCAAAGTGGGAAGAAAAATCATTCAGATGGTATTTAAAAAGAAGCCTTAAACTTTTTTCCAGCACTTTCTATGGAAATTTAGAAGCCCGAAATCATTTCCAAACAAGCCCTTTTGAGGGCACAGAAGATTAAACAGCCCCCTGGTAAGCCAAGTCTGTATCTCCCAACATGCCTCAGTGGAAAATAACTTAAACCTGATGGACACAACACTATATCTAGCACAAACCATTTTCTGGTGGTCATTCATGTATTTGAAGCAGCAATACATTTGGTTTCAATATTGACTAAATGTGCCACGATGAATGCATATTCCACAATAAAGTATTTAATTTGCATTTAAGAGACGGTTAGAGGAATCTGAGTATTGAATTTAATTGAAATAAAAATGGAATTCATCTTTCATTTCAAAATTTTAAAAATGTTTAATGAGATTTAACATTTGTCTTCAGATAGCCTAAAGACTCTTAGATAAGGTGTTAAGTATGTCACAAGGTTTTTGAAGCCTTTATCTTAGGACATGTTGATATTATTAGGTTGAAGTAACCAATGGTGATAAGACCTACTTTTTTCCTTCAATTTTTTTATTAAAGTGCAAAATACATATAATATAGTATACAAATCTTGGGGTAAGAGCTCAACAAATGTTTACACATGCATGCACTCAGGTAGCCCAGCCAGATCGACACAGAACACTATCAGCGCCCTCGAAGTACTACCTCCACCCTCAAGGGTAACGAAAATTCTGACTTCTATCCCCATAGATTTGTTTTGCAGTACATGATTTTAAAAAACAAATTACAGTTATTTTTCCCCTAAAAAAATTATTTCATTCCCAGTATTACTGTATTAAAACAAGCAGTACAGTCATGTTTTTGTTTTAATGGAGATTTCTTACATTGATCTTTCATTCAGCAGTTCCCTTACTACTTAAAGATTCATGTTTACAAGTAGCAAAGTAACGCTAATATGATACAGGCAGAAATCAATGTGATTATGTCTTACTGATAAAATCCCAGCATCACTTTTTTTTTTTTTTTGAGACAGAGCCTCACTCTGTTGCCCAGGCTGGAGTACAGTGGCGTGATCTCGGCTCAGTGCAGCCTCCACCTCCCAGGTACAAGTGATTCTCCTGCCTCAGCCTCCTGAATAGCTGGGATTACAGGCACGCACCACCACGCCTGGCTAATTTTTGTATTTTTAGTAGAGATGGGGTTTCATCAAGTTGGCCATGCTAGTCTCAAACTCCTGGCCTGATGTGATCTGCCTGCCTTGGCCTCTCAAAGTGCTGGGATTACAGGCGTGAGCCACCATGCCCAGGCCCAGCATCAATATTAAGTGATCAATTTTATGATTCTGTGAAATGAAATAATTTTTTTCTCTTACTCAAGATGCTTATTAACTCTTCCCCAAATTCTCTCAAAATGAGTTAATGAGTAAGTGAAGAGGGGGAAGAGAGTTCAAAGTTGCAAAAGCATACTGCTAGCAGCCGCCCTGAATCATCTATAGGTGCTTTCCTTTAGCGATCATAGAGTTTACCTCCTCAGGCTGTGAGGGGAATACATGAGCAAATGATACAAACTTTCCAGCCTCACTTCACTTAGTGAAATGGCGCTCGGTTCAGGAAAGTTGAAGATTAGGAACCATGTCCATAGCGATCAAATTGAAGCAGCTCATGAATCAAATGAACACCAATGAAGGAAAAGAAATAATTATATAGGCAGCTAAGCTCAAAAAGTAAAAAGCTTGGCTGCTTAATATCGAATGATGGTTTTTCTCTCACTGTATTGTAAGGGAGATGCATATCTGTCCTCAAATTTCTGTACCTGTATGACTTGAAATTCTAACTAAAACAGCTAGCTAATCAAATGGAAGCTTCGTTAAATGGAATTCTAAGATACTCTGATTTTTATGTTTTGTGGGGTTTGCCCCTGAATCTTTTATCTCATTTACCATCTTCTGCTAGGAAAAGCATTGAGCAGCCAACCAGGGCCAAGCAATAAAATGAGCTCCTCACACAGCACAGCTTCTTCTCATGTAAAATGAGGCTAGTCTGTTTTTAAATCTTTATTTTTGGATTACATGCTAATAAAAATCTCAAAATGGCATTTTGGATTTTTATAATTTTAAAGAAAATCTTCTGCAATGATTTTCACAGAAATCACATAAAAAATGACTTAAATGCTCCCTGTGAAATAATCTGCCTTTTGATCTGTATTGTTCCCTTCCTTCTACTTTATGTGTATTTACTCTGAAGTTCTTCCGCTTTCTTTAGCTCATTAATTTCCATTCTTAGACAACCTAAATTGTCTAAAACATGCATTTAAGGCTATAAATTTCCCTTTTCTTACCACGTTAGCTGCACCTCCCAATTTTGTAAATAAATGCTACATTCATTGTTACTCAGTTCCAAATAATTTAAAAAGTTCCACAGTGATTTCCTCCTCAACCCATGAATTATTTAGGAGTGCATCTATTCCAACTATCTTTTCTTGTTGACTTTTTTTGCTTTTAACATCTCTAAATAAGACACTTAAATTACATCTCCTGATTTTTCAATTTTAGGCCTTGTCTATTTACTATCCATTATAGAAAATGAGGCTTTAGCTCTCTCACATCACCAACCACTGCCCCATCCATGCGCTGAGCCATCCATGCGCTCTGCTTCTGTTTCTATCTCCCCACTCTCCCAATAGTTATATCAAAATTTTCACTTGATCAGCATCATTTCATTATTATGACAATGCAAATAATACTCAGCCTAGCTCATACTACACAATCACTACATTTTCCTTGCTTTCCTTCTACTCTCATTCCTTTGTAATGACAGTGTCTTTTCTCCCTCATAGCTTTTAAGATTTTCCATTTCCTTGATGACTCTTCAATTTCACCGTATGTAGGTGTGGATCTGGCTTTTGCCTACTGGGTGTTCCATATGCTTTAAATCTGAGGAGTTGTTATCTTCTGTTTGTTACTATTTCCAAATACTTTTTATTTTATTTTTAACTGACAAATAGTAACTGTATATATTTATGGGGTACAATGTTATGTTTTGTTATAAGTTTAAAAGTAGACTGATTAAATCAGGCTAATGAACAAATCCATCACCTCACATACTTATATTTTTTTTGTGGTAAAAGTATCTAAAATCTGCTCCTTTAGCAATTTTGAAATACACAATGCATTATTATTTAATATAGTCACCATTTTGTGCAATAGATCACTAAAGCATGATCCAGCAAGCCCACTTCTGGGTATATATATCCAAAGCAATTGAAGTCAGTATGCTGAAGAGATATCTGCACTCCCATGTTCACTGCAGCACTATTTACAATTTCTAAGATATGGATGGAAGCAACCTCGGTGTCCATAATCAAACGAATGGATAAAGATAATGTGCAGCTGGGTGCAGTGGCTCACGCCTGTAATCCCAGCACTGAGATCCACTGGGAGGCTGAGGTGGGTGGATCACCTGAGCTCAGGAGTTCGAGACCAGCCTGGCCAACATGATGAAACCTCATCTCTACTAAAAATACAAAAAATTAGCTGGGCGTGGTGGCATGCACCTGTAATCCCAGCTACTCAGGAGGCTGAGACACCAGAATCCCTTGAACCCAGGAGGCAGAAGTTGCAGTGAGATGACATTGCGCCACTGCACTCCAACCTGGGCGACAGAGCAAGATTCTGTCTTAAAAAAAAAAAGAAAAAAGCAGAAAGAAAATGTGGTATATAAACATAATGGAATACTATACAGCCTTTAAAGCGTGGGAAACTGTCATTTGCAACATGGATAAACCTGGAGGACATTATGTTAAGTGAAGTAAGCCAGGCATAGAAGGACAAATACTACATGACCTCACTTGTAAGTTGAACTCATAGAAGTAGAGTAGAATGATGGTTAGAAGACGCTGGGGGAGACGGGTGGATGGGGAAAGGAGAAATGTTGATCCAAATACCTTTTTTTTTTTTCCCAGATGGAGTCTCGCTCTGTCACCCAGGCTGGAGTGCAGTGGCGCAATCCCAGCTCACTGCAACCTCCACCTCCCAGTTTCAAGTAATTCTCGTGCCTCAGCCACTGAGTAGCTGGGACTACAGATGCATGCCACCACGCCTGGCTAATTTTTGTATTTTCAGTAGAGACAGGGTTTAGCCATGTTGGCCAGGCTGGTCTCGGACTCCTCGCCTCAAGTGATTCACCCGCCTTGGCCTCTCAAAGTGTTGGGATTACAGGCGTGAGCCATGGTGCCGGGCTCCAAATACCCTTTTAAGATATCATTTTATTATTATTTTCAGATTTAACTGCATTGTGGTCAGAGAAGTTAGTTTATATGACACTGATTCTTTATTGTTTGTTGAGATTTGCCTTGTGGATTACTGCACAGTAATTTTTTCTAAGTATGCCATGTGTGCTTGGAAATAATCTATACTCGACCACAGGAAAGTCTGAAAAAAAAAAAAAAAACCCCAAAACTTCAGCATCACATAGACCACAGTATTACAATGCAGTGAACTTAGAAATTTAAAAATTAGAAATTACTTTTTTAAAACCCATGCATTTGGAAAAAATACTTCTACATAACTCATGGGTTAAAGAATCACAATATAAATTATGAAATATTTTGAAGTATCAGCTAAAGCACCATGTATCAAAAATGTCTTATAACTCCCTCATAGTTTCTGTTCCTTCCTTTTTTTCACAAATTTTTTCTCTTTCTTTCTTTTTTTTTCCCCCTAGAGATAGGGTCTTGCTATGTTGACCAAGCTGGTCTTGAACTCCTGGCCTCAAGCAATCCTCCCATCTTGGCCTCCCAAAGCTGGGATTACAGGCGTGAGCCACCATGCCTGGCCCTTTTTTTCACAATTTTAATGTATGTATTTTTAGATCTCTTGGAAATTGGCCTATTCTCTGTAGTTCTAAGGAGATGAATTCTGTTTGTTGCACCTGTTTCTCATGGCATTTTTTTTCCTTCAGGTGCTTTGTAAATTCCACTCATCTTCCGTATTTGACCAAAGGAGCCCTTGGCTATGGAGATGTCCCTATGGGGCAGGTCATGTGAATTTGGAAAGAACCACTCTGCACAGCATAAGCCTATAATTCTAATTCTAATTTCTCTCAGGGGACTCTTTGGGTCCAACAGCCAAGGGCAGCAAGCCAGCTTTACTAGTTTTACTAGTCTGCTTTTCAAGAACAAGTTGACAGCATTTCTAGTCCCTGGCTTTCTGCAGGAAACACAGTTTCAGCGTCAGCTTCTGCTCACCACTATGGCTTCTGAGTTTTCCATCCATATGTAACACCTGTGTATACCACCCCCTCTTGCATTCAAATTTAGTTATGCTAGTAAAAATGTTTTTTGTGACATTCTTTCAAGCACTTCTATACGCTTATAATGGAAGGAGGGCCTCTTAGATCAGCATAGTCACCCACATTGCCTGAATAGCCAGTGAAGGAGTAAGTGAGCCAGCAAGCAGCCTCCAGTGTCCTTACACACGAAAAGAGGTAAAATCCTGCAGGGAAGATGACAAGACAATGGCCAAAAAAACGGTAGCAGGATACAACCCCAACTGGTTTCTCCTTTAGTGGCTCTCTTTTTCAAGCCTCTGGCTATTCTGAGTGGGGGCAATTTCTCTATCTCTTATCTTAAACAGTACTCTCATCCACAGAGAACAGCCAAGCCTCAGTTAATTACAATCACCATGTAATTTTCTTAAAAAGAAATTGTGTTTGTCAAAGAATTTCAAAAGAAACTGTGCATCAAAAACAGATAAGACAAGTATGTTTAGAATGCAATTCATAATGACAGCTGACAAGGGAAAATGTAAAATGCATCCCTTTAATTTTTTATAATAAATACTCACATTCTCCAAAGGGTACGAAATGACACTGCCTGGGGGTAGAGCCAGTTTGTTCACTCCCTTCACCATCACCATGACGGTAGCCCGAGGACGATGAAACAGGTTACCCACTGCGAGTCCTGGCCAAGAAAGGTCCTAAACATTGAAAAGCACAAAGCGGTGCTTAATTATCAACTCAGGAACCCACCTCCCCAATAACATCTAATAAGCAGAGTTAAGGGGTTCTGAGATGACACTGACAAGGAAAATTCACAGGGAAAGTAAACATTTTATTTGTGGCAGTCGTTGCAATCCCCTAATCAAGAATGCTGATTTCTACCCTCTTCATTTTCTTAAAATTCTACAGATTTGAAATAAAGTCCAATAGTAAGTCATCTGACACCTTTTGTGGAAAAAAGCAAGCAAGTAAACAAAACATAGGTACCTTTCAAATTTCAGATCACAAAATATTTTCTTCATGTAGCCATGGAAATTTTCTTCCCCCACATCATTTTTTGCCCTCATATACCGCATCACTTTTATCTTTCACAGAGACATAGCAAGATGGTCATTAAAACATCCTCTTTAGACTAAGCTCTTTATAAATAAAACAATTCCTACTAAAAGTAACTATTATTAGTTTACTAATAATTATTTCTCAGTTATTTTAATAGCCATCTGTAGTCAAGTTTAAGGTTGTAAAGAACTAGATGGTCAGGTGTGGTGTTCACGCCTGTCATCTCAGCACTTTGGGAGGCTGAAGCAGGTAGATTCCTTGTGTCCAGGAGTTCAAGACCAGCCTGAGCAACATGGCAAAATCCTGTCTCTATAAAAAATATAAAAATGATCTGGGCATGGTGGTGTACGCCTGTGGTCCCAGCTACCGGGGAGGCTGAGGTGGGAGAATCTCTTGAACCTGGGAGGTGGAGGTTGCAGTAAGCCGAGATCAGGCCACTGCACTCTAGCTTGGGTGATAGAGTGGGACCCTGTAGCAAAAAAAAAACAAAACAAAACAAAAAAAGAATTAGGTACAGGCTGGGTGTGGTGGCTCGTGCCTGTAATCCCAGCACTTTGGGAGGCTGACGCAGAAAGGGTTGCTTGAGGCCGGGAGTTAAAGACCTACCAGCCTGGACAACATAGCGAGACCCTGTCTCTACAAAACATTAAAAAATCAGCTAGGCGTGATGGCATGCATCTGTAGTCCTAGCTACTCAGAAGGCTGAGGCAGGAGGCTGAGGCAGGAAGATCACTTGGGCCCTGGAATTTGAGGCTGCAGTGAGTCATGCAGACTCAAACTCAGCTTGGGTGACACAGCCAGACCCTGTCTCTAAAAAAATAACTAGGTACAAATTTCATCCTTAAATGTAAACAACCAATCGTGTTCACTTTGGTTGCCCAAAGACTACAAAAAGCTCAGGGGCTCTGCCCTTAGGCCTGGCAGTGAAGTAGTTCCCAGGCACAGTTTCTGTTTTCAAGGGTGCTCAGGATTTGGAGAAAAGTTCCTTTCAGTGACTGATGATATATATCTAGAGACCACATCAAAAGCACCAGACTTACAAAGAGAAGGAGATGATAGCACCGAGCAAGCTGTATTTCCTTTCTTCTGAGCCCTTACCTTTCGATCTCTCACATTGACTGGATCTAGACCCTCCTGCCCCCTACAATCACATAAGCAGCCAATTACTACAACAGGTCATAGCTTCATTCTAGGAAACCAAGGTCCTTGGCTGCCCCATGGCTACTGACCACATTATTTTCCTAACCTCAGGCATAATGCATATATATTTTATCATTCATAGTGAATCTATCGCCTATACTAAAAAAAAAACCCAAAAAGTAGATATCCTATTAAGAGTAGGACAGATGCATTCTCTAATATACAAAGAATTTCACTACTATGAATAAATAATTATATAGTTAATGATTTCTAATGATTTGTTTCAGAAGCCAAGCTTGAAGCACTCATCCAAAATCTTCCCAACTACAAATGGGTTTTTAAAAAATTAATTCATTTATTTTTGAGATGGGAGTCTCACTATGTTGCCCAGGTTGGTCTCAAATTCCTGGGTTCAACTGAGCCTCCCACCTCGGCCTCCCAGAGTGCCGGGATTACAGGCGTGAGCCACTGTGCCTGGTCCAGATGAGCTTTTTAACTTTTGTAATCTGTACCAAACGTACCTACGTTCGTTTGATGCTTTTTTGGGCTATTAGCAGAAATCAGTAAAAATGTTCTTAAAAGCAGCTCCAAACATTTAAAAAATATATACATACTTCTTTCACAGAGAAGCCCATGGACAATGCAGCCACGTCTGGGATCCGCTCTCCTGGTATAGGCCAATTTCCATTTCGGAAAACAACAGACCCTGGTGATTTTAATATACTAAACTCGTTCCCCAAAACACCTGAAAAGAAAACAGATCAGTAAATGAATTATCAACATCATAAATCATTTACCTTGACAATTATTAAATATAATACATGTTTCCCCATTCACCACTGACTTAGCATATTAAATTATGACTGGTCAAAATGCTGAGTCCTAAACAATAACAAATTCTTTTTCAAAGTATCACTCTAAGAATTTAAGTCCACACATTCTGCTGGAACAAAAGTACAACTATCAGAGCCTCTCTGAACCTATTCTGGTTCAGGGTCTGCCTGATAAGAACAAGAAACAAACAAACAAAAGTCTCAAAAAGAGATCAACAAAGGTACAACTACAAAACAGGGTTTCCTAATGATATAGACACCTTCCTACTGATGGCTCTTAAAGAGGCATGTAGCAATTTGGCAGGAATTAGAAATCAGTGGCATAGCTCCAAAATTTAAAAAACAAAAAACAAAGCCCAGGCACAGACTAAAAAGGAAGAAGCTTGAAATCTCTAAATTATTTCTACCATCAATCCTTTCTACACAATGCAAATTCATAAAGTTCCTATTATTTCACTATAAGATTTTACCAGGTTACTATGTCTTAGGATAGGTAACATCTTTCCTTATGTCCCATAGGCAACCCTAGTGAAATAAGGACTGTCAAATGTTGGGGGGGTGGGGCATACATGTCACAAGTAGAAACATAAAAACACTTCAGACTTTAGAAACAAAGTCCAGGAAACAGTATTTGTAGTTGACATGTCAAGAGGGTAAGAAAAGGTATTCTGTAATGATAAAGTCAACTAGTCTAAGGATTCGGGATTAAAAGATAAAGATGAGAATAAAGGGACTATTTTATAAGCTCTCCACAGCTAAGGATGAGGTATTTGGCCTCTTCATCCATTATCTATTAACCTAGTGATGTCTAGCTTACACAGGGACAAGTAGCTAATTTCAGTTACTGAAAGGAACTTTTCTCCAAATCCTGAGCACCCTTGAAAACAGAAACTCTGCTTGGGAACTACTTCACTGCCAGGCCTAAGGGCAGAGCCCCTGAGCTTTTTGTAGTCTTTGGGCAACCAAAGTGAACATGATTGGTTGTTTACATTTAAGGATGAAATTTGTACCTAGTTATTTTTTTAGAGACAGGGTCTGGCTATGTCACCCAAGCTGAGTTTGAGTCTGCATGACTCACTGCAGCCTCAAACTCCAGGGCCCAAGTGATCTTCCTGCCTCAGCCTCCTGCCTCAGCCTTCTGAGTAGCTAGGACTACAGATGCATGCCATCATGCCTGGCTGATTTTTTAATTTGGGGTTCCTATTAAAAAAATGAGCTCCAAGTCTAGAACAAATGTTAGCCACACCTAGTATGGGAAAATTAGACTTTAGTAAAGAATCAGTGTTATTCTCTTGACCTAAGGAAAGTACCACTAACAGGGGATGGAAATAAAGTTGGAAGCAACAGTAAATGTTTTGGTGTTGCAGTATTGACAGTAAATAAAAGGCTTCAGGTTGGTGCTGATACACGGGAGTTACAAATTTCAATCCGGCACAGCTGTCAGAACAGGAATTTCCAAACTGCTCTAGCTGAAGACAGACCAAAAAAATTAGCAGAATGGAATGGTCTTTTGTAACTGATAGATATCTTGGTTCACTAAAATAGTAGTACTGCAAACACTAAGAAAAATGGGGAACCAAGAGACCTATGCTTCCCAAGAACCATACACATATTTTGTTTGTTTGTTTTGAGACAGAGTCTCACACTGTCACCTAGGCTGGAGTGCAGTGGCACAATATTGGCTCACTGCAACCTCTGCCTGCCAGGTTCAAGCGATTCTCCTGCCTCAGCCTCCCAAGTAGCTGGGATTACAGGTGTGTGCCACCATGCCTGGCTAAATTTTGTATTTTCAGTAGAGACAGGGTGTCACCATGTTAGCCAGGCTGGTCTCAAACTCCTGACCTCAAGTGATCGGCCCGCCTCAGCCTCCCTATGTGCTGGGATTACAGGCGTGAGCCACCGCGCCCAGCCCCAGGTACCATACACATTTTAAAAACCATATTTTGATTTGGAGATACCCTTGTTTTGAGACACGGCCCTACTCATTCAATTCTGGCAAACCTATACCAAATAACTTTGCCCCAGCTTCGTAGTTTCAACTTCCATGCCTGTACAACAGTCCTTCAGAAGCCCAGAGCTTTAGAAAACCTTAGAGTCAGGGACTCCTATACAGAGGAAGGTCATTTGTCCAAACTTCTGCTTATTATAAGTATAAGCATGTCTCAGGGATACCTGGCAGAAAGTCACCCCTCCTCTATTTCAATACTACCAGTGATGGGGACACCACCTCAATATATGAACTACATTTGCCAGCAACTGGCTCCATTTTCCTAACATTCTAGTCCTTTGAAAAGCTTTTCCTTGTACTGAACTGAAATGGGCTTCCTAACTTTCAACTTCCTATGCTATCACTCCCCAACTCAGTCTCACCAGATAACCTCATCTCCAGCTTCACAGAGAAAACAGAGGAATTTCTTGAGCTACCTGCTTCCTCTCCCCACCACAAATTTATCTGCATAAGCCCCTATCTGTAACTCCTCTCCCTCCAGACATGAGGGCAGGGATGTCCCTCCTCCAGTCTAAGACAATCCTGTGTTCAGTCTTTTTAGGGACCTTTGTTCCTTCACTGTTTGTTAAGTAAGCCACTCTTCTAGGACAGACAACACATCAGGAGTGAGGTGGCTATATGGTAATAGCCATCAAAAGATGGCCCTATAGAATACAAGCTCCATGAAGGCGGGGATTTCAGTGTGTCTTGTTCACACACTATCCCCAGGGCTGAGAACAGAGCCCGACACATTGGTGCTCAATAAGTACTTGTTGAGTTAATGAATGAATGAAGTCACACTTCAAACCACCAGTTTTTTCCCTCTTCACTGGCCCTTTCACTTCAGCATAAAAATACGCTCAAGGCACTCCCATTCTATAACTAAAACCATAAAAAACCTCCTTTGGTCCTACCAGTCTCCACCAGCTACCAGCCTTGCTCCCCTTCAGAGGAAGAATCCAGGAAGAGCAGTCAACCACCGTTTGCTTCTATACTTCATTTTAAGTTTACTACTTAACCCACAACATTTTTAAATTTTTTTTTATTTTTATTTTTTGAGACAGGGTCTTGCTGTCACCCAGGTTGGAGTGCAGTGGTAAGGATCTCAGCTCACCGCAACCTCCACCTCCCAGGTTCAAGAGATTCTCCTGCCTCAGACTCCTGAGTGGCTGGGACTACAGGCACGCACCACCACGTCTGGCTAACTTGTGTATTTTTTTGGTAGAGACGGGGTTTCACTACGTTGGCCAGACTGGTCTCGAACTCCTGACCTCAAACAATCCGCCTGCCTCGGCCTCCCAAAGTGCTGGGATTACAGGCGTGAGCCACCCCACCTGGCCGCCCACACCTTCCAAGCCCACCATGCCACTGAAACGACTCCCCAAACTCAAAAGGCAATTTCCATCCCTTAATTTTATCTAACTTCCCAAAGCATTTGATACTGGCAACTCCCTCCTTGAAAAGCCCCTGCTTTGGTCTTCATGCAGCCATGGCTCCTGGTTTTCCTTGCAATCCCTCTTTGGCTGCTTCTCCTCTGTTTCTTTCCCTTCCTGTCCTTTAAAGCAGTGGTAGCCAAACTTTTTAGATTTCAACCCTGTCAGCCCAAAATTGGAAAGTAGCCCTTCTTTCTTCTCTCTGTCCCTCTCATCCTCTCCATGTAAAGTATATACTTCTACTATAGTAATAGATTATGTATTTGATTTGTGCTATATTACAAAGCATACAAAAATAAAAATTTTAAAAAGGATGAGATACCTGTGTAGTATTTTTCCCAATCTAATAATGAGAAAACATCAGATAAACCCAAATTGAGGGACAGTCTACAAAATACCTGACCATTATTATTCAAAAAGAGATAAGATAAAAATAGGCCAGGCATGATGGCTCACACCTGTAATCCCAGCACTTTGGGAGGCCAAGACAGGCGGATCACTTGAGGCCAAGAGTTCAAGACCAGCCTGGCCATAATGGCGAAACCCCATCTCTACTAAAAATACAAAAATGAGGCCAGGTGTGGTGGCTCACGCCTGTAATCCCAGCACTTTCGGAGGCTGAGGCAGGCAGATCATTTGAGGTCAGGAGTTTGAGACCAGTCTGGTGAACACAGTGAAACCCCGTCTCTACCAAAAAAATACACAAGTTAGCCAGATGTGGTGGTGCATGCCTGTAGTCCCAGCTACTCAAGAGGCAGAGCACCTGAGGTTGGGAGTTCAAGACCAGCCTGACCAACATGGAGAAACCCCGTCTCCACTAAAAAAATACAAAATTAGCCAGGCATGGTGGTGCATGCCTGTAATCCTAGCTACTCGGGAGACTGAGGCAGGAGAATCACTTGAACCCGGGAGGTGGAGCTTGCAGTGAGCCAAGATCATGCCATTGCATTCCAGCCTGGGCAACAAGAGTAGTCCCAGCTACTTGGGAGGCTGAGGGACAAGAATCACTTGAACCCCAGAGGCGAGGTTGTAGTGAGCCGAGATCGTGCCACTGCACTTCAGCCTGGGTGACAGAGCAAGACTCTGTCTCAAAAAAGGAAAAAAAAAAAAAAAAAAAGATAGAGGCCGGGTGCGATGGCTCACACCTGCGTGTAATCCCAGCACTTTGGGAGGCTGAGGAGGAGGATCACTTGAGCCCAAGAGTTTGAGACCTCATCTCTACAAAAACAAACAAAAAATTAGCTGGGTATGGTGGCATGCGCCTGTGGTCCCAGCTACTAGGGAGGCTGAGGTGGGAGAATCGCTTGAGCCTGGGTGGTCGAGGCTGCAGTGAGCTGTGATCACACCAGTGCACTCCAGCCTGGGTGACGGAGTGAGACCCTGTCTCAAAAACAAAACAAAAAGGATATAAATGGAATTTCTAGTACATTCATCTGGCATCCAAATGGATCACCTAGCATACTCCACTTTGGAGATCTGAGGGCTCCATTCTTGACTCTTACTGCTTTCCTATTCTACATCTCTCCCAGGCTGAGCCCAACTACTCCTAAGGCTGCAAACACCAAAAACACACCCAATTCACCATCTTTCCACACACTTCTCCTGTATTCTATCTTGAAGGATGATACCACCTTCCACCCAGTGGCTGGAATCAGTCGTCTTTAAATCTTCCTCAGCAACACAGCTAATTAGCCACTGAATTTCATCTTTTTTTCTTATCTCACAAACCCTTTCCCCTCTATGTCCAGGGCACACTCTTCAGGCCCTCACCAGGTTTGCTAGAATTGGGTGCCTTATGACCCTTGTCATGCCACTCTCTAATCCAGCCTTTCCCATAACTGCTTCAAAATACAGATCTGATCATTCACCCTTCTTCTTAAATGCCTTCTCTCACTGCCCAGGGACTCTGAGGCAAAACCCAAAGCATTAACACCCAAGAAACCTCATCAACCTTATTTCTGGTATCTCCCCAACTTAATCCTGTACATTTCAGCCCCACCAAACTACTTGCCCCTTTGCTCTCACATCGCCATGCTTTTACACATGCTGTTCTGTTTCAAATACCTTTTCTTCCCACCCCAACTTTTCAACACATTAGCCCTGGGAGGCACCTCCCATGGGAAATTTTCCTCAGCCTCCCCAGTCTGGGCTAAGTGTCCTTCCCTCTAGGAACTCCACTATACTGTGCTATTATCGTCTACGAATGGTGGATGGAATCAATTAATAATAATTAAAAAATGGATCCTATCTCCCTCTTCTTCTATATGACATCACTTCAAATTCCATGTGTTCACCCTTGGCCTTTCTTCTCCAGGCTAAATATCTGAATTTTATCAAATACGCCTCATGATATGGTATTCAAAATCCTAGTTCCCTTCCTCTCTCTCTAAGTCCCTAGTTCTCTCTCTAGTTTGGCAACACTGTTTTAAAGGATTTCTATTTTTGTTTCTGCCTGGAATAGAGAAGTCAGAGCTCTTAAAGATGTTTTCCATTACATCACATTTAGTCATTGTGGAAAATAATAACTGAACCTCATCTGACAAGACTGAGCAATTCAGAAGCTGACAGGATCAGGTTCTTGTTCTGTATGAACTCGGCTATGCTAGTAAGGAAAACATGTTCAAACCATGTGCAGAAGCAATTATTTTATCTCAGACCCAAAACAAAAAAGCCTATACCTCACTGAATCAAAATAATATCAGTCAAAATATTAAAACATGGAATCTCAATAGATGTTCAGTTAAACCACAGGATCAAAGGGAATATTTTTAAAATTTCAAAAACTGAATTAAAATTAATTCCCTCAAAGTATCTCAGTAGATCAGAAAGACCTTTCCAGAGCCAGAAACAGACGAAAGAAACAAAGAACTCGAAAACGTTTGGGGCATGGATACAACGTAACTATCATTAACACACAAAACCCCCGCACCTCTAGGGACAGAGATCCGCAGATTTCAAGAGCATACTGGTGCAGAATTAAATCGCCATTCCACAAGCAGGACCTCCCAACACCTCACATAGGTTTTTGGTTTGTTTGTATGTTTGTTTTTGCTTCTGAGACAAGGTCTGGCTCTATCGCCCAGGCTGGAGTGCAATGGCGCGATCTCGGCTCACTGCAACCTCCGCCTCCCGGGCTCAAGCGATTCTCGTACCTCAGCCTCCTGAGTAGCTGGGATTACAGGTGTGCCCCATCACACCCGGCTAATTTTTATATTTGCAGTAGAGATGGCGTTTTGCTTTGTTGGCCAGGCTGGTCTCAAACTCCTGACCTCAGGTGATCTGCCTGCTTCGGCCTCCCAAAGTGCCGGGATTACAGGCGTGAACCACGGCGCCCGGCCTCCCATAGGTTTTAAACTGACACACTGAGATCAGAGCACCCATTCCTCCAAGCCGTTCTCAACTTGGCCTCTTGTTCACTACTGTCTGTGCCTCCAGTCTCAGTCCCCATCACTCCCACATTCTCACACAGTAATAGCGTTACCTGTGCAACACAACATATATAATGGAAAAGGCCGATGCGCTGGCACCACCTCATCTGAAATCAAATCCAGCTTTGCTACTACCTGTTTAGTGTTGGGTAATTTATTTAGGTTGATCACCCTGCAAAACAAAGATGATGCCCTCTTCTAAGGACTGCTGTCAAATGAAATACATTACCACATGATATGCAGTAAGAGGCCACGTATTAGCTGATTTCTTCACCTCTTGCTGAATGCTTAGGAATCTAGGTTCTACTCAGAAAGCTACCATTTATTGACATGTGACCCTAAAAATGCGACTCACATCCTGTTTCCAAATCCTTAAAATTTGGAACTGTGACAAACTATTGAGAGGTGCTTTGTATTCGCCTTAAGAAATATAGGTCATATAAAAATAATGACTCCATCTCAACTTTTGCATCCGGAAATATACATAAGGGAAGGGAGGGGCAGGGATTTCAGCAATTACTGATGACAACCACTAGAAATGTAGGCACCATACAAATGCAAAAACATCGTGGCAGCCAGTGGCAGCTAAAAAGTCTGCCTTCTCTTCTTCGCAGCGGGCTGCGACTCAATCCCAGTTCACTGACAAATGCATCTCCGTACTCTGAAGGGCCTTTTCAGGCGCAAGAAGCCGGCCGGACGCGCCGCCCTCAAAGTGGAGGGTGGAGGCAGGCTCAGGGGCCCCCTACGCAGCCCAGCCCCGGCCCCGGCGGCCCGTGAGGCCGCGCCGCCACGGCCGATCCGGAGAAGATGCTGACGGGGACGCAGCTGAGGCGAGGCCGCCGCTGACGGACCGCACTGCGGCACCTGCCTCGCAGCTACTCGCCCGCGGCCGGCCCCGATCCCCAAGCCCCGCGGCGCAGGACCTCCCCAGGCACGTCCTGCGGGCCCCCGGCTCCTCACCCGCCACCAACGCCAGGAGCACGATAAACACAGCCATGGTGCCGCGGCGGCCGCAGCAGTGCGGGGCGACACGGAACGGGCCGGCGGGACACGGGCGACAGCCGCAGCGTGAGGAGGTGACGCGCTCGGACTCGTCCAGGCTCCCGGGTCCCGTCCCTTCGTCGCTTCCGCTGGGACAGCTGCCGCTTTCTCCACCAATCACCAGTTACGCCGCGGCCTACGGAAGGGACGTAACCTGGGAAGCGACAGCCTTATAGGCGGGACTTAAAGTAACGGATGGAGAGTTCTACCAATGGTAGGCAGGGATTGAAAAGTCGGGCAGTCCCGCCCCCCGGTCGGTGATGACGGGTCAAGAGGTGGAGCGTAGGGCGGGTAGTCGGAATGGGTGATGGAGCTAGTCGAGGGGTCCCGGAGCCCACGGGGTGAGGGTGCCTCCCGAGTGCAGATCTTTCTGCCAGTCTCGAGCGACGGTCTCCAACCAGGGTGTCTGTCTTTCCTGGTCGTGTGCCTCCGCCCGGCTACGGACGCCAGCTGTGAAAGGCGGGGCTGGTTGGGGTTTCGCTCTAACAAGTATACAGACGCCGAGCACCTACTGGGAAGAAGCCAGGCGCAACGGGGAACCCCTGCCTTCCACATAGTGGTGCCAGATAAAATACAGGGCGCCCAGTTAAATTTGAATTTCATGTAAACAACGATTATTTGTTATTATGTCGCAATTAATTTATGGGACATACTTGTACTAAAAGACGTATTACTGGTTATCTGAAATTCAAATATAACTGGGTATCCTATATTTTGATTCGCTAAGTCTGGCAACTCTACCTCCAAAGACTTTCCAATCTACAAGGAGTCATGGGACAGAAAGTTAATTAATTACTTAATTTGTCCATTCACTCAGTTTCCAATCTGGGCAAGGTGTTCTATGAGGATGTATGAAGGCTAGACATAGTAATTAGACCAGGCTCCTCCCCTCCCGCAGTTCATAGTCTTTTGCCTATGATGTGAGGCAAGAAGGGACACACTATAGCGTCTGTAGGTAGAAAATGACGCCCCAGCTGATGACCTTGAAAGGTGGAAATGATTTCATATCCAAGGATAGGAGATGGGGAGATTGTTCCAGTGAAAACTGTAGTTAAGGTGGGGAGAAAGCCCCGTCAGGTTAAGCATCAGTAATCAAGTAAGAGATTATATGAGAGAGGAGGCACAGAGCTAAAACTTTCAGTTAGGCACATTTATTGAGGATTTTAAATTGTACATAAGAGACCTTCACTAAGCCATTGAAGGCGTTTGAGCATGATTTAGTGCACAAATGTAAGACAGACTTATTGGCGGGGGGGGAGGGGGGGAATGCCTTACTGTTTCTTCAGTTTCCAGTCCCATTTTCTTCCTGGAGTTTCCTGAGGACGAAAAAATGAGAGCGAGTTAAAAACAGTGACCCCAGGAGTTCCCCAGGTAGCAGACCCACCCTAGGAAAACCTTGCCCAACCGAAAACTGAATCAGAAAGACACTCTCGAGGCCAGGTGTGGTGGCTCACACCTGTAATCCCAGCACTTTGAGAGGCCGAGGTGGGAAGATCCTTTGACACCAGGAGTTGAAAACCAGCCTGGATAACATAGTGAGGCCCTGTCTTTATTATTAGAAAAGAAAGCAAAAAAAGAAAAACACTCACTAAATAGTTTGAACTTTCTAGAACACACTATGCTTACCAAAGCCACTCTCAATTTAGGGAACAGAGTCGATTTCCTCACCTAACGTCAAGAAACAGGAAACTCTCAAACTTGCTTTTCCTCTAGAGGAGAATTTGTACAAATGGGACTTTAGAGAACTCTGAAAGGGAGAAGAGAGATTTTTCCATTAGGCATGTGAAATCATTAGAACCAAAATGTCTAAAGCACCCCTCCAAAACATACACTCTAATGTGACTGACTCGAAAAAAATTAATCACTTTTTTTGTTGTTGTTGAGACGAAGTTTCCCTCTTGTTGCCCAGGCTGGAGTGCAGTGGTGCGATCTCAGCTCACTGCAACCTCCAACTCCCGAGTTCAAGCAATTCTCCTGCCTCAGCTTCCCAAGTAGTTGGGATTACAGGCGCCAACCACCACGCCCGGCTAATTTTTGTATTTTTAGTAGAGACGGGGTTTCACCATGTTGGCCAGGCTGGTCTCGAACTCCTGACCTCAGGCGATCCACCCACTTCAGCCTCCCAAAGTGCTGAGATTACAGGCGTGAGCCACTGCTCCCGGCGGAAAAAAATTAATCATTTTTAAAAATTCATTTTTAAGCATGATAAATTCACAATCTTTTCACACCAACTAAAATTCTTTGTCCATCTCCCTGCATGTCTTAGAACAGGTTTTGAATCACAGGCCCTGCAAGAACTTATCTAAACCTTATTTAGGGACATAATCAGCTAAAAGTGGAGCAGACCTCCTGCCATTTCATCCAGCCTAAGGAAACAGGGAAAGGAGTGAATGTTTCTGTTCTTAAGACTTCTAGTACATTCTTATTTCTTTGAATTTGAGGAAGATGAAAAAATTTGTAAATAGACTGGAATATAAAATAAGTCCCCACCCCCCCATTCCCCCAGAAAACCTCACAATCTTTCACAATCCATTTATGTCTTGAGAAATAACATCCCGTTTTGAGCTAACAGCGAATAGTGTATTCTTTACACCTAAGGGCCCTTTTCACCTGAGGTTGCAAAGGGGCATTGTTGTTCTCTACAACCTTGGAATTTAGCAAGATAAACATTGTCGGAAGCCCTCTCCTTGTTTCATAGATTGAGAGATTGAAGCCTAGGGAAGGGCATATGTACTCAAGGTCATGTTCTGAATCATCAGCAGTTCTGCTTCGTGAATGCAGCCCTGCTGATTCAATCTTTAGCGCTCAGTAAACAACTGGTGATGTGCGGTTAACTTTTCCACTGAAGCATTTAGAGATGGATATGTGTGTAGCAGGGTAATACAATATTTGAAGTTATGACCCCATTTGTTAGCCTAAAAGAAGCCTTTCTCCACCCTCCCCACAGGCCAAATAGGCAAGACTGCAGCCATCCGTTGCCCTGAGGGGAGGACTCTCAGGAGAACCTGAAAACAAATGTCAAATTCTTGGCTCTTGAGTTTCAAAACTAGAGGTCCAGATGCAAGATTTGAAAGAATACATAATTCCATTTGCTTCCTTAAGTCCCGCCCTCGTCCCCCAATTAAGTCCAGTGAGTTCTGAGTGATCCCGGAGTGAGCGCGATAACATGAGCTGATCCCTGCAAATGAGACATCCCATCCAGGAGCCCTGTGGAGGCGAAGATCATGCCCCTCTCCCAGACCATGCAGTTAAAATTAAGAATTTCTGTTCTTCAAAAGGTACTATATACAGTATGGAAAGGTGTGGGGGAGGGGAGAGCAGCTTTGCAGTGTAAAAACCCAACAAATACTATCTAGGCGATGTGATCAAGGTCAACACCAACAGTGATCGGTCATGTTGACAGTGTGTGCCCTTGATGTGATACAATGATAATGGCAGGCACTTCACCTCTATGATCTTCCTCCCCCATACCCATAACCCCAGTGTAATCATGAGAAAAACATCAGATAAATGCCAATATAGGGGCATTCTACAAAATATCTGACTGCTGCTCCTCAGAAGTCATCAAAAACAAGGAAAGTCTGGGCTGGGCGCGGTGGCTCACACCTGTAATCCCAGCAGTTTGGGAGGCCTAGGCGAGTGGATCACTTGAGGTCAGGAGTTCAAGACCAGCCTAGTCAACATGGTGAAACCCCATCACTACCAAAAAATACAAAAATTAGCCAGGTATGGTGGTACGTGCCTGTAGTCCTAGCTACTCGGGAGGCCAAGGCGGGAGAATCGCTTGAACCTGGGAGGCGGAGGTTGCAGTGAGCCAAGCTTGTGCCACTGCAATTTAGCCTGGGCGACAAAGTGAGACCCTGTTTCAAAAGAAAAAAAAATTAGCCAGGCATGGTAGCGCATACCTGTAGTCCCAGCTACTGGGGAGGCTGAGACAGGAGGATCACTTGAACCCAGGAGGTTGAGACTGCAGTAAGTCAAGATCTCATCATTGCACTCCAGCCTGGGTGACAGAGGGCAACGCTATCTCCAAAAAAAAAAAAAAAAAACCCAGAAACTATATTTTTAAAGAATCCAGCATAGATGACAAAAGTTTAAAGAAAAGCAAGGAAATGGTTACCATAAAAAATTAGAACAGTGATTACCTCCAGGGTGGAGGGGAGAAAGATATGTCTGAAAGAGACATGGAGAAGTATTTAGGGGTGCTGGTCATTTCTGAATGGTGGTGGTGGTTGTCACACTAGTGTTCATTTTGTGATTATCCATATTCTGAGCATTGATATTGTATGTTCACTTGTGTGCTGTATTTTCCAGTAGAAAGGTTTTAAAAATCTAGTTTGCTTTTTTTGAGTCTTGAGAAGGAGCACTTCTTTTTGACTTGGTAGAAATTATTTGTATGTGGTTTCAAATTATGTTTGCAAAATCTTGTGTTTACAAAACATGTCTTCAGTGAGTGTGGAAGTTTCCAAAGAAAGGCCAGTGTTGTGGTTGGCATGCTAATGGCTGTCTTCCGAGAGATAGTAGAGATGCTATCTCCTGTGGGAATTCACTATGAGGCAAAAGCCAGGCCTTGGCCTTCCAGCCTGAGAATCCCAGTTCTATCAGCATCCGAGAGTTAATCCAACTGGGTGACATCAACCCAAAATAATAAACTCATAAGATCTTAATGTTGCGAACAGCAGTTTGTTCATTTACAGTGAGATATATAAGTATGTAGTAGTCTGCATATTCATGTCAACCTGGCTAGTGTTTTCTCTCCAAAAATGCAAGTGACATAGGACTCTTTGAATTAGTCAGAATAGACTTGGTGAGTATACAATCAGAGCAAATATTTAATGCATTAAGCTCTGTTGTATCCATGTCCACATCTGGAACGTACACACCAAGCAGACTGAATATTTGTTTCAGACTGACAGGGCACTGTAATAAACCATATATTGGGGATGACTACAAAGACCACACCTTGCCATTTATGATAGCTTCCCACCGTTTCCATGACTTCTACGGTCCTGTCTGTACCTGTTTTTTTTTTTTTTTTTTTGAGGCGGACTCTTGCTCTGTTGCCCAGGCTGGAGTGCAGTGGCGCAATCTCAGCTCACTGCAACCTCCGCCTCCCGGGTTCAAGCGATTCTCCTGCCCCAGCCTCCTGAGTAGCTAGGATTACAGGCACATGCCACCACACCCAGCTAATTTTTGTACTTTTGGTAGAGATGGGGTTTCACCATGTTGGCCAGGATGGTCTCGAACTCCTGGCCTCAAGTGATCCACTCGCCTTGGCCTCCCAAAGTGCTGGGATTAAAGGCATGAGCCACTGTGCCCGGCCCTGTCTGTACTTTATGAGTCCACATCCCTGGCAGACTAAAGCAGGAGTGGTCACATGACCCAGACTGGGCCAATGGGCTTCTCTATCCTAGAATTCTGGGATTGAGGCCAAAAGATGCTAGTGATTCTTGTATAACAGTTGAACAGGGAGACCTATGAATTACCATCTTTTGCCACATACTCAGAGGTGGAGAAGCTGGGCTGCAGAAAGAGAGGAGCAAAGCAAACATCCAGAGACAAGTAGACAGGAAAGACCAAATGTGCCTGCAATTCCTGCCAGCTCTAAAATTATTTTCTCATCCGTGGGGAGACTCAGCTGCATCCCCTGATTTAGAACTATGTGTGATGGCCCAGAATTCTTATAACTCAACCTCCTCTTCTTTAAAAATTATTGTTATTATTATTATTATTATTATTATTATTATTATTATATTTTGAGACGGAGTTTCGCTCTGTTGCCCAGGCTGGAGTGCAATGGCGCAATCTCAGCTCACTGCAACATCTGCCTCCCGGGTTCGAACGATTCTCCTGCCTCAACCTCCCGAGTAGCTGGGATTATAGGCATGCGCCACCATGCCTGACTAATTTTTGTATTTTTAGTAGAGGCGGGGTTTCGCCATGTTGGCCAGGCCAGTCTCGAATTCCTGACCCCAGGTGATCCATCACCTCCGTAAAAATTATTTTTAATTGTAATAAAATACAGGTAACATAAAATTGACCATCTTCACCATTTTAACTGTACAGTTCAGTGGCATTAAGTACATTCACATTGTTGTGCAGCCATCACCACAGTCCATCCCCAGAACTCTTTCATCTTGCAAATCTGAAACTCTGTACCCATTAAACAATAATTCCCCATTCCCCCATTACGCCAGACCCTGGCAACCACTGATCTACTTTCTGTCTCTATGAATTTGACTACTCTAGACACTTTGTGTAAGTGGAATCATACAGTATTTATCTTTGTGCGACTGGCTTATTCCACTTAGCATAATGTCCTCAAGGTTCATTCATGTTGTGGCATGTGTCAGAATCGTCTTCCTTCTTCAGACTGAATAGTATTCTGTTGTAGGGATACAACACATTTTGTTTATCCGTTCATCCATGGATGGACACCCTCCACCTTTTTGCTATTGTGAATAATGCTGCTATGAACATGGGTGTTGGAATATCTCTTTGAGGCTGGGCGTGCTGGCTTACACCTGTAATCCCAGCACTTTGAAAAGCCGAGGTGGGCAGATCACTTGGACCCAGGAGCTCGAGACCAGCCTGGGCAACATGGTAAAACCCTGTTTCTACCAAAAATACAAAAAAAAAAAAAATTAGCTGGGCATGGTGGCGGGCACCTGTAGTCTCAGCTACTTGGGAGGCTGAGGTGGGAGAATCGTTTGAACCTGGGAGGCGGAGGTTGCAGTGAGCCGAGATCGCACCATTGCACTCCAGCCTGGGTGACAGAGCGAGATCCTGTCTCCAGAAAAAAAAAAAAAAGAAATCTCTGAGCTCCTGCTTCAATTATTTTGAGTACATACCCAGGAGTGGAATTGCTGGGTCATATGGTGTCTGGAGCTGCCATTTTGTGTTGCTATAATAGAATACCACCAACTGGGTAATTTATGAAGAAAAGTATTTCTTTCTTACAGTGCTGGAGGCTGGGAAGTCCAATATCAAGGTGCTGCCATCTGGCGAGGGCCTTTTTGCTGTGCTATCCCATGGCAGAAGGCAAGAGGGAGACAGAGAGCAAGAGAGCAAAAGAGGTCCAAACTCGCTTTTTAAAACAAGCCCACTCTTGAAATAATTAACTCACTCTCTCAATAACAACATTAATCCATTCATGAAGGCAGAGTTCTCATGACCTAATCACCTCTTAAAGGTCCCAGCTCTCAACACTGTTGCATTGGGGATTAAGTTTCCAAGGCATCAACTTTAGGGGACGCATTTAAACAATAGCATGTGGTAAGTCTGTTTTTAATTGTTTGAGGAGCTGCCATATTATTTTCCTTAGAGGATGCACCATTTTACAATCCCATCAGCAGTGCACAAGGGTTTTCATTTTGTCACATCCTCAGCAACACTTGCTATTTTCTGAGTTTTTTTGTTTTCTTTTCTTTTCTTTCCTTTTTTTTTTTTTTTTTTTTTTTTGATAGTAGCCATCCTAATGGATGTGATGTCAACCTTCTCTTTTGCATCAGCTGGTTTGATTGGGTGTCTGGGGACTTGTAACCAAAATATTTTTGGCTAAAATGAGCATGTTGTCATCTGGACACTGCTTGCTTATTCTTATTCTTATTCTTATTCTTATTCTTATCCTTATTCTTTTCTCAGGCTCCTTATATACTTCCACTGACAAACCTCACCTTCTGATGAGTACATCCTTTTCTTAAGATCTGTCAGCATTTTTTTTTTTTTTTTTGTGACAGAGGCTCGCTCTGTCACCCAGGCTGGTGTGCAGTGGCATGATCCCGGCTCACTGCAGCCTCCGCCTCCCCAGTAGCTGGGATTACAGGTGTGTGCCACCACACCCAGCTAATTTTTGCATGTTTTAGTAGAGACAGGGTTTCTGCCATGTTGGCCAGGCTGGTCTGAAACTCTTGGCCTCAAGTGGTCTACCTGCCTTGGCTTCCCAAAGTGCTGGGATTACAGGTGTTAGCCACTGCGCCTGGCTTGAATTTTTTTTTTTTTTAAGACAGAGTTTCACTCTTGTTGCCCAGGCTGAAGTGCAATGGTGCGATCTCCGCTCACTACAACCTCCACCTCCCAGGTTCAAGCGATTCTCCTGCCTCAGCTGATGGGCTAATTTTTGTATTTTTAGTAGAGGCGGGGTTTCACCATGTTGATCAGGCTGGTCTTGAACTTCTGACCTCAGGTGATCCACCTGCCTCAGCCTCCCAAAGTGCTGGGATTACAGGTGTGAGCCACCGCGCCTGGCCTGAGATTTTTTTTTAAATTAGAGATGGGGGGTCTCACTTTGTTGCCCAGGCTGGTCTCAAACTCTCGGGCTCTAGCAATCCACCCTCCTTGGCCTCCTAAAGTGCTGGTATTACAGGTGTGAGCCACCGAGCCTGGCCTTACTTGATATATCTTGTTTTCCTGACTAAACCCCGACTGAGGCAGAGGACAAACCTATTTCCAAGTTTTAGTGGGCACTTCATCTCATTGAGCCACTGGATACTGACTTCAGTGACTTTGGGATAGTTCTTCCCAACTCCCCTGAAAAAACCTAATCAAATGCAGAGTGTCTTCTGAATCTATGATAATAGAAGTCAGAATATTAATTATCTCTGAAGGTGAGGGAGGCCGACTTGAAGGGCATAAGGGAACTGTCTGGGGTTCCGGAAATGTTCTGTGTCTTGATCTAGGTGGTGGTTACATGAGGGATATACATAGGTGAAAATGCAATAAGTTGTCCACTTAAGACTCATGCAAGTTAGAGTTCGTAGCTGTGTGAAAGGGAGAAAAAAGATGTAAGCATGTAACCATATCAAATTGTATCTAAAAACTTTCAAAAGTAGGGTATTCTCAGTTTGCACCTAGTGGATGAGTATATTTAAACTCACATGAATAGGAAACATTATTTGTGAATTTGTTCATTCACTATTCATTCATCCCTTTATTTAATATTGTGTGTTTATAATGCACTGTGTGAACACTGGGCCCTGATAACTTCAGAGCTAAATCTTAGGGAAATAAACTGAGAATTTATGTCCCATCTGAAGGGGTAAAGAAGAAAAAGCTTATTTCCACATGGTTCAGCTCCAAGTTAGCAGTGCCCAATGTGCACAGAGCACATTGTAAGCACACAGCAATGGATGAAGGAATGAATGAATGAATGAGTGAATGAATAAATTAACAAATGATGGTTTCTATTATCCATAAGTATGAAATGGAGGGAATTTTCTGGGAGTAAAGGGATCACAGTAAGTTCAATTTCCAGATGTCAGAGGCATTTGAACCAGAGTGACTCCATCTTGAATGGGGCTGGGTGAAATGAGCCTGAGACCTACTGGGCTGCCTTCCCAGAGGACTAGGCATTCTCAGTTACAGGATGAGATAGGAGGTCCACACAAGATACGGGTCATAAAGACCTTGCTGATAAAGCATGCGGTAAAGAAGGCTGCCAAAACCAAGATGGCCATGAAAGTGAACTCTGGTCATCCTCACTGTTCATTACATGTTAATTATAATGCATTAGCATGCTAAAAGACACCCCCACCAGCACCATGACAGTTTACAGATGCCATGGCAATGTCAGGAAGTTACCCTATATGGTCTAAGAGGGGGAGGAACCCTCAGTTCCAGGAATTGCCCACCTCTTTCCCGGAAAACTCATGAATAATCCACCCCTTGTTTAGCATATAATCAAGAAATAACTATAAGTACTATCAGTTGGGCACCCTAAGCTGCTGCTCTGCCTATGGAGTAGCCATTCTTTATTTCTTTACTTTCTTAACAAACTCGCTTTCACTTTATGGACTCGCCCCAAAGTCTTTCTTGCTCGAGATCTAAGAACTCCCTCTTGGGGTCTGGATCTGGACCCCTTTCCGGTAGCACAGATAATTACAAAAGCAAAAACAGGGCAAGATTTCATCTCTGCTACAACTCTTTTTAAGACAGAATCTCTGGAGCTGACAGGAGCTGGTTGGGGTGCTTGATGTCGTGAGCAGGTCCTCTATTTCCTCCCACCAGCTCCGCTTCTGTCTCTTCTGCCTTCCCCGTTCCGCTTTTAACCCATGATTCAAAAAACCACAGCCTGATTCCCTTTCCTCCCAGCATGTGGCTGCCCACCTTCTTTTTCTATAATGGTCTGCTGATTGCTGCTGTGGAAATTCCCCTACCCCTGGGAAGTGGCTGTCATGTGGGCCCTCAAACCTGCCTGACCACCCTTTCTCCTGCCCCACTCACTGCTTCCTCCCTTCCTGCCTATCCCTGCAGCTGTTTAAAGCTTCCAGCAGTCTTCAAGCCCCTCCCTCCTCTAGGGAGATCACACTCCAGCTTCCCCCAGTTATTGAGCATCGTCCTGCTGACCATAGGGGAAAGAGTCTAGACTCAGGAGTGTGAATTGGTCATTAAGGATCCATTACCAGCCTCAGGAAAACAACTGTGCTCCCTCTTCTCTCATCACCTCTGGTAGCTACTTCCCCTTCTTTATGAATGCGATGACTTATTAATGAAAAATCTTCAGTCTCTAGATACCCTTCCTCATCCCCAGCAGGGCCATTCCAGGAAACCTGCACCTAGTGGCCTGCGGGAGCACCTTGCACTGACCCGCTCTTGGGTATTAGGGAGAGCCTACAGAGGAGCATGGAAGCCTGGCTTTGCATTGTCATTGTCCTCACCCATTTCTTCTGCACAGAAGTTGAGTTCTGTTTGCACTAGGTGTGGCACTGGGGATGGGGAGAGAAGGGTGCCTCAGACTGAGACTTCACCCTGGAGGAGCTTACAGCCCCATGTTCCTAACTCTCGTGGTGTTCAGACTTCTCGTCCGGCATTTGCTCTCTCCTTCATCCACAGTTCAGCTTTCCACTTGGTGCCCGGTTCAACTTTCCAGTTAGAATTTGTTTGAATGAGCTTTTTATTTTAGAATAGGTCTCAATTTATAGACAAGCTACAAAGATAGTGCAGAGAATTCTCATATACTCTACATCCAACTTTCCCCTATTGTTACCATGATACATTAGTGTGGTATATTTGTCAGAACCAATATTAATGTATTAATAATAAAGTCCATACTTTATTTATTTATTTTATTGAGATGGAGTCTCGCTCTGTCTCCCAGGCTGGAGTGCAGTGGCCCGATCTTGGCTCACTGCAACCTCCACCTCCTGGGTTCCAGAGATCCTCCCACCTCAGCCTCCTGAGTAGCTGGGATTACAAGTGCCTGTCACCATGCCCAGCTGATTTTTGTATTTTTAGTAGAGGCAGGATCACGTCTCTGTGATCAGGAATTTGGGAGCAGCTTGGCTGGGTGGCATCTGGCTTGGGGTCTCTCAGTGCCACTGCAGTCAGACAGTGGCTGGAGGTGGTGTCATCTTTAAGGTTTCTTCACTCACATGCCTGGCACCTGTGCTGGAAAGACTCAAACATCTGGGGGCTGGAAGTGTTGGGGCATATTGGGCAACTCTCTCTCTATTTCTACATGACCTCTCCACACATGGACATTCTAGGAGGTGGCTTCAGGGTAACCAGATGGATTCCGTGGAAACTCTGGATTCCAAAGGCTAAGGTGTGTGTCCCCAAAAGGAGAAAACCAGGTGGAAGCCATAGCACCTTTTATGACCTAGCTTTAGAAAGTCACTGAGCATCACTTCCTCTCTATTCTACTGGTCAAGGCAGATATAAGGGGCTGCCCAGGTTCAAGAGGAGGGAACATGGACCCTCCACCCATCAGTAGAGGCTTGTCAAAGTCAAAGTCACATTGTAAGAAGAGCCTGTGGATTCGGATATTTATTGGTGTGGCCATCTTCGGAAAATACAATCTGCCATACGGGTTTGCATATAGGTAAGGAGACAATGGCTGTCATAGCTAATGGAATACCATTTTACCCAACAATATATTATCAGCATCTCATCACATAATTATTATGCAACATCACTTTATAAAAAGTTTAATTTTTAAAATTTATGTTACCAAAGTAATGCATACTTGTGAAAAAAACCTCAAAATACAGAAATGCATAAAGTAAAACATGGGCCAGGTGCAGTGGTTCATGCCTGTAATCCCAGAACTTTGGGAGCCCAAGGTGGGCGGCTCTCTTGAGGTCAGGAGTTCAAGAACAGCCTGGCCAACATGGTGAAACCCTGTCTCTACTAAGAATACAAAAATTAGCCAGGCGTGGTGGTAAGCGCTTGTAATCCCACCTACTCAGGAGGCTGAGGCAGGAGAATTGCTTGAACCTGGGAGGTGGGCAGAGGTGGCAGTGAGCCGATATCATGCCACTGCACTCCAGCCTGGGTGGCAGAGCAAGACTCCATCTCAAAAAAAAAAAAGAAAGAAAGAAAGAAAAAAGAAAAACATGGAGGGATTCTGTCATCTCTTCCCTCTCTAGAGGTAAAAGTAAGTTCTATATTGGTCTAGACTTTCTGCTATACCTATTCAATCATATATATAATTTTTAATTTTTTCTTAGAAAAATATCACATTACACATTCTTGCTTATTTTACTTTAAAATGTCTCAGCAACTGGGTAAGGTGGCTCATGCCTGTAATCCCAGCACTTCGGGAGGCTAGGGCAGGAAGACTGCTTGAGGCCAGGAGTTCAAGACCACCCTGGACAACATAGTGAGCTCCTGTCTCTCTCTAAAAAAAAAGATAAAATATCTCAGCTACCATGCCATTTCAGGAAGTATATAGGTGCATAGTATTCTATTGTCTGTGTTATGGTGTCTGTAATATACAGATAGTGTGTTAGCAATGTGTGTTACTGTAGTTACCTTAAGCTACCCTCTTGGAACAGTCAGTTGCCCTTTACAGGTGTTGCCAGATATGTTGCTAATGAGCATAATGAGTGTTCAAGTCAATCTGCACAATGGCTATTAGAAATAGGCTCTTATTGTTGAATTAAGAAGTATTCAAGGTATATGGATTGGCTGTGAGCTATGCTAGAGATCCTCCTCACCCTTGCACAACCAAGGTGATTGAATCTAGATGGGCATGTGGCCCATGCTCAGTAGCACCTAAGGCTAGATGTCCAATAAGCCCTTTGTCCAGCCATGAATTTGAACATTCTTGTTGCCTGATTCCACCTACAAGGCTAAAGGAATCCTGTTTTCAGGACACTGTAGCCTTTGCAGCAAATGAACCTTGCACGAACGACCAAGAGCTGGGTTTGAGTCCATCGAAGAGGTTATACAATTGTTGTGCCTGCTTGTTAATATATTTGGCCAATTTGGACCTGAGACCTGCTTTTGTTCTAACCCAGTAGCAAGGTGGGGAATAAGTAGGCTCCACTTAGTTTGGACTAATGGTGGCTACAGAGAGCTTCCATGTGTGCCTGACCAAATTGGCCTAAGTCACTTCACAACATAATCAGCGTATCATAACTTATTTTTCCAAACCCATTCCAACAGACATTTAAATTGCTTCCAGTGTTTTGTCTTTACATAAAATGCTGCAGTACCATCTGTTTCACAAAATGCCTGCAAAAATCTTTTTAATAATTGCAAAATATTTTTGTATTTTTATTTATTTATTTATTTATTTTTTTGAAATGGAGTCTCGCTCTGTCACCAGGCTGGAGTGCAGTGGCACAATCTCGGCTCACTGCAACCTCTGCCTCCCAGGTTCAAGTGATTCTCCTGCCTCAGCCTCTCGAGTAGCTGGGACTACAGGTGCCTGCCACCACGCCCGGCTGATTTTTGTATTTTTAGTAGAGGCAGGAATTCCCCATATTTGCCAGACTGGTCTCGAACTCCTGACCTCAAATGATCCACCCACCTCTGCCTCCCAAAGTGCTGGGATTACAGGCATGAGCCACTGCACCTGGCCGTATTTTAAATTTTGGCAGAATGTAGATTTGAACTCAGATCTGATTGATGTCTTTCCCAATACTTCTAGACAGAATTTTCTGGAAGATTGAACCTGGGGGTGCCAGGAGTTAATTATGGATGTTCCTATTTGGGGATTCTATCCCAGACCTCAACTGACTTTTCACCTCTCTGGGTCAGCTTAAAATGATTTCCCACCCTTGTTACAAGAATGTTTTTCTGAACAAACACACAAGAAATCTTGTTACAAATTAATTTTCAAACCCAGGAAGGTAGAAAGCTTAGATTGTTCAGTACATGGAGTTAAATATAACCTCATGCACTGAGCAATACATATAACGCCCTAATTAATAATTCAGAGCGTCAAGTGCATTGTGGGAAGATGTCATGTCTGCAGTGCCTGTTTGTGGGAAAATTTGCTACCTTAACTGCATTACACTCACCTTCTACCCACCAACCAAAAAGAAACCAGAGACATTTGCCAAGAAGTGGCAAGCATATATTAATGACAAAAGGCAAGAATAGTATTATTCTAATTTACCAGTTATAGTGTCACTGAATAGAGAAGGGCTGCTTTAAATCCAATCTTCCGAGACAATGGAGATTTTGATGTGGATTTTTGCCTCCATTACAGTGTTTTATAGTCTGTGTTCCTGAGAACTGGGTCAGATTTTGCAGTAGGTCTGTGATTTATTCGAACAGCCTGATACTTACATTCCTAGGCAAGCAGTATATATAATGCCATTTTAATATTGGAGTTTTTAAGTTAGAGTTTTTTTTTAATTGAGCTAACAACTCAATTAAATGCACCCCCCAATACCGTGCATTCTATACATAGTTCAATGTAACTGAATTTTTTTCTAAATGAATCCATCTGTGATTTCCCCTCTTGCAGACTCAGTCTTTTTCTTTTCTTTTCTTTTTTGTTTTGAGACAGAGTTTCGCTCTTGTTGCCCAGGCTGAAGTGCCATGGCGCAATCTTGGCTCACTGCAACCTCTGCCTCCTGGGTTCAAGTAATTCTCCTGCCTCAGCCTCCCTAGCAGCCAGGATTACAGGCATCCACCACCAAGCCCAGCTAATGTTTTGTATTTTAAGTAGAGAAGGGGTTTTACCATGTTGGCCAGGCTGGTCTTGAACTCCTGACCTCAGGTGATCCACCTGCCTCGGCCTCCCAAAGTGCTGGGATTACAGGTGTGAGCCACCGAGCCCGGCCAGACTCAGTCTTTTCACTCCACACATATCGTCTCCCTCGTCCCGAGCCAGCCAAAAGTAAGTTGTATCTTTTCTGATCCTCTGGGATATTTTATCATTCTTTATCTTACACAGCAGGATGCCTCCTTTAGCTGGAATTTTAATTTATTTCTAAGCAAAAGAATTTACTTGTTAAAAGCTGTCTGGGTCCTGTTTATAAGTTTATTCAGTACAGTTACAGTTATGCACCATATAATGATGTTTTAATCAACAGTCCAGACCGCATATATGAAGCTGGTCCCATAAAATCATACCATTTACTGTGTCTTTTCTATGTTTAAATACACAAATACTTACCATTGTATTACAATTGCCTACAATATTCAGGACAGTCACAAGCTGTATAGGTTAGTAGCCTCGAAGCAATAGGCTACACCATACAGTCTTGGTCTGTAGTAGGCTATCTAGGTTTGTGTAAGCACACTCCGTGATTTCGCACAATGATAAAATCGCCTAACCATGCATTTCTCAGAAAGTATCTCTGTTGTTATGTGAGGCATGACTGTATTTGTAAGTGGCATGTAAACCAACCAGAGTCCACCAGCAAAATACTTTCAGTTAAATAGCTTAGAATACATTTATACTTCAGAATACGCTGTACTCTGAAGCTGTAATAAGAACAGAAAGCTCTATGGATCAATTGTAGATATATTGTTAAGTGAAAAAAAAAGGTAGCAGAACATTTTGTGTTGCATACCACCATTTATGTAAAAAGGAGTGGAATATATAGAGATATATGTATATTTGCTAGTATATACATAAAATAACTCTGAAGGAAACACACAAAAAACTGATCAAATTGGTTGCTTTTGGGGAGAAGATATGGGTGGCTGAGGGCAGGAGTGGGGAGACTATATATCTTTTGTTACTTTGTGAATTTTGAACCATGCAAATGTACTACCAGTTCAAAAAATAAAGGAACATGGCTGGGCGCGGTGGCTCACGCCTGTAATCCCAGCACTTTGGGAGGCCAAGGTGGGTGGATCACTCGAGGCCAGGAGTTTGAGACCAGCCTGGGCAACATGGTGAAATCCTGTCTCTACCAAAAATACAAAAATTAGTTGGGCATGGTGGCACGTACCTGTAGTCCCAGCTATTCTGGAGGCTGAGGCAGGAGAATCGCTTGAACCCGGGAGGCAGAGGTTATAGTGAGCCGAGATTGTGCCACTGCACTCTAGCCTGGGCAATAGAGTGAGACTAAGTAGCAAACAAAAGGAAGGCAAAACAACAACACAGCCTGTCTAGGAGGAGGTAACAGATCACCTTGGAGCTGACCTTGGTCCACCCCTCTTACTGCTATAAATCTTATTGGCAACAGATAACCATTGGCCCCAGGGACGGGTAGAGCAAGATCTTTCTTTGTGTCTCAATATAACCTGTTTCTCCCAGTAACCCTTGGTACACAAAGACTATCCCAGAGCAAGTTTTTGTGAGGGGTCAAAGAGATTCCTGAAATTAGAGAATTCAGGGTCTGTCCCTGTCTGATGGGTGGAGAGAGCTCTTGGTGGGCTCGGCTGCCAGACGGGGGACGTGGGAACCCTTGGGGAACTCATCAAGCAGAAAGAAGCTGGATGAAGCTCAACATCGGGGTACGGATTGTTGTTGGGAAAAGCAGATTTTTTTGAGACAGAGTTTCGCTCTTGTCACCCAGGCTGGAGTGGAGTGCAATGGTGTGATCTCAGCTCACTGCAACCTCCACCTCCCGGGTTCAGGCGATTCTCCTGCCTCAGCCTCCCCAGTAGCTGGGACTACAGACATACGCCACCATGCCTGGCTAATTTTGTATTTTTAGTGGAGACGGGGTTTCACGTTGTTGGCCAGGGTGGTCTCAAACTTGTGTCCTCAGATGATCCGCCCACCTCGGCCTCCCAAAGTGTTGGTATCACAGGCGTGAGCCACTGCTCCCAGCCAGGAAAGGCAGATTCTTATCGAGGGTGCGGTTGGGGCTGCTGCTGCAACACCTCAGACGTGTTGTGGAAACAAGAGCTGAGTGTTTCAGGGAAAAGCAAGGAGCCATACACTTGGGATCCCAGCTGTTGGTGCCTCATCCCAGGGGTCCCACGAGGGAGGGGTCAGCCTTCCTTGGAGAGCCTTTGGGGCCTGGACAGGTGCTGGGCTGCAGTGAATTAGGATGGTTGGACAGAAAAAGACTACTGGTTTTTATCAATACCAACAAAACTCAGGGGCAGTCCAGGTGCTGTGGCTCAGGCCTGTAATCCCAGCACTTTGGGAGGCCAAGGCAGGAGGATTGCTTGAGGTCAGGAGTTCAAGACCAGCCTGGGCAACATAGCGAGACCTTGTCTCTTCAACAAATAAAAAAATTAACTGGGCATAATAGCATGCCTGTAGTCCCAGCTACTCAGGAGGCTGAGGTGGGTGGATCCCTTGAGCCCAGAAGGTTGAGGTTGCAGTGAGCTTTGATGGTGCCACTGCACTCCAACCTGGGCAACAGAGTGAGACTCTGTCTCAAAAAAAAAAAAAAAAATGCGACTGGGTGAGGTGGCTCACGCTTGTAATCCCAGCACTTTGGGAGGCCAAGGCAGGTGGATGATCACTTGAAGCCAGGAGTTTGAGACCAGCCTGGGCAACATGGCAAAACCCCATCTCTGCTAAAAATACAAAAAAATAGGCAGGCATGATGGCACACACCTGTAATCCTAGCCACTTGGGAGGCCGAGGCACGAGAATAACTTGAACCCAGAAGGCGGAGGTTGCAGTGAGCCCAGATCGCACCACTGCACTCCAGCTTGGGTGACAGAGCAAGATTAAAAAAAAAAAAAAAAAAAGTTTCGCCTCTAATAGAACACAGTGGAAGTGAAGCCGTGTGATTTTCAAGGCTAGGCCACAAAAGGCATTACAAACAATATGACTTCTGCCTGGCACTATCCCTTTTGGAATGTCTTCAGAGCTTTGAGCCACAATATAAGAAGTCTGGTTTCCCTGATGCCACCATGCAGAGAAACCACAGAGGGATAGCAGAAACTGGAGGAGCCCCAGCTATATCAGCTCCCAGCTGTGCTGAGTCTTCCTAGCCCAGGCACTACACATAAAGGGAGCAAGCCTTCGAGATGACTCTAGGCCCAGAATTCAGTGGAAATATATAAAACGCTGTGCTTAACAGAGAATACATATTCTATTCAGTTGTGGAAAATTTATAAAAATTAACCAAGTCTTAGCCTTCAAAGAAACTGAATATATTCCAAAAGAGGTATCATATAAGCCAATTATCAGACCTTAATACAACAAAATTAGAGTGTAACAAGAATGAATAACCCAAATAACTCTATCCTTTTGGAAATTTGAAAATATCCTTTCCCTCATACAAATCAACAAGAATAAGGCTGGGCACAGTGGCTGTAATCCCAGTACTTTAGGAGGTCAAGGCAGGTGGATCACTTGAGCCCAGGAGTTGGAGACCAGCCAGGACAACAGAGCAAGACCCTGTCTCTATTATATAAATAAAACATTTTTAAAAACACAACAAGAATAAACAATGTTTTATCTAGGAAAGGGAGAATGAAAGATTAATGATGACCAAAGAGGCCGAGCGCGCTGGCTCACGCCTGTAATCCCAGCACTTTGGGAGGCTGAGGTGGGTGGGCCATTTGAGGTCAGGAGTTCGAGACCAGCCTGGCTAGCATGGTGAAACACCATCTCTACTAAAAATACAACATTAGCTGGGCATGGGGGAGCACACCTGTAATCCCAGCTACTCGGGAGGCTGAGGCAGGAGAATCACTTGAACCCAGGAGGTGGAGGTTGCAGTGAGCCGAGATTGTGCCACTGCACTCCAGTCTGGGTGACAGGGCGAGACTCTGAAAAAAGAAAAAGAAAGAAAGAAAGAAAAGAAAAACAAAATTCTTCACTTGGGCCAGGTGTGGTGGCTCACGAGTGTGATGCCAGCACTTTGGGAGACCAGAAGGATCACTACAAAAAACAAAAATTAGCCAGGCATGGTGGTGCTCACCTGTAGTCCCAGCTACGTGGAAGGCTGATGTGGGAGGGCCGCTTGAGCCCAGGAGGTTGAGGCTGCGGTGATTGCACCACTGCATTCCAGCCTGGGCAACAGAGTGAGACCCTGTTTAAAAAAACAAAAAACAAAACAAAAAAAAACCCAACCAAAATACAAAAAGAAAATACTTCAGTCTGAATGAACAAAACTTTCTCAAATATTAAATAACATTGATCTAACAAGTTAACCTTTTAAATCCAGTGAACTTAAAGTTCTCCTGAATATTCTGGTACAATTCAATAGTACAAATTAAACTTTAAATCCTAAAACTATAATCAGTCACATATTTGACGTTTAGAGTCACATGGCTGTTTCTCCAACTGGCTAAATTTGTTAAACATTACAAGTACATATCATGCCCAATTTGCTGAGAATAATTTTCTTCTTTGTTTTTGTATTTTTTTTCTTTTTTCTTTTTTTTTTGAGACGGAGTTTCACTCTTGTTGCCCAGGCTGGAGTGCAATGGCACGATCTCAGCTCACTGCAACCTTCACCTCCTGGGTTCAAGACATTCTCCTGCCTCAGCTTCCCGAGTAGCTGGAATTACAGGCATCCACCACAATGCCCAGCTAATTTTTTGTGTTTTTAGTAGAGACGGGGTTTCACCATGTTGGCCAGGCTGGTCTCCAGCTCCTGACCTCAGGTGATCCACCCACCTCGGCCTCCCAGAGTGCTAGGATTACAGGCATGAGCCACCATGCCTGGCCTTTTTTTTTTCTTTTAAAGACAAAGTCTCACTCTGTCACCCAAGCTGGAGTGCAGTGGCACAATCATGGCTCACTGCACCCTCGATCTCCTGGACTCAAGCAATCCTCCTGCCTCAGCCTCCCAAAGCGCTGGGACTACAGGCATGAGCCGCAGTGCCCAGCCACCTCAGATTCTTTATAAGAAAATATAGGCCACTCTAAAACATCTCTAAACTTAATTAGAAATCTTACCTGGGTTGAAAGATGTTACCCACTAAGGAACATGGTTATCACTCCAGGGAAATGAAGTTACTTTTGACAGAAATTTTGGCCACACATAAGCTCTGGAACTAGAGAGAGCTGGGCGGGGGAATTCCTCTCCTGCCCACGAGGAAACTAATGGTTTATCAGCATGCTTGAAGTGGCAAAAAGAATACATTGACATTGAAAGTTGCTAAATCAATGATTCTATAACTCCAAGGGGTGTTCAAAGCCCACATTAACTACCTCTTTAGTCTCCTCACTTAAATCTATAAGCCCCACCTAGGCTGAGCACTTCAACAGATTTTGCATTTCTTTGACTCTTAAAAAGTGTGTACATAGGCTGGGCATGGTGGCTTATGCCTGTAATCCCAGCACTTTGGGAGGCCGAGGCGGGCATATCACCTGAGGTCAGGAGTTCGAGACCAGCCTGGCCAACATGGTGAAAGCCCATCTCTACTAAAAATACAAACATTAGCCGGGTGTAGTGGTGTGCGCCTGTAGTCCCAGCTACTCTGGAAGCTGAGGCAGGAGAATCGCTTGAACCCAGGAGGCAGAGGTTGCAGTGAGCCGAGATTGCACCACTGCACTCCAGACTGGGTGACAGAGCGAGACTCCGTCTCAAAATAAATAAATAAAATAAAATTTTAAAAAGTATGTACGTATCTTCCTGCCTAGGTCTAAAGACCTTTGAAGCCACCGGGCACCTTGGCTCACGCCTGTAATCCCAGCACTTTGGGAGGCCAAGGCGGGCTGATCACTTGTGGCCAGGAGTTCAATACTCCTGCCAATCTGGAACCCCATCTCTACAAGAAATAAAATTAGCTGGGCGTGGTGGTGCATGCCTGTAATCCCAGTTACTCAGGAGGCTGAGGCAGGAGAATCGCTTGAACCGGGGAGGTGGAGGGTTGCAATGAGCCGAGATCGCACAACTGCACTCCAGCCTGGGTGACAGAGTGAGTGAGAAAATAGTTTGGAAAAGTAACTGAATACGTTTATGAGCAATTAGAGTAGATGTGGTGTTGTTTTGTTTTGATTTGTTTTTTAGACGGAGTTTCACTCTTGTTGCCCGGGCTGGAGTGCAGTGGTGCGATCTCGGCTCATCACAACCTCTGCCTTCCAGGTTTGCCTGTGCGCCACCACACCCGGATAATTTTGTATTTTTAGTGGAGACGGGGTTTCTCCATGTTGGTCAGGCTGGTCTCGAACTCCGACCTCAGGTGATTTACCCACCTTGGCCTTGCAAAGTGCTGGGATTACAGGCATGAGCCACCATGCCCGGCAGAGACCTTGTCTCTTATAAATAAAATAAGAAGCACAATGGCAGCTTGGAGAAAGGAGAGAGGCCCACTCTTCCATGGTGATGCATGATGCAAGATCTCTACGCCAGGACTGCTTAGATATGGACAAGTTCTGTGTTTTTGTTTTTGTTTTTTGTTTTTTTGTGTGTGTTTTGTTTTTTGTTTTTTGAGACAGACTCTCATTCTGTCACAGGCTGGAGTGCAGCAGCGTGATCTCAGCTCACTGCAACCTCGGCCTCACGGGTTCAAATGATTCTCCTGCCTCAGTCTCCTGAGTAGGTGGGATTACAGGTGTGCGCCACCACACCCAGCTAATTTTTGTATTTTTAGTAGAGACAGAGTTTCACCATGTTGGCCAGGCTGGTCTCGAACTCCTGACCACAGGTGATCCACCTGCCTTGGCCTCCCAAAGTGCTGGGATTACAGGCATGAGCCACTGCACCTGGCCTGATATGGACAAATTCTTACTCTTTGGCTCCCCTATTCCTAAATTTGTCCTTTCTAATAATGATAAATATGTGTATAGAATATTCCTACATATTCTCACATATGTGATCCTTGTAAGAATGCGCTGAGAGAAATATCACTGTTGTTATTACATTTTATAGATGAGAAAACTGCAACATGGAAAACTGAATCAGCCAGTTAGTGAGGAGGTTGGGGTTCAAACTTCAAAGCCATGCTGTTTCCCCAGCCATAGTAACCCTGGACTTCTAACAATCCAGGCATGTAATTGTAGAGGACTTCCCTAAGAGCAAACACTGGGAGCAGACTGAGCCTGGGTCAATTTTCAGAAACAGGCCTAGTCTCCTTCCCCATCCACACATTAGAAGTATTTAAATAATTGAAGAACCTAGAGAGGCTGAGAGAGAGTTTGATTGGCCAGCTTGGGTCACGTGCCCATCCGTATAATGGGAAGATGGGGTCATGTTATTGGCAGCAGTATGGAAAGAAAAGATTCATTCTAAATTTGTCTCTTGTTTTTTGTTTTTGTTTTTCCTTTTTGTTGAAGAACGGGGTCTTACTATGTTGCCCAGGCAAGCCTCAAGCTCCTGAGTGTAAAGTATCCTCCCGCCCTTACCGCCTTCTGTTGGGATTACAGGGGTGAGCCACTGTGCCCAGCCTGAAGGATTCATTCTAAAGGAAGAGGAGTGCTGTTACCAGAAGAAGATAGCCAGGCATGCGGTGTAGACAAAAGCCAGGGACACCCACACTCTAAGTTTGGAATCAGTAGGTGTTAGGGGTTGAACTGTGTCCCTCCTCCCACCAAAATATATTAGGTTGGTGCAAAGGTGCAAAATTAATCGCGGTTTTTGCCATTACTTTCAGTGGCAAAAACCACAATTACTTTTGCACCAACCTACTGTGTTAGCACTCTAATCCCCAGTACCCCCGAATGTGACTGGTGTCCTTATAAGAAGGAGAAATGTGGACACAGGCATGCATATAGGGACAATGCCATGAGAAGGTGCAGGTAGAGATGGGGTGATGCTTCTGCAAGGTGAGGAACCCCCAAGATTGCCAGCAAACCACCAGAAGCTGGGGGAGAGGCATGGAACAGATTCCCCTCATAGCCCTCAGGAGGAACCAACCCTGCCAACACCTCGAGCTTGACTCCCAGCCTCCGGAACTGAGATAATACACTTCTGATGGTGAAGCCAGACAGTGTGTGGTCCTTTGTTCCAACGGACTAATACACTTGGCTGGACAAGTGGGATTCTGACAAAGGCTGCTACCGTCCCTGTCCATCACTAACCCATTTCTGCCTCTTCTCCTGTTTCCTTTGTCCCTCAGCTCCTACATCAATGCCCTTCCCCCAACCCACTCATTTCTGTCCAATCTCCAGCCAGCAAGATCGCTGTTCCCAAGCCACTGCTGTGTGCATTTAGATCCCAGAATCCTACTCTCTCCAAATGAAATAACAGTCCTCAGGGCCGGGCACAGTGGCTCACACCTGTAATCCCAGCACTTTTGGAGGCTGAGGCGGGTGGATCACCTGAAGTCAGGAGTTCGAAACCAGCCTGGCCAACATGGTGAAACCCCGTGTCTACTAAAAATACAAAAAGTAGTTGGGCATGGTGGCACATGCCCGTAGTCCCAGCTACTTGGGAGTCTGAGGCAGGAGAATGGCTTGACCCCGGGAGGTGGAGGTTGCAGTGAGCCGAGATCACAGTGCCATTGCACTGGAGCCTGGGTAACAAGAGTGAAACTCCATCGAAAAAAAGAGAAAGAAAAAAAGAAAGAAAGAGAGAGAGAGAGAGAGAGAAAGAAAGAAAGAAAGAAAGAAGGGAGAGAGGGAGGGAGGGAACGAAAGAAAGAAAGGAAGGAAGGAAGGAAGGAAGGAAGGAAGGAAAGAAAGAAAAAGAAAGAAAGAAAGAAAAGAAAGGAAGAAAGAACCCTCCCCTAAGGAAGGGTGAGCGGTATGATTTGGCCTGCTGTTTGCCTGTGTGGGTTGTCTTCCATGTCACTCACCTCTGGTTGGGCTACAAGAATGAGTGGCCCACTAACTCCTGCCCTGTGTGGCTGGTGGGGGGTGAAGAGGGGGCATAAAAACCCGAGAAGTGCAGCCTGGGCAACAGGGTAAAACTCTGTCTATACAAAAAATGCAAAAATTACCTGGGTGTGGCCTGGGTGTGGTGGTGCATGCCTATAGTCCTTGCTACTGGGGGGCTGAAGTGGGAGGATCACTTGAGCCCAGGAGGTCAAGGCTGCAATGAGCTGTGATTGTGCCACTGCACTGCAGCCTGGGTGACAGAGTGAGACCCTGCCTTAAAACACACACACACACACACACACACACACACACACACACACCTGAGAAGTGAAAAGGGGCATCTCAGCTGGGTGCGGTGGCTCACGCCTGTAATACCAACACTTTGGGAGGCTGAGGTGGGAGGATCACTTGAGCCCAGGAGTTTGAGACCAGCCTGGGCAACATAGTGAGACCCCCATCTCTACAAAATATATTTTTTAAAAAGTTAGCTGGGTGTGGTGGCACACACCTGTAATCCCAGCTGTTTGAGATGCTGAGGTCTATAGTCCCAGCTACCGGGAGACTGAAGTGGGAGGATCCCTTGAGCCCAGGAGGTGGAGGCTGCAGTAAGCCATAACTGGGCCACTGCAATCCAGCTTGGGTGACAGAGTGAGACCTTGTCACACACACACACACACACACGCAAAAAAAGAAGAAAGAAGAAAGAAAAAGAGAGAGAGAGAAAGGAAGAAAAAGAAAAAAAAGAAAGAAAGAGAAAGAAAGAAAAGAAGAAAGAGAAAAGGGAGCCAGGCACGGTGGCTCACACCTGTAATCCCAGCACTTTGGGAGGCCAAGGCACGTGGATCACTTGGAGGTCAGGAGTTCGAGACCATCCTGGCCAACATGGTGAAACCCCCATATCTACTAAAAATACAAAAATTAGCCAGGCATGGTGGTGGGAGCCTGTAGTCCCAGCTACTCAGGAGGCTGAGACATGAGAATCGCTTGAACCCAGGAGGCAGAGGTTACAGTGAGCTGAGATCACGCCACTGCACTCCAGCCTAGGCGACAGAGGGAGACTCATTCTCAAAAAAATTAAAAATTAAAAAAAAAATTAAAAATTAAAAAAAAAAGAAAAGAAAAAGAAAAAGGGCACCTCTGAATCAGGATTTTGATTCAGCTCACTGATGCCTGGTAAGCTACCACAGGATGAGAAAACTATACTTAGGAATTGCCACTATGCACTGCCAATGTTCTTTGTTTCCCTTGTGAATTTCCTTAGGTTTTGGTAAAACTCCTTCAGATAATTACAGCCTTTTTTTTTCTTTCCAACTTTTATTTTAGGTTCAGGGGGTGCATGTGTAGGTTTGTTAGAAGGGTAAATTGTTTCTCATGGGGATTTGGTGTACAGATTATCTTGTCACCCAGGTAATGAGCATTAGCACCCGTAAGTAGTTTTTCAATCCTCTCCCTCCTCTCACCCTCCACCCTCGAGTAGGCCCTGGTGTCTGTTGTCCCCTTCTTTGTGACCATGTGTACTCAATGTTTAGCTCCCATTTATAAGTGACAACATGCGGTACTTGGCTTTCTGTTCCTTTGTTTATTCACTTAGGAGCAGCCTTTCTTTTTTTTTTTCTTTTTTTTTTTTTTGTTGAGACAGAGTCTCCGTCTGGTATGATTTTGGCTCACTGCAACCTCTGCCTTCCGGGGTTCATGCGATTCTCCTGCCTCGGCCTCCCGAGTAGCTGGGATTACAGGTGCCTGCCATCAATGCCCAGTTAATTTTTGTATTTTTACTAGAGACAGGGTTTTGCCATGTTGGCCTGGCTGGTCTCGAACTCCCGACCTCAGGTGATCCACCTGCCTCAGCCTCCCAAAGTGCTGAGATTACAGGCACGAGCCACCACCCCTGGCTAGTATTTGCCTTTCTGTTCCTGCGCTGATTCACTTAGGAACAGCCTTTCTTAAAACTGCTAAAGAATGAGGTGGGGCTGAAGGAGGTTGTAGAGGTGATGGCGGTGATGGGGGCTGGGGGGCAGAATGGCTCACCCTTGGGCTAAAGAGGAAGAAGTTGCCATGTTTGGCTTAACTGGGGCAAAAGTAAAAGATCCCAAAGCCTCAGAAACTAGAATAGCTGGTCAGGGAACTCCTGAGACTTGGCCCAGGTTGCATGCAGCTGGAACGGCATTGTTATCTAGATTCCAAAAGGGGCTAGCTCTTTTCTAGAAGGTCTGAGAGAGAGGACCCAGTCTAGGTGAAGGGCCAGAGCTGCTGTGAAAATTGGAGCTCAGAGGAGGCAGCTTAACTCAGTAGCAGAGCAGAAAGCACTGATAAGTTGCTTGCTCTCAATGGCGGCTCTGTCACTCATTAGTTGGGTGACCTTGGTGTGGTGGTCACAGTGATCCCCTTCAAGGAAGGATCCGTTGCTCCCTCTGCTATCGGCAGGGCTGTTGCGGACACCCTCAGCCCTTAGCAGCTCCAGAAAGTGCCTCATCAAGGTCATCGCTTTTTGGGGAAATCCCCATTCGATGACCAGCTAGAGCTTAAAAATCCAACCATGTGTTGGCCCAACTCAGGACAACTCCGAAAAGCCAGTCTTGCTCCACAGCTTCCCGTGGGGATGGCTGAGGCTGTCTCAGAGCCTGCATCACAGCTCACTCCACCATCCACCCTCCCTCCCTTCTGCTCCCCCAACTCTTTCTCCTTCTTTCCAAGAGTACTTAACATCCTACAGGCTCAACTCTGCCTCAGGAGTCTCCTTCCCAGGGAGCGCACCTTGAGACACTTAAGTGAGTTCATTTGTCTCCCGGAGCCTGGCTTCCTTCACCTGTTGAGTAGGAGTGATGACGGCCCGCTGGAGGCTCGCTCTGCACATTCAGTGAGATGCTGTATGCTCCAGGTGAGCCGCGGGTACCTGGGAGTGATGCTTATTAGCATGTTCAGAGGCGGGAGCTTGCTGACTGGAAATGGCAGCAAGTTGCTGCAAGAGATTGTTTCACGCTTTCAACCTGCACCTAATTGAGTGTTTTGAGGCTCTGCTTGTTCCTCTGAAAGGTGTCCTGTGTTTACCGAAGTCTATCCTGCTGTGTAGTTCAGCTGTAGTTCAGCTGCGCTAGCTCCCTGTGTGGCATGGCAATCAATGGGATGGTGACAGAAGCCCTCAGGGGAAGGGATGAGGTAGCTGGGTCCCCAGAATGGGGAGCCATCCCTGCAGGAGATGTTTCTCATATTTTTGAACCCCAGGGGCAGTAGCATCGTGTTAGGGCAGGGGAGCTGCTGTCTTCAGGGGGCCACAGCAGAACCGCAGTTTCTGAAAGCACCAGCACCATCTCTAATGCCTCCCAAGTCCCTTTGGCTTTGGTGGCAAATAGAATGTACTCTGGGCTTGAAGGAGAGAACACACCATTTTCCCTTTTTAGGAGGCCCTGGGGGATCCAGAGGAACTTGTAACTCTTCTGGCCTTGGTGGGCTACTTTGTGGTGGGTAAGCACTGACTTAAAACAATTCTTTTTATATTCCAAAAGTAATACAAAATTCATTCTCAGGCTGTTCATTGGAGAAAAATGTAAGAATACAGATAAATGCACATGAAAACAAAAAGGTAAAAGAAAAAATAATTTGTTAAAAAACATAATGTTTGGGGGCATTCCTTTCCATCTGTTTTCTTTATAGTCACATGTCAATATGCAGCAGAGTCACATCATCTGACCCTTTAAAATATGTCAATTGCACTGTATACACTTTGCAGAGCAAGAGAAACAGCTGAAATGATAGGGGTGATTTTGCCCACCAGTTCACTCAAGGAATGAACATGACGTGGAAGCCACAAGTCTTCTATTTGCTCCGCTGCTTTCAATTCAAATGTCTCTCTCCAATCTTGCCAGGAGACACTAGTGTCTAGGGTACATATTTCTCACACAGTATGGCCCCTACATGTGAGCAAATTACTGCATCTGGGACTCACTCTGAGAAACAGTGACCTTGCTGTGTAGAATTTAGTGTTGAGTCTCTGCTATGTCGCTGTCCTGTGTTATTTTCAGAGGCAGTTTTGACTATTGGTGATTTCAATCTCTGATCACTTGTCTTTAGAAGGCACCCCCTCCAGAGGGTGCAGTTTCACTGCACATCGGTTTATGACACTTAGGATGTTTTCAATGTTCCAGTAGGAACTAAGATGCTGAGGTGAGCATCCTTTTTCATAACATACTGGCTTCTCTTGTTGAGTCATTTCTTTTTCTTTTCTTTTCTTTTCTTTTTTAGGGATGAGGTCTCACTATATTGCCCAGGCTGGTCTCGAACAGGGCTCAAGTGATCTGCTCACATCAGCCTCCCAAAGTGCTGGAATTACAGGCATGAGCCACTGTGCCCAGCTGATTCCTGTCTTTAGACTACGTTTCTAGACATAGAATTGTGCCAATTCCCCCTCCAGAATGATGGGATCGGCATACATTCTTGCCAAGAGTGTAGGACCATGCCTATTTTCCTATTCCTTGCCAACACTGAATATATCATTCAAAAAAAATCAGGGTGTGTGTTTTTTTTAATATGCAACCCATATACTTGGCACATAATTCAAGCGCTATAAAAGCCTTTATGGTTAAAAGTAACCTTGTCATCTCTTCTCCCCTAGTCTCTCTTAATTTTCTTCCTGAGAGGCAACCCCTGTTAAAACTGTTTCTTGAGTCCCCTTCCAAAAAAACCCCAGGCACATGCTGTCCAATAGAGCAGCCACTAGCCACATGTGGCTATCAAGCTTTCAGCTCTTCCAAATTGAGATGTACTGTAAGTATAAAATACACACTGGATTTCAAAGACTTAGTACAAAAACCAGAATGTAAAATGTTTCATTAATAACAGTTCATATGGATTACATGTTCAAATGATAATATTTTGGATGTACTGAGTTAAATAAAATATGTTATTAAAATTATTTTCACCTGTTCCTTTTTACTTTAAAAAACTACGCCAGGCATGGTGGCTCACGCCTGTAATTCCAGCACTTTGGAAGGCCTAGGCGGGGAGGATTGCTTGAGCCCAGGAATTCAAGACCAGCCTGGACAACATAGTGAAACCCTGTCTCTACAAAAAATACTAAAACTAGTCAGCCATGGTGGCATGAGCCTGTAGTTCCAGCTACTTGGGAGGCTGAGGTGGGAGGGTTGCTTGAACCTGGGGGGTCGAGGCTGCAGTGAGCCTTGATCACTGCACTCCAGTCTGGGTGACAGAGAGAGACCCTGTATCCAAAAAAAAAAAAGGCTACTAGAAAATTTTGAATCACACCTGTGGCTTGCAGTATATTTCTATTGGCCAGAGCTAGTCTGTGCATATTGAAGTATTTGCTCCTAGGTCTTCCCCACCAACACCCCCTCGCCACCTTTTTTTGAGACGAAGTCTCATTCTGTTGCCCAGGCTGGAGTGCAGTGGTGTGATCTCAGCTCACTGCAACCTCTGCCTCCCGGGTTCAAGTGATTTTCCTGCCTCAGCCTCCTGAGCAACTGGGATTACAGGTGTGCACCACCACGCCCAGCTAATTTTTGTATTTTTATTAAAGATGGGGTTTCACCATGTTGGCCAGGCTGGTACTGACCTCAGGTGATCTGCCTCCCTCGGCCTCCCAAAGTGCTGGGATTACAGGTGTGAGCCACCGTGCCCAGCTCTTCCTCCCCTTTTATTTACTCTAACGCTGGCATCTCGGGCACACAGCAGAAGGAGCGCCCAACCAAGGCTGTGATTTGCACATTGTTAGGTGCTGCTGGGCAGCCTCGCTAGCCAAAGCTAAACCTGCACGAAGCTGGGTTGCAGGCAGAGATCAGCCGGCCCAGGCACCAGGGAAATTGCCCTGCTCTCCCCGGGCCAGGTCACCAGAGCTACTTGTCTCTTCCCAAGCTGGAGCCTCAGGGCGGCCGTGCTGTTTTGCCTTTGGAACATCTGTAACATTGGAAAACATCATGCCTTTTCTTTTTCTTTTTCTTTTTTTGCGATGGAGTTTCACTCTTGTTGTCCAGGCTGGAGTACAATGGTGCAATCTGGGCTCACCGCAACCTCCACCTCTCGGGTTCAAGTGATTCTCCTGCCTCAGCCTCCCGAGCAGCTGGGATTACAGGCATGCGCCACCACACCTGGTTAATTTCTTGTATTTTTAGTAGAGACGGGGTTTCTCCATGTTGGTCGGGCTGATCTCGAACTCTCGACCTCAGGTAATCCGCCCACCTCAGCCTTCGAAAGTGCTGGGATTACAGGCGTGAGCCACTGCGCCCAGCTCCATGCCTTTTCTTTAAAAACAAAACTTTTCAATCCATGTTGTTCTCTGGGCCACTGCAAAGGAAAGGATGAGCCTTCCTATTTCTCTCTCACCCTGAAAGGTTTTGTTAGGCCGAGTCTCCTGCCTCCAGGGAGGTGAAGATCGGTTTGGTCTAGGGATGTGAGGTGAGCTGTATGTGGAGACCTATGAAATGGAAAAACAAATGATTTTTTCATAATTGTCTTTGCTTTGCTGTGAGGTTACATTTTGTCCTCGAAAATACAAGCTATTGATTTTTCCCTCTGTATATACAAATCCATTTATAATCCTACTATTGCAGAAAAGTTAAAACTTTAAAAAAAAAAAGGAAGAAAGAAAAACAATTTGGCTACCGGGGAAAACATACAGGAAACTAGAACATGTGAGGATTCCATTAAGTTCCAGGATTAAGCTGGGCTGGTTTGGAGTGTTAATGCAGAAAAGACTAGCAAGGAAAGATCAATGGAAACCATCTGCTTCTGCGAGAGGGCCAGGTGCCACCCTGACAGACGGGCCTGAGTGTGGGCCTGGCGCGGGGCCAACTGATGCACGGCCAAATGGCAGAGAGCAGAATCTCTCCCCAGCATGTGTGGCAGCCGCCCAAACACAGCCAAGGCATGGCTACTGAGGCCTGCAACTCCTGACCTCCTGCTTTCTGAGGCTGAATTCTGCAGGGTGCTTAGGGCGTTAAGTGGAGGCCACTCAAAGGAGGCAGGCAGGAGGAGGGCTAGTGTTGTTTAGGAAGGGGTTCACTTGAAAAGCATTCTTGGTCAGGCATGGTGGCTCACACCTATAATCCTAGCACTTTGGGAGGCTGAGGCAAGCGGATCACTTGAAGCCAGGAGTTTGAGACCAACCTGGGCAACACAGTGAGACCCCTGTCTCTATAAATCTTTTTTTTTTTTTGAGACGGAGTCTTGCTCTGTTGCTCAGGCTGGAGTGCAGTGGTGTGATCTTGGCTCACTGCAACCTCCACCTCCCAGGTTCAAGTGATTCTCCTGCCTCAGCCTCCTGACTAGCTGGGATTACAGGTACGTGCCACCATGCCTGGCTAATTTTTGTATTTTTAGTAGAGACGGGGTTTCGCCATGTTAGCCAGAATGGTCTCGAACTTCTGACCTCAGGCGATCTACCCGCCTCAGCCTCCCAAAGTGCTGGGATTACAGGCATGAGCCACTGTGCCCGGCCACTAATAGACATCTTTTAAGTGTTTTCACAAAAAAGGGTAAATATGTGAGGTGATGAATAGGGCTTGATTAGGAAGATCATTTCACAATGTATACTTATATCAAAACATCATGTTGGCTGGGCGCAGTGGCTCACACCTGTAATCCCAGAACTTTGGGAGGTCAGGAGATCGAGACCATCCTGGCTAACACGGTGAAACCCTGTCTCTACTAAAAATACAAAAAAGTAGCCGGGTGTGGTGGCGGGCGCCTGTAGTCCCAGCTACTCGGGAGGCTGAGGCAGGATAATGGCGTGATCCTGGGAGGCGGAGCTTGCAGCAAGCCGAGATCACGCCACTGCACTCCAGCCTGGGTGACAGAGCAAGACTCTGTCTCAAAAAAAAAAAAAAAAAAAAGAAACAAAAAAACCTCATCATGTTGTACACCTTAAATAAATACAAGGTTTATTTGTCAATCATACTTTGATAAAGCTGGGGGAATATTTCCCTTGATCTTTGGCCTATTAACTGTTTTGAGAGGCGAGGGCAGAAAGTAGTGGCTTGGCATTAGCTTGGTGTTTCCAGTGAACCTTTTCTCTCAGTCAAAATGGATGCATATGTCAATAATGCATCTTCCTTTTCAAGAAAATGATTTTTTTTTTTTGAGACGGGGTCTCACTCTGTCACCCAGGCTAGAGTGCAGTCGCACAACCATGGCTCACTCACCCTCGACGTCCCAAGAGCAGTGATCCTCCTGCTTCAGCCTCCCCAGTAGCTGGGACTACAGGCACGCAACACCATGACTGGCTAATTTTTGTAATTTTTTGTAGAGACGGGGGTTTTGCTGTGTTGCCCAGGCTGGTCTTGAACTCCTGGACTCAAACAGTCTACCCATTCTCTTCTTCCAAAATGCTGGGATTACAGGCGTGAGCCACTGTGCCTGGTGAAAATGATTCTAATCCATCCCGACCCATGGCAGTACGTGTGGATGGCCACGAGTCTCACCCCTCCTTTCATCTGTGCCCTTTGTCATGTGACTCTGCAGTGCCTTCCCATAGCAGGTACGTTGATCTAACCCTGCTCTGGACATTGTCTCAGGCACGTGTTTTGCTTTGGCCAATGGGCTATTAGCAGGCATGACCCAGAGGCTCGAAGTGGCTCATGCATTGGAGCTTGCTCTCTCTTAGGCCTCTGCCATCTCCATGATATTTTTAAATTTTTTATCTATTGATTTAAAGAGACAGGATCTTGCTCTGTCTCCCAGGGCTGGAGTGCAGTGGCAGAATCACAGCTCACTGCAGCCTCAACATCCTGGCCTCAAGGATCCTCCTGCCTCAGCTTCTGGAGTAGGTGGGACTACAGGCGTGCACCACCATACCAGGCTCCGTCTCCATGAGAGTATGTCCTGGCTAGCCTGCTGGATGATGAGAAACATTTAGGGCAAAGCTGAGTTGAAGCTTGATCAGCCATCATCCAGCTGCCTCCCAAACATGTGAGCAAGTTCAGGTGAGATCAGCAGAGTCACCTAACCAACCATCCAGATCCACCAACACTCACTGTTGTGTGCTCTGAGCTGAGTTGTAGCAGAAGCTAATTGATACATCCAACAGGCTAGAGGCCCTGAATTCACCTTGGGTATACATGGGAAGGAGAAATTGGCTTTTCACATGCTTTCCAGCCAACGCTGCCCCACTGATAATATGTGTAGAGGAATTGGTACAAATTTGTCTCCCATTGCAGGAGGCCCAACAGCAGAATCCTGGAGATTTCAGGGACCCAGGGCCACAGATTATGCCATTTTGGAACTATGTATGACTTTATAATATGATCACCTACAAAACCTTAAGGGCCCCTTTATAAAAATGTTCAAAAATCACATGTGGGCAAAAAGCTCCGTATATGTAACTAGAGCCAGCTAATGTTTGTTTTAGAAACTTTCCTATTTCCTGACTTGCAAAAGTTCGCCCTTGCAGACTCAGCAGGGTAATAACACTGGTATCTGCATTAATGTCCTATGTCTATAACTAGAATCTCTTGTATCCACATAGAAGTAATTGTAGTAGTTCTCACAGCAGGGTCGTAATTCTTAAATACTTAAAATATTATGTATGTTGTCTCTCCTGATGAATGGAACATTTTTTCATCTCACTGTTAACAAACTTAGATTCTCTCAAGTGATTGAAAAGCACTTTGCAAGCCTAAAGTTCTATAAAAACTCTAAGTGATAGCAACAATAAAACCTTATTAGCCATTTCGGGCTCTGAATCAAGATTTTCAATTCTTGGCATCTAATTAAACGTTTTACATTCTAAAGGAACACGTAGCATTATACCTCACTCCAAACGCTTCCTTTCCTGATTGAGATTAGAAAATTGGTCAAGACTTTGTAAGAGGCACACAAATGCAACTCTAAATAAACATGTCTTTGGTATTGCTTTCAAACATTACAAGCCTCAGTCCTGGCTAATGTTGCTAGCTGCTGGTAGGCCTTGGGGTTGGGGGAAGTCAGTTCGAAAGCCATTGTTTTGGGATAACCTATGATGTCATTGTTGCTTTAGGGGCATTATCTTGTTAGAGGCTCACACCTATATTATGAGGCAGGTAGAATATTATCCTTACATTATCCTTTTTTTTTTTTTTTTTTTTTGAGATAGGGTCTTGCTCTGTTGCCTAGGCTGGAGTGCAGTAGCACAATCACAACTCTGCAGCCTTGACCTCTTGGGCTCAAGCGATCCTCCCACCTCAGCCTCCCTAGCAGCTGGGACTACAGGCATGCACCACCACACTTGGCTAATTTTTGAATTTTTTGTAGAGACGGGGTTTTGCCAGGTTGCCCAGGCTGGTCTCGAACTCCTGGGCTCAAGTGATCTGCCTGCCTTGGCCTCCCAAAGTGCTGGGATTACAGGGCTGAGTCACTGAGCCTGGCCTATCCTTAATTTATGGAAAAATGAGATACAAGGGCCAGCAAAAACCTATGAGTTGAGGCTTCAAACTCATCGGCCTTAGAAACCGAAGCGCTCTGCTACAAAATCCTAGATTCTCATATGCCTTGTTCTGCAACTCTCTTGATGTATAATCTATGCCAGCTCTGTCCAATACGGTTGCCTAAACTGTATTGTGATTAGTCCAATAGAATGGGCAATGGGGCTAGTCCAATCTGAGATGTACTATGTCAGATACACCAGATGTTAAAGACAGTATGAACAAAAAGAATTTAAAATACCTTATTTTCATGCTGATCACATATTGAAATGATCCTATTTTGGACACATTGGGTTAAGTAAAGTATATTGTTTTGGTCAATTTCACCTGTTTCTTTTTTACTTTTGTATATATAGCTGTTAGTATTAGAGATTACATATGTGGCTTGAATTCTATGCCTATTGGGCAGGGCTGCTCTATAGGAAGAGAGGTAGAAAAGGTCAATGGTGGGATAAAGCAGTCCAGTGGACAACCTTCCAGGCCTGTCTCCAGGTTGAAGGAACTGAGTGGGGAAATTATTCCTTAGAATTAAGCAGCAAATGGGCTTGAAAACCAAATACAGCCATGCTCTTTGGATTGGAGTCGAGAGCTATAGACCGTGTCCCAGCACCGCCTGCTAGCCTGCCATGGTGAGCAGCCACTTCCAGCATGAATACATCTTTGTGACTGGGTTCTCGGGCCTTTTTGGGTTCCTTGGTGGGTCTAGTTGCCAAGAGCTGGTGGAATCTATAGTGAGCAGCTGAGAGAAAATGACCACAAAGAGAGGTAGCACAAAACACAGTTCTGTGGCTCTTGGACAACCTCCTGACAGTTCAGAAAAGGTACTGAACTTTCTCAGGGTCCCTGTTGCATGCTGGGCTTTCCGGGAAGTAGGACTCTGAAGTGGACTTTAGTGTGCGGGAGGTTTATTAGGGAGAGCCTGTGGGATCCATGACTGAGGAAGGGAAGAGAAGAAAGCAAGAGTGGGCAGAAGGAGAAGTCGAGCTATGATGCAGTCTTTAGGGAAGTCTTAGCCCACTCTATAAGGAGGTTGAAAGATTGAATGACCCTTGGAGCTGTCCCAAGATGGAATAAGAGGGCCGAGCCTTAATTCCCCCTTGTCAATCAGTCATCAGATGTGGGCTATCCTGGGAAAAGATGCGGCCCTGGCCATAGCTAAGGGCCTGATGGGGATGGGGGAAGGGTGTCTGCTGGTGGCATTCTTTGAAGCTAGGGGAAGAAGTCCTTCATTCCAAAAAAAGGGACACAGCTGGCGTCTGAATCTGGGTCCCCTAACTCCTTGTCCAGCACTGATTCTCCCATTCTGCCCAACCAGAGGATCCAAGCTGTTGTTCAGAGCAGGACATTTATACAAGGCCAAACCAGAATAATCAGGATCTGGAGCCAGAAAGGCACTTTGCAGAGGAAACAGACTGAGATTTCTAATTCTGCTCCTCTTTGCAAAAGTGCCCATTGTCTCACGGGACGTGTCAATCCTGGAGCAGTCAAGGATCATGGGAGGCTTACTAAGGATGCAGCCAAGATCTGCTGTGAGTGTGGGCCAGTGAACTTTGCTGTGTCCTCTTACACAGATGGCTCTCTAACCTCAGCCAGCAGTGTCATCAATCTAAGAAGGCAAACACGACTCATCAAAATAAACATGGTCATCTCAACTGCTGGAGAGGCAGGAGCTCCTGTACGTGTACACTCAGGAGAGCAGCGTGGTTGCTCTTGAGCTGTGTCCTTTGCCTCTCATTTTTGGCATGGTTTCCCAGCAAGAGGCCCCCGCTCATATACCAAGTACATGTTCAGGTCCAGGGCCCTCAGTGATGGCAAAACTCTCAAAAGGGGTTAGGAAGGTGATCAGTTGTGGTGGCTGCCCTGTGCTTTCTGGGGGGTGTGTTCTGAGCAAATAGTGTTGGCCTACAGGGCTGTCAAAATCTTGGGAGGCAGGTGGGAGAGAAGGGGGCAATGGTGTCCAAAACCAGCTTGGAAAATGAAGGATTGGATCCAGCAAGGCTGACTCTTCTATTTCTGTCATTGTTTTTCTTAGGCAAGTTGCCCGTTTTTGTTATGGTTAACATAGGAGTAATTCAGCCTTCGCAGGGCCCCAGCAAAACCAGATGGAACCATGTCTCTCCTGGACAGACGGGGGTCGAAGCTGGTTTTTCAGATAAAACTCTGTACAGAGCCCTGAGGGAGGGGGTATGGAGAAACACACGCAAAATAGAAGCCGAGTAATGAAAGCTCCAAGCAGAGCAGCACGTAATCAGACAATTATTGAACTAAGACTATAGCTTTAAGTCCTGAAACTTCTGGGTCAGAAAATTCTTCTAATAATAGTTAATAAGAACATAATCCTTAACTATAAGAAGCAGGGAAAGTTGTCTAGAAGACGAACTGCAGGTTACAGCTGAGTTAACAAACAAAAACGTAGATTTGTGATGACTTTAACCAAAAAGAATGGAACAATAGTAAATGCACTGAGGCTTGGAAAAGGGGAGAAAGCACTGGCAGGAAACAGGAAAAACCCGCTTTGCTTTGATTAGCTCTTAATGAGTTTTTGACAGAATGTAGAGCACACTCTTTTACCACCATCTTGTGGCCAAATACAGAACTGCAACCTACTTAGAAGGGTCTTTTTCTCCCCTTCCTCTTTTTCTTTTCTTTTCTTTTTTTTTTTTAAAGAGACCATGGATGCTGCTAACCCCCCTCCTCTTTTTCTATTTGCCATTCTTGTGCCTCAGTCCCCAAAGTGGAAGCCGAGTGATTGGATTTGCCCCACCGTTTCACCTCTGTGGATTCCAAGTCCCAGCTCTATTACATGATAGAACCATAGCCTTTTTTACCTCCATCAAGGCCCTTGGCCCTTTCTTCCCCCCACCAAGAGATACACCTCCCAGCATGACCGCCTGTGGAAATGTGTGTGCTGTGTGGTGTGTACCACACATGTCAGGGGTGACACTTGATGAGGACCCAGGCAAAGTGGGGCCAGGAACTTACACAATTTTGAAATTCTACTTTAAGTAACAGTATATAGGATTCCAGGTACACACTTGAGTATGAAAAGAAATCACAAGAAATTCTGAATTTTGAACAGTTGACAAGTACCCTAAACCTCACAAAATTCAGACAATATGACAACATGTTTTTATTAATTAACTGCCTAACACACCTCTATAGCAGTTTTTAATCTTGCCATTTTTGGCTGCATACTGGTTGATCAATTTTCAGTGGGATCAATGATTCCAAAAATGTGTGTGTGTGTGTGTGTATATATATGTATATATACACACACATTTAATACATTTAATATATATATTATATAGTTCATCTGAAATTAGGGCATATAAGGGCAATTCAAATGCCTTCTTAAATTTCCTCTACATTGTGCAGGGCTACGTAATTATGTAATCGAATTACTCTTATGGGATAAAAATTGACTCGTTGATAAATATGTTTCTTTAGGGCATTTTGCTGTGTCAGTGGCAATTTGGCCTGCCGTTTTATCTGGAACTGCCAGACTTCATCAGGACAAGGGACATCAGGTACTCCAAGATGCAGTCCAATTCACTGGGCTGGATAAAACCTGTGACTTCACACACAGACCTGCTTTCTGTTTTTTGTACTGATGTAGGTTTGTGCCCTATAAACCAGGAATTCTGATCCATTCTATTTCACATACATTCCATCAGAAAAGAAAAATGTATGGTAAGTTCATAATTGTATACATTGCATCACTGAATATATTTCAGACAGGGGAGTATTTCCGTTTTGTCTAGGCTTGGATGGCAACTGAATCCTCTGCTTACAAGTTTTCATGTCTGAATTTTCCACAGAGTAGTTTCTGACTCCATACTTTTCAAACCTTGTTTCTCTTCCACTATACTTCTGGTTCTGGACACCATAAGATGGATTTACACTGAGATCTAACCTCTGGGCCTGAACCAACTGGAAAGTCGATCCAGTGGGTGGTGAGAGTTTCCCAGAAGCCATTCTGACACTGGGATAGCTAGTAATGTCTTAAAAGTACACATAAAAGGCCAGGCACGGTGGCTCACACTTGTAATCCCAGCACTTTGGGAGGCTGAGGCAGGCGGATCACCTGAGGCCGGGAGTTCGACACCAGCCTGGCCAACACGTTGGAACCCTGTCGCTACTAACAATATAAAAATTAGCCCGGTGTGGTGGCACAAGCCTGTAATCCCAGCTACTCGGGAAGCTGAAGCAGGAGAATTGCTTGAACATGGGAGGCGGAGGTTGCAGTGAGCCCAGATGGCGCCATTGCACTCTACTGTGGGTGCCAGAGCGAGAATCTGCCTCAAAACAACAACAACAACAACAACAACAAAACAGTACACACAAAATATTCCACTAAACCTAACTTAAATATATCCTCAACTCAACTTCCCCTTAGCTGGATATGTATTAAAAAAATCCCCCAGTCACTCCAATGCAACCTGATCTAAGGGTGAGTATGGCCACCAGGAAGTAGGAGTAAAAGGCAACAGTGGTCACAGACAGATAGACATCTAGATAGACAGATAGATGATAGATGAATGGGTAGATAAATAGATAGGTAGCTAGATAGATAAGCTACCTTCTTCCTTCAAGAATCTTGCAGACATGGCTGGGCATGGTGGCTTGCACCTGTAATCTCAGCACTTTGAGAAGCTGAGGGAGGAGGATCAGTTGAGCCCAGGAGTTCAAGACCAGCCTGGGCGACATAGGGAGACCCTGCCTCTATTACAAAATTAAAAAAAAAAAATTAGCCAGGTGTGGCGGTGTGTTCCTATGGTTCCAGCTACTCAGGAGGCTGAGTCAGGAGGATTGCTTGAGCCTGGGAGGTCGAGGCTCCAGTGAACCGTGATCACAGCACTGCACTCCAGCCTGAACAGCAGAGTGAGACCCTGTCTCAAAGAAAAAAAAAGAAAAGAAAAAAGAAAGGAAAAAGAAAGAAGTTTGCAGACCAGTTGAGCATTTAAAGATGGCATGTAAATACCTATGGTACAAGACAGAAAGTGAGGAGAGCCTTAGAAAGGATAAAGATAAACAAAAGCAGAAACAATAATGAAAAACTACCAATCATTGAATGCTTACTGTTGTGGTCTGAATGTGTCCCCCAGAATTCACTTGTTAGAAGTTTAATCCCTATGCAAGAGTGTTGGGAGGTGGGGCCTTTGGGGAAATATTTAGGTCATGAGGGTTCTGCCTTCGTGAGTGAATTAATGCCACTATAAAAAGGGTTAGTGGGAGTTGGTTCACTCTCTTCTGCTCTTCTGCCACATGAGGACACAGAGTTCCACAGAGTTCATTCTTTTTTGTCTTTCCACTTTCTGCCATGTGAAGACACAGTATTCCTCCTCTCTGGAAGACACAGCAACATGGCACCATCTTGGACCAGATACCAAACCTGCCAGCACCTTGATCTCGGATGTCCCAGCCTCCAGAACTGCAAGAAATCAATGTCTGTTCCTCATAAATTACCCAGTCTGTGACATTCTTTTATAGCAGCACAAAGGGGACTAAGACACTTACTGTGTGCCATATCATTTTCTAAGCATTTTACACCTATAGTTTCTTTTAAACCTCAGAGCAACTCTACCGAGTAGGTAGTATTATTTTTTATGTTTTCGAGAAGGAGTCTCGCTTTGTTGCCCAGGCTGGAGTGCAGTGGCACAATCTTAGCTCACTGCAACCTCCACCTCTCAGGTTCAAATGATTCTCTTGCCTCAGCCTCCCGAGTAGCTGGGATTACAGGTGCTCGCCACCATGCCCGGCTAATTTTTGTATTTTAATAGAGACAGGGTTTCACCATGTTGGCCAGGCTGGTCTCGAACTCCTAACTTCAAGTGATCCACCTGCCTTGGCCTCTCAAAGTGCTGGAGTTATAGGCATGAGCCCCTCGCCCAGCCTGGTACTATTATTAACAGACCATTTTACAGATGCAGAAACTGAGGCTGAGAGAGGTTTCATGAGTTATTCAAGGTTACGTGGCTAGCGGATGGCACAGCCTGGGATCAGGGAGACTTACTTGTAGGAGGCTGGGTGACTCTCAGAATAGCTGGCTTTAGGGACAGTGATGCCATTTGCTGAGATGGGGAATGTAGGAGAATACAGAAAGGAGTATAGCAGGAGAAGCTGGCTTAGGAAAATGGTGAGGAGCTCAGTCCTGCCATGATGATTTGAAGTGTCTGTGGGACATTTACACAGAGATGGTGGGAGATAGTTGGATATATGAGTCCAGAGTTCAACACAGAGATAGAGAGAGAGATCTGGATGGGAAATGGACAGTGTGGGTCATTCCTGTGTAGTGGCAGTCAGCTCCAGAGGAATGACAGGTCTTCTCAGCTGTGTTGGCTGCAAGAACAAGCCAGGCTGTCAACCCTGGAAGTGGGCAAGGGAAGAAGGAATGGCCAGAGGGGAAGCAGAAAAGTGTTTCAGGGAGTTGAGGGAGGAAAGTGTTTCAAAAAGCGCTCATGGTCACAGTGGTACACTGTGCAGATAAAGTTTGGGTCATCTGGATTTAACAGCAAGAAAGTCCTGGTGTCTGAGTCTGAGTTGTTCCAGAAGCAGATCTCAAGAGAAGGGCTTGAGAGCAAACAGATTTAGATTTTAGGAGATTCAGAGAATATGGGTTTGGGAATGGGGGTGTGAGACAGGAGAGAGAAGCCAGCAATAAAGGGAGTGTCACCAAGCCAGTTCCCACTGCAGGCAACTGGCGCTCAGTCCCAAGGGGGACCTCTGAGAGACAGTGTGGAACACAGAGCTCAGTTCTGTCACAGGCTAGGTTCTCAACAGGCAGAAACTGAAATGGAGTTTGGCATGCAAGATCGTCATTAGGAACGTCTGTAGAAGGAGGAGGAGGAAGTGGGGCTGGGCAGAGGGAGGGGTTGAATTGCAAAACTGGCCTGTTGAAGCCTGGAGTCATCGTGGGGAACGCTGAAGTGCGTCTGGCCTGCCAGTGCTGTCTTGGAGTGGGATGAAATGACTAGTCATTGGCTGTGGGCTACCCCGGGGGGAGGAAGTGCCTATGGGCGAGATGGTTCTTGGCAGCTGGATGGAGACTGTCTGCTCAACTGGGGCAACGAATCCCTCCTTGGAGGGGAACCTGGCGGGCTCATCTCTGTGCCCACCACATTAGCCTACTTCGGAGGTTGAGGAAGCTGCGGTATTTATACACCTGAGAATCATCAGTTGAAGTTGGCCCTGCTGCTCTGTTGTACACACAAGCAGTAGCGCTCCACGGCTTGGCTTCACGCAGATAGCAGCAATCGGAAGCATCAGGGGCACACGAAGAGGTCAGGCCTGAGCCGTGTGGGTGGGGCGCCCCCAGGTGGATAAAAGTAGTTTCAGTGAAGCACTGCTGGTAGGGAGGAAGCCAGCTGTGGTTTTGTCTCTGCTGTGCGACTTTCACTCCTGTGGCCATGGCTGATTGATCCATGAGAAGACACCGGACCCACAGTGGGCCAATCAGAACTCTTCCCTGGGATTTTCAAACTGCAACGAATGAAGGCAAACAAGTTGAACCTTCCCTGGGGGTGGGAGCCACAAGATAGAAGGCTCTGGAGAAGCTAGGAGTCGCATGGAGGAAAGAATGCCATCACTCCAAACAGAGAAGCTCAGAGAAGAGAGAGTGTGGGGGCCAAAAGAAAAGAGTCTTAGGGGATCCTGGTGGCCCAGCTGCACCTCTTCCCGTCTTCTCTTCCCACAGCCCTGAGGTATTCCCAGCATCCTGTCAATAAAACCCCTCATTGTGCTAAGCAAAGCTGGGCTGAGTTTCTGGTTCTTGGAGAGGTGAGTTGGCCGGTAGAGTTAAGGAATGAGTGGGATGGAAGAAAATATTGCGAGTTCAGATGACTTCTAAAGAGCTGACAATGAAGAGGGCAGAGAGAGAGAGGGGCGGGGAGAGAGGGAGAGAATGCAGAAACTAGATGAGAACACAGGGTCAAGGAAGGGTTTTTTATTTTATTTTATTTTTTTAAGATGTGGAAAACTTAAACATGTTTATGTGCTGAGGGTAAAGAGCCAGTAAAAGCAGCATAAATCATAACAACAGAATGTACTAAAACGAGGCAGAGAGACAAAGCTATAAAAGCTTTAAAGATAAAGAAAATATGCCCTCAATAAAAATGAGGAGAAAAAGCAGAAGGGACACAGCCCTCGCAGTGGAAGGCAGGCGTTGATTGTGGCCTGAGCACCCATAGTGAACACACATGGTCCCGGCAACCGCTTACTCTGGAGACAGAGGACAGTTCAAAACCCTTAGACTCTTGCTTCTTTCATCTCCTAGAGGCTCATCCAGGGCACTCGAAAGGGGCCCTTTAGAAGCAGTTATCCAGTGATGAGGAGGTGACATGTTCATTCAATCCTGTACACATAGCCTGGGGTGCTGACTCAAGACCACAGTTGAGAAGATGCTGCTGGAGAATCTGAGATGGAAGATGTGGGAGAGAAAGGAGCTGACTGCTGGGCTGATGTCCCTGCATCACGGAGGAGGTGGCATCCAGAGCAAAGGAGATTAACCACAGATCAGAGGCTTGCCATGAGACAAGAGGGAAGGGAGAAAGCTTGTGTGTTGGTGGGGTGGAGGACAGGAAAGGGACTCCATTTTCTTTGTAGAGTCAAAAGCAAGGGCATCTGGAGAGTTATCAGGAATGGGTTAGATGTATTATTTAGGAGGGATTTTGACTTCAGGTAACCAAACACCCAACTAACAGTGGCTTAAATCTCTACTGCTTAGCTAGCAAGAAGTCTGGAGGTAGACAGTTCCAGGGCTTGTCCACAGTTCATTGGTTGCATTGAGGCGTCAGCTCTGTCAGCCACTTTGCTGTGCCGTCCTTAGCTATTTCTGCCTATGCTTGTCACCTCGTGGTGTCAAGATGGCTGCTGCTGCTCTAGGCATCAAGTGCCTGTTTAGGATAGGAAGCCATGGACAGTCAGGTGGTGAAAAAACTTCTCCTCACTGCTTTTTATTTTTCCTTTTTATTATAAAGGAAGAAAAATTCTCTTCAGGAGACTCCCAGGAGACTTCCCCTTATTAGCCAGAACTGGGTCACAATCCCATCACAGAGAGTATTACCTGAAGTTAAAAGATTTTTGCCTAATACCCAAACAAAACTGGATTCTGTTAGCTGAAAAGAGGTGGAGGTGTATCTTGAGCAGACAGCCCTAGGGTCTGCTACAATGAGATAGGGAGCTTGAGCAGAGGGAAATCATTTTCAAATAGTCATGGAAGAGAAAGGAGAAAAAGAGATCATTGCCCAACGATGGTAAAGTCCAGCTGGGGGGGTGAGGCCCCATGTAAGGGGCGCAGCACAGCCCTGGAAAAAGTCAGCAATGCCGATCTCTATCAGATGCCCCCAAAACCCTGCAATATTGAATGATCAAATTGCAAATAGAGTCTCATCATATATGACCAACACTTGGGGTCCAGGTGCAGGAAAAAGAAATCACTCCAGTTATTTTAAGCAGAAAGGGATTTAATTCTGGTGATCGTGTTTTAGTCCGTTCAGGCTGCTATAACAAAACACCATAAACAAGTTACCTTATAAACAATAGAAATTGATTTCTCACACTTCCAGAGGCCGGGAAGTCCAAGATCAAGGCTCCAGCAGAATCAGTGTCTGGTGAGGGCCCACTTCCTGGTTCATAGATGGTGTCTTCTCACTTTGTCCTCACATGGCAGAAAGGGCAAGGTAGCCCTCTGGGTTCCCTTTTATAGGGGCACAAATCCCATTCATGAGGGTTTCACCCTCATGACCTAGTTACCTCTCAAATGCCCTACCTCCTAATACAATCATCTTGGGGGCTAGGATTTCAACATCAGAATTTTGAGGGACAAAAACGTTCAGTCTATTGCAACTGAGTATTTGCAAAATTGGTGTATAGAAGGGAAGATGAGGCTTTGGGATGGCCCCCTAATAATGACTATCAGAGTGACAGCACAGACTACTTGCCTGCTAGGGGAGCGACTCTACCTCTACCTCAATCAGGAAGGTGGGAATTAGAAGGCTCTATGGGGACTGGTGACTTCAAGAGCATGCTGCTTTAGCGGGGACCTAGGGATCAGGAAGACACTCATGCTGTTGCTGCAGCTGCCAATTGACACTCATTAGGCTAGTGTTGGACACTGGAAGATTGCTGCAGAAACTCACTGGCCCTACAATCATGCTTGTCAATGGGACATGGCCTCCGCCTTGCCCCACCTTCCAAATCATCTGAAAGAGCATCTAGTTGATAGACTTGAATTCACAACCAGAACCCTAGCTCCAAGAGGGTCTGGTAAGTGCAGATTTTAGCTCTCCAGGCTCTGCAGTAGAGGAAGGTGTAGAGAAAGAGTGGGGGGATGGATGTCAAGAGAGCAAACCCACCATATCTGCTACAACTCTACTAACTATTCCTGGTCCTGAGGCTGCTCTGAAGAGCTCTTTCATACTTCAGATCACATAAAGCTTTCATGAATGTTTCTTTTCCTTTTTTTCCCTCCCCCTGCCCCCACCTCCACCTTTTTTTGAGACAGGGTCTTGCTCTGTCACCCCGGCGGGGGCGCAGTGGTTCAAACTCAGCTCACTGCAACCTCTGCCTCCCAGGCTTAAGCAATCCTCCCACCTTAGCCTCCCGAGTAGTTGGGACCAGGGGCATGCACCACCATACCTGGCTAATTTTTTTTGTATTTTTAATAGAGACAGGGTTTCACATGTTGCCCAGGCTGGTTTCAAATTCCTGGACTCAAGCAATCCACCTGCTCAGCCTCCCAAAATGTTAAGATTACAGGTGTGAGCCACCATGTCCAGCCCCTTTTTATTTTTAACTGTGCTGAAGAAAACCCACATAACATAATATTTACTACCTTAAACATTGTTAAGTGTATAATTTAGTAGTGTTAAGTATATTTACGTTGTCATGAAATAGGATCTCCAAAACTTTTTCTTCTTGCAAAACTGAAACTCTATACCCCTTAAACAATAACTCCCCACTTCCCCAACCAACTCCTGACAAACAACATTCTACATTTTGTTTCTGTGAATTTGACTACTCTACATATCTTATATAAGTGGAATCATACAGTCCTGTTTTTTTGGTGACTGGTTTCTCTTTGGTGATTGATTCTTTAAAAAGAATCAGGCTAGCATTACAGTTCTTTTAGGATTTGCCTAGCAGGTTTTTCGGTTTTTACTGGAAAGCCCCATCTCCCCCTAAATCAGGCTATCAAAATTTGCAATGAACAAATAGGACCCAGCTTATATTACAAATCTTTGCTGTGATGAGCTGAAACAGGAATATTCTACAATGTCAATAACATAGCTACAATGCAGCAGCCCAAAGGCACCCCTTTAAGCAGATTTTATAATAATGTACATATTTTTTGTAACCAAGAATGAGCATGAAGTTCTCAAAATGAGTGGTCCGGGAAGCCATTGCTATAGATGGGAGAATGCTACAGTCTCAGTGAATAGCATGTCTAGCATGGGGTCAGCATACACTGTGTGGTAGGTGGAATTCTGAGATGGCCCCCAAGATTCCCACCCCCAGAAGCACACGCCCTATAGATTCCCCTCCGCTTGGGTATGGGTGGGACTCATGAATATGATGGCACATCACTTCTGTGATTAGTTATGCCTTATTGCCAGGTTGACTTTTTTTTTTTTTTTTTGAGACGGAGTCTCTTTCTATCACGCAGGCTGGAGTGCAGTGGCACAATCTTGGCTCACTGCAACCCCCATTTCCTGGGTTCAAGAGATTCTCCTGCCTCAGCCTCCCGAGTAGCTGGGATTACAGGCACATGCCGCCATACCTGGCTAATTTTTTATTAGTAGTAGAGACGGGGTTTTACCATGTTGACCACGCTGGTCTCGAATTCCTGACCTCAGGTGATCCACCCGCCTCGGCCTCCCAAAGTGCTGGGATTACAGGTGTGAGCCACCACACCGGGCCAGCTTGACTTTAGGAAAGGGAGATTATGGCCAGGCTCTGTGATGCACATCTGTACATCCAGCACTTTGGGAATCTGAGGTGGGCAAATCGCTTGAGCCCAAGAGTTACAGACCAGCCTGGGCAATGTGGCAAAAGCCCATCTCTACAAAAAATACAAAAATTAGCTGGGCCTGGTGGTGTGCACCTGTAGTCCCAGCTACTTGGGGGGCTGAGGTGGGAGGATCGCTTGAGCCTGGGAGGCAGAGGCTGCAGTGAACTCCGATCATGCCACTGCACTCCAGCCTGGGCAACAGTGAGACCCTGTCAAGAAAAAGAAGGAAAGAGAGAGAAAGAGAGAAGGAAGGAAGGAAGGAAGGAAGGGAGAGAGAAAGAAAGAAAGGGAGGAAGAAAGAAAGGAAGGGAGAAAGAAAGAAAGATTGGTTACCCTGGGTAGTTCTGACCTAATCAAGCTAATCCTTAAAAGAGGTTGGGCTCCCCTAAAGCGAGGGATTCAACAGTTGAGAGACATTTGATGTCAAGGAGATTCTGTTAATGGCATTGAAGGTGCTGGACCTACCTGAAAGAGGCCTCGAGAAGCTGAGAGTGACCCCTGACTGACTGCCAGAAAGAAAATAGGCACTACAATCCTACACCTGCAAGAAACTGAATTCTGCCAAAAACTTTTTTTTTTTTTTGAGATGGAATCTCGCTCCTTCACCCAGGCTGGAGTGCAGTGGTGCAATCAGCTCACTGTAGCCTCTGCCTCCCGGATTCAAGTGATTCTCCTGCCTCAGCCTCCTGAGTAGCTGGGACTACAGGTGCATGCCACCACGCCCAGATAATTTTTGTATTTTTAGTAGAGGTGGGGTTTCACCACGTTGGCCAGGCTGGTCTCAAAGTCCTGACCTCAAGGGATCCACCCACCTTGGCCTCCCAAAGTGCTGGGATTACAGGCATGAGCCACTGCGCCTGGCCTATTTTATCTAATATTGATAATATTAGAACATATTTCTAATATTATATATTTCTAATATTAGATGATATTAGAACATAATTCTTTTTTTAGGAAAATATTTTACTATTAATTAATTTATTTAGTTTTGTTTCAATAGTTTTTTGGAGTACAGGTGGTTTTTGTTTACATGGATAATTTCTTTAGTGGTGATTTCTGAGATTTTGGTGCAACCATCACCCAAGCAGTGTACCCTGTACCCAGTATGTAGTCTTTTATCCCCACCCCCCTCCCATCCTTCCCCTCGAGTCCCCAAAGTCCATTATATCATTCTACGGCTTTGCATCCTCGTAGCTTAGCTCCCACTTATAAGTGAGAACATACGATATTTGGTTTTCCATTTTTGTGTTACTTCACTTAGAATGGCCTCCAGCTGCATCCAAGTTGCTGCAAAAGCCATTATTTTGTTCCTTTTTATGGCTGAATAGTATTCCGTGGTGTATATATACCACATTTTCTTTATCCACTTGTTGGTTGATGGGCATTTAGGCTGGTTCCATATTTTTGCAATTTCGAATTGTGCTGCTATAAACATGTGTGCGTGTGTCTTTTTCACATAATGATTTCTTTTCCTTTGGGTAGACACCCAGTACTGGGATTGCTGGATCAAATAGTAGTTCTACTTTTAGTTCTTTAAGAAATCTCCAGCTGCGCTCGGTGGCTCCTGCCTGTAATCCCAGCACTTTGGGAGGCTGAAGCAGGCAGATCACGAGGTCAGGAGACTGAGACCATCCTGGCTAACACAGTGAAACTCCGTCTCTACGAAAAATACAAAAAATTAGCCAGGCATGGTGGCGGGTGCCTGTAGTCCCAGCTACTCGGGAGGCTGAGGCAGAATAATGGCCTGAATCTGGGAGGCAGAGCTTGCAGTGAGCCGAGATCATGCCACTGTACTCCAGCCTGGGTGACAGAGCGAGACTCCTTCTCAAAAAAAAAAAAAAGAAATCTCCGCACTGTTTTCCACAGTGGTTGTACTAGGTTACATTCCCACCAGCAGTGTAGAAGTGTTCCCTTTCCACCACAACCACATCAACATCTATTATTTTTTTGATTTTTTAAAATTATGGCCATTCTAGCAGGAGTAAGGTGATATCTCATTATCTCATTGTGGTTTTAATTTGAGTTTCCCTGATAGTTAATGATGTTGTGATTTTTTTCATGTTTCTTGGCTGTTTGTATATCTTCTTTTGAGAGTTGTCTATTTAGAACATAATTCTTAATCCACTAATTCATTCTTTTTTTTTTTTTTGAGACAGAGTCTTGCTCTGTTGCCCAGGCTAGACTGCAGTGGCTCACTGCAACCTCTGCCTCACAGGTTCAAACAGTTCTCCCACCTTAGCCTCCAGAGTAACTGGGACTACAGGTGTGTGCCACCATGCCAGGCTAATTTTTTGTATTTTTAGTAGTGACAGGGTTTCACCATGTTGGCCAGGCTGGTCTTGAACTCCTGATTTCAAGTGATCCACCTACCTCGGCTTCCCAAAGTGCTGGGATTACAGGCATGAGCCACCGCACCCGGCCTGAATTACTTTTCATATATTAAAAAACCTAGGTGACCATCACTCAGTTCAAGATATGGAACGTTTCTAATACCCCCTAGAAAGTTCTCTCATACTCCTTTCCAGTCAATACCCATCCCCCTTTTGCCACCCAGAGGTAACCACCATTGTGACTTTTACTACCATGAATTAAATGTTGCCTCTTTTTAAGCTTCATACAAATGGAAGTGGATAGTATTGACTCTCACATGCCTGGCTTCCTTCTTTCAGTAGAATGTATGTGTGACTCGTCCATGTGGCTGCCTCTATCCACACTTTATTCTGTTATATCCCATCATATGAATATCCATTCTGTTGATGGACATTTGGGTGATTTGAAGCCTGTGCTGTTAACCACTGAGCTATGTATGAAATAAGTATAATATTAACCTCCCGCTGATTGGCTTTGCTTGGACTTCACTTTCCCAAGGCTGGTAGAATTGCTGGAGTGGATTCAGCATCCAGGAGCAGGCAAGGGCGTCTGAGGCCTCTCAGGGATCAGGGCCCTGGCCGAGGCTGGCGAGGGCAAGAGACAAAACACCCTAAGGACAGCCCAGCCGTATCCCAATCCTGGCTCACCATTCAGGGCAGCGAACGCCCAAGGTGAATTGTTTTAAAATCTCCGTGGTGACCCAACCCCCTTCCCCTTCCTCCAGCAGTTCCCGGGCAGTCCCTGAACTCCCACTGATGCAGTATTCAGGGTTAGGAGGGGTTGTCTGGCCTCAAAAGCCATTTGTAAAGCTAACAAACAAATCACAAGGCAAATTGAGGCCAGTCAGTTTCTGGGTGAACCCGGCAACTGTTCCACTGCGGGTGTAAGGGTGGTATTGCTGATGCGCGGGCCTGTGGGGTCACCCACACAAAGCCTGGAGAAGTTTTATGGGCCCTTGGTGGACTTGCACGCCTGCTACAGTGAACATGCTCAACAAAGGGCCCCTTTAAAGAAGAGAAGTTTTATGGCCTTCACAGCAAGCTGGGGCTTGTTCTCCAGCTTCAGGGAGGAGGCAAGGGAGAGGGTGATTTACAGCCACTAGGGAACCTCCCTCCTGTGAACTTCTCCGGGTTAAACCTGCATCTGGTGGTCTCCAGGAGCCCGCAGGCTGAGCTACAATGAGCAGCTGGGGGTGACAGCTTACAGCCGCAAAGCTGATTGAATGCCTGGAAAACAGGACTGATGGGCAATCTCAAAAAGAACGGGGATTATTGAGCCTGGAGACATAAACGTGAATACCTACACTCAAATATATAAAAATATATAAGGGGGTCTTTCCCTGAAGTTGGTGGCCAGCTATTCTCCAGCTCTAGGAAAAAGAGGAAAAAAAAATCATCAAGTGAGGAAGTGGTTTTAAATTCCAGCAGGAAGGATTAAGGATGGAAAACAACAAAAAAAGCAAAGGTCCGACAGTGAGAATTGGACTGTAGACTGGGTTCCCACAGAGGCTGCTGGAATCTTCTCTGCAGAGATGTGCAAACAGACTAGACTCTCCACTGTCTGGATGTCTGGAGGCTGGAAGTGCCCAAAGGTCAAGAAAACACAGGATGGCTTCTCAGGTCGCTTTATTACTGCACTGTTGTCTTAGTGTGGCCTGCCCCAGAAGCAGACCCTGAGATGAGGGTGTGGGTACAAGTGGCTCACTTGGGAAAAGATCCCAAGAAGCACAGTGGCTGCCTGGGGAAGTGAAACAGGGCAGGGAGGGATGCCAACAAAGGGTGACCTAAACAGCGAGTTACTTCTTTCTTTCTCTTTCTTTCTTTCTTTCTTTCTTTCTTTCTTTTTCTTTCTTTTTTTTTTTTTGAGACAGGATCTCACTCTGTCACCCAGGCTGGAGTGCAGTGGCACAATCTCAGCTCACTGCAGCTTGCACCTCCCGGGTTCAAGTGATTCTCCTGCCTCAGCCTCCTGAGTAGCTGGGATTACAGGCACACACAACCACGCCTGGATAATTTTTGTATTTTTAGTAAAGACGGGGATTCACCATGTTGGCCAGGCTGGTCTTGAACTCCTCACCTCAAGTGATCCACACGCCTTGGCCTCCCAAAGTGCTGGGATTACAGGCATGGGCCACAGCACCTAATCACTTCTTTCTTTTTCTTCTTACTTCTTTACAAAGGCTTTATTTTTGATCTCATACCTTTTTAAAATTTTAATTGACACATCATAATTGTACATATTTATGGGGTACAGTGTGATGTTTTGATATATGAACATAATGTGTAATGATCAAATCAGGGTAATTAGCATATCTAGCACCTCAAACCTTTATCATTTCTTTGTGTTGGGAATATTCAAAATCCTCTCATCTAGCGATGTGAAAATATGCAATACAGGCTGAGTGCAGTGGCTCATGCCTGTAATCCCAGCACTTTGGGAAGCTGAGGTGGGTGGATCGCTTGAGCTCAGGAGTTTGAGACCAGCCTAGGCAACATGGCAAAATCCCATTCCCTAAAGAAAATACAAAAATTAGTTGGGCGTGGTGGTATGTGCCTGTAGTCCCAGCTACACGGGAGGCTGAGGCAGGAGGATCACTTGAGCCTGGGAAGTCAAGGCTGCAGTGAGCCATGATCACGCCACTCCAGCCTGGGTGGCAGAGTGAAATCCTGTCTCAAAAAAAGAAAAAAAGGAAAATATACTATACGTTATTGTTAACTATAGTCACTCTACAATGCTATAGAACAGTGGTCCCCAACCTTTTTGGCACCAGGGACCGGTTTCATGGAAGACAGTTTTTCCACGGATGGTGGAGGTGGTGGGGGATGGTTTTGGGATGAAACTTCTCCGCCTCAGATCATCAGGCATTAGTTAGATTCTCAAAAGGAGCACGCAACTTAGATCCCTTGCATGCACAGTTCACAGTAGGGTTCGCACTCCTATGAGAATCTAATGCCGCCACTGATCTGACAGGAGGCAGAGCTCAGACGGTAATTAATGCTCACTCGCCTGCCACTGCCACTCACCTCCTGCTGTGTGGCTCAATTCCTAACAGGCTATAGACCAGTACCGATCCGTGGCCTGGGGGTTGGGGACCCCTGCTATACAACGCCAGAACTTATTTCTCCTATTTAGCTGTAATTTTGTATTTATTAACCAGCCTTTCCCTATCCCATCTCCCCTCTACCCTTTCCAGCCTCTGGTCATCACTATTCTATTCTCTGCTTCATGAGATCAACTTTTTAGCTCCCACATATGAGGGAGATCATGTGGTATTTACTTTTCTGTGCCTGGCTTATTTCACTTAACATAATGTCCTCCAGGCTCATCCATGTTGCTGCAAATTAAAGGATTTCATTTTTTTAAATGGCTGAATAGTGTTCCATTGTGTATATGTAATATATACCACATTCTCTTTATCCATTCATCTTAAACAGTGGGGTTCTTCTGTGGGAAACTGAGGCGCAATTCCACTAGGGACTCTCTGGGAGACAGTGTGGAGAACTGTTCTAGATGAGTATGGGAGCTGAGTACTTATCCATCAACTTATTGGTTGAGGCTCATTCCTTTTCCAAAGAGTTCTATTGTCAATGACTTGGGTAAAGAACATTGAAAAAAAGAGACTGCCCAGACCTTTCAAGGACTGTTGGTATGAACGTTGATGCCAGGGACACAAAACTCCAACATGGGGCCCCTAGTGGAATGGGAAGCACATGCAGGCCAGGTAATAAATAGAGTCCTGGCCCAGGTTTGACTGGCAGTGGTTCCATGGGATTCATGAACCTACCCAGTGGTCATTTCTCTGGTCCCTGGAATGGACATACTTAGTGGTTAGGTTAGCAGAACCTTCATCCATATTGGTTTCTTGGCCTATGGAGTAAGGAGTAAGGATGACCACAGAGGGAAAGACACAGTGGAAGCCTCTGAAATGTCCCCTTGTACACCAAACCAAGATAGTAAATCATCAACAATATCATACCCTGGGAGGATAGCAGAGATAAGGGCCATACTCAATGACATAAAGAATGCAGGGTTTGGCCAGGCGTGGTGGCTCACGCCTGTAGTCCAGCACTTTGGGTGGCTGAGGTGGGCGGATCACGAGGTCAGGAGATCAAGACCATCCTGGCCAACATTGTGAAACCCCGTTTCTACTAAAAATACAAAAAAATTAGCTGGGTGTGGTGGCACATGCCTGGAATCCCACCTACTCAGGAGGCTGAGGCAGGATAATCACTTGAACCTGGGAGGTGGAGATTGCAATGAGCCAAGATCGCACCACTGCACTCCAGCCTGGGAGACAGAGGGAGACTCTGTCTCAAAAAACAAAAAAAAGAGAGAATGCAGGGTTTGTGGTCTCCAACATATCCTCATTTAATTCACCAGCTGGCCCCTAAAACAACTGGATGGATCAAGGTAGATGTGAGTGAACCACTTACTCAAGAAGTAATACCAATTGCAACTGCTTTGCCTGACATGGTATCTTTGTTCCGGCATATGGTTATATGTCCATGGTATGTGTCCATGGATGGTATATGTCCATGGTATATGGTGTGTGTCCATGGATCTGGCAAATGCATTGTTTTCTATCTGTAGTGGCTTTCATTCATGTGGAATGGACAGCGGTAGACATGGATGGTCTTGCTCCAGAGCTATGTTATCTTTGCCAACCTCTCTTATAGTATAATCCGGAGGGCTCAGGACTATCTAAGCATTCTGCAAAATACCACATGGATGCACCATGTTGATGGCATCACATTAATTGAACCAGATGAGCAAGAAGTGGAAAGTACTTTGGAAATCTTGATAAAACACATGAGCTCCAGAGAGTGGGAGATAGATCCTATGAAAATTAGAGACCTATCAGATCAGTGAAGGTTTGGGGGACCCGGTGGACTAGGGCATGCTGGGCTATCCCCTGCAAAGTAAAGGACAACGACTTATTGCATTTCACACATCCCACCCCCAAGAAAGGAGCACCATGTTTGGTAAGCCTCCTCAGAGTCTTAAGGTAGCATTTTTTTTTTCTAATTTTATTTTTATTGAGACAGGGTCTTGCTCTGTCGCCCAGGCTGGAGTGCAGTGGTGTGATCATGGCTCACTGCAGCCTTGACCTCTGGGCTCAAGCAATCCTCCCACTTCAGCCTTCTGGGCAGCTGGGACCACAGGTACATGCCACCACACCTGGCTAATTTTTTGATTTTTTGTAGAGACGAGGTCTCACTTTGTTGCCTAGGCTGGTCTCAAACTCCTGGGCTGGATCCTTTCACCTCAGCCTCCCAAAGTGCTGGGATTATAGGCATAAGCCACTGCACTCAGCCTAGGCACCATGTTCTGCACTTGGGAGTGAGTACCCATTGACTAGGTGAAAGAGAAGGCTGCCAGTTTTGAGTGGAGCCCCAAATGGGAAAGAGCTTTGCAGCATGTCCAGGCTGCAATGCAAGCAACCCTGTGGCTTGGGCTATGTGGCCTGGCACTCAAGATAATTATTGTGGGAAAAGAAGCTGGATGGAGTTTATGGCAAGCACCAATAGAAGAATCAAAATGTAGACGCCTAGGGTTCTGGAATAAGAACATGCCATTTCAGAAAGCAACTCCTTGCGTATTACTGAACCCTGGCAGAGAGGGAGCATCTAAATATAGAATATCAAGTGACCATGTGATCAGAACTGCCCGTCATGAGCTGGGACTGTGAGACTTACCAAATCATAAGTTCAAACAGGCCCAGCAGCAATCCCTTGTATGATGAGAATGGTACTCCTGGATTGTGTACATGTAGGATCAGAAGGCACAAGTAAGCTACACAAACAGGTACTGTAGATGCCCATGCCATCTACCACTGTTACACCAGCATCTGTCCCTAGCTGACCTCATCTAGCCACGTTTGGGAAGTTCTTTATGATCAGCTGATGTATAAGGGAAATAGCTTAATTCACAGATGGGTCAACTTGGTATGCTGGTGCAAGCCAAAAATAGACAACTGCCATGCTATACACTACTCAAGGATGGCCCTGAAAGACAGAAGTGAAGAAACATCCCTCAGTGGGCACATAATATGGTTTGGCTCTGTGTCCCCACCCAAATCTCACCTTGAATTGTAATAATCCCCATGTGTCGTGGGAGGGAGCCAGTGGGAGGTAATTGAATCATGAGAGTGGGTTTTTCCTGTGCTGTTCTCATGATAGTGAATAAGTCTCACAAGACCTGATGGTTTTATAATCATCAAAGGAGGAGTTCCCCTGCACAAGCTGTCTTGTCTGTCTCCATGTAAGATGTGCCTTTGTTCCTCCTTCACCTTCTGCCATGATTGTGAGGCCTCCCCAGCCATGTGGAACTGTGAGTCCATTAAACTTCTTTCCTTTCTAAATTACCCAGTCTTGGGTATGTCTTTATTAGCAGTGTGAGAACAGACTAATACAGCATAGATCTGGGTGATGCACCTGGTCATATACCTAGTGCAGAAAGAGAATGGGTCTGAAGTAAGAAAATACACAGACTCATGGGCAGTGACAAATGGCCAGGCTGATTGGTCAGGATCCTGGAAGGAGAAAGATTAGAAGATTAGAGAAAGGAGTTCTGGGGAAGAGGTATGTGGGGGAACCTATGGTGGAAACAAAGTGTGAACATCTTTGTATCACACATAAATATTCACCAGAGAGCATCTATTTTAGAAGAGGCACTAAACAATTAAGTGGACAAAATGACCCTGCCAGTTGACATCAGCCATTATCTATCATTGACCACCTCAGTGATGGCACAATGCCATAATAAGCGCATGAATGAAGTAGCCATGGGGACAGTGACAGGGGTTATTCATGGACCCAGTGGCATGGGCTCTCTGTCACTAAGGCTGATCTAATTATTGGCACTGTTGAATGTCCAACCTGTCATTAACAGAGATCAGTGCTAAACTCCCAATATGGCGCCATTCCTCAAGTAGACCAATCATCCACTTGGTAGCAAGTTGATCTCCACTCTGGAAAGGGCAATGATTCATTTTGACTGAGATCAGTACATAGTTACAATACAGGTTTTTCTTTCCTGCCCACTGAGGCTCAGCTAGCACTACTGCCTGAGTGAGGGCTTATAGAGAGTTCGATCCAGTAATTTAGAATCTCACATAATGTCACCTCAGACAGAGGGACCCTCTTTACAGCAAATGAGACACAACAGTGGGCACATGACCACTGTCTATTTGGTTTATCATATGCTGTACCACCGAGAAGCTGTTGGCATGATAGAGAAAAGAAATGATTTGTTAATGATGTAGCTGATACACCAATGTGGAGGTAAGATTCTGTGAGGGTGGGATGCTATCCTCCAGAGGATTGTACTTATTCTGCATCAACAATGATTATATGGTGCTATAGCCCCAACAGGTGTGATATATGGATTCAGGAACTAAGAGGTAGAAGTAGGAGTGGCCCCACTTACTATCAATCCCATTGATCCACTTGGGAGATTTGTGCTTCTGGCCCCCATAATGGATCTACAGGTCTTGGTTCTCAGAAGAGGAATGCTCATATTAGGGAAAACAGTAGGATTTTCACTAAACTTTAAGAATCTGTGGCCTCCCAGTCTCTTTGGGCTCTTTAGGCCAAGTACCCAGCAAACCAGGAAAGGAGTCACCATCTCTGATCACTAGGAGGAGACAGAGCTGCTGCCACACAGTTGGGACTGTGAGGAATATGGCTCCCAAATGATCCACTGATGGATCTCTTGGTACTCTTATGCCTGATGTTAATGGTAAATGGACAAGTTCAGCAGTCACAGCCCAGTAAGGCCATGGTAACCCAGAGTTCAGCCCTTTCAGGTATTTATCACTTCACCAGGAAAGGCAACTAGATATCAGGGGTGCTAGTTAAGGGGAATCTATAAAAGGTGGAGGAGGAGGAGGATCTATTATGGCTTCAAAACCTACAGCAGCAGCAGCAGCAGGAGAGGCTACAGTTCTGCCATTAACTCTTTTCTTTGAAGTTTCCCGGAAAACAAGACTCCAGAATCTTGGACAAGCTCTTCCCATATGGGGTAAACTCATCATAAGAAGCAAGTGGCTGAAGTGGTGCAAGGGTGGACTATAGCAGATACTGTTGTGCTCTATCCAGATCTCTCTTCCGGGCTAAGGAGACCAATTGTCCACTTGATAGCAGGGCCAAACTACCCAGCCCCCAGCTGCTGAGGGCTCATAGCCATGTCCCCAATGTGGGAACTGTCCTCAGCTACAGTGAACTTCCTTGCCCAAGGTCATGCTTTTTCGCTGCTGCCAATGACTGGCTGGGTGCTGCAGGAATACAAAGACCAAGGACCTCCTGCCTCAAATTGGACTCTGAAGAGCCATCTCAGCTCCAGAGCTCCCTATAGGATTGTCTGAGGTCTCAGTTGCAACCAATCTGCAAGTCAGCTTCTCCTTTGTTTCAGTTCTGCCTTCTTCATTCCCTTATAGATACAATTCCCAAGACGCTCCCTAATCAACTTTGTTCATGCAACTTTATCTCAAAGTCTGTTTTCTGGGAATCCACCATAAGGTGGGATAAAAGCCTAGTTTGTGAAGACAAAGGTTAAGGAAGGTCTCAGGTCCAAGAATGCCTTTCTCTGCACTCTTTACTTCTTGTTATTACTATTGCTAACCACGAGAGTAAGAACGGAGGGGATGTTGCAGCCAGAAGAAGGTCACAGGGTCAGGCCTGAAGGCCACAGACCTAACCTATTTGTCCTGGAAAATTTGGTGAGCAAACTTAGCAGGCAGGGTCACCTACATTTGTGGGGCTCATTGCAAAGTGAAAATGTGGGGACCTTTGTTTAAAAAGCAGGAAAAAGTGCTCTTACAAGCATTAAAATATAAAGCTTTTTCTTTTAAAAATGTTTCACTACTTATAAAACATAATAGAGGTAATAGTGATATGTAAATAACAACATAAACTGATAAATTACAAAACAATATTTTGGGTGTCATAATTTTATGTAATACAATAAATAATACTTTATTAATGTGATATCTTGATTGATCATAATATTTTTCTGGCTCACTTTTCTGAAAATTCATTTACTATGTCATCAAAATTTATACTTTTAGCAACTTCATCTTCAATCGATATAAATTGAAAGCGACATCAGTCACTCTTGGCAAATGCGAGATTGCAGATAACTGATAATTTTTAATTTTGAAAAAGATCTTTCTGCTGATGCAACTGTTATTAAAGCTGTTAAGAGAATTTTTATAGGCTGTGACAACATTGGGATAAATTTCTGATAAATTATTTCAAAATATATATTTCAGTACATCTAGAGCTGGTAATTCTCATGAAACAATTTTTCTAAAAAAATTTAACTCTTTATACAAATCAACTTTGTGCAAGTCTGAATTTAATTTTAAATGTAAATTTATACAATGGCATTTGAATATTTTATCTGACATTTCCTGTAACTTGTGGAGGTCATAGAAGAAATCGAAACTGGCTTCATGATTTATATATAATTCAAAATGCCTGTTGGTGCATTCTATCACTGTATATTCAATTACAAGGAAAAATTAATTTAAAAGTTGTCTTTGTTAATAATCAGTTCATCTGAAGCTTCCTAGGAAAATAGTGTTCTTTTCTGTCCAAGTTGGCAATCTTTAAATTTAATTTTTATTTCTAAATCTTTGGATATTTTTCATATAATATTGCAGTGGCTTTTAAAACCTGAGATTCTAAACTCTGAAAAATTCTAACAACTCTGATATGCTTTATTGCAACAACCATGTGCATGCTTTTATTTTTTAATAATTTACTGACAAAATCTACTGTTTGAACTCTGTCAATTTCTGTCCTGGTGCTCAGGCTGGAGAGTTAACATTTGTGCAGACACCACAGGGATCGGCTCCAGGGATTGAGGGGCAAGCTGGCTTCCCACCCCATGCAGAGCCCCTCCTCTCTGCTGTACCACAGCTGCCGCTTCTGCTGCACCACAGCTGCCGCTTCTGCTGCAGCCATTGCCACTGCCAATCTGGGCCATGGACTGCCCGACACCCTGAACTGCCCCAAGGCATGCATGTGTGTCCTGGGCTCCCAGGGCAATCTCTTGGCCGTGCTGTCGGCTGTGCCTGCCGCGCCACGCAATGTATCTGTGCTGCTCACGCACGTGCTCCATCGACCCATCAGATGTTACTGAGGAAACACAGGTTCAAAGATAACGTTATCAAGGATTTCAAGATCGTTGGCAGTAGAGCATTAAGCCAAGTACAGGGCCCTTCTGAGAGGGGATCCTGTGCTATTTATTGCACAGGCTGCACACCCACAAAGCTGACCTTGTGGGCAGGCTTCAGGCTGTGCTTCCTGGCCAGTTCACTGGTCAGCTGATGCAAAATTGTCTTTGTTTGAGTCCCCCCAAAACAGACAGGCCCTGAGACAAGGATGTAGGTGCAAGTTGTTATTTGAAAGGCAGTCCCAGGAAGTCCAGTGAGGGGGTGGGGAATTAAGACAGGGAAGTGGGGAAAGCCAATAAAGGATTGTTAATGAGTGGATTACCCTTAGGAGCAACTGGGGTGCAATCCTGTTGAGGACGTTCTTAAGGACTGTGTAGAGCATACCCCAGAATTGTACCACTGAGAGGCCAGGAAGTTGGGCTATTTGTCCTCCAACTCCAATTCCTCATGCTCTTGAGCTCCTGGGACATTAACAGCTTATCCCCCCTCCCACCTCCCAACTCCCCAACCCAAGCATGGCCCTTGGCCTTCTGGAAGGGAAACACAGGAAGCGGTGGGCTACGAGGGGGCTGTCTGCAGATGACCCACCTCCTGGGTGGAGTTTGGGGAGACGGCTGCATTTACACTGGCCTCAGGACCCATGAGGGACTATAAACCTGGTGCTTTCCCCTCACCTCTCCCACTCTTGCTCCCTGCACACACATGCACACAAACCGTGTGGGCCTTTCATTTATCCTTAACGCTGTAATTACCGCTTAATTTCCTCCTTACATTAGTATTGCAAATGCCCCCAACAACTTTATTTTCTTGCTTTATTTATACGAGTGAAAAGGCACTTAGAAGCAAATTACTCTTGCCTCCATATATCTCTCTACCTGTTTATCTCTGTGTTTATGGGGTGCCTATCATCATGGTATCTGGGCATTTAGACAGTCCCATTAGATCAAATTCATTACCTAAGAGAGGAAGAAAAACATACTCCATCTCCAGCCCTCTGCAGAAGCTGCTTGGTAGCACACCGAGGGCTCAGGCTCAGGGACACCTACCAACCCAGATGCTCTTGTTTTCCAACCCAGGAGAGGAACATTTTTAGCAAAGAAGCGAATCTCCTCCTGAAGTGAGGCATGGGGAGCTTTCAAACTAATTTGGAGGATCTATCGGAGGGCAGGTCCCAATATGTTGGGCATTTAAAATCTGAAATGATTTCAGTTTCATTGCTCTCCAAATAGCAAATCGAGCCCATTTTTCACAAATGTGGCTTTGTGTTCTGAACAGCTTCCCTCCACTGGAAGATTCCGGATGTTAACTTCTTTTTCGTACTCTGGAGTTACAGAGAATGCCAAGTTCAAATATCACTGAGCATCTCTTTGTGCCCAGGCCTGCGTGGCTGTTTTAAGGTGCCAGCTCCCCAGGCTGCCTGGGCACAACAATGGAGACCTCTGGCCTCTCGGTGAAGACAATCACAGCCCGAGGTGCCCTGCCCTGTCCCTTCCCTGAATGGTTTTGATTCCTTCCATCCCCTGCCTTCTGCCCTTGGGCCTCCCTCTGTGTTTATTGGCCTGGCCTTGCCCCTCAGACAATGGTGACTACAATGACCCTCCTTCACTACAACTGGGATTCTGTCTCATGGCTCCTGTGGGCCGTCCTGACCAGACACTCTGTCAAGCCAGTGCTCTCAGGATTCTATATGGTGGTGTTTCTCCCAGGGAACCTCATGTAGGCCCAAATAAAAGAGTCCAAGTTCCATTATAGGTGAGAAAATATGAGCAAAGAAACCCTCGCTTTTATGTATGTATGTTTGTATGTATGTATGTATGCTTGTATTTATGTATGTATGTATGTTTAGAGACAGGATCTCACTCTATTGCCCAGGCTGGAGTGCAGTGACGTGATCATACCTCACTGCAGCCTCGACTTTCCAGGCTCAAACAATCCTCCCAGCTCAGCCTCCCAAGTAGCTGGGATTACAGGTGCACGCCACAACACCACTTTTTAATTTTTTTTTTTTTTTTGTAGAGATGGGGTCACCCTGTGTTGTCCAGGCTCATCTTGAACTCCTGGGCTTGAGTGATCCCCCTCCTCCTGCCTTGACCCTTGCCTTTTAAAATTACGAAAGCGGTACATGTTAACTATATTTCTTTTCTTTTCTCGCTCTGTTGCCCAGGCTGGGGTGCAGTGGTGCGATCTTGGTTCACTGCAACCTCCACCTCCCAGACTCAAGTGATCCTCCCACCTCAGCCTTGAGAGTAAGCTGGAACCACAGGTGCGTGCCACTACACCTGGCTAATTTTTTTGTATTTTTTGTAGAGACAAGGTTTCACCATGTTTGCCCAGGCTGGTCTTGAACTCCGGGATTCAAACGATGCACCTGCCTTGGCTTCCCAAAGTGCTGGGACTACGGCATGAGCCACCATGCCCAGTCAACTATATTTCTTTAAATGGAAAAAAACCCCACCCCAACTCAACAACAGTGATAAGCAACATAGTGATAATTGAAACCATTGAAAGTTCTACCTACTGAGAGTTAACCATCCTTGCCACGTGTTGGTATACATCTGATCAGATTTTCACCTATGCAGATATATACATATCAACATATTTATTTAAACAAAATTAGAAATGTCATGTGAACTAATTCAGAAATTGCTTCATTCACTTAACAATGACTTGTATTTTTCTAAATAAAATTCGATCCACATGAATCTGTGACTGGCTGCCCAGTGTTCTGTTGTATGCATATACTGTAACTTATTAAATGTACCCCCTATGGTTCATTTAGGGAAGGTGCTCAGTATTATGCAAACAACACTGTGATGAACTCACCTGTGTCAGCTATTTCATTACAATGACTTTCTACAATTGCTGGGTCACCTTGGAAGCCTTTGACTCGTGGCTGAATTGCTCTCCAGGAAGCTTGTGCAGATCGATTGTTCCACTAAAGTAAAGAAGAACCTGGGCCCTGGGCATGTTCTCAGCCCTCCTCTCCCTCCTCCAGTCAGTACATCTCCTTCCTGAATACCTCCATGGCTGGCCCCCTGCAAACCAGACCAGCTCCAGGTGAAATGGAGCTGCCTATCCGGGGTGCTCTCTGCCTCCTGACACCCAGCCCTGCCACTTGCCTGTTGAGCTGCTGGCCTGTGAAGGGTCCTCGCTGCCATGGTGAAGCGTGGCCAGGGCTTTCGGGGGTGGGAAGCCAGGATTGCGGGCAGTGCTCACAAGGCTCCCCTCCCCACCCTATTCCACCAGACACATGGAAGGTCACCTGGAGGTCACCTGGGACAGTCCCTCCTGGGGCTCTGCAAATCTATTCCCACTTTAGCCTCCATTCCTGTGATACCCTCCCAGAATCCCCATCCTGTCCTCTTCATGCCCTCAGTGTGAATGCCACTTCCTCCACGGAGCCTTCCCTGATTCCAGACAGAAGGAGTCCCTCCCACCTGTAGCTTTGGAATCCTTTTATGGAGACATTGGTGTGGTTGTCTTATTCCTGCTTGTTTGTGAAAGGGTCATATATGCAAAGTGGCCCTCAAATGCCAAAGGAGCCAAGAAACCAAAGAATGAGGCAGACAAATCCAGTTTGTCAGTAAAGGATGTTTTATTGTGGGAACTAACAGAGAGAAGCATGGTCTTGGGCAGCAGGAAGACAGGTAGATCTCCACACGGTTCCCCCCTAGACCCAGATTGTACACCACAGGGAAAGGGTATAAGTGCTCTGTGCAAGACGATGAGAGGCAGCCCTCCAGAGCAGGTGAGACTGCTATGTGCGTCAGAGCCTATAATTTGTGTGATAGCATCAAGGTTGACATGTTCTTACAGCAGGGACAGTAAATAAAGTAGGAATCAAAGGCACTCATGGGACTAGAGCCAATCAAAAGTCAACATGGCGAATTGGCATCCAAGGTGGAGTCACTTTTGTCTCCACACTGCTTCTTGGCCAAGATTTTTTTTTTTTTTTTGAGACAGAGTCTCGCTCTGTCACCCAGGCTGGAGTGCAGTGGCACAATCTCTGCTCACTGCAATCTCCACCTCCCAGTTTCAAGCGATTCTCCTGCCTCAGTCTCCCAAGTAGCTAGAATTATAGGTGTGAGCCACCACGCCCAACTAATCTTTTGTATTTTTAGTAGAGATGGGGATTTTGCCATGTTGGCCAGGCTGGTCTCCAACTCCTGACCTCAAGTGACCCACTCACCTCGGCCTCCCAACGTGCTGAAATTACAGGTGTGAGCCACCGCGCCTGGCCCCAAAATATCTCTTGAGACGACAACTGCATTTCATTTACCAAAGGCAAGAATTGCTGTGTAGTTTCCAAGCCCAACTCTCCAAGGGTTTCCCATCTGAGACTCCTTGGGCAGGGAGGAGGTGAGTGTCTGACCAGAGAAGGAAGGAGAAGAGAGAAGGAGCAGTTCACAAGTCCATCTTGGACCTTCTATATCCCCTTATACTACACACAGGGCTGAGGCAGGGTTTCTAGGACTCTAGGGAGCCCAGACTTTTCAGTCAGCATGGCTGCCATTCTCAGTGACTTTGGGGCCGTGAGGAGGGCTTCTGAGATGGGAGGCCGAGCATCCACCAGCACATGGAAGCTCAAGGCAGGGGCACTGGTGATGGCAGAGCTATGACCATAGCAATTATTACTAGTAGTATTACCAGTACTACTGCTATAGCAACTCCTTCTTTCCCTCCCTCCCTCCCTCCCTCCCTCTCTCCCTTCCTTTCTTCCTTCCTTCCTTTTTTTTTTTTTTTTTTTACAAAGACAGGGTCTTGCTCTGTGGCCCAGGCCGGAGTGCAGTGGCACAATCACAGGTCACTGCAGCCTCAAACTCCTGGGCTCAAGTGATCCTCCTGCCTCAGCCTCCCAAGTAGCTGGGACCACAGGCATGCGCCACCATGCCTGGCTAATTTTTTGTATTTTTAGTAGAGACGGGGTTTCACCATCTTGGCCAGGCTGGTCTTTAACTCCTGACCTCAGGTGATTGCCTGCCTCAGCCTCCCAAAGTGCTGGGATTACAGGCGTGAGCCACTGCGCCTGGCCCCATCCTTTACATCTTCCAGCTCCTAGAGGATGCTGGTATTTCTTGCTTCGTGGCTGCATTACTTCAACCTCTGCTTCTGAGGTCATGTGATCTCCCACTACTCTGATCTCCTACCTTCCTCTTAAAAGGATCCTTGTAATAATATTGGGCCCATGTGGATAAGGCAGGAGGATCTCTCCATCTCAAAATCTTTTGCTTAATTACATCTGCAAAGTCTCTCTTGCCATGTAAAATAACACTCACAGGTTCTGAGAATTAGGATGTGGATGTCTTTGGGCCTATTATTTGGGCTATTGCAGCCACTCTCTGTGCTGCCTCCTTTATAAATAGTGATTGGTTGGGTTAATGAAGGATGAGTGGTATGGAACAGTGGGCCCTTAATTTGGGTTCTCCCGAAAGCAGACAATAACTTGGGACTGGGCGCGGTGTAATCCCAGCACTTTGGGGGGAAGAGGCGGGATAATCGCTTGAGTACAGGAGTTTGAGACCAGCCTGGGCAACATAGGGAGATGCCCATCTCTACAAAAAGTAAAAATTATCTGGGCATGGTGGTGCATAGCTGTAGTCCCAGCAGCTCAAGAGGCTGAGGTGGGAGGATCGCTTGAGCCCAGGAGTTTGAGGTTGCAGCAAGCCAAGACTGTGCCACTGCACTCCAGCCTGGATGACAGGGCGAGACCCTGTCTCAAAACAAAACAAAACAAAACAAAATCCCAAGAACTTGGGTTCAGGTGGTTTACTTGAGGTGATCTTAGGAAATCCCAGTAGGACCATAGGGAAGTGAGACAGGGAAGGGAGAAAAGCTCATCAAGGTTGTATAAACGAGCTCGTTGTCCCTGTGGGCAACTGGGGGCTCTATCCCATTGGGGACCCCCTGAGGAACTATTTTAAGCATCCCTCCGAATCATCCCACTGAGGAATGCTGTAACAAAGTGTCACCGACTGGGGGCTTTACAACAACAGAAATGTATTGCTGGACAGTTCTGGAGTCCAGGAGTCTGACATCGAGGTGTCGGCAGTGTCGGTTCCTTTCGGAGACTCTGAGGAAGAATCCATTCCACACCCAGCTCTCAGCTTCCGGCGATTGTCAGCCATCCTTGGTGTTCCTGGTAGATGCATCACTCCAATCTTGGCTTCCGTTTTCACATGACCTTCTCCTATGTGTCTTCTCCCCTTCTCTTCTCTCTCTCTTTTTTATTCTTTATTTTTTTGAGACGGAGTTTTGCTCTTGTCGCCCGGGGTTAGAGTGCAGTGGTGCGATCTGGGCTCACTGCAACCTCCTCCTCCCAGGTTCATGGGATTCTCCCGCCACAGCCTCCTGAGTAGCTGGGATTACAGGCACCTGCCATCATGCCCAACTAATTTTTGTATTATAGTAGAGACGGGGTTTCACCATGTTGGCCAGGCTGGTCTTGAACTCCTGACCTCAGGTGTTCTGCCCGCTTCGGCCTCCCAAAGTGCTGGGATTACAGGTGTGAGCCACCGTGCCCGGCCTCTTTTTTATTTTTATTTTTTTTTAAAACTGGCAATCAATTTATTAAAATAGTTTACTTAAGCATCTGCAATGGTGACTTCAACCTCAACTCCTGGCTCAATACTGATAGAAGTAATTTGCTCAACAATCTCAGAAAGACTGTGCAAACCAATGAGTCGCTTGTGGATTCTCATCTCGAAGGGACCCCAGGTAATATAGTTTGGCTCTGTGTCCCCACCCAAATCTCATGTTGAATTGTAATCCTCAATGTTGGAAGATGGGCCTGGTGAGAGGTGAGTGGATCATGGGGGCATATTACCCCCTTGCTGTCCTCATGATATTGAGTGAGTTCTCATGAGATCTGGCTGTTTAGCAGTGTGTGGCACCTCCCCCTTTTTTCTCTTCCTCCTGCTCTGGCAACATAAGACATGCCTGCTTCCTATTTGCCTTCCATCATAATTGAAAGTTTCCTGAGGCCTCCTCAGCCATGCTTCCTGTACAGCCTGCAGAACCTGAGCCAATTAAAACTCTTTTTTTTATAAATTACCCAGTCTCAGGTATTTCTTTATGCAGTGCAAGAATGGACTAATACGCCATGTCTTACAACTTTTACCACAAGGAGTTTTTCTTGTAGTGATTCTCAAAGTCTTGTTTTTTTTTTAATTTTTAAAAAATTAAAAAAAATTTTTTTGAGATAGAGTCTCACTCTGTTACCCATGCTGGAGTGCAGTGGTGCGATCTCAGCTCACTGCAACCTCCGCCTTCTGGGTTCGAGCAATTCTTGTGTCTCAGCCTCCTGAGTAACTGGGATTACAAGCTTGCTCCACCATGCCCTGCTAATTTTTGTATTTTTAGTAGAGACGGGGTTTCGCCATGTTGACCAGGCTGGTCTCGAACTCCTGACCTCACGTGATCCTCCCGCCTTGGCCTCTCAAAGTGCAGGGATAACAGGCATGAGCCACCGTGCCTGGCCTGGTATCTTTATAAGCCATCACTGCAGCTTGGCTTCCTGACCGACTTGTTCTTCTGCAAGAGCAAACAGCAGTGAGTCAGGAGCAGGAGCGGGCGGACCACAGCTCCACACCACCTACAACTGCACCTTCCTCCTTTTCTCTTCTAAGGACACTTCCCATTGGCTTTAGGACCTCCTTGGACAATCCAGGATGATTTCTTCTTGAGATACTTGATTATGTCTGCAAAGACTCTTTTTCCAAATAAGATCACATTCGCAGCTTCCACGTGGACATATCTTTTGGAGGCCACCATTCAACCCACTACAGATGTGAAGCTGAAGTGTTTATCCATGGACTTCTGTCCCTCACTGGCTGAGGTTGCCCCCAGGAGTGTCAAACTCTAGCTCAAGAACTGTCCCCTGCTGCTGCAGGTGAACTCAGAGGCAGGCCGAGGAAACATGGTGTGGGGCACTGCACAAGGATGTGTAGAGTTTGCCTCAGAGAGATTGGTGACAGGGAACCTGACTGCATCGTAATATTCCCATCCCCTCCCTCCTTCACTCCACCCTGAGGTACCCTGGCCTTGCCTTAGCCCCCGGAAGAGATGAATCAGCAGAAAAAAGTGTCTTGTCTGCCCAGAAAGCCGGAGAAATCTTGAGGTCTGGGGTGCTTCATTGCCCGTCCTCCACAAGCGGGCTGGGGAGTTTGGCTTCAAAGCAGCCCAGCTGATGAGGCTGTACATTTTTCTGAGCAGGCCAAGCAGAAAGAGGGGCGGGGGTGGGGCTGGGGGTGTGAGAAGAAGTAATTAGTTTGATGAATCTTCTTTTTAAGTAGTTCTCTACATGGGGCTTTCGCGGCGTTATAGGCTCAGTGATGCATTCCCTGAGTTTTATGAATCCTTAAACATGGGCCATTTTTCAAGAGAGAGGTGAAAGTAATCATCTGTTGGCACAAGCCCTAGGTGTCCCCAGTCTGGGACAAGGACACCCACTGAGGACCGCAGGCCACAGAGGGTTCTGGAGAGTCAGAATGAGGCTTCAGTCCTTTTGCTGCTCACCTTGCAGTCGGCAGTGACATGCTGGGACACCATATCACATTCAATATCCATCCAGACCCTCCGCAAGCCTCTTTGACAAGCCCACCCAATGCTTGATCTGGGGCAGGGGATATGAGTCTAGCACAGGCCCCTCCTGCATAAGCCCACAGCCTGGTTAGAGTCGTGGCTCACAGCCTGCATTTCCCCCCGGAAGAGTGTCAGTAGCTCTTCCTCGCTAGGCTGAGTGATGCCAGCCCACACTGCCTGTGAAGGTTGCAAAATTGGCTCCAATTCTTCCCCAGTCTTTGGTTATGCCCTCCCGCGCTGACCTTGGACCTAGTCATTGACTTGCTTTGGCCAGGTGCAAATGTGAGGTAAGCAGAGGGTTCCACAGAGCTCACACAGTGATAGATGTTTGTCCACTTGCTGCTCTTGGAATCTTTGGCCACCATGCAAACAAATTCAGGCTGGCCTGCTGGAGGATGAGGGCCCAGTTAACCCTTCGCTCCCACCGGCAGAAGCAGAGCCTCCTGGCCCACCACGGCCCTTGGGCCAGGGATGGGAAGGCAGTCAACAAAGTTATTGAGCCAGCTCCCATTGTGGACTGTGGGCCATGCTTCGGCCCGGCACTAGACGGTGGGCACTTGCACCGAGAGTTACCCCATCTGAGGGATGCAGGATCTAGGTAGGTAGCCCCCAACTCCCTCAGCCCTTGATTTCAACCCTAGCATTTGGCCAGCAAAATTAAACTCACTTTCCACTCCCTTTGGGCAGCGGTCCCCAACCTTTTGGTCACCAGGGACCAGTTTCATGGAAGACAGCTTTTCCACAGACAGGGTTGGGCGGGGGGATGGGAGCAGTTTCGGGGTGAAACTGTTCCATCTCAGATCATCAAGCATTAGTTAGATTCTCATGAGGAGCGTGCAACCTAGATCCCTGGCATGTGCGGTTCACAGTAGCGTTCGCTCTGCTATGAGAATCTAATGCCTAGGCTGATCTGAGAGGACCCGCACAGGCGGTAATGCTCGTTCACCAGCCACTCACCTACTGCTGTGCAGCACGATTCCTAACAGGCCACAGACCAGCACCAGTCTGTAGCCCTGGGGTTGGGAACCCCTGCCTTTGAGTACCTTTTTTTTTTTTTGAGTTGGGGTCTCACTCTGTCACCCAGGCTGGAGTGCAGTGGTATGATCATGGCTCACTGCAGCCTTGACCTTCTGGGCTCAAGTGATCCTCCCACCTCAGCCTCCTGAGTAGCTAGGACCACAGGCGTGAGCCACCAGGCTCAGCTATCCTGTAACGGGTTTTTGATGATGAGACTAACGAAAGGAACTTAAAAAGCTTTGATCTTCTTGTTTTTAATTTGAGGTCAGCTCTTAGATTGTAAGTTTCTTTGAATGGATAGGGAGGCATCCCCTGGGGGTAGAGTTTAATTCAAGCAGCTAGAGCAACCCCCTTCCCTGGGAGGCATCCAAGCACTGGGATCAGTGCACAGGCTGGGCGGCTTCCTCTTTTGCCAGGCTGATGGACATTATCTTGGAGGTGCCCAATTTGGCACATTCTAGATTCCACCTCTACTCTCTGCCCACTGCAGCCATCCCATAGAAGTAAACCTAGAACAGTTGGATTAAGAAAAAAACGACCTCTTCTATACTCATTTAAGATGGGACACCAGGCCAGACACGGTGGCTCACGCCTGTAATCTTAACACTTTGAGAAGCTGAAGTGGGTGGATCACCTGAGGTCAGGAGTTCAAGACCAGGCTGGCCAACATGTCGAAACCCAGTCTCTACTAAAAATACAAAAAATTAGCCAGGTGTGGTGACGGGCGCCTGTAATCCCAGCTACTCAGGAGGCTGAGGCAGGAGAATTGCTTGAACCTGGGAGGCAGAGGTTGCAGTGAGCCAAGATCGTGCCACTTTACTCCAGCATGGGTGAAAGAGCGAAACTTTGTTTCGATAAATAAATAAATAAATATAAGATGGGACACCAGCATTTGTGGTCCTAAAAGCCACAGTTCCTTTGCCTCCCTCTCTCTTTATGACCAGGCTCTGTCCCTCTCCCTTTGACCCTTGGCCGTCAGCAGAATTGCCAGCCCTCAGAATGCCCATTTCTTGGCTGAAGCCAAATTGGCAACAAGAGGCTGCAGGTCCTTTCTGAGCAAGGCTGACCAGCCCATTGGATGAGGCGGGCTATGTTCAGAGGCCCCGCACCATTTGCCGGTGTTGAGGCCACTACCATGGGCCAGTAACAGGTTCGGGACAGTGCCCCAGGCAGACACATTTACCTCTTATTTTCCTACGAGAAGTGTAGACCTGGTTAGTAAGAATTGGCCTGGAGCCTGGAGCACCAGCCCTGCCCACGAGACGCCTGGCCGTGAGTCTTGTTCTCACCTCTCCCTCGCACAGGGAGAGCCCCTGAGCCAGGGAGGAGGGTTGCCCCAACCGCTAGGCCCCTAGGTCATGTTCCAGGCCCTCACTTGGGAGGCATCCTGTATTAGTCCGTTTTCACACTGCTAATAAAGACATACCCAAGACTGGGTAATTTATAAAGAAAAAGAGGTTTAATGAACTCACAGTTCCATGGGGCTGGGGAGGCCTCACAATCATAGTAGAAGGCAAAAGGAACATCTTACATGGCTGCAGGCAAGAGAGAGAATGAGAGAGCCAAGTGAAAAGGAAACCCCCTTATAAAATCAACAGATCTCGTGACATTTATTCACTACCATGAGAGCAATATGGGGGAAACTGCTCCCATGATTCAATTATCTCCCACCGGGTCCCTCCCACAACACATGGGAATTATGGGAGCTACAAATCAAGACAAGATTTGGGTGGGAACACAACCAAACCATATCACATCCCAAGCTGTGCTCATGATTGTGGGAGAAATAGCCAAAGTCATGGAGGGACTATCTCCTGACTAGTTATTGGCTTGGGGTGGGTGGGTGATGAGGGCAAGAGGCACGAGTAGAAGGAAGGGTACGAACCCTCATATGGACAGAGGCCTGATTCCTGTTGAAGAAATCACATCCCTAGGACTGCCCTTTAAGGCCCTACGTGCCTGGTTGGATCCCAGTAGCCAACAGAATAAAGCATGAAAGCATGTGTGGGAGAGCATATGTGTTCATGTTTGTGTGAGGATGTGTGTGAGTGTGCATATGCGTGCCAGCATGCTGTGTATGTGTGGATGTGGATAATTTGTGTGTGTCGTGTGCAGATGTATTTATACGCATATGTGTGTGAGAGTGTTGTGTGTGAACATGGACATTCACGTGTCTGCATTTGTGTATACTTGTGTGTATGTGTGTGTGCCCATCTATGATGTCTCCAATGTCAAGGGAAGATCTATTTTGGGCCATGGTCAGACAACTCGAGGCCTAGGAACTAGAGGTGAAATCTGGAGTGTGGCATCCCTGAGAGTCATTTAGTATCTCTAGTCCCCCCTCAGTCACAAGCAGGGGGTCCTTCCTTCCGATCACCTCACCTTTTTCCTTCCTGTCCTCATCTTTACTGTCACCGTTGGTTGGAGGTTGGGGAAGCTCCAATGTCAGCATCGCCACTGCCATTAATATCACCTCTCTCCACCCTCATCCCCTAAGGGTGGCAGGGTGGATAAATCCTGCGGTCACCTGTACCTACCTGCAGAGTGAGGAATGAGCGAGAATTATCCTTTCCTGAGCATCTATTGCATGCCAGGCTCTGTGACTCTTGGCCTGAGGGCTTTCTCTGGCTTCTGGAGCCTGCTCCGCCCTCCCTGGGTTAGGCTAGTGGAGGGGTGACTGCTCCCCAGGAGCAGTCCTCAATCAAGGGCTGAAGGGGGTTGGGAGATAACTAGCTGGCTCCTGCACCCCTTGAATGGGATAACTCTAGATGCGAGGTCTTTGGTGTCTCCTAAATGTGCCTGCAGGATTGAGCTCCCGCTGCCCACAGTCGAACCTTGCTCAAGACGTTTCCTTTATTGACTGCCTACCCCTATAGGCTCTCCCCGTGTTTCCTGAGGTCTCTCCCAAACACCCCACTTCTACTCACATCCTCCTCTCAGGAGCTATTTTGGAGGGACCCAAACAAAGAGAGTAACTTATCTGATTGATGAGTCGGGGAAAAGAATCCAGGCCCAGGAAACTCAAGCTTTTCTAGGTCCCCTTTGGGAGGCAGCCCACCCAGAAAAGCACAACGTCTCAGCTCCCTGTGGTCTTCACTCCTGCTTGTAGCTGAGTGGGTTAGATCAACTCCGGCATTGAGTGTCGGCAAGACAATTGTTGTGACAGATCTCAAGCCACATCTGCCAATATAGCCTTTTCTGCAACAAAGGACATTCATTTTGAGCCCCATCTTTTGGACTTCCATATCTCTTTCTTGATTGCTCAGAGAAGGGGAGAAAGTAATATTATTAATTGACTCTCCTAAAACCCTGACATTTATCACTATATCCCCAGAACCTCAAAGTACCAGGACAGAATAGGGGACTCATGAATATTTGTTGAATGCAAACATGTGACAGCAAGATTCAAACCCAGGTCTGTCTTCCTCTCAGGCCGTGCCACTTTCTCTAGATCTGTGGAAGATAGGAGGGCTGGAGAGAGACTGCAGTGGCCTGGAGAGCAGTGGAGAAGCCCTCGATGCTGTCCACCTGGCTCTTCTGCCCTTTGGCAAAGAGAACGTTTTCTGTGGGCCACAGCCCAGGGGCAAGGTCAAGGTCAGCAGGTTCTGCCCTGGGGAAGAAAGGCTTGGCCCGAGAGGTGCAAATCCTTGCACATTATCCTGTCAGCATCATCTAATCACACTGAGTGTTTTGACTGAGCAATTCTACCCGCCTCTCGGGATTGATGTGAAGATTAATGCCTGTTTAGCAAATTACAGCTTCCCCAGCACCTCTTGCTCCTGGGAGAGAAGAAGCCGTGGCAACGGAAAATAAAAACAAACCTCACCACTCGTGGCAAGGCTTGGCCACAACAATGACAGCCAGGCTCAACTCAACAAAACGTGGAGGCTTAGCAAGCTAGGTGAGGTCTGCGGCCTGCCAAAAAGAAGGCTGAGGGGAAGCCAAGCCCACTCTCCCACCCGGGGACAAGCAGGGACTGAGTGGGGAGGCAGCAAGAGTAAAAGACAGCAAGGGGCAGCTTGTGGCCTGGCCTTCTCCTCTCCGGGCCAGGCACAGGGAAGAGAGGAGTATTTATTTATTTATTTATTTTTGAGATAGAGTCTTGCTCTGTTGCCCAGGCTGGAGTGCAGTGGCGCAATCTCGGCTTACTGCAACCTCCACCTCCCTGGTTCAAGCGAGCGCCACCACGCCCAGCTAATTTTTGTATTTTTAGTAGAGATGGGGTTTCGGCATGTTGGCCAGGCTGGTCTCAAACTCCTGACTTCAAGTGATCTACCCGCCTCAGCCTCTGAAAGTGCTGGGATTACAAGTGTGAGCCACCACACCCGACAGAAAGAGGAGTCTTATCTGTTAGTTACACAGAGGAGGGAGCAATCTGGCTGTCTCCAAGGCTGTTTTCACTATTCTCCAAGGCAGATTGACGGCTCCCATTCCTTTTCCACAGCTCAGACGAGATCTAGGGCATTATGGTTACTTTTGCCCAGTTTGAGGTCTTGCAGTTGTCCCAACTGAATGCTCAGCTGATCATGTGTGAATCAAGAGCCGAGAGACAGGTTTGAAGAGAGAGGACTTGCAGCAGGCGCAGGCATGGCCCTGCACAGATGTCCCCCATGCTCACTGTTTCCGTGTGTACTTGGGTGACGGCTGGAGGGCTTGCTCGAGGCCTGCAGGCTCTGGGAGGAGTGCCCGGACAGATCAGACAGGAGCTAGAAGATATCACCTCAGCTCCCTCGCCCCCAGGAGGGATTAAGCCCCAGTGGCCCACAGCGGAGTGACTTTCTTGAGAAGCCCCTTGTGTGGCATCCTTCTCCTCCCCATCTCACCTCCTCCACTCCACTCCGTTTCCTCCCAAATAAACCAGTTCTGCTCAAATTTAGGTCTCAGAGGCTGCTTCTGAGGGAGCCCAAACGAGGTCAGAGTTGAAAGGAGGGATTTGGGGAAGCAAGGAGAAAGGAAGCATGGAAAACACTCTGAGGGGCGGAAACCAGCCTCATGGCTACTGCTTCCGCAGAAGAAAGGTATTCTGCTGGCATCCATCAAAATCTCTGGCTTATTTATTTATTTATTTATTTAGAGACAGGGTCTCACTCTGTCCCCCAGGCTGGAGTGCAATGGTGCGATCTCAGCTCACTGCAACCTCCACCTCCCGAGTTCAAGTGATTCTCCTGCCTCAGCCTCCCGAGTAGCTGGGACTACAGGTGTGCGCCACCACGCCTGGGTCATTTTTGTATTTTTAGTACAGATGGGGTTTCACCATGTTGTCCAGGCTGGTCTTGAACTCCTGACCTCAAGTGATCTGCCTGCCTCGGCATCCCAAAGTGTTGGGAATACAGGCGTGAGCCACCATGCCTGGTCGCTGTCTTCTTTTTTAAACTCCCAAATCCACCCTCTCTCTCTAATGAACCCTCTGTTTTTCCAGAACAGCAACAATGTGCTAACAGAACTTGCCCATCTGTGAGTGTAAAGATTTCCCGATGGCAGGCCTCGGGGTGGGACCCACTCACCCAACTCTGCCCAGCCCTACCCAGCCCAGCTCAGCAAGTGTCTCTGGCTGCCTTGTGTGGCTGCCCTCCTGCCCCCACACTCCCCTCTCCCCAGGGTGGGCCTGGGACAGGGTAGGCACCCAGCAGGCAGCAGAGACAGAGCTTTCTCTATGTATGGTTCAGGCCCTTCTTTTCTCCCTCCACCCCCTCCATGAAGTCAGGGATCTGGAATCCTCAGATTCCTTATGCAAGAGGGGCCCTCCCCCGATGCGTGGTCCTTGGCCATCTGGAGGACAGATTTTAAGGGACCACCACTGGGGTTGGCTGTAGTCGGTTTGGAGGACTCGTGTTTGCTTTCCTTTATTTCTTGTCCTAGCCCCACATGACAGCTCTGTTTCAGAGGTTGCCCAGGGAAGGAATGGAAAACCCTAAGCCCAAAACATAACCTATTGATTCTGTAAAGATGAGGCCTGCACCCCACAGCGCTCTCTTGATAAGAGGGCACTTTGAGGGAACTGATGTGGGCTAGGGAATGAGCAAGGGGAGGCTCTGGAGCCCAGGGGAGCACTCAGAAGAGTGTGGTCTGGGGCAACTCAGCTTCATTCTTGATGTTCCAGAGAAGCATTGTCATCCTGCCTCCCCACCAAAGTCCAGGAAGTGAGGAAGGGTGTGAGAAGGAGCCCAGGAAGACGATGCTTCCTGGCTGGAGTCCTGTGTGGTGAGGTGAGGTGGAAAGGGCCACAGAATGGGAGGGAGGGTATGGGGACGAAGGTGGCTCTGTGTGTTCCAGAGCTGTCCTGTATGCCATCTCATGGAACCCTCACATTAACCCTGTGAACGGGATCTGTTGTTCCTGTTTCACAGATGAGGAAACTGAGTCTCTTCATCAAAACCAGCAAAGCCAAGAGCAGAAGAAGCCCCCTCTTGAGCCCAGGTCTTTCTGGTTTCTGAGCCTACACCAAGCTTTTTGCACAAAACCTTGCACCTCCCCTCTAGGACTCAAGAGCTGGATGCCTGGTCCTGCGGCTGTGGGCTGCAAATTGCCCTGCATTTCAAGAGCTCAGTGCCCTTGTCTGGAAAAGAAGACTAGTAGGATTCTCCCAGATCTTCCACTCCCAACCCTGGATGTCCAGAGAGTTCTATGGGGTAGCCGATAAATGGCCCATTGTGGGCCAGAAGGTGCAAGCCCCAAGTGTGGGCTTGATTACTCCCAGGGACTTGAGGTCCCCCACCCCCAGTTCCCAGAAGCATCTATATCAGTTGTCTGGGAAGCTGATTCTATCAAGCCAGTTCTGGGTGCTGTGGCTGATCCAGTTACTATTTCTGCATATCAAACTACTCTAATCCCAGGTGGCTAAAAAGAACAATAATTTCATTATATTTTACAATTTTTTAGGTCAAGAATTCGGGCAAGGTTTGACTACACAACTCTTCTGCTTCGAAAGGCATTGAGGGAGGTCTCTCGGTGGTATTCAGCTAGTGAATGGCTTGTTCTGGAGGCTTCACTTACATATCTAGAACCTAGGCAGGGATGGCTGGCAGGCTAGGCTAATCTAGTGTCATCTGCCAGAGTGATCTTTCCAGCATATAGTTCTCAGAGTAGCTGGACTTCTCACACCGTGACCTGGGGCTCCAGCCAACCAGGAGGAAGCTGCATTGGCGTTTATGATTCAGCCTTGGAGGTTACATTGAGGCACTTTGGCCATCCTCTATTAGTTGAAGCAGTCACAAGCCCACCCAGATTCAAGGGAGAGGATATAGACCCCACCTCCAATTGGAAGGAGTGTCAGAGAATTGAGGCCTTGTTTTAAAAGCGTCATAATGGCTCAGCTGCCCAAGTTTGCCCACAGCCCTCCAGGCCCCCACCCCTTCCTTTCTCTACTCCTTCCCCCCTGCCTGCAGCCACACTCCTACCAGGGAGGCAGCCAAGGGCTCACCTCCTCTCTCAGAAACCGATCTGAAACACTTATTCATTGAAAGTGTCAGGGTCTCCATGTGTTAGTCCCCTGAGGAGCATTTTCACTTTAAAATTGTGGCTCAAATGGTGGGGCATAACCAAAGGAATGCATTGCTAATGGTGGAATTTCAGGCATTTACCACAGACCAGTAGGGGATATATTTTTTGGCCAAGGGACTTTCCTGCTGCAGACAGCTGGCTGTTCAGTCTACCCTGAACCCATAAACACTAAGCTGTGGCCACTGGGGCTCTACAAGCTGCTTGGACAGCAGCTTCTGCACCGTGGTTCCCCAACCACCACTGAAAATCCGTACCCAGACGACGCAGGACGGGAGGGAATGATGTTTCTGGGCCATGCTGGTGGCCAGCTCAGAGCTGCGCAGACTTACTGCTCCACAGTGTAAAAGCATGAGATTAAAGAGAGCCGCGTGTGCAGAACTCAAGTTTGTTTGAAACTTAAAATATTTATGTAGCACAGGCCCCCTTCGAGCAGCCTACCTTCTTTTCCTCATTATTGTATTTCTCAGCACTAACAAAACTGTGTGTGAGAAACAAGGAACATGTCAAAAATAAATAAAAGATTATGGGATAACAACCTGATCTAGAATAATGCTAATTTCAAGCAAGGGGGAAAAAAACTCCCACAACTGTGTCACACACACACACACACACACACACATGTGCGCAACATTGTTTATCTTATTAGTTTTCTTGGTTTGGTTCAACCTGATGTCAGGATGAAGTGGAAGTGGGTATGGCCAGTAAATCTGTTTTTTGGATAAATTTCAGAAATTTCTACACATATTCCTTTTAATGTTCCTCCACTCCTGACACCAACCTTTTTAAACCAAGACTTCAAGACTTCAAGACTTCAAGTTTCAAGGGAAGAGGTGGAGAGACTTCTGGGAGGTTCTGAAGGGAGGCACCAAAGACATTATGGGTAACTTTTTTTTTTTTTTTTGAGACAAGGTCTCACTCTGTCACCCAGGCTGGAGTACAGTGGTGCCATCACAGCTCACTATAGCCTCAACTTCCCAGGCTCAAGTGATCCTCCTGCGTCAACCTCCCGAGTAGTTGGGACTACAGCTGTGCACCACTACCCCCAGCTAATTTTTGTATTTTTTAAGAGATGAAATTGGGCTGGGTTCGGTAGCTCACACCTGTAATCCCAGTACTTTGGGAGGCCGAGGCGGGTGGATCACCTGAGGTCGGGAGTTGAGACCAACCTGGCCAACATGGCAAAACCACGTCTCTACTAAAAATGCAAAAATTAGCCAGGCGTGGTGGTGTACACCTGTAATCCCAGCTACTCAGGAGGCTGAGGCAGGAGAATCTCTTGAACCTGGGAGGTGGAGGTTGCCGTGAGCCAAGATCGCACAATTGCACTCAAGCCTGGGTGACAGAGTGAGACTCCATCTCAAAAAATAAATAAATAAATAAAAGAGAGATGAAGTCTCATCACTGTGTTGCCCAGGCTGGTCTCAAACTCCTGGCCTCAAGCAATCCTCCTGCCTCAGACTCCTGAGTCTCTGGGATTACAGGCATGAGACACTGTGCCAGGCTCCATTATGGGTAAGTTTAATTGAGTGCTTAGTATATGCAGGCACTGTTCCAAGTGCTTTCCACGTATTGACTCCATTTCACTGTCAAAACAATCTGGAGGCAGGTACCAGTTACTCCTATCTGAGAGTTGAGGGGTCTGAGGCACAGAAAAGTTAAGTAAACAGCCCAAAGACGTGGAGTTGGGAGGTGGGAAAGGTGAGCGTTTAACCCAGGCAGTCTGGTTCCAGGGCTTGTTAGTCCCTTTTTAGGCTACATATTGATTCTGGTCCTCTGCCTTTGGCCTGTACTTCTGGGATAAGTCCAGATCCAATTCAGGCCAAGGCTGATCTCAAATAGGTGAGGGCCCTTCTTCTGTCTGGTGAGGAAGCACTAAGAAAGCTGGCTGATGCGTATGGTCAAGGGTGGTCCTGCTTTTGAAGGATGAGGGGCCGCTTGGAAAACAAAACTAAAGGCACTGTCGCAAAATTCAGGAGAGGTGTTTTCCTGGACAGTGACAACAGTGAGCTTGGTTCAGGACTCTCCAGACCCTGTAGGCACAAGGAGGGTTCTGTGGGCCTCTTTATCTAGACAAAATGCTTCTAGGAGTGATGTTCTCAAGCCACAGAAAAGTGGCCTGTGTCATTCTGCCTGGGCTTTGCTCTGCAAAGACTGCCCATATTTGGTTGGAAGTTATTTATGGGTCTTTGCATGGCAAAGTGCAAAGGACATTGCTAGGAGCCAGGAAGCCTAGCGGCTGGCCTTGGCTCTGCTATAACTTGCTGTGGGATCTTGGGCATGTCACTTTTCTCTCTCTGGGTTTCTGTGTCTTCATTGAGAAACTAAGGGGCTGGATTATTTGATGTCCAATGTCCCACCAGACCTGAAATCTTGTGATTCTTAGATGAATCAGAAAGGTGAGTCGACAAAACCTGTAAACCCCAGGAGCAAAAGCTGGAAAGAGTAAGACAACACAGAGAGAAGAAGTCAACCTAAGCTAGACCATTTGGAAACAGGAGAAGTGGATGAAGTTGTGAGATTCACAGTCTGCGAGCAGCATACCCGCTCCCATGCCTCTCTGCCTTATGAGATTACAAGTTGAAATCCCTCTAATGGGGAAAAATCTATCATTGCAGAATGATTTGCATCCAGAAAGATTTCAGTGCAAATCCTCCTGGGAGAGAGAATTATTTCATTGACGCAAATTCATACTAACATGTAAATGACTGACACGAGATTTATTCCAAAGAGTAGACTTTGAAGGATGGGGGCCTGGATCTGGGAGCCTGAAGACAGAGAGAAGAAACAGCACCTCAAAGGGCAGAGTCTATAAAAGAGTCCAATAACACGATTAGTCTACAGCCAGTGTTGCTTTACCCACTACTGTCCCCAACTCCAAGGAAGGATCCATGTTGGTAAGAATTCTGATTTTTTTTTTTTTGAGACAGGGTCTCTGTCATCCAGGCTGGAGTGCAGTGATGTGACCAAGGCTCACTGCAACCTCAACCTCCCAGGTGCAAGCAATCCTCCCACCTCAGCCTCACAAATAGCTGGGACTACAGGCATGTACCACCATGTCTGGCTAATTGTTTTATTTTATTTTTTTTTAGAGACAGGGTCCCATTGTATTGGCCAGGCTGGTCCTGAACTTCTGGGCTCAAGCAATCCTCCCACCTCAGCCTCCCAAAGTGCTGAGATTACAAGTGTGAGCCACCAGGCCTGGCATAGATTTCTGATTTTGAGAACCCCGAGAGAAGAGGTCAAACTGAGGTGATTGGGAGGTGATTGGGAAGTGCCTAGAGGAGTGTATCTGCCAAGCCTGCTTTGTGCCCAGGTAACCAGCCAGAAAGACACCCTTGTTTCCTTAAGGGCTGGGGAGGGAGACACCATGCCCAGCTGGCCTGGAGCCTGAGGCAGAGGGGCGCGTGGAGGGAGGCCAGGTTGTGCTGAGCTGGCAAGCTGGGCACTGCCCGTGTGCAGCTCTGCATACATTTTGTGCCTCCAATGTCCTCACCTTGTAGGAAAGTAGTAGCTTGTGTTCTAACCAGCTGTCCCTGAGTGTGATGTTTCACATGATTTACTAAAGGAGGAGAACATTTGTTTCTCAACGCAGACACTGCAAGAGAACCTCCATGATGGATGGAAGAGATGACAGCACAGAGGCTGCTGGGACCCTGGCCCTGACTGCGACCATGATGCTCTGAGCTGCAAGGAGGGAGGGAGGGAGGACAGGGCTGGAGCACAGGTGCCACTAAGGGGAGACAGAGCTGAGGGTGGAGGAGGGATGGACCCGTTCGTGCTTGTCTGTTAGTTGAAACTCAGGAGCAAGGCAAATGGCAAATCTGGTCAGTGGTCTGAGAAATCTGTAGCAGGACCTGGTTAGCACGTGAAGGCCAAGGACATAGAGGGTGCACTTGGGAATCAGACTGCATTTCCTCACTGTGGGCAAGCCACTCAAGCTGTCATTTCTCAGTTTCCTCCCGTAAAAGGCAGGGATCATTTGGGTTGTGACGACGCCTGATGCAAATAAGTATTGAGCGCTTGGCCCACAGTGCACACTGCTCTCCTGCAGGAGGTGAGGTTGTTGAAGGTGCTCTGGTTGTCCTCCTCCCACCTTCCTCAGCCCCGCTCTGCTCCTTGGCTTCTATTCCTTTCCTCTCACTCCTCTGAATCAACTTGGAAATGCTGCCTTTGGTGCAGTCCTCTGGCTGAGCCCAGGGTCATGGCGCTCACTCAGCCCCAGGCGATGCTCCGCATGGTGGAGACTGGTCTTCCAGCTAACACCGCCATTTTGGGAGCACTTATGGCTGACAGGCAGGAGTCTGAAGGGGTTGGAAGGCTGAGGTTTGATATGAACCTTCTGCCAAGGCAGCTGCCGGAATAAGGGCTGGGGAATATCCAGATGGGGAGGTGAGCATGGCAGGCCCCAAGCTCCAGACCGCTTCCAGCAGCCGCTGCAGCAGTGAGTACCGGAGTGATCAGCAGGGCAGGTATCAGGGGCTGGATGTGGCCTGGCTGTTGGAGGGATGTACCACTGGGGGTGGGAGAGGGTGGGCCACAGCAGGAGCAGGTCCCCAGGCCTGATGGGGGCAATTCAGAGTCAGGATTCTGAAGGCACGAGGGGATCCAGGTGGCCCTCCTGTCCCTTTGGAACTAGCCAGGGAATTAAACACAAAAGCGGGATCCCCTTCAGGAGCCTACGCCCAAGGTCAGGGGTTGGTTATGAAGACCAAGTGACAACCCATTTCCTGCAACCTGGGCCCAAAGTGGGAGGGACCAGAGCTGACCTGAGCCACCAGTGGCTTCATGGCTCCTTGGCCACCACCTTGCCCTCCAGGAAATCGAAGGGGCCCAAACCCTGGGAGAGGGCAGTGCCCTCTGTTGGGAGGTGAGAGTGCTGGCCAGGGTCCTGGTGGGAAAAAGATGCCACTTTCCAGCCAGGAGATATGAGGAGAGTTTAATGAAAGGACTATTTACAGAGGTGAGAGCCGGTGGGGGAAAGCCCAGAATGGGGAGTGAAGCCAGCGGAGACCAGCGATGGCAGGAAGCCACTACCACCCCGCCCCTGAAGGAATAAGGAGAAGGGTTGGCTTCCAGAATCCAGAGAGAGTAATTACAGGGTAGGAGAAGGGTAGCCCCACAGGAGCGGTAGCCTTTGGCAGCAGAACGCAGGGGCCTGAGCGGGAGGAGTTTGGGGAGACAAATCCTCCTGCTCTTAGGGCTTCTGCCTGGGTCTCCTGAAGCTGGAGGACAGATCAGCCTCCTGGGGTGCAGAACCTGCACAGGACGGTGGGCAGAGATGTGGAGGGGCCAAGAGGAGCCACCGACACAGTGGCTGACCCCAGGGTGAGCTCTGGAGGAGTGGTGAGGGTGGAAAGCCTGGTCACTCTTTATGCCAGCAGTGTCTGGGAGAGAGGTGTGTGATTTTCAGATTGGGCGGGGGAGGGAGTCGAGGAGAAAGAACCTTTCTTTCTTTTCTTTTTTTTTTTTCTTTTTGAGATGGAGTCTCGCTCTGTCACCCAGGCTACAGTGCAGTGGCATGATCTCGGCTCACTACAACCTCCACCTCCCAGGTTCAAATGATTCTGCCTCAGCCTCCCGAGTAGCTGGGATTACAGATGCAGGCCACCACGTCCAGCTAATTTTTGTATTTTTAGTAGAGACGGAGTTTCACCATGTTGGCCAGGCTAGTCTCGAACTCCTGACATTAGATGATCCACCTGTCTTGGCCTCCCAGAGTTCTCGGATTACAGGTGTGAGCCACTGTGCCCAGCCAAGAGCCCTTCCTTCATGTTGCAAGTGGCACTATGTGGCTCACAATGGGATGAGTCTGCCCCAAGTAAGCAGAGTTGCCACCTCCTCTCTATACAAGGCGGCTGCTGCCTGATCCTGGCCTGAGCTGAGGCACCTCCTTTGATCATGGGGAGCTCTAAGGGCTCCTGCTAATCCCTACTTATTCCTTCAGACATCCCATCAGCGCTACTTCTTCTGGGAAGATTCCCCCGATTATACTCCCTCCTCCAAGGCTAGGGTAAAGGCCTCATGTCATTGCACTCAATGTCGCCCAGCTCTATGCTGGTTCATATCATTCTTTGCATTGATGGCACCATATCAGATCATCAAGAGCCCCGGAGGTCCCAACTGGGGCCCAGCTCCTCTCAGGAAAGTCAGTGCCTGGAATAGCTCCCGATGCAGAATGTGTCCTTAACACATAACCATCAACACGGGCACCACAGGGGATTTATTGGGAAGCACTGAGGTGACCTCAACTTTAGTAGCAGAGAATTCTATGGTTTCTATTTTGATTCCGAAGACAAAGCCCATGAGGTACTATAGTGCCCTGGCTTAGAAATTCCACGGATAAAGCCAATCCCACCTGAGTTTCCACGGAGCAGAATTCTCTGTCCTGGTTTAAGCAGTTACGCTTGCAGAATGAAGAAAGGATTCTTCCACGGTAATATAATTTCAACAGCACAGTGGTAAGAGCAGCAAGAGGCGATCTCCAGCCTCCTATTTATGAAAACAATAGCTCAAGTTTATGGTATTAACAGTAACCACAGCCACTTCACTTCCTCTCCTGCCACTCTCTCTCCACAGCCACTAGATGCACACATCCAGACACCAGACACAAAGGCAAACTCCCAGAAAGGCACATACACACACAGGAACAGGTACATGGGCTCAGAGACACCCACGGGCACACAAGTTCATGGACACTCAGGCACACATACCACTGCATTTCCTTGAACATATAGAGCCCTGGTTTGGGAAAAGGATGAAGACCAAGACAAGCTGCCCTCTAGGAAGTGATGACACTGGTATCGGAATAAAGACTCAATCATGTTCTGGTGCTTTCCAGCTCTTTATCGGGCTCCAAGGGGTAAAGAAAAGAGAGATGGGCATCACAGAGGCCCCGCCTGGCTCTGTGTTCTCGGACTGAGGAGGCAGTGGGACTCTTGGCAGAAGCGAGCCGGGGTGCTGGCTGCAGAGTGATTTAAAGTAAAAATAAATGGTTGCTGCCACAGTAGCAGTAAAAAGACCATCAAGACCAATGCTTCTGCTGAACCGGGAGAAGTGCATCTGCCTGTGAGGCTGACAGCAGAGCGAGGGATGGTACCATTTTACGAGCCTCAAATCTGAGTCTGTCCAGCCTCGGCCCCAGTTCCTACTCACAAAATGTATTCTGGCTTGCCTAGTCCTGCATTTCCAGAATGGGAAGGGAGTTGTACCGCTCAGGATTTAGTGCGAGAAATAGAAACTGCTCCAGACATTTTAAGCAGAAAGGGATTTAAAACAAGGAAATCATTGCTTACAGAATCATTGGAAGGTGTATTAGTCTCCCGAGGCCGCAAATGACCATTAACTGGATGGCTTAAAAACAACTCGATTCCCTTACAGTTCTAGAGGCCAGCAGTCCAAAATCAAAATGTCAGCAAGGCCACACTCCATCTGGAGGCTCTAGGGGAGAATCCTTCCTTGCCTCTTCCGGCTTCTGGGGGCTACTGGCCTTCCTTGTGGCAGCATCACTTCAATTTCTGCCTCTCATCTTTACAAGGCCTTCTCCTCTCTGTGTTTCCCCCTTTTCTGCCTGTTATAAGGATTTAGGGCCCACCTGGGTAATCCAAGCTGGTCTAATCTCAAGATACTTAATTACATTACAAAGACTCTTTTGTCGAATAGGGCCACATGCACAGGTTTTGGAGGTTAGGACAGGGACATAGCTTTGGAGAGGCCCCCATGGTAACCCACTACAGAGGGCTGTTATGAAAACCCTAGGCTGGGTTTCCAAGGACTCTCAGAACCTGCAGGATTGACCCACTAGGGGAGCTGCTATCTTTGCTACATGCAGGAAGGCCCGGAGCCAGGAAACCATCAATAGAAACAGCTGTGCTTAAAAACCCACTGCCGGAGCTGTGAGCTCCAAATCAGGGTACAGCCGCTGCTGCCACAGCAACTGTCTGGATACTGACAAAACTGATGAGTGGACACCAGAATGCTGCTGCAGAAAATTCCATGTCTTCTTGAGCCCATCAGTTGCCAGGCAGGGTTGACTACACAGAGGAGGTGATTGTGGTGGACTCTTCTTTGTTGCCTATCATCTAGCACATTTAATGCGCCGCTATCACAAAATACCACAGACTGGGTAATTTATAAATAGCAAAAATGTATTACTCACAGTTCTGGAGGCTGGGAAATTGAAGATCAAGGTGTCGGCAGGTTCAGTGTCTGGTGAGGGCTGCTCTTTGCTTCGTGGATGGCACCTTGTTGCTGCATCCTCTGGAGGGGAGGGACGCCTGTGTCCTCACATGGTGGAAGGGACAGAAGGGGCAAACTCGCTCCCTCAAGCCCTTTTTTTTTTTTTTGAGACAGAGTCTTGCTCTGTCGCCCAGGCTGGAGTGCTGTGGTGCAATCTTGGCTCACTGCAACCTCTGCCTCCAGGGTTCAAGCAATTCTCTGCCTCAACCTCCTGAGTAGCTGGGATTATAGGTGCCCACCACCATACCTGGCTAATTTTTGTATTTTTAGTAGAGACAGGGTTTCACCATCTTGGCAAGGCTGGTCTTGAACTCCTGACCTCATGATCCACCCACCTCAGCCTCCCAAAGTGCTGGGATTACAGGTGTGAGCCACCACGCCCGGCCCCCCTTAAGCCCTTTTATAAGACACTAATCCCTTCCATGAGGGCAGAGTCCCCAGGGACTAATGACCTCCTAAAAGGCCCCACCTGTTAATACTGTTGCATTGGAATTAAGGTTCAACATTAATTTTGAAGGGGAGGCAAACATTCAAACCATAGCAGGGAACCACCTTGTATCAGCTATCTATAACTATGGAACAAATGAACCCACAACTTGGTGACTTCAAACAATCACAATTCATTGTTTCTCGTGGTTCTGTGAGTTGACCAGGCTCAGCTGGGTGATTCTTCTGCTCCATGTGGTGTCTGCTGGTGCTGCTGGCATCTGAAGGTTCAGCTGCTTTTGACTGCTCAAGATGGCCCCACCTACATGGCTGACAGATAGTCCTGGATGCTGCTGGCTGGAAGATCAGCTGGGGAAATTGGCCGGGCACCTCAATTCTCCCTCACATGGGCCTCCCCACATGGCTGCTTGGGCTTCCTCACAGTGTTCCATGATGCTGTGTTCTAACCATGGGAAAGTGAAATCCATAGATTTCTTAAGGCCCAGCTTTGAAATGTACAGTGTCATGTCTGCCATGTTTTATTGTCCAAAACAAGACACAGGGCTGGCCTTTATTAAAGGGGAAGGGAAACGGATTCTTATCTCTCAATGGAACTAGTGTCAAAGATTTTGTGGCCAGCTTTAATCCACTGCTCATCCCTAACTACTCTCAAGCCATGTGGTTTTGGTGGAGCTGACACCCCTATCTGAAGTGGTATGTGACCCACCAGAATATCTTTTCTCCAGCAATAGTGATTGGACCAGGGACAGTCACACAATCCAAGTCAGGCTTTGGGGACTTTTGTAAGAGATTTCAGGAAAATACGCTGTTTACTTTCTATGCCAAACTTGAACCAGAGCAAATATGAGGAGATGTTGCCTCTTAGCATCACCAGAAGAGTCCAAGAATGAAGCCAGCAATGGAAGAGAGCCAGACCCAGGAGGAGAGAGAGGGGGAAACTGAGTCTGGATGAAACAGTTTATTCCCTGAATACAGCAAAGCCTCATCAGATGTGGATGACCCATAGGCATCCCCAAGGCAATTCTGTCACCTCAGTAATTGCCAGGAACATAGGTAGGGGCTCTACCTGTCCTTCCCTACCACTCACTGCCAGGTGGTGAATTAGAATGAAAGCAACCCTCAGATGGAATTTGACTAGCCATATGATTATTAGGAAGCAGATACAAGGATGATGATATAATGTGTTCCTGTAGGCTGGGAAATGTCCCCACTCTGTCCTCAGGGCCTCTGATAGACACTTTGCATGCAGGATTTACTCTGAGGCAGATGCGATGGTATTCTCTTGACGGTCAGCCAAACTTCTGGGTGGATGAGGCACCACAATCCTCTGAAAATAGGGAGATGATAGAGGACCAAATGGAACTCCAGATTAAAGTGTTGCTCTGAAGGTGCCAGGTGGCTGCTCTAGCCTCATTCCTGCCAGGGCACGGAGCCCACAGTCTTAAGCCATATATCCTAATACTTCTAAGATCTCTATGCCAATTAAGGAACCCTCTGGTGTAGATTTAGATATGGATATTTGAAGCACTGAGTAATTACTTCTGGAGTTTAGATTCCTATTAGGGTCTTTCAAATGCTAACGAACCACCCCTAGGGTAAGTATAATCACACACACACACACACACACACACACACACGCACCACTCTGCATATATAGAGGTGTTTTAGAGTAAATTGTCACACAGATAATATAATACCATTCTGGGCTTGATGAGGTGCTACATGTGGCCTTTTAAGAAGTTCTCCCTTTCCTTGATTTCACTGGGAGGGAAAAGAGGTAACTAACAAAACTTTGAGCCAATCAGGGGAAGCCCTGTGGTGCATAGGGAGGTAAGGATCTCAGAGGACCATGGAGAGGCCCCGTGCTATCAAGGAGTCCTCTGACTCATAAGGAAAATTAGTTGTGTCAATGCATATGTGCATTTGGGGTGTGAAGGTAGGGAGAGTGTGGTAGCTTTTCTCAGATTCTCAAAAGGGTCCGGAGACTCAAAAGCATTTAAAAGTCTCTGAACTAGGCATGGTTGGGGAAAGAAGATAAAAAGAAACATCTTGCTTGGAAATAGCCTTGGGAAGGTTTAGCAACTTCCCGGTAGAGTCAGATATACTGGTCCAGGATTTGTGTTCTACTAGGGAAATTTCAAGATAATTATGGGGCCGGGCATGGTAGCTCACACCTGTAATACCAGCAGTTTGGAAGGCCGTGGTGGGAAGATTGCTTGAGCCCGGGTGTTCAATACCAACCTGGGCAATATAGTGAGGCCCTGTCTGTACAAAAAAATTTAAAAAATTAGCAGGGTGTAGTGGTGCACACCTGTAGTTTGCTGACATTTTGCCACTGCACTCCAGCCTGGGCTATAGAGTGAGACCCTGTCTCCAAAAAAAAAAAAGAAAAATCATGGAAGGTCAGAGTGTGTTAAGTTGAGCATTTCAGAAGCAATAGTATTTTAAAAATTATTTTAAAATTTTCAAAATTATTATAAAAACCATAAAATTCATTATCTTAGTCATTTTCTTTTTTCTTCCTTTCTTTTTTTTTTTTTTTTTGAGATGGAGTCTTACTTTGTCACCCAGGCTGGAGTGCAGTGGCGTGATCTGGGCTCACTGCAACCTCTGCCTCCCGGGTTCAAGTGATTCTCCTGCCTCAGCCTCCTGAGTAGCTGGGACTACAGGCGCGTGCCACCACGCCCGGCTAATTTTTTTGTATTTTTAGTAGAGACGGGGTTTCACCATGTTATTCCTGACCTCGTGATTCGCCCGCCTTGGCCTCCCAAAGAGCTGGGATTACAGGCATGAGCCACCATGCCCAGCCTATCTTAGCCATATTCATGTAGTGTTAAGTATATTCACATTGTTGTGAAATAGATCTCCAGAACTGTTTCATCTTACAAAAATGAAAGTCTACCCATTAAACAACAGCTACCCATTTCCCTTCCCCCTAAGCCTCTAGAAACTACAATTCCACTTTCTGTTTCTATGAATTATTTGAATACTTTATATCCCTCGTATAAGTGGAATCATGCAGTATCTGTGTTTCTGTGCCTGGCTTATTTCACTAGCATAATGTTCTCAGGGTTCATCCATGTTGTTGCATATGACAGGATTTCCTTTGTTTCTATTTATTTTATATGTTTAGCTAGTCAAGTGAAGCAGTGAGAGTGGAGACAGAACAAAGGAATCTGTAACTGGTTGTGATCAATTAGTTGTAAACACCACCACACTCAGGACTGTGGATTTCCTTTGTTTTTAGGGCTCAACAAGATTCCATTCTACGTATATGCCACATTTTGTTTATCCATTCATCTACTGATGGATCTTTTGGTTGCTTTTGCCTCTTGACTATTGTGAATACCGTTGCCGTGAATATGGGTGTGCAAATATCTTGTTGAGATCTTGCTTTCAATTCCTTTGAGTATATAGCCAGAAATGGGATTGCTGGATCATTATTTTAAATGTTTTGAGGATCCTCCATGCTGTTTTCCACAGCGTTAGAAGCAGCTGTATTTTCTGCTGAACCTAGAGCAGGGTCACTTATAGAGTAAGGTACAGACACTCTGGTCTCCTTTAAAATAGCTTTGTTGGCCAGGCGTGGTGGCTCATGCCTCTAATCCCAGCACTTTGGGAGGCCGAGGCAGGTGGATTGCTTGAACCCAGGAGTTTGAGACCAGCCTGGGCAACATGGCAAAACCTCATCTCTACTAAAAATACAAAAAATTAGCTAAGTGTGGTGGTGCATGCCTGTATTCCCAGCTACTCGGGAGGCTGAGGCACGAGAATCGCTTGAACCTGGGAGGTGGATGTTGCAGTGAGCTGAGATAGTGCACTCCAGCCTGGGTGACACAGTGAGACTCTGTCTCAAAAACAAAACAAAACAAAACAAAACAAAAAGCTTTGTTGTATATGAAGGCAGTATGGAATAGTGGTTTGGAGAAGTTAGACAGAGCTGTGTTCAAATCACAGCTCCACCATCAACTGGCTTTGTGCTTATCTATTTAGGCCATTATCTACTCAGCTGTGAAATGGGTAACAATAGTACCTACCCTAACAGGGCTGTCATAAGGGCAAGGAAGTTGTACAATCATTTTAATTTAACAAATATGTAATCAGTGCTTACTACATGCCAGGCAGGCACTGTTAGAATCACTTCCCAAATATTGGCCCTCATAACAACCAAATGAAGTAGATGCTATTCTTTCTGATGAGGAAACTGAGGCACAGGGCAATTAAGTAACTTGTCCAAGCTCCCAGAACTGGTAGCAGTAGTGCTGGGATTCCAGACTAGACCATCTGACTGCAAGTCCCCATTCACAACCATCTGCTCTGCTGCTTCTCAGGGTAAGGCGGGAGCATGAAGGATGGGCAGGAGGTACTGAGGGGTGGGAGGCAATAGGAGCCGGGCAAGGGAGGTGATTTGCAGCTACCTGGAGACTGTGCATGTCTGAGAATCCTTAGACACATCCTATGGGCACAAAGGCCTTATTTGGATATTGCAGAAGAGAACTTGGGGCTGTTTGATGACACGGGCCTGCCATGGGGTAAGTGCTGGATGAATAAGAACTCTGGACAGCCTTATCCTCTCCTAACCCGTTCTGACTGCATCCTTCCCTTGAATTGCACACCTTTTGCAACAAGGTCAAAATTAGACTTCCGGCTGGGCGCGGTGGTTCATGCCTGTAATCCTAGCACTTTGGGAGGCTAAGGTGGGCAGATCACGAGGTCAGGAGTTCGAGACCAGCCTGACCAACATGGTGAAACCCCGTCTCTACTAAAAATACAAAAATTAGCCTGGCGTAGTGGGGCGTGCCTGTAATCCCAGTTACTCAGGAGGCTGAGGCAGGAGAATGGCTTGAACCCGGGAGGTGGAGGTTGCAGTGAGCTGAGATTGCACCACTGCACTCCAGCCTGGGCGACAGAGTGAGACTCTGTCTCAAAAAAAAAAAAAAATTCAACTTCCTGCTTCTGCTGGGTGCCTGGGAGGACCAGCTCCTTTTCTCAAGTCTCCCTCCAGATCCCACAACTCACACCTCTATGAGTGGGATTGTTCCTGTACAGCCCAAGGGCAGGTGAGACCTGGGGCCTCCCCTAGGGCAGGGAGGGCAGTCCTCTCCCCAGAGCAACCCCCCATCATCATAACACCCATGGGGGCCTTAGGGTTTGAGTCAGGTGGGGTGTGGACATCAGAGAATCCCACCAGGGCTCAGATCTCAAACTGGGGCTCTGTGTGCGTGCGTGCGTGCGTGTGTGTGTGTGTGTGTGTGTGTGTAGGTACGTGTATGTAGGTGTGGCACCAACACCTCACCTGCACAAAAAACAAAGTCAACAAAATGCTCATTCTTCTCTTTTGAAACTTCACAGATCTCTCTCCTTCTGGAAAGTTTTACTGAGGACACATGTGGCGTTTCTGCCTCTGCTCCCCAACCCCAATGACAAGCGAAAACAAAGAAGATAAAAAGGGAAAGCAAGAGAAAGAGGAAAAAAAAGGAAAGACAGCGAAAGAAGAATCCCTTCCCTACTCTCTGCCAATAACATTGACTTTCTGGGTGGTTGCCGCCATTGCTGCTTCTAGACCTTTTCTTCTCATTGCTCTGATATTTCAATCCCCCAGAGCAAGGTCTGGGGCATCTTTCTCTGCATCTTAAGGCAAGATCCAGTAGACAGCCAGTGAGCAGAAAATAACTTGAGAACAGAAAAGTATGCTTTTAAAATTTGTTTTCTGAGCAGACTGATGATCAGGTAAACACTGTAAGCGTTCATGAGTGGGCAGAGAAACCAAATTAGAGAAAACACTCCCTGCGCTCACCATGGATCTGTTCCCAACCTCCTCACCAATTCCTCCCACCCTCAAAATTAATTTCTTCTCAACAGTCAGCCCAAAGGAAGAGCCTGAAGATCTCAGGAATGCGTGCTCTCAAAACAAGTTGTTTTTCATCTGCAAACTGGGGACTTTTGCTTGAAAAACAACCATCTACGGCATAAACATAGCAATAGGACACGAGCATGTTGGATGGGCCCATGAGGAGCTCTTCTTGAAGACAGCTACCTGGGGGTAAGGTCCTTCTACTATAGTCAGTCTGAGCACACAGAGATCCCCCCACACCCCCAAAAATGTCCAGGGACCTCTGGAGAGAATCTCAGAGGATTTTCAGGTATGCCAGCCCCTCACTGCAAAAAGGATCTCCTGGCTTGAGCCACTCACCCAGGCTTGTCCTCTGTTCTACTTTGGTCACCTCCACACTGAGCTCCAGAGCCCTTCACCTTGGTCCTGGTCAAAATAGGGATGGGATCTCACTATGTTACTCAGTCTGGTCTCAAACTCCCGAGCTCAAGCAATCCTCCCGCCTTGGCCTCCCGAAGTGCTAGGATTACAGGTGTGAGCCACCGCACCTGGCCTCTCTTACCTTTTGACCCAGCACTTCTTCTAGAAAGGTACTCTTCTGATATACTTGCCCATATGCAGCAAGATCCATGCACAAGCCTGCCCATTACCACCTTGTTCATAAGAGCAAAAAATTGAGAGCAACCTACATGCCCATCAGAAGAGGACTGGCTAAGTTAATTTGGCACACCCAGATTATAATAAACAGTCCTTCAATATGTGCTGATAGGAAAAGATCTGTGAGCCACACTGCCAGCTGAAAAAAAGACGCAGAGAAGTGTGTGACTGTATTGTCCCTATCTTAGTTGGGTTTCCCCCAAAGCAGACCTTGAGACAAGGATTTCAGTGCAAGTCATTATTTGAGAGGTGATTCAGGAAGCACAGTGAGGGAGTGGGGAAGTGACAGCACAGGGAGGAAAGCCAATAAGGCTGGGAAAAATGAGCCGGTTACCACTGTGGGCAACTGGGGCTCCATCCCATGGGGCAGAACAAACCTCAGAATCATGTCGCCAAGGGACAAGGAAGCTGGGATATTTATCCACCAACTCCTGCCCCTCAGTGGTTGAGGGGCATCCATTCCCCGGCATTTCCAGCCAGCCCCAAGTGCAAGCGATCATGCTCCTTGGCCAGAGAGCGTCCTCCTGCAGAGAGAGATACAGGAAGAGGTAGGCTTTGAGTGAAATGTCTGCAGGCGCCTCTGGAGGAGGGTGGGGGTGATCCAGGGGATATGAATGGAGCACTACACCGTCTGCAGTGATCCCATTTCTGTATCTGAAAAGTTTTTTAAAAATACATAGATATTATACATATGTTTGGAAAAATTCTAGGGGTGTGGGCCTAGAGGACTGGGGGATAGTGAGGAGAGGTGCTTTTCACCTTGAACCCTTCTACTGTGTTTGCATTTTTTTTTAAAAAAACTATACCCAGGCCGTGCAACATAGCGAGACCTCATCTCTACCAAAAAAAAAAAAAAAAAAAAAAATTAGCCGGGCACTGTGGTGCATGCCTGTAGTCCCAGCTACTCAGGAGGCTGAGGCAAGAGGATTGCTTTAGCTCAAGAGTTCAAGGTTTCAGTGAGCTATGATCGCACCTTTACGCTCCAGCCTAGGTGACAGAATGAGACTCTGTCTCTAAAAAAAGAAAAAAAATCCATATATGATGTAAATAATTAAAAAACTGTTTAGTCAGCTTAAAAGCTGCTCTCTCTACAGCTACTAAAGCTCCAACTTAATGGTTCTGCCCACCTTGAGTCTCTCCCAGGACCAAACAGTAATTCCTTGCATGTATCACGTTCTGTCTGAGCACCGGGTACAGCCCTATCCACTTTATTTATTTATTTATTTATTTATTTATTTATTTATTTATTGAGATGGAATCTCACTCTGTTGGCCAGGCTAGATAGAGTGCAGTGGTGCCATCCTGGCTCACTGCAACCTCTCTCTCCCAGGTTCAAGCAATTCTCATGCCTCAGCCTCCCAAGTAGCTGGGACTACAGGCGTGTGTCACCACACCCAGCTAAGTTTTGTATTTTTAGTAGCAACAGGGTTTTGCCAAGTTGGCCAGGCTAGTCTCGAACTCTTGACCTCAAGTGATCCACCTTTCTTGGCCTCCCAAAGTGCTGGGATTACAGGCATAAGCCAACCATCCCCAGCCCCTATCCAGTTTATATGCTCTGTCAAAGCCGAGCTCCATGACAGCCCTGCCAGGTGGAAACTAGAGTCCCAACTTTAGAGATGATAGGAAACTGACACTTAGAGAACATAATGTAACATGCTCAATGGCATATAATGGGAGTGTGGGTCCACGAGTGGAGCCAGAATTTGAACGAAACCTATCTGTCTCCTGAGCTTGTGCCTGCAGCCATGATGATCTGTTTCCACAGCTTCTCCCCATTCTATCTTGGGGAAACCTTGAAGTCTTCCTCAGGCTGATTTCCCCTTCCCATATGGAAATGGGTACTAAATGTGTTTTAGGAGCCTCTGGTCCCTTGTCAGCCTTTTCCAACCTATGTGCCCCAGACACAGTGGAGGAACAGTGCTGGGAGTGGAGCTGATTTGGCTTGGCTGTGTCCCTATCCAAGTCTCATCTTGAATTATAGCTCCCATAATTCCCATGTGTCGTTGGGGGACCCAGTGGGAGGTAATTGAATCATGAGGGCGGGTCTTTCCCTTGCTATTCTGGTGATAGTGAATAAGTCTCACGAGATCTGATGGTTTTATTAAGGGGAGACAATCTCTTGCCTGCTGCCATGTAAGATGTGACTTGGCTCCTCATTCGCCTTTCACCATAATTGTGAGGCCTCCCCAGCCATGTGGAACTGTGAGTCCATTAAACCTCTTTTCTTTATAAATTACCCAGTCTCAGGCCTGTCTTGATTAGCAGTGTGAGAACAGACTAATACAGGAGTCATTCACCTCTGTTATGGGCTGAACTTTGTCTCCCCCCAAAAAAACTGTGTTGAAGTCCTAATCCCCAGGACCTCAGAATGTGGCCTTATTTAGAAGCAGAGGCTTAATTACCTCTGTAATCAAGTTAAAATGAGGTCATTAGGGTGGTCCTGAATCCAGTGTGACTGGTGTCCTTAGAAAAAGGGGACAATTGGACAGAGAGACAGACATGTCCTGAGGGAGAATGCTACATGAAGATGCAGGCAGAGATCAGGGTGATGCTTCTACAAGCCAAGGAATGCCAAAGATTGCCAGGAAACTACCAGAAACTGGGAGAGAAACAGGGAACAGATTCTCCTCACAGTCCTTAGAAGAAACCAACCCTGCCAACACCTTGACCTTGGACTTCCAGCGTCCAGAAAACTGTGAGACAATACATTTCTGATGTTTATGCCACCCAGTTTATTGTATGTTGTCACTGCAGCCAGAGCAGACTAATACACTCTTTTTCAAGGCTGCCACTACCTTGTCGCTTTCCACTCTAGCAGATATTAGCCCTCATTCAAGGCATCTAGGGAAAAAGGGAGGGGAAGCAGTTTTTACAGAAGTGGTTGTTCCCACCTTCACCTCCGACTTGTAGCCCAGATGGACTGAAAAGTCTTGTTGCTGATAAGAGGACAACTAGAAACAGAACATCTAGCTCTGGCCAAAGGCTTCCAGAATCACATAGTAATTCTTCCTGTCTTTCATGGTTGAATGAATGAATAAATGAGTGAATGAATGAAGCCATGTATCCCTAGTGCCTTTGGCCTTACTCTAAATAGAAGCTTCTCTGCTTATGAAATTTTGGGCCACAGACTTTGATAGAAAGCTAAACACTGGCTGGGTGTGGTGTGTTCACACCTGTAGTACCAGCTATTCAGGAGGCTGAGGCAGGAGGATCGCTTGAACACAGGATTTCAAGACCAGCCTGGGTAACATAGCAAGACCTTCATCTCTGAAGAAAAAGAAAGGAAAGAAGGAAGGAAGGAAGAAAGGAAGGAAGGAAAGGAAAGGAAAGGAAAAGGGAAAGGGAAGGAAGGAGGAAGGAAGGAAGGAAGGAAGGAAGGAAGGAAGGAAGGAAAAGAAAGCAAGCTAAGCACCAGAAAAAAAAAAAATGTATACTAACTCTGCTGCCACCAATAGGTGGAGGGAGTGATGGTCCCTTTGGGCAAATGAACAAATGAATTCAAAGACAGTCACTACAATCCAACTTGTTTACAATTAGAAGCATGTCTGTATTTCCTTTACTCTCCTCTTCCTGTTCCTCCCATCCTCACTGCAAACCTCTTTTGAAGTACAACATATAGACAGTAAAGTGTGTAAACCATGAGGGTGCAGCTTGATACATTTTTACAAAGTCAACTCACCCGTTAGCCGCCACTGAGATCAAGATCTAGCCCATCACCAGCATCCCAGATAATGCCTGCATGCTTCCCAGTTGATAGGCAACTGCTTTTCTGATTTCTGCCACCACAGATTACTTTAGCCCTGTCTTGGACTTCATATAAATGAAATTTTACAGAATGCACTCCTTCGTGTCTGCCTTCTTTCCTCCCCATTATGTATATGAAAGTTGTCTATGTTGTTCTATGAAGCTGTACTTTGTCCTTTTTCATTGCTGTATAATATTCTGCAGAAGAAACACACCACAATCTATTTACCCATTCCATTTCCAAGAGACATTTGGGTGGGTTGTCTCCAATCTGGGCTAATGTGAATAGTGCGGTGATGAGCACCATTTCACAGGTCTCTGGGGGAATATATGTGCTTATCTGTGGGCATTTACCTAGGAGTAGAACTGCTGGGTCATGGAGCAAGCTGTTCAGCTTCGGAGGTTACTGAACAATTCTCCACTGTGGCTCTGCCAAGTTACACACCCATCAGTAGGCTATGAAGTTCCTGTTACTCCACATCCTTACCAATACTTATATTACCAGTTATTTGTTTTGTTGTGCTGTCTTAGTCATGCTGGTGGGGTAGTGTCATTTCGTGGTGGTTTGAATTTCCATTTCCCAGATGACCAATGTTGTTGAGCACACTTTCTTGTCCTTACTGACTTTTTTGGATAGTTACCCCATTCCTCCCTCCCTTACCTCTCTCTCTCTTTCTTTCTTTGTTTTTGTTTTGTTTTGACCAAGATCTCTCTCTTTCTTAAAGCCCCTCCCTTTCCTATTTAAAAGTCAGTGGCCCAAGCACAGAGAGAGGGGCCTCCTTGGAGCTCAGCAAAGGCAATTGTGTCCCACTTCGTCTGGGTCTGTACTCTCTTATCATCTCAAAGTGCTGTGAATGTCGCACCCCAACGCAGATGGGCCCCAGCAGGGTTGCTGCGCATGTGTGTAAGGAATGCGGTTTCTGTATTCTGGCCTTGCCTGGTCTGCCTACCTTGCAGAATTATTTTCCATTACATAAGACTCTGCAAAAGGCCTTGAGCTGCTGAGAGGAAAGGCACTGCATAAAATGCAAACTAACAAAAGCATTGATATCAAGTAATGGGGGAAATCCATCATGCCCTTGTCACTGGAAGAGCCCGATTATCTGATGGCTGCTGGCAGACTCATCCAGGTAGAAAAGGCAAGATCTGCAGGCTATAAACAGCCTCCTGGCCCCCAGCCTGGCTGAATACTCAATAATTTGCCTATCAATTAAGCCAAAGGAGAGGTGGGTGTGAGTAAGAGGGAGGGAGAAAGGCAGGCAGCTGAGTAGGATCTGCTTGTCTGTCACAAGGCCTCCTCGATTAACCATATCCTAGGCTCTCCCAAATGACTCATTTAACAGCATTCAGTTTGTCCATCCGTGAAATGGGCCTAACCGAACCAAATGGTTGTCATTTCATACTTTGCAGAGATTATAAGGATAAATTTCATAAAAAGCATAAAGCAGTTACAGTTGCAAAAAGAAGCAAGGGAGCAAAAATGAGATGCCCATGCCAGGTTTTGCAGTGGATCTGAATCCAGCATAAGGAGCCTGTGATTTTGGAGGGGCCGGTGGTATAACCCTGTGAAGCAGATGGGATTGATGGCCTCCTCAACCTCCACACTGCTAAAGGAACCCGAATCGAATTCAGATGTCCAGCCTCAAGAAAGGGGACGCCATCCCAATTCAGAGGCAGAGCTTTACCCTTCTAGCCCAATCAATGGTAATCTCCCAGAAACTGGTTTTGGGAGTGGGGTCATGTGATCCAGTGTTGGCCAATGAGCTGTGAGTTAATTCGGTTGAGGGGCCTTATTTTACTTAGGAAGGCAACCCTGGAAACATTCGTGATATTCAGCTGGCCTGTACCAGTACAGCTAGAGTTTTTTCTTACTGGTCGGTTATGACCTACTGTACAGGTTGTTGAATGTTTTGAATATCACTCCTGGCTGGAAAGAGAACAGTTCCTTGCCACTGGAGGTTGTGTGTCTGCATGTGATGCCTGGAACTGCAGTAGCCTTTTTGGGACCAGTTGGAGGCTGAAACTCACACATACACCAAGGAGGGCAGAGAGAATCACAGAAGAGCAGCCTTGAAGTGTGCATCTCAGGGCACTTCCTGCCTTGGGGTTTCTAGTTAAGTGAAAGTAACATTTTGAGTTGAGGGTTTCTGTTACTTGCAACCGAAAGCATCCTCCTTAGGATGCAGCCTACAGATCATTCTGGAAACAGAACAGCTGAAAGGCCCCCTAAATAAGGGCAATTGGAGCAGTAAGGCTAGCCTGTGTCAACACATGACAACCCATCTGATATGGTTTGGATTTGTGTCCCTGCTCAAATCTCAATTTGAATTGTAATTGCCATTGTTGGAGGTGGGGCCTGGTGGGAGATGATTGGATCATGGGACAGAGTTCCCACGAATAGTTTAGCACCATCACCCCTTAGTACTGTATAGTGAGTGAGTTCTCAACAGATCTGGTTGTTTAAAAGTGTGTGGCACCTCCCCACCCTTCCTCCTCCTGCTCTGGCCATGTGAGATGTCTCACTCCCCCTTTGCCTTCCATTGTGATTGGAAGTTTCTTGAGGCCTCCCCAGAAACAGAAGCTGCTATGCTTCCTGTACGGCCTGCAGAATTGTGAGGCAATTAAACCTCTTTTCTTATAAATTACCCAGTCTCAAAAAAAAAGGAAAAAATAAAAAATAAAGAAAATACCCAGTCTCAGGTATTTCAGTGTGATATGGTTTGGCTGTGTCCCCACTCAAATCTCAACTTGAATTATATCTCCCAGAATTCCCATGTGTTGTGGGAAGGATCCAGGGGGAGGTAATTGAATCACGGGGCTCGTCTTTCCCATGCTATTCTTGTGATAGTGAATAAGTCTTACAAGATCTGATGGGTTTATCAGGGATTTCCACTTTTGCTTCCTCCACATTTTCTCTTGCCACCGCCATATAAGAGGCCTTTCACCTTCCACCATGATTCTGAGGCCTCCCCAGCCATGTGGAACTGTAAGTCCAATTAAACCTCTTTTTCTTCCCAATCTCAGGTATGTCTTTATCAATAGCCTGAAAATGGACTAATAGACAGTGCAAGAACAGACTAATGCATCATTAGAGCCTAAGCAGAAAAGAGTGTGGGCATGAACTAGTGAGTCAAGTCCCTGTGTTGTATCCACTCCTGGCCTGAGGCCTCTCAGTGCTTATCGGTGAGGCTAAGGATCTGGGGGTATCCTCCCCAACCCTATCAAGAAGAGAACACTGGAGAAGCAGAGGCTCTCCACTTGAATTTTACGGAGTAACCAAGAACACTGAGTTGTTGCTAGGGGTGTGTGAGGCAGCGTGAGAGTGCGTGGAGTAGGGAGGCTCCTATGTAAAGAGAATACAATACTACCCCCTTGTCCATGGTTTCGTTTTCTGTACTTTCACTTACCTGCAGTCAACCTTAGTCAGAAAAGATTACACGGAAAATTCTGGAAATAAACTTAAATTGTGCACCATTCTGAGTAATGTGATGCAATCTTGCATTGTCCTGTTCCATTCTGCCCAGAACGTGTATCATCCCTTTGTCCAGAGGACCCACACTATCTATGCTACTCATCCATTAGGCAGTAGTCATCTTGGTTATCGGATCAACTGTCACGGTATCAAAGTGTTTGTGTTTAAGTAACCCTTATTTTACTTAATAATGGCCCCAAAGTGCAAGAGTAGTGCTGCTGGCAATTCCGATATACCAAAGAGAAGCCATAAAGTGCTTCCTTTTAACTGAAAATTTGACCTTGGCATTCCTTGATTAGGCTCGGTACTATCTGTGGTTTCAGGCATCCACTGGGGGTCTTGGAACATATCCCCTGCGATAGAGGGGGACCAACACTAAATGAGACGGAGACTGTTTCTCACAGAGCGCTCTGCATTGCCAGAGCGGTCATAATCATGTGAAGCTTTCAGTTGCATAGTAGTTTTATTATAACTCCTCAATGTTTACTGATAGGCATCTCTCTCATTCTTCACAGAATCACAAAATCACAGACTGCCAGAGTCCAAGAGGCCTGAGAGATAACCTTAGATGAGGGAATGGAAACTCAGAGGTGTCAAGTGATTTCCTTCAGGTCACACAAATAAGGAATGTCAGGGAAAGTCCCCAAACTGGGCTGCAGAACTTCACAGGCAGTACCCTTTGTGCTACCTACATGGCTGGAGAGCAGAGGCGGGGAGCGCCAGGGTGGACAAGAGAGGTCCGCTTAGGGGCTGGCTGACAAAATGGAGCCACGAAGGGTGAATGAACTTGCTAATTTGATCTGTTCTCAGTGAACTCCTGTGTTTCTGAAGTCTTAGAAGACACAAGACAAAGTCCCCAAGGCTGGTCTCATGGTTCTGAAGGTGCTCTCTTTCTCTTATTCCCAGACTCTCTCTGTTGCAAGAAGACAGATAAGGGGACCACATGTACTAGTTGTCCCTGCCTAAGTGTTTTAGCTCAGAGCTGACCTTAGCTTAGGACTCAGCATTCTTCACGCACCCCAAGGAGAATCTGCTCATTCCTAAAGCATTCATGGGCCATGCAGGTTGTAATGAAGAATTTGTGGGAAGATGGAGGAAGGAGTTACATCCAAATATCCAGGCTGCTGAGTTTTACGTTGCCAGGGGGTAACTCTCACTTAAGATACAGCGTGACAGTCGCCCCTGGAGGTGTGCAAGGCAGAGACCCTGTGTATATCCCACTGTAAAGGGAATAAAGAGTTTCATCAGGGCACTGCCCATGCTCCCTTCGCCAATGCTGGAGGCCACCAAAACAGACACAATGACTGTTTCCTGGGATGGTCACTGTGGCAGAGTGGGTCACTGGTGCTGGGGGGTTAACATCCTAAGAACAACTCTTGATCACAGATGGAGGGGAGTTGATGCATAAACAGCCTAGTTCCGGGCTCTTCAGTCAACAACCCCAGGGTATGGGGCATGTTCCACACAGGGGGCCCTAGCAGGATTGAGCCCTGTTGCCTACCTGTTCCTTAGCACACCCTTGATTGGTTTCTCTCCCTTCCGTGTCTCACTTCCCCAGCCCCTCATCATGCCTCCCGGGATCACCTCCCCAACAAACTACCTGCTCTCAAATCTTTGTTTTAGGGTCTGCTTGTAGGGGGAACCCAGACTAAGGCATCCTCAAGGTAATTCCCTCCCCTGACAACTGCCAACAGAGCTTTCCTCTCTGCCTCCACCTACCTAGCCTGGCCCCAGTCTTGTACGCTGCAGTTTCTTTTCTCCTGGATCTTAACCCCCACCCAATATTATCTCTTGAGAGCAACTCTGCCCTGATCAGTTTCTATCTCCTACTCCACCCCCAACCACCCTCTGACCCACTTGGCCAACACACACACACACACACACACACACACTCATTGCAATGTCAAAGTTTTTCCTGTAGCTTAGGGAAAGTTTACCCCCAGATATGGACTGAACCCAGCAGAAATAAAAAGGGAACAAAATGGCAGTGTTCATGTTATTTTATTTTTAATTCCACAGCATCTCTCCCAATTCCCAGCAGAGAGGAGATGTGGCGGATTAAAGATGGCCACCAATGCTTTCACACTCCTGGAAGTCTAGATCTCTTCCTTTAAATCTGGGTGGGTTCTGTGACTTCTTTGACAAACAGAATATGGCAGAAGTGATGCTGTGCCAATTTTGGTGCCCAGGCCTTAAGACCCTGGCAGCTTACGCTTCCTGTTTCTTGGAACACTCACTCTTAGAACTGCCACATAAGATGTCTGACTCACCTACTAGAGACATCACATGGAGAGGCCCTGAGATCATATGATATGGGAGAGTGGCCCAGCGAGCCCAGCCTTTTAACCTTTCTGGCCGAGGCACTAGACACAGCCCATCTTGGACCCTCTAGACCAACCGGGCTGCTAGCAAATACTGCTGAGTGTTCTCAGCAGATACCATATAAGGAACAAAAGAACCGCCCAGCCGAGCCCTGCCTGAATTCTGACACCCCGCAAAGTTGTGAGATGTAATAAAATGGTTTTCCTTTGAAGTTACTAAATTTAGGGATCGTTTATCATGCAGCAATAGATAACTGGAACAACAGGCATCAAAGAAATGTTCATTGAATGAAAGAGCAAAGGAAGGAGGGGAGAAAAGAAGGGAGAGGGAGGAAAGAGCTGCAGAGAGGGAGGAAAGGAGGGCAGTCCCCACTTGCTCTCAGGCAGCTGCAATGGGGCTGATTAAATGGTAAGCACTTGCAATGCTCATCATTCCATTTTGAGGAGACAGGTTCCTTTTGCATAAGTTGCCACCTGTGTTATATGTCATTTAACTCTGTTACCTGATTACCCTGTTACCTTTGATTGGATCGGGTATCTGCACCCTGGGCATGAGGTGTCCTGGCTTGAGAACTCTGAGGAGCCCCAGCAAGGCTGGTGCATCTGCACGGTGTGGTGAGGAGCCCACTTGATGAGATCCACTCTGGGGGAAAGTGTCTAATTCTGGACACCTTGAGAGGGAGCAGTAGAAGCCAAAAGAAGCTGGTTCTCAAGAATGGAGGTGGCTCTGGAGTCTGGAGCAGTTGAGGACAAGACCAGATGACAAGTCTGGCTGTGGCTGCTGCCATTTCCAGAAGCAAGGCAGGAGTTCTTGCTCATGCTTGGCCCTCCAGGGGCTTCTATAGACCCCGGCACCTGTGTTAACCTCATTGTGTCTCTGTGCTTTATAACCTGAGAGAGCCTAATAGGATGAAAAATAAAGTGAGTGGCGTGTCTGAATGTATATGCTTCAAAAGTGCATTTGTGTATGTGTTTGTAGGTTGCATGTGTGCGCACGTGAGTGAGCAGTTTGGTAGGATCTCTGGGCTTTAACCTAGGAAATAAAAATACTACTCACTCTCTGTTTCCTCTTAAAAAAGACATTTTCTTTGCAATTTTTTCCCCTGTGGTGGGGCATAGAGCCGCTGTTGGTGATTAAAGGGCAAGTGGTAAGACTGTGGCTTAAAATATTTTTAAACCTTGTAGTCCTTTGTTTCAAACAGAATGTTAGTGAGAAGACAGTAAGGTAAATCAGATAAAAGCCCCCACTGCCCTGATTTGGGTGGGGAAAGGGAGGCAGGAACACAGAGCTCAACCACTGGCACCCCTCCCCCAACCCTGAGGAGGCCCCAGGGATCCCCTAAGACTGTAGAGTTCAGAGGCAGAGGAGAGAGTTAGTAGCAGCCCCTCTCTGCTACTAACTCTATGACTCAACTTCTCTGAACCTTCTGAACCTTAGCTTTTTCAACTATTAAATCAGGATTATACCCATTAGGACACTCTCAGCAGAGTATCTAACAAAAAAAATTTTTTTTAAACAATAACAGTAGATTAACGTCTTATATAACAAGAAGTCCAAAGCCAGGCATGGTGGCTTGTGCCTGTAATCCCAGCACTTTGTGGGGCTGAGGCAGGAGGATCGCTTGAGACCAGGAGTTTGAGATCAGCCTGGTCAACAGAGTGAGACCCCGTATCTAAAAAAAATTAAAAAATAAAAGTTAGCCGGGTGTGGTGGCACATGCCTATGGTCCCAGCTACTCAAGAGGCTGAGGTGAGAGGTTTGCTTGAGCCCAGGAGTTCAAGGCTGCAGTGAGCTATGATTGGGCCACTGCACTCCAGCCTGGGTGACAGAGTAAGACCTTGTCTCTTAAAAAAAAAAAAAGAAAAAGAAAAAAAATCTAGAGGCAGGTGGTCTTACATTGAGTGGCAAAAGAGGTCATGAAAGACCCAAGCTCTTTCTACATTTTTGTTTTGTCATCCCCTCACAGTCAAAAAATGGCTGCTGCTGCTCCTACATCTCATATCCTTACGATGGCATTCAAAGGCTGGAAGAAGGTGGATGGGTGACAGTGGCAGCAGTCTCCTTAGCATTGCTCTTTTTCAGGGAGAAAAATATTTCTGAGAAATTACCCACCAGGATCATCCTAGGTTTTATTGATCAGTTCAGGGACGTCCCTACACTAAATCATCAAAAAATTGGTGTTTGCATGATGATTGGCCTAGGGTAATTGAGTCATCTCCTGGGATTGAGCCCACCTTCCATGAACGCCTGTGGTCCCAACTACTCAGTAGGCTGAGGCAGGAGAATCGCTTGAACCCCGGAGATGGAGGCTGCAGTGAGCCGACATCACGCCACTGCACTCCAGCCTGGGCAACAGAGCGAGACTCTGTCTCAAACAACAACAACAACAAGAACAACAACAAACTGGGCATTTATCAGCAAGCAACAGGGGGTAGCTATCGGTAAGCCCAAAGAGATGTAGCTATCCACCCTGCATCTCTCACACTTGCAATCAGCTGTAATGGTCTAACTGGGTAATGGCAGTGAAAATGCTTTGTCAACTAAAAGGGCCCACAGACACTCAAAACTAATGCTGTGCTCTAAGGTCTTGAGCACTGGGTTTATCTCACACAGGTGAGCATGTTACTGCTGCCTGAGAACCATCCATTTCACCATTGACCTTGACTCTACCCTTCAGGGCCAGGCTGTATGGACAGAAGATTTAACTCAAGTTTAGAATATAACCCACAGCCCTGGTTTTCTGTAGGCAATCAGCATTTCGAGCCATCAGATGTATGTATCTAATCTTACCTCCTTGTCGACGTGTTTTGCATTGATTATCTGATTTCATGCAGGATGTGTGTGGTTGGTGGCTGCCCCTAATCTGGCTTCACGTGGTGTCGTCCAGCCTGAGCTGTAAACACAGATACACTAGGGACCATGCCAGTGCAGTTCGCTCAAGTGCCATGCCCGTCCCACTGCCCATGCCCACTAGCCCTTAATAAATGCTTCCTTGCTGTGACATGGACAAGAAAATCTGTGGACACTTCTGGCAGCTGTTTTTTTTTTTAAATCTTCCTCCTCCCACCAAGATGTCAGTCTCCAATTTGGGAACCCAACTTGTTTTGGAAGCGTTTAAGAAAACAATACTTACAGTCCTTACAGCTTCTTACGACAGAGGACCAAGTATTAGATTCCTGCTATACCCATGAGAAAACACCGAGGCATACAGTGGTTATTGATGTGGGGAGGTGGAGATTCACAGCTGATTAAGGTTTTATAGAGGATCTGGGGTGGGGTTTTAGGCTGCTGCAAATTGACCTAAGCCAATTTGGTCATGCAAAACTATTAGGCTCTTTTTGGGAAACTTCTGTAGCCTCCAGTAATTAGAGATGGGTGAGGGGGGTAAGTACCCTTCCTACACTGGGCCACCAGGTCACTTTCAAGGAAGTCTTGCTCATCAGTCTTCTGAGCAAGCTGTGCAAAAAGTCATACAACTTGTTCTGTTAAGTTCAGTGAAGTTCAGCTCTCTGTCCTTTGAAAAGCTCCAACAGCGCCTTGCAGGAAAGTTTGCCCAAGGCGAGCAGTGGGATTCTCTAATCTTCTAGTCTGACTGAGGGGTGCAAAGTCCACCAAATCAGCATTTGGATGTACGCAGGACCATGCAGGAATCAAGCCCAGGGTGCCATTCATACAAGTACAAACCATGGAGCATGCCAGATTTTCCTACTCTGTGCCTGCAAGAGCTGGAATGGGGGTGGGGGTGGGGCACATGGCAAAGTACCCAGTTTGGCCAGGAAGCAGAGGGAGAGGAGGAAATGGTGGGCACTTGCCTTTACTATGGTTTCCGTGGGGAGGAATAGGTGAGACAGGATGAGCAGGCTTAGAATTGGCTAATTTGAATAATTTCAGCGGAGAAGGGGTGGGAAGAGGGCTGGGAGGAGATGCAGCAGGAAAGGAGGCCAGGCTGGCCTCTACAGGGAGGCAGGACTCCTGCTCCCTGCTCAGAGAGGCCAGGGCCACTCTAGGAGAGGAACACCTCTGTTGTGATTTGGAGACCCTCATTCATGGTCCTCCAGGAGGCAGGTGCGGGGCAGGGTGGGGGTGGGGTCTGCTGTGCTCCCCCTTCAGGAAGGAAGAACTTACTTTCTTCTGCTGAGAGCACTGCCTGCAGCCAGCCCCTCCCCAAGGCGGAAGAAACTGCCCTGCCAAGGGTTATGCCAGCCTTCTAGGGAAGCCCATGTCCAGGAGCTGATCAATGGGAGGCTATAGAGGCTGGCCTTCCACCCCAAATCTGAAGGCTCGACCCAGCTCCAGAGTGTTGTGCCGGACCCTTATTGACTCCTGTAATGATGGCACTGCATCCAAGAGGCCGAAGAAGAGACCCAGAGATAGCGAACAAGACATAGGGTTTACTGGGGGGACTTCCACACCGGGATAGTCCAGTGATGGCGGGCTGGATAGGACAATTGCTACAATTTGTAATAAGCATGCCGTTTATATGGCATTTTCACTTAGTACTTGCCACCTAGCACCCTCCATCTAGCAACCTCCATCCAACCCCAAACAAAGGGCCTTGATCCCCTGTATGGCCTGCATTCCAAGGGATGGGCTGGGGGTTCAGATGTCCTTCATAGATAAGGAGTGAATCTCCAGGTTAGCCACTCCGGGATTACTTAGCTTGGGACTTGGAATACACACTCTTCTTAGACCACATGGTCATTCTCAGGGTCATTCTTCAGTTATTGCTGTCAGGCGCATCTGCCATATACAGAGCCCTCCGCCAAACACAGAGCCCTCCATGAGGCCAGCTGAGGCGACTGTCGGGCTTGCATTATAGTCTAGTCCCCACTCCCTTCCCCAGGTGCTGATCCTAACAGCGCTCCCTAGCAAAAGTCCTGCCTGCTACTCTCAGTCTCAGCATCTCCTTCCCCAGGAAACTTGACCTGCAACAGCACAGGTGGGTCACTCTGTCCACCTGTGATCGCCAGGCTGGACAGAGCAGGCTGGTACTAGAGCCGGGCACCCCTCGAGGGGAGACGAAGAGGTAAGAACCGGCTTTAATGACCAGCTCATTTGCAGACCTTTCCTTGACCTCCGCCCTGGCTGCCTTCTCCCTCTTCCTGCCCCTGTAGGCCCTCTGTGAGGGCACTCATTAGACCTGGGTTTCAGATTGTGTGCATTGTGGAATCTTACTGTCTGTCCCCTCTGAGCAGTCTCCTACATCCTGTGAGTGTGCCTGCTCAAAACCTGCCAAGGCAGGAGAACAGAAAAATGTGGACACAGAGGGGAGGGGAAGATAAGGAAAAGAGTGTTCCTGCCTCGAAAACATAAAGAGAGCCCCCCTCTGCCCCCCCCCCCCGCTTACATGCAAAAATGTGACAATTGACCCCCTCAGACGGCTCCCTCCTGCCCTGAAAGTGTTAATCCACCTCGCTGGGGGTAGGCCGGCCTCCCCACAGGCTATTTCCCCGGGCCTGCCTGGCTGGGGATCAGGCCCATTGTTAATAAGTAATGACAGCCCAGCTCCTCCATGCATTCCCCTGGGGTTTTGTGTCAGAAACGTCTTCCCTCGCTGCCGCTGGAGCTGACAGGCTCCAGCTCCCGGCAGGCGGCTGTGAACACAAGCCAGCCTCCGCCAGGATGCCCCACGTCATCGGGCCCAGAGCCCCAGGGCAGCAGAGAGGGCAGTAATCCCATCCCTCCTCCCTTCTCAGGTGAGGATGATGTCAGCGGTCTGTAGGGACCGTGGGCCCTGTAGGGAACCTCATAGCCTCCTTCAGCAAGGGGTGGGGCTATGCCCTGATGAGTGGCAGATTCCTTAAAGCCTTAAGCCAGCAGGAGCCTGGCTGCATGGCCTCAGTCCCTGCCTCTGCTCTGTGGGAAATCAGCTCACTAGGGTTGGTATTGCTGATGACACCATTTTAAGGATGCCCCAGGAACTGGGTAGTGCAGGTGGCCTTGCTGACTAGCAGGAAGTTCCTTCTTCAGTCTGACCTAAGTCACACATCACGTTTCGCACTTACATTTGCCCAGAAAGGGTTCACAAACAAAAGCATTCTGGAACCTTCCGGAGAAAAAGACAATGTTTTTCCCTTGCCAATGCTCCATCCTGTTTTAACCTATATGCTTTACTGTTATTCAAGTATGGTGAGGCCAGCCATTATGGATGACCATTGCCATTAAAATGGAGACCATTGCCATTGAAAAGGCAGTTTGCTATACTCACAGATCCCAACAGGAGGGGGCATGCCACTCCATGGGTTGGGGAGAGGGGACCACGAGGAAGTGCTCAGTTTGATCAGGAAGCAGAGGTCGAGGAGGAAATGGTGGGCACGTACCTTTGTTGTGGTTTCTGCGGCAAGGAATGGGCCAGGCAGCATGAGCAAGTTTATGATTGGCTAGTTTGAATAACTTCAGTGGGCTCTGGGGTGTAGGGGCTGTCCCAGGCTGTCTAGTAGCTGGCCCTGGGGTAATTAGGGCTAGGAGTACGCTGTTAGGATAACGGCCACTATTAGGATAGTGGCTTGGAGTGTGAGAGGCAGGAGCTGTTTCCTCTATTTAGGAATTGGCTAACTCTAAGAGGGGACAGTGCCTCCAAGGTCAGCAAGGCCCCGGTTGTCAGAGCATCAGAAAAGAGACATGGTCGAGACCAGCCTGGCCAATATGGTGAAACCCTGTCTCTACTAAAAATACAAAAGTTATCCCGGCGCGGTGGCGCGTGCCTGTAGTCCCAGCTACTCGAGAGGCTGAGGCATAAGAATCGCTTGAACCTGGGAGGTGGAGGTTGTAGTGAGCCGAGATCGCACCACTGCACTCCAGCCTGGGCGACAGAGTGAGACTCCGTCTCAAAAAAAAAAAAGAAGAAGAAGAAGAGACATGGTTAATACATGTCCTGTTTCATTGTGCGTGGTTTATACTGATTGGAATAAGGTTCAGCTTATTATTGTGATTTGAAACCCACTGATAGCATGTTTCCAGCAGTACTATTAATTATAACAGAAAAGGGAAACAACCCAAATGTCCATCAGTATAAGAATGGTTAAATAATGGGCTAGCCATACTGTGGAATACTCTACAGCAAATACAAAAAAGACATACCTATGTGCACCGATACTGACTGCTCATGAAGATGTGTTAAATTTTAAAAGTTGTAGAGCCATTCACACCGTATAATCCCATTTATGTAAAAACAAAATGAGTAATAACAAACCTTTTGGTGGCATACGTACCTACATGTATATAAATACAAAGAAAAGACTATCTGGAAGAACGTACACCCACGATGAACAGTTTTGACCTCTGGGGAGAGTGTGACAGGTTGATTTCTCATGGAAGCAGGTGCTGAGGTGGAGTAAGGAGGGCCAAGGGTTTGTTGGAAGTAGCACCGCGGAAGGAGGAGGGGAGGAAGAAGGACGGGGCAGGGAGAGCCATCAGGTGGCAGTGCAGATCTGAAAAGTCTCTGCTAGCCCAGCGGGAGTTCCGAGCAAAGGTGCTCATCAGAGGAACCCTGTCTAATTCAGAAAGGGCTGGCCCTGAGTACCACCCGCCTTGCTCAGCCGCTTGCCGGGGAACACGTGGGAAAGGTTGAGGTGGGCCCTGAGGCTGTCTGCTCACAACACTCGGAGAAGTTGCACAGCAGATGTGCTCCTGAAGGGGATCGGAGCAGCTCAACCCCACGTCTGCCACAGAAGGCTTGGGGTGTGGGGAGGAGGAGGGGCCGGGGAAATGTGTACTTTCCTGGCATTTGACTTTGCGCCTGGAGACTACTGATGTATGCAAGTTGTAAACAGAGGGAAAGACAGAGAATCTAATTGGCTCCTGCCTGTGACTCCTCCTCCTTCTCGCAAGTCCTCACATGCTCTCAGCAGCTGCAGGGGCCCAGGAATCCGCCCAGCTGCAGCATTTACTGTTTCTTGTCGTCTGGCTTTAGCTCAGAAGACCATATGCTCACATCCACTCTCTCCTCCTCTGACTACACCATACTAGCATAGTTAACATTCCTTTCTAGGAACAGTTCAGTGGCACTGTGCAGGCTCAGGATGCCAGGTGTGATACGAATGCTGGGGAGAGAGAAGCAATAGCTTAGGTCCTCGCAGGGGAGATGGAGAGTCACACATTTGCAGCTTCACACTTTTCAGGGCAGTATGTGCTCTGTGCTGAAGGAGAAGTTCAAGGAAGGGTCATTAGCAGGCATGACTCTGACCACCCCGAGCATGGTTCAGGTCAAGGCACGCTTCTTCAATGGGTGGCATTTGGACTTGGCCTCAAAGGATAGAGAAGGAAGGAAAGAACATTCCAGTAAAAGGGAACAACATGAATATAGACAGAGAAGGGGCCGGGTGCAGTGGCTCACGCCTGTAATCCCAGCACTTTGAGAGGCCGAGGCAGGCAGATCACCTGAGGTCAGGAGATCAAGACTAGCCTAGCCAACATGGTGAAACTCCGTCTCTACTAAAAATACAAAAATTAGCTGGGCGTGGTTGCAGGTGCCTGTAATCCCAGCTACTCGGGAGGCTGAGGCAGGGGAATTGCTTGAACCCAGGGGGCGGAGGTTGCAGTGAGCCGAGATCATGCCATTGCACTCCAGCCTGGGCGACAAGAGCGAAACTCCGTCTCAGAAAAAAAGAAAAAAAAGACAGAGAAGGAGAATATTGCAACAGATGTATAGACTCCAATCTAATTCAAAAGTCCAGAGATCATACTGCCTTCAGACAAGTCCCAACCCAATATCTCTCAGGGTTGGGCTTCTCTTCATCTTGCCATATAGCAATCCTGTGGTGTTGGATTCATCCCCAAATTTCAAACACCGCCTCCCCCGCCGCTCCAGACTGCTTACAAAACGACTGCCATGGTTCCGCACCTCACATCTCCACACTACACAGGCCAAAGGAAAAGAGAACAACTCCCTCCAACAGCTACCGAGGAAGATACCTTTAGCATCACTTTTCCATAAGGCCCCAGCAACAGTCTCCTGACATCTCATTGGTGCTAGTCAGGCTATGTGCCTATCCCTGGACCAATCACTGAGGCTAAGTGGATTTCTAGGTCCTGGAAGGGAGACATTGGTTGGAGATAGCTTCGGCTTAAAGATAATGCCAATTCCTATGGGGCAAACAAGCTTCAGAACTTACCAGTTACTCCTAAATCTAGAACAGGAGTTGAGATATGAATGTAGCAAAAACCTTCAAAAGCATCATTAGAGGAAAAGACAGGACAACGTAGAGATCTATAATTTTTTTCCCTGCTACACTTTAATTGCCCTTCTCTGGCATGCACTGCATAAATTAAGAGCTAGTTAATGCTGTAATGCGTAAAACAATTTCATGCATCTTAAATATTGTACTTGTACTTTAATTCCACATTAAGTGGTCCCCTGAAATTTTTAAATTTACAAAGTCACTGCTGTGCTACATGAAAAAGGTGCTAATTAAGTGTTAATCAGTAGCCAGATAACCTTCCCTAAACCCTGCCCAAGGTCTCCAAAATGACCCATTGCCAGAGAACTCGATGTGATGGCCACAGAACAGAGAGTGCAGAGCAGACACAAAATGGTTTTTCAGCCACATCCCAGCCAATTAAGGCAGATTTGCTTATTATGCAGTTCTAATTAAATGGCATCCACTTTAGTGGACACAAGACTAATAATAATAATAGTATTTAATACCAGCAGAGCCTTCCAAATTCAAAACACTGGGAAAACACTAGCTGATTAACAAGTGGGCATCCCTTTCTGGGCAAGAAGAGGGCTTTTTGGGTGGGCTTGCTAAGAAACAGGAGGCATGCACAAGGACAGATAAAATGAAAAGATATGGTTCCCTCTCTTTAAGGGGCTCACCCTCTTATAGACCAGCAGTGCTACTCGCTACTCAAAGTGTGGCCCGTGGACCAGCTCTGGATCACAATGATATAAACATGGAAAATGACAGTAAACCATTGAGAAGCCTTGAAAGCAACTTGACCTTGCTGTGATGTCCAAGTGTGTGATCAGTGAACTCTTGTTGAATAGGAAATAAATCAATTCCATCTTCCATGGTTAATCACACATGGCATGAACTCTATAATAGTCATATGCAGTAGGGTCACATATCAGTCTATGATGTACTAGAAATGAAATATATATATATTCTGGTCCTTTATCACAGATGGTTTGAGAAATACTCCTGTAGACATATCAATCGTATAGAATAAGGGGATATGGGTTTAGTTATATCCCCACAAATCAAGACAAGGAGTTGGAGAGGAGACTCAGCGATGTGCCGTTTCACACCTCTATATTTTTCCTCATGTTATTTCTCTGCTTGGAATGTTCTGTGTGTCCTCAGCAACCCCACTTCCCGCCCAACCTCTTTACACACGTGAAGTCATCTCAGTTCCTGGAAATGTGGCTTCCTTCAGGAAAGATTCATGACTCCTCCCCACACCTTGCTGCAGAACTGGCTGTTCTTCCTTGGTGCTATTTCAGTCGCGTGTGCACTCTGCCATTGTTGCACTTTTCACACAGGGCTGGGTACATTTATGTCACTTTGCCCAATGGGACTGACAGATCCTTGAAGGTGGGGCTGATGATTTATGGTTTTAAATGCCCAGTACAGAGCACAGAGTAGATGCTCATTAAATGTTTGGCGAATTCAGTTTTTAAAAAATTGTGTAAAATATATATAGCAGAGTTGGGTGTGGTGGCTCACGCCTATAATCCTAGAACTTTGGGAGCCCGAGACCAGAGGATTACTTGAGGTCAGGAGTTCAAGACCAGCCTGGGCAACATGGTGAAACCCTGTCTCTACTAAAAATACAAAAACTAGCTGGGTGTGGTCATGCACACCTGTAATCCCAGCTACTTGGGAGGCTGAGGCAGGAAGATTGCTTGAGCCTGGGAAGCAGAGGTTGCAGTGAGCTGTGATTGCACCACTGTACTCTAGCCTGGGCAACAGAGTGAGACTGTCTCAGAAAAAAAAAAAAGAAACATATATATATATAGTAAAATTTACTATTTTAACCATTTCTAAGTATACAGTTCAGTGTCATTAAATACACTCACGTTGTTTTGTAATCATCAGCACCATCCATCTCCAGAACTTTTCTCATCTTGCAAAACTGAAACTCTGTACCCATTAAACAATAACTTCTGCTTCTCCTCTTTTCTGCCCGCCCCCCAGCCCCTGGCAGCTACCATTCTACTTTCTGTCTCTATGAATTTCATGACTCTAGGTACATGATATGAGTGGAATCATACAGGATTTGTCCTTTTGTGACCAGCTAATTTCACTTAACATAATGTCTTCAATCACATGTGTCAGAATTTCCTTCCTTTTTAAATGACTTCAATTTAAAATATTCAAGATTATTATATAGTTGTGCAATGAGTAGGAAGGGCATTCCCCCCGCCACCCCAGCTCAGCCTGTATTTGAAGCAGAGAACAGAGGACAAAAGGGTGTTGATGATCCAGGAGGTGGCAGCAGAAAACAAAGGGCCACTGTGTTCTGCAGGGCTCCTCCTCTCTTCCCGCCCTGTTTGCTCTTGTTCCTGCTCAGCTGTTTAGTTTAGCCTCTTGAAAGTAGGAGGTTCCGATCTGGACAGCCTGCCCAGTAAGGAACAGGCCTGAGAGGTGTTCTGGCAGGAGGGCAGCAGAGCACAAGTGGTGACAGTGGAAATGGACTCAAAGTCCCAGTGGTGGCCCCACCAACACTCACTGGCTGACCAACCACTTAACCTCTCTAAGCCTGGTCTATAAGATTGGGATGACAATATCGTGTACCTTACAGGGCTGTTGAGGGGATCCGATGAGGTAATGCATATAAACCACTTGGTCGGCTTGGAAGCACTGCATATGCCAGTTATCGTGTTTTTATTACTACTGTGAATGAAGAAGAAAGTACAGCTCATTATTTACACTTCCTGAGAAGAAAGTGAAACAGCTCCAGCATCATTCAGCCTTCATCTTTGGGGCATTTCTGGTTCCTTTCTCTTTTTCTTCTTCCACCCTCCAAACTTTCACCTTAGGAAGTGTTTCTAGACCAAGTGCAGTGGCGCACACTTGTAATCCCAGCACTTTGGGAGGCTGAGGCAAGCAGATCTCTTGAGCCCAGGAGTTTGAGACCAGACCGAGCAACATGGCGAAACCCTGTCTCTACTAAAAAGATCCAAAGCGAAACCCTGTCTCTACTAAAAAAATCCAAAAAAAATTAGGCGGGTATGGTGGTGTGCATCCCAGCTACTCGAGAGTCTGAGGTTAGAGGATCACTTGAGCCCAGGAGGTGGAGGTTGTAGTGAGCTGAGATTCGTGCCACTGCACTCCAGCCTGGGCAATACAGCCAGACCCTGTCTCAGAAAAAAAAGAAAAAAGGAAGTGTTTCGGTTCCATTCTGTCGAAATGTCATTAACTGCCACTACACTGCCAATGAGAGAAACAAAGAGGCACGACGGAATTCATTCAGGGTGTCAGCAAACACGATTGGAAGCATGAGCCGTACGCTAGGTTGTGTACTGGGAACAAAAAGACCAAGGAGCCAAGTAGCTTGACCTAGAGGAGTCCACACCGTAGAGTGCGACCCAATATCAAGTAGATGTTCACGACATCTTCCATCTTCTCCTCCAGGCCCACCCTCCACCCCCTCCTCCCTGCCCTGTGCCCCAGGAAGCTGACCCTTATGCATTCATTGCACTCATCTCAAAGGGCCCCCCACCCTTTGGCTCCCGTTGGCCAGTTCCAGCCAATAGGGAAGCCCCACCAAGAGATCAGAGGGCAGAGGAGAATGAGGGGACGCATTTAGTCTACCTTCCTCCCTGTGAAGTCTACTTGGGCTGACTGATCCTTCCACTGAAGGCCCCCATTTCTTTTAAGGTGGCCTCCTGTACTCAACTCTGTCCCCTTCTAAGTTTGGGGTAGCCACGACCTCCCCTATTCCCTTTGGCTCTGGGGTGATAACAGCTCCTGCTTCTTGTACTATCCCTGTGGTTCTCCTACCCCCACATCTTTGTTGATGGCCCCTTTGTAAATGAATACTTCTCAAACCATCTTAACTGCTTCCTGTTGGGACCCAACCTGATCTAAGTGCCACGTGGTAAGTAAGGGTCATTCCAAGCAGGGAGGAAGCCTTGCTCCCACCTCCCCGGCAGTCCCTCCAATCCAGCCCTTCTTGTCCTCTTCTCATTTCAGGCTTTAGTTGAAGAAAATGAAGTCAGGCTATCTCCAAGAAGATGAGATTTGAGGCTGGGGATATCTGGACGTTTTGAGAGGCTTTAAGGAGCTCTTCAGGTAGTATCCCTGGGTTTGAGGGTGCGGGGTGTAGTGGCGGGGGTGGGGTAGAGAGAGGGAGGCACGGGGAAAGTTTCATCTTCGGAAATGCTGCGCATCTGTGGGTGCACATACCTCACCTCTCTGGGTCTCCATGAGAGCTGTTTGTTTCATTAAAGCAGAACCTGACCTCATGAACCTCTTTATGTGCCAGGAGGGACCAGGAGCCTGCAGTTGTCTGGAACATCAGGTTATGACAGCCACCAAGTTCTCTTCTTCATGAGCCTACTTGGGTCCCCTTTCCAAAGACCCTGCCCCCTGGCCTCCACTGAAGGGGCTGGAGGCACAAGACCTTCCCCATGGCCACAGCCGATTGGATAAGGGATGGGCACCTGACCTGGCTGGACCAATCAGATGCTGTCCCAGGAATGTGGCCATAGGGCATCTTTGCATTTCTAGGCACACCTTGTGGGCTGCTTGAACTAACAGGACACTTTGTGCCAGGCACAGCTCTGGGCACAAGGAAGACACAGGTGAACAGACCAGGGAGGGCCATCAGAGACAGCCATTTTCTACCATGTGCATACAGTAGCAGAAAAGGCTCTGAGATAAAAAAAAAAAAAAAAAAAAAAAAGAAGCAAGCTCAGAGAAAGGCAGGAAGCAGAGACTTCAAAGCACCAGAAAGAGAGAGGAGTGAAGGAAAGTACATAGCTGCCAAAGTTCCTGCTGGCTCCCCAGTTGCTGGTGCCAGTCCCCAGAGGCCGGCTGCACTTCCTGTCCTTGAATCTCTGATATTGCCTCATGTTATTCCCATAAATTCTCCCTTTTTACTTAAGCTTGTGCAAGTGGGTTTCTGTTTTGCACTGCTAGACCATCCCTGCCCGAGGTGCACCACGTGGTACAATTAGCTCACAGTCCCTAAGGGGCAGTTTATCCTTTTTTCAGACTCTCTGCCATAAATTTTGAATCTCCACCTGGCTTCCCCTTGCCAACTAGTGAGTGTCCTTCTGCGTTAACTTTTGTTCTTGCAGGCCACCAAGGAGCTCGTGTCACCAGATCTGATGGCCTTTTCATACCACATGCTCCTTGTCCTCTCACTGCCCCACGTGGCTGACCACTCCTTTCTTCCTCACTCTCCCCCCATATGGCTGCCATGTCACCCCTCTCTCCTGCTTCTCTTCCTCCCTGTCCTCCAGCTCTTCATTTGTCAGCTTGTCTAGCTTTCCTGGTGACTCAAGCTCCCCACTATGTTCACTCCTTAAGCTTCTCTGTAGCATTCCTTCTGGTTCTCTCAGCAACCTCCTCCTGCACTGTGGCTTCCATCATCACCTCTCTCCAGACACAAGCTTGCACCTCGGTTTGGACCTCCCAGGTCCCCATTCCCATCTAGCTGCTGGAAGCATCTATGTGGGTGCCCCCTGATCCCTCAAGCTTTGTGCATCCCAAAGTGTGCCCTCCCAAGCCTAAGCCTCCTTCTAGATTGGTTAATGAGGCAAAAAATTTCTGTGCCCTTCATCCATGGCTCTCAGAGCTGGGGAATTTTGGCAGGGAATTTTGGCCGTGCTCCTCATCCCTCTGCCAGGAAATACCCACCTTGGACCTCACTCAAATCGTGATTCCAATTTCCTTGACTTTCTCCTTGCTGCTCATATTAGAATGAGTCACATGAGATCTTTGATGCTAAGGTGCTCCCTGTCTATCATGGTGAGCCTCACTGGTCAAACCCAAGGAGGTTGAAGGAAGCCCCATGTGACCTGTGTGCCATCCATGGAAAGGCTGGAAGCCTTCAGCTCCTTAGACAGGTTGTTCTGAGGGTCTTTTCTCCCTTAGAGGGATTTCATTCTCTCATGGGCATCAGTTAGAGACTTTCCATTCAGCAACCAAGGGGAACAAGGGGAGCAAGTGCCAGGCTGTCAGGATGCAGCTACAGGGCGCACAGGCTACAGGACTGTGAAAAAGCAGGAAGGTCCCACCCAGATGCAGTCACCTATCAAGTTAGAACAGGTGGAGCATCACTGCCTTCACCTTGTTGTTAGAGATCTTAGCTAGCAACTGATGAGACCATCCCCCCAACTGCACTGCCAAAGTACAGGACAAGGACCCATTCAGAAGGAAGTGTTTTTCCTGGGGGTATAGTAGTTAGGGAAACGCTGGCTGCTATAACAGATAAACCTCCAAGACTCAGTGGCTCACCACAACAAAAGATTATTTATCACTGACATAAAATCCAGAGTGGGTGTTCCCAAAGGACAGGAGGCTCTTCTCTCTGGGGGTGATTCAGAGTCTCAGGTTCCTTCCATCTTGTAGCTTGCTGGACTCATCTGTATCAAGGTGTGGAAAGGGGGAGAGCACATGGGAGGCTGTACGGGCCAGACCCGGAAGTTCCATCCATCTTTTCTATTCACATGCCACTAGCCAGAACAAGATCACGTGGCCACACCTAATTGCAAGGAAGGCTGAGAAATGTAGTCCAGCAAAATGGCTTTGGGAAGCAGCTTACTCATTTCTTTTTCAGGGGCTAACACATTGATTATAGTGAACCACTGGGTGAAAACTCATCATCTGCTGCTGCAGAGAGAGATTCTGAGGGACTAGGGCACAGAACAAGACTATCTTGGGCCGGGTGTGGTAGCTCACACTTGTAACCCCAGCACTTTGTGAGGCCAAGGTGGGTGGATTGCTTGAGCTCGGGAGTTCAAAACCAGCCTGGGTAACATGGCAAAACCCTGTCTCTACAAAAAAATACAAAAATCATCCGGGTGTGATGGTGCACATCTGTAGTCCCAGCTACTTGGGTGGGAGGCTGAGGCAGGAGGATTGCTTGAGCCTGGGTTGTGGAGGTTGCAGTGAGCCGAGATTGGAGATATGCTGCCCCAACCTAGAAACTACCAGAAGCTAGGAGACAGGCCTGGAACAAATTCCTCCTTAGCACCTTCAGAGGAAGCATGCCCCTGCTGACACCTTGATCTTGGACTTTTAACCTCCAGAACTGTGAGAAAATACATTTCTGTTGTTTAAGCCACTCAGTTTGTGGTACTTTGTTGTGGCAGCCTTACAAAACTAATCTGCTGTTGTTTTTTGTTTTTTACTTGAAAATCAAATTTAGCCCCTCCACCACCTGCACACCTACACTGTCTCTTGCTCACGTTATCCTAATAAAATTGTATCACAATTTTTTGTTACAATATTCGGTGTTCCTAAGTCTGTAAATGTATTCACTGCCATTTCATGTAGTCTGCTTTAAATACATGTCATCTACTATATACATTAGAGTTAATAATTTATTTCTTGCCCTCCCCCACCTTTTTTTTTGAGACAAAGTCTGGCTCTGTCGCCCAGGATGGAGTGCAGTGGCACACTGCAACCTTGGCCTCCTGGGTTCAAGAGATTCTCGTGCCTCAGCCTCCTGAGTAGCTGGAATTAGAGGCGTGCACCACCACATCTGGCTAATTTATTTTGTATTTTTTGTAGAGACAGGGTTTTGCCATGTTGGCCAGGCTGGTCTCAAACTCCTGGCCTCAAATGATCTGCCCACCTTGGCCTCCCAAAATGTTGAGATTACAGGCGTGAGCCACCATGCCCAGCCTTGCCCCCTTTTTGTTTAGCTTTCTGTATATCTATTCTGAATTTACCACCAAAGGAGTATATGTATGTCTCTTCTGGATACATTCAAAGAAGCCCCTCCACTTCTTTGTATTATGTTTCTTTGAGTCCCCGGCCTGGAATCCTGCATGCTCCAGCTCCTGCTGTGTCTGCCTGGGATCCACTCTGGGCTGCTGTCCAGCGGACTGCCTGGGATCTCCCCTCGTCATCAAAGTGAGAATTCTCCTTGCCTCTCTCCAAGATGTGTACTCTCCAGTTTCCTGAATCCCAGGCTTTCCATGTCCATAGTTTACTTTCTTTATTAATCTTCTGCCATGTAGCAAATTACTCCAAAACTTAGCGGCTTAAAATGATGATAACGATTCATTAATTTTGTTTCCAGTAGGTACCTCCTGTTTCCTGTACAGCACCTTTATGGTCAACTGAGTATGGTGTCTTGAGTCTAGAGTCTTTCAAGTCAGATTTCTCCAGAAAGTGAACCCCATGCTCTGATGAGGTCAGGGGACAAGGGTACAGTGACTTACCTGGGAGAGGTGGCAGAATCTAACTGCCTCTTAGACATGCCAACAGTCTTGTCTTCAGCCCACGTGCACCTTCTGCGGTACCTGGTGCCTCCGGTCTCTCAGCCTTTTTGGGGTTGTGCTGCCTGAATTGACTTGCTTCTTACAGCTTCTACCCCCACAGGCACTTAGCTTCCAGGATTCTCTGGTTGTCAGTCTGCTAAGTCAGTTACCTTTTGTCCATTTGCTTTCTGGCTTCAAAAATGTTAATGCCATCTTTCAACGGCTGCATTTTCTTCTCTCTCTCTCTCTCCTTTGTCCTTATGGATTTAGATTTTTAAAATATCCCATAACTGTTATTTTAGTGGGGGCTTTGGGAGAAACATCAGAGGCCTGGGAGTGTGCTCAATATTCCATGGCTAATTGGAAGTCATCTATCCATTTCTTCCATTCAATAAATGTTGAGGTGCTCCAGCAGTAGGAACTATAGTCTGTATTTCTTAGGTATTGCCCCACAATAGATACTTACAGATTTGCACTGAATCCCACACTGGTGGGATCACAGTGGTGAGATGGCTACAGGATGGTCAACTTGGAGGAGATATTTGAGGAGGACCGTCAGTCTCCACCATACTCCCCGAGGATGCCTAAGCGCTGATATCTGTTGCCCTTGCAAATGTAAAGCCAGTTCAGAAAAAGTTCCCTGCTTCCTAGTTCTGCCTTAGCTTACAGGGCCAGTGTGAGGGACACTTACTGAGTCACTCATTCACCCCTGCCTTCATTTCTAGTCTTTCATTCCTGCTGGCTTCAAGATACAAAGAAGCACTGAGACCTCCCCAAGCTGCTCGGTAACAGGTCTGCCTGGAGTCCCCTTTGGAAAAGCGTTTGTGTGTTTGCTTGTAGGTCTGTGTGTGGTTGTGGTGGGTGGATTACATACTGGGGAAGTAATTCAAGTGGGAGAAGGGAGGAGCAGAGAGACAGATGGATAGGCCAGAGAAAGCTGAGAGATTCAACCAAAACAGCAAATATGATCAAGAGCCCAAACAGGCAAAAGTTAGGAACTCCATGGGGAAGGCTATGGTCGTGTAGCCATAGCCAGCTTTTTGCTGCAAGAAGGAAGTGGTGGACAAAATACCTAGCAAAAGTGATTCCATAGAGTGTGCAGAGAGCAAAGGCCACTGGCCCCTACTCATGTGAGTTTAGGTGCCATCCAGAGGGTGGGACAGGATGCCTGTGTCCTCCAAAAATTCATGTTGAAATCCTAACCCCTAGTGTGATGGTATTAGAAAGTGGAGCATTTGGAAAATCATTAGGTCAAGAGGATGGAGCCCTCATGAATGGCATCAGTGCCCTTATAAAAGGGACCCCAGAGGGCTCTCTCTCCCTCTTTCTGCCATGTGAGGGCACAAGGAGAAGTCAGCTGTCTGCAGTCGGAAGCAGGACCTCCCCAGATCCCAACCCTGTGGGCACTGTGATCTTAGACATCCCAGCCTCCAGAACTGTGAGAAATACATTTCTGTGGTTTATCAGCCACACAGTCTATGATACTTTGTTATAACAGCCCGTGTGGACTAAAATAGTAATTGGTCCGAGGGCTTTCTGGCTTCTGTGGTCAACGGCAGTTCCTGCCTGAACGCTCTGTGCAGGACAAAGGAATTGAGGGACAGGTGTCAGCAAAAGACTCATTTTGAGAATGCGGCTTGAACTCCTCAATTAGTACAGCTGGAATCTGGCTCCCTGAACAGCCCCTACATAAACAGAGTTCTCCCTGGATGGGTCATTTTTTCTTTTCATTCTCTCTCTCTCTCTTTTAAAATGGGGATTTGCCCAGGTTGGACTAACAACCCCTGGGCTCACATGATCCTCCCAGCTCAGCCTCCCAAGTAGCTGAGACTCTAAGGGCATGCCACCATGCCGGGAGTGGAGCACACAGATCTGAAATGTACAGCTAGATGAATTTGTGCATATGTATAGATGTGTGTAACCATCAACCAGATGGAGATACAGAATAACTTGAGCACCTACCCCAGAAGGTTCCCCTGTGCCCCCTCCTAGTCATGCCCCCATAAGCAGCCACATTCTGACCTTCAGCATAATTGATTGGCATCACCTGTTCTTGAACTTCATACAAATGGAATCCAATAGTTACTCTTTTGTGTCTGGCTTCTTTCACTCAACCTGATGTCCATAAGATTCATTTCTGTTACAGAGGTTTCAGTGGTTTGTTCTTTTTATTGCTGTGTAGTATTCCATTGTGTGATTACACTGCAATTTATCTACCCTCCTCCTGTTTTGGGGGATACGCAGTTTTGGAGCATTAATGCACAATTCCTGGAGAGTCTAGGAGTGAAGGCTCCTCAGTTCCCCAGCAGTGTCATTGCATGGCAAGATCATTCCCTCAAAACCCTATCAGACCTGCCATACAAGAGTTGTCTACAAGATGAGCAGTTTGTCTCTTGCCCCAAATAGTGGGGATCTAAAATACACATTGAGGAGCTCCACGGAGCCCATAATTCTGGGAGTCTGAAAGCCCAGAGACTGCACACCTCCCTTGTTTTGGCCCTACTTCTCCTACACCACTCCGGGCTCACTACTACATTGTAACCTTGGCCAAATCCAGCCTAGCCATCCTCCACCTGAGTTTCTTCTTCAATTAACTGCAAAGAGGCCCAAATCAAATCACATATCAGGCCTATGATCAGGAATAACAAAAGCAGGAAAAGCCTCAGGGATGAGATTCTGGGCAGCTGATGCCGGGCTTTAACCTCCTCACCCTGCCATTGTGAGGACAACTCACACTACCCTGTCCTTAGCCCCTGCCAGCAGTTTGAGGCCCTTTATGAGATCTGCCCTGGGAGTAGGGGCCCAGACAAAGGCCGGGACTCTGCTGAGCTTATTGAAAGGAGAAAGGGCCCATTGATATGCATGGGAGGCCCGCCTCCCCTCCTTCCCTCCCTCCCTTTTCCTGGCCAGGAGTGGAGGACAGCTGGGCCCAAGGCAGGCTTTGGGCAGGGCTGGACCAACTCTGAGGCAGCTTCTGCTGACCCCTCCCAGGGCCCACTTGCCTGGAGCACTGGATTTGACCCATGTCCCCCACCCTCCACCGACCCTCGACAGGTTAGCTATGATGGGGCAAGCAAAAGGTCCTGGCACTTCATTATCAATAAATGAAGTTTCCTGGGCCGGGCGAGGTGGCTCATGCCTGTAATCCCAGCAATTTGGGAGGATGAGGCAGGAGGATAGTTTGAGCCCAGGAGTTCAAGATCAGCCTGGCCAACATGATGAAACTCTGTCTCTACAAAAAAAAAAAAAAAAAATCGCCGGGCATGAACTACAGGTGGCACAAACCTGTAGTACCGACTACTTGAGAGGCTGAGGTGGGAGGATCACCTGAGCCCAGGAGGATGAAACTTCAGTGAGCCCTGATGGTGTCACTGTGCTCCAGCCTGGGCGACAGAGCAAAATCTTGTCTCAAAGGAAGAAGAAGAAGGAAAAAAAAAAAGGCCAAGGCAGGAGGATCAATTCAGCCCAGAAGTTCAAGACTAACCTGGGCCTTGTTTCCACAAAAAATTTAAAAAATAGCTGGGTGTGGTGATGCACACCTGTAGTCCCAGCTACTCGAGAGGCTGAGGTGGGAGGATCACTTGAGCCTGGGAGGCTGAGGCTGCAGTGAGCCGTGATTGCTCCACTGCACTCCAGCCTGGGTGACAGAGCAAGACCCTGTCGCAAAAAACAAAAGAAATACAATGAAGTTTCCTATCCCTGCCTCAGGCCATGGGGCCACCTCCACCAAACCCCTTGGAAGTCTTTGCTACCTTCCAGCTGCTGCCATCCTTCAGAGACCCCTGTCCAAGTCTGTCCTTGGGCAGAGCCTTGAGCTTGCTGTACCTTCTGCTGAGATTCCCTTTCCCCTGCTCTTTGCTCCTCTGCCTCTTCCCATCATTCACATCTTAACTCAAATAGCACCACCTCAGAGGGGCCTTCCCTGACCAACCAAGTTCATACGGTACCTCCGAAACACATCACTCTGTTTTATTTTCCCCTTGTTTGGTTATGTGATTATGAATGGTCTCCCCTGTTTGGAATGTAAACTTGCCATGAACTGAATGGTTGTATTCCTCCAACACTGGTATGTTGAAAGCCTATCAATATGATGGTGTTAGCAGGTAGGGCCTTTGGGAGGTGATTAGGTCATGAGCTCTCATGAATTGGATGAGTGCCCTTATCAAAGAGGCCCCAGAGAGATTCCTTGCCCTTTCTGCCACGTGAAGACACAGCTGGAAGGCACTATCCATGAATCAGAAAGCCAGCCCTCACCAGACACCAAATCTGCTGGCACCTTGATCTTGGACTTCCCAGCCTCCAGAACAGTGGGAAGTAAGTTTCTGCTGTTTAAGCCACCCAGTCTACATATTTTGCTACAGTCCTAGCTGACTAATATAAAACATCATTAGACGATGTCCATCTTACTCACCAGTGTATCCCTTGGGCCTCCAACCAGGCCTAATGTTGGTAACAAATCACCCCGAAAACTTACTGGCCTAGAGTGTTAGCAATTTTTTAAAAATCCTTCAAGATTTCCATGTGTCATGAATTTGGACAAGGCATAGCAGGGGCAGCTTGTTTCCACTGCAGAATGTCTGGTGCTGGAATCGTCTGAAGGCTTGCGCACTCACCTGTCTGGGGGTTGATGCTGGCTGTCAGCTGGGCCGCAGCTGGACTGTCAGCTAGAAACCTACATGTGGCCTTCCCAGGTGCTCTCTCCATATGGGCTAGTTTGGGCTGCCTTGCAGCATGGCTGCTGACTTCCAAGTGTGAAGATCTCAAGTGGGGTAGGCAAAAGTGGTGTCAACTTTTAAGACCTAGGCTTGGAAATCAAATAGTGTCACTTCTGCTGTAATCACACACCCACCCAGATTCAAGGGGAGGAAGCACAAACCCCATCTCTTGATGGGAAAGTTCTCAGTGTCACATTCTAAGAAAAGCATGTGGATTGGGATATGTTGTGGTGACCATCTTTGGAAAACACAATCTGCCACATCACTCATAAATCTTTGTTGATTGAATGACTGCTTTATGCTCTCAACTTCTTTCTCCACCTGCCTGTTTCGCCACTTACCAACTATATGACTTGGGAAAAACACTTTCTGTATCAGTCAGAGTTCTACAGAGAAGCAGAACTAGTAGGATATGTGTGTGTGTGTGAGTGTGTGTGTGTTTATTGTAGGGGAAGAAAAAACATCTTTTCCTCTACATCCTCCTAGTTTCTCTGGCTGCGGCCCTGTTAATTAGACTAAAAAAAGACAGATTAACAAGAGAAAAGCATACAAACTTATTTAATGGAAGCTTCACCTGACACAGGAGCCTTCAGAGGAAATGAAGTTAAGCTTCAGCATTTTAATACTAGGTTTGATGAAGAGTGGAGAGTAGTGAAAAAATGTGATAGAAAGGACCAAGGGGTATGCGCTAAGTGGAGTAAACTGAGGGAGACTTAGCAAGGCCTGTTAGTTCAGATTCCTATTGGTGTCCCTCTGTCTTCAGATATAAGGATGATCTTTTCTTCCAGGTCTAGAGGGGCCACCTCTCACATGAGGATCTTTCGATTTGTTTCAGAGGAGAAAGGGGAGTGAGAGGGTCTTTCCTGCAACTGCCATTTCTCAAATTCCTTCAACCTAAAATATTCTATATGCCAAGGCATTATATCTTGGGATAGTGTGTGTTGAACCCCTTCAGTGGATGGATAGATAGATATAGATATTTAAAGGAATTGGTACATGCAACTGTGAGGGCTGGCAAGTTTGGAATTTTTTTTTTTTTTTTTTTTTTGAGACAAGGTCTCATTCTGTTGCCCAGGCTAGAGTGCAGTGGCACGATCTTGGCTCACTGCAACCTCTGCCTCCCAGGCTCAAGCAATCCTTCTGCCTCAGCCTCCCAAGTAGCTGGGACTATAGGCACATGCCACCCACCACACCCAGGTACTTTTTTTTTTTTTTTTGTATTTTCAGTAGAGATGAGGTTTCATCATATTGACCAGTCTGGTCTCGAATTCCTGAGCTCAAGTGATCCGCCTGCCTTGGCCTCCCAAAGTGCTGGGATTACAGGCATAAGCCACCATGCCTGGCCCAAGTTTGAAATTTGTAGGGCAAGCTGGTAGGCTAGAAACTCAGGCAAGATTTGATGTTGCAGTTTTGAGCCTGAAATTCACAGGACAGGCCAGCAGGCTGGAAACTCAGGATTTCTATGTTACGGTCTCAAGGCAGAATTCTTTCTTCTTTGGGAAACCTCAGTTTTGCTCTTAAAGTCTTCAACTGATTGGATGAGTCCCGTGCAGATTATTGAGGGTAATCTCCTTTACTTAAAATCAACTGACTGTAGATGTTAATCACATCTGTAAGATACCTTCACAGCAACATCTGGAGTAGTGTTCGATCAAACAATTGGACTCCACAGCTTAGCCGAATTGACACGTAAAATGTAACCACCACACTTACCCTCTCTGAACCAGCTTTTCCCCCTTTGAAATAAAGATAAAAGTTCTTTACAAAGCTGTTGGGAGAATAAAATGAGAATCCCTATGTGGTACGCAGCCTCTACAATGGCCCCCATGATCTCTGCCTCCTGGTGTTCATGCCCTTTTGTAATCCCCTCCTCTGGAATGTGGGCTGGACTTATTGACTCAATTTTGCTGAAAAGAAATAGAGTAAGGCAGAAATGATGGGATGTCACTTCTGAAATTAGGCTATAAGAGGTTTTGGTTTGTATCTTGCCCACTCTATCTTGCTGTGTCACTCAGTGGCTCTGAAGGAAGCCAGCCGCCATCTTGTGAGCTGCCCTATGGGAAGGCCCACCTGGCAAGTGATATGATTTAGATGTGTGTTCCCTCCAAATCTCATGTTGAAATGTGATCCCCAGAGCTGGAGGTTGGCCTGGTGGGAGGTGTTTGTGTCATAGGAATAGATACTTCCTGAAAGGCTTGGTACCCTCCCCATGATAAGTGAGTTGTCACTCTGTTAGTTCATGAGAGAACTGGTTGTTTAAAACAGCCAGGCCGCCCCTCCTCTCTCCCTTGCTCCCACTCTCACCATGTGAGTGCATCTGCTCCCCTTTTGCCTTCCACCATGATTGGAAGCTTCCTGAGACCCTCACCAGGAGCAGATGCTGGAGCCATACTTCCTGTACATCCTGCAGAACTGTGAGCCAAAATAAACCTCTTTTCTTTATAAATTACCCAGCCTCAGATATTCCTTTATAGCAACACAAAACGGACTAACAGAGCATGGAACTGATGTCTCCAGCCAGCAGCCAATGAGGCCCTGAGGCCTGCTGATAGCAACTGCATGAGTGAGCTGGGAAGTGGATCTTCTCCCATGTCATGATTACAGCCTTGCAAGAGACCCTGAGCCAGAGGACCCAACTAGGCCACACCTGCATTCCAGACCCCCAGAAACTGGAAGATAATAGTTTGTTGTTTTAAGCCTCTAAGTTTCGGGGTAATTTGTTACACAACAATAGGTAACTAACATGCCACATCAGTGGTAACTGCCTTGCACAGTCCCTGGCACACAGTAGGTGCTCGATAGATGTGACGGGAATATGATTCTAACTGAGCTATGGGTCCATGTGAAAGTCTTCCCAGAGAGATTTGTATTTTACCTTGTCATTGATAAGCAAGTTAGTAACCTGGAGAAATGTTAGACAAATAAGGAAGAATGTGTGTGAACATAGAAAGAGATGGATAAAGCAAGAAAGTCTTGGCTGGGCAGCGCGGTGGCTCAGGCCTGTAATCCCAGCACTTTGGAAAGCCTAAGCGGGTGGATCGCCTGAGGCCGGGAGTTCGAGACCAGCCTGGCCAACATGGCAAAACCCTGTCACTACCAAAAATACAAAAATTAGCTGGGTGTGGTGGCACATACCTGTATTCCCAGCTACTCAGGAGGCTGAGGCAGGAGAATGGCTTGAATCCAGGAGGCAGAGGTTGCAGTAAGCCGAGGTCACACCACTGCACTCCAGGCTGAGCAACAGAGCAAGACTCCGTCTCAAAAAAAAAAAAAAAAAAAAAGTCCTAATATTCGTGAGGTCCTAAAAGGTACGATTTTGTCACAGTGGAATTTTCCCACAGAATAATAGGAGAAATAGTACTTCTGAGACAACTTGAGGTCACACTACACAAGTGGCCATCAGTTTTGATTCCAGGAAAGGCAAGCCTTTGAGAGAGGAACTAGCTGGAGATGTTCCTGAGGCAGGGGCTCCGGTGATGCCTCAGAAAAAGAATCTATATTGACAACAATAAATACTTATGGAGAGGGCACTGTAGATACAGTGGGGGGAGCAAAAGCCCTGATCTCAGAGCATCCACGGGTATAGTACAGAGGTGAGCAGTAAACATTTTCACCAATGCAAATATAATTATAGGTTGACACTGCTGTTCTATAAGGAAGGGATTTATTAGGTTGATGCAAAAGTAATTGCGGTTTTTGCCATGGCTTTTGCACCAACCCAATATAAACTAGAAAACCGACTGACACTAGAGGGATCAGAAAAGTAGAAGGAACACAAATGCTGAAATATGAGGATAAATGGGCATTAACAAGGTGAGGAAGGAAGGGCAAAGCATCACAGACAGAACAGCATGTGCAAATACCGTAAATACCATATGATGGGAGGTAACACAGCATATTTGGGAACTGATAGAACATCAGTGTGCAGCTGGAAGACAGCCAGGGGGATGGTGGTGAGAGAGAGACAGAGGTGGTCAGCTGCGGACAGACCATGTGGCCTGGTAGTAAGTTGTAAGCTCTAGTGAGAGTTTGGATCTTTATTCAAAGAGCAATGGGAGCCAGGCACGGTGGCTCATGACTGTAATCCCAGCATTTTGGGAGGCCAAGGCGGGTGGATCACTTGAGGTCGGGAGTTCGAAACTAGCCTGGCCAACATGGTGAAACCCCATCTCTACTAAAAATACAAAAATTGGCTGTGTGTGGTGACGCACACCTGTAGTCCCAGCTACTTGGGAGGCAGAGGCTGGAGAATCACTTGAGCCCAAGAGGCGGAGGTTGCAGTGAGCGGACATCACACCACTGCACTCCAGCCTGGGTGACAGAGCGCAGAGTGAGACTCTGTCAAAAAAAAAAAAAAAGAGCAATGGGAAATCACTGGATGGCTTAAGTGAGGGTGTGATGGAATTAGATTTGTGTTGTTAAGCATCCTCTCTGGAAACCATGTGTAGACTGAATTCATGGGTGGGAGAGGCAGAGTTGGATACTATAATAGTCCAGGCAAATGGTACTAGTCAGCTTGGACCAGAGCAGAAGCTGCAGAGGTAAAAAGATGAGCAGCACCAAGCTGATGTGGAACATCACCCACCTCCCAGTGGAGACCAAAGCTCAAAAGCACGAGGTAATGGAGAGAACATAAAACAGATCCCAGTTCAAATTCTGGCTCTGCTTCTTATCAGCTGTGTGACCTGTGGCAAGTTTCTAACCCTCTCTGTTTCAGTGTGCTTATATGTAAAGCTGGGATAACGAGGCCCACCTTGCTGAGTAGTTATGCAGATTACATGAGATACCCCTGAAAGTGTAGAGCAGTGGACTGAGGCACCTGAGATCCAGTGAACCCTCATAGACATGTGATAAATCCTGACCGAGAACAGGCCGTTTAGTTTTGGCTGCAGCGGACGTAATGTATATTTGTTATAGCGTTTGAAAATGTTCCATTCTGGCCGGTGAATGCCCAGTGTTCCATTCTGGCACAGTGGCTCTCGCCTGTAATTCCAGCACTTTGGGAGGCTGAGGCAGGAGGATCACCGGAGTCCAGGAGTTTGAGATCAGCCTGGGCAACATAGGGAGACCCTGTTTCTACAAAAAATAAAAAAATTAGCTGAGCATGGTGGTCCATGCCTGTAGTCCCAGCTACTCGGGAGGGTAAGGTGGGAGGATCACTTGGGCCCAGGAGTTCGAGGCTATAGTGAGCTGACATCATGCTGCTGCACTGCAGCCTGGGCAACAGAGTGAGACCCTGTCTCAATTGAAAAGGGAGAGAGAGAGAGACAGAATGTTCTATTCTGCCACAGAAGCCAAGAAAATAAGTAGGATGGATGAACTTTGTGACTGATAAGTAAGTTAGTAACCTGGAGAAATGTTAGACAGATCAGGAAGAGCATAGAAAGAGATGGAACATAGAAAGAGATGGAAGGAGCAAGAAAGTCCTAATATTCATGAGGTCCTAAATATACAAGAGACACAAAATATTCATGAGGCTCTAAATATATTTAAGGTACCTGAGGCACTAAATATTCATGATAACCTAAATATACATGAAGCATACGAGGCACTCAATATTCAGCCACCCATTGGTGACACTCATTCTAGCGCCATGTGTCCTCTGCCCAAGAAATGCAAATACCATGCGTGGCTGCTCCTCAGGCTAATTGGAGAAGTACAGCTGTGGCCAAGTGTCTTTGTCTCTGCATATCTTCAATGGAGCCAAGTATGCACTGCTGGCTTCAGGCACCTTCTAGACGTCTGCGGACTTCAAACCTCAGCACAGATCTCAGAAGCACCCTCAGCAGGCAAGGTGGGTGGATGCAGCACCTCCACTCTCCCTCGGTTCAGGCAGTGTTGTCCTTCCATCCACTTGTACCCCATCCTAAGTGTGTGAACCCACCCCACCCCACCTCTCTTTCCTGCTTCTCGCTGTGTGTTTTCAATGGATTTCATACGCTGGGTGATTTAAGCTTTTCATCTTGTCTGAGAGCCTCTCTCCTTGTGATCTCTTGGATATCTTGTCTGGACATGTACTCAGAGGCCACTGCTGCATGGAGGTGAGTTCCCACGTGACAACTGAGTAACCATGGAGAATGAGATTCTGCTGGCTCTGTGTGAGATGGAACATTTTCTAAGCATGTCAGGAGCTGATGTTGGGAGCATGAGAAAGAGGTGAGGCGTCCATCAAGCCAGTTCTGAGAGAATCGTGATTCTCTGAAATGGGTGAATGCTTCTTCCAGGGGAACATTAGAAAGGAAGGTGACAGGAATCAAACAGTTGGTTAAAGCAGTTGTCCCCAACCTTTTTGGCACCAGGAACTGGTTTCATAGAAGACAATTTTTTTCCATGGACAGGGGCGAGGGGAGATGGTTTTGGAATGAAACTGTTCCACCTCAGATCATCAGGCATTAGATTCTCATAAGGAGTATGCAACCTAGATCCTTCGCATGCACAGTTCACAGTAGGGTTTGTGCTCCTATGAAAATGTATTGCCACCGCTGATCTGACAGGAGGTGGAGCTCAGGCGGTAATGCTCACTCAGCCACCACTCACCTCCTGCTGTGTGGTCTGGTTCTTAACAGGCCATGGACTAGTACGGTTCCTCGGCCTGGGGGTTGAGGACCCTGGATTAAAGGGTACAAAAATAGAGTTCGAGAGAAAGAATAAGTTTTAGGGTTGCATAGTACAGTAGGGAAATTACAGTTAACAATAATTTATTGTATATTTCAAAATAGCTAGAAGAGAAAAATTCTAATGTTCCCAGCTCAAAGAAAAATGTTTGAGGTGATGGATATCCTGGTTACTCTGATTTGATCATTACACCTAGTATCAAAATATCTCATGTATCCCCCAAAATATGTACAACTATGGTATTTCAACTTGAAATATTCTTGGAAAAAAAGACCAAGGCAAATGGTGCACAGAATTGAAGACCGATAGCTGCGGAAGATGATAAAGATACTAAAAAACTGCAGTAGGGAATGATTTGGGCCCAAGTCATTGTTTAGTGTTGTATGAGATTTCTAATCCCTTCAAGCGGGTTGAAAAGAATTCCCAAATTGGAAAATCGCCCCAAACACCAAGAGGTTAGAACCCCTGTGGCAAATGCTAGGCTATGCTGCAGTCGTAAATTGTCTCCTACTTCTCAGTAACTTAACACAGCACATTTATTTCTTACACACACAATACACCCATTTGGAGTTGGCTGGGTGTTGCGCTTTATCTGGCCTTCACTCCAAGACACAGGCTGATGGGCCAGTGTTTAGAATATTGCCATCCGTTCCAGCAAAAGGAAGCAAGCTCCGGAGGGCTTCACTCCAGCAATTAAATGTCCTGGTCCAGAAGTGAAACACATCACTTCCCACTTGTAACTCATTGGTCATGACTGGTCACATGGCCTCACTCAATTATAAGTGGCCAGGAAGTGCAATTCCGCCATGTGCCTGGAAGGCAGAGAGCCAGAAATATTTAGTGGACATCCCTGATTTGACTTCCACAGCACTCTCATTTGTATGCACAAAAAGTCAAGGACACAGGATGATTTGGAGGTGACAGTGTCCAGCTGTAAGACCCAGACCCCCGACACCACCTTTAGAAGACACTCCGGGGTTTCCTGATACCACAAACATCCTGGCGGACTCTGATCTGCCAAGACCTAGAGAGCCCAGCTTCATTTATGTATCTGTGTCATCTTACGTAAACATCCCCTGCTCTCACATTATTCTGGGCACGGTGCAGGAGGTGGCTGATGACCATCAAGAAAAGCAAGGTCTCTGTCTCTGACAGGCAGGAGACCCATTAGAGTGACAGTGCAGTGGCCAGAGGGGAAGAAAGGTCTGGAAAGAAAGACAATGAATGGAACACATCAGGGCAGCTGAGTGACCTCTGCATGACCTTTCCAACTTAACCGGGGAATAGGGAAACACTTTTGGCTTTTTAAATAGCATTTACTTTAAGTAGCCCTGTTAATTAGTATTAATTAACAGCTGGTAGTTTCTGTTACCTCCTAATTGGTGGTTTGCAAGTCAAGAAGTTTAGGTAGAGAGTGAGGTAAAGGTGAGAGGAGAGAGGGGCTCCTAGCTTTCTAGAATGAGCAATTAGTACTCATTCATTTGAAAGCAGGGCACCTTCAAGGTTGAGAAATGCCCCTGAGTAGTCACCCCTGGCTAGATATATACTCCCTATTCTGCTTGACAAAACACACACCCAGCTTTCTTTCACAGGTGGCTTCTGTGGCTTGAGGGCAACAGCACTTTACCTCCAGCACTCTCTGAGCCCTGGACCAGTGATCCTTTACAAACCCGTTTCAGGGGCATTGCCCACTTGCCAGAGCCTGTTCCGGCACGTCCTCTTTCATCTTCATCTGCAGCCTCGCTAAAGAACTTGCCAGGGTAGAAATTGCCAGATCTTTGGGAGTGTCCCAGGTTTCTGCTCCCTGAGGGAAGGAGACGTGTCAGCTCAGGGAGCCGGCTCCAGGCGGATGGAGGGAGAGAGTCAGTTTCTACAAGAAATCACCGAAATGTTCGCCCCTGGACTTTGGAATCAATGAAACCTGGGTGCAAGTTCCAGCTCCTCCACTTGCTAGCTGTGAGACTGTGGGCTCATTCTACATAACCCCTCTGACCCTATTAATAAGAGAACCTTCTCCACGTACACTTGTGAGAGTAAATGCAATCACGTGTGCTAAGCATTTAGCACTTTGCCCAGTATATAGGCCTCTATTATTATAAACAAATATTAGAATAATTAGATAAACATTTAGCCCCATTGAGGCCTTCGGCACAAACCTAAATTTGAAGCTAGACTCTCGGCATCTGCCACCGGGAGCCCTCAGCCTCCTGTGAGCACTTAGAATCTGGCTGGCTTTGATAGATGTTATCTAGCTCCCTGGGGGAACCTGGAACCAGGCAGATAGTCTGTCACTAACGACTTCAACAACCCTGTGGGTTGAAAGAGCTTGAAAACAGCTAGCAGGCTTCTTCTGGTGTGTTTCTAGGCCTGGGAGGGATTTCTGGCCTCAGCTCTTTCTGGGCCCGTGCAGTAGGGGGATCCTGGTGGTTCCAAATCAGCCCTTGGCCTTAGGTACCAAATCATCTGGGGATTTTCCCTCATGGCATTTGCCATTGTACCAATTAAATTCAAAAACAACAGCAAGTAGCTGAGACCCAAAGTCACAGCAGCCTACAAGATAGTTTATTTCTTTCAAACACAGAATTCCAGAAGAATAAAGCCTAGGGCTGGTATCATGGCTCTGTTCCACCAAGTTCTCAGAGGTCCAGGTATATCTGACAAGATCCTACTGTCTTGTCACTCAACTGTGCCTGGGCTCCATTCCCAAGGTCGCCCCTTGGCCCAATATGTGCTGTGGCTCCAGCTTTCATGTCCACATTCCAGCCAGAAGAATGGAGGACAGGTAGGAAGAGGGGCAAAGGACACATGCCAACTGTCTTTGAAGGAAGGTTCCCAGAAATTTGTCACATGACCTTTCCCCTTACTTCTCAGTTTAGTGACATGGCCACAGCTGGCTGCAAGGTGGTATGGAGGAAAGATGGTTGGTTTGCAAGACAGGGAAAGATAAAGAGATCACATAGAGAAAGTAAGAGTTGAGAGGTATTTCTGTGCCTACTCAGAAAGTCTCACTGGGGGCTTAAGTTAGCTACAGTTTGTAACTTGCAGTCAAAACAACAGCGAAGAAAATCGTGATTAGGATAGTTTTCTTAGTCCTGCACCAGTGGTGTTGCATACTTTGATATGCCTAAGAATCATGTGGAGGTGTCTGTTTAAAACATCAATTTTTCTGATTCCATCCCCAGAAATTCTGATTCCTTGAGCCTGGAGTGGGGCCAGGACCTGTGTCTTTAACAGCGTCTTCCCCCACTCTGCTATAGGCAGGCCAAGGACTACAGTTTGAGACATACAACTTTACAGTCAGTTCAGAGATCTATCAGTTACTGTTGCTATGTAACAAATATCCCCAGGCTTACTGGCTTAAAGCAATGACTATTTTATGTTGTTCACAGATTCTGTGGGTCAGGAATCTGGAAAGGGCACAACAGGGGCAACTTGTTTCTGCTCTATGATGTCTGTGGCTTCAGTTAGGAAGAGTCAAAAGCTGGGGGTGTCTCAAAGGCTGGGAGCTGGCATCCTCTGAAAGCTCCTTTAGTCCCACATTCAGTGGTTGATGGTGGCTATTGTCTAGAACCTCAACTGGGGCAATCAGCTGGAATACCTACACATGGGCCACTTCCCATGTCATGGGCTTCTTTGCAGCATGGTCACTGGATTCTAGCAGTGAAAATCCTAACAGAGAACCTGGAGGAAACTTGATGGCCTCTAATGGCCTAGTCTCAGAAGTCAAATAGTGTCACTTCTGCCATAATCACAGGCCACTGGATTCAGGAGGGAGGGCACATAGATTCCACTCGATAGTACATTGTAAGAAGGGCATCCACATGCTGTGGGATGGATGGGAGCTCTGGTTGCAGCCATCTTGGGAAAATATCATCTTCTACTAGGATGAAAACTGGTGTCTGCAGAGGGAACTTAGGAAGTGCCAGGTGGCCAGGTCTCTGGCCCTCATCCTGATGGAACCAAATCCCTACCCCGCATGTTGTATGTGCTGACTTTTTTCATCAGCCAAGATTCTGCCTTTCCCTCAAGTCCTGATGTGGAGCTCAATACTCTGAGGGCAGGGGAACGGAGCCAGCCTCTTTGCATTTCCTCCCAAGCCTCAGGAGTATGCCAGTGGTGTATTGGTTCGCTCAGGAGTGAGTGGATCCAGGTGTAGAGGAAACCTTTGGCCAGGATTCCACGTGGGGTGTGTCAAGGAACTGCACTCAGGATTTTTAAAACCATCTGTCACGTGGCTCTTTAGCCAGCTTAGAATAATTGCCAAGTTTTTTCCTCCTGAAGTTGCACTGCGGATGCAGAAGAATTCTTTGATTTTTTTTCCTTTTTAATATCAACTTTAATAGTTCCCTGGGATAGGATTTTCTTTTTTTTTTAACAAAGGAAATACACCCATGCAACCATAGTGTGGGATTCTTAGTGACTCTGTCCACTGGCTGAGAATGGGACCTCAGACATGCCGGAGTTTGAGGGCACAGACTCAGCTTGTACTTGGCGTGTTTCCTGCCTAGGCCCATGCTGGTGGGCTTGGCAAAGCCCTGCTGAACTGGATGCATTTCCCTTGGTTAAAATTATGGAGTGCTGGCCCCAGGACTAACCTCAGAGACATTTATCCGACCCTCTCACTTTCCAGTTGAGGAGACAGAGGCCAGAAAGCCGGGCGACCTGTCCAAAGCCGTGTGGTTCTCCAATCCTTAATCCTGAACAATTTCTGACCCCTCCTAGGGCTATCTTATTAAGAGGGGCCTAGGGAGGGGAGAACAAGCACTCCCACCTTACTAATTGGTGAAATGCCTCTCACCCTCTTTTTTTTCCTAAGCACCCCTTCCCTCCACTATTTGCACTAACCTGTGAATTTGCTGTTACCATCAACACATGTGACAGAAGGTGTATTTGAGCTGAGGTGCTTTAAGCTCTTTCTGGAAAGATCTTACTGCTGGTGGCTGCCCTGGTTCAAGCTGTCATTCAAATAATATGCAACTCTTAGATTTAGGCTTTTCCCATAATAAATCCATCAATGGCATTATTAGGAACCCTTAGGTTTCTTTTTTAATATAGCCATGACAAAAGCCTGCAGTGTATTACAGAGGGGCGGGACTACCCCATAGACATCGTCTGGAGCAGTTTTAAACAAGTCTGCAAATTCTTTGACACTCATCCCATAGAGAGGTGTCATCTGTGTCCTCTCCCCTGGAATCTGAGATGGCCTACTGACCCACTTGTAACCAATAGAACGCAGTGCAAGGGTCAGTGAATGACTTCTTGAGCTAAGTCAGCCAAAACCACCTGGGTCTCTCTACGGAGACAGTCTCTCTGTTGCTGTCACTCTCATTCTCTTGCTCTGTGACTGTGCTCTGCCTCCTCTTTCCTGTTGTCTAACAGGGGCTCAGCTCCACGGCTCTCCACTGTCATAGATTCCACACAAAGCCTACTTCTCTTTTATTGACTTTCACTGCTTTTGTGGTTCATAAGTGTTGCGAGAGCCCTTTCTGGAATCCTCTATGGGGACCCAAAATTGAAGAGCAGTCCCCAGCAGGGTGTACACTCCAGGCCCAGCATGCTTCTGTCACCAGCCCCTGTGCCATCCCACCCACACTCCTGTCCCTGCAGTAGGGAGGGGCAGCAGGAGATGGGTGGGGTCAAAGGAGGCCGTGTGGGGCCTGATCGGTCTAGAAAGGGTGTCACTGGCCTTTCCCACACTGAGCTGTGTCACAGAAATTGCTGCCGACAGGGGTCAGATGGCCTAATACTGAATTTGGGGGGCGGGGATCAGTGTGAATGGCGCCTTGCACTGGAAAGGGGCCCAGAAGACCCCCAGGGCTAATGAAGGCGGCCAGGCATTGTGAAAGGCCTGCAGGACACTCCTAGGGCATGGTGGGGAGGCTGGGAGAGGTCTTAGCCCCGAGGGGAAGAATGCCCATGTCAGGGAAGGCAGGCATTAACTCCATCAGGCAGGGCCGAGGGGCCCCCGCATTAACTCCTCAAAGGCGGCTGAGCAGGGCCTGTGATTGACAGGTGGACTCTGTCAATCAGGACAAGCTGGCGGTGAAAGAGTGGGCCACCAGATACAAAAGGAGAGATGTTTGATGAGCTCCGGGGGCTGGGCTGGAATGGGGGGAGGATGAGCCAGAATCACAGGGAGCCCGCGACTTCATGTGAGCGATGAGATTGGAGAGACCAGGGTTTTAAGTGGGGACCTTTGAGGCCCAGGCATTCATTTGTTATAGAGTGCCTGTCTTGGCAAAAGTGCCAAAAGGAAGCTGACTTGTCAATGATGTCTGTGCCAGATCCTTGAGCTTGCCTCAGGTATTCGGTGAGGCACTTAGTCACAAATGCAACACACAGACGATGACATTGTATGTGTGTATGTGTGTATTGCGGGGAGAGAGACTGGGGAGGCTTTGCTACGGGGGGAGAGGGGAGAGGTTGGCAGTGATGGTTTTATTATGCAAAGGATTCTGAGGACCACGATAGGTGCTGGATAAATATTTGATCATTTACACATATAGCACCGGTGCTCCAAATTGTATTTTTAAAAGCAAGTTCCAACGTTCTATTTTTCTAAGTTTAAAGATTAATTTAAATTAGATGTATGCACTCATTCTAGAAAATATTTGGAAATATATAGATTAAAGTACGGAACAGTGGGGGGAGGCTCCTCCTCCCACTGAAAGTCAGTCGTTGCCAGCATGACGGTGTATTTAGCTCCAGGCTTTTCACTATACATCTTTTAAAATATAATTGTGATCAACTGTACATGCAATTTGGTAATTTGCTCTTTTCTTGCTCAATGTGGTGATACAAGCATTTTCCATGCTATTACAAATTCCTGGTAAACATCATTTTTAATGGCTATGTAATATGGATTGTATTTTCAATTTTCATTAAATTTCTCTTTTATCTTCAGCCTGATTGCTTTGAGGGGCCTAATTTCTGCCAGTCCTAATCTGCTTATCTGTTTATCAGGAGCTGCATTTCCACCACCACTATCTCCTTTTCTGAGGGAACAGGGAGGGCATGACAGAGAGGGTTTCAAATGGGACAGACACAGCAGCTACACGAGGTCACTGGCAAGTCAGAGACACTGTTAGGGCAGGATCACCAAGGGCCCTTGCTGTCCTGTGGCCAGTCTCAAGTTCAAAGATTTTGTCCAGTTGTGTGCATAAGTTTATTAATTCTTACAGAGACCATGTGGCCCACTTAGGATTCAAGAATACCGTTCCCATAGTTATGGGCACATTGTGCTAGAAGAGAAAGTTTCAGACTGGGTAAAATGGTGGCAAAAAGGGATTGTTGCATCCAGATGGGGCGGTGGTAGGGAAGTTCTTTGCAGAATATTGAACCTCCAATTTCTACAGGTGATAAGTGTGTCTTTCCGACGCCTGTATCAAATCTTCCTTCTTAAAAGAGGAATGAAGTCATGCTTTTTTTGAATAGACAAATGGTACTGGGTGTTTAATTCATTAAGGGGCACCCCTTCCAACTTGTGTGCGCGCGCACAGGTGTGTATGTGTGTGTGTGTGTGTGTGTGTGAACTGCCTCTAGCCCTCTTTATTTCCTAAGAACCCCTTCCTTCCTCTATTTGCACTAACCTGTGAATTTGCTGTTCTATGACTTTTCACACAGGTATAGATTTTTGTAACCACTACCACAATCAGGGTACAGAACCATTTCATTAATTCCCAGGACTCATTTGTGCTACCCTTTTGCAGTCAAGCCCTCTCTCACCCTTAGTGTCTGGCCAACACTGATCCAGGCCCCATCACTCATGTGTTTATTAATGGAATCATGCAGCATGTGAGCTGTTGAAGACTGGTTTCCCTCTCTCAACATAATGCTTTTGCAATTCATCCAAGTTGTATGTATCAGTAGTTTGTTTCTTTTCGCGGCTGAGTAGTTTTCCATTGTGTGGATATAACACCATTTGTTTAACTCTTCACCCACTGAAGGATGTTTAGGGTGCTTCCAGCTCTTGGCAATTATGATTAGAGCTGCTATGAACATTTGTGAACAGATTTTTGTGTGAACATGAATTTTTATTTCCCTTGGGTAAATAACCTAGGAGTCAGATTGCTAGGTCTTATTGAAACTGCTTGTCTAACTTTATAAAAAACTACCAAACAATTTTTCAGAGTGGACATACCACTTTACATTCTCACCAGCGACATATGAGACTTCCAGTTGTTCCACATCCTTGTCAGCACTTGATATGGTCAGTGGGTTTTTTATTTTTTTATTTTAGCCATTCTGATAGGGGTGTGGTATATATCTCACCATGGTTTTAATTTGCATTTCCTTAATGGCTGATGATGTGGAACATCTTTTTCTGTTTATTTGCCATCTGTTTATCTCTTTGAGGATAACCAAAGAGGTTATCTTTTTGACCATTTTTAATTGGGCTGTTAGTTTTCTTTTCTTTTTCTTTTTCTTTTTCTTTTTTTTTTTTTTTTTTTTTTTTTTGAGACAGAGTCTCTGTCGCCCAGGCTGGAGTGCAGTGGCATGATCTCGGCTCACTGCTTGATCCGCCTCCCAGGTTCAAGTGATTCTTCTGCCTCAGCCTCCCATGTAGCTGGGACTACAGGCGCGTGCCACCATGCCTGGCTAATTTTTGTATTTTTTTAGTGGAGACGGGGTTTCACCATATTGGCCAGGCTGGTCTCAAACTCCTGACCTCGTGATCTGCACACCTCAGCCTCCAAAAGTGTTGGAATTACAGGCGTGAGCCACCACGCCTGGCCCTAGTTTTCTTACTGTTGAGTTTTGAACATTCTTTATATATTCTGTATATAAGTCTTTTGTTGGATATATGATTTACAAATGTTTTTCTTCAGTCCATAGGTTGCTTTTTAATTGTCTTAATGATGTCTTTCACAGAACAAAAGTTTTTAATTTTTAAATTTTGCTGAAGTCCAACTCATAAATTTTTCTTTATGGATCACATATTTGGTCTCATGTTTAAGAATTCTGCCTAATCCTAGGTCATGAAAATTTTTCCCTGTGTTTTCTCCTAAGAGTTTTATAGTTTTATGTTTTACATTTAGACCTATGATCCATTTTTCAGTTAATTTTTGTATAAGGTGTGAAGTTTAAGTTCAGGTTCATTTTGTTTTTCGTATGGATATCCAATTGTTCCAACACCGTTTGTCAAAAAGACTACTCTTTCTCTATTGAATTGCCTTTGCACTTTTGTCAAAAATCAGTTGCCTATGTCTGGACTCTATTCTATTTCATTGATCTATGTATCTCTCCACCAATACCACATCATCTTGATTATTGTAGCTTCGTAATAAGTCTTAAAATTAGGTAATGTGATTCCTCCAATTTCATTTGTTTTCTTCAAAATTGTTTTGGCTATTCTAGCCTCTTTGTCATTCCATATACATTGTAGAATCAGTCTGTCTTTATCTACAAGAAATTGTGATGGGATTTTGATTGAAATTATGGTAAATATGTAGATTGACTTGGGAGAGAATTGGCATCCTTGCCATGTTGAGTCTCCCAATCCATTAACCTGGTATGTCTCTTCTCCACCTTGTTTTATTTGTTTGTTTGATTTAATAATTTTCTTCCCCCTCTGAGAAAAGGCATAGCTCAAAATGTTTGGCTTCAGAATGAAGAGAGCACCATCTGGTACAGATTCTTTCCTTTTACCCAGCCATGTCTTTTTTCCTTCAAGCCCATTAGAAATGACTTGTTTTTTGCTGGCAGTTTACACTTTGGGGGCAGGGTAGGAAGAGAGTTTTTTGTTTTTGTTTTGTTTTCTGAGACAGGGTCTCACTCTGTCACTCAGGCTAGAGTGCAGTTGTACAATCATAACTCACTGTAACCTTGAACTCCTGGCCTCAAGCCATCCTCCTGCCTCAGCCTTCCAAAGTGCTGGGATTACAGGTATGAGCCACCCTGCCTGGCCTGGAAGAGGTTTTATCAGAACCATCTGTGCATGTGCTAGAGAATCATGTTTTGGTGTTAGTGCATACATGGGTGTCAGCTTGTACATGTACTTGGGCGTCCATGTGTACACACATGTGAATGTTCTTGTATACACATACATATACACATGTGGGTCTCCTCATGTACACAGTACATGTGTGGGTGTCCTCATGTATATACACACATATATAGATTCCCATATATACACACGCACATATGCGGTGTCCACGTGTACATGCACACATGGCCCCACTGAAGCAGACTCTGCCCTCCTCCCTGCTTCAAGCAGCCATGTGACATCCAGCTGAGATGAAGGGAAGGCATTTGCTTTACATGCAGAAAGCTGGCCAAACTTGACCTTCAAAGAATCAGCACAAATGCCCATACAGAGAGCTTCTTAGCAACTGCTTGTTGAATAAGAGAAAAGAATCAGGGAAAGGAGTCAGAAAACAAGGAAGAAGGGAAGAAAATCAAGACAGAAAGCAAGCCTGACCCTTTAAGAACCTAGCTGGTTCCAATAGTGCTCTCAAGGCTTTCTCAGGCTTCTGAAAAGAAAAGGGGAAAGAAATGAATAATACTTTTAGTCCTCCAGCTGGGAGAATGAGCCATGTTGACATCAATTGAGTCAAGAAGGGAAGGAAACACTGCAGACTGTGTAGCCACTTATATTAGCACAGTGCCTGTGTTACCTCCTTAAAATATCTCAGAAATTCCAAAAGTTGGTATCATTATTCTCATTTTACAGAAACAGAATCAGAGAAGTTCAGGAATTTGCCCAAAGTCTCACAGTAAAGAGAAGAGCCTGGATTTAAACTTTTATTTTCACCCTCTAAAATCATTCCTGATATGGTTTGGATATTTGTCCCCTCCAAATCTTATGTTGGGCGTGGTGGTAGGCTCCTATAATCCCAGCTACTTGGGAGGCTGAGACAGGAGAACCGCTTGAACCCGGGAGGCAGAGGTTGCAGTAAGCCGAGATCACACCATTGCACTCCAGTTTAGGCTACAAGAGCAAAACTCCATCTAATATATAAATAAATAAATAAATAAATAAACAGAGCCTGGCATCTTCCTTGCTTCCCCTCTTGCCACGTGACACCCCAGCTCCCCTTGCCTTCTGCCACGAGTGGAAGCTTCCTGAGGCCTCACCAGAAGCAGACGCTGGTGCCATGCTTCTTGTACACTCTTCAGAATTGTGAGCCAAATAAACTTTTCTTTATAAATTACCCAGCCTCAGGGATTCTTTTACAGCAATGCAAAACAGACTGACACGCTTTCTCTGCAATTGGGTACATATACCGTGAAGCACTCAGATTATGCAATGGTTGACATGCTTACTTCAGGCTGCTCAATAATCTGAAGGCCACAGCCCTTTCAAATCACAGGATTTAGGAGCAACAGAGATTAATCACGCCTACACTTCTCCTTTCACAGCTGATGAAACTATGGTGCAGAGAGATGGCTACACAGCAAGTCAATGAGCAGGTAGAAATAGAAGCTGGTTCTCCTACCTCCTGCTTCCACTACATCACCTTCTTCTCAGGGTGACTGAGGTTTTCCAACCCAGGATGTGGCAAGGCAGCCCTCAGCAGTTCTCATTACTCCTTCCATGATGTGGCCCAAGGCGGTTTAGATGGGGAAGTTAGTGGCAGCCCAGGACCCAGGATTCTCAGGCGTCTCAGGCTTCTCAGCTCATTTGCCCATGCTGAATTCCCAGGAATTATTTGAATATGCAGAAGCTAAGGAGCCAGAGGGCAAGAGAACTAGTGGTCTAGGCAGGAGGGCCTTGGAGTCACACTGCCTGGGTGCAAATCCTAACTTCCTAAGTAAGACCTTGTGCCTCAGTGTCCCTATCTGTTAAGTGTGGATATGTGTTATTCAAGGTTCTCCAGAGAAACAACCAGTAGAATAGTATAAAATTTTGACAGTATACTGGGGTTCTTCCTCAAGGGAACCCTGACTTCCCTACACTTAAGGAGTTCTGAGTCTGCAACCTGGCTCAAGTCTGGCAATAGATTGAGGGGCTATGACTATCTGTTTATATAATTCGGATTAGACTTTTGTTCACTTGACCTAGAACTTTTTCTGCTTCTTGTGGGATATGATGAGGTTTCTCTTGAAATAATCTGATCAATCTTTTATTCTTTAATTCATAGTACCCTCCCTTTTTTTCTCCTTTTTTCTCCTTTTTTTTCCTTTTTGCCTTTGTTAGATGCCCAGGCATGCCACAGTACCACGTGTTATCAGTACCAGCTCACATTCCTTTCTTTATTTGGAAAGAGGACTAACTTTCTAGCTTATTAAGGACACCCCTTTCCCTTCCTCTCCACTTTCTTTTATGCGCCCACCCTATCTTAAAAAAAAAAAAATCAAATGTTCAGCCAACCGGGATTAGTTTAGATTGTACGACCCAACCCAAGCCAATGGGGAAAGGGTACAGGGGCAGCACTTGCGTCAGGAATAAAGGCTCTCGTGCCCCTTTGTTCAGGTGTGCTTTCATGGCAACTGGCCAAGGAGGCACTCCTCTACACAGAAGTAAAATTGCTTTGCTAAAAATCCTCTGTTCGAGTGTTCAATTTCCTCAGGATTTTGTAGATTCCTAACATTCTACAGATCAAGTAAGAATCTAGTAGGCTTCCTATCTATTTCATTTCTAGGAACACTATGATCATCTAGCGAACGCCATAGGTATGCATGAGCCAGACTATTCTTATTGCTACTTTGGCTCTGCTATCCATTATGGTAACAATTCCCACCTTGCCTTTGGCAGTCAAGTGCCTGCCACTTGGCCCCTGCCACCCTGGGATTCAATTAGCCCCATTGAGTTTAGTGCAATTCAGTGACTGTAGTTCCTACTGTAAGATCTGGCCTACAAAGAAGAGCAATCCCAGAGCTCTTCAAGGATGCCAGGGCTCCCCTCACAAATCTATTTCTCACAGTGTTGGTGAAAGTTATCTCTTTTGGACCCTTCCAGGGTGGGTGAGTAGGTCTCAAATGACAAATCCACTCTAACATTCCAATCTCCCTAAGCCTTTGAATTTTATCCTCTACATTAAACTAAGGCAGATCAACTCACTTACTGTGAGTGAGTCACCTTTCGGTCTGTGGCCCACCTTTTGGTCCATGTTTCAGCTAACCAGCCAACCCAACTGTTGGAGTCCTTTCCAACTCCTTAAGCTGCAATATTAAATGTAAAATCTCTGCTTAGTGGGCCCATATCAATGAATTCGGCCTGATCCAACTTTGTGTTCCCTCCACCATTATCCCACGTACTTAGTATCCATTCCCACACATGTTCCCTAGATTCTGTCTGTATAAATTAGAAAACTCAAGTAGTTTGTTGGAGTGCAGTGCACCTCCTCATGGGTCATACTTCATACCTCACCTTTAGAGGCCTGTTGGAACTTGAGTCTAGGTATAGGTCTAGAAGCAAAGAAGCGTGGTGGGGTGGTTTCTGAGGAGACTCAGCATTGTCTTGCACAGCAACTGCCTCAGGAGAAGCCATTGCAGTTTCCTCAGGCAATGCATGACTAATCTCCTCAGATGGGGATAGAGAAGCTGCTCCCACTGGAGGTGAGGATGCTGCTCCCACTGGGCTTGGGGAGACTTCTTCCATTGGCAAAGAAGATTAACGAGAATTTAGGGGCTCAATGACCCCAGCTTCATCAGGGCCTTTCCCACACAGCCCCATTCCAACTTTCAGGATCCCATTCCTTCCCAATCAATGCCCCCACTCCATTAGTAGACAAACGACGAGGCTAGAAGTTCAACTTGCATTGTAATTCAGCCAGTTACAGGATGAGATTCTGGATCTGATTTTCGGCAATCTGAGCCCTGTGGTACAGGAGATAAGGGTCTCTTTCATGAGACACATGGAAGCTTTCAGATCATTTATGTGGTACTTGAGCTAGGAATTTGAATCCCTGAGCTCATCCTTTTCTTTCCTCATTTTGTACAGCAACATTAAAAGCAACCAGCCAATCTCATATTCATTAATTTGAAAAAAATTGCTCACAAATATTATATTCACAGTCACCCAGCTCCTTGTTTCTTATAGGTTGATTAGGAACATCCAGTGGTGATATTTTGTGTAACTCTATTGCCAGATCACACCGTAGATTATCAGTGCTCTTGTTACTACTAGAAATAGAGTCATTAATGTTTTTAAATCTAATCAGATTAGACAGCCAATTCCAGAAACCCTAGAACCAATTCAGAAACCTCATCCTTAAAATTCTGTTCCTCTAGAACCACTCTTTGTTCCAAAATATGTATTAGCCAGGATTCTCCAGAGACACAGAACCAATGGAAGTAGAAGATGATAGGATAGATAGATAGATAGACAGATAGATAGATAGATGATAGACATAAATAGATATAAGGAATTGGCTCACATGATTATGGAGGCTGAGAAGTCTCATATTTTGCCATCTGCAAGCTAGAGACCCAGGGGAGCCAGTGGTATAGTTCCAGTCCAAGTCTGAAAGCCAGAGAACTGGGAGATGTAAGTCCAGTCCAAGGACAAGAGAAGACTGATGTTCCAGTTCAAACAGTCAGGCAGGCAAAGTACCCCCTTACTCAGCCTTTTTGTTCTATTCAGGTCTTCAACCAATTGTACAAGGCCCACCCACATTAGGGAGGGCTATCTACTTTGCTATCTCTACCAATTCAAATGTTCTTCTCATCCAGAAACACCCACAGAGACATACCCAGAATAATGTTTGACCAAATGTCTGGGTACCCTGTGGCCCAGTCAAATTGACATAAAATTAACCATGATAGGATGCTAACAGTATTGCCAAAGGAGTGTCTTGGGGAATAAATGAAGTATATAAAGCACCTTGAATAATGGCTGGCATATACTAGGCACTTAATAAACATGGGGGAGGAGACATTGATGATGCTGACAATGACCGTGATGAAGGTGGTAAAGGATGTCAGGCCCAGGGGTTCAAACTTCAAAGGGGCAACTTAGAAAGGGGCTTAGAAAGGTTACTGTTCAGTGGATGATATCAAGAGTCCATTACAGGCGGGGCACAGTGGCTCACACCTGTAATCCCAGCACTTTGGGAGGCCGAGGCCAGTGGATCACTTGAGTCCAGGAGTTCAAGACCAGCCTGGGCAACATGGTGAAACCCCATTTCTACTAAAAATACAAAAATTAGCTGGATGTGGTGGCGTGCACCTGTAGTCCCACCTACTCAGGAGGCTGAGGCAGGAGGATCGCTTGAGCCCGGGAGGTGGAAGTTGCAGTGAGCCAAGATCGCACCATTGCACTCCAGCCTGGGAGACAGAGTGAGACCCCATTTAGAAAAAAAAAAAAAAAAAAGGGTCCATTACAGAAGCTAGAAACCATCTTTTGGGGAAAAATAGATAGGTAAAACAACCACTACTCTTCACAGCAGCCAAAAAACCGTCATGGTCTCTCTTTGACTCCTTCAGGAAGATTGGGCTGGGGCTACCTTACCCCTAAGGACACAACATAGCTTCTTTCATCATCCTGGTGCAGTAGATACAAAAATATATCCCAACTCCAGGATAGACAGAGCTGTATATTAAAGCAATCCCACGAAAGCATCCCATCAAAATGTCCATGAGAAATGCTTGAATGCTGATGCAGAAGGGCATCTTGTTCATGTCCCAAATGCACACACGCATTCCCGTAATGCCCGCCCACAGCTGCACCCTCAGCATCAGGCCCATTTTCCGCTGCCATCATCAGAGAAGCGAGTTCAGACATCAGAGGCAAAACGGCTCAGCCCCTCTTGCCTCCCTTCTCATTTGTTTCCCCAGAAGTTCTTAACTCAAAACAGCTAAGCAGACTAAGCCCTAAACTCCTGCACTTCTTCCCATTCCTCTGTTTCGACCCCTCATGTGAAAAAAAAAAAAAAAAAGATCTTGGAGGATCCCCGTAAGTAAATATTTTCGCCTGAGAGGAGAAATTCTCCAATAGAAACTGGCAGCAACCAGTGAAGCTGGAGAGGCCTGCAAATGTTTTCCTCTCTCTCGCACACAACCCCCATCTGGTGCTGTGTACGTGATGTGTAAAGTGTGCACACAACACGCACATGCACATGCACGCACGTGTTGGATGGGCCCCTATTCCCCATCACTCACTCTCGCCAGGCCTGCAGAGCTCACTATAAATCACCTCAGCCAAGAGAGAGGCCGGGAATATGCTGAATCATCTAATTGGCCAAGAAAGACAGTGATAGAACGATTCCCTTCCCCCTCAGATGCAGAGCAGAAGCCGCCAGCTGCCCGAGGACGCTGAACTGGCTTCTGTTTTCATGTTAATCAGGATCTCCATGCTCCAGCCAAGGACAGGACTGAGACCTGGAGGCCGGCCCGCAATCCTGGTGGTGCATAGCCCCCCACCCACTTCCTTGGACAGGGCCTCTTGCGTCTCAACCCCTGTACCCTGCGAGGCAGTGACTCAGGGGACCTCTCTATAAAATGAAAACTTGCCCCCGTGTAGCACGTTGAGAGTCTGCAATGGGGGCCACTTTCCGTATCAACCTGCAATTAAGTGGAATTACAGGATCCCTACCTTGTTATGTATTTGTCCCAATTTTGCTCTACAGCAGCCTTTGTCCTACCCGAAAGTCACATTTCTGAAGTTTAGACAGGAGCTAAAGAACCATTTCGAGGCTTGTGCTCTGTACACAGTGGCTTCTCTCCTGAGCTCTTGGTTTTCGTTTTCCTTGGCAGGGTGTGGTCCCTGAGAGCAACCAGCAAACCTAAGCAGGAAAGCTGGCCAAAAATCCTATGGAGGGCCGGGTGCAGTGGTTCATGCCTGTAACCCCAGCACTTTGGGAGGCCAAGGCAGACTGATCACCTGAGGTCAGGAGTTTGAGATCAGCCTGGCCAACATGGGGAAACCCTGTCTCTGCTAAAAATACAAAAATTAGCCGGGTGTGGTGGCAGGCACCTGTAGTCCTAGCTACTCAGGAGGTTGAGGCAGGAGGATCGCTTGAACTCAGGAGGCGGAGGTTGCAGTGAGCCAAGATTATGCCACTGCCCTCCAGCCTGGGCAACAGAGTGAGTCTCTGTCAAAAAAAAAAAAAAAGAATCCTATGGAGAAGGCTGCCTGTTTGCACCTCCAACACTCACCCCCCTGGTGTGGGCAGCTTGGATGGGAAGAAGCCACCATCTAGAGCCTCGTCCCACCTTCCTTCACCCCACCTGCTGCTACAGAAGAACGACCACAACCTTCAGGACAGCCTGTTTACTGGAGGGGTAGGGGTGGAGTGGGGTTAGGGGCTTCAAGTCATCTGGGTACAAGGCTGGGGTTCATGGGTGGAGAGGAAGGTCTTGGCAGGGTTTCTGTGAGCAGGGTAAATTCAAGCCATTAAAGAAAATTAAGTACTTAGCACAGTGCTTGGCCCGTGGTCATGTTTTCGTTGAAAGGACAGAAGGGTGGGCCAGAGGGAAACCGAGATCCCGAACACCAGTAGCACCTGCGAGAAGCTTCTCTGGTCAGGATCAGGAAAAGCCTTCGTTGACCAGTGGCCTCACAATTTTGGCCTCATTCCATGCCCCCCATCCCCAGCAGGGGAGGTCTGCTGGAGAGAAATGATATCTTGTGGCGGAAAAACTTGCTCCTCTATCCAACTCACCCCCCTCCGCCCATTTTGTAGGAAAACAGAAAACAACCTAGGGAGAAGTGTCTGGGCCAAGAAGGATGGAGTGACTGCTGAGCTGAGGGACAGCTTTCTGCTTTCCCCTCAGGCCATCAGTTCTCCCACAGTTATCCATCCTCCAGAAGTGCTCAAGTGGGGACCAGGAATCTCTCCTCTGACTCACTAAAGCCACCACAAAACTAGGAAGGTGGGTCTGGTGTTTTGCCCCTGGAGCTGATGTTTGCCTGGACTCTGGGCCCAGTGACCTCCGGAGGACTCTGTTTTCTGGAAGCACTGTGACCTCTGTGGACCCATGTCTGCCACAGGCCTATGTCACTTGAGCCTTTGCTATAGTTCCTGTGAGCGCCTTGGGCTTGTGTCTGCCATGGGCCTCCAGCTACTGTGGACTCTGGACCTGCCATGGCAATCCGCAGAGGCCTACAGGAAGGCAGGTGGAAGGAATGACTAGGAGGGTGGTATTGCTTTCCTAAAGGCAGAAATGAGTTTTAAAAACTTTGGGAAAAGTATGAAAGCTGTACCATTATAAAATGTTTCAGCAAGAAAAGAGAAGGACACATATTTCTACACTTTTTTTTTTTTAGAGATGGAGTCTCACTGTGTTGCCCAGGCTAGAGTGCAGTAGCTATTGTCAGGCACAATTGTGGCTCACTGCAGCCTCAAACCCCTGGGCTCAAGTGATCCTTCTGCCTCAGCCTCCCAAATGGCTGGGATTACAGCCATGCAACATGGCGTCTGGTGGGACTCATTTTATCTCTTGGGAAGTTGGTTCTTTGAGGACCTTTTAAAGGAATAAGGTTAACTGGTTGTTATGGACTGAGTTTTGTCTTCCAAACATTCATCTGCTAAAGCCCTAACCCCTAGTACATTGGAATGTAACTATATTTGGAGATAGTGCCTTTAAAGAGGTGATCAAGGAAAAATGAAGCCATGGGGCCGATGGGTGTAGTCCAAAATGGTTAGTGTCTTCATAAGAAGAGATTAGGCCAGGCACAGTGATGTTTGCCTGCAGTCCCAGCTATGCAGGAGGCTGAGGCAGAAAGATTGCTTGAACCCAGGAGTTCGACTCCAGCCAGGGTATATTAGTCCGTTTTCATGCTGCTGATAAAGACATACCTGAAACTGGGAACAAAAAGAGGTTTAATTGGACTTACAGTTCTACATGGCTAGGGAGGCCTCAGAATCATGACGGGAGGCAAAAGGCACTTCTTACATGGTGGCAGCAAGAGAAAAATGAGGAAGAAGCAAAAGCAGAAATCCCTGGTAAACCCATCAGCTCTCAGACCAGCCCCCATGATTCCATTACCTCCCGCTGGGTCCCTCCCACAACATGTGGGAATTCTGGGAGATACAATTCAAGTTGAGATTTGGATGGGGACACAGCCAAACCATATAATTCCACCCCTGGCCCCTTCAAATCTCATGTCCTCCCATTTCAAAACCAATCATGCCTTCCCAACAGTTCCCCAAAGTCTAAACTCATTTCAGCAGTAACTCAAAAGTCCACAGTCCCAAGTCTCATCTGAGACAAGGCAAGTCCCTTCTGCCTACGAGCCTGCAAAATCAGAAGCAAGCTAGTTACTTCCTAGATACAATGGGGGTATAGGTATTGGGTAAATACAGCCATTCCAAATGGGAGAAATTGGCCCAAAAAAGGGGTTACAGGGCCCATGCAAGTCTGAAATCCAGTGGGGCAGTCAAATTTTTAAGCTCCAAAATGATCTCCTTTGGCTCCAGGTCTCACATCCAAGTCACATTGATGTAAGAGGTGGGTTCCCATGGTCTTGGGCAGCTCCGCCCTTGTGGCTTTGCATGGTACAGCCTCCCTCTTGGCTGCTTTCACAGGCTGGCATCAAGTGTCTGTGGCTTTTCCAGGTGCATGGTGCAAGCTGTCAGTGGATCTACCATTTTGGGGTCTGGAGGATGGTGGCCCTCTTCTCACAGCTCCACTAGGCAGTGCCCCAGTAGGGACTCTGTGTGGGAGCTCCAACCCCACATTTCCCTTCCGCACTGCCCTAATAGAGGTTCTCCATGAGGGCCCTGCCTCTGCAGCAAACTTTCGCCTGAACATCCAGGCATTTCCACACATCTTCTGAAATTCAGGCAGAGGTTTCCAACCTCAATTCTTGACTTCTCTGTAACTGCAGGCTCAACACCACGTGGAAGCTGCCAAGGCTTGGGGTTTCCACCTCTGAAGCCACAGCCCAAGCTCTACATTGGCTCCTTTCAGTCACTGCTGGAGTGGCTGAGACACAGGGCCCCAAGTCCCTAGGTTGCACACAGCATGAGGACCCTGGGCTCAGCCCAGGAAACCACTTTTTCCTCCTGGGCCTCTGGGCCTGTGATGGGGAGGGGCTGCTGTGAAGGTATCTGACGTGGCCTGGAGACATTTTCCCCATGGTCTTGGGGATTAACATTAGGTCCTTGCTACTTATGCAAATTTCTGCAGCCAGCTTGAATTTCTCCTCAAAAAAAAAATGTTATTTTCTTTTCTACTACATTGTCAGGCTGCAAATTTTCTGAACTTTTATGTTCTGTTTCCCTTTTGAAATGGAATGCCTTTAACAGCACCCAAGTTACCTTTTGAATGCTTTGCTGCTTAGAAATTTCTTCTGCCAGATACCCTGAATCATCAAGTTCAAAGTTCCACAAATCTCTAGGGCAGGGGCAAAATGTCCCCAGTCTCTTTGCTAAAACATAACAAGAGACACCTTCACTCCAGTTCTCAGCAAGTTCCTCATCTCCATCTGAGACCACCTCAGCCTGGACCTTATTGTTCATATCACTATAAGCATTTTTGTCAAAGCCATTCAACAAGTCTCTAGGAAGTTCCAAACTTTCCCATATTTTCCTGTCTTCTTCTGAGCCCTCCAAACTGTTCCAACCTCTGCTTGTTGCCCAGTTCCAAAGTCACTTCCACATTTTCAGGTATCTTTTCAGCAATGCCCCACTCTACTGGTACCAACTTACTGTATTAATCCGTTTTGATGCTGCTGATAAAGACATATCCGAAACTGGGAACAAAAAGAGGTTTAATTGGACTTACAGTTCCACATGGCTGGGGAGGCCTCAGAATCATGGCAGGAGGCAAAAGGCACTTCTTACATGGTAGTGGCAGGAGAAAAATGAGGAAGAAGCAAAAGCAGAAACCCCTGATAAACCCATCAAATCTCATGAGACTTATTCACTATCACAAGAATAGCACAGGTAAGATCAGCACCCATGATTCAATTACCTCCCCCTGGGTCCTTCCCACAACACATGGGAATTCTGGGAGATACAATTCAAGTTGAGATTTGGGTGGGGACACAGCAAAACCATATCACTGGGCAACATAAAAAAATAATATTAAGAAGAGATTAGGACACAGACATGCACAGAGGGAAGACCATGTGAAGACACAGAGAGAAGACAGCCGCCAACCAACCAAGGACAGAGGCCTCACAAGAAACCAACTTTGACAACATGTTGACCTTGAACTTCTAGACTCCAAAACTGTGAGAAAATAAATTTCTGTTGTTTAAGCCTGCAGTCTGTAGTATTTTGTTATGGCAACGTGAGCAGACTAACACACTAGGCTATAGTGGATGAAAGAAGATTGGGCCTGCTTTGTTTATTGCTTCGTTTTCCTAGCACCTGTCATGAAGCTTTTTTTTTTTTTTTTTTCTTTTTTGAGACAGGGTCTGGCTCTGTTGCCCAGGCTGGAGTGCAGTGGTGCGATCTTGGCTCACTGCAACCTCCACTTCCCAAGTTCAAGCGATTCTTGTGCCTCAGCCTCCTGAGTAGTTGGGCCTACAAGCATGCGCCACCACAGCCAGCTAATTTTTGTATTTTTTTTAAAATATGGACGAAGTTTCACCATGTTAGCCAGGCTGATCCCAAACTCCTGGCCACAAATGATCTGCCTGCCTTAGCCCCGCAAAGTGCTGGGATTACAGGCATGAGCCACTGCACCTGGCCATCATGGAGCTTTCAATAAGAAAAAGTAAACCATAGTTGCATAGCAAACTATTCTAAAATCTAGTGGGTTAAAAACCCCAACAAATCATTAATTTTACTCGCAATTCTGTAATTAGAATGGAGCTCAGTGGGGACATCTTGTCTCTCCTTCATGCAGCATCAGCTGGGCTGCCTTGACTAGGGAATAGAAGGTTGTATTAGTTATCAGTTTCTGCATAACAAATTACTCCAACATTTAGTGGCTTAATGTAAGAAACTTTTATTATCTCACATAGCTTCTGTCGGTCAGAAGTGCAGGTGTGGTTTAGCTGGGTGCCTCTTATCTAGCCGTCTCTGGCTTGAGGTGTCTCATGAAGTTGCAGTCCAGTTGTCAGCTGGAGTTGTGTTCTCATCTGAAGGTGCAACTGGTGGAAGAATCTGCTTCCAAGCTCCCTCATGTAGTTGATGGCAGGTCTCAGTCTCTTACCATAAGGGACCCTCTATAGGGCTGCCTCACAATATGGCAACTGGCTTCCCCCAGGTAAGCCATGCAAGAGAGAGAGAACATGTAAGAGAGTATCCAAAATGGAAGCTAGTCTTTTCTCCCCCAGCTTTATTGAGATATGATTGATGCCACATCAGTTTTATAATATAATCTTGGATACCACTTATGCTATACTCTATTTGTTAGAAGCTAGGTACTCAGTGCCATCTACATTTGGGGGAGACCAGACATCTCTCCTCTGACTCACTGCAGCTGGATGTCTAGAAAAAGAAGTAAATTCTCATAATTCAGGATATGACACTCCTGAGACCTCCATCCCTGGTTCTTTCTCTGGTGTAGTTCATCCTTTATCACGAACATACTCTTCAGAATACATCAGTGTTTGGGCGAGGTGATTACACAAGGGCAGGAATCCTATCATTGGGGGCCATCTGAGATGCTGCCTACCATGAGGTTTGACTTTCAAGATGGCTCTCTCATACAACTGGCAAATTGGTACTGGCTATTGGCTGGAAGCATAGATGAGGCTGTGGGCTGGGAGCTTTGGTTCCTCTCCATGAGTTGCTTGGGCCTCCTCACAGCATGGTTGCTGGATTCCAACAGCAAGTGTCTCAATAGAGTATTAAGGCAAGTGTACATTACATATTTAATGACCTAGCCTCAGAAATCACATAGCATCACTTCCACCACACTCTATTGGTCAAAGGCCACACAGGTTTAAGGGTAAGGATCATAAATTTTACCTATTGATGCAAGAGTGGCAAGGTTCAAGAAGAGCCTGTGGGACACAAAATATTATTGCAGTTATCTTTGGAAAATACCTTTTGCTACATTGGAGCTTAGTAGTATTCAGAGAAGGGGCTGAGTCTATAGCTGAGGAAACTAGACCCAAGGTGGATGTCTAGGAAGAGAAGTCAGTTCTCATAATTCAGGATATGAGACTCCTGAGACCCCTGTCCCTGACTCTGTTTCTCTGGTATAGATCATCCTTCATGACTGAACATACTCTTCAGAGTATATCAGTGTTGCTATGGTTTGGAGTCTACAAAGATGGGCCCCCGACTCTATCGGTTAGGATGTTTGGTTGCAAACCAAAGCCCCAGTAGGAGGGCTGAGCCTTGAAGGTGAAAAAGTCTTTTAAACTCAAACTGGAGGAGTGAATTCCTAATGGCAGAATGTCAGGCACCAGGCCTGGGGAGCAATTTGTGGATGATGACTTCAAAGCCACGCCATTAACTCACAAGGCCCACCCTGCTAATTTTCAATATGCGTATTCACCAGTGTCCTCAGTTCTCCCAGTCTGTTCTGCCAGAGTCTTGCTGCTCAAAAATCAGAGAAGTTGGCCGGGTGCGATGGCTCACACCTGTAATCCCAGCACTTTGGGAGGCCAACGCAGGCAGATCACGAGGTCAGGAGATTGAGACCATCTTGGCCAACACGGTGAAACCCCTTCTACTAAAAATACAAAAAATTAGCCGGGCGTGGTGGCGGGAGCCTTTAGTACTAGCTACTCGGGAGGCTGAGGCAGGAGAATGGCATGAACCTGGGAGGCAGAGCTTGCAGTGAGCCGAGATTGCGCCACTGCACTCCAGCCTGGGTGGCAGAGCAAGACTCCGTCTCAAAAAAAAAAAATCAGAGAAGTTATGGGGCCCTGTAAGCAGAATTATCTCCTCCCCATAGAAGAGCCTGGTATCTAAGTAGGAGATTTCCAGGGGTTGAAAGGCTGGCCTTTCCAGAATGGAGGCTGCCAAAGTCCCAGGGAACCATATATCAGTGAGAGGACTAACAGGATTTCTCATTCATTCATTCAGCAAATATTTATTTACTACTGCATAGCACAGTATAAATTTCATTAGTTTGGTGGACATTTCCTTTCCCCTTCCTAACAGCAATAAGATTTTCCTCTAAGAATGCCCCCTCCCCCCGAAATTATGTAGCAACCATGCAGTTTACCCCATTTTTACCTCCATAGCCTAAGCTAATCAGATCAATTCCATTTCCTTTGTCACAGTGGCAGGGATGGTTCACTCAAAGAGATGCTCAGGACTTTTATGGGAAGGAGTATGCTCTCTTTCTTTCCCTGGATGTGATTGAAAAAGCTCAAAGACTCAGTTTCTGTTGGCAGCCATCTTGCCACCACGAGGGAAGTCCACCTGAGCAAAGAACCAGTGCAGAAGAGAAATGGAGCCAGAGCCTTGATAAAACCATGCATGCCTGAAGCCCACTGGATATTTTAATTGTGTGAGCCAATAAATCTTCCTTATTATTCAAGTCAGTTTTTTGGGTTTTCTTGAGACAGAGTCTCACTCTGTTTCCCAGGCTGGAGGCTGGAGTGGGGTGGCACGATCTTGGCTCACTGCAACCTCTGCCTCCCAAGTTCAAGTAATTCTCCTGCCTCAACCTCCCGAGTAGCTGGAACTACAGGCACATGCCACCATGCCTGGCTAATTTTTGTATTTTTAGTAGAAACAGGGTTTAGCCATGTTGGCCAGGCTGTTCTCGAACTCCTGAGCTCAAGTGATCTATCCACCTCGGCCTCCCAAAGTGCTGGGATTACAGGCACGAGCCACCACCCCCAATTCCCCTCAAGTCAGTTTGAATGGGCTCTTCTACAATTTACAAGTTCTTTAACGGATGCAACTTCAGCAAAGTTGCAGGATACAAGGTCAACACATGCAGGTTAGTTGTATTTCTGTACACAGGCAATGAAAAATCTGAAAATGAAATTAAGAGAATGAGAAGACAAGACAGAAAAAATTTGCAAAAGACATATCTCGTAAAGGACTGCTATTCAAAATATAAGAACTCTTAAAACTCAACAATGAGGAAATGAACAACCCAATTAAAAATATTGGTAAAAGATCTGGAAAGCCACCTCACCAACGAAGACATGCAGATGGAAAATAAGCATGTGAAAAGATGCTCAACATCATATGTCATTAGGAAATTGCAAATTAAAACAACAATGAACTATCACTACAGACCTATTAGAATGGCCAAATCCAAGACACTGACAACACCAAATGCTGGTGAGGATGTGGAGCAACAGGAACTCTCATTTGTTGCTGGTGGGAATGCGAAATAGTATAGCAGTTTGGCAGTTTCTTACAAAATTAAATATATTCTTACCCTATGATCCAGCAATCTCACTCCTTGATATTTACCCAAATTAGTTTAAAACATACATCCACATAGAAACGTGCTGCACATGGATGTTTATAATAGGTTTATTGACAATTTCCAAAACTTAGATGCAGCCAAGATATTCTTCAGTGGATGAATGGATAAATAAACTGTAATATTCCAGACAATGGAATATTATTCAACACTAAAAAATGAGCTACTAAGCCATGAAAAGACATGGAGGAACCATAAATGCATGTTACTAAGTGAAAGAAGCCAAACTGAAGAGGCTACCTACTATCCGATTTCAACTGTATGACATTCTGGAAAAGGCAAAACTATGGAGATGACAGTAGAAAGATTAATAGTTGCTAGGGTTAGGAAGGGAGGGTGGGATGAATAGGCAGCACATAAAGATGTTTAGGGCAGTGAAACTATTTTGTATGATACTATAATGGTGGATACATGTCATTGTATATTTGTCAAAACCTATCAAATGTACATCATCAAGCCAGGCACGGTAGCTCATGCCTGTAATCCCAGCACTTTGAGAGGCTGAGGTGGGTGGATCACTTGAGCCCAGGAGTTCGAGACCAGCCTGTGCAACAACATGGTGAGATCCTGTCTTTAAAAAAACAAAAAGAAGAAAAGAAAGAGAAAAAAAAAAGAACGTACAACATCAAGAGCGAACACTAATGTAAACTATGGACTCTGGGTGACAATGATATGTCAATGTAGTTTCATCAGTTGTAATAAATATACCACTCTGGTACAGGATGTTATGGTGGGGGAGGCTGTGCATATGTGGGGTACTGGCATAAGGAATAAGGATAGACATATAGATCAATAGAATAGAATTTAGAGTCCAGAAATAAACTCATGCACTTACGATCAATTGATTTTTGGCAAGGGTGCCAAGGCCATGCAATGGGGAAAGAATAGCCTTTTAAACAAATGGCGCTGGAACAACAGGATATCCACATGTAACAGAATAAAGTTGGACTCCTAGTTCACATTGTGCACAAAAATTAACTCAAAATGAATCAAAGACCTAAATGTAAGAGCTAAAACTGTGAAGCTCTTACAAGAAAATATAGGGGTAAATCTTCATGACCTTGAATTTGGTAATCAGTTCTTAGATATGACACCAAAAGCATGAGCAACAAAAGAAAAAATAGATGAACTGGACTTCATCAAAATTTTAAAAACTTTTACGCATCAAGGAATGCGATCAATAAAGTGAAATGACAGAATGGGAGAAAATATTTGCAAATCACTTATCTGATGAGAGTCTAGTATCCACAATATAGAAAGAACTCTTACAACTCAACCACAAAAAGACAAACAGCCTAATTTAAAAATGAGCAAAGGACTTGGATAGACATTTCTCCAAGGAAGATATACAAATGGCCAATAAGCACATGAAAATATGTTCAATCTAATTAGTCATTAGGGAAATGCAAATCAGAAACATGATGAGACACTATTTCATATGCAATAGGGTGGCTGTAATTCAAAAAAAAAGAAAATAAGTGTTGGTGAGGATGTAGAGAAATTGGAACCCACGTACATTAATGGTGGGAATGTAACATGGTGCAGCTACTATGGAAAACAGTTTGGCAGTTCCTCAAAAAGTTGAACACAGAATTACTATATGACTCAGCAATTCCTCTATTTACATATAAACCCAAAGGAATTGAAAACAGCTATTCAAACAAATATTTGTACACAAATGTTCGTTGCAGTTCTATTCCCAATAGGCAAAAGGTAGAAACAAATCAAATGTTCATCAGTGGAGGAATGGATAAAGTGTGGTATATCCATAAAGGAATACCATTCAGCCATAAAAAGGAATAAAGTGCTGATACCTGCTACAATATGAATAAACCTTGAAAACCTCAGGCTGAGTGAAAGAAGTCAGACACAAAAAGACAAATATTGTCTGATTCTATTTATGTGAAAAATCCGGAATAGGTAGATTCAGAAAGCAGATTAGTAGTTGCCAGGGGATTCGGGAGGGGGAAATAGGGACTGACTGCTTATGGATCAATGGTTTCCTTTTGGGGTGATGAGAACGTTTTAGAACTAGACAAAGATGATGGTTGTATAACATTGTGACTGTACTAATTCAAATGAATCGTGCCCTTTAAAGTGGCTAATGTTATGTTATGTGAATTTCACCTCAATAAAAGCAAACATGCTGTGAATGAATGAATGTGTGCATATGTGAATGGCTGCCATGGAAAGGAGCATTTCCTGGGTCATCTACACCAATATTTCAAGGCGCAGTCTTTGCTTTCCTTTACTGACTCCTTATCCTAGCTGTCTGCCCTTTAAATTTCCCTGGCAGGCAGACATTTGGAAAGCCAGTATTCAACAGGTCCGGTGCCCCAACTCCCCCAATGTCTTAAGGCATTATCATCATTGTTCAAAAATATTTTACAAACCCAGTCTTGGAAAAAAGGTTTTATTAAGAACCTCATTATTATATCCGTTGCCCTAATTCCACATCAGATTATTAACAAAGGCTTTGTGGACTGAGGCTCTGGGCAACTGGCCATCTTCTCAGCAGGACTGTGCTGATTCTTACTCTGCTAATCCACAAACCTGTTAAACCTCACCAAGTCAAAAGAAAAGATTTCTGGGGAGAGGCACTTAAAAAGAGGCTTGGGCTCTAGGAGCTTTTTTCCATTGCACAACTCCCAGCAGGGCCTTTCTCAGAATGTGCTGAGTGAGATCATCAATATTTAAAACGAAACTGCTCACATCCAAGTAAGTGAACAACAGCACCAAGGGCATGGCTCGGTCTCTGCTCCTGCTCCTCATTTTGTTCACTTGAAAGATGTGGCACTTACTTGTCCCATAATCAGGACCTTCAACATTTAATTTAGGCAGTGGGCACAAGGGGCAGAAAGTGGGCAAAGGAAACTGCATATTTACATGCCATCTCACCCCATAGCCAAAAATGAACTCAAAATGAGAAAAGCTACATGAGGCCAAAGATACCCTCATAGCAGAGTGGCCACCAAGACCCCCATTGTCCATCATGTGTCAAATGTCCCAGGCCCACACAACCACCTGAGGCCTGCCAGAGGGAGCTGGGTAAAAAGCCTTTTCCTCCCCAACAAGGAAGGAAAAAGCTCTCCAGCTCCGTCTCCTGCCCAGCCACATGGACCTGTCTGCAAACTCCCCATCCATTTCCACACTACCTGGGCTTTGGTCTTGCTCTTCTCTCTGCTAGGATGCCATCCCCAAATTCAGGGCCAAGTTAAAATTTTTACCTCTTCTTCGGTGAATCTGATCAGGATTCCCTCATTAGAAATTCTTGCTCCTTCCTCAGGGCTCACATGGCATTTTCATTTTGGCTCTGGCATTGCTGCATAGCTATCATTTGTCCTGCATTTTCTGGGCTAGCCTTAAGTTCAAAAATGTCACACTATCTCCCTACCTCCCTGTACATGTCCTAGTAATTCCAGTATTTCAACATCAAAACAACATCTTCCAGATTATTTCTCCCAATTGGAAGCAACCCCATAATCCTGTACTTAGGCTACCTGTCCTCAGTCTTGGTTTATAAATTGTGATCACTGTGATTAGGCCACTTATTTCACTCTGCTTTGATCATAATTATGGACTTTGCTCCAGTAGATTGTGAGCTCCTTGGGGGATAGGGACTCTATCAGTTAGGATTCGGTTTGGCTAGGAGCTAGAGACTCAAAATTGCAATGTGGCTTAAATGTGAGAGCAGTTTCTCGTGTGTTAAAGTTTAGAGATAAACAGTTCAGCATGGAAATGGCTGTTGTTCTAAGAAGACCTCAGGGACCCAGGCTCCTTTCAGCCTACCATTCCAGATCCCAACACTGATGAAGGTGAAGCCCTTGTTCTCATGGTTCATGATAGTGGCTAGAGCTCCAGCCATCACATCTACATTCCAGGCAGCAAAAGATGAAAACTAAAGGAGGCAATGGTCAAATATCAGCCATCTCTTAAGGAAGGTTCTTGGAAGCAGCCACATTGTCACTTCCACTTATAATCCAATAGCCTGAACTTAATTACATGCCTATGCCTACCTGCAAAGGAAGCTGGGAAATGTAATCTTTCTTCTAAGTGGCCATGTGCCCAACTGAAAATCAGGGTTTGAGTATTATGTTAGAAGGGGATGTAGTATACTGGGGAACAGTCTCTGCCATAGATAGGCTTATGCATCTCAATATCCTAAGCAACTCTAGTGGAGTTTGACACACAGCATCAAGGAATGAGAGGTAAGATAGCAGAATGGGTGAAAGCACAGATTCTGGAACCATCTGCCTGAATTTGAATTCCAGCTCTGCCACTTAACTAGCTGTGTGACCTTGGGCAAGTCATTTAAACTCTCTGTGCCTCAGTTTTCCTATCTGTAAAATGAGGATAATAATAGCGGACAGGGTTATTGTGAAGGTTAAATAAGTTTATCAATGTAAAGCCTTTAGAACAGGAACTGGTACATAGCATGTGCTATATAAGTAGTAGCTATGGTTATTATTGTGGTGGTGTTGGATGAACAAATGGTCAAACTGAGATGTTACCTGTTAAGGAGCAGCTGGGTCTGAGGTTTCTGATGGCACAATGCCTTTATCTAAGCCTAGAAGCTGTGGTTGGTGTGGAAGTCCCCAAATATGGCTGCCCATAACTCCCATCAAGAGGTAGAGACTTATTTCCCTTCCCCTTGAATCTGGACCAGCCTTGTGACTTGCTCTGATGAATAGAATGCGATGGAAGTGACCTCGTGCCAATTCCAGGTCTCAGCCTTAACAGGCCTGGCAGCTTGTGCCTTTGTTCTCTTGGCAGCCAACTGCCATATAAAGAGGTCTGGCTGCCGTGCTGGAGCATGAGGCCATGTGGAGGGAGAAAGGCCCTGGGGGATGGAGACTACGAAGGGAGAGAAAGTGAGACCCAGCCAGCCTTTAGCCATTTCAGTCCCAGCTACTAGGGTGCCAGACATGTGAGGGAGGCCGGTTGGATGTTCTGGCCCCAGTCAAGCTCCCAGCTGACTGCAGCTGCATGAGTGACCCCAGCCAATACCATGTGGAGCAGAAGAACTGCCCAGTCAACCCACAGAATTGAAAGGAACAATGACTCATTGTTTCAAGCCATTCAAGCCATTAAGTTTTGAGGTGGGTTGTGGAATAGCAACAGAAGCATACCAGGGCTCAATGCCTGATCTTATCCTGCTCTCAGGGCCCACACCTTCCTGTGTCAATTTTCTGTCTCCAGTTCCTGCAAGACTAGGGCAGAATCTGGGGGTTCTAGAACAGCCTTTGCCCTTGAGTCTTAGGAAGACAGAGGCAAAAGCTTTGCCCCTTATTTCCTCTCTCTATCAAAAATAAGGCAAGAATATTTGCAACCTGGTGACCCTTCTGAAATCTTCTGAGGCCAGATGAGATGAATTTTGAGTTTGAGGAGCTGAACTCTGAAATTTCATCTTCAGAATACTCTGAATTCCAGCATGCACGTCTCTTTGGCCCATTTTTCATTAACACATTAAAATAAAATCCATTAAGGCATATCACTTCAGTTGGAAACTTGACCAGAACTGAAGTTGACCAGAGTCATCATCTCCCCTATTTGCAGAACTCATTAGAATATCCAAAGTAATTTTCACCTGCATCATCTTACTTGATTTCTACAATGAGAAAAGGCTTCTCTAACCAAACCACTATGGTAAATATAATCACAGTGGAAAGAAGGTTTTTAAAAGTATGCAAATAGGACCACTAATTACAAATGAATCTTTAGCTCATCAGCAAGATACACTCCTCAGCTGATGACAACATCTGAACATAAAACTCAAAACAGGGCTAGGGGCAGTGGCTCATGACTGTAATCCCAGCGCTTTGGGAAGCTGAGGCAGGAGGAAAGCCTGAGGCCAGGAGTTCCAGACCGGCCTGAGCAACATAGTAAGATCCTGTTTCTACAAAGAATAAAAAAAATTATCCAGGCATAGTGGCACATGCCTCAAGTTCTAGCTACTCAGAAGGCTGAGGCAGGAGGATTGTTTGAGCCCAGGAGTTCAAGGTTACAGTGAGCTATGATTGCACCACTGCACTCTAGCCTAGGCAACAGAGTGAGACCCTATCTCTAAAAATAAAACAATAGGTAATTAATTAATTGAAAACACTCAAAGAAAAGCTTTTAGTTAACCCTATCTTTTATTAAACTGGCCATCCTCTAAATTCATCAAAACGAGTGAGGTTCACAGAATTGAATATCAAAATTTCTACTGCTCATACATTTCCGCAATTTTCAAGGCACCCAGAGTTTTTTGAGTACCCATTTCTCACTGGTATGAGGAACTTGGTACCTATGGCCATTTTAAAACATGGCCCCTAAATTCTTTGATACTACTCCCATCAACAAACTAGGTTCTATCTCCCCTGCCCTTGAATCTGAGTGGGCTCATAACTGCTTCAACCCATAGACTATGACACATGTGATATCATGTGATTTCTGAGGTTGGGCCAGAAAGGTACATGCAATTTCCACCTGATTCTCTTAGGACAGTTGCTATGGGGGAAGCCAGTTGTCACATAAGAAATCCAACCTTCCCAAGACTGCTGTGCTGATGAGGCCAAATGTCGATGCTCTGGGTGACAGCTTCTCCCTGCAGAGGCACCAGACATATGAGTGGAGCCATGTTGGATCCTCCAGACCCAGCCCACTCACCACTGGGTGGTCTCAGCAGATGCCACGAGGAGCAAAAAACCATCCAGCTGCACCCTGCCTAAATTCCTGACCAGCAGATCCTTGTGCACAATAAGATAGGTATGGTTTTGTGCTACTAAGTTGGAGTGATTTGTTATGCAGCAATAGTGACTGGAAGAGTACCACAAATAAAGCTGTCTGTGATGAAATCAGAGACCCACTGAGCGGGCTTCAACCTAACAGAAGCTACAAGCCACCTTCATCCAAAGCCCAAGATGGGCTCTTCATGCCCTTCCCAGCCCCTCTTACACCGGTAAAGGCAGGCAGCCCAGTTAAGTGGGAACATGGCACTCAGAGACAGAAAGACTTGAGTTTAAATCCTTGCTCTGCCCTAGTGCAGCCTTGGGCAAATTGCTTAATCTCTCTGAACCCCAGTCCCCAAAGTGGCCACAGTACCACATCCTTCCTAGTGTGGGTGCCATAAGTCAGTGAGCTAACCCAGCAAAGCACCTAACACACTGTAGGTGCTCCATAAGGTTAATTCCATGTATTGCTTGGGGTCATGTGTTCTGGGTCTTCAGTGAATTTCGAATATTCATGAGTCTTCATTTTGGTCCAGAAAACACGCTATTTGGCTTACTCCAGGATGGCTCCCATTCAAGTGGTAGAATTAGACTGGCAGGCCACAGCAGCTATTGAATGAGATTGGATCATTTGATTCATTGCAGTCTCTCCTCATAGCCTCCCGACCCCCTAATCCCCGGGCTGGAAGGCTGCCTTCGCTGAGCCATGATGAACATCAGTGGTGGCAAACCCTGGGCTGTGTGGTTCAGTCCTGGGCTAGTAAACACAAGTCTTGCCAAACCTGAAACTCAAGTCATGGATGAGTGGTGAGCTCTGGACTGAGGTTTGGCCTTCCTCATCCAACCACTATAATCACATAGGTTATTAAGAAGTAGATTTTTTTTTTTGAGGCAACTTTGGAATTGGCTGAACCAGCAGAATAATTTACTGTAATGTACTTTCCTCTCCCTATTCCCCATCCCCTTCCCCGCCCCCACCCCAGACAAAACCCACCACTGCAGAGGCTACAAAGGACCTTGTTGCTTAGCAACAGGAGTGAAACTAATCAACACAGCTCTGAATAATAATATTTTTTCAAAACACGACTTATCCTGAAATTGTGCGGCAAATGTGAGGCCTTCCTTTCAATATAAACAGTCATTTTAAAAACATCCATAATTAATTTCGTGATGTGTGCTCATTCCCTTCACTGGTGGATTAGCCTTGTTAAATAATAACAGTAACACCGACAACACTAATACCATGTAGCCTTTGTCCAGCACATGCATTTGACATTTTGTAATTCTGTCGGCCTTAGAAAGTCATATTGAGGTGGAAGGGGCCAGTATTTAAACTCGTTCTCAAGCTGGAGACATGGACATGAAGAGGTTAAGTGTAGTAGAGCCCAAATTACCAGACAGGCTTTCTGAAGCCAAATCCATGTAGTTTTCCCCCAAACCATGTAGTTTTCCTATTCTTTGACCAGCCTGTAACTTATGATAGAATCACTCTGAACCTCAGTTTCCTCCTCTACGAGATAGGGATGGTGAGTGGGTTGGACTGGATCAACTCCATTGTCCCTCCAGCTGTAATATTTCTAGCCCAGTCCAGGAGCTATCCAGGATGAATCAACAGGCCCTCCGTGGTTTAGAGAGTCTGTGGGCCTTATAAGTGAGCACAAAGAGAATGGTGAGGAAGAGAATGAACAGAAAGCTGTGGCAGAGAAGACTCACTTAGAAGGCAAACAAGATGGCTGGGTGTGTTGGCTCGTGCCTGTAATCCCAGCACTCTGGGAGGCCGAGACGGGAAGATTGCTTGATGCCAGGAGTTGGAGATACGCCTGGGCAACATATCGAGATCCCATCTCTACAAAAAAACTAAAAAATTTAGCTAGGCATGGTGGTGCATGCCTATAGTTCCATCTACTCAGGGTGCTGAGGTGGGAAGATGGCTTGAGCCCAGGAGTTAGAGGCTGCAGTGAGCTATGATTGCACCACTGCACTTCAGCCTGGGTGACAGAGTGAGACCCCCGTCTCTTAAAAAAAAAAAAAAGGCAAAGAAGGTCTTCTAGAGAAACAAGAGTTGGACGTGAGGGGAGGAAGAGCAGAAGAACCCCTGTGAGGGGAGGGGAAGCAAAGGGGCCCTCAGCCACTGCCAGCAGGGGACATGGACATGGCAGAGGTGAAGATCATATCACAGAGGTGGCACCTCAGAGTCATACCCAGGAGCCCCAGGGTGCCTGAGAGGCCAGTTGAGCTGCTCTGGGCCAGGGAACCTCTGTTTGCTCAGCAATTAAATGGAGGTGTCGCAGGAGCAGCCCTCTCTTTGAATTTAGTCAGGTTTGGTTCCTGTGGGCCTGAAGGGATGTTGCCCCACAGATTTGGCAAGAACTCTGAGCCAGTTGTGAGTTCCCAACTCAAACTGCATGGGCTCAAAAAGGACTCTATTGGCTCCTATATTCTCAAAGTTCAAGGGATGAAGCTGATCGAGCAAAGTCTTGAGGCATCTTTTTTTCTCTCTCAGCTCTACTTCCTTCTGTGTGAACTCCGTTGTCAGACAGGCACCTCCCTGAGGGAGGCCTCCCATGACTGTAAGATTTCCTTCATCCTGACAGCTTGTGAGGTTTCAGTTCTGGCAACACCAACAAAAGTCAAAGTGTGTGTTTGGGGGACAGGGTTTCCCTGGGTCACATGCTCAATCCAGAACTAGCCACTGATACCCAGAGCATGGAGTATTCTGCTTGACCATGCATTTGTCATAAGCCCTCCCGTATAGGGGTACCAGATAATATACAGGATACATTAGAATTTTAGATAAACAAGAAGTAATTTCTAAGTGTAAGTTATGTTCCAAATACTGCATGGGATATACTTTTTTTTTTTTTTTTGAGATGGAGTCTCACTCTGTCGCCCAGGCTGGAGTGCAGTGGCACCATCTTTGCTCACTGTAACCTCCACCTCTTGGGTTCAAGTGATTCTCCTGCCTAGCCTCCCGAGTAGCTGGGATCACTGGTGTATGCCACCATGCCCGGCTAATTTTTGTATTTTTAGTAGAGACAGGATTTTGCCATGTTAGCCAGGCTGGTCTCGATCTCCTGACCTCAGGTGATCGGCCCGCCTCGACCTCCCAAAGTGCTGGATTACAGGTGTGAGCCACCACACCTGGCCAGGATATACTTATACTAACAAAATTAATTGCTGTTTATCTGAGGTTCAAATATAGCTGTATTTTTATTTGCTAAATCTGGCAGCCCTCCTCCCACATGGCCCGGGGAGGGGTGTGGGACAAGGGGGCAGGTTATCCCCACCTGACCCTTCTGCATATCCCTGATGCAAAGAGAATTGCAGTTGCTTAAGGCTTACAGGTTCCAGAGATGCCAGTAGAGGCCAGGCCTCCCTGGCAGAGCTAAGTAGCATGGCTCAGGGAGGCCCTGGGACCCTTGCCAGCTCCACAGACCCTGGCTGGAAACTGTCTGCTTTGCTGAACACAGATAAACATGCCGGAGGCACCTGTCTCCCATTGGGTGGAAAGCGACCAACTTCCAATGCTGAGGACTGGGTGGTTCTTTGCATAGGGTGACTCAGTCTGTTTGGGCAGTGCCTGTCCCATCCATGCACCCCACTGTAGCCAGGCAAATCTCCTCATAGGCCCTAAACAGGCCTGGAGTGTTTCTTCCTTGGCACTGCTGCTTTTGCCTACAACAACTTCTGTTTTTCTCTTTTGTGTAACGCCTACCTATTCTTCAAAACCCAGCTCAAATCACCCTTCCTTCAAGAAGCCTTCGTTGATTTCTCCCTAAGCCAATCAATGTACACCATTCATTCAGCATTTATATGCTGCTTTATGTTATAAATTACCTTTTTATGTCTACAGATCTTACCCCCAGTTAGATTATGAGCTCTTTTGAGGTAGGGACTATGTTTATATTTACAATAAATCCCCACGATACCTTGCACAATGTAGACAATCAATATTTGTTGATTGATTTATTGATCAACAGATGGAAAGCCAGCCATGCATGCAAATAAGCTATTTCCAGGGAGTTTTTTGCCCTTGATGCACAGAAAGCAAACACATTTCCTTTTGATGGTATAGAATAGTAGTTCTCAACAACTATGTCCGCATCAGCTAAGTTGCCTCCCCCAAAATTTGTTATTATCAATAAAATACAAAAATCTCAATTTATTTGCCTAAATAAATTAGAATACATTCAAAGTTATCCCTATCATAACATGGCTCACACTCGTTTGCCTTCTGATGCACTTTCTTGAGTGGAAGAGAAAGTTGTAGAAATACAGTCATCAAGCCAGGAGTTGGGCAGAATCCTGGGCCCACTTTCTGGAGGAGGCTGTACATGTCAACATCATCTGTCTGTGTCTTTTACTGGGAACAAGAACAATGCTCTCTGAATTGTGGATGAAATGAATGGCACACATCACAGATTTCCAGTTGTCCTTAGCATCCCTCCTTACCCACTGCCTTCTTCGCAGTAACAGTCACTAACTCCTCTTTGGCTTTTGGGGCGAGGGGATCTTCCCCTTTAGTGGGAGGGTAAGAAGACACGAGAAGGAAAATAAATGCACAGAAAACTCCCCTAGGGGAACACTATTTCAACTTGCGAATTGTTCAAGAAGCAGTTGAGCCACCAGTGAAGGCAGATGAATATCACAGTTGGTTGCGGACAGGGGCACTCAGGAGCCTCCCTTAAGGCAGTATGGCAGATGCCTGCTGTAGAGACACTGTCTCCATCCTGTCTGGATCCCTGGGGGCCTTCCGCACCAGCGAAACTTACAAATGCCAGAATCTGCATCTCTTTTGCCTGAGGACTTTTGGGGAGGGGGTGCTGGAGCCTGCTCTGCCCTGCAGGGAAGGCTGAAAGTGACAGTGACAGAGAATTAAGAACCCCACCTCCCTAGAATGTAAATACCACAGCTCCCTCACCCTGCAGGTGAGATCACTGTGAGGCATGTTCTGTTCTGTCTCCTAGAGATTCCCAATGAGATTAAGCTCCTGTTGCCTACAGAGGTAACTTGCTGGATAATGTGCCCTCTATTTTCTGCCTTCCCTTACGTGTCTCATTTCCCCCAACCCTTCCAGCATTTCCTTCACCTTCTAAATAAACCTTTTTGTACTCAAATCCTTGACTCAGGATCTGCTTCTGGGGGAAGGAACCCAAATCAAGACACCTGCTGTGGGGTCTAGGAATAGACATTTTATTGTAAATCCTCCCAGACCATTGGGTATTCACTCCAGAATCCAACTACTGTGGCAATGTTGATAGAACCAAGAGAAAACCCCATATTTCGCTGTCCCTAAAGAAGAGGTGAGTTTGTGTGTCAACTCCACCAATGGTCAGTTGCTAATAATCTTGGGCAAATGACCTTACAGAGCCTCTTTTTCCTTACCTGAAAACTGTGGGCCCCAAAGCATGTTGAACTCCCTGGACCACCTAGGAGTAAATGGAACGTTGTGGGAGAAAGTGCTTTGCAAACTGGAAAGGGCTGTCAAGGGACCGGTTCTCTTCCTAGGAAGCTGAGAGCAATGTTGTTCCTGGTTAAAACCAACAATCGTGAAATGCTAGTGTGGAAAACGCTTCATTTGGTGTCAGGAAGGAGACAGGCTGCCATCTCCCCATTTTCCTCCTGTGCTATACGGTTTGGCTTTTGGTCACCTCATTTTACCCCTCCACTCCCCATTACCCTACGTCACCCCTGGTCTTTTAATTACTGAGCACGTTGCAAACGATCAGCACTCTGGGCCTGTTAGCATGATGAATGAGCAATTAAAACTACATAAGCAATTACACCAGCTCTAAATTTTCCACGTTCAGCCCTGGCAGTGTGTTCTGCGGTGGGTCAGTCAGCTCTTTAGCCAGAGGGATGGGGGCCCCTCTGTCAGAGAAAGAAGCTCTCTCTCAACCTCCACCCTCAGGTAATCACTGGGTCCCCAGAACTGCACACACTCTGGGTGAAGCGGCAGAGGAAATCTCTCCAAGGTCACTCAGTCCTGTCTGACAGACTGCCCTGATCCTTCAGAAAAAAACCATCACTTTTATTAGCTCCAGCCCATTGGCTGAACTGTCTAGAAAAAATAAACTACAAGAAAGCAAGGGGGAGTGGTGTATCACAACAAAGTTTTATAAGAAACTCTCTTCACAAGGGGTACAATACAGTGCAATAAACACTTAAGTCCAAGAAATGCTTTCATTCAGGGTGCATATCTGTATATAGTGGAAGGAAGGGACAAGCCCTATTTTCAAGGCACAGTGGCTCATGCTTGTAATCCCAGAGCTTTGGGAGGCTGAGGCGGGAGGATCAGCTAAGCCCTGGAGTTCAAAACCAGCTTGGACAATAAAATGAGACCCCATCTCTACAAAAAATTTTAAAAGATTGGCTGGGCATAGTGGTGTGCGCTGCTAGTCCCAGCTACTTTAGAGGATGAGGTGGGAGGATAGCTTGAGCCAGGGAGATGGAGGCTGCAGTGAACCGTGATAGTGCCACTCACTGCACTCCAGCCTGGGTGACAAAGCAAAACCCCATCTCTAAAAGAAGAGAAAAAACAAGAAAAGATCTCTGACCTCAGGATTCCTGAGACAGATGTGAATAGGCATGGTTACTTGCAAGAGGGCTACTGGGTGCCCACTGCCCATTATTACATGAGGGAAGTCAATGAAGTGATGGGGTCAGGTGGGGAGAGAGATGCTGAGACAGAATAAAGGAGGCTTATTTGATTTGAAAGTTTTCAAGCATGTTCCTCTCATGGCTGAGTCACTCCTTGATACAGGACATGTTGAGGGAAAAGGTTTAAAAATAAAATGCAAACCTAGGCCAGCCACCCTTCCCAATAGACTGACTCCACACAGCTTTGCTCTTACCCTCTCCGGAGACCTTGCCTCCTCAGCAAGCCTGACTTTGACCTTGAAGATAAAACCCAACCTGGAAACTGAGGCTCCGCCTACACTCTCAGAATCCATGTTCTCCTGGCAGGGAGCAGAGGGACTCTGTTGGGTCCAGTCAAATCCTGGGCTTCCTTCCAGCCTGGGGTCCTCAAGGCAAATGGAGTTGTACCCAGCAGTTGTCACCATCAAGGCAGAGTTGCATGTCAGTTCTGTTCCAAGGAGAATAAAAGCAAAGGAAGATCAGATCATGTTTCCCGTGTATGTAAATAGAGGTACAAATGCCTTGGGCATTTGTTTCTTTCATTTGGGCTTAGCTGAGGGCAGTCCTGTCTTAGTTTGGGTTCTTGCAGAAGCAGACCCTGAGAGATTCAAGTGTAAGTAGTTCACTTGGGAGGGAGCACAGAAGGGTACCACCACCAACACAAGGTCATTAATATCAAGTCATTTACCACTGTTGGCAACTGGGGCTTGGTCCCACGGGGAGAACTCTAGGACCCAGTGAAGCTGTCTCAGAGTGACCCCAGTCAAGCGAGCCGCCTTATCAGTTTGTTGATTGGGGGAGGCTGCTAGGAGGAGGCTCTTTAACTCACCAAATTGCCCAAGTCTGGGGGCAGGGATGCTCCCTGGGCCAGAAAAAAAGCCCTCAGGCAAACAGTTGCAGGTGCTCACAGTAAACACCCTTCAGAAGTTCTGTGTTGTCCAATAGGTAGCCACTAGCACATGTGGCTATTTGAATTTAAATTAATTTAAATTAAATAAAATTTAAAATTCAGTTCCTCAGTCTACTGGCCGCATCTCAAGCACTCAATACCCACATGTGGCTAGTGGCTACCATATTTGACAGCACAGACACAAAACACTTTCATCATCACAGAAAATGCTATTGGACAGCACAGCTGTCAGAGTATAGAGATGAGCGCTGGAGGCGGTGTTGGTAGGTGGGTTACCAACAGCGCCTGCTAGAGGAAGATAGAAGGGGAGCAATGAGTCACAAGTGGCCACAAAAGCTTATGAAATCCTTTGGTTCAGTAGAACCCCAAGAGATTATAGAGTTCAGTTTTCTACTGCCAGGACATGAGACTTTAATCATCCTACCCAGACAGCTTTCCTGTCCCAGCGCTATGTGGCTCCTCATCCTCACCATGAACAGACTGTGTAGATGTGGCTGAGCAGTGTTTCCTCTGATAGAGCTATGTCCCTTACAGAGATGAAGAGAAACCAATCAACATTTTTTGTTTTATATACACAATGAGATGGTTAACTACTTTCCCCACAATTCCTCCACATTATAAAGTAGAATTCCTTTTAATGGTTCTTACAGGATTTGTGTTTTCTATCCCTTTTCAATCTTGTTTCTGAACCATTCTAGACCTCTTTCAAAAGGCTGTAGCAAATATTTCTATGGCTTGGATAGAATGGTGTAGTGGTTAAAAGCATGGGCTCTGGAGCCAGACAGCTGGGGTTCAAATCCTAGCTCCACCACTTACCATTGTATGATGTGGGGCAAGTTATTTAATCCTACGTTACATTGGTACATTGGTGTTCCTAACACATGTGGGTCAGTTCTACTTTTCCTTCACTCATACAAGTACTCCTCACCCCAAACACTAAGACTATAGAGACATAGCAACCAAGTGCAGTGTGTGAACCTTGATTGCCACACCCCGACAAAACTAAAAATCTCCCCCAAACCTCCAAGACACTTTTGGAGATAACTGGGGAAATCTGAATGTGAATTAGATGTTAGATGATGTATTAGCTATTGAATTGTTACCTATTACTAAGTAACTAGTTACCCCAATACTCAGTGGCTGAAAACAACAACAATTTATTAAATCATCCAGTTTCCATGGATCAGGAACCCAGGAGCAGATTGACTGGGTGGTTCTGGCTTAGGGTCTTCCATAAGGTTGCAGTTAAGATGTAGGCTGGGGCTGCAGCCATCCAAAAGCTCAACTGGGGCTGGAGGATCTGCTTCCAGATGGCTCTCTCACATGACTGGCAAGTTGGTTCTGACTGTTGGCAGGAGGCCTCAGTTTTTTATTGCCACATGGGCCTCTTTATAGGCTACTTGAGTACCCTCACAATATGGCAGCTGGCTTTCCCAGAGTGAGAGAGCCAAGAAAGCAAGGAAGAAACCACAATATCTCTTATGGCCTAGCCTCAGGAATCACACTCCATCACTTTCCTTAGTATCCTATTAGTTACCCAGCTCAGCCTTATTCACTGTGGGAATGGAATCCACAAGGGTATGAATACCAAGAGGTGAGGACCACTGGGAGCCACCTTGGAGACTGGCTACCACATGTATGAGGTAATATTAACTTTCTTAATGTGAAAATGATATTGTGGTTTTGCAGGAAAATATTCCTCTTCCTAGTAGGTGTATGTAGAAGTATTTAGGGGTGGAGTATAGCGATAGCGGCAACTTTCAAGTGATTTGGCAAAAACAAAGTATTCATATGTTAGGTTAATCCATGTGAAATTTCTGATATTCAAACATTTTTGACAAACAAAAAAGGCAATTCATCTGATTCAACCTAATACAAAGAGATAGGGCAAATGTGGCAAAATGTTAGCAGTTGTTGAATTTGGAGTAGGATGGTATCTTAGTCTATTTTGTGCTTCTATAACATAATACCACAAACTGAGTAATTTATAAACAATTGAAATGTATTTCTCACAGTTCTGGAGGCTGGGAAGTCCAAGATCAAGGCACTGTCAGGTTTAGTGTCTGGGAAGGGTCCTGTCTCCGTTTCCAAGGTGGCACCATGAACACTGCATCCTCCAAAGGAGAGGGGAGGAACATTGTTCCTCATGTGGCAGAAGAGTGGAAGAGCAAAGGGTAGGTAAGAGAGAGCCTGAACATGGCACCAATCTCAACCATGACAGTGAAGCCCTCATGGCCTAATTACCTCTTAAGTGTCTCACCTCTTAATACTATTACAAAGGCAATTAAATTTCAACATGAGTGTTGGAAGAGACAAACATGCAAACCATAGTAGGTGGGGAAGGTGATCAGGTTTCCTTGCACTATTCTTTCAACTTTCTTCTATGTTTTAAAATTTAATTTTTTAAAAAAAAATTTCTCTCACATCCTAAAGTAGAATGAACTACTGCTTCCTCTACCCAGTTAAATTGTAATATAATTACACTTGGTTTTTAAACCCAGTGATCATGGTGAGCCCCCATTGGCCTTCTTGCTGGAAGAAGCATCCCCATTTCCCACATCCCCCAATTGTTTCTAGACTTCCCTATGGTACTGCCTTACCTGTGTCCTGGAACCAGTCTCTATGGTCCCTCTGCTCTGTCCTGTCTAGTCACCATGCAGCTCTCTGTTTGCTACTGACCCTGGGAGGTCTACACTCCACTGGGCATGGCCATATTCTGCTGATGACTATTCCTGTCTGTTTCCCCAGTCTCCCAAATGAGAACATTGACCCAGGTCAATAAATACTCCACAGATGAATAAAAAGTTACCACCCTCCTTAATCCCCACAGCACAACTGGGAACAGGCTATAAATTTTAAGATTTGGCTAACTCAGGATAGAGCCTCTCAGCAAACTAGAAAGGAAAGAGAACTTTTTCAATATGATAAAAGGCATCTACCAAAAAACCTACAGCTTATATCATAAAAGACTGCTTTCACTCTAAGATTAGGAATAAGACAAAGATCTCCATTCTCATCACTTCTATTCAGCATTGTACTAGAGGTCTTTGCCAGTGCAATAAAACAAGAAAAAGAAACAAACAAAAATTGGAAAGAAAGAAGTAAAACTGTCATTGTCCTCAGCTGATACAATCATATATATTAAGAATTCAAGGAAATCTACAAACAAACCACTGGAACTGATGGATGAATTTAGCAAAGTAATGGGATACGTGGTGAATATACAAAAACCAATTGCATTTTTTATATATTAGCAACAGAAAAAATTGGAAAATAAAAACACATCATTGTATAATAGTATTTAAAAAACCATCACATGCATAGGAATAAATCATCTCTCATCATTGCTATACACCCTCTGCTCAAGCCCCCTCTTGTGCACCACCCCAATGTCCTGTCAATCTCTGACTTTGTTCATGCTACTCCCCCAAATGTCCTCTCTACATCTCTCTGCCCAGATAAATTGGCCCCACCTTCTGTGTTTGAGGTTATTCCTTCTCTGTGGAAATGTCTCTGACTCCCAACTGTATGCCTTCCTGCCTTTTCCACTCTGGCTTCCCATGACATCTCTTGGACCTTTTCTAGATTATAACTCTATAGCGTTAACCAGAGTGAAAGGCATATGGACAGGGAAACAGCAAGTCTTTGCTTCAAATCCCAATTCTTCTACCTATTAACTGTGGACTTGGGCAACTCACAGCCCTCAGTTCTCTCTTGTTAAAAAGGAGAATAATAATGCTCATCTCCTCAAGATTGTTTTGAGGCTTGAACATATAATGTAGGGGGAAAATGCCTAGCAGGGTGACTGATTCTCAAAGAATTGGAGTGGTGGTTAACATTATTATTGTTACTTGGTTTTTCTTCTCAGCAGGACTTAAAGCTCTTCAAAGATAAGACTAGAATCTAGCTCTGAGTCTTACACCCAAAAGGCCCTCAGTAAATGTTTGTTAATTATCCATGATTTTACCCGAAGAGGCCACATTAGTCCTCCAGAAGAGGAAATACATCCTTACTAGGTGAAATGTTAAGGCGATACTCAAATTTCAAATGAGTGGAGGGCCACTTCTTAGACTCTACCTCAAGGCCTGTTTGCCCAACCCACAGTGCTCCAGGGCTCCTCCCTCATGTGACACTAACATCTCCAGTGTCTTTGGTTATTTTGTCCAAATTAAAAGCATTTCTTAGCTTTTTGAGGCAGGCAGACTCCCAAGATTGAGGAATGCATCTTGGTCTTCATCACAGCTCCGTTCAGTGCCTCGCCTCAGTTTGCATCTCTACAAAATGGACATAACATTTGTGCCTGGTCAGGTGTGGTGGCTCACGCCTGTAATTCCAGCACTTTGGGAGGCTGAGGTGGGAGGATCCCTTGAGCCCAGGAGTTCGAGACCAGCCTGGGCAACACAGTGAGACACCCTCCCAGCCCTGATCTCTACAAAAAATTTAAAAATTAGCTAGGCAATTCTGTGGTCCCAGCTACTTGGGAGGCTGAGGCGGGAGGATCACCTTGAGCCCGGGAGTTCTATGACTGTGCCACTCCCTCCAGCCTGGGTGACGGAGCAAGACACCATCTCTTAAAAAAACAAAAGGAAAAGATTTGTGCCTGGAGTGTTGTTGTAAGTATAACATCCATAATGGATTTGCATATCCTTTGTACAATTAAGATAATACACAAATAGTTATTGGTTTTAAAATCAAGTGCCCAATAAATACATGCCAAATGTATTGGATTATTCATGATTTAACAGAAACCTATATTGGGCTTCTCTTTTCTCATCTGTAGAATAGGGATAAGAATAATACCCACCTAGAGGGTCATAATCTAAAAACATATGACTGTTCATGTAAAGAGCTTGGCTCAGGACATAGCACTTGTAAGCATTCAGTAAATATTGGCTACAGAAGTGGATTTACTGCGAACCTAATAAAGCTTAAGCTTCAGGTCCCTTACTTACACTGGCCCCTTCCAAGCTTGGCTCAGGGGTAGTAAGGTACTTAAATGTTTTGTACAGACCACCATCTGTTTCCAGTTTAACTTCCCCTCTAACACACCTCCCATTGGGTCAGATGGTGCAAGAGCAGCTGCAGGCATATTTGGGTTCTGGCTAAGGGGAAATGAAAGTGAGGATACAATTAGTTTTTGTTTAGGGGTTTGCAACCAATTCCATGTAAAATTGATGCTAACCATCACACATTGCAGTGCAGAAATAGCCTTCAGGAATTCTCCTACTGCCTCTGGGCTGACTTGCCCAGTATTGTGACTTGAAGGTGCGTGCCAAAGGTTGTTTCATAACATAAATGTGTCTGTCCTGCGTATCTCTTGCGACATAGCAAGTCATTCTAGAACTCAGTGGCTTCAAATGACAACAGTCATTTGTTTTGTTCACAAATCTGTAATAGGCAGGGCTTTGCAGGGACAGCTTCTCATGGTTTCACATGGCATCATCTGGGGTGGCTCAAAGGCTGGGGGCTGGAATCATCTGAAGGCTCCGAGCTCATGTATCTGGTGGTTGATGCTGGCTGTGAGCTGAGACCTCAGCTAGCTGGCTGTGGCCTTTCCATGGGGCCTGGGCATGGCGGCTGGGTTCTAAGGGTGATTGTCCCAAGAGGGCCAAGTGGAAGCTGTCTTGCCTTTTATGACCACCTTGGAAGTCACGTAGTGTCACTTCTGAGGTAATCACAGACCCACTCAGATAAGGGGAAGGAAGACAGGCCCCACCCCTCAATGAGAGGGATACCAATATCCCACTATAAGAAGAGCATGTGAGATGGAAGGTCTGATTGTGACCATTTTGGAAAATACAATCTTCCATGGTGTCTTATGGCACCCAGCCCCTAAAAATATGTAGGTAGCAGAAGAAACAAAGCCTGAAATGTACGGAGCCAGGAGCTAATCTGTGGAAAATCTTCCTAGTCAAGATGGAAATTTGCTTCTGTCAGGAATAGACTCAATAATGCAGTGTATGCAATTAATAACACACCATATATTTTTATTTCTTTTCTGATGGGACTTGCACAAAAAAGGATTTATCAAAATTCATGTGTTTCATAGGGCACGAAACTGTAACAGTCCTACAAACACAAGTGGCATCTGTTTGAAAAGTGGCAAGTTTTATCCATCCAGTGTTTCAGATCGCATTTTAGCATATCTGACGCATCTTGTCCTGACGGAGTCCAGTGAATCCAGAAAGAAAAAGGGCATGCAAAATTGCTAATGTTGCTGCAAAACAGCCTGAAGAAACAAGTGCTCTAGTGTCAAAACTACACAGGCTTATCAACACATCAATGCATGTAGCATAAGAGTAATTTTTATTTTATTATTCAATTATGCAGCACTGCAGCACAATATATGCACCTTAATTTCATGTTAATTTCACACACACACACATAAGAATTACTGATCATACCAAAATTCAAATAGGATAGGAAGGTAGAAGTATCTCAGTAGTAGTCAAAAATGTAAAGTAGAAGGAGACCCACAGTTACTTCAAAATGTCACTCTCTTAATACATCACAATGGAAGCTAATTACCAATGACAACTAGTGAATCTGAAAGAAACTTTACAACACTATCAATAATTTTATAAAAAGGAGATCAAGCACATTGGAGGAAAGACTGATCTTTCTATTGTCTCTATAGAAAACAATGTTTTAAAATTGTTATCACATGAAAAGGCGATCAAAGCGGCACAGCCCACCAGAGTAGAAAAAGGAATCACAAAAGTGTTTCAGACAATTAATTAGTAAAAACACTAGATATTTTTCTGGATTTTGTGAAGTTTGAAGTCTTTGTGAGCTTTTAAATTTCATAATTGTCATTTCTTTTCTCATTTAAACGTTCACCTTCATAGCAGGTTTTGTGTTTGTAATTTTGTATTCATTTTTAAAAAGAGAGTCCCCCAAAATGTTTAGTCTTCAGATGCTGTTGTAACCATAATAAGTTCATTGCCCGATGCACACAGCAAGTCAGTACTCTGAAACACCGGGTTGCAACAGCGAAAGAGGCTTAATTGTAGGGTTGCTGAATGAGGAGATGGAAGGGAAGCTCAAATCCATCTCCCTGTGGAACTGGGGGTTAGAATTCTTAAGGGTTTTGGAGTGGGCCAAAGTGTGGAGACGGTTGATTGGTGGAAGAGTGCAGAGTGAAGTCATGGGACCAGAAGGTGAAGAAACTCTGTTCTCGTGCTGATCTTGTTCCTCTGTGGGGGTCTTCAAACTGGTTGCGGGAATTCAAGGTCTGAAAACCATCGTAAGTGATCCTTAAACAAAAACCTTATGATTCTAATGTCAGAGATCCTGTCTGTAGGAATGATGGGAATGCAAATCAACTCTTAAACAGTCAGAAATCCTATCTACAGGACAAATGGTCAGTATCTAGTGCTGCAGGACTTTTAGCAACAAGGAAGTGGGCCAGAGTGCAGTCTAACTGATGCTTAATGATAACTATATTTCTGTCCAGAACCCGGCATGCAATTTTTGTCAACCTTGTGAGGACAGTTTCACCACTATTAGCCACAATCGGCTCCTGTGGTCTATTATAAATATATCCTGATCATAATAGATACCAGGCATATAGCAGTTTATAGGTGTGAGAAGACAGATCAGTGCCAATCACTTCAAACTAGTATCCTCTCCTTCACCTTCTTCTTTTTTCAGGGTCAAAGCACAGAACGGAGTTGTAAAAGCCTGTATTAGACTATGAGGGCTGCTGCAACGAGGTACCACACACTGGGAAGCTTAAACAACAGAAATTTATCTTCTCACAGTTCTTATGGCTGGAAATCCTAGATTGAGGTGTCACAGGGTTGGTTCCTTCTGAGGCCTCTGACCTTGGCCTGCATGTGGCCTTCTTATCATTGTGTCTTCACATGGTCTTTCCTTTGTGCACGTCTGTGTCCTCATCTCCTCTTTCTTTTGTTTTTGTTTTCGCTTTAGTTTTTGTTTTGTTTTTTAAGACTGCAGTCTCCAACTCCCTGCCTCAGCCTTCCGAGTAGCTGGGACTCTAGAAGCACACGATCATGCCCGGCTAATTTTTAAATTTTTTGTAGAGACAAGATCTTGCTATGTTGCCCAGACTGGTCTTGAACTCCTGGCCTCAAGCAATCCTGCAGCCTCAGCCTCCGAAAGTGGTGGGATTACAGGCGTGAGCCACCGTGCCTGGCCTCCTATTCTTATAAGGACACCAGACATAGTGGATCAGGGTCCAGCATAAAGACCTCATTTTAATTTAATCACATCTTTAAGGGTCCTGTCTCCAAATACAGTCACATTCTGAGATCCCAGGGCATAGGACTTGAACATCTGAATTGTGGTGGGGGACATGATTTAGCCAATAACAGGGCCCAAACCATAGATCTTCAGAAGGCAGAAGACAGCCCCAGCTTGCCCTGACCAATCTGCTCAGTTAGCGCTTCCAAGCTGCGTTCAGTTCTGAGTCATCAGGCAGTGTCATCAAAGGCCCCAAGCCTCCTTCGGATCAGCCAGTAATGCCAAGCAGTCCTGGCAAGGGGAACCCGAATCATGGCAGGAGAATTACAACCTTCAGCGGGAGAGGGAAAAGCCCTCAGCTCCTTAGCGCTGGCAGCAGAAACCCTTTTGGCTCTATTTTAAGAAACCTTCAAGCACGTGGGGCTTCCTCCCCAGAGAGGACACCCTGGCCTTGCATGGAGGTGTTTCTTGGCTCAGGGCAGGCTCAGGGTACCACCTTCGGTGCCACCTAAGCTATAGCCCCTCAAGCTCTGAGCTGCACTTCATCTGCATGGTCTCAACACCCGCCAGCCCTGCTCTGATTAAAGCGTTGCCAGCATTTCCACTCTACGATTTTGTTAATGTTTAACATCCACTGAGGTGGCCTCTATCCATGCTGAGCTGCCTGCCTGGGTGGTCCAAGCTATCTCCACCAGGACCAATTAGTTTGCTACCTTAGAGGTCTGGATATGATCTGGATCATTACTGGTCACCATTGGTGGTTGCAAGCGTGGGAAGTAGGGGGAGAGGGAGAGAGGAGGGAGCTCTTGGCCCTGGGTAAAGCTTGAGCAGCATCCTGGTCGCCCATAGAAAGCTGAGACGTATCAGCCAGCATTGTGACTCAGCTGTCATTTTGAGGAGTGAGTAGTATGTGCGCCCATCTCTGTGCTAGGAACTTGACATATGACCCCAATCTTCACAGCATCGTTGAGAGGTGAATATTATTATCCTCATTTTATACATAAAGCAAATGGAGCTCAGGGATGTTAAGTGACTTATCTAAGGTCACAGGGCTTGTTATGGCAGAGCCAGGATTCAAACTCCAGGCTTTACAGTAACAAAACCGACTTCAAGTGTTTTTTGTTTGTTTGTTTGTTTTTTGAGACGGAGTTTCACTCTTCTTGCCCAGGCTGGAGTGCATTGGTGTGACCTCGGCTCACTGCAACCTCTGCCTCACGGGTGCAGGCGATTCTCCTGCCTCAGCCTCCTGAGTAGCTGGGACTACAGGCGCCTGCCGCCACACCCTGCTAATTTTGTATTTTTAGTAGAGATGGGGTTTTGCCATGTTGGCCAGGCCGGTTTCAAACTCCTGACCTCAGGTGATCTGCCCGCCTTGGCCTCCCAAAGTGCTAGGATTACAGGCATGAGCCACCACGGCCGGCCTCAGGTGTTTTTTCCATTAGCTCATGCAGCTTCTCACCAGTCCACTCCCACACAATGTCATCCGGAAAGGAATTGAGAAACTATTGAGTCTAATTCCTTTATTTTGCAGAAGAACATTATGGCACACACTGGAATGGCCACCCCTAAACCATTCACAGTCCTCTTTTCCTTTGTCTTCTACCATAGAAACTGGAAAGTTAAAATGCTCCTCTTCCTAGACTCCCATGCAGCTGGGCAGAGGACACATGTGTCTCAGTTCTGGCCAATGATCTATAAACGAAACTCACAAGTTTGGGGCTTCCAGGTAAAAGAGAACATTTCTCTTTTAAAATACCCTTTGTCCGCAGGGTGCCGTGGCTCACGCCTGTAATCCCAGCACTTTGAGAGGTCGAGGTGGGTGGATCACCTGAGGTCAGGAGTTCGAGACCAGCCTGGCCAACATGGCAAAACCCCATCTCTACTAAAAATACAAAAATTAGCCGGGCGTGGTGGCATATGCCTGTAGTGCCAGCTACTCAGGAGGCTGAGACAGTAGAACTGCTTGAACCTGGGAGGCGGAGGTTGCAGTGAGTTGAGATCATGCCACTGCACTGCAGCCTGAGTGACAGAGTGAGACTCTGTCTCAAAAAGCAAACAAGCAAATAAACACCACCCTTTGTCTTCTGCACTCCTCTGTCTTCCTTCCTGAAATGCAGTTGCAATGCCTAGAAGTGCAGCAGCTTTCTTGCAGCTATGAGGATAAAAGCCCCATGTTGAGGATGGAAGATCAAGGAAATAGAAGGAGTCTGGGTCTTTAATGACAAGGCTGAATTGACACCAACCTGAATTTCTTGTTGGTTAGGTTTTCTGTTACCTGTGGCCAAATTTGATCTTAACTTATACGAGCATCCAGATAGCTTTCCCTGGGCCTGTGCTTTTACTGCAAGGCTTAGAATCCCAAAGACTAAAGAAGCCTTGAAAGAGCATCCTAGATGTCAAAGACATCATCCCAGGGTTGTCTCTTCTGGTCCTGCCCCCTCTATGCATTTTGCAGAGGATTTAGAGTGGGAGCGGAGACCTTGCTCACATGAATAGTCTCTGCATTCACTGCACATAAGTCCCTCTTGCTGAGAGGGTTGAAGGTTGAGTACCCTGCTGCTTAGCCTTCAGGAAGACTCCTCTCTTCTTAGCTAGTGTGTCCTAGTGTGGAAGCTACAAATCACTGGGATGATGTCCAGAAGGAGATGTCCAGGACTGGTTGGCGGAATATGGAACATTTAGCCTGGAGAAGAAATGGCTCAGGGAACAGAAAGGTCATCTTCAAACATCTGAAGGGCTGCTTTGAGAGGAGTGAAGAGAAGAGCAGATGCTTTCTGCTCTGAGAGGTACTAAAAGACATGGTGAGGACCAATGGTCAGAGAGGCCAGGGAAGCTGGTTTGGGACCAGTCACAGAAAGATCTTTGTTAACAGCTGGAGCTACTTCCAAATGGGCTGGCCTACAAGATGTTTGAGAAAGGCAATGGGCATTAGTCTAGTAGGTTTTAGAGCTAATTCAGGCATCCAACCAGCAGATGACAGGAGAACTCCCAAAGTCCTTCCCAGTGACAAAATTCTATAGTTCTGTGAATCAAACTATACATAAGAAATGCCACATGAAGGCCAAGGTGGGCAGATCACGAGGTCAGGAGATTGAGACCATCCTGGCTAGCATGGTGAAACCCCATCTCTACTAAAAATACAAAACATTAGTCGGGCGTGGTGGCGGGCGCCTGTAGTCCCAGCTACTCAGGAGGCTGAGGCAGGAGAATGGCGTGAACCCGGGAGGTGGAGCTTGCAGTGAGCCAGGATGGCGCCACTCCACTCCAGCCTGGGCGACAGAGCGAGACTCTGTCTCAAAAAAAAAAAAAAAAGAAAAAAGAAATGCCACATGACACACATGACATGGAGGGTAAAGAAGGGAGGATTTGGAATCAGAAAAACTAGATTTAGGCTGGGTGTGGTGGCTCACACCTACAGTCTCAGCACTTTGGGAGGCTGAGGCAGGAGGATTGTTTGACGCCAGTTCAAGACCAGCCTGGGCAACATAGTGAGACCCTGTCTCTATAAAAAAAAAAAAAAAAAAAAAGAAGAGAAAAGAAAGAAAAGATAAACTAGATTTAAAAGCTGATTCCTCCCTCGATGGCAAAATCACTGTAGCAGAAACGACTAGTTTTTCCCAATATATGGTGTCCCTCTTTTCACAGAAATGGAGCCTCGAATTTTTACTTGGGCACATGATCATCTGGAATAAAGACCATATTTCCTAGCCTTCCTTGCAATTAGGTGTGGCCATGTGACTAAATTCTGGAGGCAGGGCAGAAATGGTGAGTGCAACTTTCAGCAAGTGTCCTTAAAGGGAAAGGGCAGGCTTTTCTTCCCTCTTTTTATCATCCACCCATTCTTTCATTATGCTGCCTGGAATGAAAATGTGATGGCTGGAGTTCTAGCTGCTATCTTGGATCATGAAGGCAAGGACCACATCCTAGTAATGGCAGAGCAATGGATGGATCCTTGGTCCTTATAACTTTGTGGAGCAGAGCTTACCCCCAGTCTCCAATCGGAAAGAAAAATAAACTCTTATGTTGTTTTAACCACAGCTATTTTGAGTGTCTGTGCATAATCCTAACTGAAACATGCATCGACTCTGGAGCAAAGTCTTTTAAGCTCTCTGAGCCTTGGTGGGTAACCTCATCTGTATAACGGGACTCATAATGCCCACTGCACAGACCTCACAATGTGCTTGGGGAGGGGAATGAGATGATGTTTGTGAAAGCACTACAAAAACTATTCCTCACTGTGATAATGTTACACCTTTGTTGCTGGGCACCAGGAAAGGCATGATGGGTGGGGGAAGGATTGGGGAAGGAGGGTTGTACAAAAGGATCAGAAATATTTTCCCCCTTCCACAGTGCTTCCTAAAAATTCTGCCTTTCCTATATAAACCAATTGTGCCACTGGAGCTCCAAAATTCTGCCTTTCCTATATCCATAGGTCTTGATCTCCCTGGTCTGATTCTTGGTGGTAGAGTAAGGAGACTACGTTAGAGGATTTCTAAGTCTCTGAGAACTTTCATAGTCTGTGATCATCTGACTTTATTAATTCTATACTAGTCAGATTTTTGTGGCAAGGCAATTCAGGATTTTTTATTTTACAACCAATAAAGGCTGGCTCCTTTCTGAATTGTTTACCTGTGGGCAAAGCACTTCTCTTAGCATCAATGGTAGGACCAGCATGAGTTCACATGGTAGAGGTAGATGGCAGCCCACTTCTGCTTCACCACAGACAGAGGAAAGACAGGGATGTGTTCTTGCTAGCCATTTTGCAAAAGGCACGGGGGATATGCAGTATGTAACAACATTAAAGCTGCTGGGCAGAAGCCACATGTTGACCAGAGCTGGGGGACAACACACCAGTGCCTGCAGATTGGGAAACAACCTAAAATTCTTGGCAACCTTCAGGGAGACTGTACACTCCCCTCACTACCTTGGTAAATAGTGTACTTGTCACAAAGTCCTCCTGTAGACAATCCTCACTGACCCGAAGCTTCATGTCAAGCTAGTTCACGGCTCCCACAGGTTGAGCCAATTCATCTTTGGTTGGAGCCCAACTCTTGTCTTTCAGAAACCCAGTACATTCTCCAGCCATTAGGATTCTCTGAGGATTGGCCTTGACAGGTCAAAAACCAAAGAAAGAAGATGTGTCACTAACAGAGATGATTGGTACAGAAGTGGCCTCCAGGCAAGTGTCATGGGCTTGGTTGGACTTCTCTCTAATCCTTCCATGCTTGGTAGTGTCCTCGACTCACGGAAAGTTCTTTGGCAGCTGTTGACTTGAATTTAACTTCCAAGGAGTCTGGAAATGGGTGGGAATCTGAGAAGAATGGAGTAGAAAAGTTAACAACTTGAGATTAAGCCAAGGGAGGCTGCCCCAACCCCCCTCCTGCCAATTCACCCTTCTCTATCCTTAATCCATTTGGCAGAAGATTTAGAGTGAATAGAGCTGATTATAGTCTAGGAAGGGCAAGTCTCCTCTAAATTCAGAGTAAGAAGGCTCAGGCACAGAATGCAGAGGTCCTTTTCCCAACAGATGATGGGGTTGAGTGGAAAAGTAGGCCCCAGGAGAGAAGAGGATTGGAGCCCTGAGTGAGCGGAAGATGACAGGAGTGCCTGCCAATGTCCAGGGAGGATGTCAGATCCTGACCGAGCAATCAGAAGCAGACAGAAGAGGGTGAGCAGGGAATAGGAGCACAGACCTTTGCAAATGCCTCTTGAGCACTAAGGCCCTGGACCAATAGGCCACAGTCTGAGCTTATATCAAGGAAGAGTGAGATGGGCTCTGCTCTCCCTGGAGTGAGCTTGCCGGTTCTGTGGCTCATGGTTGGCTGGGGTGGCCCAGTTAGCTAAAGTCAGCAAACATTTCAGAAGCCCTGACTGGGCTGAGTCCCAGCATCTCTAAAGAATTGCACTCTCAGCTCAGCACCAAGGAAACCCACAAAGGACCCCTGCTAGACTGGATGTTTATGTCTCCCCAAAATTCATCTGTTGAAATCCTGACCATCAATGTGATGGTATTAGCAGGTGGGGCCTTTGGGCGCTGATCAGGTCACAATAGTGGAGCCCTCATGAGTGGGATTAGTGCCCTCATAAAAGAGATCCTAGGGAGCTCTTCACCCCTTCTGCCTTGTAAAGACACAGAGAGAAGGCAGCCATCTATGAACTAGGAAGCAGGCCCTCACCAAACACCAAACCTGCTGACACCTTGATCTTGGACTTCCCAGCCTCCAGAACCATAAGAAATAAATTTCTGCTGTTTTTAGCTTCCAAATTCATTGTATCCTGTTATAGCAGCCTAAACAAACTAAGATAAACCCACACTCCCAAAGGACTTTGAGCTTCCAGAGACCATGACCCAATCTGCCCTGTTCACCACTACACCCCAACCCAATACCTGGTACAGGGAAGCTATGCAATACATTGAATTGAATTGACTTGAAACTGATCCCAGGAACCCTTCCACTTGCCCATCAGAATATTCTCTCATGGTTGCACTTCCCCTACCATAGCTCTCTATTTATTCATATACTTATGCATTCATAAGTCCATACCAATATGCTGAGCAGTTACTATACGAGAGGCACTAAGCTAGGGCCCTCCCCTCTCATGGCAGGTCCAGCTCTCCTCTGTGTCTCTTTATCTATCTTTTGGGGATGCCCATCCATTCTTGGTCGATTGGTAATAGACACTTATTTGCATTTTTTTTTCTTTTTGAGACAGAGTCTCGCTCTGTTGCCCAGGCTGGAGTGCAGTGGTGTGATCTCAGCTCACTGCAACCTCCACCTCCCAGGTTCAAGCGATTGTCATGCCTCAGCCTCCCAAGTAGCTGAGATTACAGGTGCATGCCACCATGCCCAGATAATTTTTTGTATTTTTAGTAGAGACGGGGTTTCACCCTGTTGGCTGGTGTTGAACTCTTGACTTCAGGTGATCAGCCCACCTCAGCCTCCCAAAGTGCTGGGATTACAAGTGTGAACCACTGTGCCCAGCCAACTATTTGCATTTTAAAATAGTCAACTGAAGGTAGAAAATTTATCCAAAGAAATGACTTTCTAATGATGAATGGACAATGGCAGTTGTTGACATTTTGAAGAAGGATGAAGAGGCCCTAAAATCATGCCTCTTAAATGGAGTAATCTTCTCTGCCTGACATCCATGGGCAGTGGGTCCAGCATTCAGACCCCCATCCCCAGCACCAACACACACATACATTGGACTTGGTTTTCCATGCTTAGGAAAACCAAGCCCGTGCATGCTTAGGACCACAAGCATGTGCACAAATGCCTTTATAAAGAATCATATAAGCAAAGACACCCACCTGAGCACAAATGCTTTCATGAGCCTGCTGTGTGCATGCACCAGAGTGGTCTCTTCTCCTCTCCACCCTTGACCAGTGCTGGGTCTGGTTCCCACTGTAAATGCAGATGCTATGTGATTGACAGCCCAGCCAGGAGCTCACATTCAGTTGGAATCTGAGATACCATTACCATGGCGACCATAGTCCCTTGCAGCTCCGTCATCTTCCATGCTCTGGGGAGTTGAGTGTTATACCTGGGAGACTTTCCTTCTGGAAGCCACACCTTCCTCCAGGAGTGACTTTTAATTTTCCCCCAAGCTCTTTGGAGAGGTAAAGACTCCTCCCTATGGCTCTCTCTCTGCTAATGATGAGGGCGGTTTTAAGGAGAGTTGTTAGGCTTTAATTAAGCTCTTGGTCTCCCAGAACCTTCCAGCTACTCTCCCGGGGTGTCTGATGCCATGTCTAGCCAAAGAGAGTAAGAAATTCACCCCTTTCTCTACAGATAGGCCTACAGCTGAAGCTATAATCACAGAGTCTTTGAAGCAAAAGGGTACAGTCCCGCTGAAGTTCATTGCTCAGATCCCCTTTGCTATGAACTGAATATTTGTGTCTCCCAAAATTTATATGTTGAAATTCTAACCTCCAATGTGATGGTATTAGGAGGTGGGGCCTTTGGGAGATGAGTAGGTTCTGAGAGTGGAGCCCTCATGAATGATATTACTGGCCTTATAAAAGAGGCCCCTGAGCGCACTGTCATCCCTCTGCCATGTGAGGTCACAGTGAGAAGATGGCTATCAACCAGGAAGTGGGCCCTCACCAGATACTGAATCTGACAGTGCCTTGATCTTGGGCTTTCCAGCCCCTGGAACTTTGAAAACTAAATTTCTGTTGTCTATAAGCTGCCCAGTTTATGGTATTTTGCCACAAGACAAAATACCAGAAAACACCCCTCTTCAAGACTGAGGAACTCCTTCCTTCAGCTGCCTGGGTGTTGGCTGCTGACAGCTCTCAGCTGTGTCTCTCTCCAGGAATTGCCTGCAGTCCAGGAAAGCTGCCTCACACAAGGTCACAGCCCCTCCCTGGGGGCAGACCACATTCAATGATTGACCTATTGGGGGTACAAAGAACCGGCCCCCTTGCTTCAACTGGGGACATCTCTGGTTCAACGGTTCCCAGGGAATCATGGGAGACCTTCTGTTATGACTGCATCACAGCTCAACTCCTTCTCTGCCCAACGTTGCTTCTCTCATTTTCTTATAGGTGTTGACCTAAAGGCACACCCCCAGAAACCACTCACTCAGAAATCTCCATCTCAGAGCCTGTTTTCAGACAATCTAAGGCAAGACAAGGGGTCTGAAGCTCATCTAACACAGCCCTTTTCTTGACAGATGAGGAAACTGAGGTCCATGAGGGGCTAGAGACCCTTGAGATCACTCTGGGAGTTGATGTGAGATTTGGTTCTCAGATCCAGACTCTCAGCATTGGAATAGATCTTCAGGGTCCCCTGATCTAAGCAGGAAAAATATATATACTTAAGAGGATACTGGGTAAATTTCATAGCATTGATGGCAGAAGTAATGGAGTTAAATAACCAGAAATGGACCCTAGTGGCCATTGCCACAATGTGCTGCCCTGGGAACTCCGTCTTGCTGATGCTACCACCACCAATGAGAAGATCCCATGTGGCCCCTACTTCTGGGTGTCAAGAGCTCCTGATGCAAAGTTGCCATGGGAGCCTGGATTGGTGCCCATATCCCAGCACAAAGAAGGCCGGGGAAGGTAGGAACCTGGAAGGACCAGTTGAGTCAGCCAGACTGTAGATCAGTGGCGCTCAACTCTGCCGGTGCATTTAAAGTATCTGGGAGCTATAAGAGATCACATTGCCCAGGCCACACGGCAAACCAATTAAATCGGAACTTCTGAAGGTGGGACCCAGGCATAGTATTTTCTTTCTTTCTTTCTCTCTCTCTTCTCTCTCTCTCTTTCTTTCTCTCTCTCTCTCTCTTTCCTTCCTTCCTTCTTTTTTTTTTTTTTTTTTTTGAAGTGGAGTCTCGCTTTGTTGCCCAGGCTGGAGTGCAGTGGTGCAATCTCGGCTCACTGCAACCTCCACCTCCCAGGTTCACATCATTCTCCTGCCTCAGCTTCCTGAGTAGCTGGGACTACAGGCGCCCGCCACCACGCCTGGCGAATTTTTTGTATTTTTAGTAGAGATGGAGTTTCACCGTGTTAGCCAGGATGGTCTCGATCTCCTGACCTCGTGATCCGCCCGCCTCGGCCTCCCAAAGTGCTGGGATTACAGGCGCGAGCCACCGCGCCTGGCCTCCAGGCATATAGTATTTTCTTTAAAGCTCCCTGGGTGGTTCTGATGAAAGGCTGAGAACCTCTGCTTCAGGAGAAACCAACGATGAAAGGACTGGGGTCTCTCTCCCCTTTGCTCCTTGTGGTATTAGATAGTGTTTGATCAGAGAAGAAGGACCACCGTGAGGGATGCAGAATAAGGGATTTATTGTGGAATTGGGCCTGACACAATTGTGGGAGCTGGTGAAGCCACCTATGTAAGAATGCTAACCTGTGTGTGATGGTGGACTTGAAGCAGGAACAGCAGTTGAGATGAAAGGATGGACACAGTTGTAGCTACCTACTGCTGTGTAACAAATTACCCCCAAATTTTTCAACTTGACACAATGAACATTTATTATCTCACATAGCATCTGTGGGTCAGGAATCCAGGAGCAACCTGGCTGGATGGTTCTGGCTCAGGCTTTCTCATGAGGTTCCAGTCAAAGTGCCAGCTGGGGCCTGTGGTTATCTGCAGGTTTGACTGGGGCTGGAGGGTCTGCTTCCAAGATGGCTTCCTCACATAGCCATTGACAGGAGGTCAATGGCTTCCTCACATAGCTATTGCTGGCTATTGGCCAAAGGCCTCAGTTTCTCACCACATGGGCCTTTCCATAGGGCTCCTCCTGATATAGGAGCTGGTTTTCCCCACATCAAGTGATCTCAGAGAAAAGAGAGAGGGAGAGAATGAGACCAAGACAGAAACCACAGTGTCTTTTTTTTTTTTTTTTTTTTTAAGATGAGACGGGGTTTTACTCTGTCACCCAGGCTGGAGTGCAGTGGTATGATCATGGCTCACTGCAGCCTCAGCCACCTGGGCCGCCTACCATGAACATATGTAGACAGGTGCAAAGACAAACTGGAACCCACGTGACAGCTGGAATCCACATTTGACCATCTCCAACCTTGATGGTATGGGTAACCTGCAAGAAAAGCTGGCATCCTTTGCAATTACTGCACATGCACCCAGAATCTGGAGATGCTGAAGAAGATCCAAAAAGAGCTGTTGCAGCTACAGGCCTGGCTGATGCTACAGGCCTGGCTGATTCCCCAGGCCAAAAAGGAGAGCCAGGAGATCAGCAACAACACATCTGAGCTGCAACAGCGCCTGGCTCACACAGAGCTGCAGAGTGTGACAGTGGCCGCTGCTTCACCTCTGCCTTCCAAATCTCACACAAATGTCTCCTGTGGCCAACTCTAACTTGGAACCATGCAGAGAACTGGATTCTGGGAAATGTAGTTCTAGCTTAACTAGTGGCCACAGCACACAGGCATCACAGGGCTGGAGTATGTGTTAGGGGATGAGTGCAGCAAATGAAAGAGGTGGTCATAATAAGCTCTCTGTTCTTTCTCCTTGGACTAGGGACAGGAAGAGCAAAGACAGCCATGGATGAGCCAGAGTCTGACAGTGAGAAACTCAAGAGACTCCAGTCTTCTCAGAACCTCAGGGAAAACTCCAACTCCCTCTCCAGGCCCATGACAAACCCACTCTGGATTAAGCTTCTTTCATCTGTAGTGGGGAGGGAGGGAGTAAAGGCTGGGAGATGGACGATTTGAAAGCTGATTTCCTGGAGTAGACAATAATTTATCCCCACTTCACATCAATACCTCTAGACAGCCAGATGAAAATCATGCTGTAATGTTCTGGTCGTATCTAATAGCATGGCCACTCATACTGTTAGTTTGATATCTCTTGACTCCAAAGTGTCTCACACAAATGGTCCCCAGGCAGTGGCAAAATGGCACAAACGATGACACATAGGACCTGCCCAGTCAGTCATTTCAGGAATACCCAAATATTTTCCCTATTTGTCTGCTCCTGCCTAAAATTCTGTCACTGTATTAACCTGCTAGCCAAAACCTTGCATTTGCTTTTGCATGCAGCTATCTCTAAGAAGGGTCACGTTTTAGATTATTATCAATCATTTATATTCCTTAGTGCAAATGAAGTCTGAAGAGGTCTGTTGATGTAGGGGATAAGTGAGGGCGCATTAGGCACTTGACAGGGACAGATGAACAAGAATGGAGAGCTTTGAAAAGGGTGTGTGAAAGAAATAACCTGTGTGTTCACCAAATCCTGTTTCATTTTCTTCTTTCTGGGGGTCACAGAAAGACTACCTTTCCCGGCCTCCCTTGGAGTTAGACTGAGGTCATGTGATTGGATTCTGGCCAATGGGAAGTAAGTTGAAATAATATAAAGCACTCCTCCCAGGCCTTGCCATTAAAAACATCTTGTGCAACCTTCCCACTGTACTGTCACCTTCAGCAGCAACCATAGAGGCTATGTATTAAGATGGTAAGATAGATGCACCTGGGATCCCAGATTCACCTAGTGGCTGAGTGCTGCCCTGAGGAGTGGCCCAACTCATCAGTGGGGGCTAATTTGTTTCTGCAGCATAGTCTATCCTACCCAGGCTAATACAAAAATTGCTGCCAGATGGCCAGGCACAGTAACTCACGCCTGTAATCCCAGCACTTTGGGAGACCGAGGTGGGCAGATCATTTGAGGCCAGGAGTTTGAGACCAGCCTGACCAACAGGGTGAAAGCCTGTCTCTACTTAAAAAAAAAAAAAAAAAAAAAAAAAAAAAAAAAAAAAAAATTGCAGGGTGTGGCGGGCGCCTCTAGTCCCAGCTACTAGGGAGGCTGAGGCAGGAGAATCGCTTGAACTCGGGAGGCAGAGGTTGCAGTGAGCGGAGATCATGCCACTGCACCCCAACCTGGGCGACAACAGAGGGAGACTCCATCTCAAAAAAAGAAAAAAAAAAGGTTGGTAAAATAGTGATCCATGTTACACAGTGACAAAAATTCCATCAAGCTTCCACTTGCAAATAGTAAGTGATGGGAAAACCTTTGAGTGGCAAAAATGACTCAAGGTAAAGATTAGACTAAGGGTATGGCCTTCCCCCAAATTTCCAGAAGCCTAAAGGTAACTTTGATTAAATGCAGGGGGCAAAGTATACGGATGAGAAAGCAAAGACATATAGCAGATATGAAAACTATATCTTGAAAAGAACTTTGGATGTGGTCTTTGGCATGTGGAAGTGACTATAAGCAAATACATCAATGGCCCATTACATTTTTAGGGGAATTGTATAGCCAAAGAAACCTTGAGCCTAGACCTCAAAAAAAAGTCTTTCTTGAGTCAGCTATGAAGATAAAATAATCCTTGGGCTCCCACCATGTTCAAAAAGTAGACTAAGAAAGTTCTATGACCCTCAAGGAGGGATTTCCTCAGTACCCATTTAGATATAGCCAAAAAATATTATAGGAAAAAAGAACTAGAGGGCAGAGCCATGACTTGGGGAGAAAATGAACAAAGAAACTCCTCCAGGAGAAAACTTGGGGTCTAATAAGGAAATCTTAGCTGGGTGTGGTGGCTCACGCCTGTAATCTCAGCATTTTGGGATGCCGAGGCAAGTGGATTGCTTGAGCCTAGGAGTTCAAGACCAGCCTGGGTAACATAGCAAGACTTTCTCTCTACTTAAAAAAAAAAAAAAAATTAGCCAGGTTTGGTAACACGTGACTGTGGTTCCAGCTTCTTGGGAGGCTAAGGTAAGAGGATCACTTGAGCCCAGGAGATGAAGGCTGCAGTGAGCTATGATAGTGCCACTGCACTCCAGCCTGGGCAACAGAGCTAGATCCTGTCTCAAAAAAATAAAAAGAAAAAAGAAATCTTCTTCACCCTCAGGGCATGAGGCCTTCACAGTAGGATCTGAGAATGACTATGGACTAGTGACTGCTGTATGTCTCCCATCCTTCCCCTTTCAGAACGCTAGCGTTTGCTGTGGTATCCTGCCCCTGCTCCACCATTGGATTGAGGCTGAAGGTGTAGGGTGCTGATAACTTGTTTTGTTTGGTTCATAGGTTGCCAGACTAGAAGAAGCAACATCTAGACCTGAAGGTAGGACTATTATGCATCATCCAATGTTTAAGGGTCTATAGGGGGTAAGAAAATGCCCTAAAACTTAGCTTAAACAACAAAGATTTATAATTTCTCACAATTCCCTGGGTCAGGAATTCAAGCAGGGCTTAGCTGGGTGGATCTTCTGCTCTACCTGCCATCGGCTGGAATCATTTGCCCAGCCACATTTAGCTAGTGACTAGGCCAGGAAAACTTCACTCACATGTCTGATCCTCTTCCACGTGGCTTCTGTCTCCACATGGCAGGTCATCCTTCAGTAGCCTAAGCTTAGTTTCCTTATGGCATGCCCTGGCTTCTCAGAGTATAAAGGCAGAAACTCCAGCCCTTCTTAAGGTCTAGGCCTAGAACTGACATGGCATCACTTCTGCAATATACTACTGGCCAAAGTGAGTCAGAAGGCCAGCCTGGATTCAAGGGGAGAGGAAATAGACTTCACCTCTGGCCGGGTGGAGTAGCACACATGCACAAAGGTAAAAGAAATTGTTGAAAGCCCTATATGGATACTACAATGCCCAGAGATCCTGACCTTTGAGCTGGGATGTAGTTGCTGGATAAGACTTTGGGTTAAATTTCTTGGGAATGGGATGAGCATGTTATTTTAGGGGAAAGAAGAATAAAAAAAAGTGAACCAAATATTTGTAAGCCAGAGGACTGATGGTGGTAGTTTATTATAAAAATACCCACCCATTGTGGCAGATTTTATTTTCCTAAATGCTTCAACACTATCTCCCATCTCATGTATTCTTCATATAATATGACCTTGACACTCCCCAATCAACATATAGAGTTTATGTCACCACTCCAGGAACCTGGATGCAACTTTGTGACTGCCTCAATTAATGAAGTATGGCAGAAGTGACTCTGTGTGATTCCCAAGGTCAGGCCATAAAAGGAGACACAGCTTCAATCTGGCTCTCTCTCAGGACACAGGCTTTTTTGGGAGCCCTGAGCCTGGCTTCCCCGAAAGCTCCATGCTGAAGAGACCACACAGAGTGACTACATAGAGGTAAATGCCTGAAGGGCTCCAGTTGTACCAGCCTCCAGCCTCCAGCCACTTGGGTCTTCCCAGGCCAGGAGGTAGATATGTGAGTGAGCTAGCCTTGGATGATTTCAACCTCCAGCCTTTGAGATGCCCCAGTTGACGCCAAGTGGAGCAGAGATGAGCTGACCCTGCTGAGCCCTGTGCAATTGTAGAGCCCCGAAAAAAATATATGTTGGTGTTTTAAGCCATTAAGTATTGGGATGGCTTATACTACAGCAATAGATAACTAATATATAGTAAGTCCTCATAGTCATGTGTTTCATATTTGCAAATTCTACTTACTAAAATTTATATGTAACCCCAAACTGATTACTTAAGACGCTTTTGTGGTCATTTGTGGACACATGCAGAGTGGCAACAAGTTTAAGTCACCCAATGTGCATATTCCCAGCTGAGGTCTATAGGTAAACAGCCTGTGGCATGGCAGGTGTGGCACCATCTTGAAGCAAAACCGTCATGTTGACAGATGTTGACTCCTGCATACCAAGGTGTTTCCGTAGCATAGATAACATCCCATAAAGAGGTGTATATAACCCAGTAGTCACAAGTCTCACAAGAAAGTCTGAGGTGTGACCAGCTACACATTTTGCCATAAAAGCTTGCTAAATACAGGATATTTTCCGGAGGGTGGGTGCGGCGATCTACCGTGTCATGACCACCTGAGACATCACTTCTGTTTGTAAGTCCCTATTAAATGTTTCTTTCTGAGAAACTGGATTTGTCAGCCTCTTTTTTCGGTCTCTCAGCTCCCCTGGCCTTTTGGGATAGATTTGCATATACCTGCTCACCGCGGAACACGGTCAAACAAGGTGACACTCTGCTTTCTTGTTTCAGCTCTTGTATTTTTTTCTAATTTGGTCTTAAGGTCTGTCTCATGAGAGTGGCTATAAACTCTCAGTCTGCCTTAACAGGGTTCCAGGGAATTTGGTCGTGGATGTTTACAGTGTGCTTTTCACAGGACACTTCTTTATCTTGTCAGACAGCCTAATTCTTAAGTGTCCAAACCATGACCAGGTGTCCCTCTCACAGGAAAGTTGTTTATAGTCGCAGACGCCCTTGTGGCTCTTGTCTGACCTGTGTCGAGTCTATTCCTGCCAAGAGAGCCACTCTCTAGGAGAATGCCAACCGGGAAAGAAGTTAGGTCCAGGTGTGTGGGTGGGGTGAGACACAGAGAGGCAGCTCCACAGAACACGCAAAATACCAGAGGCAGCATCTTCTTTACAGATTCCTCTCAGGGCCAGCAAGAAGGAAGGAACCCTCTGGGCCATCCATGCTTAGCCAGCAGGTGGGGAGCAAGATAGAGAGTGAGGGACCTGCGGGCCTAGGCCTTTATCGGGGTCCAGGCATTCCCAGGCCGCTTTCCCGTGGGGAGTTCTCATCGGTGGGTTGAAAGCCAGCAGGCAGGAGTTCCATGGAGGCACGCTGTGACTGAGAAGGGGTCGCTGTGGCAGATCCGTGCGGCCCATGTAGAGTGTGGGGCGTCAGTGGGGCCAGTCAAGTAGGTTGTATCTAGCTGTCCCATAGGGAGGTGGTCACCAGCAGGTGACTGTATAAGGTAGATATCTGGATCGACCACATTAAGGAACAGGGAGGAGATGGAGAACAGGAAACTGTGTCAAGGGTGACTAAGCCCTGCTTCTGGTATGAGAAAGTCCAATATATTCAAAATGCTGCTGAGACAACATATTATAAAAATTCACTACAACTCCCATACCATAAACATGGCCTTTTTGAGACCTACCTAATGCCCCCTTTTTCACATTTTTGTGCTATTTCCTGGTGATTTCACTGTTTAAAATGGCCCCCAAGTGTAGTGTTGAAGGGCTGTCTAGTGTTCCTAGGTGCAAGAGGACTGTGATATGCCTTACAGAGAAAATACATGATATATACATGTAATTCATTAAGGCATGAGTTATAGTGCTGTTATGTTCAATGTTAATGAACCATCTATATATTAATTAAGATGTCTTTAAACAGAAACACACATAAAACAAGATTATGTATTGATTGGCTGATTATAATGTGATCAGAGGCTTGTAGGAACTTAACCCTGTACAGCCCTTAGGAGCAATGGTTCCATATTAGTTAATTCAGTATTCACTGAGACTTTATGGACCATAACTACCGTGAATAATGTGAATTGACTGTGCCTATATTCAGCTCTCTTTTTTTCTGAGTACATGAGAGCGCCACACTTTCCAGGACTCTTGCAGGTAGGTGAGACCATATGACTAGCTCTATCCAATGAAATGTGAGTAGCAGGCCAAAGCATTTAAGAACCAGTGTACTAAGCAGAGATTGCACCACAGCACTCCAGCCTGGCAACAGAGCGAGACTACATCTCACACACATAAAAAAATAAATAAATAAAAAGAACCAGTGTACTGTCTTCAATCTTTTGCTATCCCTAAAGTGGCAAACATGAAGGGCTTGCATTAAAATGATGGCATCCTCAACTGAAGGGAGCCTGGATCCTTGAGTTACTGGAAAGAGAAGAGCCCTAGAAACCTGCATCACACTTTATGAGCAAGAAATCAGTTATTATTGTGTTCAGCCACTAAGATGTTAAGGGTTTATTTGTTGTTGCAGCCTAGCCTGCAAACAACCTCAAAACCTGTCTAAAATAGGGTTTGAGAAGCCCAAAAGTGTGCTGAATAGGATCTTCTAGTCAGCTAAATTGTATGCATATGTGCATGCCTGTGTGCACATGTAGCTCTTAACTATCAATATGCTCTAGCAAGTGGTAATCTATTTGATAAGAGGGCCACAAGTGCTAACATGCAAAAGTTAGCTTTCCTTTCCACTCCCATCTCTCCTCAAAAAAAAAAAAAAAAAAAAAGAGAGAGAGAGAGAGAAGTGGTAGATGGCTTAGATCTATTTATTCATTGGTTTAAAAGAAAATAGGCCAGATGAGGTGGCTCACACCTGTAATCCCAGTACTTTGGGAGGTTGAGGCGGGCAGATCGCTGAGTCCAAGAGTTGGAGAAGGCCTGGGCAACATGGTGAAAATCCATCTTTAAAAAAAAAATACAAAAAGTTAGCTGAGTATGGCTAATAAACCATAAAGAGTTGATTTGCTCTAAAGGAAGTCCAGAGGGGAACCAGTAAGTTAAACTCTTCATCATTCACTCCAATCAGCATCACATCTGAAGCACCAGTCTAGTAAATACGTTTCACAAATGTGTCTACTCATGTGATGAAGTATGCCCTATACACACATTGACTCACTTATATTGGGTATTACAGCCTTTTGCCTATTTTCCTGTCAATGAGGAAATTACCAAACACACAGTGGTAACAAGGGAAGAAACGTTCCAGAACACTGGGTATGAAAAGTAGCAATAGTTTCATCTAAGTTGGAGAAGATGAAGAAAGGAACCAGAAATGGGTTTGTGAAAAGAAAGAGATAATGCCAATGAAAAGGGGCTCGCGACAGAGCTGCTGGGACCTCCCTGGCATCTGGGTCGGCCGCATCTACACTCAGGGCCTGCAGTCAGGTCGCGTTAGCACGTGGCTAAGGGATTCTCCCAGAGAGAGGCAAAAGGCCAGAAACCCCTGCACGGGGAATATGGTTGATCTGGCCAAGACGTGGAAATGTGCTTGTTCATCTGCATACCAAGTGATTCCTTGTGCAACTTCCTCTGTTTCCGTAGAAAGAATATGGGCTCTAGAGTCAGGCAGCCCTGTTTAAGTCCAGCTTCTTCTCTTACCCACTGTGTTTCCTTAAGCAAGTCACTTCACCTCTCTGGGTCTCACACTGGTGAGTGGAAATAACAATACCTGCTCACAGGGTTCTGGAATAATTAAATGAGATCACAAGCATCTGGCACAGAGCAGCCGGTTGCCTCCCCCTCTCATGCATATCCAGAAAGGGTCTCCCACTGTTTGAAATATTTTGTGCCACAGTAGCTGTGGGAGGCTGAGTAGTGCCCCTCTCCCTATTGCGCCTGCAAAAACGAAACAGAACCCCAATCTCCCCCCAGAAAAATCAATGATGTCCATGTGCTAATGCCTGGAACGTGTGATACCTTATATGACAAAATAAAAAAGACTTTGCAGATGTGATTAAGTTAAAGGTCTTGAGATGAGGGCATTATCCTGGATTATTTGGGTAGACTCTAAATGCCATCACAAGTGCCCTCATAAGAGAAAGGCAGAGGGAGAGTATAGAGAGGAGAAAAGAAGGCCATGTATGTGACCACAGAGGCAGAGAAGGGAGTGCTGCAGCCATAAACCAAGGAAGGTTGGCAGTCACCAGGAGCTGGAGGAGGCAAGGAACGGATTCTCCCCTAGAGCCTCCTGAAGTAGCTTGGCCCTATGGCCACCTTGATTTCAGCTCAGTGACAATGATTTGGGGCTTCCGGCTTCCAAAACTGTGAGCCATCAAGTTTGTGGTAATTTGTGGCAGTAGCCACAAGAAACAAATGCAGTGGCTGACTGAGTCTGTGACCCCAACAAGAGAGTTAAGAAAGGAAAGATCTGTGTTCCAAGGCCACCCTCGGAAAAGAAAGCCCTTTGGTCCCTTGGGTAGAGGCTACAGAAACACCAGGTCCTTCCAGCTAGGGTTGCCCTGGGTGGTCTTGTCAACTCACACTCACACTAACTCCTTGAACTTTGATCCTCACAGGAGGTGTCCAGGCAAGGATACGAGGAAAATTAGTATCATTTGCTTCTCCACTTCCGGCACAAACGCTCCCTCACCTGGGAAGGCAGGAACAGCCTGGACCAACTGTCTGAGGCCCTAGAATCAAGCACATGAAAACGATCTCCCAGAGCTGCTCTCGGGCTGCATCAAGGGTACCTAGGGGAGGACAGATCCTGTGCAAGGAAGCATGGGGCATTCCCCCAGCCTGGGGTTAACAGCCCTCACCAACTTCTCAGGGATGCTATGAGAGTTAATGATTGTGAAGTGCACTCACTGCCACAGAAACGCTCAGCTGTGTGAAATGACTCACCCACGATCTTGGCCTGGAAAAAGTAGACATATTGAAGACTAATGACATTGCTACATTTTCATTGTGGGTGCCAGAATGCATTGGAGTGGCTTCCCAGGCCACAAGTTTTCAATTTGCAGCACAAGCAGACCCTCCAATGTGGCACTTCTCTGCTCTCCTTGCATGTGACTTGGTTCGCTTTTAGTTGGTCTCTGTGGCTGCCAGTTGTCACCTCCACAATGCCACATCCCCAACCTTCCCAGAAGCCCAGAGTGTTCAAGGCTGTCTGTTGGCAGAGGCCTAGGACACGTGGACACCCAGAGCTGAACACCATTGACTGCTAGGCAAATGAGACTTCGGTTTCAAAAGAGATCATATTCCAGTGGACGAATATCCCAGACATATTCCCGTGGACAAAGACGTCCATCTCATCTAAGGACACATGTCAAAGAAGATATTATTAATTCCCCTCCATTAGAGAGATCGCTGGTTCGTCACCCAATCCATTTCCCCTTCCTTTTTGGCACAGAGCTAGACTACATTTCCCAGTCTCCCTTGCAGCCAAGTGTGGCCATGAGACTGCATTCTGGCCAATAGAAGGCAGGCAGATATGATGAGTGGCCTGGCCTATAGACCCTCTCCTCACCCCATCATGCTATTCTCCGCTCTCTTTCTTCCCCTCCCCACCAGTTGGCTGTCAATCTTTAGGGCAACCTTGGAAATAGGTGACCAACTGTACCAACTTGCCAGGAACTGTCCCAATTTTAACACTGAAAGTCTGCCCTCTGGGAAACCCCTGTCTGAGACAAATTTGAAAGGCACCTGTGACAGATGGCAGAGCCTCCCTCAGCCCAGGTCCTTGAATGGATGCCTGGAGCAGGGCACTCCCCACTTCCCCAGCCTACCCCACCCCACCGCCCACCCCCCACCCCCACCAATCACCAATACACCTATTTTGAACTTTATGTGGTTGAGAAATAAACTGAGATTTGCTACTATATGTGGTACCACAGCTAGTGTAACCTTAACTGATCCACCATCTAATAGTTTTGGAGAAACACAAAAATATTCTATGTTCCCCAGCTACTATTTTAAGAAGATGGATCCCAGTTATAAATAGGCAGACTATCTGGGATAGTCCTGGTTCATACTTGTTGTCTAGCATTATTATTATTATTACTATTATTATTATTTGAGATGGAGTCTCACTCTGTCATCCAGGGTGGAGTGCAGTGGCACAAGCTCAGCTCGCTGCAACCTCTGCTTTCCAGGTCCAAGCGATTCTCGTGCTTCAGCCTCCCAAGTGGCTGGGATTATAGGCATGTGCCACCACACCCAGCTAATTTTTGTATTTTTAGTAGAGACGGGGTTTCATCATGTTGGCCAGGCTGGTCTCAAACTCTTGACCTCAAGTGATCTGCTCGCATTGGCCACCCAAAGTGCTGGGACTACAGGTGTGAGCCACTGCGCCTGGCCTGTCTGGCATAATTATTAATAGCATCTCCCTTTTACTCTCAAAACCCTCCCTCTTTGCGCAACATCTAGCATGGTTATAGATAATTTGCAGTGTGAATGCATCCCTAAAATGTTGTAAAAAATTGTTAATTGAATTCTATTTTAAACGCAATTATGTAGGAAAGAACTTTTCTGTAATAAAAGTAATCACCTCTAAACTCAACTATCAGAATATTAGATTTTCTTTGTGTTAGATACACTGTATCCATTACTTAGAACTGTCCTGAAATCTAGATTTCTTACAGACTTTGTGTTTAGAGAATTGTTGTTCATCTAGTAATTTAGGTCTTTTCAACCAATCGATCAATCAAAAATTCTATCTGTTGAGTGATCCATCCAGACAGTGGAATATTATTATACAATAAAAATAAATTAGCTATCAAGCCACAAAAAGATATCACTGAGTGAAAGAAGTCAGTCTGAAAAGGCTACATGCTGCATGATTCCAACTACATGACATTCTGGACAAGTCAAAATTAGGGGCTGGGCACGGTGGCTCATGCCTGTAATCCCAGCACTTTGGGAGGCCAAGGTGGGTGGATTACCTAAGGTCAGGAGTTCGAGACCAGCCTGGCCAACGTGGTGAAACCCTGTCTCTACTAAAAATACAAAAAATTAGCTGGACTTGGTGGCAGGCGCCTGTAATGCCAGCTATACAGGAGTTTGAGACAGGAGAATCGCTTGAACCCGAGAGGCGGAGGTTGTAGTGAACCGAGATCGCGCCATTGCACTCCAGCCTGGGCGACAAGAGAGAAACTCCATCTCTAAACAAAACAAACAAACAAACTAGGGAGACAGCAAAAAGATCAGTGGTTGCCATGGGTTCAGTGGGGAGGGAGGTAGGGAGATGAATAGGTGGATCACAGGGGATATTTAGGGCAGCGAAACTATTATGTATGATAGTATAGTGCATTTGGAAAAACCATAGAACATACAACACCCAGAGTAGATCTTAATGTAAACTGTGGCCTTTAGTAAACAACAATGTCACTCATGTGATATATTAATAATAGGAGAAACTGAGGTAGGGGACATAGGAACTCCCTGTACTTTCTGTACCATTTTTCTGTAAACTGAAAACTTCTTTAAAAATAATTTTTTAAAAAACCTGAAAATTAAGGGAAAAAAAAAGCCTATATTTGTTGAGCTCCCACAAAAGATACATAGGATATGGCTACAGTCCCAGGGGACAGACGTTCGGCTGCCGGAAGGTGCAGCCCTGCAATGGAGGACAGGCTGTCTCCCAGGGTGAACGGACAGACACGTGAAGTGTGAAGGTGCCAGGGCAGATGGCCAAGGGAAATGTCCTCGATGCAGTGGGGATTAGGGCCTGGAGCACCGCCTCGAAGGGGAACTGGTGAGGTGGATTTGGGGTTGAGGTCTAAGAACAAAGCCCTCCTCAGGGCCAGGGTATGGGAGAGGTGGAGGGAGGAGGGCCCAGGCATACCCGGGAGGCTGGACCCTCCCCCACCCCCAACCCCTCCCCACCTCAGGGAGTCAGGCCACACGCGAACAATCCAAACAGGAGGCTGCGGGGGCCCCAGCTGGACGCTGCTTCGCACAGTTAAGGGAGAACACATCCAAAGCAAATACTTGCAATATTCAGAGCTTTCAGATGGCCATGTTTTATTCATACACATTAGCATGGGGTCTGCAGGCCCCTGAAGTCTGAAAGAAATTAGAAAATCACACTGTCAGGGCTAGAAGAGGCCTGGGGAGTGAGCTAATCCAGGCCTTCTTTTTGCAGAAGAGGAAATTGAGGCCCACAGAAGGAAGCGACCTGAGGCTGCATACAGAAAAAGAGAACCAGGCGGGGCCTGGGGTTCCCCCACATGCCAGCTTCTGCCCCTTTCCTTCTTCCTTTCCTCTCTCCCTCCCTTCCTCCTTCTTTTCCTTCCTTCCTCTTTTCCTTCCTTCCTCCCTCCCTCCCTCCCTTCCTCCCTTCCTTTTCTGCCTGCCACTGGTCTCCCTTCCGGCTGGTAACTTGTGTGGGTGCGTACTTTGTGCTACTTTCTGGGCAAGGCCAGGGGCTCCTGCTGCCTGTCCTCAAACCCTCTGGAGGTTGAGAACAATCTGAAGCCACAAAGTCTGCCCAGGCCTTGGAAAATCCAAGGCCTGCTCCTGGGTTGTTAGAGGACCTCAAAGCCCAGAGGGCAGGTGAATTTTTAAAACCACACTATGGACTCACAAGAATTTCCGTGAAAACCAGCCATGGAGTGAGTCCACAGCGGCAGTGCTGCCTTTCTTCCGGGGCTCTCCCTCCAGATGCGGCAGCAGCCCTCCCCATGCCCGCCTTGCCTCCCCTCCAGCTGGGAGGTTCTTGGACATAGCTCTCCTTCACTTCACTCCATCATCGCCAGCTCTGGGCATGATCTGAGCTTTCCAGATAGTGAGTATTGCGGCCGACAGGGGTGAGTGGTTTGAGCACAGGAGCTGAGTTGACTTTGGATCCTCAGTGACTCTAGGAAAGTGGTGTACAGGGCCGGCACCTGAGGGACAGCAGGTGGAGATAATTGGCAGACAGCTGAGCAAACAGGTGGGCAGCGCAGGAGGGAGGTGGGGCCTGGAAGTAAACATCTGGAGGTTTCCAGCAGCAGATGGGCTTGCACGGGATAGCGGGGGCCCAGAGAAGGTGCCTGGGAGCCAGGCAGAGAAGCTGCAGGAGGAGGAAGAGGGAGGAGGAAGGCTCACTGAAGGAGCCCTGGGGGCTTAAGCAAGCTACTCCAGATCGGCTCCCTCACACTCCACTCTCACTCCCTTCTAGCCAGCCAGTCCCTGCTACAGGCTCTGGAAAGCTAAAACCTTGCCTTCTTAGACTTCCTTGCAGCCAGGAGCAGCCATGGGACAGAGCTCTGACCAGTGAGACATTAGTAGAAGCCAGCTTGTAATGGGACCTCTTCTGCCCTCTCCTTCCGCTCTCAGCCTTAACTACGGAAGTGATGGCTCCACCTGCAGAAGCCGTCGTGGGATCATGAGGGAAAAGCTGAGAGAATTGCTGTGACATCTTTGAGCTGCTTGAAATGACTCCAACACTAGCAACCAATTCCCCTCAGGATTCTCATTACAAGGAGAAAAAACAAACAAATAAACAAACAAACAAAAAACCTCTAACACATTTAAGCCACAATTACTTGGGTTTTCCATTACTCATGCAGAAGGCAGTCAATAGTATCAAACACTATAAAGATGTGTCAGTGAGGGCCCTTTATGGAACAGAAAAGACAACTCATGTTAGCATAAGCCTTGAAGAGATTGGTTGGCTCATGTAATTAGAAAGTGCATAATCAGAAGAGGCTTCAGGACAAGTTTGATCCAGAAGTTTAATGCTATCACCAAAGACCTGGTATCTTTTCATCTTTCCCCACCCATCCTTGAACCAAACACTTGCAGTAAAAGAGATAGGATCATGCTGACTGGCTTTGGCCAATTGAACCCATCATGGAGGGCAGTGTGGGAGGCAAGAATCAAAGTCTCCCAAATCACATGGTTGCTGGACAATGGGGAAAAAGCATCTGCAAAGGACACTCTAGGTGCTGTGATGAAAGGCGAATGGAAGCTAGGTGAGCAAGTAATGAGTGTTGGCCACAGCAATCTATTCTGGAAGGGTGAAGAGTGCATGGGGACTATTAGACATGGTCATCAGAAGGAGGCCATGCTGGCTGCAGTGAGCTATGCAGTAAGTGGGCAGGAGGAGGTGAGTGCTACTCTCTCAAGAAATTTCACACTGCTAAGAAACAAGAAACAACACTATCTGGGTTGAGCAAGAAGAGTTAAAGGAACACTGTTTCAGAACAGGGAGACTTGTATATAGTTGCAGGATGGGAGGAATGATCTGTTGGAAAATAAGAATTTGAGGAAGGAGGGAGCAATGAAAATTCAGTAGGCTGGGCGTGGTGGCTCATGCCTGTAATCCCAGCACTTTGGGAGGCTGAGGCGGGTAGATCACCTGAGCTCAGGAGTTCAAGACCAGCTTGGACAACATAGCAAAACCCTGTCTCTACTAAAAACACAAAAAAATTAGCTGAGCGTGGTGGCAGACACCTGTAATCCCAGCTTCTTGGGAGGCTGAGATACAAGAATTGCTTGAACCGAGAAGGCAGAGGTTGCAGTGAGCTGAGACCATGCCACTGCACTCCAGCCTGGGTAACAGAATGAGACTCTGTCTCAAAAAAAAAAAAAAAGAAAGAAAGAAAGAAAGAAAAGAAAAAGAAAATTCTCTGAGTGCCTATTGTGAAACTCTGATGGAGGAAATGGGACAGAAAAAGTGGAGGTGCTGGTAGGATGCTGGTAGGTGGTACACAAAGACAGCCTGGAGTCTCTCAAAATACACCACAGCTGCCTTCCTTTTCTATTGCTATGTAATACATTACCACAATTTAGCAGCTTAAAACAACACACATTTATGCTTCTGTAGGTCAAAGTCCAAGCCAGGCAGAACTAGGTTTTCTGCCTAGGGTCTCAAAAAGCTGCAATCACAGTGTCTGCCCACTGTCTTCCTTTTGGGAGCTTGGAGTCTTCTCCCAAGCTCACTGGTTGCTGGCAGAATTCAGTTTCTTGGAGTTGTAGGACTGCTAGCTGTTCGCTGGGGACCTCTCTCTACTTCTAGAGGCCACCCTCAGGTCCTTGCTCTGTGGCCTCCTCCATAGGCAGTTCACATGTGGCTGTTTACTTTCTTCCTCAAGGCCAGCAAGATAGTCTTGCTGATGCTCTACCTTTTTGACTTTAAGGACTCACCTGATTAGGTCAGGCCCACCCAGGATAATCTCTCTTTTGATTCACTCAAAGTCAACTGATTGGGGACATTAATTACATTGGCAAAATCCCTTCTGCCATGTAACATAATCATGGGAGTGATATCCCATGATGTTCTCAAATCCCACTCACAATCAAGAAGAGGGGATGATTCAGGCTGTGTACATCAGGGGATGGGAATCCTTGGGGCCTTCTTAGAACTCCACCTACCATGACAGCTACATTCTCAAGGTTTTCAGGGGAAATAATAAACTATTGAAATTATTTTCTTTGCTTCCCTACTTGGTCTGCTTGAAGGCAGATGACCCAAACTGGCCTCCCTGCCAGCTGCCACTGAATCATTTCACCCAAAAAAAGTGCAAAAGTGCAAGACTCACTGTTCCCAGATTATCTGCAGGGTTTTTTCTCTCTCTCTTTCGTAGATCCTATTTTTGCCTGGGTTCCTTGAGAGCAGTCTATTGACCTCCCTCATATGAGTAAATAACTGTGTATTCAGTGAACCAGAGGCTTTTTTTTTTTTTTTTTTTGAGATGGAGTCTCACTCTTGTCGCCCAGGCTGGAGTGCAATGGCACAATCACGGCTCACTGCAGCCTCCACCTCCTGGATTCAAGCGATTCTTGTGCCTCAGGCGCCCACCGCAACACCTGGATAATTTTTATATTTTTAGTAGAGACGGGATTTCACCATGTTGGCCAGGCTGGTCTCAAACTCCTGACCTCAGGCGATCTGCCCGCCTCAGCCTCCCAAAGTGCTGGGATTACAGGCATGAGCCACCGTGCCCGGCCTCAGTGAACTAGAGGCTTCTGAAACAGTCTTGGATGGCTTATTTCTGGAGATTCCACTGAGATATTGTCCACCTTAGTCCTACACTCAGAGCCAATGGAAACACATTGCCAGAAAGGGCACCTTGTGAGTACTGGGAACCATTGAGGGCCTGGCTCCCCTTCCCCTAGCTCCTTTGTCCAGTAACTAGGCCAAGTTCTTTTTATATATCATTTCCACTGAACTCTTACAACTATTATACTAGGAAAATATTTGTATAACCCCTTCCAAAGAAGGGCAGGTTAAGATTCAGAGAAGCAAAGTCACTATCCCAACTCACTAACAAAAGGCTGAGCTTCTTCTTTCTCCTACAATCTGCTTCCCCTTAGAGGCCACGCCCCTATGACCTTTAGTCCAAGGAGGACTTGCCCTTGACTTACCCTTGTTATAGGTCTACCTGAAAGGTAGAATGAGCAGAGGTCACCAAAAACCCCTCAGCTTTGACACTTCCTTTACCCCTCCATGAAACTACATAGGGTATCTACAAACCCCAGTGCTGAACAGAGGTTCCCAAACAGCCTGCCCTGCCCTAAGCCATGGGTCAGCGAAAGGCCAGGCAAGGTTAGCCCTTCCTAAAGGCTCATATGGGAAAAGTTATCTGTGCATCGAAGCCCCTGAAATGAGCAAGGTGTTGGGGGCAGTAGCCACCAGTGTAGGTGTGAGCTGAGCAATGCCTGCTTCCTTCCCAAGGGTCTCTGGAGGCAGCAGCTGCTCCTCCTACAACTTGGGGTTTGCTTGCCTACTTGCTGAATCCGCAGTGCTGGCCTGGTTATCTATTAATACTCCCTGATTTGCATCCCCATGTGCTACCTGGCCACCCTTCAAAAGTAGGGCTCCAAGATTTAGCATATAAATATACAGGGTGCCAGTTCAATTTGAATTTCAGATAAACAATGAGTAATTTTTTAGTACAAGTATACCCCCAAATACTGCACAGGATATACTTATACTGATGTTAAGTACATCAGTATGTGAAAATATTATTTGTTGTTTCACTGAAGTTCCAGTTGAACTGAGCATCCTGCATTTTATCTGGCAACTCTATCCAGAAGTTTTAGCCAGCAGGCAGAAAATTTGAGAAGAAAAATGCCCTTTGGATGAAAGATCCATCTGTAAAATCCTTTTAAATAGTCTGCACACAGGTAGCACACACTTTTCCACCACAAATACACACTCTGTGTCTCTGTCTCTCTCTGTCCCACACACGTGCGTGTGCGCGCACACACACACACACACACACACTGCTATAGTTATCTATTGCTGCCTACTGTGTGCTTACTCTGTGACTTGTGTGCTGAAGCAACATGTCTCCTTTGTGGGCACCCCCTCCACTTGCTGCACCTGGGTGTCCTCATCTGTGAAGTGAAGGGATAGGGTTAGATGATGGGTGACGTCTCTTGAGTCTTCATGCGTGCGTGTGTGTCTGTGTGCGTGCGCGCGCACAGACACACACACACATACACGGAGTTCTGCTCCCCACTTGGGTTAGAGTGAACCTTGAGTCTCTTCACTAAACCCCCCTTGCCCTAGGCCCAATCCCAACCCCAATCCTGCATCTGGCCCTCACAGCATTCACTGTGCACCCACTGATCTACCTGCCATCCTAGTGGGTCCTGGGAGTGTCACTGAATAGGACAATTAGTGGGGCAGGATGTGTAACAGATTGGGCTCACTGGTGATTTACAAGTGGTTTTAGAATAAAGTACCCAGATCACCCTTCAACACGTGTCCCTTTCTCCAGGCAAGAGCCTGGGGTGCCCACCCCTATTAGTAAGTAGACAGTAGCCTTTGAGGAGTGGAATTCATTTGCAAGGCTGCTAGGAAATGAATTGTACCTCCCACAAAAAGTCGTATGTTGAAGCCCTAACCCTCAGTGTCACTGTATTTGAAGACAGGACCTATAAGGAAGTAATTAAGGTTAGAAAGGGTTGCAAAGGTGGACTCCTATTTAAAGGGATTCGTGGCATTGTAAGAAGAGACACCAGAGAGCTTGCTGTCTCTCTCTCCCCATCATGTGATGATACAACAAGAAGGTATTCATCTACAAGCCAGGAAGACAGCCCTCATCAAAACCTGACCTGCTGGCACCTTGATCTTGAACTTCCAGCTTCCAGAACTGTGAGAAATGAATTTCTGTTGTTTAAGCCACCCAGCCTGTGGTATTTTCTTATGGCTGTCCTAGTAGACTAAGACAGAGGGTATCTGGGCCCCCTGGATGTCCAAAGAGAATGCCCTTCCATGCCTTCAAAGGCAGGAGGGAAGTCACCGTGCAACCAGGGTGCAGGGAACAGCAGAGCCTCCTGCTGAGATCTGGGCCTAGCAGGTTGGGCAGAACACAAGGCTCCAACTGTCTCCAGGCTCTGGAGTCTGAGGGCCAAGCTGGCAGGTGACATAGCAAAACAGATGGCTCAAACAGGATGACCAGCTTCTCAGTTTGACCAGGGAAGCTCCAGTTCTAAGGCCCCAAGAAACTGTGATTTGAGGCAAGGTCTTGGGTCTCATCCTGGTACACTAGGTACGAGGCTTCTCTCCCACCCTAGGGCATGGACCCTGGAGCCATCCTAGACTCTGGCAGGAAGCCAGCAGTATTAGTTAGGGTTCTTCATGGAGACAGAACCAATAGGATGTGTCTAGATAGAGAAAGAGATTCATGCCTGGGTGCGGTGGCTCACACCTATAATCCCAGCACTTTGGGAGGCCAAGGTGGGTGGATCATTTGAGGTCAGGAGTTCAAGACCAGCCTGCCCAACATGGTGAAACCCCGTCTCTACTAAAAATACAAAAATTATCCAGGCGTAGTGCCAGGCGCCTGTAATCCCAGCTACTCATGAGGCTGAGGCACGAGAATTGCTTGAACCTTGGAGGTGGAGGTTGCAGTGAGCCAAGATTGCACTGCTGCACTCCAGCCTGGGTGACAGACTGAGACTCTGTCTCAAAAAAAAAAAAATAAAATAAAATAAAATAAAATAAAATAAAATAAAATAAAAAGAGAGAGAAAGATATTTATGATAAGGAATTGGCTTATGGGATTATGAAAGCTGGCAAGTCCAAAATCTGCAGGGTGGGCTAGCAGGTGGAGACCCAGGAAGAGCCAATGCTGCAGTTCCAATCTCATGACATTTGCTGCAGGGCCAGGAAGAGCTAATGTTTCAGATGAAGCCCAAAGGTAGTCTGGTGGAGAATTCTCTCTTGCTTGGGAGAGGCCAGGTTTTTTGTTCAATTCAGGTCTTCAACTGATTGGATGAGGCCCACCCACATCAGGGAGAGCCATCTGCTTTACTTAAAGTGGATCAATTTAAATGTTAATCCCATCCTAAAACACCCCCACAGAAACACCAAGAATAATGTTTGTTCAAATATCTTGGTGCCCCATGGCCCAGCCAAGTTGACACATGCAATTGACCATCACAGAGGCCCTGCCCCTCTAGCTCCTAGATACACAGGCTCCCCCCACGTCTCCTTCAAGGACCCAGCTTTCCTAGCCCAGAGCACTTGGGGGGGCCTCCCTCTCCTGTCTGCCTCTCCTTGGTGCTTCACTCCCGCACTGGCTTATTTGGAAACTTCTCTCCAGGAACTGAGAGAATGTCTTTAATCACCTTAAGTTTGGGGAAACAAACTCTTAGTCATGATCCTCAAAGTCCATGAAGTAGTGAAGGGAAGGAAGGGGAAGGGGGAAAACTCTTAGAAGGAAATACGCACACATACACACACAAACACACACACACATATACATCTACATACCTATATACACGCACATACACACATGTACAAATACACAAGTGTACACACACATGCACATACACATATACCCATACACACCTATACACATGCACATACACACATGTATAAATACACATGCATACACACACACATGCACACATGCACACACATACCCATACACACCTCTACACATGCAAAAATACACATGTATACACACACCACACATGCACATACACACATATAAATATACACACGTACACACACACATATGCACACATACAAACATATACACACACAAACATGAATACACATACACAGATATACATACATATACACATGCACATCGACACATACACAGATATGCACATGCACACAAATATACATATGCACATATACACATATGCATATACACATGCACACATATACATACCTACACACAAATATGCAGGCATACATACACATATACACCTACACAAATGTACACACGTACACATCCATACCTAAACACATACATACACATTTCAAAATCCACCAAATGTCACCCACCTACACTGGCAAATGCTACCCATCCAAGGGCTATTGCCACCCATTGACAAAGGCTACCATGGGGACTGTTGAGAGCACTTTCTAGTGAGTCTCTGGAGAGGTGAGGTTATTTAACAGGGCCCTGGTGGGCCCCCTTTGTCTATCTGACCCTGAGCAATTAACTCTCTAAGCTTCTGTTTCTTCATCAGTAAAACAGTAATGGTAATCCCCACTCCTGAAAGTTCTTGTACAGGAAAAATCTGCCCATTCATCAGATATTTACTGGACATCCGCTGCATGCCAGGCACTGTGCTGGGACTCAGCAGTGAAAAGGGTCTAGGTGGCTTATTGCCATCAGATGATAGTGAAGGAGAAGAGGCCGGCAGTTATCGCAACTGGAAGCCATGTGCCAGGAAGTTGCACAAAGGGGCTGAAGGTACATAATGGGATTTTAAGCTAGTCAGGAACAGCATCCAAGACAACACAGGTGAGGGGAGGTCAGGAAAGCTTTTCCTGTGTGGTGGAGACTTTGGCAAGGCCATGTCCCAACGTGGGAAGTGAGTGCAGGGGGTGGGAGCTGGGGTGGCTACAGCAAATGTCACTACACACGGGAGGGTGGGGCCAGGAAAGGTAAGTCTGGAAATGTGGGGTAGCTGGATTGGACAAGGCCTTTTACAGGGTCTCGCTCTGTCGCCCAGGCTGGAGTACAGTGGCGTGATCTCAGCTCACTGCAGCCCCAACCTCTCTGGCTCAAGCCATCCTCCTGTCTCCCAAATAACTGGGACCACAGGCACACACCACCACACCAGGCTAATTTTTGTATTTTTTTGTACAGATGGGATCTCACCACATTGCCCAGGCTGGTCTGGAACTCCTGGGCTCAAGTGATTCCCCTGCGACAGCCTCCCAAAGTGCCACCATGCCTGGCCCGGACAAGGCCTTAAATGGAAGGCAAAGCCTTTTGACCATTTCTGTTCACAAAGGACTTTTTGTGTGACAGGAACACAGCCCGGTTGTAGAAGGGCCACTTTAGGATAGTTGGAATAGGGAAAGAACTTCTCTAAGAGGCAAGACAGCTGAGTCAGTGTGGAGGTGCTGGGTCTCAGAGCTTCAGTCACTACCTCAGACACTCCCACAATAGCTGGGAAGCCAGCCCCTGAGGTGGGAAGGAGGGCTTCCTGCCAGCCCCTTCCCATAAGGCAAACAGCTTTGCCCATGCCCTGAGCAGCAGCGCCCAGCTCCCTCCTTCATGCCACACCCTCCAGGCTCACCTGAGGCACAGTGGTTGGGACGGGCCTGGGTTTCACCTGTTTTGGCTGCAGGTTCCATTTGTCAGCCTGGATATCCCTTGTTCACAGGGCTATCACCTCTCATTGTGAGCAAAGTAACGAGTTCCATTGATTCATCAAGATGGGAGTACAAGAGTTCCCAGCTATGCAGCGTGGCAGGCCACCCTGGTTCACGGTTTCCCTGCCCTGGATCTCCCCTGGAAGATGACAATCCAAAAAGACAAGGAAATTATCTTCTGGCCGGGCACAGTGGCTCACACCTGTAATCCCAGCACTTTTGGGAGGCGGAGGCGAGTGGATCAATTGAGGTCAGGTGTCTGAGACCAGCCTGGCCAACTTGGTGAAACTCTGTCTCTACTAAAAATACAAAAATTAGCTGGGCGTGGTGGCATGCGTCTGTAGTCCTAGCTACTCGGGAGGCTGAGGCAGGAGAATTGCTTGAACCCAGGAGGCAGAAGTTGCAGTGAGCTGAGATCATGCCACTGCACTCCAGCCTGGGTGACAGAATGAGACCCTGTCTCAAAAAAAAAAAAAAAAGAAAAGAAAAGAAAAAGAAATTATCTTCCTCTTAGGAAGATTCATTCGGTTACTTTAACAACAAGGAGCAAAGCTACCCCAGCGGGAGCCCCTCACCTCCAAACCCTGTGAGCACACTCCAGAATCTCTTCTTCCATCTCGGTAGTGGCCCAGGATGCAAAGAAGTTTTTTTAGAGCTGGAAGGGACCTTAAACATGAACCTTAGACATGAAAGCAGAGCCCCCATTTTCAGATGAGAAGGTTGAGGTCCAGAGAGGAAGTGACTTGCCCAAGGTCACATAGCAGGAGGCAGGGCCAGGCCCCCCGGCAAGTCCACCTTCCTGCTTCTGGTTGCTCCTGCCAGTTGGGGGCCCCCAGGCCCTTTGAGCAGAAGGGCCTTCTTGGAAGGCTCCGCTGAGAGCAGCACAGGGGATCTGGCAACTGAGGTCCAGGGCTCCAGGGCTCCATCCTTGGGCAAACTGGGGTTACAGGCAGCTCCCTGAAGGCCTGCCTCCCCCAAGGGTGCTGCCCAGGATAAGAAAGCGCCTCACTCTTGCCTTTTAAGCACTGCCTTCTGGGGCAGGGGACGGGGAGAGGCCCCACAGCCACCAAGGAGGGGGAAAGGGGATGTGGAGTGGAGCCCAAATTCCCCAAAGCGGGAGTGGAGAACCAAGGTAACATGGAAAGGACATGGCAGGAGGCGTTTCCAGGGCCAGGTGGGAGTCAGCCCCATCTCCAGTTACCAACTTTGCTTGAACTACACTTCAGATTCCTCATCTGTAAAGTGGGTTAATACCAGCACTTCCCTCGTGGGGTTATTCTGAGGATCCAGTGAGATGCCCATGGGACAAGGTTAGCAGAGAATAGGTCCATTCATTGTGGTGCCATCCCTTAGTGCAATCCAAACAGCAGCAAAAACACATGTGGTAGAGACCCACATGCCCACAGAGGAGTCTCACAAGCAGATACACTGCAAAGCTAAGAGAGGAGCAGAAGAAATTCGGAGAGATCAACAGGGAGGTCAAGATGCCTAAACACACACACCACTACGTTTTACACAGTGATGCACAGCTATGTCATGAAAATGGGAAGACATGTATAGACATTAGGAACAGCAGATTTCATCCAGTGGTTACCTCTGAAGTAGGGAAGGAGGATGCGATCAGGAAGGCAGGACAACCGGGAGCTTAATTTACACAGGTAGTGCTTGATTTCATCCAGAACACGAGCAAGTCCATTGCACTGCACACAGCAGTGTCTGAGGCTCAGCCTGGAGCATCTTTCTCCTGTCCTTTCCCGGCTGCCTCGTGCTCATCTTCCAAGCCTTGGCTGAAACACACTCCCACTGGGAACCCTTTCCTGGCCCCCTCCCCACTCCCCTGCCCCAAGCCTGGGATGGGGCCACTGACAAACGGTCCTAGACCCCTGGCTGTGATCAGGCCTGTCACAGGGGCTGTAGTTGAGGATTTAGTGTCTTTCTCCCCTGGCTCTTGATGGCAGGGGCTGAATCTTCCTTGCCCAATGGAAGGAGTAGCCCATAACTGGTCCTCTGTCACTGAGCAAATATTTATTGAACACCTACTATATGCCAGGCACCAGGCATATAGCAGCAAACAAAACAGACAAAACTCTCTGTGCCCCTAGAGCTGGCATGAATGTTTGTTGAATGAAATGAATGTTGAATGAATGAATGAATTCAGAGCAACTGAAAACCTCATAGAAGGTTGCATGTGGTGGCTCATGCCTGCAATCCTAGCACTTTGGGAGGCTGAGGTGGGAGGATCATTTGAGGCCAGGAGTTCAAGACCAGCCTGGGCAACACAGACCCTACCTGTATAAAAACAAAACAAAAAAACTTAAAAATAAAAGAAAACCCCACAGAAAATATCCCTTATCTCCTGGTTCCCTCTCCCCCTCCACACCAGGGGAGATTGGGATCCAGAGGAAGTGAAATAAAATCATAAAAGAAAGCATCTTCTAGGAAAACACTGGCAAGGCGGCCAGGGCCAAGGCCGGGGTGGCGGTGAGGGATCCCCCAAGGTTGTCCCACACGCCACCCAAGGGATCCTAATCCAGGTGGCTCCCCTTGATTTATTTTCCTGGGGAAGATAATCCCTGCTCTCTCTGAGGGAGGTCCATGCCACCACTTAGCTTCTCCACAAATGTCAAATGATCTCATCCCTCCTGTGCAGGCAGAGAGTAATAAAAACAATGAATGTGTAAGCAAAGTTCACACCCAGTTATCCCATGCTTAATTCAAGGCGGAGAGAGAAGGGTAGGTGGAGGAAGCAGTGGTTTCTCCCCAACCTCCTCACTCCCACACACCTCCTTTCTGATCAAATCCCCCTACAACAGTGGTTCTCACAGTGTGGTCCACAGACCAGGCTCAGCATCATCTGGGAGCTTGTTAGACTAAATGCACATTCTCGGGCCCCACCCCAGACCTGCAGAATCAGCTGCTCCAGGCTGGGCCCTGGTACTCTTTGCTTTAACAAGCCCTCCAGGGAGCTCCAATGCAAGAGGCTGGGGAATCACCTGGGAACCTTGAAAAACTACTGATGTCTGCATCCCTCCCCATCTCCCAGGATTCTGAAATAATTGGTCTGGGAAGAGACCTGGGCTTCCGGAGATTTTGAAGCTCCCTAGGTGACTCTGCTGTGCACCCGGAGAGCAGTCCTGGGACCCAGTCCCCTAATTCTGTCATCAGGGCAGAGAAAAAGAATTTCTCACTTACAAAGGGTTTGTTACTATGCTGACATAGCACAATGTTTCTCGAACTTCAGCAAGCATCAGAATCCCCTAGAGTGCTTGTTAAAGCCCCGGCTCTCTGATTCAGCAAGTCTGAGGTGGGGCCTGAGAATTTGTATTTCTAATGAGTTCGCAGGTGATGCTGCTCATCGTCTGAAGACCACACTGAGAACCACTGACAAAGATTTTTTGTTGGACCAAATGTTAGTTAGGCTCCCCAACCTTCTTCTAGGTCCATCTGTGCCCATCCTTGTAAAAACTCATATTAGTAAGAACCCCCTACTCTCAATATCTGACCAGTTCCTCACCCTCCACCATCCCAGAGTGATATCTGATCACCCTGGCCAGCCTTCAGCAAGAGTCCTGTCAGGTTGGTTTAGGCAGAATGGGTACCACGATGTTCTTTCTTAGTAATTTTCCATCCACTGACCTCACCCTGCCCCTTGACTGTAAATTCTCACTTGACCATGCTGTATTTGGGGATGAGCCCAATCTCTTTCCTCTACTGCAAAATCCCATTGTAGTGTTCCCTATACCTATCTCAATGATCCTGAATAAAGTCTGGCTTAGCGTGCTTTAACAAGGTGTCATTGAATTTGTTTTATGTATTTTTTTAATTGGCAGATAATATGTTTTCATCATGTACAACATGATGTCTTGAAGAATACATACGTTGTAGAATGGCTAAATCAAGTCAATTAACAAATGCATTACTTTGCAGTTACCACTTTCTGGTAACAGCCCGTAATATTCACTCTCTTTACATTTTTCAAGAACAGTACAGACGGTCCTGACTTACAATGGTTCGATTTACAACTTTTTGACTTTACAGTGGAGTGAAAGTGATACACAGTCATTACACTCCTCAACTTACTACTCAACTTATACTGGGGTTATGTCCCAATGAAAATGTCACAAGTCAAAAGCACGCAAGAAGCATCTGTACATCGTCATTAACTATAGTCACTTTACTGTATGATAGATCTTTTGACATTTCTTCCTCTTAACTGTTAAGTATATATCCTCTGACCAACCTCTCCCCATCCCTGCTAAGCACCCCACCCTCTGATAACCACCATTATACTCTCTACTTTTATGATCAATCTTTTTAGATTAGGTATTTTTTTCCTTTAACATCACTTAGCCTAGATGATCCTTAGAAAAACCCTCTGAGATCAGCATCACTACCTCATTTAAGGAGTGGGGAAAGTGGGACACAGAGGAGCTAAGTGACTTGCTCAAGGTAGCACAGTTGGTGACGGAGCTGGATTTGAAGCCAATAGGTCAGCTCCAGAGCCCCTGTTCTTTCCCGGGTGCAGTTTGTTCAGTGTAGGTTTCAGGATTTGTTCTGAGGGACATCCTGCATTCTTTCCCCTGCCAGCACTTTCCTCCCAGCCCTGCCTCCTCCAGGGCCAGGAAAGCAGTGCAACAAGGGTGGCTGTGGGTGGCTTTGTTTGTGCCTGACATTCCTCCAGGGTTTCTCTCCCCAGCTGCTCAATGCCTTCTGTTGTCTCCTAATTATTCAGGACCACATGCAGGCCTGGGTCCCCTAAAGTCCCCTGATATAATTTGAATCTGTATCCCCACCCAAATCTCAACTTCAGTTGTAACCCGCAATGTTGGAGGTGGGGCCTGGTGGGAGATGGTTGGATCATGGGGGTGGATTTCTCATGAATGGTTTAGCACCATCCCCCTTGGTGCCGTTCTCGTTCTCGTGGTAGTCAGGGAGTTCTCAGGAGATCTGATTGTTTAAAAGTGTGAGCATCTCCCCTACCCACTTTCTCCTGCTCTGGCTCTGTGAGACGTCTCGCTCCCCCTTTGCCTTCCACCATGATTGGAAGCTTCCTGAGGCCTCCCCAGAAGCAGAAGCCACTATGCTTCCTGTACAGCCTGCAGAACCATGAGAAAATTACACCTCTTTTCTTTATAAATTACCCAGTCTCAGGCATTTCTTTATAGCAATGTGAGAACGGCCTAATACATCCCCTTTGCTTTGGCATTCCATTGCAGCCCCTTGAAGACCCAAACTCTTCCATCAGCTGTCAATTTTGCACTAAGCACAGTTGGCCACTATTCCTCTCAGTGATACCTGCCTTCAACATGGGAAGCCTTTATCAAAGTTAGTGGACCTCTCAGGATGGAACTTAAGGCATTAACATCACTTATTTATCTATTCATGCCTTCATTCAAACAGCCATTCTGTCAACCTTTATTGAACATCTATGTACCAGATCCCATGCAAGGTGCTGGGAATTGAAATACAGGGAAGACTTGATCACCTATCTCAAGATGTTTCCTCAAGGAGACAGAAGGACCAGGGAATGTAAGTCCCATGATGGCAAGGATTCTATCTGGCTTACTCACTGCTGCCTAGAAAAGAATCTAGAGCATCATTGGCCCTCAATAAGTATTGAAGGAAGGAAGGAAGGAAGGAAAGAAGGAATTGAAGGGGAACCTGCTTGAGGAATTGTCCTTTTCTTTCTCCCCAGGTGTCAGTCAAGTCCAGAATATCCTCACTGTTTATGTGAATAATGTGTCCACTTGGGAATGATGTTCAGGTCAACTATGAGCACCCAAAGTACTAAGCCCTGTTCAAGAAATGCCCTGTTCCATCACATTACTCAACTTCAAACTACACTACAAGGCTACAGTAACCAAAACGGTATGGTACTGGTACATAGACACATAGGCCAATGAAACTGAATAGATAACCTAGAAATAAAACCACACACCTAAAACCAACTATCTTTGACAAAGTCAACAAAAATAAGCAATGGAGAAAGGACTCCCTATTCAATAAATGGCGCTGGGATTACTGGCTAGCTATATGCAGAAGATTAAAACTGAATCCCTACCTATCACCATATACAAAAATTAACTCAAGATGGATTAAAGACTTAAATGTAAAACCTTAAACTATAAAAATCCTAGAAGAAAATCTAGGCAATACCCTTTTGGACATCGGCCTTGGAAAAGAATTTATAACTAAGTCCTCAAAAGCAATTGCAACAAAAGCAAAAATTGACAAGTGAGACCTAATTAAACTACAAAGCTTCTGCACGGCAAAATAAACTATCAACAGAGTAAACAGACAAGCTACAAAATGGGAGAAAATATTTGCAAACTATGCATCTGACAGGTCCAATATCCAGAATTTATAAGGAACTTAAACAATTCAACAAGCAAAAAACAAAACTCCATTTTAAAAAAGTGGGCAAAGAACATGAGCAGATACTTCTCAAAAGAAGACATACAAGTAGCCAACAAACATATGAAAAAATGCTCCACATCACTAAGCATCAGAGAAATACAAATCAAAACCACAATTAGTATCATCTCACACCAGTCAGAATGGCTATTATTAAAAAGTCAAAAAGTCAAAAAATAACAGATATTGGTGAGGCTGTGGAGAAAAGAGAATGTTTATACACTGTTGGTGGGAATGTAAATTAGTTCGACCACTGTGGAAAGCAGTTTGGAGATTTCTCAAAGATCTAAAAATAGAATTACCATTCAACCCAGAAATCTTATTACTGGGTATATATTCAAAGGAAAATAAATCATTCTACCAAAAAGACACATACACTTACTATATTCATCACAGTACTATCTATAATAGTAAAGACATGGAATCAACCTAGGTGCCCATCAATGGTGGACTAGATAAAGAAAATGTGGTACATATACACCATGGAATATTATGCAGCCATAAAAAAGAATGAAATCATGTCCTTTGCAGCAACCTGGATGCATCTGGAGGCCATTATCCTAAGTGAATTAATGCAGAAAGAGAAAACTAAATACTACATGTTCTCACTTATAAGTGGAAGCTAAGCATTGGGTACACATGGACATAAAGAAGAGAACGATAGACATCAGGGCCTAATAGAGGCAGAAGGGAGGGAGAGAGAAAAGGACTGAAAAACTACCCATTGAGTACTATGCTCACCACCCTGAGTGATAGGATCAATCATGCCCCAAACCTCAACATCCTGCAATATATTCATGTAACAAACCTGCACATGTACCCCTTGAATCTAAAACAGGAGTTAATTTTTTTTTTTTTTTTTTAGACGGAGTCTCGCTCTGTCGCCCAGGCTGGAGTGCAGTGGCACAATCTCGGCTCAGTACAGCCTCTGCCTCCCAGGTTCAAGCAATTCTCCCACCTCAGTCTCACAAGTAGCTGGGATTACAGGCACCCACCACCACGCCTGGCTAATTTTTGCATTTTTAGTAGAGATGGGATTTCGCCATGTTGGCCAGGCTGGTCTCGAACTACTGACCTCAGGCGATCCACCCACCTCTGCCTCCCAAAGGCTGAGATTACAGGCGTGAGCCACCGTGCCAGCCCCAAAATTTTTTTAAAAAAAGAAATGCCCTTCCCAAACTCTTGCTGCAACTTCTAGTCTGTTCCAACCAGGGTGCTGGGTTCCCAGAAGGTACCCAGGAAGTATTCGTAGCCCCCAAGGAGGCAGTGGAGGTAAAAGAAATGCCATGCCTGAAATGAGAAGCAAAAACGCTGAAAGGCTGGGGGCGGTGGCTCACGCCTGTAATCCCAGCACTTTGAGAGGCTGAGGTGGGTGGATCGCTTGAGGCCAGGAGTTCGAGACCAGCCTGGCCAACATAGCAAAATCCCATCTCTACTAAAAATACAAAAATTACCAGGGCGTGGTGGCAGGTGCCTATAGTCCCAGTTACTTGGGAGGCAGAGACAAGGAGAATTGCTTGAACCCAGGCGGTGGAGGTTGTAGTAAACTGAGATGGCGCCACTGCACTCCAGCCTGGCCGACAGAGCGAGTCTGTCACCTGTCTCAAAAACAAACAAACAAACAAAAACACTGAAGAAGAAGGGAAAGAGGGAGAGAGAGGGGAGCAACTCAGGCGTAAGCTGCAGCTAGGGAGACGAAATGGTCTTTTGTCTGGTATGGTCTCAACTTTAGCATCGAAAGTCTCTAGTCCCAGGAAACCCATCAGTCCTGGGCAAACTTGGCCTTTTGGTTACCTTAGCTTAGCTAAAGGGAAAGGAAGAGGGTGGGGTCTGGGAGAGGGTGGGGTCTGCATTTATCAAAAGTAGAAAGAGGACTGGGGAGACCAGGGCAAAAGAATAAATGTGCAAAGTGCAGTTCAATAATTTGTTTGTATGCCTGAGGTCTGGGACTGGATCTGGATTTTATATTCAGGTCATCCACCAGGTCTTAAGGGTTTAGATTCTGGAATTTATAAACAAGGGTTTAAATCTTCTGAGACTCCATTTTCTCATCTGTAAAATGGGTCAATTAATAGTACTTTGCTCATGGAGTTATTAAAAGGGTTAAACTAGACAATAAATGTAAAGTACTCAGCATCGTGCATATGGTAAGTAAATAGTAGGTATTAGTGCTATTACCTGGCTTCTAGTGGTTGCCCAGTAAATGTTTAATCCTTAATGGCCCCTCTTGATCCCTGATGAAAGGGGTCAGGTAGAAGGCTTGGGGCGGGGGTGTGATTTTTGTCCCAGGCTCGCAGCCCCCTCTTGACTCCTGCTAGGAGAGGGCAAAGTACTGAGGACTTGCCATTTACCTTTGTTGATGCAGTTAAGGGCTTCTGGGGAAGCGGGAATTAATCCAAGAGGGAGCCGGGTCTATCCATGGGTAAATGAATCTGACCAGGACCTTCATTTGCACCCTAAATGCCATCCAGCCATCATCTTACATATCCCCAGTCCATTCCTCCTTCCACTCTCCTAGGTGACAACTTCCCACCTCCTCCGTGCGCTGCCACCTACAAGAGCTCCTCCTCCCTTGCAACCAATGGCCTTGTTCCTGGCTTGTCCAGCAAACTGAAACCATCGAAAAAGGACTTTGCCGGGAGCGGTGGCTCACGCCTGTAATACCAGCACTTTGGGAGGCCGAGGCGGGCTGATCACAAGGTCAGGAAATCGAGACCATCCTGGCTAACACGGTGAAACCCCGTCTCTACTAAAAATACAAAAAATTAGGTGGGCGTGGTGGCGGGCGCCTGTAGTCCCAGCTACTCTGGAGGCTGAGGCAGGAGAATGGCGTGAACCCGGGAGGCGGAGCTTGCAGTGAGCCGAGATGCGCCGCTGCACTCCAGCCTGGGCAACAGAGCGAGACTCCGTCTCAAAAAAAAAAAAAAAGAAAAGAAAAGAAAAGAAAAAGGACTTTGGCAGCCTCTGCCACCATATGTACCCACCAATCTGCCTTCCCACTTGCCACTTGGGATGAACTGTCCCCTGCTCTTAGCTCAAACCAACACCATCCCCTCTCATCCACGCAAGGACAGCTCCCTCAATTCTCTCCTTTCCTGCGCTGTTAAATATTCCCTCTTCACTACATCACTCTCATTAGCATAAGAACGTTTCTGATTTCTCCTGTCTTAAAAAACTTTCCCTTGAGCCCACTTCCTCCTGCAGCCACTGCCCACTTCTCTGCTTCCCATAGAAACAAAATATTCAAAAGAGGCCAGGCGGGTGGCATGCGTCTGTAGTCCCAGCTACTTGAGAGGCTGAGGCAGGTGGATTGTTTGAGCCCAGGAATTCAGGTCCGGCCCTGTCTCTTAAAAAAAAAAAAAAATTCAAAAGAATTGTCTATATCTGCTGTCTCCTTTTCCTCTTCTCACCTCCCTCTCTCTTTTTTTCATTGTGAAATGTAAAGCTTGTAGAAAAATGCTGAAAACATTAATATACTCATAGGACCCAGCAATCCCACTCCTGGGTATATGCCCAAAGGAATGAAAAGCAAAGATTCAAAGAGAGTATGCCAACATTGTATGCCAATATTCACAGCAGCACTATTCACAATCGCCAAAAGGTGGAAACAACCCAAGTGTCTATCAGCAGATGAACGGATAGACAAAACATAATACAGTCATTCCTCAGTATCCATGAGTGGACTGGTTCCAGGACCCCAGCAGATACCAAAATCTTGGGATGCTCAAGTCCCTTAAATAAAATGGTGTAGTACTTGCATATAACATATACTTTAAATCATCTCTAGATTACTTATACCATACCTAATACAATGTAAATGCTATGTAAACAGTTGTTATAGCATATTGTTTTTTATTTGTATTATTTTTATTGGGCTTTTTTTGGGTAATATTTTTTTATTTTTTTAGAGATGGGAGATCTCACTACGTTACCCAGACTGGTCTCAAGCTCCTGAGCTCCAAGGATCCTCCCGCATTACTCTCAAGTAGCTGAGACTACAGACATGGGCCACTACGTATAGTCTTTCAATATTTTCAATCCGAGGTTGATTGAATCTGAGAATGCCAAACCCACAATACGAGAGCCAACTGTGTATCCCTATCATAGAACAGTATTTAGTTACACGAAGGAACGAAATTCTGATACATGCAACAACATGGATGAATCTTAAAAATGCTATGCTAAGTGAAAGAAGCCAGACACAAAAGGACAAATGCTGTATGACTCCACTTATACGAAATATCTAGAATAAGCCCCTGGCCCGCCCTACCTGCGGCGTGGCGTCAGCAGCGGCAGCGTGGCCGCGGCGTGGCGTCAGCAGCGGCTGCGTTAGAGGCGGGTGGCGGCGCGGGTGTTTACGTCAGGTCGCAGGGTGTCGCTGGCAGCATGGCGGACTACCTCATCAGCGGCGGCACCCGCTACCAGCCCGAGGATGGGCTCACCGCACAGCAGCTCTTTGCCAGCGCTGACGACCTCACCTACAACGATTTCCTGATTCTCCCAGGATTCATAGACTTCCTAGCTGGTGAGGTGGACCTGACCTCAGCCCTGACCCGGAAGATCACGCTGAAGACGCCACTGATCTCCTTTCCCACGGACACTGTGATAGAGGCCGACATGGCCATCGCGATGGCTCTGATGGGAGGTATTGGTTTCATTCACCACAACTGCACCCCAGAGTTCCAGGCCAACAAGGTGCAGAAGGTCAAGAAGTTTGAACAGGGCTTCATCACAGACCCTGTGGTACTGAGCCCCTTGCACACTGTGGGTGATGTGCTGGAGGCCAAGATGCGGCATGGCTTCTCTGGCATCCCCATTACTGAGACCGGCACCATCGGCAGCAAGCTGGTGGGCATCGTCACCTCCCGAGACATCGACTTCCTTGCTGAGAAGGACCACACACCCTCCTCAGTGAGGTGATGACGCCAAGGATGGAGCTAGTGGTGGCTCCAGCAGGCGTGACGTTCAAAGAGGCAAATGAGATCCTGCAGCATAGCAAGAAAGGGAAGCTGCCTGTTGTCAATGATCATGATGAGCTGGTGGCCATCATCGCCCGCACGGACCTGAAGAAGAACCGAGACTACCCTCTGGCCTCCAAGGATTCCCACAAGCAGCTGCTATGCGGGGCAGTTGTGGGCACCTGTGAAGATGACAAATTCCGCCTGGGCCTGCTCACCCGGGCGGGCGTCGATGTCATAGTCTTGGACTCGTCCCAAGGGAACTCGGTGTATCAGATTGCCATGGTGCATTACATCAAACAGAAGTACCCCCACCTCCAGGTGATTGGGAGGAATGTGGTGACAGCAGCCCAGGCCAAGAACCTGATTGACGCTGGTGTGGATGGGCTGCACGTGGGCATGGGCTGCGGCTCCATCTGCATCACCCCGGAAGTGATGGCCTGTGGTTGGACCCACGGCACTTCTGTGTACAAGGTGGCCGAGTATGCCTGGCGTTTTGGTGTGCCCATCATAGCTGATGGCGGCATCCAGACCCTGGGGCATGTGGTCAAGGCCCTGGCCCTTGGAGCCTCCACAGTGATGATGGGCTCCCTGCTGGCCGCCACCACGGAGGCCTCCGGTGAATACTTCTTCTCAGACGGGGTGCCGCTCAAGAAGTATCAGGGCATGGGCTCTGTGGATGCCATGGAGAAGAGCAGCAGCAGCCAGAAACGATACTTCAGCGAGGCGGATAAGGTGAAGTTCGCGCAGGGTATCTCGGGCTCCATCCAGGACAAAGGGTCCATTCAGAAGTTCGTGCCCTACCTCATAGCGGGCATCCAGCACAGTTGCCAGGATATCGGGGCCCGAAGCCTGGCTGTCCTTCGGTCCATGATGTACTCAGGAGAGCTCAAGTTTGAGAAGCGGACCGTGTCGGCCCAGATCGAGGGTGGCGTTCATGGCCTGCACTCTTACGAGAAGCGGCTGTACTGAGGAGAGTGGTGGAGGCCGAGGTGGTTGAAGGGGCGTGCCCCGCTTTCCCCCTTCGGGCACAGCCTCCCTCCGTAACTGAGTGATCCACAGATTTACACTATGGGTTCCCCAGCTCCTTTCCAGGGAGAGAGGACCGGAGGCCCTGAGGGTACTGTTGCCCCTCGCTGGGCATCCCCCACAGAGTCAGGACCGCTCCCTGGGCCAGGCTGCCCTGGGAAGCCCAGCCCAGCCAGCCAGGCTCTCAGGCCCTGCGCCTGCCTCAGGTCTTTCTTGCTGCAGCCTGCTCCAGCCTGGCCCCCACCCCAGGGGCAGGCCGCCCCTCCTGGCTTCTCCTGTAGGACACCTCCCTGCCCCCCAGCTCCCCAAGAAATGGTGCTCTCCTGGCCCTGCCTCTGGCCCTTCCCAGGCTGCTGCCCCCTCAGCCATGTGGCACTTCTGAGCTCCTGACCTAGGCCAGCGGGAGGTCTCTGCCCGCTTCTCCGGCACTGGGCTCCAATTGAGTCCTGCTCCTCAGGCCACTCCCCTGTCCCTGGCCCTGGGGAGGACACTGCCCTGGTCATGGCCACCTGCCCATCGTTCCTGACTCACCACCGTCCCCAGGTGTGCCATTCCTGCCCTCTCCTCAGCTGCAGTTTAAGGCTTTAACTTTGCACACTTTGGGATCACAGTTGCGACATTGTGGGTATTAAATAATTGGAATAAATCAAGCAGATCTCAACGCCTCCAAAAAAAAAAAAATCTAGAATAGGCAAATTCATAGAGACAAAGCCAAATAGAAGTTACTAAAGAGACAAAGCCGAATAAAAGTTACCAAAGGCTAGGGAGAGGGGAGAATGGGGAGTTAATGCTTAATGGGTACCGAGTTTCTGTTTGGGTTTATGAAGTTTTGGAAGCAGGTAGTGTGAAGGTTGCACAACATTGTGAATGTACTTAATGCAATTGAATTGTATGCTGAAAATGGTTAAAATGGCAAATTTTCTGTGGTATATATGTTTTACTACAATTTCAAAAAATTAATAATTTAATATACCAAATGCCAGAGACTTGTACCATTTAAATGGGTGAATTATACCTTAATAAAGCTGTTAAAAATAAAATTGTAAAACATAATTGTACAGTTTAGTGAGTTATCATGAAGCAAACACTTGTGTAATGACCACTCTATAATCAAGAACCAGAAAAATTTTGAGACTACTCTGGCCAACATAGTGAGACCCCATCTCTAATTTTTCTTTAAAAACTTATTTTTGAAAAAGTAAAAAAAAAGAACCATAACATTGCCAGCACCACCAAAGCACCCCCCTGTATCCCACCCATTCCCACTCTTCTCCCCACTAACCTAACTTCTTGGTAGTAATTTCTTAGCATTCTCTTATACTTTTACAGCCTAGGTAGGCATCCCTAAACATACTAGTTCAGTTTTGCCTGTTTTTGAATTTTATATAAATGAGATAACATAGAAAGTGTTCTTTTGTGTCTGGTTTTATTTGCTCATCATTATGTTTCCGAGATTCAACTATGTTGTTGGATATAAGCTACAGGTGGTTCATTTGCATTGCTGTACACTAGTGTTCCATTGCATTTTTTTTTCTTTTGGGATGGAGTCTCTCTCTATTGCCCAGGCTGGAGTGCAGTAGCACAATCTCGGCTCCCTGCCACCTCTGCCTCCCGGGTTCAAGAGATTCTCGTGCCTCAGCCTCCCAGGTAGTTGGATTACAGGTGCCCACCACCTTGCCGGTTAATTTTGTATTTTCAGCAGACAGGGTTTCACCATATTGGCCAGGCTGGTCTCGAACTCCTGACCTCAGGGGATCCGCCATCCTCAGCCTCCCAAAGTGCTGGGATTGCAGGTATGAGCCACCACGCCCGGCCGCATTTGTATATTAAAATGTACTTACCCATTCTATTGTTAATGAGTATTTGCTGCTATGAGCAGTTTATGCGTGTACATGCATTTCTGACTGGTATAAATCTTGGAGTGGAATTTTTGGTTCTCAGCGTTATGCATATCCTCCACTTTGGTAGATAATGCTCAATTATTTTTGAAAATGTTCTATTTCACACTCCCACTAGCAGTGTGAAAGTTCCTGTTGTTCCATATCCTTGCAAAGACTTAGTATTGTCACTCTTAAACTTTAGCCATTCTAGTGGGAGTATAATGGTATCTCCTTGTGGTTTTCATTTCCATTTCCTTTCTCACTAATAAGATTGAGCCCCTTTTTGTCATTTATTTGCACTCTTTTCCTAAATGCTTGTTCAAATCTCTTGCCCACTTTTCTACTGTGTTTGTCTGTCTTTTGCTTAATGATTTGTAGGAGTGTTTGTTTGTTTGTTTGTTTGAGACAGAGTTTCACTCTTGTTGCCCAGGCTGGAGTGCAGTGGCACGATCCCGGCTCACTGCAACCTCTGCCTCCCGGTTTCAAGTGATTCACCCACCTTAGCCTCCTGAGTAGCTGGAATTACAGGCACGCATCATGACGCCCTGCTAATTTTTGTATTTTTAACACAGACGGGCTTTCACCCTGTTGGCCAGGCTGGTCTCCAACTCCTGACCTCAGGTCAGCCAAGTTTCATTTTTGCAAATACAGGTATCCCTTTATCCCTGTACCATTTATTGAAAAGATCATTCTTTTTCCACTGTCTTACAAGGTTACCTTTGTTGTAAATCAAATTTCCATATACGCAAAGATTTGTTTCTGGACCCTCTATTATGTCATGCTGGTTTATTTTTATTTCAATTATTTTCAGTTGCATATACTGTCAGTTTATAAGTCTTAATACAGAGTAGAGCAAGTCTCAATCTTCAAGCATGTCACAGTTCTTGGGCCTTTGAATTCCACAAACTTTCAGTATGGAATTTCCATAAACTTTTAATTTGTCAAGTTCCACAAACAGACAAATAAAAACACCTTTTCAGATTTTGATTATGATTGCATTGAATCTGAAGATCAATTTGGGAAGTATTTATATCTCTATAGTATTGAACCTTCCAATTCTGGAACATGGTATATTTCTCTCTCTCTTTTTTTTTTTTTTTTTTTGTTTATTTTTAAATATTTCTCTCAGTAATATTTAATAGTTTTCTGCAGGACAGCTTGTGCTTTTTTTAAAAAAAGTCATTCCTGAGTAGTTGATATTTTTTGGTGCCGTGGTAAATAGCACTGAATTTCAGTTTCTGTTTGTTATTCTATTCTATGTACCCAGTAACATTATCTACAAATAATTCATTTTACTTTGTCTTGTCTACTTCTTTACTTTTACTTTCTTTTTCTTTTTCTTGTTTTGCTGGAATAGCTGGCACCATTGTAGGGATCTTTCTCTTTCTCCTGATCTCAAAGAAAAGGTTTCTATATTTCACCATTTCTATATTTCACCACTAAGTATAATTTTTGCTGTAAGTTTTTTGCAGATAACTTCCATCAGAATAGAGAAGTTTGCCAAGAGTTCGTATCTATAAATGAATGTTACTTTTATAAAACATTTTTTCTGGCTGGGCGCGGTAGCTCACGCCTGTAATCCCAGCACTTTGGGAGGCCAAGGCAGGCGGATCACGAGGTCAGGAGCTCGAGACCAGCCTGGCCAATATGGTGAAACCCCGTCTCTACTAAAAATACAAAAATTAGCCAGGCATGGTGGCACACGCCTATAGTCCCAGCTACTCGGGAAGCTGAGGCAGAAGAATTGCTTGAACCCGGGAGGCGGAGGTTGCAGTGAGCCGAGAACGCGCCACTGCACTCCAGCCTGGGCGACAGAGCAAGACTCTGTCTCAAAAAAAAAAAAAAAAAAAAAAAACCAAACACCAAAAAAACACACACTTTTTCTGCATTTTTAAGGAGGATTGTATATTTCTTGCCTTTCCTGTTGATGTGGCAAATTCTATTGGTTGATTTTCTACTATCAAAATAACTGCATTTCTGAAAAAAATCTTACATGGTAAAAGTATATTATCTTTTTATTTTTCCCCATGTTCTATTGCTAGGTTCGGTCTGCTAATAATTTGTTAGTGTAGTTTGTATCTATGTTCTTGAGAAAGACAGGCCAGTAATTTTTCTTATTCATAATGCTCTTGTTGTGTTTCCTTATCTAGGTAATGTGGGCTTTACCAGAGGAGTGCAGGAGTGGTCCCTCATTTTTACTGTCTAGAAGAGTTTTATAATATTGGTATTATTTTGCCTCTAAATGTTTGGTAGAATTCTTAGGGGAAATTATCTAGAACTAGAGTTTCTATGGTGTGATGGGTGACGCACTGGGAGAGATGTGGGGGAGTTTTAAAAGATTCAGTTTATTCAGTATTTCTAGAACTATTCAGATTTTCTATTTCTTCTTGCATCTTTTTTAAAATTTTTGTGGAGATGGGGCCTGGCTATGTTTCCCAGGTTGGTCTTGAACTCCTAGGCTCAAGCAATCTGACCACCTCAGCCTCCCAAAGTGCTGGGATTATAAATGTGAGCCACCATGCCTGGCCGCATCTTTTTGATATGTTTTATTTTTCTAAAACTTCGCTCATTTCATCTAATTTTTAAAATTTATTGCAATAAAACTGATCAAAATATCATTTTAGTATCTTTGTCACATCAGAAGGATCTATAGTGATATCTTTTTTAAAATTCCTGACACTAATAAGTTTGTGTCTTCTCTCATTTTTTCTCTATCAGCGTTGACATGGATTTATCAATTTCATCAATCTTTTTAGAGAACCAACTTTTGGTTTTGTTGAACTTCTCTATTACATCTTTGTTTTTTATTTCATGATTTCTACTCTTTGGTATTTCATTCCTTCTACTTCCTTTGGTTTAAATTTGCTGTTCTTTTTCTAGCTTCTTGATATGGATGCTTAGCTCATTAATTTTTTTTGAGACAGAGTCTCGCTCTGTTACCCGGGCTATAGTGCAGTGGTGTGATCTCGGCTCACTGCAAGCTCCGCCTCCCGGGTTCACGCCTTTCTTCTGCCTCAGCCTCCGAGTAGCTGGGACTACAGGCGCGTGCCACCACGCCCGGCTAATTTTTTGTATTTTTAGTAGAGACGGGGTTTCACCATGTTAGCCAGGATGGTCTCAATCTCCTGACCTCGTGATCCACCCTACTCGGCCTCCCAAAGTGCTGGGATTACAGGCATAAGCCACCGTGCCCGGCCTCAGGCTTTCTCCTTTTTCTAATACATACATTTAAGGGTATAAATTTCTTAATGAATGCTGCTTTATCTGTGTCCCACAAGTTTTGGTATATAGAATTTTCATTGTCATTCAGTTCAAAATATTGTCTTATTTTCACTATTCACAATAGCAAAGACATGGAATTGGCCTAGGTGCCCATCAATGGTGGACTGGATAAATGAAATATCGTACGTATACACCATGGAATACTATGCAGCCACAAAAAAGAATAAAATCAATATCCTTTGCAGCAACATGGATGCAGCTGGAGATCATAATAACAGGAATGGAATATCAAATACTGCATGTTTTCACTTATGGGAACAATAGACACTGTGGACTACTGGGGGAAGATGAGGATGTGGGTGTGGGTTGAAAAACTACCTATTTGGTACTATGCTTACTACCTGAGTGAGGGAATCTGTACCCCAAACCTCAGCCCCATGCAATATACCCGCATAACAAACCTGCACATGTGCCCCCTGAATCTAAAATAAAAGTTGAAATTATTATTATTAGTTATTTTTAAATCCAAACACAAAGAGACTTTTACATTATCTTTTTAGTATTGATTTTTAGCTTATTGGCATTGAGGTAGAGACCATGCACCATTTTTTGAAATTTGTTGAAACTTGCTTTATGGCCCAATCTACAGTTAATCTTTTGTAACTATCTTATTGGAATTGATAAGTTATTTTCTATACTTGTTGGCTACATTATTCTCTCTATGCCTATTAGGTCATGTTTGTTAGTTGAGTTGTACAAATGTTCTATATCCTTACTGATACCTTTGTCTGTTTGTACTATCAGTTACTGAGCAAGGTTTGTCAAAATCTCCCCTATGGGCTGGGTATGGCAGTTCATGCCTATATCCCAGTGTTTTGGGAGGCTAAGGGGGGAGGGTGGCTTGAGGCCAGGAATTCAAGGTTACAGTGAGCTATTATCACACCACTACACTCCAGCCTGAGTGACAGAGTGAGACCTTGTCTGTTAAATAAATAAATAAACCAACAAATAAATAAGTAAAATCTCTACCGTGATCAAGGACTGGGCTTTCCTTTTGTAATTAAATTTTTGCTTTATTTTGGGGCCTTCTTATTAGAAGCATACACATTTAGAACTGGTATATCTTCTTGGTGAATCGAACATTTTTTAATCATGATAACATCTTCTTTATCTGTAGTAATGCTTTTGTCCATAATGCTCATTTTTGTCTGAAAATATAGTCACATTGGCTTCCTTTCTTTCTTTGGTGTATTCCTTGTATACATATCTAACCAGTTACTTTACACGTAATATAATTACAATATACTTAATTTTAAGCTAATCATCTTGATGAGTGCTTGCTATTTGTCATGCTATCATTTGGATCAATTTAGTGTTTTTCAATATTATTTCATTTATTAGTACTTTTAAGGAGACTCTATGGCTTTTATTCTTAGCATTTAATTAGTGATATCACCTTCAATTTTCATTATTTTTTTCCAATGCATTGGATGCTTCCAGAAACATCCCTCCAATTCCATAATCTTTTGTTCAATGTGTTTTTAAAAAAATTATTATCAATATTATTTTTGATTGACAAATCATAATTATCTACATTTATGGGGTACAATATGATGTGTTGATATATGAATACAATGTGGCCTGATTAAATCAAGCAAATTAACATATTCATCACCTCAATTACCTATCATTTTTTATGATTAGACATTTGAAATGTACTCTCTTAGTATTATATATTTCAAAAATTCAATAGTCTTTATAATTACTATTTCCCTTGTACCTCTTAAATGCCTGAGACATTGCACCAGGCCAGTGAATTTCTTGCCAGCAGTATCCCATGCCAGCTGCATTAAAAGAGACCCTTATCTACTGTAGCCAGTGGACAGAAAAAGCTGAGAGTCAGGCCTAGGAGTTAATTATAAGAGCAGCAGAGCTCCAGAGAAAGTGAAATTTTCAACTCCAGTGAGTCCGCTCTACCAAGATCAGGGCCCTGATTGGGAAGGAGTGGCGCCTTGAGATATGGAACACGACATCTGGATCAATGCTATCAAAAAAATCTTAACTCACCATATACCCCAAACCCTCTGGGCCTGCAGAAGTGGCCCACTCCACCTTGTTTAAGGCTAGTGCCTAGCAAAAATGGTGGAATAAGAAATGCCAAAAGTTCATCCCTCCATAAATGCAATGAAAAAACAGGCAAAAATGGTCAGAATCAACTTTTTCAGAACTCTGGAAATTAACTCAAAGCTTGCAGCAACCAGGAGACTACTTAAGAAAAACAGGCTGAACCTCAGTAGGAATGATGAGCTTTGTGGCATTTTAACTTACTCTGAAAACATTTATAGGTAATTGTGTTAGTCACTGCTATCTGAGGCAATGGATAATAGTTGGGACAGGCAATAGACTAACCAAAAATCTTGGGAGAAAAATCTGAATAATGAGGTGATTTGGGAATAAGAGCTTTGAAAAGTTCTGGCATATTCCTGGGAATCCAAAAGGCCGCATGCATGCCCAGGACTATGTGCAGGCTCAGAAAAGACCTGAGAAGACCCTAAGTTCCCACCTCTGGCTGCCCTTCAGGCTCCATACAAGCAGGAAGTGAAGGCTAAGGCAGAGTTTTAAACTGCCTGGCTGAGTGTTGAAGGTGTGCCCCAACATGCAAACACACAGAAATTTAAGGAAATCTCTACAATTTTTAGCTGACCACTAAGCAAATGGGACAGAGGAAAAAGAAATTCCTCTTTAAAAGAACTAATTTAAATAATTGATTTTTATAATGAAAGAGAAATTAAGACATGCCCAGATAAACAAAAACAGAGGGAGTTCGTCACTAGTACACCTACCCTATGAGAAATGCTAAAGGGAGTCCTTCAGGCTGAAATGAAAGGACACTGGACGGTAATTCAAACCCACATAAAGAAATAAAGGACACCAGTAAAGGTAAGTACATAGACAAATATAGAAGTCTGTATTGGCCAGGCATGGTAGATCACACCCTGTAATCCCAGCATTTTGGGAGGCTGAGGTGGGTGGATCACCTAATGTCAGGAGTTCAAGACCAGCCTGGTCTACAGGGTGAAACCCCGTCTCTACTAAAAATACAAAAATTAGCTGGGCGTGGTGGCAGGTGCCTGTAATCCCAGTTATTCAGGAGGCTGAGGCAGGAGAATCGCTTGAACCCAGAAGACGGAGGTTGCGGTGAACCAAGATTACACCACTGCATTCCAGCCTGGGCGACAGAGTGAGACTCTGTCTAAAAAATAATAATAATAATAATAAACTTTGTTAGAAAGTATTTTTGGTTTGTAGCTCCTTGTTTCCTATCTTATTTAAAAGACATCTATAAGAAACAATAATTATAAATCTATGTTAATGGGCACATAATGTATAAACATACAATTGTGACAATAACAACATGGGAAGGGGGACAGAGCTATATGGAGGAACAATTTTGTATACTATTGAAATTAAGGCCAGGCATAGTGGCTCACGCCTATGGTCTCAGCACTTTGGGAGGCTGAGGTGGGAGGATCACTTGAGCCCAGGAGTTCAGGACCAACCTAGGCAATATAGTGAGACCTGGTTTTACAAAAAGTTTTAAAATTAGCCAGACATGGTGGCATGTGCCTGTAATTCCACCTATTTGGGAGACTGAAGCAGGAGGATCACTTGAGCCCAGGAGTTCGAGGCTGCAGTGAGCTATGATTATGCTACTGCACCCTCACTGCACTGGGTGACTGAGTAAGACCCTGTCTCTGAAGAAAAGAAAAAGAAAAGGAATTAAGTTGGCATTGATATGAACTGGGTTGTTGTAAATGTAAGATGTTAATTATAATCGCCAGGGCAGCCACTAAGAAAATAACCCAAAAATATATAGTAAAAAGAAATGGCAAGAGAACTCAAGTGTTACACTAGAAAATATCCAATTGATATGAAAGAAGGCAGTAATGGAGGAACTGAGGAACAAAAAAAGTAAGACATACAGGGAATGAATAACAAAATAGCAGAAGTAAGTCCTTTCTTATCAGTAATTACGTTAAATGTAAATAGATGTAACTCTCCAATACAGTCAGAGATTAGCAGAATGAATAAAATACATGATCCAACTATATGCTATCTACAAGAGATTTACTTTAGATTCAAAAACGCAAATAGATTGAAAGTAAATGAATGAAAAAATATATTCCATGCAAACAGTAACCAAAAAGAGAGGTGGAGTGACTATACTTAAGGCTAGTGATAGCCTTTTGTTTGAAGACGGTGCAGAGGCCTCTACCCTGCAAGATAACACATAGCCCACCCCCTACTGGGATCTACCCCAACCATTCCTCCTGGTTGCTAGGTCAATAACTAGGGTTCAGTCATAACATTACCCAGCCACTAAAGTGCCGGGCCTGCTAAGAGAGGAGAGTGGCTATATTTCAAAAGACTGTAAGAGCAAACCATGTAATGGCAGAAGCCCAGAGAGTATGGATGAGATTCTGAGGATTCTGTATCAAGGGAGGGGTTATGACTAAAACTGTCTCCCGTAAGAGCTATTTTGAAGTCCAAACCTCCAGTACCCCAGAATGTGACCTTATTTGGAAAAAGGACTCTTGCAGACTTAACCAAGTTAAGATGAGGTCATCTAGAAGGGCCCTACATCAAAACAACTGGTGTCCTTTAAAAAGAAAAAATTTGAACACAGACACACACAAAGGGAAGATGATGTGAAGATGCACAGGGGAATGCCATGTGAAGATGGGGCAGAGGCTAAATGCAGCTGTAAGCCAAGGAGCACCAAGCATTGGCAGCACCACCAGAAACTAGAAAGAGGCAAGGAAGGATTCTACCCAGAGTCTCAGAGGGAGCATGGCCGTGCCAACATCTTGACTTCAGACTTCCCACTTCTAGAACCATGAGACAATAAATTTCTGTTGTTGGAAGCCACTCAGTTTGTGGTATTTTGTTCTGGTAGCCCGAGTAAACTAATTCAGGAGGTAAGCCATAAAGTTGGCTAAGGGAGAGTTTATTGATAGATGCCCACTCATCTATGATATGAGATTTTAAACCTTGGCAGGACCCTTGGGAGATGGTGTTACACACATTGTTGGAAGCTTGGAGAAACCAATGGGCACCACTGAATGAGGTAGAAATGGGAGAACTGCCATGGCAGGCTGTGGAAGGAAGACCAAAAAGCACAGAAAAATAGGCATGCTAGGGGATTGTTATGGACTGAATTGTGCCCTCCTAAAATTCATATGTTGTAGCCCTACTCTCCAATGTGACTGTATTTGGAGATAGGGAGCATAGGGAGGTAATTAAGGTTAAATGAAGTCACAAGGGTGGGACTCTAATGCTGCAGGACTGGTATCCTTATAAGGAGAGAAAGAGACTTCAGAGAGATCTTGCTCTCCATGCAAGTACAGAGAAGAGGCCATGTGAGACACAGTAAGAAGTAAGAAGATGGCTGTCTGCAAGCCAGGAAGAGAGGTCTCACCAGAAACCAACCCTGATGACACCTTGATCTTGTACTTCCAGCCTCCAGAACTGTGAAAGAACAAATGTCTGTTGTTTAAGCCACCCAGCCTGTGGTATTTTGGTACAGCAGCCTGAGCAACTAATATAGGGGTTGTATTATATAAAGTCCTCACTGGAGGACCCCCAAGGACACACTTTATCAAAGCAATAAACAATGCATGGGTAACAGGGGAGCCAGCATCAATGAGAAACTCAGTGGCCATCCATCAGGATGGTTGGGAATGATGGTAGGATATGCTGTTACAGAACGGAGCTCACTGATAGCAATGAGGATGATGGAATCCTAAAATGACAGACGGTAGATGGTGACACTTGACTCTCAGAGGAAGGTGGGTGGCAGGTAGAGACAAGTGCCTGACCAGGGGGAATCAAGTGATCACACAGCCAGAACTAACCATCATGACCTGGGTTCTGTCAGACCCACCAAGTCATAGGTTTAGGAAGGCCAAAAAGCAGTCCTTCAGAAGATGGAGGTGGAACACGTAGATCAGTTACAAGCAAAGCCAGAGAGCACAAGCAAGTGGCTAAGCAAGTGACGCAGACCCCTCAACCATCTACCACTGTTCCATCTGTGCCTCTGCCCCAGCTCACACTTAGGGCTTCATGGGGTATTCTTTGTGACCAGCTAATTAATGGAAGAGGGAAAAAGCCAAGCTTGGTTCATGGATGAGAAAGCTCGGAATGTTCACACAAACTAAAAATTGATGGCAGCAGAGAGAAAGGAAGTAGAGAATAGAAAAACAATAGAAAGAAACAACAAACCAAAAGTTGGTTCTTTGAAGATATCAGCAAAATTTACAAACCTTTAGCTAGGATGACTAAGAAAAAGAGAGAAAAAAAAAGATAACTAAAATCAGAAATTTTTTTATGGTTTTGACACTTTATTCTATTAATATGGTATGTTATGTTAATTGATTTTAGGATGTTAAAACACCTTTGCATTCCTGGGATGAATGCCAGTTGGCCGGAGTATATAATCCCTTTCTTTTTTAGTTTTTTATTTCCATAGGTTTCTGGGGAACAGGTGGTATTTGATTACATGAGTAAGTCCTTTAGTGGTGATTTGTGAGATTTTGGTGTACCCATCTCCCCAGCAGTATACATTGAACCCAATTTTTTTGTAGTCATTTATCCCTCACCCCCTTCCCACCCTTTCCCCCCGAGTCCCCAGAGTCCATTGTGTCATTCTTATGCCTTTGGGTCCTCATAGCTTAGGTCCCACTTATGAGTGAGAACATACGATGTTTGGTTTTCTATTCCTGAGTTACTTCACTTACAATAATAGTCTCTAGTCCCATCCAGGTCGCTGCAAATGCCATTAATTCATTCCTTTTTATGGCTTAGTAGTATTCCATTGTGTTTGTGTGGAGATATATATATCACAGTTTTTTTAACCACATGTTGATTATTGATGGACATTTGATTTGGCTCCACATTTTTGCAATTGTGAATTGTGCTGCTATAAACATGTGTGAGCAAGTATCTTTTTCATATAATGACTTCTTTTCCTCTGGGTAGGTACCCAGTAGTGGGATTGCTGGATCAAATGGTAGTTCTACTTTTAGTTCTTTAAGGAATCTCCACACTGTTTTCCATAGTGGTTGTACTAGTTTACATTCCCAACAGCAGTGTAGAAGTGTTCCCTTTTCATTGCATCCATACCAACATCTATTTTTTTTAAATTTTTTGTAAAATCAGAAATTTTAAAAACAACTTTATAGAAATTAAAAGGATTATGGATACTGTGAACAACTGTATGCAACAAATCAGATAATCTAGATGAAGTGGACAAATTCCCAGGAACACACAAACAATCACAATTGAGTCAAGAAAAAAATATAAAATCTCAACAAATCTTTAACAAGTAAAGAGATTGAATCAGTAATCAAAAACCTCCCAGCAAAGAAAAGTCTAGGATCAGATGATGTCACTAGTGAATTCTACCAAACATTTAAAGAACAATTAACGGCAATCCTACCTCAAATTCTCCCAAAAAATGGAAGAGAAAGGAATACTTCCCAGCATATTCTATAAGGCTTGCATGACCCTGATACCAAAGACACAAGGATGCCACAAACAAAAAAATACTACTGACCAATATCCTTTATGAACAGACAGAAAAATCCTCAGCAAAATACTAGCAAACTGAATTCAATGGAACATAAAAATGATTATATACCGTGACCAAGTGGGATATATCCCACGAATGCAAGGGTGGTTCTACATAAGAAAATAGATCAATATAACACACCACATTAAAAGAACAAAGGGAAAAAAACCATATGATCATCTCAGTAGTTGCAAAAAAAAAAAAAAGCATTTGACAAAACTCAACAGTCTTTCATGAAAAAAACACCCAGCAAACTAAGAATAAAAAGGAATTCCTTATGAAAAACCTATAGCTAAGCTCATACTCAACAGTAAAAGATAGAAAGCTCTTCCCCTAAGATCAGGAACAAGGCAAGGATGCCTGCTTTCACCACTGCTATTGAACATTGTACTGGAAATCCTAGCTACAGCAATTAGGCAAGAAAAAGAAATAACAGGCATCCAACTTGGAAAGGAAAAAGTAAAACTATTTCTGTTTGCAGATGACATCATCCTACATATAGAAAATCCTACAGAAGGCCGGGCACAGTGGTTCATGCCTATAATCCCAGCACTTTGGGAGACCAAGGCAGGCGGATCACGAGGTCAGGAGATTGAGACTATCCTCGCCAACATGGTGAAACTCTGTCTCTACTAAAAGTACAAAAAATTAGCCAGGCAAGGTGGCACACACCTGTAATCCCAGCTACTCAGGAGGCTGAGGCAGGAGAATCACTTGAACCCGGGAGGCGGAGGTTTCAGTGAGCCGAGATTGTGCCACTGCACTCCAGCCTGGGTGAGACTCCGTCTCAAAAAATAAAATAAAATATAATAAAATAAAAAGAAAATCCCATAGAATACACACAAAAAACTACTAGTGCTAATAAAGAAGTTCAGCAAATTTGTAGGGTACAAGATCTACATACAAAAATCAGTTGTGGTTGCACAACAATCTGAATGTACTCAATGCCACCAAGCTATTCACTTTAAAAATGGTTAAAATGGTAAATTTTAAGTTATATATATATTACCACAATTTTTCTTAAAGAGGCAGGAGGGTCAGAGATAAAGGAGATATGATGGTAGAAACAGAATCGGAGGAATCAGAATCAGGATCAGAACAAGATTTTTTTTTGAGACAGGGTCTCACTCTGTTGCTCAGGCTGGAGTACAGTGGCACAGTCATGGCTCACTACAGCCTTGAACTACTGGGCTCAAGTGATTCTCCTGCCTCAGCCTCCCAGTAGCTGGGACTACAGGTGCATGCCACCATACCTAATTTAAAAAAAAAAAAGAGACAGGGGTCTCACTTTGTTGCCTAGGCTGGTCTTGAACTCCTGGCTTCAAGCAGTCCTCCCACCTCAGCCTCCCAAAGTGCTGGGATTACAGGCCTGAGCCACTGTGCCCAGTCCAGAGCAAGATTTGAAGATGCTACGCTGGTGAGTTTGAGGATGAATGGCCACAAGTCAAGGAATGCAGGCACCCTCTGGAAGCTGGAAAAGGCAAGGAAATTGATTCTCCCCTAGAGCCTCCAGGAGGAATGTAGCTCTGCTCACAACTTAATTTTAGCTCTACAAAACTCATTTTGGACTGCTGACCTTCAGAACCCTGAGATGATACAGTTGTGGTGTTTAAAACACACACACTAAAGTAAGGACCATATAAAAAGCTGAAAGTAGGACCAGGCAGAGTGGCTCATGCCTGTAATACCAGCACTTTAGGAGGTTGAAGTGGGAGGATCACTTGAGCCCAAAAGTTCGAGACCAGCCTGGGCAACATAGCAAGACCCCATCTTTACAAAAATTTAAAAAATTAGCTGGGTGTGATGGCCTGTGCCTATGGTCCCAGCTACTCAAGAGGCTGACACAGGGGGATCCTTTGAGCCCAAAAGGTCAAGACTGCAGAGAGCTATTGTTACCGGATATCTGGGGTGTTGATTTTCCTGGCTGGAAACCTTTGTGGTCATGGCACCTTTGCCCACGTCCTTGTCCTGCATCCAGGAAGAATGAGGTATGCGGACAAGTGAAGGGTGAAGAAGAGTTTTATTTAGTGTTAGAACAGCTCAGAGGAGTGGGTAGCTCCTCAGTGTAGGCAGGTCATCCTATGGAATATTCAGCTCATAGCAGAGAGGAGGCTCTGGAGAGGATAGCTCCTCTCTGCAGGCAGGTCGTTTGGACATTTCTGCAGGTTTCTGAAGCTCTCAGTGGGAGAGGATAGCTTCTCTCTGCTGGCAGGTCATCTCTGCAGCTCTCAGCATAAAGGGTACTCCTCTCTGCAGCTGATCCTCCTGCCATCTCTCTGCCTTCTTTGTCCTCTGGCCATCTTCTACCCTGCTCTGGCTGAGTCCAGGGCTTTTATGGACCTCAGAGGGGAAGAAGTGAATGTAGATTGGTCTGTGGGCAGCTGTGGGTGGGCCTGGAAGAGGCACCACAAGTCCTCACTCTGGCAGCCCAGCCCCCAGCCTTCAGGCCCTCCCTGGTTTGAGAATGGGGCCTTACTGAGGATCCCACCCCCTTCTGCCCAGGACTCTGTCTGCCTCCTGCTGCCATTCATGGCCCCGGGGCTTGGCTCCAACCCCGCTCTGAGATCGGAGCCGGTGCTGGGAGTGGAGAGAGGCCAGGCAGTGGGAGGAGATACCCCTGAGACTGCAGAGATGGGGGCTCCTTCCTGGGGCGCCCAAGGGTGCAGGCTACAGAAATGCCCAGGTCCTGTGCCTGGGAGGGCAGCCTCAGCTGCACCCAGGAGCTCCCACCCCACCAACCCTGAATAGGCAGGGCTCCTGCTTGTCCCTGGCTCCTGCCTGCTTCCTGGAGTGGGAGGCCCTGCAGTAGCAGGTCGGGTGGTTACGGCTGCACCAGGGAGTGCAGAGCCTGCCTGTTCCCGGCTTCCCCAAGAGCACAGGGAGGCTCGGATCCACAGCTGCAGTTTGGGCGGCGGTGGTGCCCAAGAGGGCGGGGCTTTGCCTGCTCCGTAGAGCAGGAGGCCTGGGTCTGCAGCTGCGGTTTGGGCGGCTGCAGCCGCACAGGGAGCTCCAGTCCCAACTCAGAAGGGGCAGGGCTCCCACCGGCTCCATGAAGTGTACAGCTCCAGCCACACCTCCCTGCTGCAGTTGGCATGATGGCAGCAGCCCCTGCCATCACTATGATCGCATCACTGCACTCGTCTCAGTCTGGGTGACAGAATGAGACCATGTCTCAAAAAAAAAAAAAAAAAAAAAAATTTAAAGTATTACTTATAATAGCAAGCACAGGAAAGCTTTAAAAAAAAATCAGTTTTGTTTCTATATGCCAGCAATGGACAATCCAAAACAGAAACTAAAAAAAAATTTACATTTACAATACCTCCAAAAGAATAAAATGCCAAGGAACAAATTTAACCAAGGAGTTGAAAGACTTGTACACTGAAAACTATGAAATATTGCTGAAAGAAATTAAAGAAGACTTAAATAAATAGAAAGACATTCCATGTTCATAGTTTGGAAGATTTAATATTGTTAAGATAGCAATACCCCCTCCCCAAAAGACTTACAGATTTAACACAATCCCTATCAAAAGGACCTGCAATGACAGAAATGGAAAAGCTGGCTCTGATGCTCATATGGAACTGCATGGACTCTGAATAGCCACAACAACATTGTAAATGAAAAACGAAGTTTGTGGACTTACACCTCCTGATTTTAAAACTGACTACAATGCTACAGTAATCAAAACAGTGTGGTACTGGCATAAGGCTAGATGTAGAAATAAATGAATAGAATTGGGAGTCCAGAAATAAACTCAAACATCTACAGCCAATTGATTTTTTAACATGGATGTCAAAACTATTCAATGGGTAAAACTAGTTTCTTCAACAAATGGTGCTTGAACAACTCTATAACCATAGAATGAAGTTGGAATCCTACCTTACTCTATAAACAAAAATTAACTCAAGATGGATCAGCAACCTAAATTTAAGAGGTAATGCTATGAAACTATTAGGAGAAAACCTAGGGTTAAATCTTCATCAGATTTGGCAGTAGGTTCTTAGATTTGACACCAAAAGTACAAGCAACTAAAGAAAACAAAAAGATAAATTGGACTTCATCAAAATTGGCATGCATCAACCATATTGCTGTCATTCCAATATTCACATCTATTCTCATCTTTTCCTGTGAACAGTTCCCTTATCTATGTACTGTGGCCAAGGTAACAATCTGGCTACCTCTCTGGAATACTTACAACTTTAATGAGACTGTATTGTGACAGATATAGTTACCAATTATCGATGCATTGAAAATGGAGATGAGGCTGGCCATGGTGGCTCACACCTGTAATCCCAGCACTTTGGGACACTGAGGTGGGCAGATCACCTGAGGTCAGGAATTTGAGACCAGCCTTGCCAAAATGGTGAAACCCCATCTCCATTAAAAATACAAAGTTATCCAGGTGTGGTGGCACACATCTGTAATCCCAGCTACTCAGGAGGCTGAGTGAGGAGTATTGCTTGAACCCAGGAGGCGGAAGTTGCAATGAGCCAAGATGGCGCCACTGCACTCCAGCCTGGGCAACAGAGCGAGACTCCATCTCAAAAAAAAAAAAAGAGAGAGAGAAAATGGAGTTGACCTCCAGCTTGCTTGCTCAGTTTTTATTGAAATTTGTGCTTATTGGCCGGGCGCGGTGGCTCACGCCTGTAATCCCAGCACTTTGGGAGGCCGAGGCGGGCGGATCACAAGGTCAGGAGATCGAGACCATCCTGGCTAACAAGGTGAAACTACATCTCTACTAAAAATACAAAAAAAAAAAAAAAAAAAAATTAGCCGGGCATGGTGGCAGGCGCCTGCAGTCCCAGCTACTCGGGAGGCTGAGGCAGGAGGATGGCGTGAACCCAGGAGGCGGAGCTTGCAGTGAGCCGAGATTGCGCCACTGCACTCCAGCCTGGGCGACAGAGCGAGACTCTGTCTCAAAACAAACAAACAAAAAAAGAAATTTGTGCTTATTGAATTTGTGCTTCTTGTCCTGCAACTCTCAGCTCTGCAGGTTTGGAGTTTCTGGTTCCTAGAGAGGTAACTCTTCCACTAGGGGCGCAGAAAAAGTCCTACTAAAATTTAAACTATTGCTTCTACCCAGTCACTTTAGGTTTCACACACTAACAGACAAGCAGGCAATAAGAGGAGTCACTATCCTGGCAGGTCTAACCATGATCTTCAGGAGGAGGTAGGGCTCTGTTATACAAGGGAGACAGGAAGGATTATATTCGACCTTCAGTTGATATTCTTGGGTACCTCTTGATACTTCCTTGCTCGGTTTTGATAGGAAATGGACAAATATAGCAACCTTGGTCTGAAAAGAGGATGGTGACCAGGGCTCAGACCCTTCAGGGATGAGAATCTGTATTGTGTCAGCAGGTAAGCCACCTATGCTGACAGTTGTTCTTGAATGGTGAAGAGAATCTAGAATGGGTAGTAGAGAAGGGAGACACTGAATATCAGTTGAGGCCTCAAGACCAGTTGGAGTAGCTGGGTCTGTAGTTTGTCTCACTGACCCTCCTCTTGTAAGTTATTCCAGGAAATGAAGATCACCTGAAACCTGGAGGAGCTGTGCTCCAAGTTTACTCTATGAAGCAAGTGAGTGTGAGCGGCACAAGGGGTGACGACTGTGATGGGTGCTGTGGTGCACTGTGCAAATGTCCCACTGAAGCACTCATTCTCCCTGCTGCAGGGAGTGTTGACAGCTGGCAGCTGGCCGCTGAATCCCTACATGGGGATTGCCTTCAGCTGAAGATGCCTGCCTCACCCAAGATCATGTCCCCTTCCCAGGGGCAGCCCATATCCAGAGACTGGCCAATGTGGGAGAACGAAGGCTTTGGCCCCTCCTCTCAATTGCAGACAATTCTAAAGGATCATCCCAGCTCCAGAACTCCCCATGGGGTCAAATGGGCCTTGGGTGCAACCTCATCACAGTTCAGGTTCTTTCTCTGCCCAATCCTGCAGCCCTCATGCCCTCTCAGGTGTAGATCCTGAGATCACACCTCAATAAGCTTCCTGCATGCAAATCTCTATCTCAGAGTCTGTTTCCCAGGAAACCTGGCCTGTGACAAACTGTTCTACAGTGGTACTCTTGGGCACTACCCAGGTGAAATACTGGGTGTAGCTGCAGTGCCTGAGGAGTTATTGCTTCCTTCCTTGCAGCTTTGAGGAATCCTCATGAGTCTGAAAAATCAACACCAGTGACTCTGAAGGAGGCATTTCTATTGGTCTGTCTTCCTCTAGTTACCCTGGGAGGGAGATTTTGCCAGTGATCAATTAGACAATGTTACACGGACCCAGTGTGCTCAGAGGGTCCCGGTATTCATTATTCTAGCAGCAGATCCCACCCTTGGCTTAACCCCACCAGACTAACTCATAGGGTAAAATAAGTGAAAGATAGTTACAGACAGAATGGCATTCAGACATCATTCTTATTTATCTCTGTGGAGACAGCTGAGACCATTCTTGATGGATGGCCTCACGGTAATTCAGCAGGACTGGCTGTAAAAATTGAATAGTGTGTGACATTTTGAGCAGCCAGAAACCTGGCATGTCTTATGGCTCATCTTTCCAACAATCTCCTTCAGAGCATCCTTGGCACACTGTTCCAGCCTTTTCATCTGCCCATTTATCTGGGGCAACGGGGGAGGATGGCAACGTTGGGATAAGGCTCCTGTCCATAAATCCTCTACACTCAACTGAGGCACAGGCAGACACATTAGCAGAGATAAGTGAGTTGCCATACCCACGCTAGAAATCACCCATTGAAGACCTAAGCACATGAGAGCAGGGGTCTGAAATGGAACAATGAGCATCGAAAGCAATGTCTCTGATTGGTCCTGCAAAATTCCCAGCCAGGATTTCACGGCCCTTCCTAAAGAGAAGAAGGTACATTTGCTGAATAGACTGTGAGTGCTGGCGTGTCAACCATATTGCTATCATTCCAATATTTGCATCTATTCTCATGATTTCCTGTGAACAGTTCCCTTATCTATGTACTGTGGCCAAGGTAACAAGCTGGCCACTTCTCTGGAATAATTACAGCTTTGGTGAGACTACATTGTGACAGATACAGTTACCAATTATGGATACATTGAAAGTAGAGTTGACCTCTAGTTTGCATGCTCAGTTGTTATTGAAAACAACTGCAAATGCTTGGCTCAGTCCTGGCACAACTCTATGAAACAGAACAGCAACAAAAACTGTGAGAATTATTTTAAAAGTCAAAAACTGGTTCCATGAAAAGATGTTTTTAAAGACAGACCTCTGGCAAGAGTGATCAAGAATAAAAAAGAGAAGATATGGGCCGGACGCGGTGGCTCACGCCTGTAATCCCAGCACTTTGGGAGGCCGAGGCGGGTGGATCACAAGGTCAGGAGATTGAGACCATCCTGGCTAATACGGTGAAACCCCGTCTCTATTAAAAATACAAAAAATTAGCCGGGCGTGGTGGCGGGCGCCTGTAGTCCCAGCTACCCGGGAGGCTGAGGCAGGAGAATCGCTTGAACCCAGGAGGCAGAGGTTGCAGTGAGCTGAGATGTGCCACCGCACTCCAGCCTGGGCGACAGAGCAAGACTCCATCTCAAAAAAAAAAAAGAGAGGATGTGAATAAATAAAATACAAAAAGAAAAGGAAGAAATAACCACAGGCACTAAAGTGATTATTTAAAAAAGAAAAAAGCATTATGAATAACTCTGCACTACTAAAATTGAAAAAAAAAATGAAATAGGGGCTGGGCGTGGTGGCTCACACCTGTAATCCCAGCACTTTGGGAGGCCGAGGCAGGTGGATCACGAGGTCAGGAGATCGAGACCAGCCTGGCTAACATGGTAAAACCCCGTCTCTACTAAAAATACAAAAATTAGACGGGTGTGGTGGTGGGCGCCTGTAGTCCCAGCTACTCGGAAGGCTGAGGCAGGAGAATGGCGTGAATCCGGGAGGCGGAGCTTGCAGTGAGCCGAGATCACACCACTGCACTCCAGCCTGGGTGACAGCGAGACTCCGTCTCAAAAAAAAAAAATGAAATAAAGTTCTAGAAATATATAAAATGCAACAGTTTGATCAAGAAGATGACTAATTCCAGGCCAAGCACGAAAAGATTGAAATGGTAGTCAAAGACATCCTCTCCCCCAAAACTTTAGACCCTTTTAGTTTGTTTTTTAAAATATATTATTTTAAGTTCCAGGATACATGTGCAGGATGTGCAGGTTTGTTACATAGGTATACGTGTGCCATGGTGGTTTGCTGCATCTGTCAACCCATCATCTAGGTGTTAAGCCCCGCATGCATTAGGTATTTGTCCTGATGCTCTCCCTCCCCTTGCCCTCCACCCCCCGACAGGCCCCAGTGTGTGTTGTTCTCCTCCCTGTGTCCATGTGTTCTCATGGTTCAACTCCCACTTATGAGTGAGAACATGCGGTGTTTGGTTTTCTGTTCCTGTGTTAGTTTGCTGAGGATGATGGTTTCCGGCTTCATCCATGTCCTTGCAAAAGACGTGATCTCATTCTTTTTTATGGCTGCATATATTCCATGGTGTATATGTGCCACATTTTCTTTATCCAGTCTATCACTGATGGCCCTTTTAGTTTTATAGGCGAGTTCTATGAAATTTTTAAGAAATGCTTAATTCCGGCCAGGTGTGGTGGCTCACGCCTGTAATCCCAGCACTTTGGGAGGCCAAAGCAGGCAGATCACTTGAGATCAGGAGTTCGAGACCAGCCTGGCCAACACAGTGAAACCCTGTCTCTACAAAAAATACAAAATTAGCCGGGAGGCTGTAATTCCAGGAAGCTGAAGCAGGAGGATAGCTTGAGCCTGGGAGGCAGAGGTTGCAGTGAGCTGAGATCATGCCACTGTACTCCAGCAGGTGCAACAGGGTGAGACTCTATCTCAAAAAAAAAATAAATTGTTTTATAAAAGAAAGAAATGCTTAATTCCTATTTTACCCAGATTGTTTCAGAGTTTAGAAAAAGAGTGAATGCCATCCAGCTCATTTTGAAGCCAAGGCAATCTTAATTCCAAAACCAGTTAGTGACAATTTTTAAAAAGTACTTATGGCCGGGCGCAGTGGCTCATGCCTGTAATCCTAGCACTTTGGGAGGTCGAGGCGGGTGGATCACGAGGTCAGGAGATCGAGGCCATCCTGGCTAACATGGTGAAACCCCGTCTGTACTAAAAATACAAAAAATTAGCTGGGCGTGGTGGTGGGCACCTGTAGTCCCAGCTACTTGGGAGGCTGAGGCAGAAGAATGGCATGAACCCGGGGGGCAGAGCTTGCAGTGAGCCGAGATCATGCCACTGCACTCCAGCCTGGGTGACAGAGTGAGACTCTGTCTCAAAAAAAAAAAAAAAATTAAAATTAAAATTTTAAAAAATGTACTTACAGGGCTTTTTCATTTATGAAAACAGATGTATAAATCCCAAACAAAAGATTTACTGACTGAACTCAACAGGATTTAAATATATATATATTTAAATGGATAGATATATATATTTAAATGAATATATATATATATATATCCATCATGATGAAGGTTTTATCCCAGAAATTCGACAATGGTTCAACATCAGTAAACTTAGCAAACTAGGAACATAAAGAAATTTTCTTAACTTGATAAAGGTTATGTATCAAATCCTACGGAAGGCTGGGTGTAGTGGCTCACACTTGTAATCCCAGCACATTGAGAGTCCGAGGCAGGCAGATCACTTGAGATCAGGAGTTCCAGACCAGCCTGGCCAACATGGCAAAACCCTGTCTCTACTAAAAATACAAAAATTAGCTGGGTGTGGTGGCAGGCACCTGTAATCTCAGTTACTCAGGAGGCTGAGGCACGAGAATCACTTGAACCCAGGAAGCAGCAGTTGCAGTGAGCCGAGACTACAGCACTGCACTCCAGCCTGGGTGATGGAGTGAGACTCTGCCTCGGAAACAACAACAAAAAACCTACAGCAAATATACTTAATGGAGAAACTTTAGACACATTCCCTTTAAGATTATAAATAAGACAAATGTGTCCTCAACCATTACTGTGTAATATGGCATGAAAGTCCTGGCCATTGTTAGAAAATGAAAATAATTAAGAGGTTGTATTAGTCAGGCTTCTCCAGAGAAAGAGAAGCAATAGGATGTATGCAGACAGTGAAAAAGAGTGTAAGGGGAGGAGAGAGAGAAAGAGAGAGGGAGGGAGGAAGATTTACTTTAAGGAATTAGCTCACGTGATTGTGTGGACTGACAAGTCAGAAATCTGCAGAGTAGACTAGCAGGCTGGAGACCCAGGGAAGAACTGATGTTGCAGCTTAAGTCCAAAGGCATTCTAGAGGCAGAATTGTCTCTCCCTCCAAGAATGTTCATCTTTTTTCTTAAGGCCTTCAACTGACTGGACAAGGCCTACCCACATTATGGAGGGTAATCTGCTTTACTCTAAGTCCATTGAGTTAAATGTTAATCTCATCTAAAAAATACCTTCGTGGCAACACCTAGACTGTAGACTGTTGTGTGACAAAATAACTGGGCACAAGAGACTAGCCAAATTGACATATAAAATTAATAATCATGGAGATATACTTTTGGGAAGGAAAAAGATAAAATTGCTATTTGCAAGTGATATGACCATCTATCTAGAAATAAAAATGTAATCCATAAACTCAACTCTAAGCGGGGATATACATAAAGTTTCTAACTAGAAAATCAACCTACAGAAATCAGTAGCTGCTTTTTACTACAGAAATAACTAGAAACTATAAAATGTAATAAAAATAAAATCATTTACAATAGCTACAAAATTATAAAGTGTCTAAAATTAGCATAAGACTACACAAGCCCTCTCTGAGGAATACAGTGATGTACTACACAAGGATAGATAAACTGACCAATGTAAAATAATCAAGAATCCAGAGCAGACACACATTTAGTTTACCTGGTTTATTACAGTATGACACTGATGTATAGTGGAAAAAAGATAATCTTTTAAATAAATGGCACTGGGTTAATTTTGTATCTAAATGGGGAGAAATAAATCTGGATCCCTATCTCACACCATACATGTAAATCAATTTCAGAAGAATTGTAGATCTAAATAGGAAAGATAAAATAATAAAGCTTTTAGAGGAAAACATTTTCATGAATTGGTGTGGGCAATATTTTTTTTTTTGAGACAGTCTCACTCTGTTGCCCAGGCTGGAGTGCAGTGGCATGATCTCGGCTCACTGCAACCTCCACCTCCTGGGTTCAAGCGATTCTCCTGCCTCAGCCTCCTGAGTAGCTGGGATTACAGGTGCATGCCACCATACCTGGCTAATTTTTGTATTTTTAGTAAAGATGGGGTTTCACCATGTTGGTCAGGCTGGTCTCGAGCTCCTGATCTCATGATCTGCCCACCTTAGCCTCCCAAAGTGCTGGGATTACAGGCATGAGCCACCACGCCCGGCCAGAGCCAAGATTTTAAAGATCCTCTGCATGGAGTTAAAACAAAACTGGGCCAGGCGCGGTGGCTCATGCCTGTAATCCCAGCACTTTGGGAGGCCAAGGTGGGTGGATCACGAGGTCAGGAGATCGAGACCCTCTTGGCTAACATAGTGAAACCCCATCTCTACTAAAAATACAAAAGATTAGCCAGGTGTGGTGGCGGGTGCCTGTAGTCCCAGCTACTCGGGAGGCTGAGGCAGGAGAATGGCGTGAACCCAGGAGGCAGAGCTTGCAGTGAGCTGAGATTGCGCCACTGCACTCCAGCCTGGGCAACAGAGCGAGACTCCGTCTGAAAAAAAAAAACAAAAACTGGTGCACCAAATGGAAAAAATTAAAACTGTATCCCAAGCTAACACCACCAATAAACTGGGGAGTCTGTAGACTGAAGAACTAAAAGTGAAAGTGCAAACTATAAAGTTAATAGGAGAAACTGTAGAAGAATATCTTTGTGATCTCTATTGGCAGAGAAAGACTACTTAAATAAAACTTCAAAGGCAAAAACCATTAGGTGAAAAGGGAAATGTATTTACTTCAAAATTAAGGATTTCTGTTTATTGAAGCACACCATAGACAAAGGGAATAGATGTATGCCCAAAATGGAAGAAAATGTTTTCAATCTCTAAAACAAGAAATGAGCATGTCAAATATGTGAGAAACACCTGCAAATCAACATGAAGCAAAACAGCATCCCCGGTAGAAAACTGGGCAAAGAATATGAACAGGCAGTTTAGAGAGAGACACCCACCTGCAAAGGTGCTCAAACTTATTTGCAATCAGGGAGATGCAAATTAAAACAAAAATGAGATATCACTTTTTTATATTAGACTGCAAAAGTTAGCTGTATAATGCCAAGTGCTGGGGAGCTATAGGGCTATAAACAGCCCTCTGGCATTGCAGGTAGGAGTGTAGACTAGTGCAGCCATTCTGGAGAAGAAGCTGACATCTCTGACATTAATTAAGTAAACATGTAGTAAATGACCCAGCAATTCACCTCCTGGGTATATATCCCATGAAAATTCAGAGGTCCATGAGGTACATGTAAAAGATGCTCAGTGCAGTATTTTTTTGTGTGGTGGGTAGCAAAGTGGCATCCATCACTGAGGGGGTGATTAGATAAAACCTGGGGACTGCCCATGATGGATTAATATGAAGCATTTAGTAGCAATGAGTTAGATATACAAATAGCTACATGAGTGAATCTTAAAGCTATGCTTAGTGAAAAATCTAAAACCCAGAATGAGATATATAACAGAATATACATAAATTTAAAATATACCAAAGAGTATGGATAAACAAATTGTGGTATATTCATACAACAGAATACTACACAGCAATTTTTTTAATCCCCAAATATTGACACATGCAATAACATGGATGATCTCAAAAGCATTCTATTGAACAAAAGCCAGACACAACAAAGCGTGCGTTATATGCCTCTATGTCTATAAAATTCCAGAACAGGCAAAACTAATCTACAGTGGGAAAAGCAGATTAATGTTGCTTAGAGCTAGGGTGGAGAGAAGGGATTGACTGCAAAAGAATACAAGGGAAATCTTGTATTCTTGGTGATGGATCCAAGATCCATCATGGATGAAAATGACCTATATCTTGACTGGTGTGTGGTTAAATGGGTATGTATATTTCTCCAAACTCATCAAACTGTACACTTAAAATGGGTACGTGTTATTGTATGTAAATTATACATCAATAATGTTGATTTTAAAAATTAAAAAACATACATGTACACAAAGCAGTACACGTTTTCTAAGAGATTTTACATGGGAAAACTGCTAATAAGAGACATTGTGTAGTCACTCTATGTATTAGCCAGCTCAGGCTGCTATAACAAAATACCACAGACTGGGGGCTTAAGGAACTTACATTTATTTCTCATAGTTCTGGAGGCTGGGAAGTCCAAGGTCAAAGTGCCAGGCAGTTCAGTTCCCTGGTGAGTGCTCTATTCCTGGTTTGCAGACAGCCATCTTCTTGCTGTGTACTCACATGGCAGAGACAGTGTGCTCTGGTCTTCCTCTTCTCATAAGAACATTAATCCCATCATGGGGGGTCCCATCCTCAAGATGTCATCTAAACCTAATCAGCTTCCAAAGGCCCCACCTCGTAATAACATCTCAATGGAGACTGGGGCTTCAATATGTGAATTTTGAAGGGACAGAAACATTTAGTACATAATATTCTAGAACACAGCTAGTAAAGAAAAACTTTACCTTCACACCTGGCTAGCCATGAAGCCTGTGTTTATTTAACTCCTGCCCTCCCCAACTGCCCCCCCGCCATCAGTTTCTGGCCCCAGCCTGGTGGATTTGAGGATTGTGATGCCTCAGGAGGATCAGAAACCTGCCCTCCATCCCCTTGAAGCTTCCACATGAGTGTAGGCATTGCCTGGAGACAAGGGTAGAATAATAGGACTGGTTTTGCAGAGGTTGAGTGGGACCCACACCTTCCCTGAGTTCCCACCAGCAGGATCTCCTGCCTTTGACCCAAAAAGCTGCTCCTTTAATTGTTGTGCCGCCTGGGGCTGTGACATCACTAATGAGACCTAGCCTTGGCTCGCCCTGCATGCCCAGAGTTCAAGTTTATCAAGAGGTTCTGTCAGGTCAACCTGCAGGAGTTGCTGAACGTGCTTGCATAGCTCCTAAGCATCAAAGCCCTCTCCAAACTGCTAACCCCATCTGGGATGTTTCCATTTCTGAACAAGGCCAAAGTCTTCTGACTCCAAGCCCAGCATCCTTTACTTTACCCAACAGAAACCTCCCTGTATCGAGGAAGACAATTTCCAGGATACAGACTGACACTGAACAGCAGAACAGCTTCAAGCACAAGCCTTGAAGCTAGAGGTGAGATGAAATTTCAGCTGGCCAGGCTTCGGCAAGTTTCTTAATCTCTCTGAGTGTTAAGAGAAAAATGAAATCATCCATTAATGGAGAAAAAAATGAAGACTATGAGCAAACGAATCCCATTCAGGGAACCTGTTTAGAAGAAGGAAGCAAAACTGCTTTGTCATTATGGAAACTTAAACCTAATCAGCTATTTGGGGGTCTGTATTAGGGTTCTCCAGAGAAACAGAACCAAAAGGATGTACACACACACACACACACGTGTGTGTGCGTGTATATATGTATAAATACATGGATATATCTATACACATATACATATATATATACACGCATATATATATACACATATACCTATGTATACACACACACACATAGAGCAAGAGAGAGAGATTATAAGGGATTGGTTCACATGATTATGGAGGCCAGCAAGTCCAAAATCTGCAGTGTGGGCTGGTAGGCGGAGACTGGGGAGAGCTGAAGCTGCAGATGAAGTCTGAAGGCAGTGTATTCTGGAGAATTCCTCTTGCTCAGGGAGGCTGGTCTTTTTGCTCCTTTCTGGCCTTCAACTGATTGAACGAGGCCCACCCACACTATGGATCTGTTCATCAATTTCAATGTTAATCGGTTCATCAATTTCAACGTTAATTTTATCCCAAAACACCCTCCAAGTTGACACATAAAATTAACCATCACGGCATCTGCATAAGAAAGAATGTGCTGGCAGAGGGGTCTGTTTAAGAAGAATGTGCGTGGCATTTATAAAAGGAAATCAGAGAGACCACGCGTGTCTTGGCCAGCACTGCTCAGGGAAGCCGACCCCCTGACCTCTAAAATACTTGGGCTTGTCTGGGGAGGCAGATGGAAATAGATAACTCAGGCATTGAACCTAAAGCTATCTCATCCTCCTGCCTTGACTAATCTCACACTCACTGAGCTGACTTCTGCCCTGTTTGGCTTTCCTTATAGCTTTGCCTAGAAATAGAATTGCCAGATTTAGCAAATAAAATATAGCACTTATGCTAAAAAAAAAAAAAGTATTCATTGTTTATCTGAAATGCAAATTGAACTGGATAGCCTGTCTTTTATCTGGCAACTCAACCTACAGGGAAGGTTTGCTGACAACCGAGTGGCAGAATTTGGTCCTCCTGATGTTTACAGAAAAGTACCCAGTACCAACCGGCCGACCCCTATAGGTACACTCTGCACATATTGCAGTCACCTGTTTACTGTTCCTCTCCCAGGCTGTGAGCCACTTGAGAGCAAAGACTGTGTCTTGTTTACCACTGAATCACAGTGGCACCTGGTATAAACAGTACTTGTTACAGTCTCTGCAGTTTTTTTTTTGTTTTTTGTTTTTGTTTGTTTTTGTTCTTGTTGTTTGTTTGGTTGGTTTGTTTGTTTTTTGTTTTTTGTTTTTTTTGTTTTTTTTGAGGAGGAATCTCGCTCTGTCACCGAGGCTGGAGTGCAGTGGCGTGATCTCGGCTCACCGCAACCTCTGCCTCCCAGGTTCAAGCAATTCTCTTGCCTCACCCTTCCAAGTAGCTGGGATTACTGGCATGTGCCACCACATCCAGCTAATTTTTGTATTTTTAGTAGAAACAGGGTTTTGCCATGTTGGCCAGGCTGGTCTTGAACTCCTGACCTCAGGTGATCCACCCACCTCAGCCTCCCAAAGTGCTGGGATTACAGGCGTGAGCCACCGTGCCCGACCTCTGCATTTGATTTTTGAAGTAATTCCACCTGAACAGTGTGATATCATGTCTGTGTCAGCTAAAACTCCAATTCCAGGGGCAGTCAGTCATTTGCCTTCACCAAAAATCCCCTCTCCAGCTAGTCAGCTGGCTTTATATCAGAAAGACCATATCCAAATACAAGATCACAAAGGCTCCATCAATACCCGAGGCTTTGCTAATTAGCAAAGTGAAAGTCAAAAATGGGTTTTCATTGATGAAATTGGTGGCTTGTTAATTAGCATGACGAATGTTAGAAATAGACTCTTGTTGGTGAAGTTAGAGGTATTCAGGGTCTATGGGTTTACTTGAATATATTGGAGATACTACTCTCCACCTTTAGATAAAGAGATTATCAGAATCTAGCAAGGTCTGTGCCCTGCACCTTAGAGATGGCACCTGAGGCTTGATTCAACCTTTAGTTTTAGAGGATTTCTGGTTCCCTAATGCTTCTGGAATGTTGCATCCACCTTCAGTGACCTTTCATGCAAGGGTAAGCTGAGAGCTGGGACTTCCTCAAGCCTAGAGAAAAGGTTGCATCAGTTGCGTTTGTGCCAGATTGCTAACGAATGCTTGCTTAATAAATGTGGTAGAGTTTGGTCAGATATTTACTTTTGTGTGAGCTGGTGGTGAGGTTTCTGGGGGCGGTTAGCTAATCCTCACTCACCTCAAGACTCTTTGGAGATGTATCAGTTATTAAGAGATTTTTTTCTTTTCTTTTCTTTTCTTTTTTTTTTTTTGAGACTCAGTTTCACTGTCTCTCAGGCTGGAGTACTGTGGCGTGATCTCGCTCACTGCAACCTCTGCCTCCTGGGTTCAGGTGATTCTCATGCCTTAGCCTCCCAAGTAGCTGGGATTTCAGGCCTGCACCACCACGCCTGGCTAATTTTTGTATTATTAATAGAGACGGGATTTCACCATATTGGCCAGGCTGGTCTCGAACTCCTAACCTCAAGTGATCCGCCGGCCTTGGCCTCCCAAAGTGCTGGGATTACAGGCGTGAGCCACCGCGCCCAGCCAATTATTAAGAGATCATCTCTCAGCTCCAAACCCACCCTTCTTTATGATGCTAGGGCTGGGACTTAAACCACCTTTCTGCTTTGCCAGCTGCTCCCTCTTGTGCTCTGCCTGTAGGAAGCGCTAGAGAGAGACTCAAGGTTAGAGGAGGGAGAAGGGAGTTGTTTTTTTCCTTTGGGCTTCTGCTGGCTTTCCAGTGGCTTCTTCCCTTAGCTTTCTAATCCTGTGAGTGGCATCCCTCACACCATGCTTCTTCACTATGGCAGCAGCAGTCCCTTCCTGTAGCAGCAGCTGAATCCGGTTTGCAATGCCCACAGAACCAACCTCATCATCTCCTACCCCACAGATGCCAGCTGGCCAGCTCATCCTCCTTAGAGGTCCGGATTCCACCTCCGTGGGGCCCCTCCTCTGAGCTCAGAGACACCAGCACTAGCCAGCAGGTGCCCCTTCCTCAGGCTTCTGAGTTTCAGCCCCATGCGATCACTCCTCCAAGCTTCTAGGTTTTAATAATTCCAACTTTTCCCCCTTTGTCCCTCAGAGGTGGTAGCTGCTTCCAGAAATTGCTACCTTCATGATACCACAGAGTTCTCTTTTTTGCTTTTTGAGTTCTTCGATAACTAGTTAATGATTCCTTATACTTAGCTAACCATTCTCTATATTAAATTCTCTCTGTTAAAACAACCACTGCGGTTTTTGTCTCCTGCCTCATACAGGAGGCTATATTACCTTCTAGAAAGAACTTTAGGGTTATGCATGACCAATTTGGCTTAGGTCAGCAATCAATAAATATTTATGGGATAAATAAATGAATAAACGACTGAATTTCTTGCTGTAAGTTAATAATGACTTCCTGAGTTTTTAATACCAGTCTCGTGATTTTAATTAACGTGAGTCAGTCCCCAGAGTGTCCTTGTTTCTTTTTTTTTTCTTTTTGTGGAGGTGGTCCCGCTATGTTGCCCAGGCTGGGTTCAAGTCATCCTCCAGCTTCTACCACCCTAAGTGTTGCAATTACAGGTGTGAGCTACCACCCCCGCCCTCTTGTTTCTGAAAGAGAGTAACAATCAGGCCTAGAAAGAATAAGATACAGAAAGTTGAAAGGGGAATAATAAGTATCCAACCCCGGCCACAGCAGGGGTAAACACACCCACTAGAGTCCTCCTCCAGCTATTTTCAGAGTTAAATCAGCTCTGCCCTGGAGACTTCTCGCTTAACCTAAAAGTCCACTTCCACTTCCCTCTGACCCAGACATCTCATTCTTCAAACCACCTGCGCTTTCCTGGGGGAGGTGAGGCACCTTTGTTTCTTAACCCTCCACTCTATCCGTGCACAAATAGTTAACAGCTACAGATATTTAACATCCCCAGAAAGCATCACTCATTCAAAGGGAGAGGCTAGCAGATAATGGAGAAACTGCAGAACAGCCCCAGGTTCAAAACCATGACTCCAAAGCCAACTAAGGCCCCAGTCCAGGCTCTACACCTCTGCCTTGTTCCCAGAGAGCCCTGTTTCAGTCTTGGCTCTGTGCATTCGTTTACACTCTTGGACAAAACATTCCATCTTCCACCCCTTTGGCAACAGTTATTTGGGCATGGACACCAGGGCTTCTGCTGACTGCTGGGACTACAAAGTTACACAGTCTCTGCTCCCATGGAGCTCACGGCAAAAACAAAGAGAGAAGAGGTGCATTGATCACACACTGAAAAAGCCAGAGATCCCCATAATTTCTTGTTGTCTGTGTTACACCTGCATTCCCCTGGCTATTTCTGTGCTGTTTTTGACCACCCCTGGCTTCAGTGTGCCTTTGTTTCCAAAACCTGTAACTTATTTGGAGGCCTACCCATGCCTACTGGAGCGACTTTATTGAGGAGAGCTGAAAATGTCTGGAAATGTATGCTTCCCCAGGACAAAGCAGTCCTTAGCCAATAGCTGGTGGATGGAGGAGTATGAAAGCCCAGCTCCCTTGCCTATGCATGGGACCCCTCTGACCTGTAACTCACACTCCAGAGCTCCTCCACTCCCAAGTCAGGCTGAGGCTACCCCCTGCAAGACTGAGATGGAATGCTTGCTCGGGTGCTTCCCCAGCCTAGGCCACCCATTCATCTGTCTCAAGTCTGGAGCACCTGGGTGGAGGATTACCAGCTGACTTCCATAGGGACCCTCCTCTGTGTCAACTGAGGGAGGAACTGTCAAATTCCAGATGGGAATCCCCCAACCCCCTCTGGCTGGTGTATTTATATACCAACTCCCAGGCAGCTCTGAGAGCAAAAGAAGAGATTGCTGGTGTGCCCACAGCTCAAAGTCATGACAGAATCCCCTCCTCCCATTCAGTGCCCACGATCATCCATAAGCACTGAGGGGCCTCCACCAGCAACTCTCCCAAGCCCTCAGTCCTGGACCTCTCTGCCTTCTCCTACAACTGTTTCACCCCCATAGATGACTCCAGAACAAATCACGTATTAGTTCAGCTTAAGGGATAGGGGCCATTACAGTTCCCAGGAAAATTCAACAGGGAGCTTTCAGTGTGTGAATCCAAAGGAATTAGATAGGTGATTTACCTCCCACCTGCTAAGCAAATATCGCAGATAGTTCCTGTAGCAGACAGTATTGTTGGGCCCATATCTCCAAGGCCCACCCAGAGGGAGGAAAGTTACCTGCGGACATTCCTGTACTTGCCAATGACTTCTGAGTTCCAGTTTCCACTTAGAAACTGGGGACCTTGGGAAAATCCCTATATTTATCTAAATTTCAGTCTCCACAGCAGAAAAAATGGGAATAAGAACGCCCACCTTGCAGGGCTATTGTTGAGGAGTAAATCTGATGTCATATGGAGAAATACTTAGACTATGAAGCATTGTCCAGATATTATTACATGGCAGAGAGGAGTGGACAGTGGGATAAACAATGGAGTGCAGTCAGAAAAGCACAAAGTCTGTTGAGGTGACAGTGAATCAGGGAATCAGGATGACAAAGCATGGAATCTATGAGTGATGATTAATTTTATGTGTCAGCTTGACCGGACTAAGGGGATGTTCACATAGCTAATAAGATATTGTTTCTGGGTGCATCTGTGAGAGTTTCTGGAAGAGATTACCATTTGAATCAGCAGGCTGAGTAAAAATCACCCTCACCAATGTCGGTGGGTGATAGAGTTTGGATGAGTGTACCTGCTCAAATCTCACATTGAAATGTAATCCACAATGTTGGAGGTGGGGCCTGGTGGGAGGTAACTGGATCATGAGGAAGGGTTTCTCATGAATGGTTTAGCACCATCCGCCTTGGTACTGTCCTCCTGACAGAAGATCTGGTCATTTAAAAGTGTGTGGTACCCCCTCTCCCCTCTCTTGCTCCTGCTCTAGCCATGTGACATGCCTGCTCCCCCTTTGCCTTCTACCACGATTGGAACTTTCCTGAGGCCTCCCTAGAAGCCAAGCAGATAGCAGCATCATGCTTCCTGTACAGCCTGCAGAACCGTGAGCCAATTAAACCTCTTTTCTTTATAAATTACCCAGTCACAGGTATTTCTTTATAGCAATACAAGAATACTCTAATACAGTGGGTATCATCCAGTCCATTGAGAGCCTGAATAGAACAAAAAGGAGGAGGAAGAGCGAATTAACTCTCTCTGTCCTTGAGCTGGGACATCCCTCTTCTCCTGCCCTTGAACATCAGCACTTCATCTCCATAAATGTATCTCCTATTGGATCTGCTTTTCTGGAAAATCCTGATTAATACACCATGGAAGATTCTGCAAGTTAGACTCTCCAGAAGCAGATGATGGGATGGCTTTTGAGATGCAAGATGTTTATTAGAGATCAAATTCTGTGAGGAAAAAAAGAAATGGGAGAAGGCAAGATAGGGCTGACTGAGAAGCTGAACTGTAATGCAAACCCGCATAGCTTCGGCCAACCCAGTGGAGAGCTCTGGAGCAGGGATCGGCCACCAGAGGTTTCCTGCAATTGGCTGAAATGGCCAGACTCTTACACCCTTTTATGATTTCTGCTAAAGCAGTCGCCAGGTGTGGGCTGCCCTGAGGAGGCCGTGGCCTGGAGTGAGGTGGCTCTCTGCAGCTGAGGCAGACCGGTATTGCTGGCAGCTGGGAGCTATCTGCTCTCTGCACACTCCATGAATGGACAACAAAAACTTTCTTGGAATCTCGCTCTGTTGCCCAGGCTGGAGTACAGTGGCACGATCTCGGGTCACTGCAACCTCCGCTACCCGGGTTCAAGAAATTCTCCTGCCTCAGCCTCCTGAGTAACTGGGATTACAGGCATGCACCACCATGCCTGGCTAAGTTTTGTATTTTTTTTTTTAGTAGAGGCGGGGTTTCACCATGTTGGCCAGGCTGGTCTCGAACTCCTGACCTCAAGTGATCCGCCCACCTCAGCTCCCCAAAGTGAACAAGAACTTTATTGAAGGCAGATTTGGTGACACATCTCTGTGTCTACCACAAGAGGGATAAGGGATAATACCAGAAAAATTGTCATCATAACTATTAATTAATTCAGTTATTCACTCAAAAAGACAGACACAGCCAGACAACAAACTATCATCAAAGACTTACTTTGTGTCAGGGATTAAACTCAGTGCTGTGGAAAGATGCAAAGACAGTAAGACAGGTACCTCCATGGTTTGGATTTCCCCAGAGCAGATCCTGTGATAAGAGGATGAGTGCTGGCGGCCAGGCACAGTGGCTCACGCCTGTAATCCCAGCACTTTGGGAGGCCGAGACGGGTGGATCATGAGGTCAGGAGATCGAGACCATCCTGGCTAACACGGTGGAACCCCATCTTTACTAAAAATACAAAAAATTAGCTGGGCGTGGTGGTGGGCACCTGTAGTCCCAGCTACTTGGGAGGCTGAGGCAGGAGAATGGCGTGAACCCAGGAGGCGGAGCTTGCAGTGAGCCGAGATTGCGCCACTGCACTCCAGTCTGGGCAACAGAGCGAGACTCCTTCTCAAAAAAAAAAAATAAAAAAAAAGAAGGATGAGTGCTGGCTTCTGGTTTATTTGGGAGGGATAAGAAATACCAGAAGAGAAGCAGGGAAGTGAGACAAGGAAAGGAAGTCAGGCAATAAACGGTGGGCTTTACTGACTACCACTGTGGGCAGTTGGAGCTCATTTCCACAGGTGAACTCTGTGTAATGGCCAAGAGCACATGCCTCAGTGTTACCCACTCAAGGGCAAGGGAGCTGGGGTAGTTATACGCCAACTCCCATCAGTCATTGGTTGAGAGCTGCTCTCAGAAGGCATTAAGCCCCTGGCACTTTCATCCTGCCCCGTGCTGCTAGGTGCAGAAACGGTGAGTGCTGGAAGGATCTGGGGCACTGGCAGTGGGTGCTGCACTCACATTAAGCACTTGACAGCTTTAGGGGGAGACTGATCGTCAGAAAAACAGCCTGACAAATGTAATGACGAGAGGCATGCTTGAAACACAAAGAAGGCCCTAATCTGAGGTACCTTCTTAAAGGGGTGGCTGAACACTGGAGCTGAATCTTTTTTTTTTTTTTTTTGAGACGGAGTCTTGCTCCGTTGCCCAAGCTGGAGTGCAGTGGCATGATCTCGGCTCACTGCAACCTCCACCTCCCCGGTTCAAGCAATTCTCCTGTCTCAGCCTCCTGAGTAGCTGGGATTACAGGCACCTGCCACCACGTCTGGCTAATTTTTGTATTTTTAGTAGAGACAGGGTTTCACCATGTTGGCCAGGCTGGTCTTGAACTCCTGACCTCAGGTGATCGGCCCACCTCGGCCTCCCAAAGTGCTGGGATTACAGACTTGAGCCATCGCGCCTGGCCATGATCTGAATCTTAAAAGGCAAGAAAGAATTGTCTTAGAAGAAGGGGCCAGGAAAGAGGCTCTAAGGATTTGATAGCTGGGGTGCTTCAGGAGTTTTCGAGTCATCCAAGGTGGCTGGACATGTCATCTAGCATGTGAAAGAGGAGGAATGGAAGGATAAGGGAAGGAAAAAAGGTGGTGCTAGATCACACAGAGCCCGAGCGCGGCTTTCTTCTTCCTATGGAAGGATTGAGGAGACTTGCTGGGATTGTAAGCACAGGTATGTCATGAATCTGATATACTCTCTAGAGAAATTACTTTAGGTGCAGAGTGAGGAATGGATTCGAGGTGACAACATGAGGACAGGGAGCCCCAGAGAGAAATTGTGAAGGCTGAACACAGGGAAGTGGCCATAGAGAGAGAGAAAGAGAACGTGACAGAATCAAGAGAGATGAAGAATGCACAAAGCCTAATGCTAACAGGAAGAGGAGCCCTAGGAAGGCATCTATGCTAGTCTTGGCTTCCCTTGCAGTGTTTTAACCAAACCTCTCAACTTTCTACCACACCTGGATGGACTATTTACCTGGGTCCAGGATATGGCAAGGAGATTTCCATAAGTTCTACTACAGCAAGATCACAGCCATCTGTGGGTAATTACCCACAGCCATCTGTGGGTAATCAAGGTGCAAGTACCAGACCTGTGTTATTACCCTGAGAACATTCTATGCCCAGAGTCAAAAGGCCTAATGTCTTCATTTAAATTCATTTTCAATGAGAAGATTCACCACCACTTATTTTTCAAGGTACTCAAAATGTTAGAAACTGTTAGTGGGTTAAAGATAGTCTTTTCAGTTGGTGCTCACTGTATCATTTTTAGCTCCTTTTTTTCTCCACTGACCTTTTGATCCTCATGGCCTGTCTACACTACAGTGTTTGGGTTGCTGTTGCTCTTGTTTTTTTCCTAACAGACTCCAAAGCAACCCATATCTCATTTGGGTAGGGTAGGAAGGAAAGATGGTCATGGTATTCTTATCTTTCCAGTGCTAGACTCTGATATATTGGTAAGATAAAGGCCTCCAAAATAAATACTATGCTGAAAGTTGCATATACCCATTCTTACTTGCATCTCATTGACTGGAACTTAGTCATATGGCTATATCTAGTGGCAAGGAAAGTTGAGAAATGTAATTTTTATTTTAGGTGGCCATTTAACCAGCTAGAAAACTCAGCCTTTCTTTTAAAGAGGAAAAGGGGGAGAAGGGATATTGTGGAGCAACTACAAGTGTCTGCTGTTAGGTATTGCTTCCTAACAAACCACCCCAAAACTTAGTAGCATAAAACAACTACCTTTTTACATCTCACAGTTCTGTGGTTCAGGAATTTGGGGCTGCAATATCTTGACTGGAGCTGGAAAACCCAAAATGGCCACACTGACATGTCTGATGGCTCAGTTGGGGTGGTTCGCATGGCTGGGGCTAACTGGGGTGGCTGGGCCTCTCTCTTTTCATGGGGTTAGCCGGGTTCACTAATATATCTGGGAGCTTGGCTCTCCTCCTAAGTGGCTTCTGTCTCCAGCAGGTTAATCTGAGCTTCTTCACATGGTGGCTGGAAACCCCCCAGGCAAAAGTGGAAGCTACCAGAACTCCTAAGCCCTGGACTTAAATGCCCCCCATCTTCACCCAGGCACAAACACACATGTCACTTCAGCCATATTCTGTTGATCAAAACAGCAGATTCAAACGCTGGAGAAGTAACTCCACCTCATGATGGAAAGAGCTGCAAAGAAACATTGCAAAGGATGTGAACACTGGGAGACATGATTCATTGGGGGCTGTTTTTAAGAACCTACCACACCTGCAACTAGGGGTAACATATTACATTTGATCTGTCATTTTATACCACTTACCACTGTTTCTAAGCCATTCCCACAGAGACTGAGCTTTTCCTCTTGAATTCCACAGTAAATACTGGTGCCTTGATTTGGTTATATGTGCATAGCATGAGGATCTGAAAGAAACCAGGAATTAGGCACAAAATTAAGTCTTGTACTTTTTCTACAGAAACATCTGTCTCTGAATAGCAGCAGTCTGCTTCTAATGTAGGAGGCTGGTAAAAGCATTGTGCCCACCCTTACAGCAACAACAAAAAAGGAAAGACAATCTGCAAATCACAACTTACCTTGAACTTATCAGACAGCCGAAGCCACAGGGCAACCAACTAACCCAAACTCTAAGTAAGAAAAGACAGGTGCCTCCAAGGAGAGTTGGGAATAAACACTTATGGACAACATGGAAGATCAGATGGGTAATTTTAGCAGAGAGAATAAACCTATAAGAAAGAATCAAATGGAAATGCAAGAAATGAAAAACACTAATGTTCCTTGGATGGGCTCATCAAGAGACTGATACAGCTGAGGAAAGAATCAGCAAATTTGAAGATAAGTCAGTGGAAATTATTCAAACTGAAACACAAAGATAAATGAATGGAGGGAAAAAACAGAACAGAGCATCAAAGAGCTGTGGGAAATTATCAAACAGTCTGAAGTACATGTAACTGAAATCCCAGAAGGAGAAGAGCAAACAAGGCAGGAGAAATATTTGAGGGAATAATGGCTAAGAGTTTTCCAAAAATAAATGGCAGACACCAAACCACAGATCCATGAAGCACAGAAAAGACCAAGCAGGGTAAAACAAAAACCAAAAGCAAAACCAAACAAACAAAAATCTGGGTATATCATATTTAAACTGCTGAAAACCAAGAAAGAGAACAATTATAAAGGCAGCCAGAGAAAAAAGGCATATTACATAAAGTAGAACAAAGAATCACGGCATACTTCTCATCAGAAACCATACAAGTCAAAAGACAATAAAGTAACATCTTCAAAATGTTAAACAACAACAAAAGAACATGTCAACCCCAAATTCTATACCCGGCAAAAAATATATTTCAAAAGTGAAAGAGAAATACTCTCTCAAACAAAAATAGAGAATTAATTGCTGGCAGAACTGCTCTATAAGAAATGTTATAGGTAGGAGGAATATGATATGATACAGATACTTGGATCTACACAAATAAATGAAAAGGGCTGGAAATGGAACAAATAAAGGTAAATAAAAATTCCTTTTAAAATGTTTAAATTGCTCTAAAAGATGACTGTCTAAAGTCAGCACAGCAGCAATGCATTGTGTGTTTATAGGATATGTAAATGTACTGTGGGATGGGAGGGAGGAATTAGAAGTACACTCTTACAATGTTTTTATACTACATATGAAATAGTATATTATTATTTGAAGGTAGATATTGATTAATGAAATACGTATATTGTAAACCCTAGAGCAACGCTTTAAAAAGTTTTGAAAGCATTACATAATTTAACATACTGCTCTGGATTGTCTGTCAAAAACTTAGCACCATTTTTTCCTTCTATTATCTTCCATATATCACAGCATCTGGAAGCTGGGGAACTACATTTTCCAGCATTCCTTCCCAAATAGGTTACTAGTTAGATTCTATCAATGAGAAGTATCATTGATTCTCATTATTCACAGTAGTTATGATCTATTCAGTTTTCAAACGTTGAATTAGCAAATACTGAACAATTGCTCCTAGGGGAGATAGGCAGTTAGGTTCCTGCAAGCCTCTGGTCACAATATTTTTGTGAACCAGTCAATATGTAACTTTGTCTTTTGTGTGTTTCTGTTTAAAGACACCTTATTTAATATATATAGTTGGTGCATTAACATTGAACTCACAGCCAACAGCGCTATAACTCATGCTTGAAAAAATCTTTCCTTTTTTTTTTTTTTTTCCTGAGATGGAGTCTTGCTCTGTCACCCAGGCTGGAGTGTGGAGTGCAGTGGCGTGATCTTGGCTTCCTGCAACCTCCACCTCCCAGGTTCAAACGATTCTCGTGCCTCAGCCTCCTGAGTAGCTGGGACTACAGGTGCCTGCCACCATGCCTGGCTAATGTTTGTATTTCTAGTAGAGATGGGGTTTCACCATGTTGGCCAGGCTGGTCTCGAACTTCTGTCCTCAAGTGATCCACCCGCCTTGGCTTCCCAAAGTGCTGGGATTACAGGCACGAGCTACCACGCCTGGCCAGAACAAAGCTTTTTTTAACACACAGTTTCTCCATAAGGCACATCATTGCCTTCTCTTATTTAGGAACGCTGAACAGCACTGTAGCACTACACTTGGGGTCCACTTTAAACAGTGAAATCACCAACAAAAAGCACAAAAATGTGAAAAACATGGCAGTAGCCAGACGGCCAAAATAACACTTGTTTACAGTACGAGAGCTCAAACTACCAGGCAGAGAGGTCCCTTATTCAGCTCAGCCGGGAACGTGGGCTTTAGGTGACTCAAGTTTTTTGCAGCTCTTTCCGAGAGTGACTACGAATGGACTGTGAGTATTGATTTTGGGGTTACAAATCAATGTTAGTGAGCAGGTGAATTTGCAAATATGGAACCCACAAATAATGAGGATTGACTGTACTGGCACAAGACCTGGAAGGCCAGAGAAGCAGAAGCCATGATTATTATTGCTTCTCCTGCAACAGCAGACAGACACAAGGGGCACAGGAAGTACAGCTTTCGCAGCCACCTCCAGGCACTTACCCGAGAATCAGCTATCTTGGTCCCACAGGCTGGCGGGCTCTTTCTTCACTGTACTTTCTGATGCTCTGGGAGTTGGGAGGAAATCTGAGAGACTTTTGCTCTTCCAGCTCTCCCAACTGGTTTGTAAGTACCTAACCTTCCGTGTTAAATCCCTATTTGAAATTCCAAGTGCCATCTGTTTTCCTGACCAAATCCTGACTAATACACATTCTCTTAGAAAACATACGGCTTGGAGAAGATTGAAATAAATATTAAATGTCCAACTAAGTAGAAGTTGTCACAGCTCAGGATTTGCCCCATAAGGCTGGGTGTGACCTGATTCAAACTCAAGGGCTTTGCCAGTCACTTTAGCCTCTTCATCACAGAGGGGTATGCAGCAACTGAAGAGCTTTGTCTTCAAAAGTGCTGGCCCACTTCCTATTTATATTTTCCAGGGTAAACCCTTATCTGAGCCTGCTAAGACACTGAGACCAGGATTTGTGTGCACATGATTTATGAAGGAAGTGCTTCCAGGACAGACCAGTAAAGAAGTCAGGAAAACAAGACAGGGAAGAGAAGAAGCCAAGCCAGGGCACACACTCAGGGGAGTCCCAGCCTCAGCCTGATCTTGCAGATGGGCTCTGGGGTGTAAATTACACTTACATGTTCGTCCTGACCCCAGCCAAGGGAGCTGGGTTTTTGTGCTCCCACAGAGTAAGTCACTTGCTAAGGGCCATCCAAATTCCCAGGTGTAGGCAACATGACTCCGTGAGCCCAAGGGCAGGGCTCTGAAGCATTTCACATGGGCAGGCTGTTAGCAGCAAACACAAGGAGGGATCAGGGAAGAGGCACGCAGAAATCGTCAAAAGGAACCAAAGAAGTCTGTGTGAAATACACACGTGTCTTCTCTACCCTTTCTTTCATGAAATAGAGAAAAGGCAGAACAGCAGGGTGATTAAGCCTCAAGACTCGAAAGCTGTGACAGAAACTAAGTTGACCCCTGATACCCATTTTTCTTAATATAGAAGCCCTGATTGTTGGCTGAGTTTGTGGCTGCCCAGAATAGAAACCATATTTCCCAGCCTCCCTAAAACCAATGTGTTGCCAATGTGAGTTGAGAAATTGATTTGGGTATGACTCCCATGAGGTGTGTTCAAAGGAAGGGAGGCCCTTCTTTAATCCCCTTTCCTCCTGCTGCCTGAAGTATGGTCGTCCTGAAGGCTGGAGCATAAGCAGCCATCTTGAACCATGAGGCAGAGATAGGATTGCCAGGTTTAGCAAATAAAAATATTTAAATTTTTAATATTTTACAATTTTAATACTTCATTTAATTTTAAGATTTCATGTTCGGGACCAGCCTGGACAGCATGGTGAAACCCTGTCTCTACTAAAAATACATAAAATTAGCCAGGCATAGTAGGGTGCACCTGCAGTCCCAGCCACTTAGGAGGCTGAGGCGGGAGGATCACCTAAGCCAGGAGGTCAAGGCTGTGGTGAGCCGCAATTATGCCACTACACTCCAGCTCAAGTGATAGGGTGAGACCGCAACTCAAACAAGAACAAAACAATGTCATTTGATTATTTAATATTGCATGGGACACATACTAAAAAAATTATTTGTTATTTATCTGAAATTCACATTCAACTGGCTGTCCTGTATTTTATCTGGCAACCCAAGGCAGAGATCATGTGTTGAAGATGGTAAAGGAACAAGAAAGAAGAACTTGGGTGGCAGATGGTTATGGAGCTGCTGTAATGGAATTAGACTGTATACCTCAAAACATCATAGGTTTGGGGGCTTTTTTAGAGACAGAGTCTCACTCTGTTAACCAGGCTGGAGTGCAGTGGCACAATCATAGCTCACTGAAGCCTCCAACTCCTGGTCTAAAGTGATCCTCCCTCCTCAGCCTGCCAAGTAGCTGGGACTACAGGCACACACCACAACTGGCTACTTTTTAAATTTTGTAGAGACGGGGTCTCATTATGTTGAGATCACTGGCCTCAAGTGATCCTCCCACCTTGGCCTCCCAAAGTGCTGGGATAATAGGCATGAGCCACCGCACCTGGCCCTGAATCTTTGTTTTTGTAAGAAAGGATGTCTATCTTGTTTATGCCTTACTCAGATTTTTTCTCCTGTCTCTGATAGCTGAACCCAATCTAATAAACACTAGCTCTGCCATGAACTTGTTGGGTGACCCTGGTGATGTGGTTTAGATGGTTTTTGTCCCCTCCAAATCTTATGTTGCAATGTGACCTCTGATGTTGGAGGCGGGCCTGGTGGGAGGTGTTTGGGTCATGGGGAAGGATCCCTCGTGAATGGCTTGGTGCTGTCCTTGCCGTGATGAGTGAGTTCTCACTCTATGAGTTCACACAAGATCTGGTTGTTTAAGAGAGCCTGGCACCTTCCCCCATCTCTCTCTTGCTCCCTCTCTTGCCATGTGATACACCAGCTCCCCCTTTGCTCTCCGCCATGATTGGAAGCTTCCCGAGTCCTCAACAGAAGCAGACACCAGTGCCATGCTTTTCATACAGCCTGCAGAAACGTACTTTTTTTGATAAATTAGCCAGCCTCAGGTATTCCTTTATAGCAATGCAAAACTGACTAACACACTCCAGGAAGTTACCTAACCTCCAAGTTAACATCCATTAAATGGGGGTGATCATAATCCACACCTCAGACGGCTGCTGTGAAAATTAAATGCTGCAAGCACTTCAAGTGGTCAGACATGGCTGGCAGGCCTTGGTAAGTGTTTGCTGTGATTGATTCAGTAGGAGTCCTCCCTCACTTGCAGATATGATCCCCAGCTCACCCCCACTCCTAGCAGCATTACTGGACAGCATCCTGGCTTGCATCTTTGCCCTTGAAAACCACACTCTATCTTCTCCAATGGTCAAACACTTCCTGATTTACTGAACTACCTCTTGGCATCAAGCACTGCCTCCTTAGGAAGTGGCTCCTGAATCTATTTCTTCTCAGTTAGTCTTGTGGGGGTTAAAGAAACACACACACACACACACAAAGAAACTGTGACTGAATGTGCTACATGAAGTCTTTGACGGTCTTTCTGTCTTTGCTTAGAATTAGACATGAGAAAAACCACTAGTGCATTCTCGCCTTCCCTCTAAATTTAGAAATCCGAAAACACTGTTCATTATGTCAGATATTTGGTGCCTTCCTTGTGGGCCTGGAGGTTGAGAATTAAATCTCGACACTTCCTTGCATGAGAAGAGTGTATGGAACATTAGACAGCAATCCCCAGGGACATGAGTACTTATAGGACAAGATTTTTCCTGCAAAGGGGAACCAACCAAACCAGTGTACCATCACAGGCTTTGCAGCCACTTGCTCTGTCCCCCTCGCTGCCTGCAGGCGTCTGTTTCCAATATTTGTACGAGTTCTATGCATAAGCCCATTCAAAGTCACACAAATTCTGTCCAAAAAGCAAGGAGAGAACCCACCCAGGTCTGACAACTTGTAGCTTTCCTCCTGTCCATGTATTCTAATGGCCTGATTAGCAATTCTATTGTATTTAATTTGCACCCCGGGTAATTCACTGTCAGCCAGAAGAGCCATCAGCTTGAAAAATGGCACCAAAATTAAAAACCAATAGTCAAATTTCAGTTGGAATGAGCTCTCCTGGCATAATGATGAAGCTGGATTAACTAGAGTCCAGCCCACTAAGTGCAAACATTTTAGTTACTAATATGCTGCTGGGGAGTTTGAGCCCTGGCCTTTCTGCAGCGTGGGAAACAAGCAGCCAAGTTAGAAAATTGAGAATGAAAAATGTGTTGGTCCAGTCAAACCATCAAGTGAAGTGGCTGTTCACCATCTCCTAGCCACTGTAGTGGTTTACTTTATTTTTTTTTTTCTCTCTCTCTCTGTTTTGTTTTTGTTTTTGTTTTTTTGAGAGATGGAGGTCCCTCTATGTTGCCCAGGCTGGTCTCGAACTGCCTGGGCTCAAGCAATCCTCTTGCCTCGGCCTCCCAAAGTGCTGGGATTACAGGTGTCAGCCACTGCCCAGCTCACTGTGATGGTTTTAAACATGTCCACAAATTCTGTGGCAGTCCTCTCATCAAAGGGTGGAGGAGTCTAATCCCCTGCCCCTCCCCAAAAGCTGGCCTTCCTGACTCACATGGAATGAATAGAATACAGTGGAAGTGATGCTGCTTCCACTCTATCACTTGGAAGTGATTTCCAAGACTAGGTCATAAAAGGTGATACAGCTTTTGTCTGGTTTTGTTTTTTTGTTTGTTTGTTTGTTTTTTTGAGATGAAGTTTCGCTCTTGTTGCCCAGGCTGGAGCACAATGGTGCGATCTCGGCTCACTGCAACCTCCACCTCCCGGTTCAAGCGATTCTCCTGCCTTAGCCTCCTGAGTAGCTGGGATTACAGGTGCCTGCCACCATGCCTGGCTAATTTTTGTATATTTAGTAGAGACGGGGTTTCACCATGTTGACCAGGTTGGTCTTGAACTTCTGACCTCAGTTGATCCACCCTCCTCAGCTTCCCAAAGTGCTGGAATTACAGGCATGAGCCACTGCGCCCGGCTGTCTGGTTCTCTTTCTTGGAAGCTGTGAGCTGATATGTAAGAAGCTCAATTGTCCTGAGCTGCCATCTTGGAAAGGCCGTGTGGCAAGACCACACAGAGAGGAGGCCCAAAGAGTCCCCATCTGGTTCCACTCCGGCAGTTTGAGTCTTCCCAGCTCAGGAGGCAGACAAGTGAGTGAGATGACTCCAGCTCTAGCCCCAGGCCATTGCAACCCTAGCGACCCCTAGTGAGAACTGCCTGGCTGAGCCCAGTCAATGCCCAGATTAGTAAGCAACGTAAGTGACTGCTATGGTTTTAAGCCACTATTTTGGAGTGGTTTGTTGTGCAGTAGTAGATAAGACCACCCAGCATCCCTCAGTCTTCCTGCTTCTGCCCCTTGGTGGCAAATGAGGCCCACAGGGATCCCCGGTCAAGGGAACCCACCCCACACCTAGCCAAACCTCAGATCTACCCATTGTCTCCACTAGCCTGACCTGAAACTGAGCAAATGAGCCAGGAGTCACAGGAACAAATCCTCGCCCTACTCCTCCCTCCCTTCTGGAATTTTCCCCCACCCACGTGACAAAGACAAGTGTCTATCCCATTTGGGAGGCATGCCCTGGTTTGGGTAATAGAGGGGAAACACATGTTCTGATCCCCCTTAGAGAAGCTCATGGCCAACCTCCTCTCCCTAAACCCCCCATTCCCAGCAGCTAAGATCTCCATCCCCACTAACACTGAACATCATAAAGAAGCAGGGACAATGTCACCATGGTGGCAACCTCCAGGGTCCAGAGTAGTGACAGTGTCCTACAGATACTATGCTAAAAAGTCCCCTCCCCCCATACACCCCTCCACCCGAGTGTTCTTGGCTGTGAGTCCTGTTACCTTCCCTCAGGTCTGTGAACACAGTCTTCCAGAAATCCCTTTCCTATCGAAGTCAGCTATTGTTGGTTTCGGCTGCTTGAAACCAAGAAACCTAACTGAAAGCACCCTCATCTTAGCTGTGCCCAGTACACAAGTCTAAAATTAGCAAGAGGCAGTGAACTGCTCTAGGCCTCACTAGCGAAACCAGCAAAGTTACCGGGGTCCAAGACCACAGTGAACCCTAGTACATGTTCCCTTGAATTCACCAGCTTTGGCATGGAAACTAACCAGAGGTAACCTTTGCAAATAACATTTATTATAGGGTTATACAACATTACACAGGATCATCCAATAGAAACGTCTGTATTCTATCTAGACAAAATCTCCCTAGTAATAGACACACCGCACACATGCATATTCCTTCGGGTTAGAGGTAAAAGTCTACAGCACCTTACCCTCTGGGCGGGTACCTAAGACAGTCCATCACTGTCTCATAGGTCTGTGTAGCAGATGCCATCATCATTGCCTCTTACAAATCCCCTTGCTCTTAACTTCTGAGTGCATTCAGGCTCAGCTTCCCAGTGGCCATCCCTGCATTTCTTCATCTGGGGGCTTCCACGGGTTGCCAAACCACTTTGCCTGCCCCTGCGGCAGGCTGTAAGTGTGGGAGTTAATGCCCCCTGAGAACAACCCCCAGGAAATGGCTGATACAAATTGGTGGATAAACACCCTAGCCTCCTTACCTCTCAGGTGGGATAACTCAGAAGCCTGTGTTTTACACTGTCTCCCCCAAAGGAAAGGGGTCGTATTCACTGTCTTAGTCTGCGAGGGCCAGCATAACAAAGCACCACACAACTGGGGTGCTTTAACAACATAAATGTATTTTCCCACAGCTCTGGAGATTGGAAGTTCAAGATCAAGGTGTCAGCAGGGTTGGTTCCTTCTGAGGCCTCTCTTCTTGGCTTGTAGATGGCTGTCTTTTCCTTGCGTCTTCACATGGTCTTCTCTCTGTGCATGTCTGTGTCCTAATCTCTTCTTAAAAGGACATCAGTCACACTGGATTAGGGCCCAACCTAACGACTTCATTTTAACTTAATTACCTGTTTAAGGACCCTGTTCCCAAATAAGATGACATTCTGAGGTCCTGGCATTTAGGACTTCAACACATGAATTTGGGAGGGGGACAGAATTCAGCCATAGCAGTTTCGCACAGGAGTACCTGGCTTGATCGTGCACCCTTCATTAGCTGTCCTGCCTTACACCTGCACGCCCTTGCTGGCGTTTCTTTCTCCAAGGCTTGATTCTGTGAGAACCCAAATGAAGACAGTATGGACACTCCCTCCCTTGCACCAGCCCCTGCCTAGGGTGTCACTGTCACTGTGGACCTGATCTACTGCCGAATTCTCATCAGAGCAAGTCTGGAGTTCCCATTCAGCCTATACTCTGTGGTGGGACCAAGTGCCATAAAGCTCTAGGAGCTCAGGGGTCTTACACTCTGCAGTGAAGAATTCCCTGTATGTGATTGGTTCTCTTGGCAGTTTTGCTCTTTACACTTTTGCTGTGATTGGCTGCATGTAAATTTGCTAAGCCTAATGCATTGATCCTAGTTATGATTAGTGCACATGCCAGTTCTGCACCACACACCCACCCAGCTGGCTGTAGGTTTGATATGGATATGCAGATTAAGCAACCCTAATTTGTTAGTGCTAATAAGATTCCGGACACAGACAGCCCTCCTGTGTGGTGTTGTTAAGGTGCTGAGACCAGAACCCAATTTATACACTCACATACTCCCATAGAGACCATCCCAGCACACTCAGGAGCCAGACCCACTGGGTTGAGAAACAGTGACAGAGTCAAGACATCTGGGGGCCTGGTGGCATTTCCTACCTTTATATTGGTTGATTGGGTATCACATCTCCCCAGCCTGCCAGTGTGACCCTGCTGTTATGACCAAGAGACCTTGTTCTACAGCACCACCACCACCTCACAACTGTGCCACGTGATACAGTTTACAGAGTGTCTCCTCCTGCCTCAGCTTCTTTGCGACAAGTCTGCAAACTGATGGAACAGAAATTGTCCTCATCACATCATCATCCTTGATATATTTCTATTTTACTCCTGAGGGCTCAGAAACGCTCTCTGCCCCACTGCTCAGGGGCTACGTTACTGAAACTAGAGTTGTAGCCTCTGGTCTCTACACCTGCTGGGGCTCAGGACACACCACCCCAAAACATGACTGTAGGAAACCAGAAAATGCCACCCCAAAATATACCTCTTTGGCATATTGATTATTTCAAGCTGGTTAGTTTGAGAAACTGCAGACACAGCAGTAGCTCTGAAAAACTCCCATTTTGTAAAGGACATTTTCATTAGTGAAAGTATCAGTAGCGGGAAGAGAGCTGCTCAACTTTTATCACCTGAGAGACTTTTATCTGCATAACAAGGCAACCTTTATTCTCCGGACATTTCTTCTTCTCACCTGCCCAAAATTTCTCTCCAGCACCCCCCAAAAGCCTGGAACCCCTATTCTTTTCTGTAGCTCATGATACGATGCAAGCTTCCATCATCTGGCCCTTCGTTGGGTCTCATGGCTTTATGGGACTCCTATATGAATGTGTATAATTAAAATGTGTATAAAAAAAATTTTTCTCCTGCTAATCTGTTTCATGTCAATTTAATTCATAACCCAGCTAAAGAATCTAGGTGGGTGCAGGGAAGCATTTTTCCCTCCCCAACAATGCCTTGCACCCTGCTTCGACAAACACGCGGCTGGCAATGCTGAGGCAGCCCCAGTCTCCGCTCCCTCTGCTCCATGCCCTGGGGAGTAGCCTTGGCAAGGTGGGTGGGGTGGGGCCCCGGACTCTCGAAGGTTCTGCAGCCTCACTCACACACCGGCCTGATTCCATCTCTCCCCAACCCCAGTGTGGTTTTCAGCTGGGGCTTTTCCCAAATCCTGACCTTGGCCTCTCCTAGAGGCCCAGCTGTTTCCAATTGCAGGAGCTGAGGTGGGGGTGGGCAGGAAAGGTCCTATTCCCACCAAGTCTCAACGTAGCAAGGAAATGGCAGGCCCTGACAGAGCTGTGCTCAGAGCACTTTGGTGCCTCAGATGGATTTATTCAAAGTTCATAATTACCCTGAAATCTCCTAAAATGAAAACATGATTGAAGAATTAAACCTGGTAAACAAATTAGTCAGAAAGAAAACCTCCGCATAGCAAATGACAAAATCCAAAAAATCCAATCCAGCAAATGAATGGGCTTGTGCTGTAATTGGTGGCCGGCACTGCACACAAGCCTGGGCCCTGGCAGACAGGACTGGGGAGCAGCTGGCCCCCTGCTGCAGGGGAGCCTGGACCTTGGGGATGGTGTGGTCAGTCAGGTGGCCAGGACCTGGGGAGGAATGTGGCTGGAGCCTCTAGTCCACCGCAGCTGCGTGGGAAGTTGTGACTGCAGCTGGGCTCCACCGAAGCCCACGTTCAGGGGCTGCGAGCTTCTCTCCGGCTGGGGCTGGAGGGAAGACAGCTGTGGAAGGCCTGAGGGATGCTTTCTCATGCTGAGAGGGGCTGCTTCCATTTTCTGTGCCCCCTCCCCACCTCACCTCATCTCTCAGAACCACCGGGAATTGGGGTGAGGGGAGGGTTTGCGCACAAGAGATCTTCTCTTTTTTTTGTTTTTTTGTTTTGTTTTGTTTGGAGATTTGTTTTTGTCTCTCAATCTGATCTATTTCTCAGGAACGGCTAACCCCCAATTTGAGGCTTTCTCTCTCCCAATAAGGAGAGGTGTCCTGGTTACTGTTGTGTGTGACAAGCTACCCCCAAACTAAGTGGCAGAAAACAACCATTTGATTAGACTCACAGATTCTGAGGGTCAGGAATTCAGCCAGGGGACAGCAGGGACTGCTTATCTCTGCTCCATGATGTCTGGCGTCTCAGCTGGGAAGACTCCATGGCTGGGGGCGGGGCTGGAATATGTGGAGGTCTCTTCACTCACAGGCCTGGGGGACGATGCTGGCTGTCAATGGGATCCCAGCTAGACTGCAGATCAGAACATCTAAAGGTAAACTATCTGGGCAGTGGTGGGCACCTGTAGTCCCAGCTACTCAGGAGGCTGAGGCAGGAGAATCGCTTGAACCCGGGAGGCAGAGGTTGCAGTGAGCCAAGATCACGCCATAGCACTTCAGCCTGAGCAACAGAACAAGACTCCAACTCAAAAAAAAAAAAAAAAGAAAAGAAAGAAAGAACACCTACAGGTGACCTCTCCATGTGACCTGGGTTTCCTCCCAGCGTGGTTGTTGCAGGGCAGTCAGACGGCTCATATGGTAGCTCAGAGCTCCAAAGGTAAATGTTTCTTCGAAAAAGGCAGTCACTGCATCATAGTTTCTGACCCACCATTGGAAGTCACGTGGCATCCCTTCGCCACGTTCTTTGGGTTACAAGTGAGTCACAAGCCCACCCAGATTCAACGGGCATGGCAGAGATGCCACATTTTGGTGGGAGGAGTGTTAAAGAATTTGTGGACAGGTTTTAAAACCACCACAAGGGATTCCTACTGGTGCAGCCCTTCTCAACAAGATCCTATCACACTGAAGTGACAACTATCCTTTTTCTTGGGTTCTGACCCCTGTTCTGCCTCATGGGACCCGTAGTGGGTTGAATGGTGGCCCCACAAAACCTATGACCGTGTCCTAATCCCCAGAACCTGTGCGTGTGACCTTATTTGGAAAAAGGGTTTTTGCAGATGCAATTAAGGATCTTGAGATGAGATGATCCTGGATTATTCAGGTGGGCCTTAAATCCAATGACAGGGGTCCTTATAAGAGACACATAGAGGAAAAACACATGGAGAGAAGGTGGCGAGAAGACGAAGGCAGAGATTGGAGTGATGCAGCCACAGCCACGTAACACCTGGAACCCCCAGAAGCTGGTCAAGGCAGGGAAGGATCCTCCCCGAGAGCCTCCAGAGGGGGTGTGACCCCGCCGGCACCTTAATTTCAGACTGCTGGCCTCCAGAACAGCGAGAGAATCCATGCCTGTTGTCAGCCACCTAATCTGGGGTACTTTGTTCCAGCAGCCCCAGGAAATGAATGCGCCATCCATGGAACCCTGGCCAAGTGGCCTTCCTTCACTGAGTCTCAGTGAAATAGGGATAAAGGAAATGGAGATAAAAATAGTATCTGCCTCCTCCGGCGGTTGGGAGGATTAGGGAGATAAGCTGTGGAAAGTGCTTAGCCTAGTACCTGGCAGTATTCTAGCATGGTTGCTATTAACAGAGTCCGGAGAAACAGATGGAGGGCCATTAAAATGAAACAAAAACAGATTGGAAAGACAATGGAATGAAAAACAAAAGCGGGTGATGCTGTATCTACTCTCTCTCAGGGCTCTATGCCCCCTGCCTCAGACTCAGGTGTGCCCAGGACCGAAGGAGCCACTCCTTCACAATGACATGGCCCACCCTGCCGGCTCTCTCCTTTGCTGCCTGTCCACAAGGATGCTTCTCTGCTCCCCTGGCCTGACAGTCCTGGCTGGCGTGGTCGCTGCTGCCGGGCATTCTTGGCCCTTGAGGTGTCTGCAACATCTTCACTCCTCAGCTAGACCGTCGTCATCTCCGGGGCAGGAGCTCTGCTTCTCCCTTTAAGCTACTAATACCATTGCTGGCTGGGCGCAGTGGCTCACCCCTGTAATCCCAGCACTTTTGAAGGCCGAGGCAGACGGATCACCTGAGGATGGGAGTTCGAGACCAGCCTGACCAACAATGGAGAAACCCCGTCTCTACTAAAAATACAAAAAAAATTAGCCAGGCGTGGTGGTGCATGCCTGTAATCCCAGCTACTTGGGAGGCTGAGGCAGGAGAATTGCTTGAACCTGGGAGGCGAAGGTTGCCGTGAGCCGAGATCACACCATTGCACTCCAGGCTGGGTAACAAGAGTGAAACTCCGTCTCAAAAAATAAAAATAAAAAAATAAAGATACCATTGCCATATAGAGCAAACACGATTGTTTGTCAAAGCTGGGTGATGGGATCATGGGAGATCAGTACATTATTCTGGCTACTTTTGTATATGTTCGAACTTTTCCACAATAAAGCATTAAAAAAAATTGCCAACTGTCTCAGGGTGGGTTCCTCATGAAGCAGACTCAAGAGATGCAGTTTAAGGAGCAGGGGGTTTATTAGGGAGATCCTGTGGCACCATGACCTGGGGAAGGGAGGGGAAGAGAGAAGGATTGGACAGAGGGAGCTGACAGCTGTGAGGCAGGCTCAGTGACAGCCTCTGCTGACCGCCAGACCCTGGGGAGCCCTGCAGCTAGGATAGCCCTTCAGTGTTGGAGAGTTGGACTCCTTTCCTACGGCTGCAGAACCAATGACCACTTACTTACGGGCTTACAACACATTTATTCTCTTACAGTTCTGGAGATCAGAAGCTTAAAATCAAGGTGTCAGCTGGGCTGATTCCTTCGGGAGGCTCTGGGGAGAATCCATTTCCTTGCCCTTTCCAACTTCTAGAAGTCACCTGCATCCCTTGGCTTGTGGCCCCTTCTTGCACGTCCAAAGCCGGCCATCACATTCACTCTGACCTCTGCTTGTGTTGTCATGTCTTCTTTTCTGACTCTGATCTTCCTACCTTTCCCTTATAAGGACCCTTGTGATGACATGGGGCCAGCCAGGGTAATGCCAGACAATTTCCTCATCTCTGGATCCTTAACTTAATCACACCTGCAAAGTCCCTTTTGCCCTGTAAGGTAACGAACACATTCACAGGTTCTGGAAACTAGGACACGGCCATCTTGGCGGGAAGGAGGAGAAATTATTCAGCCCACCATAGAGTTGTCCAGATATGTCCAGAGGTGACTAAGCCTTTATTCCCCCATATTAAAAGGTCATTGGAAGAGTGTGACTTTGAGCAAGGCACTCTCTGTAGCTGAGGCAGGCCCTGAAGGTGCCAACAGCTGGAGGGGGCCCCTGAAAGCACCCCCGCAAAGTGGGACAGCAAGTCCTTCCTTGAAGGGGGTCTGGGTGACATCTCACAGCCCCTACTGCAGCACTCCAGCCTCAAATCCTAGCACAGTAATCGATACCACATAGGCTCTTAACCTTGGGCTTTAGGTGCATAAGTTGTCACCAAGAGGCTTGCCCTCAGAGGACTCCCCAGGAATAGATCATAATGACAATGGCACCCCCTGACTGAGCACATGCCACCTACCAGGACCTGCACTAAGCTGTGTACTTGCACTACTTCACTGAGTGCCCACCCCAACCCTGTTACTCTTCTGATTTATTTGTACAGAGAAGGAAACCAAGGCTCAGGAAGATGAAGTCCTTTGCCTGAGGTCACACAGCCACAGTAAAGGCAGGACTCAAACCCATGTCCTTCTCGCTGTTCAACACTACGACATAATCCAACCAAAGTGATGCAGCTATGCATGGAATGAACAGGAAACTCAAAGACCAAAAGGGTCCCTTCCACTGTCACTAGGCCTTGCCTTGTCAATCTGGGTGTGTCCTCAAGTGACTCTGCCAAAATCTCTCCAGGTAGAGGGTGGTCCTCATCCTGTCCCCGCCTCACCAGCTGGCATAGAGAGCTGCACCATTGTCTTTAAGAGATTCTCATGTATTTCTTCTAGTGGGAATGAGAAAAGGTGCAGCCACTGTGGAAAATGGCGTGGCAGTTCCTCAAAAAGTTAAACATAGAATTACCATATGATCCAGCAATGCCACTTCTGGGCATATATCCCAAAGAACTGAAAGCAGGGATTCCAACAGATATTTGTACACTCTTGTTCATAGCAGCCTTATTCATAATAGCCAAAAGGTGGAAGCAACCCAAATGTCCATAAACAAACAAAATGTGGTATACTCATACAATGGGCTATTAACCTTAAAAAGGAAGAAAATTCTGATACATGCTACAACATGGATGAACCTTCAAGACAGTATGCTAAGTGAAAGAAGCCATGGGCTGGGCGCCGTGGCTCACGCCTGTAATCCCAGCACTTTGGGAGGCTGAGGCAGGCAGATCACCTGAGGTAAGGAGCTGGAGACCAGCCTGGCCAACATCGCGAAACCCTGTCTTTACCAAAAAAATACAAAAATTACCCGGACATGGTGATGCGTGCCTGTAGTCCCAGCTACTCAGGAGGCAGAGGCAAGAGAATCACTTGAACCTGGGAGGGAGGTGCAGGTTGCAGTAAGCCAAGATTGCACCACTGCACTCCAGCCTGGGCACCACAGAGAGAGACTCCATCTCAAAAAAATGAAAGAAAGAAGCCAGATATGAAAGGACAAATACTGTATGATTCCACTTATATGAAATACCTAAGTAGTCAAGTAGACACGGAAAGTAGACTGGAGGCTACCAGAGGCTGGGGTAAGGGGGCAGCAGGGAGCTTCTGTTCAAAGGGTCCTGAGTTTCTGTTTGGGAAGATGACAAAGTCCTGGAAATGGATGGCGCTAATGGTTATAGAACAATGTGAATGTTTATGTTATATATATTTAACCAAGATTTAAAAATAGAGTTTTTTTATTGACACAGAGTCTTGCTCCGTCACTGAGGCTGGAGTGCAGTGGAGCAATCTTGGCTCACTGCAACCTCCGCCGCCTGGGTTCAAGCGATTCTTGTGCCTCAGCCTCCCGAGTAGCTGGGAACACAGGCACCCACCACCACACCCAGCTAATTTTTTAATATTTTTAGTAGAGATGGGGTTTCACCATGTTGCCCAGGCTGGTCTCGAACTCCTGACCTCGAGTGATCTGTCCGCCTCGGCCTCCCAAAGTGCTAGAATTACAGGTGTGAGCCACCACGCCCAGCCTAAAAGAAAGAGATTTTTGACTCTTCTACTACAACTAACACCAGAACCAATGTCCCAGCCAGCCCTTTCCTCATCCCTCTCTCCCTTTTCCTCTGAGCCTATGTCACGTGGACTGCAGCAAGATGGAGCCCCCAACGCCCGAGGGTGGGATTCAATTGGTCTCCCTTTGACTCTACTCATATCAGCGTCCTCCTTGGCCACAGGTGGGCCCAAGGCCCCTCTGGCACAGTGGTGTATATCTAGTGGGTCCTTGAAAAAATTGTGACAGACGTGGTAGGTGCCTAAGCATACACCCTAGGTACTCACTTTCATATCTCCAGCTGTTTGCATGGGGGTGGCCCTGGCTGCAGGGCAGGCTGGGAGGGCCAAGGAATCATCAACCCCAGGCAACAGCCCTTAACTCATGAGTGATGGGACAGGAGGATAAATGCCCCAGCCCCTCCACCCCTCAAGTGAGACGACTCTGGGGCAAATTCCTTGCTGGTTCCCAGGGGACCCTGGCAGGATTAAGGCTGTTTCCCACCTGCCATTCACTCGCCCTCTACAGCTCTGCTTCCCTTCCTTATCTCTGTCCCCTATGCCCCTGCTGGTGTCTCTGGGGATCATCCCTCAAATAAACTCCTTGCACTCAGGGTCTGCTTCTGGGGGAACCCACACTAGGAAGAAATACATCACAGAGAACATATCAGACTTGATCTGGTGAAATATCAGAAACCAGATACATGGTTGTTGACATGTGAAGCCTAGTGTATTAGTCCGTTTTCACACTGCTATAAAGGACTACCTGAGACTGAGTTAAACTTATGAAGAAGAGAGGTTTAATTGACTCACAGTTCTGCAGGCTTAACAGGAAGCATGCCTGGGAGGCCCCAGGAAACTTACAATCATGCCAGAAGGTGAAGGGGAAGTAAGCACATCTTACCGTGGAGGAGCAGGAGAGAGAGAGAGAGAAAAGGGGGAAGTGCCACACACTTTCAAACAACCAGATCTCATGAGAACTCACCCACTATCATGAGAACAGCAAGGCGGAAGTCCGTCCCCATGATTCATGCACCTCTCACCAAGCCCCTTCCCTGACATGTGGGGATTACAATTCGACATGGGATTTGTATGGGGACACAGAGCCAAACCATATTACCTGGGCAGAGACTGCATCTTCAACTGCCATGGAAAAGGAGATGGGCATTTCTTCTCTTTCACTCTTTCTGTCTCTCACTCTCCTTTATCTCTTCAACTTCATCTCTGCCACCCCCTCCAGCACATTCCACAATACAATGTCCACTCATTCTCTGAATTACTTACAGTTCTCTGCTCTTTCAAGTCTCCATTCCTTTCCACAGGTAGTTTTCTCTGCTGAAATGACCTTTCCCCCTTTGTCCACCTGGAAAACTCCTATTCAGCCTTCAAAACCCAGGTCAGATATCCCTTCAGGAAGCCTTCCTTGACTCTTCCCATCCCAGGAAGCAATTTACTCCCTTCACCTGTCACCTCTGTGCTTCTTCACTTAGTGTTGTAATTGAATTTGTTTCCTGTCTCCGACAGGACATCCTCCCCCCAAACAACACAGTGAGTTCCTTGAATGAAGAGCCTGCTATATTTCTAGCATCTGGAACACACAATGCTTAGCACATATTAGAAACTCAGTGTTGAAATTTAGTAATGCTTATTCCCTTTTTATTCTGCATGAGAAATTTGAAAAGTGTGTATTAGAAAGGTAGTCCTTTTACATGCCTGTAATCCCAGCACTTTGGGAGGCTAAGGCAGGAGGATCACTTGAGGTCAGGAGTTCGAGACCAGCCTGGCCAACATGGTGAAATCCTGTCTCTACTAAAAATACCAAAAAAAAAAAAAAAAAAAATTAGCCTGGCATGGTGGCCGGTGCCTGTAATCCCAGCTACTTGGGAGGCTGAGACAAGAGAATCGCTTGAACCCAGGAGGTGCAGGTTGCAGTGAGCTGAGATCGCCCCACTGCACTCCAGCCTGGGCGACAGAGCGAGATTCTGTCTCAAAAAAAAAAAAAAAGAAAAGAGAGAAAGGAAGGAAGGAAGGAAGGAAGGAAGGAAAGAAAGAAAGAAAGAAAAGTAATCTTTTTAAGACCTAAGTTGGATCATGTCACCCCTTTGCTCAACACCCTGCAGTGGCTCCCCATTTTACTCTAAGCAAAAGCCAGAGTCCTGACAATGGCCATCAAGATGGTACGATCATCTGCCCCAGCCCTCACCTCTGGGCCTGCATTTCCCATTTTCCTTCTCCCTCTGCCCCAGCCAAGATCTCCTTGCTATTTCTGAGGCATTCCAGGCAATCCTGCCTTAGGGCCTTTGCACTGTCAGTTCCCCTGCCTGAACCACTATTACTCCAGATAATTAGCCTGGTCTAATTTCTCACCTCCTTCAAGCCTTTGCGCCAATGTCACCTTCTTCATCTTCTTCTACTTTTTTTTTTTTTTTTTGAGATAGAGTCTCACTCTGTCGCCCAGGCTGGAGTGCAGTGGCGAGATCTTAGCTCACCGCAACCTCCGCCTCCCGGGTTCATGCCATTCTCCTGCCTCAGCCTCCCGAGTAGGTGGGACTACAGGCGCCCGCCACCACGCCCGGCTAATTTTTTGTATTTTTAGTAGAGACAGGGGTTCACTGTGTTAGCCAGGATGGTCTCAATCTCCTGACCTCGTGATCCGCCCACCTCAGACTCCCAAAGTGCTGGGGTTACAGGTGTGAGCCACCACGCCTGGCCCTTCATCTTTTTATTTTATTTTATTTTATTTTTTGAGACAGAGCCTCGCTCTGTTGCCCAGGCTGGAGTGCAGTGGCACAATTGCTGTTCACTGCAACCTCCACCTCCCGGGTTCAAGCAATTCTCCTGCCTCAGTCTCCCGAGTAGCTAGGACTACAGGCACATGCCACCACGCCCAGCTAATTTTTGTATTTTTAGTAGAGACAGGGTTTCACCATGCTGGCCAGGCTGGTCTCGAACTCCTGATCTCAAGTGATCCACCCTCCTCAGCCTCCCAAAGTGCTGGGATTACAGGCGTGAGCCACCGCACCCAGCTGATGTCGCCTTCTTGATAAGACCTCCCTGACCACCCTATCAATACAGCCACCACCCCCGGCTCACTTGCCCAATCCCCCGCTTCCCCTTCCATCCTTTTACTTTTGTCCATAGCACATCTCTCCTTTTTTAGCAGATGAGAAAATTTACTCAGTGATTACATTTCCTGTTCCCACTCCATGAGAGATGAAATCTTGTATCCATCTTGTTCACTGATATATCCCCAGTGCCTGGACCAGCTCCTAGCACATGGTAGGCACTCACTAAATGTTTGTTCAACGAATGAACCTAGGTTATCCATCCCTCTTGGATTAGGAAAAACAGTTTCCCCAAGGCCTGTCATTCTGGAGATGAAAGTATAAAAGCAGCCAGAGCTCCCCATTTGTCTGCCCCCATCCCGAGGGAATCTCAGAGCAGGGGTGTCCCTCCCCCCTAGAGTTTCTCTCCTGAAACGGTCCTCCATCTCCCAGACCACTGTGTTCTTACAAGGAAATTCTCCCCTCACAGACACACAGTTGCCCTGCACATTGTCAACTCCCTGAGCAGGGCCCAGAGACCTATGGTGTTAAGACAGAGGGACGACAGCCCCAGGGACAGGCCAGCCAACACCCCCATGGCCTGTATTGATGGCAAGGAGGTGTCCTGTCCTGTAATGTGCCCAGTAATAAACATACATCCCTTCTAGTTTCGGGCTTAGCTGCCTGCACAGCCTGAACAGGAGCCCATCAATGGCAGAGGGTACATTCTGAGCAATTAAGGAAAATTCCACAGGTTCTCCGCAATAAGCACTTACACGGGAATGCCTACTCTTTTCAAAGGAAAAAGAAAGAATGCTCGTAATGATCCCTCTCTTTACTGGGTGAAGTTCTAGGCGACCGGGCAGGACCTGCATCTAATTAGATACCCGGAGAGCGTGATTCACCGCCCATCATTTACAAGCATATCAAGATTTCAGGTTTTGCAACTGAGGCTCAAAATGAAACCATTTGGGTTTCGCAGACCTGCTGCAGCGTGCTGGCTTCGGCTTCAAACTGGTGATTTAGTAAACAACCTGGACGGGGGAAACCCAGCTACCCTTCACCAGGCAAGGCTTGCCTGGCCCAGCTTGGGGAGCAGAGGCGGCAGCTGGAGAGCAGGGAAGGGTTTCTGAGCAGAGAGGACACAGGGGTGGTGGGGGTGATGTGGGTGGCAGTGAAGGGATGGCTGGCCGATCAAAGGGCCCCCTCAGGCCAAACCCATGGAAAAGGCTTTGATCTCCTAATCACATCTATTTATCTTGGGTCCAGCCTGAGACAAAAGAACCGCCCTGAAGAGCCGGCCTTTGAGGGCAAGCCTCGCTCCTGAGCTTCTCTGTGGGTTACTGAGACCTTGGGCAACCAAGAAGGCAAATCTGGGACCCCTGAGGCCCAGGCGGACCCTGGCCGGCTGGCAACGGGGAGAGGGGGATCGAATGCACTGGAACCAGGCCTGGAAAACCAAACATGATGGCCAGATCTGAAGTGACAGCCAGATGCAGAGAAGACAGCAGCACCATCAACGGGGTTTACTTGTCATCCAAGTTCTCTGACTGTGGGTATTGGAGACTGGGGACTGAGAGGAAAAGAGAAGCAGAGTTCCGTGATCTTTCATTCACATCTCATAATATCAGCAGCAAGAATAGTAATAGCATTTACTTCATGCCTGGCACTGTTCTTAATACTTCCCCTTTATTAACCCAGAGCTATGCTATCATCGTGCCCATTTTACAGATGAAGAGACCGAGGCACGGAGCGGTTACGTGACTCATGCGCGGTTACACAGCTGACATATGCTGGAGCAGGAGACTTCACCTTCCGTTTCCTCCTTTCCTGCCTCCTGACCTCTGAAATGGAGGGGCAGAAACAGGACCTAATGGACCCAGGCTCTTCCTCTAATGCTCTCTGGGTCTCTGCTTGCTCATTTCTTTTGTCAAATGTGATAACAAACCTCCTCCCCAAAGCCCCCGACAGGGGTGTTTTGAAGCTTGAAAGGTACAGTAAACGTGAAAGTGTTAATATCAACCAAACCAAAGTGCTAGGCAAAGTGAGAGTCTCCTGTTTTTTCTTTCCTCTTCGGACTCCTCTTGGTTTCCTGCAAATCAAAGTTATGAGAGGGGTGCGGTGGGAGTAGCTTAAGGAGCAGAGCTGGCTGGCAAGAGGGGGTTGAGGTGTGGGAAAAAGCCGCTGGGGTCTTTTCCTGGCTGGAAAGGGGCTGGGAAGCGACTCTCCTTTTAGGACCTAGCAGGGGAACCATTCGTCTTATAACTCCAGGAGGCGCCATTCACATAGGATACAATGCTAATGGTGACCCCTGGAGTCATTGCACATGCCCATCGGGCTGGGTGCTAGAAAATTCTAGAAAGGACACTTCTGCCTAGGGAACAGCCCCAGCCCTGACCGCGGTCCCTGGGCGTGGAGAGCAGGAGCTGAAAGGCCTGAGGTGTTGGAGCTGGGGGCCGTGGTAGGGAAAGGGCAGAGGCTAAGGGAGGGATCGGGGAGGCCAGGGCTGGCAAAGTGGGGTGGGGGCAGGCGTTAGAGAAAAGCTCAGGGAAGCTCCCTCCCCCACCCGCGCCCCGCCCCCGCCCGGGCTGTGGGAGGGAGACCCTGACCACATCAGGGGTGTGTGGCGAGGAAATGAGGCCTCCTCAGGAACGAGCTGCAAATGAGAACCGTATGGAGTTTCGGGATCCCCGAAGGAACACAGGGAAAGGATACAGTTGCGTCCATGGGAAAGTTATTATCATCTCCGCTGAAGTTAAACATTCGGGAGGGTCTGCTTTCCATCTCCTCCGCCTGAGAGCCTGTGAAGGGGGAGGCGCGTCGGGGGCTTGTCCGGAGGGCCTGGCCGGTCACATTTTCCGAGGGGAGTCAGGGACAGGGAAAGGCTGTTAGAGGCAGCCAGGGCCCTGAGGAGGTCCTCTGAGCCTCCAGCCTGTGCTCCTGCCCTGCGTCTGCCTCGCTCTTCCTCCAGTGCTGAGAAATCCATTGCTCCTCTCTCCTGCTCGGGGCTGCGCTCTGCAGGGGTGTCGGGGCTGCGCTCTGCAGGGGTGTCGGGGCTGGGCTTCACCTCTGCAAGTTCCTGGGCAGATGGAGAGGGGGAGGAAAGAGAGGCCCTGGCCCCTGAAGAGGAAAACTGGAAATGTAGAACTCAGGGAGATCTAAAGGAAGAATTCGGGCTTCTGGAAAATTCTCCCTCTCCTCAAAATGTACTAGAAATGGAAGTGAGTCAGGCAGAGCGGCGGGAGGACCTGTCTTCCAGGAGCTGGGCTCACCGGTGCTTACTAGTGACCTTTGAGATAATAAATCTGCCCCAGAAAATTATCTTCCTGCTGCAGCTGCCCTTAGAGGTCAGGGAGAAGGTGGACTTTCAGGTTTCACGGGGAACAAGTGTTCCAGGCCGAGGACACCGCAGCCTCCAAGCCTTCAAAGCCTGAACACCTTCTCAGGCCCCTCAGAGGCCCCTGCCTCAGAGATGGGTCCCTTCCTCCTCCTCCTCTGCCGAGGGATTTGTGATTCCCTGAGCACAAAGGGCAGAAGACTGCCTGCCTGCCTCACAGCTCCTCCCTACCCTCTGGCACCTATCCTCATTGAAGTTTTCTGGAGTTTTCTCTCATGAGTAAGAATGAGGAAAGACAGGAGATTTATAAAGGCTCTTTTCTGACACTCATTTCCCCTAATTTTCTGGACAGACAGACATCCACTTGGGTGCCAATGAGGATCAGTCCAAGCCAACAATGCCCAGCCTCAGAGGGTCACCCAGGGCACTCCTCCAGGGACACGAAGGGGACCTCAGTTGTGGTGGAGCAGACAGGCTGTGAGACCCAGGCCCTGGCCCCAGTTCTGCTCCTTCCTCCCCACTGTCAAGCCATGTAACCTCTCAGACCAGTTTTCTCACCTGTCAAACTGAGGAGAGCAACACTCATGGCCAGAATGGTTTTCAGGATTAGCTGACAAAACACATCGAGCCCATGGAAGGTGCTCGCCAAATGAAGTTTCCTTTTCCATCTGCATCCCTGACTCTGGACCAGCCCTGAGGAGACATGGGCATTGAGGACTGGCATGGAAATGAATTAGCACTTGAGTTCAGGTGCTAATAACAGAGACCTAACTACAGAGGCTTACACAAATCTGAGGGGGGTTTTGTTTTGTTTTGTTTTGTTTTGTTTTTTTGAGAAGGAGTCTTGCTCTGTCACCCAGGCTGGAGTGCAGTGGCGCAGTCTCGGCTCACTGCAACCTCCACCTCCCAGGTTCAAGCAATTCTCCTGCCTCAGCCTCTCGAGTAGCTGGGACTACAGGCATGCGCTACCATGCCTAGCTAATTTTTTTAATTATTATTATTTTTAGTAGACACGGGGTTTCACCATGTTGACCAGGCTGGTCTCGAACTCCTGACCTCAAGCAATCCACCCGCCTCGGCCTCCCAAAGTGCTGGGAATACAGGCGTGAGCCACCACACCCAGCCAAATCTGAGGTTTAATGTCTGATAAAATGAAGTCCAGAGGTGGGCAGTTTGGGGTTGGTATGGTAGTCACCAGGGACCCAGCCTCCTTGGATATTTCTGTTTTGCTTTCATTAGCATGGAGCTTCCATCTCCAAGATGACAAGATGGCTACTAGAGCTCCAACCATCATCATTCCAGGCAGACAGGTTTAGGAAGAAGAACCACAAAGGGCAAAAGGGATCCTCCCAGCTCAAGGAGCCTCTTTGAAGGTTTGCCCTTATATGTCGTCAGCCACCTCTAAGCTTCAAGTGAAGCTGGGGGTATAGTCTTTTAGCTAAACACAGTGCTGCCCCTAATAAAACCCAAGGAGGATGCAGAGAATGCAGAGCTGACATTCACAGGTACAGTGGGATAGTTGTTAAAATATTGAAATATTTTTACTGATAATAAATGGCTCCTTCCCCAAGCCTCTCCTTCAATATCTCTCCTTGTGGCTCGGGCCCCTCCTCTATCTCCCCATGACCCAGCAACAGAAGGATCAATGCCTGGCGCAGCAGAGAGTTCGGCACTAAGTAGGCATCTGCTCTGATGGGCCACTGCCTATCCTATACAGTGGCGAAAATATTTGAAACATCACCCTTGGAAGAATGGGTTCCAGGCAAGTGAATAGCTCAAACAAGGGTTTCTAGCAGCTGCTCAGGAAAAAAGGGAAAGGAAATGAGTGATAGCTCAAAGGACACAGCACTTCTACTGAGCAAGGCCTAGTCTGCTCTCTAGGACAAGAGCAACCTTAGAACTGGGTCCCATGCTGCAGAGGCCCCTGCTCTGGCCACCCCGGTGGGCACATAGTCTATAGGACGAAAGGGACACCCGCCTGGAGCCTGTTTTCCCCTTCTGGAAACACTCTGGGATCCTAGGACCCAGAATTCCCTACCTGAAAGCCCTAAGCTCACTATCAGGGGATTCCCAGGCCTCCCCATGTCCCAAGGGGGCATGTCACTGTCTGTTCACACCCTATCTTAGTCCTGTTCTGCTGCTATAACACAAAATACCTGAGATAAGGTAACTGATAAAGAATGGAATTTTATTTTCTCACAGTTCTGGAGGCCGGGAAATCAAAGATCTGGGCACCCACAGATTCAGTGTCTGATGAGGGCTGCTCTCTGCTTCCCAGATGGCACCTCTTGCTTTGGCCTCCCATAACAGAAGGGACAAACAGCTCCCTCACACCTCTTTGATAAGGTCACAGTCCCATTCATGTAGGCTCTGCCCTCATGACTTAATCACCTCCTAAAGGCCCCACATCTTAACACCATCCCATTGATGATTAAGTTTCAACATACGAATTTGAGAGGGACACATTCAAACCACAGCCCTCCCTTAAGTCGGAGTGGTAGCCAAGACATGACTGTTTAGAGGGGAGGTGTTTGGGGTAGAGGGAGGGAATCAGACAGAGCAGAGACATTTGGGCTAGTGGGGGAGATGCATGTATGCACACAAGGCCTCTCCCAGTGGGAGACAGAGCCTCAGAGGTAGGACAAGAAAAGGGAACAGACGGGCCAGGAGCCGGCTCTCCCCACGCTGCTGTGCTCCCATGCAGAACCATGGGGGAATCCAAGCAGTCTAAATTCAAACCTAGCCTTTCCTATCACTGTGAAGTTATATTCATCAACAGATTGGACATAATGGTTTGGAAGCTTTATTTTAGTCTTTAAACATTTACAGCATTCTTTGGGGGAGGGAGTCCCGAATTTTCATGTGTCTCCCTGCAAACACTCAGTGATCTCTGGTTTCTTGTGGGTAAATGCTTTTTAATGTACGTATATCCAACTGCCATTTTCAATGAAAAATTTCTTTTTGCTAACTTTTAAAAGCGTATTATAGACCGGGCATAGTGTCTCACGCCTGTAATCCCAGCACTTTGGTAGGCTGAGGCGGGTGAATTACCTGAGGTCAGGAGTTCAGGACCAGCCTGGCCAACATGGTGAAACCCCGTCTCTACTAAAAAAATACAAAAATTAGCCAGGTGTGGTGGCGGGTGCCTGTAATCCCAGCTACTTGGGAGGCTGAGAGAGGAGAATCACTTGAACCCAGGAGGCGGACGTTGCAGTGAGCCAAGATCGTGCCATTGCACTCCAGCCTGGGCAACAAGAGTGAAACTCCTTCTAAAAAATAAAATAAAATATTTACAGATATGGTATGTGGGCTTCTGGGTGCACTCTTGGACCGGATCCCAACAAAGTTAAGGGTGACCCTGTCTGAGATGATCATCCATTAGTAAGTCTGGTCTTCATGTCTTTGGGGAGGAAATCATCAGAGTAGGGAGCCCCCTGGATGGAGTGAGCCAGAAGTGAGCCCAAGCAGCACCATCAAGGCAGCCATGGCTTAAAGCCCCCCACTCATATTTTCCTATCTATTGCAAGAGCCCTGGGTGTTCCTCATAGCATCGGGAAGCAGGACTGCAGCTTTAAAAGTCTGGCTTCGGCCGGGCATGGTGGCTCATGCCTGTAATCCCAGCACTTTGGGAGGCCGAGGCAGGCGGATCACGAGGTCAGGAGATCGAGACCATCCTGACTAACATGGTGAAACCCCGTCTCTACTAAAAATACAAAAAATTAGCCAGGCGTGGTGGCGGGCACCTGTAGTCCCAGCTACTCGGGAGGCTGAGGCAGGAGAATGGCGTGAACCCAGGAGGTGGAGCTTGCAGTGAGCCGAGATCGTGCCACTGTACTGCAGCCTGGGCGACAGAGCGAGACTGTCTCATTTAAAAAAAAAAAAAAAAAAAAAGTCTGGCTTCGTGTTTGAGAAACATCTCTGCAAGCAACCTATAGGGAGCACCTTCTAGGTGTCAGGCTATGGGGATGCAGCCGGCATCAGCAGCCACCATTGCCACTCCTAGAAGAGGTGGAATAACCAACCATCAATGTTCACTGTCAAGTCTACGTTTGCAATGCAATTGGAAGAGTGCTGTGTGTGAGGTTACTGTGGGTTGACCAGACAGATAGCACCACAGGCAGGAGGGCCCTGTGAAGAGAGAAGTCAGATGTGAAGACCTCAGGCCCATCTCCATGGGAAGCCTCTTTCGCTGGTGAAACAGAAATCAAGAGCCTCAGGAATGGTCTCAGACCTGCGCCTTTCCCCACAGGAACTGCTGCAAGTAGCGATCTCCCTCCATCTTTCTATGCAGTGACTGACAGACTCAGGGCAAGACACAGTGGCTATGAGGAGGACCTGACTTGCTCCTTGGGCTTGTCCCCATTCTGCAACTCAGTCCTCCCTCCCCTGGGAGTCTGAGGTGCAGCACCCCCCCCCCATCCCCCTGCATCCTTTTCTTTTTTTTAATTTGAGACAGAATCTCACTCTATTGCCCAGGCTGGAGTGCAGTGGTGTGATCTCGTCTCACGGCAACCTCCACCTCCTGGGTTCAAGCGACTGTCCTGCCTCAGCCTCCCGAGTAGCTAAGACTACAGTCGTGTGCCACCACGCCTGGCAAATCTTTGTATTTTTAGTAGAGATGGGTTTTCGCCATGCTGGCCAGGCTGGTCTTGAACTCCTGACCTCAAGTGATTCACCCGCCTTGGCCTCCCAAAGTGCTGGGATTACAGGCATGAGCCACAGCGCCTGGCCCCGCCTGCATCCTTTAACACCGACGCCCTTCTCTTTTCCTGGAGCCAATTCCACTGTGCTTGCTTTCTGGAAACAGGTCACAGCTGAGACCAGCCACACATAACCTATAACCTGCAGTCCCTGGCTCCCAGGGACTAAGAGTCATTCCCCTAAAACTCTATGGCACACTCAGCGCACTGGCACAGCTGACCATTTTTTGGGGGAGGGAGTCCCGAATTTTCATGTGTCTCCCCACAAACACTCAGTGATCTCTGGTTTCTTGTGGGTAAATGCTTTTTTTTTTTTTTTTTTTTTTGAGATAGAGTCTCGTTCTGTCACCCAGGCTGGAGTGCAGTGGCATGATCTTGGCTCACTGCAAGCTCCGCCTCCTGGGTTCACGCCATTCTCCTGTCTCAGCCTCCCGAGTAGCTGGGACTACAGGCGCCTGGCACCACGCCCGGCTAATTTTTTGTATTTTGTTTGGTAGAGACGGAGTTTCACCATGTTAGCCAGGCTGGTCTCGATCTCCTGACCTCGTGATCCGCCCGTCTCAGCCTCCCAACGTGCTGGGATTACAGGCGTGAGCCACCGCATCCAGCCGGGTAAATGCTTTTTAATGTACGTATATCCAACTGCCATTCTCAATGAAAAATTTCTTTTTGCTAACTTTTAAAAGTGTATTATAGACCAAGCATGGTGTCTCATGCCTGTAATCCCAGCACTTTGAGAGGCCGAGGCGGGTGGATCACTTGAGGTCAGGAGTTCGAGACCAGCCTGGCCAACATGGTGAAAACCCGTCTCTACTAAAAATACAAAAAGTAGCCGGGCGTAGTGGTGTGTGCCTGTAGTCCCAGATACTCAGGAGGCTGAGGCAGGAGAATCACTTGAACCCAGGAGGCAGAGGTTGCAGTGAGCTGAGATCATGCCACTGCACTCCAGCCTGGGCGACAGAGTGAGACTCTTATCACAAAAAAAAAAAAAAAAAAAAAAGTGTACTATAAAACATTTCATTGCTTTAAAGAAGTAAGTAAGTTTAGGAAAGCTAAGGGATAAATGGGGAGAGAGAGAGTGTGCAAGAGCCGGGGTGGGAGGGATGAGAGAGAGAGAGAGAGAGAGAGGAGAGAGAGAGAGAAATATCGCTTCCTAAGAGATGCTTCACTAACACCCCAAACAAAATCCAGACCCTCTATTATCCTGTCTCTTGGCATCCAATGTTTTTCCTTCAGAGCATTTTCTCAATTTGTAATTATATATTTACTTATAAGGTAATTTGTTTTATGTCTAAGGTTAAGAACTGTGCCTGTTTTATTTAAATCAAGCATATACCCATGGTCTAGCACAGTTTAGGCACCCACGAAATATGTGTTAAGTCAAGTAATGAATTATTTAAGGGGGTGGGTCAAAAAGCAAGGTTTTAAGAATTTGCAGAGACGGCGCCATGAGTCTGACTTCCAGTTCCAGCGTACGAGTTGAATGGATCGCAGCAGTTACCATTGCTGCTGGGACAGCTGCAATTGGTTATCTAGCTTACAAAAGATTTTATGTTAAAGATCATCGAAATAAAGCTATGATAAACCTTCACATCCAGAAAGACAACCCCAAGATAGTACATGCTTTTGACATGGAGGATTTGGGAGATAAAGCTGTGTACTGCCGTTGTTGGAGGTCCAAAAAGTTCCCATTCTGTGATGGGGCTCACACAAAACATAACGAAGAGACTGGAGACAATGTGGGCCCTCTGATCATCAAGAAAAAAGAAACTTAAATGGACACTTTTGATGCTGCAAATCAGCTTGTCGTGAAGTTACCTGATTGTTTAATTAGAATGACTACCACCTCTGTCTGATTCACCTTCGCTGGATTCTAAATGTGGTATATTGCAAACTGCAGCTTTCACATTCATGGCATTTGTCTTGTTGAAACATCGTGGTGCACATTTGTTTAAACAAAAAAAAAAAAAAAGGAAAAACCAACCTCATGGCCTGTGGGTTATTTTGGTCTTGTAAGGATCCATTTGTTTAAAATACTGACATATAGAGTTGTACCTTATATAGAATATAGTTGTATCTTGAAGTCAACATATTAAATTATTCTCAAAATTAAAAAAAAAAAAAAAAAAAAAAAAAAAAAAAAAAAAAAAGAATTTGCAGAGGGGTGAGACCAACTTCCACAGGCTCTCCAACCAAATGCAATTATCAATTGGGATTCTACCCTAACAGAGAAGATCCAAGAGGAGGCTGATATTGCTCTGAGCCCCAACTATTCACCCAAACTCCTCCTGCCCTTCTCCCTAGCTGTCCCGGTTATAATAGCCGTGTAACAAATTTTCCCAAGACTTTGTGGCAAAAGGATAAAAATAATTATGGCCACCAATTCACAGAGGGAATGGCAGAGACAGCTTGTTTCTGTTCTATGAGACCTGGAGCCTCAGATGGAAGACATGGAGGCTGGTTGCTGAAGGATTATGTTGATTATCATCTGGAGCCTCAGTTTCTCTCCTGGTGACACCCTACCTTTCCACGTGCACTATCTGCTGGGCTGATCTGGACTTGCTCACAGCATGGTGGCTGAATTCTAAGGGAGAGCATCCCAAAAGCAAGAGAGAGCCAGGTGGAAGCTGAATCACCTTTTATGACTCAGCCTCAGGAGTCACAGAGCTACACTTCTGCCCCACTCTATTCATCCTGGCAATAGCAAAGTCCTACCCAGGATGAAGGATGGGGATTCAGACTCCACCTGTTGATATGTGATATAGTTGGGATATTTGTCCCCACCCAAATCTCATGTTGAATTGTAATCCTCAATGTGCTGGAGGTGGGGCCCAGTGGGAGGTTTTTGGATCATGGGGGCAGATCCCTCATGGCTTGGTGCTGTCTTTGTGATAGTGAGTTCTGGTTGTTTAAAAGTGTGTGGTGTGACATCTAACCCCTGCTGTCTCTCTCTCTCTTTTGCTCCTGCTCTGGCTATGTGATGCACCTGCTTCCCCTTTGCCTTCTGCCATAATTGGAAGCTTCTTGAGGCTCCCCCAGAAGCAGATGCTGCTATGCTTCCTGTACATCCTGCAGAACCACAAGCCAATTAACCCTTTTTTCTTTGTAAATCCAGTCTTGGGTATTTCTTTATAACAATTCAATAATGGCCTGACACAATAGAAGACTGTCATGGTTCTAAATGAACATGTAGGGCTGGAAATATTGTTTGGTCATTTTGGAAAAATAAGATCTGCCACATGCCCAACACCAACATGCCAGTCCTGGGCCTCGTGCCCTCAGATGCCCCCTCCCTGCTCTTCCCCTTCTCTGTTTTGTCTGCATGTTTCCTGGCATCTAGCTGCATTCAACAGTCAAAGGCACTAGAAGGAGACTGGAGGACAGGAGGGAGGGAAAAGCCAGGGTATTTCTTCTCTTTGGCTTTCGGCCTCAGCAGCTGGAGCTCCTCTGTGGCCCCAGATCCCAGTGGACAGGCTCACAGCATCTCTAGCTTCTGCCGGCTGACCCCAGCTGCTGGGGTCCAGTGACCTGGCTCTTCGCAAAATCCTTCCAGCTTTAGGGCGATTGAAGCTTCCTGCAGTTACTTATCTCTGGGTTGTCTCACGGTCTCCTATTTGCCTTTTCAGCTTCTCTGTTATATGTGTAAATAATTTTTTGCATTAAATCCCATCTGTTCAAAATACCTAGAGTAGTTTCTGTTTTCTGGACTGGACTTTGACCAATATAATTAGCAAGGACCAATGAGTGCTTGCAGGAGAGCGGAGGAGATCATAGAATTTGTATCGGAAACGCTGGGATCAAGCCTTGGCCCCATCTGTCACTCAGATTGATTCACTTGGAAAAATGTGTCTCTCCCCTTGGATCAAAAACAGCAAAATTAAGAGTCTTTGGGGCCCATATGTTCATAGCCAGAATTTTCAGTTTCCTCTTCAGACATTTAGAGTAGTTATCTGATAGCTCTTCATGTTCTTGAGTGTACTTTGGACCCACAGCTAAGAATCACAGAGTCAAGAATGTTGGCCTGACAATGCATGTGATGGCATGTGATAGCCCATCTCCAGGATGGCCACTGATCCCCACCTCCTGTTATTCATGCCTTTGTGTATTCCTTCCCTGACCAATAGGATGTTGTTGTGAGTATGACTTCTGAGGCCGAATTTTCAAAGACTTTTTGGCTTTGGCCCTGTTCTCTCAGGGATCAACCTATCTGGGAGAAGCCAGCTGCCATATTGGGAGGATGCTCAAGTAGCCCCAGGGAGAGGCCCATGTGGTAAGGAACTGAGACCTCCTGCCAAGAGCAGTGGAAGTGAACTATCTTGGAGGTGAATCCTTTGGCCACAGTCAAGCCTTCAGATGATAGCAGCCCCAGCCAACATCCTGACTGTAGTATCATGAGAGACCCTGAGCTAGTACCACCCAGTTAAATTCCTCCTGAATTCTTAACCCACAGAAACTATGAGGTAATAAATGTTTGTTTTGTTTTAAGCCATTAAATTTTGATATAATATGTCATACAGCAATAAACAACAAGTGGAGTACAGTAACATTACAATCAGCTCCAAGGACAGAAACATTGTTGTTGATCCCTGGAAGGTTGGCATCCCTACATCCAATAGTGTATTCCAGACAGATGAAGGAGCCAAACATTAGAAACCTCAAAAAGTACTAGAGAAAAATACAAAATAATTTTTTACACTATTGGGGTGAGAAAAGCCTTCCTAGGCAAGCCATGAAATCCAGAAGTCATGGAAAAGACTGACAGATTTAACTATATAAAAGCAAAACCTTAAGCTGGGTGTGGTGGCATGTGCCTGTAATCCCAGCTACTTGGGAGGCTGAGGCAGGAGAATTGCTTGAGCCCAGGAGTTTGAGGCCAGCCTGAGCAACATAGTGAGACCTTGTCTTTTAAAAAAAAAAAAAAAAAAGTAAAACCTTGTGTATGAAAAAAGAAGCATAAACAATGTCTACAATAAATGACAGACTGGAAGAAACTGCCTGGAGAAGATAAAGGTAAATGCCACCATGTATAAGGAGCAGGTTTTATTGGGGAAGTTTTCAAGTAAACACTCGGCAGCATGAAGCACAGCCCATTGTGATCCAGGGAAGTGGCCCATGCCTCCCCACCCTGGTTCACCATCTTTTAATTGTGTAAGCTTGGAGTGGCTTTGCATACAGGGAATAAACAGTCAGGATATGGGAGCAAACATGCTGGAAAAAGGAGAGCCCTCAGTCCAGAACAATTTGGGTTTGTCACAGCCACTTCAACTAGGGGGAAGGAGGGACTCTCATCTCAAGCAGGCAACATGAGAAAGGTTCTGGAGTCATCACTGGACCATTCTGCTTGTCACTCTACAAAATGTTTGCAACATACATCACAGACAAAATGTTACTATCACCAATAAGCATAGAGTTTCTGTAAATTAATTAGAAAAATAGTCTAATAAGAAATAAGCAAAATATAGGAACACAAATCACAGATGAAGAAGTATAAAAGACCCATAGACATACAAAAAGATGCTTGATTTTGCCCAATGATAAGGAGAATGCAAAATTAAAACCACAATGAAATACTATTTTTAACTTGTTTGATTGGCAGAAAAATGTAAACAATTTACAATAACCAGTGTTGGTGGGAGAGTAAGTTGGTTCAGCATTTTTTTAAAAGCAAGCAATTTGACAGTATCTCTCACAATTATAAGTACATAAATCCTCTGTGCACAATACCCCTTAGAGAAATCAATATTTCAGAAAAACACAGAAGCTCAGAGACATGAACCCATTCATTCCAAAAATATTTATTACATGCTATTCCAGGGGCTGGGGATGTAACAGTGAAAAAAATCCCTGCTGACATCCTAGTTGGGTAGGCAGTTAAAAACCTATGGGCAAATGAGGTGCCATTAGACTCACCAAGGATGCCACAAGTAAAAAGACCGATGATGTCAAGTGTTGATAAAAATATGGAGTAACTGGAACTCTTATACTTTGCTGGTATGTAAAAAATTTGTCAGTTTCTTATGAAGTTAAATATACACATCATATAACCCAGTGATATGGTTAAGCTTTGTGTCCCCACCCAAATCTCATCATGAATTGTAATCCCCATTATCCCCATAATCCCCATATGACAAGGGAGAGACCAGGCAGAGTAATTGAATCATGGGGGCAGTTTCCCCCATGCTGTTCTCATGATAGTGAGTGAGTTCTCAAGAGATCTGATGGTTTTATAAGGGGATCTTTCCCCTTCAGTTGGCACTTCTCCTTCCTGCCACCTTGCAAAGAAGATGCCTTGCTTCCCCTTTACCTTCTGCCATGATTATAAGTTTCCTGAGGCCTCCCCAGCCGTACTGAACTGTGAGTCAATTAAACCTCTTTCCTTTATAAATTACCCAGTCTCGGGAAGTTCTTTATAGCAGTATGAAAATGGACTAATATACCCAGTAATAGCACTCTTAGATATTTACCGAAAAGAAATAAAAACGTATGTCCACAAAATCTTGTACATAAACATCCATAGCAGTTTTATTCATAGTAGCCCCAAACAATAAACAGTCCAAATGTCCAGCAACGGGAGAATGAATAAACAAATTGTGATACATCATACAGTGGTACACAATTCAGTGAGAAAAAGAAATTAACTATAGATATACACAACAACATGGAAGAACTTCAAAAATATTATGCTAAAATAGTGTGTAGTCACATAAAAATCTATCCTATATGATTCCATTCATATGAAATACCAGAAAAGACATAAATTGATTGATAGTGGCAAAGCAAATCAATGCTTGCCAGGGGCTGGGGGGTGAGAGGAGGGAACTGGCTGCACAGGGGGCACGTCTCTGGGGTGATTAAAATGTTCTATAGGCCGGGCGCGGTGGCTCATGCCTGTAATCCCAGCACTTTGGGAGGCCAAGGAGGGGGGATCACCTGAGGTCAGGAGCTCGAGACCAGCCTGGCCAGCATGGTGAAACACTGTCTCTACTAAAAATACAAAAATTAGCTGGGCGTGGTGGCAGGCGCCTGTAATCCCAGCTACTCAGGAGGCTGAGGCAGGAGAATCGCTTGAACCTGGGAGGCGGAAGTTTCGGTGAGCCGGGATCATGCCATTGCACTCCAGCCTGGGTGACAAGAGAGAGACTTCGTCTCAAAAAAAAAAAAAAAAAAAAAAAGTTCTATACTTCGATTATGGTGGTGGTTTCGTGGGCTACATTTGTCAAAGCTCATCAAACTGTATACTTAAAATAGGTACATATTATTGTACGTATGTAAATTATACATCCACAAAAGATGCCAGGCATGGTGGCTCATGCTTGTAATCCCGGAAATTTGGAAGGCTGAGGCACTAGGATCGCTTGAGCCCAGGAGTTTGAGACCAGCCTTGACAACATAGTGAGACCCTGTCTCTACAAAAAAAAAAAAAAACAACTTTTTAAATTAGCCAGGAGTGGTGGTGTGTGCCTGTGGTCCCAGCTACTCAGGTGGCTGAAGTGGGAGGATTGCTTAAGCCCAGGAGGTCAAGGCTGCAGTGAGCCATGATCACTCCACTGCACTCCAGCCTGGGCAAGAGAGTGAGACCCTATCTCAAAAAATGAATAAATTACATAAATAAAAAGTAATAAGAAAAAAGTATATATGTAAATTATACATCCATAAAGGTGATTAAAAGAAAACGTGTGAGTGGATTTTTGCCCATATATGGCACAGTCCAACCCATGAAACTCTCTGAAGACGACAGCATGGGTTCTTACCTCAGGACCTGCAAATATGGCACCAAGTATCATACTAGAATGTGTGAGAGACACTGAGCTCCACAGTCACACAGATGGGGACACAAAGGGACACCTGTCAGTAAATACACACATTTGCTCTCTCTCTCTCTCTCTGGAAGTGCAAGAGAGTGTTTTGATCAAAGGCAGCAGATGTGAACTGAAATAGTGCCTCTCTATGTTAGGGACACATTGCCCTAAAGCTGAATCCAAGTTTTTAAAAATATACCTAATTATGTGTCATCCCATGGCTCATGTGTCTAACCAAAGTTGCTACTGTCTTGGTTACCTATTATTGCATGGTGCCCCAATCCTAGTGGCTTAGTACCACAACTTATTATTATCTCTCACAGTTCTATGAGTTGACTGGGCTCAGCTGGTGGATTTTCATTCCTGGTTTCTCATGTGGTTGCAGTCAGGTGTCAGCTGGGGCTGGAGTCATCTGAAGGTTTAACCAAGCTGGATGTCCAAGATAGCTCACTCACAAGACTGGTAGTTAATGTTGGCTGCCGGCTGGGAACTTAACTGTGGCTGTTGACTACGATGCCTTATATGTGGTGTCTGCATGTAGATTGGGCTTCTTACAGCATGGTGGCTGGGTTCCAAGAAGGAGTATCCCAAGAGCAAGTGTTCTTCACAGGCCAGGTGGAAGTTGCAAGGCTTTCTGTGACCTCACCTTTCAGGTCACGCAGTCTGTCTTCCACATCATTCTATCAGTCAAAACAGTCACAGAACTCACTCAGATTCAAAGGAGGGGAGAAATTGTCTCCTCTACTTGATGGAGAAGTGGCAGATTATACAGCAGAAAAGTGTGTGGGATATTGTTACAGCCACCTTTTGAAAATGCAATCAGTCCCAGCTCTATAATGAAACCTCTTTTTCCCTTAGTCTTCAATGTAGAATTTTTCATTGGGCTCCAACAACTTTAGGGAAAAAGGTTTGGGAAAAGCAGGATTACATTGGTGGTCAGCCAACTATATCTGCATTGTTATATATACACTGGGCCTTGCTATATTTACACTAGTATTAGTACGCAGTGCAGAAGTTGGTGTCCCCAAATAGCTGTTTACTTTTCCTCTGCAGCCCCTAAAGTGCTTAGTCATTTCTTTTGTACTCTACAACTCCCTCTGCTATTAGCCCTCACTATTTCCTTGGGATCTGCCTAATCCAAAATATATTTCTCTGGGCCATACCTGACTCTACCTTCTCAGCTCCCAGCATTTCACTCTCCACTCACCATTTTTTTTTTCACGTCAGATGGATAATGTGCTGACATCATAACAAGGTTTGAGGGAGGTACATCTCACACAATAGCATGAAAACATAATCAACATACTTATGAACCATAAAAGGATCTACACCACTCACTGCTACCCAGAAATTTACAATGTCTTGTAGAGCTGGGCTGCGATGGCTCATTTAACCAATAGGTGGTAATGTAACATTTGACTTGGGCCTGTATATTAGGGAGAGTGGGGTGGGATGATGTTGAGGAGAAAGGAGGGTGGCAGGAGAAGTATCTAACGTACTCCTGTGTCCCAGCTGGACATTTTCAAGTTTAAAATTATAATTGTTTTAAAATATCCTTTTTGTTGGGTTTTAGAGTTTGACAATACTGGCTTCCTTGCAAACAAAGGACATCAATGACAGCTGTACTGAATGTACTAGAAAGAGTCTTGATAATGTAAGATTTCATCCAATATTTCCAATCGTTTTGGAGTCAGTCAACAAACCATAAAGGATAACCCTGCCAAGGGCACTCTGTCAGGCCCTCAAAGTGGGTCATGATAAGGAATAAATGAAATCCCTACTTTCAAGCTGCCAACATGGTAACTTTCAAGGAACCTACAAGACTGATCATGTACAATCAACTTAAATATGCCAACTGCAGGGCTAAGGTGTGGGGCAGTTGATGACCATAATTGCCCTAGCAGAGGAGAAAAGGGGAGGGAATAATGAGGAGGGGGGCAGAGTCAGAAAGCCAAGGGGAAACTGGTTGTTGATGCCTGTGAGATACAGTGGGCAAAATGTCAGAGGAAAATGGTGGGGGTTGGCAGGGGAGGGAAACAAAGAGTGCAAAGAGTGTTGTAGGAAAAGACAGGCTTGGCTTGAATGGAGAGTGCAGACCCTGATTTTGAATTATAAGATGTTAGTACTGACAGGAATCCCAGAGACCATCCAGCCCAAAACTAGGGCCACCATCAGTGAGAGGTGCACCCACAACAGAATGCACTGCCCTGACTTCCACATTAGAATTCTCTCCAAGTGTTCGGCCAGGATGATGTAACACAGGCAAAGAAAACAGTTATTAGTCAAAATTTCCAAGAGGCAATAACCTCTTTTCTTTTTTCATTGAATCCAATTAAGTTTGCCAATTCCCTGAGTGACCTTGGGGAGGTTGCTCCTCCTCTCTGAGCCTCATTTCTTTATCTTATCAAGGGCTTACTGTATGCCTTGCAGGTTCTTGGTGCTTTACATGTGTTAACTCATTTAGTCCCCCACTAGAGTCCCATGATGCAACGACAATTATTGCCATCCCCACCTTACAGATGAGGAAACTGAGGCAGAGGTTAGTAACTTGTCCAAGGTCATACTGCTAGTAAGCGGTGGAGTCAGTTTCAAACTGGGGCTATGTGGCTTCAAGTCTGTGCTCCCAACCACTAGGTAATCCTGCTTCTCAGCTGGCAAGGTTGGACTAGATGCCCTCCAATGTCCCTTCTGTCCCACTTCTGGCACAGAAGTGTTAAAGGTCTACCCATTTACTTCCTCTGGAATTAGTCAGGGAGAACCCAGAGTTAAATTCTCTTATGTAGGTACAACAAGAATGACAGAATATACCCAGTGCCAAAGACACAGGCCAGCCACAGTCCTCTCATCTACTGAAATTTTGAGGTCAGTTTCTTCAAGTCCCTAAGAAAATCCTCTCTGAATAGCGGTGTATCCTTCTGCTTTCTGGCACATTTTGCAACTCCAGACATCACGGAAGCAGCCAACAGGCACCATCAGAATCCTGAAAAGAGAGAAAAGTATGTGGCGGGGGGGGGGGTGGCGATGATAGAACTTGCCGTTTTTAATCCATCCATCTCTGTTGCTGTTTCTCTCAGTGTCTGTTCTTTTGCATAAAGGGTCTACTTTTCCAAATGTGATTTTAAACTGCAGCAGAGAGAAAACAAAATAAACACAGAATGGTCGGCTGAGGGCCCGCACTTTCTATTCCCTGGTTACAAAGTAAAATTAGCTAGCTGGTGGCCAGGGCCTGGAGATTTATTTTGGTCTGAAGTCAACCCACAGATTAACAATATTGGCAAGAACTACATAGGAGGGGAAAATATTTTGGACAAGGCTGCATATGTTTGCAGATACATCATCTCCCTCTGCGCAACGGCCAAGGTTACAGAGAATAGGAGTCAGGAGCAGGCTGCCTTGTGTCCCTCCTGTGAGCCATCATTCCCCTCTGCATGATGCCAACTCATGCCCTCTGGGAGCAGTTGCACTGTGCTTTGAAGGACTCAGCGAAGGTAGACGGGTAAGGACACTCCAGATCTGGTAGAAGAGGGGTTCGTTCATCTTTTCTTTCCCCCTTTCTTCCAAGGCCCACATTCCATTCCAAGGGTAATTCTCAAGCAACAGCTATTTCCGGATTCTCAAGGACTAGCAGAGGGTAGTGTCAGAAAAAATTAACCCAAATTGGAAATAGGCAAAAGAGATTATTGGGTGTTCTTGCAGTGCAAAGCTGGGCTTGCACTCTTGATTGCCCCTGCAGGGGCAGAGGTTAACTTTTACATTTTTGTCCGATAGAAATGCAAATAATTTCCAACCCAGCCATCTCATCCTAACATTCTTCTATTAAATTGCCTATAAATACTAGTTACTCCCATTTTCATGGGTATAAGTTTTAACATCTTGCAGGTTTCTTCATTAATTAATGAGCTAAATCAAATCTTTGACGTGATCATTTTATATTTGCATGAGAGTCAAGTTTTTTAAACTTTTGAAAATTCTATTTTAACAAAAAAGTGTTTGTCTCTGTTGACATGACGTTTTTCTCCTGCCTTCTTGTTATCCCAACTCAAGCCGATAGGCCAATATCCCAAACTCCTCCTGGTGAACTCCAGATACAGACAGCCGGCAGGCATCCCTGCCCGCTTCCTGGATATGTGCCTGCAGATGAAACCCTAGTCTCTTTGCCCACTCATCTCTGGCTTTCACTGGAGTGTGCTGAGCCTTCAAGGAAGAACCACGGGTAGAGAGAAGTTTCCAGGACACACAGGAGTTACAAACCCTCTTCTCTCTTCTAGATGTTCATGGGATTGGGGAAAGTATGTCATCAATTCTTTGAGGAAATTTTTGCATCCTCAAATTGGGAGTAGTCATTTCCACATTGCATATCTCACAGGGGGTTTCTAAAGTGCTTCTCAAACTTTAATGTGCATATGAGTCACTGGGGGATCTTCTTAAAACGCAGATTTGGATTCAGCAGGTCTAGAGTGGGCCTTTCTAACAGCCCCCTGGGTGATGGTGAAGCTGCTGCTGCTGGTCTGCAGGCCCTACTTTGAGTAGCAAAGCTCTGAGGCTGATGTGAGAGCCTGCCCTTCAAAACCACAGGGGACAGCATAAATAAACTGAGACACCCTTGGGAATTATAATTTACACTTAGACTCCACTCTCACAAGGCATGGGGCCCAAAGGTCTGAAGAAATACCAGGAACCAACATCTCCTAAGCCTATTGTGTGCCTGGCAGGGTGCCCTAAGCCCATTACATACATGCCTGATCTCACTTCATCTTCACCACCAGCCCATGAGGAAAGAAACGATCAGAAGTGTGATTTTACCAAAAAGGAAACTGAGGCCCAGAGAGGTGGAGTAAACAGCCCAGCACTAGTCACATAGCAACGCCGACTTTTGGAGCCAGTTCTAGCTGAGCTCTAACCACATTACCACACAGCTTCCTCCTTCCACCACAACCTTGCAGGGCTAGGCTCCTTGGTCAAATCTGTAGGGGATTTTGAAAGGGAAAAGGGAGAACTTACCTCCTTTCCATGTGGTCTCCATTCTCCTAGTGATTCCCTGGATAATTCCTTCACTGTCTTTCACTGCAGCTGCCAGACAGAGGGACGGAGGAACTTTCTACTAATTTCAGAGTAGACAAATGCTCTTAGAGAAACTACTATTTGCCTAGCTTTGTTACCCGAAAGGGGTCCCGATCTAGACCCCAAGAGAGGGTTCTTGCATTTCACGCTAGAAAGAATTCGAGGTGAGTCCACAGAGCAAAGTGAAAGCAAGTTTATTAAGAAAGTAGAGGAATAAAAGAATGGCTACCCCATATATACCCCATATAGCCCTGGGGCTGCTGGTTGCCCATTTTTATGGTTATTTCTTGATGATATGCTAAACAAGGGGTGAATTATTCATGCCTCCTCTTTTTAGACCATATAGGGTAACTTCCTGATGTTGCCATGGCATTTGTAAACTGTCACGGTGCTGGTGGGAGTGTATCAGTGAGGAGGACCAGAGTTCACTCTGGTGGCCATCTTGGTTTTGGTGGGTTTCAGCTGGCTTCTTTGCTGCAACCTGTTTTATCAGCAAGTCTTCATGACCTGTATCTTGTGTTGACCTCCTATTGCATCCTGTGACTTAGCATGCCTAACCGTCTGGGAGGCCAGGCGCGGTGGCTCACGCCTGTAATCCCAGCCCTTTGGGAGGCCGAGGCGGGCGGATCACGAGGTCAGGAGATCGAGACCATCCTGGCTAACACGGTGAAACCCCGTCTCTACTAAAATTACAAAAAATTAGCCGGGCATGGTGGTGGGCGCCTGTAGTTCTAGCTACTCGGGAGGCTGAGGCAGGAGAATGGCTTGAACCAGGGAGGCAGAGGTTGCAGTGAGCCGAGATTGCACCACTGCACTCCAGCCTGGGCGACAGAGCGAGACTCCGTCTCAAAAAAAAAAAAAAAAAAAAAAAGAATGCCTAACCGTCTGGGAATGCAGCCTAGTAGGTTTTCAGCCTTATTTTACCGAGCCCCTATTCAACGTCGAGTTGCTCTGCTTCAAACACCTCTGACAGCTTGATCATTGGTCTTGGAGGGGAATGTGGAAAAATTCAAAGAACCAAAATAGATTCCTGCCCTCAAGGAAATTATACTCCAAAGGAGAGCTATCATACACATGCATTATTGCAATGCAAATTCAGATCGGTCCTGCCAGGACTTTTGTGTAGGGAATACCTCTCTCCTCTCTGCAGGGCCCCTGCAGAACTTTTGGTCTGTAAAGGTAACCCTTCAGAACTTTCTTTTACTGGACTGGGGGTGGGGGGAGGACAAAGCAGATGGCGGATGGGGGCGGGGCTGAGGGGGTGAAGGGAGAGAAATGAATGGCAATTAGCGTCTGTTTCAGTTGATGGTGTGTGCTCCCAGGGACCCAGGGACTGGGTGCTCCTTTGCCAAATGTAAATATCAAACCAATAAATGCTAATGTAGCATGAAAAAGTGCTGATTTGGGAGAAAGTTCCAATCATTTAGAGAGCTTGTCACAGAAAGCGCTTAGGTGTTCCGGAGGCAAAGGGAGCTGAGGAAGGAAATAAGAGGCTGGAATTAATAGCTCCTCTCTGGGTCCTGGTACTACCCTGGCCACCTATTCCTGGAAGAGGGAACGGACAAAGAAGGGCGTGGTAGGGGGAGGGGAGGTCCTTGCAGTGCGGTGGGGACAATAAACAAAACAAAACCAGAACGGTGAGGTCAAGTTCATGAACATCTGGCACCAGAAGAGGGAGATAGCAGAGAGGCCTGTTATCAAGTTATCTGTGAACTTGACACTTGCCTTGATGGGCCTTTGCCCATGATCCTTGTCGTCCTGATGGTCTGCCTTCAGGGACCTGTTTCTGATTGATGGTTCTGATCTTGGTGACCCTCCCCTCCACTTTCAGCCCATGATACTACTCACACTCTTAACACACTTCTCTCAGGATCCCCCACCCAAAAACCCAGAGATGCCTGCAACTTCACCTGAAGCCTGCCACACCTGCCCACCTCACAGAGGAGCTCTGCAAATACTTGTGAACTGGATTCAATAGAAGTAGCTCTTAAGGGAGCTATGAGACTAGAACGCAGGAAAGTGTGTTGGAGAGAAGACTTGGCTAGGGATTAGGACCACTGGGTTCCAGGCCTGGCTCTGCCATCTCCTTGGCCTGAGAGAAGATACCCTACCTCTCTGAGCCTTGAGGCCTCAGTGGCTTCATCTGTAGAATGGGGATAATTCCCACCGGGACAATTAAATGAGACAAAGATATATGTGCAACTGCTTGGTAACCTGCAAATCTAGAGAGTCATTACTGCGTGTTTCTCAGCAGAGTCGGTTGCCTAGGAGACAAGCCGCAGTGGGGACCTCACCCCAGACAGGCTGCAGCCAGACTCCCTGTGTGAATGACATCATGGCCCAAACTCTGCCGGGCCCCAGGCTTTCTGGAGTCTCTTTCTGGTCCCAGGACACTAAGTAAACACCTTAAGCCTCCTTAAACACAGCTGCCTCTAAACATTCAGAGGGAAAACCACTCACCCACCCGTCCCACCTCCTCCCCTCTAATCTAATCTGGACATCTAGTCTGGTCAGATTTACATCTAAATATCTCTCCCCGGTGCGTCTTTCCTTCCCTTACATCATCGCTTTCTCAGGGCTGTGGCTTTGGTTCAGCTCTCTGCTTCATTTTCTTCACCCCAGCCCCATTTTCCTTCTTGTGGCTGCCTCAGTTATCACCGTCCTTTGATTCGGCTTTAAAATACCATAAACTGGGTGGCTTATAAACAACAGAAATTTATTGCTCACAGTTCTGGAGGCTGTTCCGGTCTCACCTGTCCCTACCCTCGCAGCCCATCCCTGCTGTTCAGCAGCCCCAGAACCTGTTCCTTATCTGCCCACCCCAGGGCCTTTGCACATGCTACTTAACCAGAACAGCAACTTTGACCAGTCCTTCTTGGCCCAGCTGGAACACTGGGCCCCTCAGCTACCCTTTGCAGGATGTGAGCTCCTTCCTATATGCTCTCTCCTTTCTCGCAGGGCCCACACAACCCTCTGCCTTGTGGAACAGTTATTTGGGTTTCTATGAGTGTGGACTCTATTAGAATGTACTCAGAAGCCCAAGGCTGAGCTCTAGAAGGAAAGTCTCTGGCAAGGAGGGGCAGCGGGGCCTGAGACTTGGCAGGCCTGAATTTTCTCTTTCCCCCAAGGTTCTCCCAATCAGAGGTGTGTGGATCTTCTTTAAAACCGGAGTTCACTGCCAACATAGGCAGAGACACCAAAAGACCTTGCAGAAGAATGTAAAGAACTAGGACAGAATACTTAAGGCAGCTCTCAGTCTTTGGAACCTCACAGAATGCTCTGGGCCAGGCATCAGGCTGAGCTCTGGAGATCTAGCAGGACTAAGACAGACGCAGATTCTGCCATCATGGAGAAGCCCTGCTCTAGGGGATGCCAGCCATCATGCCTAGAGGACACTTACACAGCCCTGCAGAGGGCCCATGTGAAGAGAACTGAGGCTCCCAGCCAACAGCCACGTGAGTGAACCACCTCTGAAGCTAAGCCTTCAGAGAATTGCACCCGAGCCAATTTCTGAAGCCAACCTCTTGAGAGATCCTAAGCCACCCTGCCCAGCCAAGCTCTGGATTCTGAGTCACAGGAACAAGGGCAGTTGTTTTTGTTTGTTTGTTTGTTTTAAAAAAGACTTTCATTATTTTAAGCCACTAAATTTTGGGGTGATTTGTTACCCAGACACATCTAATACTATGCCACAGATCATTGGACTCAGATTGGATAAGGGGTGGGGAAGTCATCATATCATGATGGCAGCTACCATCCCTTGAATGCCCACTCTGTGCCAGCCACTCTGCTATAACTTGACCCACTGTACGTAACCTGCTCCTTACAAAGATCCTGGCAGGGCACGGTGGCTCACACCTGTAATCTCAGCACTTTGGGAGGCCAAGGTGGGCGGATCACGAGGTCAGGAGATCGAGACCATCCTGGCTAACACAGTGAAACCACGTTTCTACTAAAAATATAAAAAATTAGCTGAGCGTGGTGGCAGGTGCCTGTAGTCCCAGCTCTTCGGGAGGCTGAGGCAGGAGAATGGCGTGAACCCGGAAGGTGGAGCTTGCAGTGAGCCAAGATCGAGCCACTGTACTCCAGCCTGGGCAATGGAGCGAGACTCCACCTCAAAAAAAAAAAAAAAAAAATCCTGAGACAGGGCTTATCATTCCCAATTTAGACGTAAGGCACACAAGTGTCAAGCCACTTGTCCAAGCCACACAGTCAGTAAGTGGCAGAGCTCTCTCTGGCACCATCCTCTGGGACACTGTCCCATGGGCCTGTGTGAAGAACCACCTTTCCTAGATTCATCTCTTCCTCCTTGTGTGTCCCCGTCAGCTTGGGCTTGGGCCAGTGTCTTAGTCTGTTCAGGTTGCCATAAAAAAATACCATAAACTGGGTGGCTTATAAACAACAGAAATTTATTGCTCACAGTTCTGGAGGCTGGAAAGTCCAAGATCGAGGCACCAGCAGATTCATTGTCTAGTGAGGGTCCTCTGTGTCATAGATGGCACCTTCTATGTGTGAGGACATGGTGGAAGGGACAAATAAGCTCCCTTGGGCCTCTTTTATAAGGGCACTAATCCCATGAGGGCTCTGCCCTCATGAACTGATCATTTCCCAAAGGCCCATCCTCTGGGCCTTTGGTATTAGTATTTCTTAATACTATTGCACTGGGGATTAGTATTAACAAATGAATTTTAGGGGGACACAAATGTTTATACCATTGCAGCCAGCAAGCTATGATTAGGGCAGAACAAGCATTGCCTAACAAAGATAGCTCTGTAGGATGCCCTGGGCCCAAATTCCTCCCACCCCCACTGCTCCCACCCATCAAAGACAAAAGCTTTAGGAAATTGTCATGCATGGCAGACTGTATTTCCCAAGAAGGGCTGCAACAATATCATCCACCTCATGTGCTCTTTAACAATGTGACATTGACATTCTCCACTGACATTGAGAAATGAGGTCTGTGTCCCCTTCCCTTGAATCCAGGCAGGCTTGTGACTCGTTCAATCAACACCATGGAAGTTCCCAAGACTGGGTCATAAGAGCCCATGCAGCTTCCGCTGCGTTTCTTGGAACAATCACACTTGAAGCCCTGAGTTGCCATGTAAGAAGTCCCACTATGCTAAGGCTGCCATGCTGTGAGGAAGCCCAAGCTACATGGAGAGGTCACCTGAAAACTCTTCAATCCACAGTCCAAGTGTTTGAGTCCTCCTAGTCCAGGCACCAGACATGTAAATGCTGGAACCTTCAGATAACCCCAGCTCCTAAGCATCACATCATCTCTGATCTTTGAGTCTTTCCAGCTGAGCCCTCAGATATCGCAGGGCACAGTCAAGCCATCCCCTATTGTGCCCTGTACAAATTCCTGACCCAGAGAGTCCACAAGCATAATGAAATGTTTGTTTGAAGTCACTAAATTTTGGAGTAACTTGTTATGTAGCAACAATAACTGGAACAATATACCATAAGAAGTGGGTGGAAGGTTGGGTCAGTCAGTGGGTCCCCGCAACCTACACGTTCAGATTTGCCACCACTGCTTCTCAGCTCTGAAAACCAGAAACCTCCATCCCTCTTATACTACTATCCCCACTTACCACTGAGAACTGAAACCACATTATTCCTTCTCCCTGGGATTCTCACCCCCTGATATTAACTCATTGTGCAGTCACCTCCCACATTAAATGAGGCCAAGCTATATAACCAATAAGATAGTGTATAAATGATAAACTGAGACTTCAAGGTTAGGTGATAAAAGACATTGTGGGCTCAGTCTGGCTCTCTTTTGAGTCACTTGCTCTCAGGGAAGCCAGCTACCATGCCATAAGGGCACTCAAGCAGTCCCATTGGACAGGCCCACATGGCAAGAAACCGAGCCCTCCTGCCAACAGCCAACAACATTGCACCATCTATGTGAGCGAGCCACCTTGAAAGTGGGTATACTTCAGCCCCAGGAAAGCTTTCAGATGACTGTTGGAAGTGCCGGCCAACACCCTGGCTGCAACCTCATGAGACACCCCAAGCCAGGACCACCCAGCTAAGCCACTCTCAAATTCCTAACTCTCAGAAACTATGAGATAATAAATGTTTATTGTTTTAAGTCACAAAGTTTTGGGGTAATTTGTTATTCCCTGTCCCTATGTTAAACAATACTGGGACCAGGCATATGCTCATGTCCCCATGTTTAAATAATACTGAAAACAAGCAAAAATAACTTAGCTACTTGCCCTAAGAAATACTTGCTTCTGAAAGATAAGATGGAACCAACTAAAATAACTTGTTGTCAAGACCAACAGCTAGCTAGCCAATCGAGGGTTACTACAGCACTTTGGCCTTGCTGTGTTCAAGAGCCGAAAGCTATTTCTTCATAAACTCTCCCCAGTCCAAATTTCTTGCCTTGAAAGACCCAATTTGCAAATCACCTAGTCTGGGCTCTAAAACACTATAAATACATGTCCCCAGTTTCCCCACTTTGAGACGCTAGTAACATTCTGTCAAGGGGGCTCTTTCTTATTGAAGCAGGTCTAATAAACTTAGCACTGCTTGATTTTTTCTGATGGTCTTTTTTTGGGAGTTGATAGTCAACATTATATACCCTGCAAACTGGGACTTCCACTCTTGGGTGTTTTGTTTGTTTGTTTGTTTGTTTTGAGATGGAGTCTCGCTCTGTTGCCCAGGCTGGAGTACAGTGGCCTGATCTCGGCTCACTGCAAGCTCCACCTCCTGGGTTCACGCCATTCTCCTGCCTCAGCCTCCCAAGCAGCTGGGACTACAGGCGCCCACCACCACGCTTGGCTAATTTTTTTGTATTTTCAGTAGAGACAGGGTTTCACCGTGTTAGCCAGGATGGTCTCGATCTCCTGACCTCTTGATCCCCCCGCCTCGGCCTCCCAAAGTGCTGGGATTACAGGCGTGAGCCACCGCGTCCAGCCTGTTTGTTTGTTTTTATAGATAGGGTCTTGCTCTGTCCCCCAGGCTGGAGTACAGTGGCTCGATCATAGCTCACTGCAGTCTCAACCTCCTGGGCTCAAGCAATCCTCCTGCCTCAGCCTCCCAAGCAACTGTGTCTAAAGGTGTGCGACACCACACCCAGCTACTTCTTAAAAATTTTTGGTAGAGATGAGGTCTCGAACTCCTGGCCTTAAGCAATCCTCCTGCCTCAGCCTCCCAAGCAACTGTGTCTAAAGGTGTGTGACACCACACCCAGCTACTTCTTAAAAATTTTTGGTAGAGACGAGGTCTCGAACTCCTGGCCTTAAGCAATCCTCACGCCTCAGCCTCCCAAAGTGCTGGGATTACAGAAGTCAGCCACCGTGCCCGGCCTTCTTATGGGTTTTATTTGTTCATCTGTCTTTGTGCCATCCCACTTGCCCACTAGCCACATGTGGCTACTTCAATTAAAGTCAAAGAAAATATAAAATTCACTTCCTCAGTCACACCAGCCACATCTCAAGTGCTCAGTAACCACATGTGGCTGGTGGCTCCCCTATTGGACAGCACAGATAGAAAACCTTTCCATGCTCACAGAGGGTTCTGTCGGACAGCGCTGCTCTGGGGGAAAGTGGGTCATTTGCTTCAGAGGATGGCTGCCCCCAAGGAAGTTCTCAGCAGACAAGTTGGGGGGCGGCTGCAAACTGGGTGCTGGCCGCTTCCCAGAGCAAAATGGACTGCCAAGCTGGCTCCTCCTAGGCTCGACACGTGTCTGCAGGCATGACTCCACCAGGCAGGCCCTTCCTCCTCTGGCTTGCAGGAAACCATCAAGCTTTAGACTCATGGTGCACACAGGCATGCTTATTTCTGGGAGTGCACGTGATTTCCGCAGAGCAGCCCTGGCTCAGCTGGGAAGGAAGATAGATGGTCTGCAATCAACACACCGCCTCCCTCACCAACCCAAGGGCCTGCAGCTGCGCTTGTTTTCTGATTTCAGGTCTGATAAGTGGCCTGCTGGCCGTCAGAATCTCCTAGCCTAGTCTCCAGGGTCTTTGTTATCCCCCAGCTTGGAGACCTGGGGAGAAGTTGGGGAGGAAACCATGGCTTCCCTATGTGGCACCCTTAGATACAGGACTGGGCCAAAGTGTGAATTAGAAATTAATCAAATCATCGGACATTTTTCCTTTTCTTTTCTTTTTTTTTTTTTTTTTTTTTGGCTTTGAGAATTTTTATTTCTTCCATGGTAACTCTTCCTGGTTGGAGAATGTCATTTAAAATAATTCTGTCTTTAAAACTGTGGGATGAGGGGAAGGAAAATGTCACCTCCAACCAGGTCCTCACCATGCAAATCAAGGACATTTCAAAATGCTGGCAATCTGCTAGAGGACTTCAAAGGTGTCCAGGTCCAATTACACTTCATTTGGGGTGTGAATTGAGGAACTCTGGGGGAGGTGGCCGGGGTGGAACGTGTCAGGGTCGATACTGTGGTAATGAACCTAGGCCTTTGTTCCTGGGAGCCCAGCTGCTGACAAGTGGGCTGTTTCCTGAAGGTCGGAGGTGTTTCTGTGTCCCCCACCAGGTGCGGGAAACAGGGTAGAGACTGTCGCTGCCATTAAAAAAAAAAAAAAATCATTTTAGGGTGGTCTTTTTTTTCTCTTTGCTTTTAAAGACCAAAGGTTGATCACAACTTAAAATTAAAGGGGGTGGAGGGAGCCTGCAGCCTAGGTCAACATCTAAATCTTTTCAAGTCCTAGAGTTACCCACACTATGGGTCTCACACAATTTGTTTGAATTGGGGTCTGGGGAATTACTCTTCTCTAACTTATGACTTGGGTGCTGCTGCAATTTCTGTGGCAGAATATGTTTGGATGGACATGGGAAGAGGCCTGAGGAAAGAGGTCCTTAGCATTCATTCTGGAATGCTTTAAAAATAACGTTCTTTTTAAAACGATTTTGGTTTTGCTGGCTAGTTAGAATGGAACTGACTGGCCGTTTGGGAAACTCAGCCCTGTGTGGGCAAGGCTGATGGCTTAAGGGCATTCAAGAATGATTCATGCAAGTTCTTCTAGTCCAAAACACCCCTCGAAAAGACACAACATATTCAGAAATCTCAGATAAGGCTGGGTAGGAGCAGGTCTGCCGGGTAGATTCCAGCAGGGTGCGTAAGAGCAATCAATCTACCGCAAGTGCGAATCGGGATCAAAAGCCGGCCTCTTCCACTTGCTGGGATGCTTATGCAATTCATTATTTTATGTCCTTGGTTTCTTTTTTCAAATGCAGATACCCCAGAAAGGTAACACATTCAGTTACGCACACTTTAGTGCAAATGCATTCATCAGAAACTTTTATTTTTTTTGAGACGGAGTTTCGCTCTTTCACCCAGGCTGGAGCACAGTGGCGTGACCTCGCCTCACTCCAACGTCCGCCTCCCGGGTTCAAGCGATTCTCTTGCCTCAGCCTCCTGAGTAGCTGGGATTACAGGCGCCCACCACCACACCCGGCTAATTTTTGTATTTTTAATAGAGATGGGGTTTCATCATGTTGGCCAGGCTGGTCTCAAACTCCTGACCTTGTGATCCGCCTGCCTCGGCCTCCCAAAGTGCTGGGATTACAGGTGTGAGCCAGCGTGCCCAGCCAAGAAACATTTTAAATGGCAGTGGAAACTGGGTGAAGCTGCTTGTGAGCAGGGAAGAAAAAAGTACGGATGCTGGAGCCACCCCCTGCAGATGCCATTTCCTAGGGTGAAGCCCTAGCGTCAATATTATTTTTTAAAGCTCCCCAGCTGGTGTCAATATGCAGCCAAGTTGAGAACCCCAGGAGAGAGAATCGAGGCTGAAAGAGGATGGATGGATGGACGGGAAGAATCAAAAGAAAAAACAGCTTCTCTTTTTTTTTTCTTTTTTTAGAGATGGGGGGTCTTGCTGTGTTGGCCAGGCTGCTCTCAAACATCTGGCCTCAAGAGATCCTCCCTCCTCGGTCTCCCAAAGTGCTGGGATTACAGGCATGAGCCACCACGCTCGGCCCACATAATTCCTCCAATGAAAGACCCAGGTTTGAGTCCTGGCACTCCACTTGATGGCAGCTTGATCCTGGTAGAGTTACTTATCCCCCTCTGAACTGCATTTTCTTCATCTGTTAAATAGGGATAATACACTTAATAAACAGTGATTCTCAAACTTGAATGGGCGTCAGAATCACCTGGAGGGCTTCTTAAAACACAGATCCCCAGGCCTCAGCCCATCTCCGAAGAGTATGACTCAGCCAGTCTGGTGTGAGCCCCCAACATCTGTGTTTCTAACAAGCTTCCCAGTGATGCTGCTGGGCCAAGACCATGCTTCGAGAACCACTGATATCAGGGGCAGTTGAACTGGTTATTATTAGCTCACAAATTTAATCCACAGATGAGACCTGAAACCAATGGCAACACCCCGTTCTCTCTTAAAAGGGGTCAAGAGCCAAATAGGGCTTGAACTTGCATACAAATATTCACCAGGTTTTAGCATTTTGCTGTGATGTAGCCCACCTTCAAACCTGAGGCTGAAGCCACCAATGGACCATTATGGTGAAGGCTGCTCTGGAAGCAGAATTGTGCCTGGTCCGCAAAGACCCACCCACCCTAGAAAAAAGCACCTCTGCCCCCTGTCATTCCAAAGAGGCCTGGCCCGGTCTTTCTGGAGCCTGCTGTGCACTGGGACCTGGTCACTAAAAGCAGGTGTAACAGATTAAAGCTGCTGTGTCCCCTGAGGGGGTGAGCCCTGCCTTCTGAAGCACAATTTACACTGTGAAACCACGAGTTGAGGGGAGCGGGAGGGGGCACATTTCCTCTTTAAAAATGCTCAAAGTCTTTCAGCTGATGCTCAGAGCAGGGCTGGCCTAGGCAAGGGTTTGAAGTAGGAAAGGTCACTATTTTGTCTTTTTTTTTTTTTTCTCCTTGAGACAGAGTTTCGCTCTGTCGCCCAAGCTGGAGTGCAATGGGGTGATCTCGGCTCACTGCAGCCTCCACCTCCTGAATTCAAGCAAGTCTCCTGCCTCAGCCTCCCAAGTAGCTGGGATCACAGGCGTGGGCGTGCACCACCACACCTGGCTAATTTTTGTATTTTTAGTAAAGACAGGGTTTCACCATGTTGGCCAGGTTGGTCTTGAACTCCTGACCTCAAGTGATCCACCCGCCTTGGCCTCCCAAAGTGCTGGGATTACAGGTTTGAGCCACTGCGCTCAGCCACTACTTGTCATTTATGCTCTATTCCCATCCCAGCCACCCACCCCTGCTTCTCCTGTCCCACAGCCTGGCCTCCTTGTGTCTCCAGCCTGGGATCGCTGCCTGTCTCTGCCCCAGACTATCCCTTACTCCTCCTATCAAAATGCTATCAGGTGGAGAGCAGTGGTTCATGCCTGTAATCCCAACACTTTGGGAGGCTGAGATGGGAGGATCACTTGAGCTCAGGAGTTTGAGACCAGCTTGGGTCTCTACAAAAAAAAAAAATTATTTTAATTATCCAGGCATGGTGGAATGCACCTGTAGTCCCAGTTATTCTGCCCATATGGGTTGCATCTTCCATTTGAGAGCCTCTCACCCTAAGTCTCACAGTCACCAGTACCCTGGCTTCCAGGACAAACCTGGATGATTTCCCCCCAGGCTTAAAGGAAGACTAGAGACTTAAAGGAAGCTGGACTTTTATGAAAAACTCATTGTGGGTGGGGGGCCAAAAATTAACTAGGCATGAAGAACCTGGGAGATACCAGATTATTCTGGCTCACTAGGGCTTTACACTTATCTGGCCACAGCTGGGACATACTCCCTTCTCCCTGGACCGTGCAGTCTGGGCCCACCTCACCCCCAGTGTGGGCCACCTATTATGATGCCCCCCAAAATGGTGTCAATTCAAGAGTACCTGCTTCTCTAGGGTCTAGGCTTTGGGGGCCCAACTTATCACAACTTGAAGTTACTGTTTTAAAATTTATCTTATTTATTTGTTAATTGTGTCATCTGTTAACATGTTATAGCTCCATAGGACAATCACTGGCGGTCTTGTTTACTGTTAAATCACCAGCCCTAGCCCAGTAGTTAGAATATTTTGATTGCATGTATAGGTGGATAGCTGAGATGGATGCAAGGATGGAGGGATGGATGGATGGATGAACGGATGGGTGGATGGGTGGATGGGTGGGTGGATGGATTGGCCCCCACATAGTACCAAGGTACTTCTCCTGTAAATACCACAAACCTAGACCAGCAGTTCTCAAACCTTTAGGTCTTGGGACTCCTTGACTTTTTTATTTATTATTGAGGACTCCAAAATGCTTTTGGTTATATTGGTCTTGTCAATATTTCCCACATTAAAAATGAAAACAGGAACATTTTTAATATTTATATATTAATTGATCTAAAAATAACAATTATGAATATATTACATGTGTAGTGGGCAGCCTCTAAGATGGTGCCCAGTAATTCCCACCTTCTGTCACCCACACCCTTGAGTAATTCCCTCCCCTTGAACGCTAGCTGGACTTACAGACTCACTCCTAATAGATCTATTGTCCTATAGGGATGTGGCTTCCAAAATTGGATTACAAAAAGACTGTGCCTTCTGTCTTGGGTGCCCTCTTTTCTCTCTCTAGGAGGAGCCAGCTGCCTTGTCACGAGGCAGCCCTGTGGAGAGGGCCTCGTGGCAAGAAACCCAGGCCCGCCAGCAGCCACATGAGTGAGTCTGGAGGTGGATCTTTCCCCGGCTGAGCTTTGAGATGCTCCTACCCCTGGAACACACCCTGATTAGTCTCCTAAGAGACCCTGAGCCAGAACCACCCAGCTAAGCTGCTCCCAGATTCCTGACCCACAGAAACTGTGAGATAATAAATGTCTGTTGTTTTCAGCCACTAAGTTTTGGGGGTAACTTGTTACACAGCAATGGATAAAATGCATGGTAACATCGATAGCACAATTTTATTAAAAAATAACCGTATTTTCCAAAACAAACAAAAAAGTTTAGGGAGAAAAGTGGCATCGTTTTTACATTTTTGCAAACCTCTTTAATATCTGGCTTAATTGAAAACAGCTGCTTCCTCATAGTGGCTTGGGCATCCAATGCGTTGTGATACATTGTTTTGGTTGAAGAAAATCCAGCCTAATGGAGCTTTGCAGTTAGAAAAGGACAGTCTGAAAAGGACTCAGGGAACCACAGGGATCCTCAGACCACACTTTGGGAACTGCTGACCTAGACAATCATAGACCCCAAAAGATTCTAATTCTAGGGCCCTCACTTCCCAATCTTGGTTTCCTGTTTGGGACCTTTGCCATTTCTCCAGGTGCCCAAGTGACTTAGTGGTGATGGAGGCCACCCAGGAGGTCTGATCCCCTGCCAAAAAGGATAAGTCCTCTGAGGCCTAAAAGCAGAAGACACTGATGAACTAACCCTCAGTCTTGGCTGTGTCATGCCCAAGATGTCACACAGAGGGGAAAGGATGCCTCTGACATCCAAGGTGAAGGTTGAGGCATCTGGAGTCGGGGAGGGCAGGGGAGCTTGTTCTCTGCGCATTGACAGCTTCCGGGACACTGGGGTTTGCCAGATCCACGGGGATTTCCCCCTCTCCTTCCCTTTCCTGCGCGTGTCCCACTACCCCCACCCCCCCGTGAAGTTTAGGGCCTGTTTTCAGCCGGAGCCGGTCTAATTTTCGCTGCCTAGTTGGTCAGAGAAACGCACGCAGCTGTAGCAAAGCATAAAAATAGCTTCCTCCGTGACCAATTTCTTCCCACTTCCCTTTCTCTCTCTCCATGCTCGCCTCCCCGTCCCCACCTTCTGTGGAAGCAGGAAGGTCCCTGGAGGGTGCCAGCACTATTGAGACATGCCATGCGCCCCGGCTTCCCTCCCAAACAACACATGTTCCTGATTCTATTTTGCCCTGGTCCCCCGCAGGCTCGCACAGGCTTCCCTGGGGACCGGGCGTTGTCAGATGGATCCCCGCGGGCCCAGTGTCCGTCCACCTCGCTGGGCAGACTTCCTCTCCCGCGCACAGCCCCCCAGACATCTGCACGCCGAGTGCTCGTCAGCGGCACTGGGATCTGGGGTCCCAGCCTAGCCCGGAGCCAGCCAAAGGCCTGCCCGCGAGGGATCCGGATCTTCTGGCACCTTAGAGGTTAAATGGGAAGCCTCCAGCTGGAAGGAAAAAACGCCCCGGTGCTATGCGCGGAGGCTCCAGGCGGTGTCCCCAGCGTCCCGGGCTTCCTCTGCGCCGGGCGGCTGCGCGTCCCGGAGGCGTCCGCGGCAGAAGATGGAATCCGAAAGTGGGCATTCGTCTTTCTAGTTTGGAAGCAGGAGAAGACAATCAAACCTGCAGCAGCTCAGCTCCCCAACGCGAAGGTCTAGCCAGCCTTGGGCAGGGGAGCGTTTCTAGAAATGTCTACACCCGGAGCCACCGGCGGGAACCAGGAGGGCGGGGTATGGCCCGGACCTGCCCTGCCTCTCTTCCCTGAGCCTTTGGGACCATGCGGGAGAGAGGACAGGCCACCTATCGTATTTCAGGAGTGGCTTGTAGGGTCCAAGGGCCGTTTGCCTCCCTCTACTGCAGTTTGGAAACAGAATAAACCGCCCCAGCAAAACCCGGCGAACTTGTCCAAACCACACAAAAGTTCAAACCACACAAACTCCAACTGGGCACCGACGCAGGACTGGCTTTATCTGTCCGCAGAGGGCTTTGCTCTGCCTCGCAATTGATTAGGGCTCCTGAAAACCACTGAAACAGTTTATCTCACCCACCCAGCCTCAAGCCCCCTGATGGGCTGGAGTGGAGCCTGGATTGTTCTGGCAGCCAACCCCAGCCCAGCTTCCACCCAGCTTGGCGGCCCCCTGGGCCACCTGCCTGGTTCCTCACTCCACAGAGGGTCCCCATTTTGTGGCAGAAAATCGAATGACAGCAAGAGGGTGAGATGGGAAGATGAGGGAGTTGGATCTATGAGGGGAGAGAAGCATTCTGTCCACTGAACAGGGTTGGGGGGCTTTCCAAGATCCCCCCTTTACTTTCACACCCTTTCTCCAGTTCTGTTCCTCTCCTTTCACGGCACCCAGCGCCCTTCTGCACGGGTGGCCCAGTCCTCCAAGCCCAGCCTTGTCTTTTGAACTTCTCCCCAAGCAACCTGTCCCTGTACAATTTACATCCTCTCAGTTGTTTTCTCTGGAAACTCTTAACTCAGGCAGCCAATACCATGGCCATGAGAACATTCTTCACCACAGAAAGCAAGATCCTTTGTCAGCCTGTTCTTCATGGGAGGGGAAGGGAAGGTTTTGTAAATATCACGTGGAGATTAACTGGGGGAGGAGTCAGGAATTAAACAACGTGCTTTTTTTTTTTTTTTTTTTTTGAGACAGAGTCTTGCTTTGTCACCCAGGCTGGAGTGCAGTGGCACCATCTCTGCTCACTGCAACTTCCGCTTCCCGAGTTTAAGCGATTCTCCTGCCTCAGCCTCCCAAGTAGCTGAGATTAGAGGTGCACGCCACCACGCCCAGCTAAATTTTTTTGGGGGGGGCGGGGACGGAGTCTTGCTCTGTTGCCCAGGCTGGAGTACAGTGGCGCAATCACTGCAACCTCCACCTGCCGGGTTCAAGCAATTCTCTTGCCTCAGCCTTCTGAGTAGCTGGGACTACAGGCGCATGACACCACCCCTGCTAATTTTTGTATTTTTAGTATAGACAGGGTTTCACCATGTTGGCCAGGCTGGTCTCGAACTCTTGGCCTCAAGTAATCTGCCTGCCTCTGCCTCCTAAAGTGCTGGGATTATAGGTGTGAGCCATCGCACCCAGCTAATTTTTGTATTTTTAGTAGAGACGGGGTTTCACCGTGTTGGCCAGGCTGGTCTGGAACTCCTGACCTCAAGTGATCCACCCACCTCCGCCTCCCAAAGTACTGGGATTACAGGCATGAGCTACCACGCCCAGCCTAAACAGTGCACTTCAACACGAACTAGTAACGATCATGGTGGAGCACAGTCACAGACGGGGGAGGATCTCTGGCAGCTGACCTTCTGGGCTCACACCAGGAAGCCTGTCACCTTTCCCAGCTGCCTGTGCCATGCCTGTGGTGCCAGTCATTGCTCTAATGGTAGGCAGGGAGGCAGAACTCCCCCTGAATAAGTACAAGGACCTGATGAGCCTTTGAAAGCAGGCGACCCACTCAATCTGAATTCTTTCAGGTTGTTTCCTGCCCCAGCAACTGTATGTAAAACTGGCTGAGAGCTTGTACAAATTAGGGTGGCTTGTCACAGGGTTTCTATCACATTTAGTCACCTCTGAAAAAAGAGACCCGTTTTTGAAAAACACCTAGCAGACCGGGCGCCGTGGCTCATGCCTGTAATCCCAGCACTTTGGGAGGCCGAGGCGGGCGGATCACGAGGTCAGGAGATTGGGACCATCCTGGCTAACACCGTGAAACCCAGTCTCTACTAAAAATACAAAAAATTAGCCGGGCGTGGTGGTGGGGGCTTGTAGTCCCAGTTACTCGGGAGGCTGAGGCAGGAGAATGGCCTAAACCCAGGAGGTGGAGCTTGCAGTGAGCCGAGATAGTGCCACTGCACTCCAGCCTGGGCGACAGAGCGAGACTCCGCCTCAAAAAGAAAAAAGAAAAAGAAAAACACCTAGCATACATAAAGGGCTTTACCATCTCGTTTCATTCCATCAATGAGCAAATGGGGGTTACCCTGACAGCAGTTGGAGTTCAATTGCAGGAAAGAGAGAACCTCTCCAGCTATTTTAAGCAAGAAGAGATTTAACACAGGAAATTAGGTGCTGACAAAATTATTGGAAGGGTGCAGGAGGAGCAGTCTCTGGACTCCCAAAACAACACCACTGAACTGGTCTGCCAAGACTACTGCCATCTCTGCCACCATCAGGAAGGTGGGGCGTGAGGGAGCCTGCCTCTGGAAATGTAGATTTCCAGAGTGCACTACCATAGCTGCGATCCAAGGATCAGGAAGCCACTGCCACCACAACCCCTCTCAACACCCACAAAGCCGGTAACTGAGCAAACACTAGAATGTTGTTACACACACACACACACCTCTAGCAGGTACAGCCGGACTTCACACGAGTGCATCTAACTGGTAAAACTGAATTCTCATCCACAGTCCCAGCTGCAAAGGTGTCTGGGAAATCCAGTTTTTAGCCTTCCAGTCTCTGCAGACCATGGGGGCACCATAGGACGAGGTTGGAAGGGAGGCTGTGTGCCTGCCACCATGCCTACATTTTGCAGATAAGGAAACTAAGGTTCAGAGAGGTTAAAGAACACATCCAAGGGCACATAGCTGGTAAACCCCAATCTCCCTGACTCCAAAACCCATACTTTCAATCATTATATTGAGCAAACAGCCCCATTCCATTTGGGGCTTTGGCAGTCTTGGGGCATCTTTCGGCCAGAGGGCCCACACGACAGCAGAAGCTAGCACACACCTTCTGCATGCTCAAAGGCTGGACAGTGGGCACTGAGGTACAACTGAGGCCCCGGGGTTGTGAATAGCTTATCTCAGGTTGACAGACAGAGGAGACTCATAATCGAACCCAGGGTTCCTAACTCCACGTATACTTCCTGACCTCACCTCCCTGCCCCCCGACATCGACATCTGGAGGAGGGGGAATACACGCGCAGGCTGTCTCTGGAGACATGTTTCTTCAACACTCAGCTGCCCTGCATTTTTCCAGGTGAGGTATCTAGCTTCCAGCCTCTCCTCCCACGTTTGGAGAATCCTTCATCTTCCTAGTTGCCTCCCACCAGAAAAGCTAAAAATCCCAGATAGGGGCACTTTCCCAGCCGCCATTGCAGTTGGTATAGGCTCCTACCTTAGGCTCAATCCATCAGATGCCCCCATCAAAGGCTTGGAGTTGGGAACTGATAATACAGAGATGCAAGGAGCACAGAAGTCCATTCTGGTGGATGGTGGCAGTCGCCAAGTCAATGGCATTCCATTTCCTGGGGCAACAGGGACCATATCCACGTCCCAAGGTGGCAGTGTATGCCAGGGAGTCCTGGATTTGGCAGCGAGGTCATCCCTGGATTGCCTGACTTTGGCTGTGGTCCTGACTGCTGTGCAGCCTCCTTGGTCGACTCACCAAACTGGATTCTTCAGCCCTCTTGGTTATTTTGTGAGTTCCCCAAGATCCTTTTGATAAAGTCCTTTTCTGCTTAAATAAGCCAGAATTGTTTCCTGTTGCTTGGGAGCCAAGAGCTCCGGCTGTTACAGCTGAGCCGCTAGATTTTGCCTGGCTTCCCTCAGCGAGACCACACAGGACACTGCTAATTCTTGGATCCCTCAGGCATCCCAGTCCACTTCCTGGGAGCTCCCATATCCCAGGACCTTGGCCTGCTGATCTTACATTAAGAGAACTGGCCTGGTCTGACAGAGGGTCCCACATCCATCCTGGACAGCTTCATGGTGATGTTCCTGGGTCCCATCTCAGACTCTCCCCATCAAAGGCTTTCTCATTGACCATGACCTTTCCCTAGGCACAAGTGAGAGCTCCTCCCTCCCCGCTGCCCCACACCTCCCCACAGTCACCAGTTTGGCATCCAGAAAACATTTCCTCCTTCTCCAGAGACCTTGCTCTTTGTCAGCCTTCACTCCTAGCTGAGGCAAAACAGCTGTGGGCCCTGCTCAGACTCCAAAAATGCAGGCTGGGAGCTCTGGGGCCTCTGCAAGAATAATGGCTGAAAGCAGTGCCCCAGGTTCAAGGCCCCGGCTTTGCTGTCAAGATAGGGTGTGAATAAATGGCTTACTCTCTTGGGGCCTTGAAAAGAGAGGAGAGTGAGGGCCTAGCCATAGCAAAGCGAGCACTGCTCACTGTCAACACTGAACTGGAAGCAGGGAAGGACTGTGAGGAGGGCGTTCCTCACCTAGGTTTGGGGCCTGGGGTCAAAAGAGTGGGCGGAATTGCCCGGGGCGTCATCCAGCCAGAGGCAGATAGGAGCAGGAAGGGCTTGGGTTCCCACAGGCAGCACTGTGGGACCAGCTCAAATCAGCTTCTGGCTGAGTGTAGACAGGGGTCAGGGGAGGGGGCCCATCTCAGGGGACAGCCCAGCTGGTAGGCAGACCGGAAGTCCACTGGGATGACGACAGCGTGCTGTAAACTTGGGCTTATCTCAAGGATGTTGTCTTTGTTCTCGTGATCCCTCGCTTTCCCAATAAAAGTACCCTTGAAAATTGAGCTGAGGCCCAGAAGGGCATGTGGGTCATGAGGCCCACAGAGCCAGGCTGCTGCTGCTGCAGGAGGGGTCAGAAGGGATGGGGCCACCACCGACCTGGCTGGGACTCTGGAGGAAGCAGGAGTAGCTCTCTGCAGTCAACATGGAGGAGTAAAGGGCAGGGGGAGCCCAGCAGAAGAAGGGTGCTTCTCTCCCCTCTGTTGGGAGCAGGAGAGGTACGATGAGAACATCACAGAGAGTACCAGGGACACGGGTGGGCTGGAGACAAGATGGAAAATCGCCTAACCACTAGGCTCAGGCAGTGGAACCACAAACGCCAGCCTCAACCAATACTTGAGGAAGGAGCGTGGATCTGGAGTCGGACAGGCTTGGGTTCAAATCCCAGCTATACCAGTCAATGGCTGTGGCATCCGAGGCAAGCCTTTGTGGCTGGACTGTTACACAGGCAGCCCTCAAGGAGCCGTACCTCCCACATCCCATGTATTGACTCTGAGTTTGGCCATGTGACTTTCTTTGGCTAATGGAATATTAATGAGCATGACGAAAAGCAGAGGAAGGATAATTGCTCGCATATTGAGGCTTGTCCTCTTGGAACACTCCCTCCTGAAGCCCAGCTGCCATACTTGAAGATGCCCAAGCCAGCCAGATGAAAAGGTCGTGAAGAAGAGAGCTCAGGCCACCCAGCCAACAGCCAGCACCAAGGCCCTAGTCATGTGAGAGGCCTTCTTTGACCTTCCAGCCCAATCTAGCTGCCAATTGATTGTATCCCCATGAGAGATCCAGCTGACACCATATGGAACCCAAGAACCACCCAATTAATCTACAGAATTATGAGAAATTATCATTAATTGTCATTTTAAGCCACTAAGATTTGGGGTGGTTTTTGCACAGCAAAAAGGAACTGAAACACTGGTGAACCTTTCTGAACCTCTGTGGCCCCCTCCACAAAATGGGGTGATAATATTTGCTGCCAAAAGTTAGGAGTAAATTTAAGACACAATAATGATCATTTATGGAGTGCCTGCTGTGTTTCAGGTACTGTGGGAGATGCAGAATGTATGCCATTTAAAGCAGAACTCAGAGGGGTTAAGTAACTTGTCCAAGGTGGCCCAGCCAGGGTCAGAGCTGGGACTCTAACCCAGTTCTCTTGGATTTTAACCACTGTGATCTATCGGCACCGGTGAATGGATCACCTTCCAGGAAAGCACCAAACTGTCACACCTTTCTTTCCTTTTTTTTTTTTTTTTTGAGACGGAGTCTCACTTTGTCGCCCAGGCTGGAGTGCAGTGGCGCGATCTCGGCTCACTGCAAGCTCCTCCTCCTAGGTTCACACCATTCTCCTGCCTCAGCCTCCCGAGTAGCTGGGACTACAGGCGCCCGCCACCATGCCCGGCTAATTTTTTTTTTGTATTTTTAGTAGAGACGGGGTTTCACCGTGTTAGCCAGGATGGTCTGGATCTCCTGACCTTGTGATCCTCCCACCTCGGCCTCCCAAAGTTCTGGGATTACTGGCGTAAGCCACCGCACCCAGCCACTGTCACACCTTTCTAGAGCTTTGTCATTGTCAGGTGGTTAGAGGAAGGGGCCAGGGAGCATGCTCACACGGCTGGCATCAAGCCCAGGTCCCCTTGAGAGTAGATTAACATGGCTCCATTGGGTGTTGAGTCCTGTGCTCTTGGCCCTGCCTCTGTGAGCCCTGGGTCACAAGAGATGACACAACTCAGAGCAAATCCATTTTCACTTCTAGGAAAACAGCTAATGGGGATCAGTAGCTCTATGATCACGGCCAAAAGGCAGCTTGTTTCTCAAGAGACAGGAAATGCCTTGGCCAAGGGTGCCCTGCCCCCGCCACTAGAGTGCCTCAAGGATCCAGAAGCCAGCCCATTTGTCCCTGTGTGACATAGCTCCCTCAACACACACGCACATACACACACACACACACACACACACACAGAGGAGGCGGGGCGGGGGAGGGGATGACTGTGCAGGGCGAGGGGGCGCCTGGCTTACAATGGGGTGGGGGTGAGACATGACCAGAGGTCCCTACCTCAAAGGCAGGTGAATGTTACAGGGAGGCTCCCCACCTCCCTGGAACTGGTGAGTGAACAGGGTGGCAGAGCGTTCTTCCCTCACCCTCACCCTCATCCCAAGCTGATGGCATCACTCTCCACTCTCCACCCCAGGCAGAGGTCCAGGGTGAAGGTGAGGTGAGGGTTCCCCAGCTGATCAAACCTCCACATCCTCTCCTTTCCTTGATTCTACCCATCTGACTCAGGAAGAATTTTTTTTTTTTTTTTTTTTTTTTGAGAGACAGAGTCTCTCTCTCTTGCCTAGGCAGGCATGTAGCAGTGGTACAATCTTAGCTCACTGCAGCCTTGAAGTCCTAAGCTTAAGTGATCCTCCTACTTCAGCCTTCCGAGTAGCTGGGCCCACAGGCATGCACCTTTATGCTCAGCTAATTTTTTGTATTTTTATTTTGTAGAGACAGTGTCTCGCCGAGGCTGGTCTCAAACTTCTGGACTTTAGGGATCCTCCCACTTCAGCCTCCCGAAGTGCTGAGATTCAGGTGTGAACCACCACATCTGGCCCCCAAAAGACTTTTACCTTCAAGGGGTCCCTTTCAGAAGTGCTCGCACACGAAGCAATTTGTGGGAAGAGCTAATCCGAAAGTATATTGCTAGAATGATCTCAATTTTGCTTAAAATTATATATTTATATATAAATATATGAAAATGACTGGCAAGAACCACCTGAAAATATTAACGATAATTACCTCCAAGTGGTAGGATGTGGTTTTTCCTTCTTTATATCTTTCTGTATCTTTGACTTCTCTATGAAGGCCATGAATTGCTTTCATAATCAGGACATAAACTGTTATTGTCTGTGCTGCTTTTTACAAATCCAAGAGGCTTGGAAAAGTCACACCTTAAAACCCTTCCCATCCAGCACCTTCATTATTGGTTCACACCTGGATTATCAGCGAGTGGCTCAAGACACGTTAGTCCTCAACAAGGGGAGAGATGGGCAGGGAGCAACAGCAACCAGGAAGGCAAAAGGGGTGGGGCCAGCGAGGATGGAGCCTGCGCAGTGAGCAACTAGGGCTGCTTCCCACCCTCCTCCGGACTGGAGAGATGGGACCAGGGCCCTGCAAGGCCCTGCTGGAGAGGTTGCTGGAATGGAGGGCCACTCCTGCCTGCCTGGGGTGGGGAGGACAGGAAGCCCTGGGCTGGAATTAGCATTGAGAGGCCAGGCTCATGCATGCTTCCTGGTTTACACTGGGCCCTATCACATATATAGTAGCAGCCTTACCTCGAAAGCTGGGTGTGGATTAAAGGAGTTGAGGTGGTGCATATCCAGTGCTTAGTACAGCTTCTGGGACACACTAGGTGCTCAATAAATGCAATTATAATCATTAGGAATAAATGCATGCCCATCAGCACCAACTCTCTTGGGTGAGCCCAGTACCTCTCTCATCCTGTGCCAGAAAAAGGAATGAGCCCTGCCCCATCCCCAGCCAGTGATCTCCTGTCTTGCCCCTCATCAGATCCTACCTTCTACACAGCCGAATAACCCTTGGAGGAATTTCTAGGATGGGCTGCTTTGGCCAAAGCAAGCTGTGCATTATGATGGGTGACAAATGCCCAGATGATGCCACCAAAGGCCATAAAACAGCCCCAGATGGTTGGGGGTGTTTGTTTTGCTTCCCATCCACTCTGCTTGGAGCTATGCCAGCACCAATCCAGAGTGGAAGCCAAGTGTTGCAGGGAGGGCCTCGCATAATTGGGAATGGGGAAGTTCCCCCAGGCGGAGGAGTGGGGCTCAAGTTGAACTCCTCTGCCCTCCTGCACTTTCAGGCTTACAGTGCCCAGTTGCTCTCTCCCTGCTCTAACTCACACATGTACTCCCAAGAAAGAGTTTGAGGTAAGTCATTTACGCTTTATATGAATTTAAGTGTCCCAGGGCCTCTGGTTTCATCGTGGAATGAGAAGCTTTATTATTTCCCCCTGAAATGTCACCATGTCAGGGGTCTTTCGCCTTAAATAAGAAAATGGAAGATCAGGCATGGTAGCTTACGCCTGTAATCCCAACACTTTGAGAGGCTGAGATGGGTGGATTGCTTGAACTCAGGAGTTTGAGATCACCCTGGGCAATATGGTGAAACCGTGTCTCTACTTAAAAAAAAAAAAATACAGGCCGGGTGCAGTGGCTCACACCTGAAATCCCGGCACTTTGGGAGGCCAAGGCAGGCGGATCACTTGAGGTCAGGAGTTCAAGACTAGCCTGGTGAATGGTGAAACTCCGTCTCTACTAAAAATACAAAAAATTAGCCGGGTGTGGTGGTGGGCGCCTGTAATCCCAGCTACTCGGGAGGCTGAAGCAGGAGAATTGCTTGAACCCAGGAGGCAAAAGTTGCAGTGAGCTGAGATTGCGCCATCGCACTCCAGCCTGGGTGACAGAGTGAGACTCCATCTCAAAAAAAAAAAAAAAAAAAAGAAAGAAAGAAAAAAAGAAAAGAAAAGAAAGAAAAAAAGAAAAGAAAAGAAAGAAAAAAAGAAAAAAAAATACAAAAACACTAGCCAGGCATGGTGGCATGTGCCTGTAGCCCCAGCTACTTCAGAGGCTTCGGCGGGAGAATCACTTGAGTCTGGGAGGCAGAAATTGCAGTGAGCCGAGATAATGCCACTGTACTCCAGCCTGGACAACAGAGTGAGACCCTGTCTCAAAAAAAAAAAGAAAGAAAATAAATAAATAAAATGGAGGCCGGGCAAGGTGGCTCATGCCTGTAATCCCATTATTTCGGGAGGCTGAGATGGAAGGATCACTAGAGGCCAGGAGTTTGAGACCAGCCTAGGCAACAAAGAAAGATCCTCCATCTCTACAAAAAAAAAAAAAACTTAAAAAAAAAATTAACTGGGTATGGTGATGCATGCCTATAGTCCCAGCTACTATAGTCCCAGCTACTCAGGAGGCTGAGGTGGGAGGATCATTTGAACCCAGGAGTGCCAGGTTGCAGTGAGCTATGATCAGCCTGGGTGACAGAGGGAGATCCTGTCTCAAAAAAGAAAAAAAAAAAAAGGAAAAGAAAATGGGGAGCTGATGGGAGTTCTAATACTGGTGTTTCAGCCATACCAAGGCCTAGCCACCCAAGTCCCCAAGGTCAGGACTTGCCCTACCCTCCAAGCCCAGTAATGTATGCACTTTCTTTTATTTCTCATTAAGGACACATGAATAAAAAGCATGATAGCTTCTGTATGTATCCTTAAAATAGAAGGATTTAAAGAGTTTTGTTTTTTTTTTTTAATGCTAAAATGGTAGAAAGGGCCAGGCGTAGTGGCTCACGCCTGTAATCCTAGCACTTTGGGAGACCAAGGCCGGCCGATTACTTGAAGTCAAGAGTTCAAAACCAGTCTGACCAACATGGTGAAACCTGTCTCTACTAAAAATACAAAAAATTAGCCGGGCGTGGTGGCATGCACTCCTAGTCCCAGCTACTCAGGAGGCTGAGGCAGGAGAATTGCTTGAACCCGGGAGGCAGAGGTTGCAGTGAGCCAAGATTGTGCCATTGCACTACAGTCTGGGCAAAAGAGCAAGACTCTATCTCAAAAAAAAAAAAAAAAAAAAAAGAATGGTAGAAAGAGAAAAAGAATAACACAGGGCTCCAAAGTCATAAAGGAAAAGATGGACAGATGTGACAACACAAAACTTTGCAGCCAAGTGTGGTGACTCATGCCTGTAATCACAAGACATTGGGAGGCTGAGGTGGGAGGATCACTTGAGGCCAGGAGTTCGAGACCAGCCTGGACAATATAGCAAGAACACTCTTTAAAAAAACAAAACAAACAAAAAAAACCTCCTGTGCAACAAAAATACATCATCAACCAGAGGTTGCAAACTGCTGTCCTGCAAATGCAACCTAGCCCAAACAGGTGGTGTCTTTTATAGTGCTTACAAATTTTTGAACGAGTTGCCAGGGTTTTTAAATTGGAATTTTTGGCTGGGCGTGGCGGCTTACGCCTGTAACCCCAGCACTCTGGGAGGCCGAGACAGGCAGATCGCCTGAGGTCAGGAGTTTGAGACCAGCCTGGCCAACATGGTGAAAACCCATCTCTACTAAAAATACAAAATTAGCCAGGCGTTATGGCGGGTGCCGGTAATCCCAGCTACTCGGGAGACTGAGGCAGGGGAATTGCTTGAACCGGGAGGCAGAGGTTGCAGTGAGCCGAGATCACACCACTGCAATCCAGCCTGGTTGACAGAGCGAGACTCCATCTCAAAAAAAAAAAAATGGAAATTTTCCTGTAAAAACCCGTATATACGGCATCTCCTGAAAAATCAGAAGATTTGGCACACAGGTTTCCACCTTCCCACCCAGCAGTGGTTGGCTGGAGCCCAGGAGGGGCTGCCAATCCTAGACAGTTGCCCTCCACACCTGCTTCACTTATTTGTGCTGCTTGCCCAAGATTTACCATAAACAAAAGGAATAAACAAAAGGAATAAACAAAAGATACTTCAGGAGACTACATTTGCTACACATCCTACAGAAAGTGAATATCCATTATATATAAACAAGAAACAGGCAAACAGTTCAATAGAAACATGGGGAAGGGGAGACTATAAACAGGTAAGTCATAGAAAAAGAAATGCAAATGCGCAATAAACATGAGAGATGCTCAACTGACGGGTGACCAGAAAAATGCCAATGAAATTGAGAGGATCCTTTTCTTTAAAAAAAAAAAAGCCATCAAACTGGCACAAAATCAAAAAGCTTTCCAGCATCCGCTGTTGGCAAAGATGTGGGAAAAGATAACTTGTGTGTGTTATTGGTGAGCGTGAAAACTGGTGCAATCTTTTTTGGAGGGTGATTTGGCAGTTCCAGTCATTATTTTAATTATATATACCTTTAAAGAAATGTAAATAAACTTTTTTTTTTTGAGATGGAGTCTCTCTCTGTCAACCAGGCTGTAGTGCAGTGGTGTGATCTCAGCTCACTGCAACCTCCGCCTCCTGGGTTCAAGCAGTTCTCCTGCCTCAGCCTCCCTAGTAGCTGGGATTACAGGCACCAACCACCACGCCTGGCTAATTTTTGCATTTTTAGTAAAGACGAGGTTTCACCACATTGGCCAGGTTGGTCTTGAACTCCTGACCTCAGGAGATCCTCCCGCCTCGGCCTCCCAGGTAAATAAACTTCTTATTGAAGTACAGCGTGCGTATAGAAAAGTATACACATCGTAAGTGTGTGTGGCTCAGAAACTGGACACATTCATGTAATCATTGTATAGCTCAAGACAGAGAACAATATGAGTTCTAGCTGGGCTCGGTGGCTCACACCTGTAATCCCAGCACTTTGGGAGTCTGAGGTGGGTGGATCACTTGAGGCCAGGAGTTCAAGACCAGCCTGGGCAACATGGCAAGACCTCATCTCTACAAAAAATAAATATAAAAAATAAAAAATTAGCCAAATGTGGTGGCGAGAAGCTGTAGTCCCAACTATTCAGGAGGCTGAGGTGAGAGGATCACCTGAGCCAGGGAAGTTGAGGTTGTAGTGTGCCGTGATTGCACCACTGCACTCCAGCCTTGGGCAACAGAGCAAGGCCCTGTCTAAAAAATAATAATAATAAATTTAAAAATATAAAAAATATTTTTTAAAAAACATTATAAGGCTAGGCGAGGTGGCTCACACCTGTAATCCCAGCACTTTGGGAGGCCAAGGAGGTTGGATCACATGAGGTCAAGAGTTCAAAACCAGCCTGGCCAGCATGGTGAAACCTCGTCTCTACTTTAAAAAATACAAAAATTAGGGCCAGGTGTGGTGGTTCACGCCTGTAATCCCAGCACTCTGGGAGGCCAAGGTGGGTGGATCACCTGAGGTCAGGAGTTGGAGACCAGCCTGGGCAACAGAGTGAGACCCCGTCTCCACACAAAATAAATTAGCTGGGTGTGGTGGTGCACACCTGTAGTCCCAAGTATGTGGGAGGCTGAGACGGAAGGATTACTTGAGCCTGAGAGGTGGAGGCTGCAGTGAGCCGTGATCACACCACTGCATTCAGCCTGGGCGACCAAATGAGATTCTGTCTCAAAAAGAAAAACAAAAACAAGTTAAAATAATATGAGTGAATACACGTGTACATTGAAATATTTGCCAGATAGCACAACATCTCTCACTATCCACAAAGCTAGTGACAGCTGGGGGAAGGGCTCTACCATAGCACCCCAGTTACCTTGCACATATCCACATAGGCCATGCAGGCAAAGGCTTGAACTGCAACTTATCTGCTCTTGGCAGAACACGAGAAGACAGGAGGCCTGTGAGGAATTGCTCAGAGGCCATCTTCCACTCGCCTCCTAGAGCAGTCCGCTTGGGCTCCCATGACAAAGTACCATGCACTGTGTAGCCTCAACAAAATATATTTATTGTCTCACAGTTCTGGAGGCTGGAAGTCTGAGATCAAGGTGTTGGCAGGGTTGGTTCTTTGTGAAGGCTGTGAGGGAAGGATCTGTCCTAGGCTTCTGTCCTTGGCTTCTCGCTGTGTCTTTACGTGGTCTTCCCTGCGTGTGTGTCTGCGTCGTAATTTCCTCTTCTCATAAGGACACCAGTCAAATTGGATTAAGGCTCACCCTCACGACCTCATTTTTAATTTAATCACCTCCGTAAAAAGCCTGTCTCCAAATACAGTTATATTCTGAGATCCTGCGGGTTAGGACTTCAACATATGAATGAATGGGGGTGGGGGCACAGTTTAGCTCACAACGCCTCCCTATCTCTCTTTAGAGACTGTCAGGAGACAGTTTCTCTTCACCTGGGTTCTGAGGAGGTCTGAGGCTTCCTGCCCCACCCCCTGTTAGTACAGCAGGCCTATCAAGTTGGCCAGTTGGATACAGCCAGTCTAGAATGAACCCTTAGGCAATGGGGCAGGCCTATCAAGTTGGCCAGTTGGATACAGCCAGTCTAGAATGAACCCTTAGGCAATGGGGCAGCCCTCAACTTCTGTTGCAGTCATTCTGTCCCTTTTGTTTCAGGGTCATTCTTTTTGGTGTGGGACAAGGACCCAGGAGAGCTGGCACCTTTGGCTAATCTTCCTTTCACTGTTTTTGTTTGTTTGTTTTTGTTTTTTTGAGACGGAGTCTCACTCTGTCACCCAGACTGGAGTGCAGTGGTGTCATCTCAGCTCACTGCAACCTCCACCTCCTGGGTTCAAGCAATTCTTGTGCCTCAGCCTCCCAAGTATCTGGGATTACAAGCACCTGCCACCACGCCCGGCTAATTTTTGTATTCTTAGTAGAGATGGGGTTTTGCCATGTTGCCCAGGCTGATTTTGAACTCCTGACCTCAGGCGATCTTCCCACCTTGGTCTCCCAAGGTGCTGGGATTATAGGCGTGAGCCACCGCACCCAGCCTCCTTTCACTGTTTATGTGAGTAATGAACTGTTCGAGTCTAAAAATGGCTACTGCATCTTTAGCAGCTGGATCCACCAGGCCTTGGCCTCAGCTTTGCCTTGTCTTGTGTGTGCTTGACAATAGACACTGGAACGAGCTGCAAAAACAAAAAAATCTTGCTACCAGAAGTGGGAGAAAAAGGAAAACATGAAGAATGGCTCCCAATTCTGTGGCCCTCTGGTCACCCCCATCCCCCAACTGCCATACCCCTACCAGTACCCACCCAGCCCTCTTCTGCTGGGGTGGCACAGTCCTTGCCCCAACTCTGGCTTTGGGGCCCCTGTATTTTGGACTTGCTTGCCATTTTACAAATGAATTAACAAAAGATAAGGCACAACTATATGCGAATATATGTGTGCATTTAACTATTTAGAAGAACATTTTACACATGAACAAATAGGATCCATAACCTTTGGGGAAGAAGAGTGCAGTGCAGGGAAGGGTAGGGAAGGGACGTTAACATTTTCTCCATATTTTAAACGACAGGCCCCACAGGTGAACTGTCAAAGGTGGGAAGGCTGGCCTCTAACAAGCAGAGTTGAGTTCACTCACAGTTCATATCTTGTATAGGCAACAGGACTCCCAACCCCTTCCCCAACAAATAAAGAGATAAAGAGTTTAGCCCTGGAGAAGTGGCCCCCGCCTGTAATCCCAGCACTTTGGGAGGCCAAGGTGGGTAGATCACGAGGTCAGGATACCAAGACCATCCTGGCTAACACGGTGAAACCCCGTCTGTACTAAAAATACAAAAAATTAGCCGGGTGTGGTAACACTCGCCTATAGTCCCAGCTACTCGGGAGGTTGAGGCAGGAGAATCATTTGAACCCGGGAGGCGGAGGCTGCAGTGAGCCAAGATCCGAGATCGCGCCACTGCACTCCAGCCTGGGCAAGAGAGTGAGACTCGATCTCAAAAAAAAAAAAAAAGGCCAGGCGCGGTGGCTCACGCCTGTAATCCCAGCACTTTGGGAGGCCAAGGCAGGCAGATCATGAGGTCAGGAGATCGAGACCATCCTGGCTAACACGGTGAAACTCCGTCTCTACTAAAAAGTACAAAAATTTAGCTGGGTGTGGTGGCGGGCCCCTGTAGTCCCAGCTACTCGGGAGGCTGAGGCAGGAGAATGGCGTGAACCTGGGAGGCAGAGCTTGCAGTGAGCCGAGATCTCGCCACTGCACTCCAGCCTGGGCGACAGAGTGAGACTCCATCTCAAAAACAAAAAAGAAAGTTAAGAAGGCCCCAAGACAAGCGTTGCCTTCCTCAAAGCCCATCTCCGTCCTCTGCCTCGCTCTGTCACCCAGGTTGGAGTGCAGTGATGTGATCTCTGCTCACTGCAACTTCTGCCTCCTGGGTTCAAGCGATTCTCCTGCCTCAGCCTCCCGAGTAGCTGGGATTACAGGGGCACGCCACCAAGCCTGGCTAATTTTTTGTATTTTTAATACAGATGGGGTTTCACTGTGTTAGTCAGGATGGTCTCGATCTCCTGACCTCGTGATCCACCTGCCTCGGCCTCTCAAAGTGCTTAGATTACAGGCCTGAGCCACCGTGCCCAGTCACCCCTCCTTCCTTCTAAGTGTCACAGCGGTTCTTCATTCACGTGTGTCTTCTGATGTGTCTGCCTTACTGTTTCATGTTAATGACATTGCATGGGTGCATGTCTTCTCTCCTTGACTAGAAGTTCCTCGAAAGTAGAAACCAATTTTTAGCCTCCTCTGAATCTCTTTAGCTCTGACATCAATGTCTAGTACATAGCAAGGGGTATATACATCCAGACAATGGAATCTTATTCGGGGCCAAAAAGAAATGAGCCATCAAGCCATGAAAAGACATGGAGGAAACTTAAATGCCACTTACTAAGTGAAAGAAGCCAACCTGGAGAGGCCGTATGCTGCGTGATTCCAACTATATAACATTCTGCAAATTGAAAAACCATAGAGATAGTCAAAGGATCAGTGGTTGCAAGGGGTTATGGGGCAGGGCAGGAGGGATGAACTCATGAAGGAGAGGGGTTTGCTTGTTTTTTTGTTTTTTTTGTTTTTTGTTGTTTTTTTTGAGATGGAGTCTCGCTCTGTCGCCAGGCTGGAGTGCAGTGGTGCAATCTTGGCTCACTGCAACCTCCCACTCCCTGGTTCAAGCAATTCTCCTGCCTCAGCCTCCCGAGTAGCTGGGATTACAGGTACGTGCCACTACGCCAAGCTAATTTTTGTATTTTTAGTAGAGATGGGGTTTCACCATGTTGGCCAGGATGGTCTTGATCTCCTGACCTCATGATCTGCCCACCTCAGCCTCTCAAAGTGCTGGAATTACCGGCATGAGCCACCACGCCCGGCTGCAGAGGGGATTTTTAGGGCAGTGAAGCTATTCTGTGTGATACTGCAATGGTGATTATGCATTTGTGGAAAATTGTAGAATGTATAACACAAAGAGTGAACCCTGATGTAAACTATGGACATTAGTTAAGAAGTGTCAGCAATTAGTTAGTAATCAGTACTGATAGTGGTTCATCAATATTGAATCAATATTCTAATGCAAGATATTCATAATAGCAGAAACTGGGGGGCACTATATGGGAACTCTAAACTTTCTGCCCAGTTTTCCTGTAAACCTAAACCTGCTTTAGAAAATAAAACCTACTAATGGTATATGTATGTATGTGGGGGTACGTGTGTGTGTGTGTGTATATATATATAGAGAGAGAGAGACAGAGAGAGAGAGAAAACAGTAAATGATGTTGGATCATCCTCATGGGCACACCCAGTTATGAAAGAGTTTGGAAGATTTGCCCAGGACTGATGGTTTTCAAACTTCAGTAAAACTTAGCTGAGAGTAAATTAAAGGTTCTCCTTCAGCCTGGGCAACATAGCGAGACCCTGTGTCTACAAAAATTTTTTTTTAAATCAGCCAGCCATAGTGGTATGTGCCTGTGCTCCCAGCTACTTGGGAAGCTGAGGAGGGAGGGTCACTTGAGCCCTGGAGGTCAAAGCTGCAGTGAGCCGTGATCGCACCACTGTGTTACAGCGTAAGTGACAGAATGAGACCTTGTCTCTTAAAAAAAAAAAAGGGACGAGTAAGCATTTATTTGTGAAATAAAATTTATACAGAAAGTTGCTAGAATTGCCCCTAGGCGTTTGTGTTTCTTGATGTTTCCCCCTAGTGTATCATGTTTTGTATTTAAATCATAAATAATTTTTAGATAACCAAAAAGTGTCCTTAATATGATATCTGCTGTCCCCTTTCTAGGCCATGTCAGTTACCCTATTGCTGTAAATCTGGCTGTGAGTCCCCTACCCACTGGCAGACCCTGACCTCCAAAGGGAAGGAATAGGTCACGTATCACTTGGCTTCTTTCGGAGAATTAGGAAAGGTAAAAGGGAAACGTCCACCATTACAGCAGTATTAGCTCCCTAGAAAACAGTTTCTGGGCTGGGATGGGTGGCTCACACCTATAATCCCAGCACTTTTGGAGGCCGAGGTGGGCGGATCACTTGAGGTCAGGAGTTCGAGAACAACCTGGCCAACATGGTGAAACCTCATCTCTACTAAAAATACAAAAATTAGCCCGGAGTGGTGGTGGGCGCCTGTAATCCCAGCTACTCAGGAGGTTGAGGCAGGAGAATCACTTGAACCCAGAAGGGGGAGGTTGCAGTGAGCTGAGATCACACCACTGTACTCCAGCTTGGGCAACAGAGTGAGACTCCATCTCAAAAAAAAAGAAAACAGTTTCTGGAGAGATACTGTTCAGGGAACTGCACTGCAGAGAGAAAGACAAAGGCTCTGATGTCAACAGATATTTATCGAGAAAGTGTTGGACCAAAAGGCAGTGGGGCGGGACAGCCGTTCCTGGCAACTGCTTTGTTTCTGTGATACTGTGATAGACCAGGGCAGACACACCTCCCTGGCCTGCGTGCACTCAGCGCCTTCCTGCCCCTCCAAATCTACGATGCACGACATGAACAGGTTGAATAGTCTCTTCTGTATTTCCCACATATCCAACCTTCTCTCTGTTGGCTTTAATGTATCTGCAGCAAGCAGAACTAACTAATGTTATTTTCTTGGTATTAAGTCTCCTGACCTCAGGGTGTAAATGTGCAGAAAGGAGACGCAAATTAGTGTCTTCAGCCGGTGGTCCTGACATTCCGGTTTGAGTAGGAGCTTCCCGCTGCTCCTGGCTCCCAGGTGACTGTGCTGCTCAGCTCCACGCGGCACCACCACCCCCTATTTCATTTATCATCCTCTCCCTCTGATGCCAGCTTCTGATTAGAGGGTTAGAAAATAAGCCCTGAGAGGGAACTAATTACTTAAGTGGGGACGGAGAGGCCAAGGAATGGCTTGGTAACAGTCTCCATGCATTGCGAGGGTTATTACTGCAGGCCGTGGTGACCAGTGGTATCTTAGGTCAGGTTCCCTGGAAGCAGAGAGCCTTAGACAGGGATTCTTGTGCAAATGAAAGATGGAGGAGGGAGGGCTCTCGGGAGATAAAGGTAAGGATGGAGAGAAGCAGAGTGGGGGTGGGGAAGGCAAGCAAAGATTGGGATTTGGCCAAAGTCTAGCGTCAGACTGAGGGTGGGGTGGGGGTTCTGGATTATGAATGGCATCATAGCGACACTCCTCCCCATACTTGACACAAGGCAGCCAGGCTTTTCTGTCCCCTAGATCAGTCACTGGTTGACTGCAGGCCACCCCCATGAGGGCAAAAGGAGGGCATAAGCCCAAATGGTCATCCCTGGGTGAGGCTGATAGCAATTCCCCAGAGAAGGCTGACTCCGCAAGCCATCTGTCTGGGGATGTACGCACCGGCCAGTACAGGGAATCTGGCTGGACGCCAACGGCACCCACGAAGGGCTGGCCTCTCAAAAGACAGTAGGAGAGAAGTAGGATAGACATAAGAAAAAGCTCTGGAGGCCACTGGATGCTCTGAAGCTCCTTCCAGCTGCCTGTCACTGGAAGGGATTGGACAGGGAATGGCCTCCACTCACGTGGGTCTTTCCAGGCAGTCACAAGCAGGATGTTTGAGCTCAAAAAAGACCCAATCTGAGAATGTCACTGAGAACTACAATTTGTGATCCTACTGTCAAATGATGGCCTGAGAGACCTAAGGGGCTCCCCAGAAAGCTTCCAGATTAGTTGAGCTCTAATAACAGCAGCAAAGGGTACAGCTGCTACTTGGCCAGGTATGATTCTAAATGCCTTATGTCCATTAACCTAATTTAATCCTCACAGCAACCTTGTGGGTAAGGTGTTATTATTTACCATCCCCATTTTACAGATGGGGAGAATGAGGCCCAGAGAGGTTAATTAATTTACTGGAGTTACACAGTTGGAAGTAGAAGAGCCAGGATCTGAACCCAGATGGTGTGATTCACGTGGGCAACACCATCACTCTACTGCCTCTGGCTGTTCCTCTAGCAGGTGGGGGTGGGATGGGGCAGTGTAGACAGGTGCTAGAAGGCAGGAGACCGCCCTGGATGCTTTTAGAGCAGTATTTTCATAAACCTTTGCATACACTGGAATCACCTGTAAGGGACTGTTACAATACAGGCAGTCCAGAGGCAACTCTGTAAGCCCCACAATGATTCAGATGCGAGTGCAAAGGCCAGGTTCAAATCCTGGCTCTTCCACTTACTACCTGTGTGACCTTGGAAATAAATGTTCATTAACCTCTCGACTCAATTTTTCTCAACTCTAAAATGAAAGTAGACTGAGTGCGGGGGCTCACGCTTGTAATCCCAGCACTTTGGGAGGCCAAGGCAGGTGTATCGCTTGAGCCCAGGAGTTTGAGACCAGCCAGAGCAACATAGTGAGATCCCCATCTCTATTTATTTTTTAAAATAAAATATTTAAAGATAAATAAATAATAATAATAATACTTTTTAAGATTTTGTGAAGTTTAAACTGTGAATCACAGTTGTATATATTAGGCAAAAGTCTGGTAGGCCAAACTATTAACAGTGGGTTTCTCTGGGGAGGGAAATTAAGGTGGGGGCATAAAGAAGGTGGGGGCAGAATGGGAGAAACGTTTACTTTTTCTTTTTTTTTTTTTTTTTTGAGACGGAGTCTCACTCTGTTACCCAGGCTAGAGTGCAGTGGCGCGATCTCGACTCATTGCAACCTCCGCCTCCCAGGTTCAAGAGATTCTTCTGCCTCAGCCTCCCGAGTAGCTGGGATTACAGGCATGTGCCACCACACCTGGCTAATTTTTGTATTTTTAGTAGAGACAGAGTTTTGCCATGTTGGCCAGGCTGGTCTTGAACTCCTGATCTCAGGCGATCCACCCACCTCAGCCTCCCAAAGTGTTGAGATTACAGGCGTGAGCCACTGCACCCAGCCGAAGCGTTCACTTTTTACTCTACGCATTAAATTTTAATTCTTTGTAAGGAGAACATATTAAAGCATCAAGTATGTAAAATTTACTTAATCAAAAACAAAAAGGGCCAGGCACAGTGGCTCACGCCTGTAATTCCAGCACTTTGGGAGGTCGACATGGTGGATCACTTGAGGTCAGTAGTTCAAGATCAGCCTGGTCAACATGGCAAAACCCTGTCTCTACTAAAAATACAAAAATTAGCCAGGTGTGGTGGCAGGTGCCTGTAGTGCCAGCTACTTGGGAGCCTGAAGCAGGAGAATCGCTTGAACCCGGGAGGTGGAGGTTGCAGTGAGCCGAGATTGCACCACTGCACTCCAGCCTGGGAAGCAGAGCAAGACTCTGTCTCAAAAACAAACAAAAAGATGAAATAGAATTATCTATAGAGAATGCGTGGCACACAATAGGTGTTCAATCAACAGTAGCTGCTAGTAGCAGTATCATCAACCACAAACATTTGTTGAATGCCTATTATGTGCAAGTCATCATATTTAGTCTCCATCAGGAGGCAGAGAAGCACAAGGCAACGTCCCTGCTCTTACACGTACAAAAAAACACCCCAAACACCCAATGGTAGTGTTTACTTTGGATCTAAGAAGTGCTATAGAGAATAAGGGCTTCGAGGAGCTGAAATGAGAGAGAGATCATTTCCAGCTGGCCTCTTCAAGGGAGGTGGGGCTTGAGTGGGCTTTGAGAAAAGGGGAAGATTTCAATAGACAGAAAAAGGGGGAAAGAACATTCCGATGGCAGAAAAGAGCTTGGTTCAAAGGGCAAAGGGACTTGCTAGGCATGCGCAGAAGATGCTGAGTGGACATTTGGCTTGGCTTGGCGCGGCCGGTCTGCGGGATGCAATCATGCTGGATCCGAGGCAGGCAGCGGGGGGCCTGCTGTAGCTGACCTGCCCTCCCTCAAGTGAAAGAACACAATCACTGGCTCCAACACTTCCGGTGGCTAGAATGGACTGAGGCCAAGATGGACTTTCTTAACAATTCTTGACCCCTGTGGACCGAGCCTAGAATAGAAAGCAAAGTAGCCACAAAGATTAAAAAAAAAAAAAAGTCAATCCTCTCCCCAAACTGCTCTGTTGCCCAAATATGCAACAGCCTGCACAATGAATCGTGGGTGCAGAATGGAGGGTGTGTGTGTCTGGGTGCAATATGTGCATGTGCATATGCCACGATGTGTGTTGTGCAGGGGGACTGCCTCAGAAGCATGCACGTTGTAATGACACGCGGTATTTCCTGTGATTGTGTGATATACTGGATTGAGTTATGAGTGCTGTGTGTGCTAACCACATCACTGAAAGCTAATCTTTCTGAGCGACTGGGAAGACAGCAGAGGAAAGCAGGCAGCCAGCAAAATCTGCATCCATAGAGTGCGCCATCTGCCTCCGGTGGTCAGTACCAGGTGCCACGGGGGAGTGTGGAGTGGTCCGGGCTGGCGGTATGAATATGAGGCCAGTTGTTCAGGCAGGGCATTGAGGTGGTCGAGAATAAAGCTGGCAGCATTTAAATTTCCAACTGTCCAGCGTTTTTCCTTTATCAGCAAAGTCCCACACCATGGGTGTGCATTTGGCAGCCTGAAAAATGCACCCTGGCATCTTCCTAGATCTGGTCCCTGTGTGTATATATACACAATGTGTATAGAGAAAGCCCAGAGATAAACACTTTTTTAAAAAGTTAAAGCTTGATTAGCTGAACACCAAGAGGCCCCAGGAAATTGAGTTTAAGAAAAATTTGGATAATTGGAACAGCGTATAATATCAAGAATGTTAAATACACAAGTCAGCTGAGCACGCGGCGTTTATGGCAAGCTCTGATTAAAACGAAGTTTCTGATAATCAAAGTTTTAATGGCAGAGGCTCATTTGAATTTCTTCTGTATAAAAAGGAGATTAGATATCGTGTGCACGGAATATCTTGTGATACTTTCCATTCTTCCCAACTCCGGCTGGGTCACATAAATGCTTTTTAGATATTTATTTCATAAAAAGTACGCTGTCCTTTGGTGTGCCCCAAACTAGCCAAAACAGGACTTGCAGCAGATGTGTTTATCAGATTGAGCTGCGAATTTGAGGAGAGGAAAAGTCTGCCTATCGTCTAAGTAATTTCAAAATCAAAGCCATCCCAGGCGCACCAGAAGCCTAAAGCAGCCAAAGAGATAGGCCAAGTTTATAAACTTCCATAATATGTTTATTGCAAGGATGGCAATTACCCAATCTCCCTGCCCTCCTGGGTCTTAGATCAGAATATTTCCACAAAAAGAAGTCTGTGTTTGACTGCATTTAACCAGTCATAATTCCAGATGTCTGTAATATTCTAACCCCAGGCGTGGGGGTGAGGAGGACGACTATGAAGCCTCCGATAATTCTGTTACATTCTTGTCCTACTCCGCTGTGGTAGTGGCGTGTCTAGTATGGCTGTTTGTCCCTCCCCCTCTCTCCCTAATGATCAAGTGGCACAGGAGCAGTCATTGTATTCAGGGGAAAAGGCCGTCCCCAGCCACAGGCAGGCTTTTCTGTCCACCTCTGGAAACCTGACACGTCACATCAGAGACATAATTTCTTAATGAAATGGCTGGAGTGTAACTAATTTACGCCAGGACGGAAAACGCTGACAGGGCACAAAGGCCACTTGTTTCTGCTGTCGCAGGGAACACATGTGGGCCACATCAGTCAGGAATGAATCAGACCAGCATTACAGGGCAGTCTGCTAAGAGAATTGCCTCCTTTTGCTCTCCTATAAAGTGTTAAAGATATTTACTGCGTGCGTACATGCGGCCCTGCTCGTTGGAACATGAACTTGTGTTGAATTCAGTCATTTGTCCCAGACCCCTTCCTGAGCATGAATAAGAAAAGCAGGATTGTTCTACAGAATCATCATTGGGATTTACTCTACCCTTTTCTCTGGGGCTCTTCTGGCAAACATTAAATATCACAACACCCCATTAAAGGGAGTCAAACTACTAATTTCACACAAGGTAAGAGGCACATGCAAGTCTTGCCTTGGTGACACCTTGTAGCCAACAGAACAGGTTTCTTTTCCCCTAGCAAAGCGAGTGTGAGCCACGTTGGTGAACTCAACCTAAGGCTTGGGTATGGTGTGGTCAAAGAGGTGAGGGCTTCTCCTGATCCATCTTGGGGCTGTGGGTGGGGTCTTTAAGTCTGGTGCCTTTGTCCTCTGCTCAAACCTGGGCTGAGAGGCATCAGTCATGACCAGCAGAAGAGAAAGTGAGAGGCAAGAGAAGTTTCTGCACTGGTCACTATGCCAGAAGGTCCCCAGGGTCAGGGAACGCACATGCAAAGTGGTATGCAAGACAACCCTTGGAGTGGTACTGTTAGGGGCTGCCTTGGTGTCTCCCTTAAATTCCTAGGTTGAAGTCCTAAACCCAATACCTCAGAATGTCACCTTATTTGGAGATAGGGTCTTTAAGGAGGTAACTGAGTTAAAATGAGGTAGCCGGGCGCGGTGGCTCACACCTGTAATCCCTGCACTTTGGGAGACCAAAGCAAGTGGATCATCTGAGGTCAGGAGTTCAAGCCTAGCTTGGCCAACTTGGTGAAACCCCTTCTCTACTAAAAATACAAAAACTTAGCTGGGCGTGGTGGCACAAGCCTGTAATCCCAGCTACTCAGGAGGCTGAAGCAGGAGAATCGCTGGAACCCGGGAGGTGGAGGTTGCAGTGAGCCGAGATCGTGCCACTGCACTCCAGCCTGGGCAACAAGAGCAAAACCCTGTCTCAAAATTAATTAATTAATTAATTAATTTTAAAAATGAGTTCATTAGGGTGGAGCCCAATCCAATATTGACTGGTGTCCTTATAAAAAGGGAAAATCAGTCAAGGTCACAGACACACATAAAGAGAAGATAATGTGGACTGGGCATGGTGGCTCACGCCTGTAATCCCAGCAATTTGGGAGGCCGAGGCGGGTGGATCACCTGAGGTCAGGAGTTCAAGACCAGCCATAGTGAAACCCTGTCTCTTCTAAAAATACAAAAATTAGCGGGGCGTGGTGGCACATGCCTGTAATCCCAGCTACTAGGGAGGCTGAGGCAAGAGAATCGCTTGAACCCAGGAAGTGGAGGATGCAGTGAGCTGAGATCGCGCCATTGCACTCCAGACTGGGCAACAAGAGCGAAACTCCATCTCAAAAAAAAAAAAAAAAAAAAAAAAAGAACAAACAAAAAAACGTAATGACAAAAACCGCAATTACTTTTGCACCAGCCTACACCTTGTCCCTTAAACTCTTGCTATGTACTTTCTCCTGTACAAGGCTGAATCCATTTTGTCTCCAAGTATCCTTACTTAAAGTGAAAAGTGTGTGTATCTTAGCTCAAGGATGGCCAGGCCTCAGGGAGGGGAGAACCAGTGTCCTACAGTCCTGCGAGGGTAGAACCTATTGAGGGAATGGGGTGCACGTGTATGATCGTTTTCCCCAGGTTTTTCCTGGGACTACTGCAAGTGTAAGGTGATTGTGTGCAAAAAAAAAGGGGAAAAAGGGCTGGGGCGTGGTGACTCATGCCTGTAATCCCAGCTCCAGAACTTTGGGAGGCTGAGGTGGGAGGATCACTTGAGCCCAGGAGTTCAACATCAGCCTGGGTAACATAGTGAGACCCCTATCTCTACAAAACATTAAAAATTAGCTGGGCATGGTGGCATGCACCTATAGTCCCAGCTACTTGGGAGGCTGAGGCGGGAGAATCCCTTGGCCCCAAGAGGTCGAGGCTGCAGTGAGCCATGATCATACCACTGCATCCCAGCCTGGGCAACAGAGCAAGACCCTGTCTCAAAAAGAAACGAACAAATCAAAAGGTGGTTTTGCGGTTTGCAGGTGGAGGGGGGACAGTGGTTGCCCCTGAGGTCTCCATTATGAATAATTCTCAAATTCATGGGAAGCCACCCATACCTGGGCATTTCTGTGAAGAGACTGAGGCAGAGAGGATGAGGAGAGTTATACCAGTCAGGGTCCAAGCAGGGAAACAGATTCTATGAGTATTATGCTGTAAGGGCTTCGAGTAGGAGTTAAGACTTTACCTCTACACAATTCTGGGAGAATGTGGGAGAGGAAGGGTCTGAAAGGAGAAGTTGGAGGATCAGAAAATATTCATTAGCCAGCCCTCTCGAAGCCAGGGATGCCCAACTGCCTGAGTGGGGCTCAAGGAGAAAGAAGCCCATAGAGACTGCGGCTATATGTCTGGTGGTGGCCCACAGTTGCTGTGGCTCAGCAGCGCTGGTAGTTGGGAAAAAGAGCTGTATGCAGAGCAGGAGAGAATAAGGACATGCTAGTACCTTCCAGCACCTTCTGTCTTTCACTGCATCTAACCAGATGACTAGAAAGGAGTGACAGCTGCTTCTCCTCCACCTTCCAAATGTTGTGTAAGTTTGTCTTCTGACCAACTCTAATCTGGAGCCATAAAAGGAAGTGGATTCTGGGAAACACTGCTGCAGATTAGGCAAGGTGACACAATACAAAACTGTGACAGAAGTCAAGGTTTAAACTGATCAACACAGTGTCCCCTGTGGCCCTGTGACACAGCTAGTTTAGAAAAGAAGACTGTGCTGCTAGTCCTCAAATATTTCTTTGTCCCAGGCTTGGCAGGTAGACTTGGCTCAGGAAGAAAAAGACCTTTACAAAGTGACATCTTCCAAAGCTCACCTACAGGTCAAACTCAACACTATCCTTTTGACCTGCTTATCACTCAAAAAGGATGATTTCAGCTTGAAAGACCCAAAGAGAGGAACACAGCTCAGGGCTTGTAGCAAATTGCATTTTCCAAAGATGGCCACTGTTATGAACTAAATTGTGTCCCCCTCAAAATTCATAGGTTGAAACCTTAACCCCAATATGGCTATATTTGGAGACAGGGCCTTTAGGGAGGTAATTAAGATTAAGTGAGGTCGTGAGAGTGGGGCCCTAGTACAATAGAACTGGTGTCCCTATAAGAAGAGACACCAGAAATCTCTCTCTCCATGCACACAAACAGGAAAGGCCATGTGAGGATACAATGAGAAGGCGGCTGTCTACAAGCCAGAGAGGCCTCACAGGCACCAACCCTGCTGACACCTTGATCTTGGACTTCTACCCTTCAGGACTGAGAAATGCATGCTGGTCGCTTAAGCCACTCCATCTATGCTATTTTGTTATGGCAGCCTAAGCAAACTAAGACAGCTATCACAATCTCCCATCCCACAGACTCTTCTTACAATGCGACAATGACACCCCAATAGCAATGGCCCTTCCAGTGGTGGGGTCTACACCTGCTCCCCTTGAACCTAATCAGGACTTCATGACTGCCTGGACCACTAGAACATGTTAGAAGTGAAGCTATGTGACTTCTGAAACTAGGCCATGAGAATGCCATGCACTTCTACCTTGTGGCCTTGAGACACTCATGATTAGAACCCAGCCTCCATGCTATGAGGAAGCCAAGAAGCCACAGAGAGAGGCCACACAGACAGCCTACAGTCAACAACCCCAGCTGCGTCCCATTGGACAGCCAGCATCGACACCAGACTTGTGAGAGATTAGATCACAGAGCCTTTGGCTGATTCTGGCCCCCAGCCATCGAGCACTCCCCATCCTTTAAGCCACCCCAGAGAATGCTCCATGGAGCAAAGACAAACCGGTCCCACCGACTCTGCCCAGATCACAAATTTGGGAGCAATCTGTTACCAAAACACCAGGGGTTCTGTCTAGGTCCTGCTGTTCCTGCACGGGAAGCCAATCACTGAAACAAGTATTGCCAAGGAAGAAGTCTTTAATTGGGTGCTGCAGCCAAAGAGATGGGAGATCAGTGTCAAATCCATCTCCTCTGTAATTCCAGCACTTTGGCGGGCCAAGGGAGGCAGGTTGCCTGAGGTCAGGAGTTGGAGACCAGCCTGGTCAACATGGCAAAACCCAGTCTCTACTAAAAATACAAAAATTAGCCGTGCGTAGTGGCAGGCGTCTATAATCCCAGCTACGTGGGAGGCTGAGGAATAAGAATCGCTTGAACCCAGGAAGCAGAGGTTGCAATGACCAAGATTGCGCCATTGCACTCCAGCCTGGGCAACAAGAGTAAAACTCCGTCTCAAAAAAAAAAAAAATTCCATCTCCTCGACCTACTAAAATTAAGGTTTATTTAGCAAGGAAGAAATGTAACTATACGTGAGAAAACAGGAACTCAGGAGGGGTAAGGAAGCAATCATGATGAATGAGCAGCCTGGCATCTCTTTGTCTGGATGTGATGATCTGGTGAATTTCAGTTCTTTGATACTTTTTGGGAGGCCTGGAGGTCCTTTCCTGAGGAAGGAACTCGGATAAAACAAATAAAGGTTTCTGCTTTAAGACCAGAAGGGTCAATTTCTATGTTTACCAAAAAAAAAAAAAACCTGTCGTCTGGGAGTAGTGGTTCACACCTGTTATCCCAGCATTTTGGGAGGCTGAGGTGGGCGGATCACTTGAGGTCAGGAGTTCGAGACTAGCCTGGACAACATGGCAAAACCCTGTCTCTACCTAAAATGCAAAATTAGCTGGGTGTGGTGGTGTGTGCCTGTAATCCCAGCTACTCGGGAGGCTGAGGCAGTATTGCTTGAACCGGGGAGGCAGAGGCTGCAGTGAGCCAAGATCATGCCACTTGCACTACAACCTGGGTAATAGAGTGAGACTCTGTCTCAAAAAAAAAAAAAAAAAAAAAAGGAAAGAAAACTGTCTATGGGACTATGGGTTTGGTTTCAAAACTAAATGATTGGTGTTTCAAGACACTAATTTTGGGGTGGTTTATTATGCAGCAATAAATAACCAGAACAGTGGTCATCAGAACAAATGCATCCAGGAGACTACCTGGGGGAAAATGGAGCCAAGTCAGTATGTATCTGCTTTACCTCCTTTGCATGGGATTGTGGTGATTTCAGGCCACCAAACTGAGCCAAACCTCCAACATCAATACGGCGCCACAGGCTGCCAGATGAGTGTTTCTCCAAAGATCGCACCCACTTTGACAATTTCTGTTCCTCTTCAGACAGCTCTGAAAGTCTTCCCAAGGAGATTTTTTTTTACTATTATTAATGTTGATCAAACTCTGGACAGAGCTTAAAGAGGACATATGTGCAGAAAGAAAATGGTAGAATCAGGAGGTTGAGCTGGAGGCTACAATAATTAAAGGTTAAACTCCAGGTATGCATTTGGTATTTATAGAATTTTCCATGCTTGATATGAGGGTTTTAAAACCAGACTGAGCAGGGAAGCTCTTTCAGCTCTGAAAGGAAGGAAAGGATTTTAGCACAAGGAAAGGAGCCTGCCTAGTTCAAAGTTTTATAAAGGCAGCATAATTAAGCTACATTGTTGCTTCAAGTGATACTGTAGAGGTGAATGGGGCTGGGAGAGAAGGCTGTGCAGAACAAAACAAAGCCAAACAAAACACTTTATTTCCTTACCAGGCACCCTGGGCTGTCAGCAGGGGTCCCTGGGTTCTCTAAAGCTGTTGTATGCCTCTGTTGCTCCCTGCTACCTGAAGGAGCCTGAGTCTTGCTTCTACCACTTGACATGAGCGGAGGCAAGTCCGGGAGGTCGGCGTTCCCGCTGCGTTACGGGTGCTACCCACGGATGCGCACGAAGGGCGCAGGTGAAGGCAGAAATAGCGAGGGCCTGGCACCCAGCTCGCCTCCCTGGCAAGCCTTGCGGCTACTCACTGAAGCTGAATGCAAACTCATTGGAATTCACTTCTGCTTTTCTTAAAGTTTTTTCTTGTCTCCTTTTTTTCTCCCCTCTTATTTTCAGCATTGAACTTCAGAGAAACTCCTCTCTGTTGTTCAGCTTGTTATCTGTTTTGTCTCCTTTCGCTTTTCTGGAGCTTTGATGGGAATGGGGCTGGGGGAGGATCAGAGGAAGAGAGCTCTGCAAGGGGTGTCTGTGCTATGGGCTCAAACTTCTCCTAGGGAGAGATTTTCAAATATGCCCCACCTTTAGCCAGGCATGGTGGAACACACCTGTAATCCCAGCTACTCGGGAGGCTGAGGCAGGAGGATCACTTGAGGCCAGGAGTTCAAGACCAGCCTAGGCAACATAGCGAGACACCTCTCTCTCAAAAAAATAATTAAAATCTCACACAATATGTCCCACTCTAAACCTTTTTGAATGGATGCAAAGGTCTGTAAGAGTTGTCTAAACTGGCCCTTCATTTCTTTCTGGAAATTGAGTTGCCAAAAAAAAAAAAAGGCTGGGCGTGGTAGCTCACTCCTGTAATCCCAGCACTTTGGGAGGCCAAGGCGGGTGGATCACTTGAGGTCAGGAGTTTGAGACCACCCTGGCCAATCTGGAGAAACCCCAACAACTAAAAATACAAAAATTAGTTGGGCGTGGTGTTGCATGCCTGTAAACCCGGCTACTCAGGAGGCTGGGGCAGGAGAATTGCTTGAACTTGGGAGGTGGAGGCTGCAGTGAGCTGAGATCGTGCCAGTGCACTCCAGCCTGGGCAACAGAGCGAGACTCCATCAAAAAAAAAAAAAAAAAGAGGCTGGGAGTGGTGGCTCATGCCTGTAATCCCAGCACTTTGGGAGGCTGAGGTGGGCAGATCACGAGGTCAGGAGATCGAGACCATCCTGGCTAAAACAGTGAAACCCCGTCTCTACTAAAAATATAAAAAATTAGCTGGGTGTGGTGGCGGGCACCTGTAGTCCCAGCTACTCGGGAGGCTGAGGCAGGAGAATGGCGTGAACCCGGCAGGCAGAGCTTGCAGTGAGCCGAGATTGCGCCACTGCACTCCAGCCTGGGCGACAGAGCAAGACTCTGTCTCAAAAAAAAAAAAAAAAATGAGTTACTCAAATGGACTATCATGCAGCTATGGAGAAGGATGACTGTAGAGACCACATGGCAAATTGGAAAAAGGTGTAAGTGCTATAACATTAAATGAAATATCAGAACTCCAAATTGTCCAAGGTACCATCACAGCTATGTCAAAGGTATACTAGCAGCAGAGACTCAAGCATACAGCACTATTCACAATTGCAAAAAGGTGAAAGCAACCCAAGTATTCAACAGTGGATGAATGGATAAACAAGAAATGGTGTAACCATACAATGGAATATTACTCGACCTTCAAAAAGAAGTTCTGACACATGCTACAACATGATGGAACTTTGAGGATACTGTGCTAAGTGAAATAAGCCAGACACAAAAGGGCAACTGCTCTATGGCTCCACTTACACGAGGTACCTAGAATAGGCAAATTTATAGAGACAAAAAATAGAATGGTGGTTGCCAGGGGCTGAGGAAGGGGGCATTGGGGAGTTAGTGTTCAATGGGGATAGGGTTTCTGCTTGAGAAGTTGTAAAGTTCTGGAGATGGATAATGGTGATGGTTGCACAACTTTGTGAATGTACTTTAAGGCCACAAATCTGCACTTCAAATGGTTAGGATAGTAAATTTTATGTTACGTATCCTTTACAATCAGAAACTACTTTTTTAAGTGGATCAGGCAGATTGGTGATTGCCAGGGGCTGAGGGAGAGTGAATAGGGAATAACAGCTTAATGGGTACAGGGTTTAAACTTAGGGATGGTGAAAATGCTTTGGCACTAGAAAGAGCTGATGGTTGCACAACATTCTTGATGTACTAAATGCCATGATTGTTCACTTTTAAATGCTAAATTTTGTGTTATGTGAATTTTGCCTCAGTTTTGTGTTGTTTTTTAGAGACAGAGTCTCACTCTGTCACCTAGGCTGGAGTGCAGTGGTGTGATCATAGCTCACTATAACCTCAAGCTCCTGAGCTCAAGCCATCGTCCTACCTCAGCTTCCCAAGTAGCTGGGAGTACAGGCACGTGCCACCACTCCTGGCTAATTTTTTAATTATTTGTGGAGATGGGTTCTCACTATGTTGCCCAGTCTGGTCTCAAACTCCCGGGCTCAAGTAATCCTCCCACTTTGGCCTCCCCAGAGTGCTGGGATTACAGGTGTGAGCCGCTGTACCCGGCTTGTCTCAGTTTTTTTGAACAGTGGATTAGAAGGAGATTGAAAGGAAACATGGAAAAATGAAAGCTGTTTAATGTGTTATAATGGGACTATTAGTGAATTCATTTTGGTTTCTGAAAAACTTGTTCAAACACAGTTTCTACAATGTATTCCTTTATGCGTTTAAGAAAAACCTGTCAGGTAGAAATTCTATTATAAAAAAGAGACTGTTAACTAGTCTTAAGACTTCTGGGGCAAGATTGTACCAAGAGAATAAGTATAAGAGGGCTGGGCATGGTGGCTCATTCCTGTAATCCTAGAACTTTGGGAGGCCAAGGTGGGCAGATTACTTGAGGCCATGAGTTCAAGACCAGCCTGGGCAACATGGCGAAACCCCATCTCTACAAGAAATACAAAAATTAACCAGGAGTTGTGTCGTGAACCTATAGTCCCAGCTGCTCAGGAGGCTGAGACAGGAGAATTGTTTGAGCCCAGGAGACAGCAGTTGCCACTTCACTCCAGCCTGGGTGACACAGTGAAATGTGTCTCAAAAAAAAGAAAAAAATATGAGGAAAGAGAAATTGACGATACTGCTTGTCACTTTAAAAATACATATTGTGTAGCTGGGCATGGTGGCGTATGCCTGTAATCCCAGCTACTTGGGAGGCTGAGGCAGGAGAATCACTTGCAGCCAGGAGGCGGAGGTTGCGGTGAGCCAAGATGGCCCCATTGCACTCCAGGCTGGGTGACAGAGTGAGACTCCGTCTCAAAAAACAAAGAAAAATGAGGCAGGGCATAGTGGCTCACGCCTGTAATCCCAGCACTTTGGGAGGCCAAGGTGGGTGGATCATGAGGTCAGGAGATTGAGACCATCCTGGTCAACATGGTGAAACCCCGGCTCTACTAAAAATACAAAAGTTAGCTGGGCATGGTGGCGTGTGCCTGTAGTCGCAGCTACTCGGGAGGCTAAGGCAGGAGAATCACTTGAACCCGGAAGGTGGAGGTTGCAGTGAGCTGAGATCGTGTCATTGCACTCCAGCCTGGTGATAGAGCAAGACTCCATCTCAAAAGAAAGAAAGAAAAAAAAGAATGCTTCTAAAATACATATTATGTGTCATATATTAATACATCATTAATAATGGATATATATTGATAATCAAGAATATAAGAGATGGCCGGGTTCAGTGGCTCACACTTGTAATCCTGGCACTTTGGGAGGCCAAGGTGGGTGGATCACTTGAGGCTAGGAGTTCGAGACCAACCTGGGCAAAATGGCAGAACCCCGTCTCTACTAAAAAGAAAACTACAAAGATTAGCTGGGGCGTGGTGGTACAAGCCTATAGTCCCAGCTACTCTGGAGGCTGAGCCAGGAGAATTGCTTGAGCCTGGGAGGCAGAGGTTGCAATAATGTATGAGATTATTACAGTATGTCCTCACCGATCAATGAAAAAAATATTTTTAGTCTGCATGGTGTTCCCAGCATGATGTTGGGCCCAGAAGAAAGGTCAGAGATGGCTCTTGTTTTCGTGGAGTGATGCTGTAGGGCTAAGTTATGTGATGCTGACTACGAGTTCATGAAGTCAGAGAGAAGCCAAAGCACACATAGAGAATGAGCGGTGCCTCATCTGGACTTTTTTTTTTTTTTTTTTTTTTTTTTTTTGAGACGGAGTCTCGCTCTGTCCTCCAGGCTGGAGTGCAGTGACGCGATCTTAGCTCACTGCAAGCTCCGCCTCCCAGGTTCACGCCAACCATTCTCCTGCCTCAGCCTCCCCAGTAGCTAGGACTACAGGCGCCAGCCACCACGCCTGGCTAATTTTTTTTTTTGCATTTTTAGTAGAGACGGAGTTTCACCATGTTAGCAAGGATGGTCTCGATCTCTTGACCTCGTGATCCGCCCGCATCGGCCTCCCAAAGTGCTGGGATTACAGGCGTGAGCCACCGCGCCCGGCCAACCTCATCTGGACTTTAAGGATTGGTCAGGGTTTGGGCAGGCAAAGGGGAGAGAGGGGCCCTTCTAGGTGTGAGGGAACAGGCAGGGGCAGGAGCACCAGTACTTTTGGTCCGGAGAAGGGAGGTGAGAGCGGGGAGGTGTATGGAGGGGCTTGGGGGTGCAAGGGGCAACGCTCGGCCTCTGAGCAAGTGATGAGAGCCTTATATTCAGAAGTGTCCTCTGCCAAAATGACAGTAGGCCCTAGATCCTTTGCCCTTGTACCCAGGAGGCCCAGATAGGCCACAGTACAGCCAGAGCCCCCAGCCCCGATTACAGTAGCAGCAGCACGGAGCAACTTTGGAAACCCTGTTCTCTCATTGATGGTTTATAGTTCCCAGGCCCCAAAGAGAATAACGATATGTCTAGTTAAAGATGGAGGATTGAACCCATGCATTCATTCCTCTGCTTCATTCCAAAGCTTCATTAAAATAATAGTAAAGGAATTTTTTTTTTGGAGTCGAAGTCTCCCTTTATTGCCCAGGCTGGAGTGCAGTGGCGCAATCTCTGCTCACTGCAAACTCCGCCTCCCGGGTTCATGCCATTCTCCTGCCTCAGTCTCCTGAGTAGCTGAGACTACAGGCGCCCGCCACCACGTCCGGCTAATTTTTTTGTATTTTTAGTAGAGGCAGGGTTTCACCTTGTTAGCCAGTATGGTCTGGATCTCCTGACCTCGTGACCCGCCCGCCTCGGCCTCCCAAAGTGCTGGGGATTACAGGCGTGAGCCACCTCGCCCGTCCAGTAAAGGGATTTTTAAAGGGCATTCACCTGTAAATATAAGGAGGACAGAAAAAGAGAAAACAGACCAGAGTGTTGGAAACTGGAGAGCAGAAAGTTGCAGGGTAACTAACTTATAGCAGGGCTGAGGAAGCTGACTCAATGTGGTATTGGGGATAGGTGAGAAGCTGTTCGAATCCCCTCTCCCCTCCCAAAGACTCAGAAGTGGCAACACCAGGTGCTTCTGGAAGTAAAGGTGAAACCAGGACCCAAAACAGGAGGATCCATTGAAAGTCCATTTAAGCAGCAGTCAGATATTCGGATGCAATTCCCTGCTCTGTGTACCCGAGGGACTGTTCCTTCACCCCCACCCCCTGCCCTGGACAGGACTTTTATTATGTGGAGGGTTTTTTTTTTTTTAAAGGGGGGTGGGGGAGTGTCTTCAGATAGAGAGACTAGGCATAGTTAAGGATAGGATGCCCAATTGGAAACAGGGAGATTAGGTGTAAGTTGTCATACTGAATATTGTGCCCCCAGCCAAGTTCTCCTGCCCCCTCAGCTCCTAGGAACTTGACATTCAGGCTTAGACCCTCTCAGAAGGAGACTGATACTGACATCAGAGATTTCCCAAGGAAAAGGCTTGTCCAGATCACCACAGAGCAGGGGATCTTAAATGTGAGGCTGCATTCGAATCCCCTGGAGGGTTTGTTAAAACACAGACTGCCAGGCTCTGCCCCCAGGATTTCTAATCCAGTAAATCTGGGGTAGGGCCTGAGAATGTGCATCTCTTAGCTGTTCCCAGTTGCGGTTGATGCTGCCCATCCCGGGAACACACTTTGAAAAGCACTGCTCTAGAGTGAAGTCTGCAATTGGCAAGGCTTATCTACACACATACGCTTCCCCTCAGTTTTTAAGTGCCCTACTGTAAAATGTGGACCAGTAACTGGGGGTCACCAGGCATCTAATCTAAGGAAAGCCTCTAACATACATGATCAAGACCCAAACAAGCAGATAAAAGCAAGCTGGAGGAAACAGAGACTATGCTGAGAAATGTAACCTTCACATACACACACACACACACACACACACACACACACACACACACACACACACACACCCCGCTATCAATAAGGTCCCAGAAGAGGCATTATTTTAATAGCAGTAAAAAGCAGCATTCAGGGAATATAAAGGAACGTTCAGAGAATAAAATTTGAGTTATTAGAAATTTAAAATATGACAGCAGAGATGAAAAATTAAGTAGAAGCATTGGAATGTGAAGTTGGGAACATTTCCCAAAAAATAGAGAAAAGAAAATGAGATGAGAAATAGAAAAGTTTTTAAAAAAATAATTAGTCCAGGTCGGGCACAGTGGCTCACGCCTATAATCCCAGCACTTTGGGAGGCCGAGGTGGGCAGGTCACTTGAGCCCAGGAGTTCGAGACCAGCCTGGGTAACATGGCAAGACCCTATCTCTACCCGAAATACAAAAATCAGTCCGGTGTGGTGGCAAATGCCTGTGGTCCCAGCTACTTAGGAGGTTGAAGTGGGAGTACCACTTGTGCCTGGGAGGCAGATGTTGCAGTGAGCTGAGATCACACCAGTGCACTCCAGCCTGGGTGACGGAGTGAGACTCTGTCTCAAAAAAAAAAAAAAAAAAAAGATTATTCCAAAAGTCCAAATGAAAGTTTTAGGGAGAACAGAGAAACAAAGAGGAAGAAAACATCGAAGAAATAGTTCAAGAAAATTTCCCATACCTAAAGGACATGATTTTATAGATTGAAAGGATCATTGAATACCTAATACAATGGAAAAATAGACCCACATAAATGTATATCATTGGCTGGGTACAGTAGCAGCTCAAGCCTGTAATACCAGCACTTTGTGGGGCTGAAGTGAGAGGATCACTTGAGCCCAGGAGTTTGAGACCAGCCTGGACAACACAGTAAGACCCCATCTCTACAAAAAATTTAAAAATTAGCCAAGCATGGTGGTACGTGCAAGTGGTCCCAGCCACATGGAAGACTAAGGCAGAAGGCTCATTTGAGCTTAGGAAATTGAGGCTGCAGTGAGCCATGTTTGTACCACTGCATTCCAACCTGGGCAACAGAGCAAGACCCTTGTCTCAAAAAAAATGCATATCATCATGAACTTTCAGGACATTGGGAACAAAGATCTTAGAAGTGTCTAAAGAAAAAACTATATATACAGAGGCTCAAGAATCAGAATGACTTTGGACTTCTCAACAGCAACACGAATTTGGGAGAAAATGGAAAAATGCCTTCACAATTCTAAGGGAAAATGACTCAACTTAGAATTCTATATTCAGCCAAACTATCAGTTGAGTATAGAAAAATATTTCTCTGATACACAAGGTCTCAGAAACCTGCTGCTCATGCATTCTTTCTCAGGAAGCTACTGGAAAAGATGATCTGCCAAAATGTTAGGAAAAATCAAGAAAAAGGAAACTGTGAGATCCAGAAAATTGGGCATCCCCTGGAAGATGGAGTCAGAGGGAATCGCCACAATGAGGAAGAGAGGCCCCAGAGACAGTTATGCCCCAATCACAAGAAGCAACCAGGCCCAGTGTGGTGGCTCAAGCCTGTAATCCCAGCACTTTGGGAGGCCCAGGCGGGCGAATCACTTGAGGTCAGTAGTTCGAGACCAGCCTGGTCAACATGGTGAAAACCCGTCTCTATTTTTAAAAAATACAAAAAATTAGGTGCCTGTAATCCCAGCTACTCAGGAGGCTGAGGCAGGAGAATCACTTGAACCTTGGGGGCAGAGGTTGCAGTGAGCTGAGATCATACCACTGCACTCCAGCCTGGGCGACAATGCGAGACTCTGTCTCAACAAGAAAAAAAAAAAAAGCAACCAGTCTCGATTGGAGCTACTCAGAAGCCTTCTGGCAAGGCATCCCCAAGAACAAGAACAGGTGTGTTGAGACACAGTGAGATGAGACCTGGTACATTGGGAAAGCGTTTGCAGTGCAGCAATCTTCTCTAACCTAGCGGCAGATAGAAGGTGAGAGTAGGCTGGGCATAGTGGCTCACGCCTGTAATCCCAGCACTTTGGGAGGACGAGGAGGGCAGATCACGAGGTCAAGAGATCGAGACCCTCCTGGCCAACATGCTGAAACTCCGTCTCTACTAAAAATACAAGAATTAGTTGGGCGTGGTGGCGTGCACCTGTAGTCCCAGCTACTCGGGAGGCTGAGGCAGGAGAGTCGCTTGAACCTGGGAGGCGGAGGTTGTAGTGAGCCAAGATCGCATCAGGGCACTCCAGCCTGGCGACAGAGCGAGACTCCGTCTCAAAAAAAAAAAAAAAAAAAAAAAGAACATGAGAGTAAAGCTCAGTGACCACAACCTGGCTGGAATTCCAATTGTCCATGCAAAGATGAAAAGGCCAGGCTCCCGCCTCTGCCTTCCGCCACCAGCAGCCACATCCTTGTGCATATTTGGGAAGACAAAAATACCTGGGCCAATTTTACCATACTAAAACGGGAAAAGAAACATCAACTTTTCAACTCCCTATCATTATTTCAAATGGTGTCAGAGTCTCCCAAGTGGGAAATTCCAAATGTCCAAATCTGGACACTGTCGTGTAGAAGAGAAACTGGTCATTGGCAATGGTCATTGCTTTATTGAACAAGAACTTGCTGGAGGAAAATTAGATGCCACAGATTCCTTCTTCTTCTTCTTCTTCTTCTTCTTTTTTTTTTTTTTGAGACAGAGTCTCGCTCTTGTCGCCCAGGCTGGAGTGCAATGGAGCAATCTCAGCTCACTGCAACCTCCGCCTCCCCAGATTCAAGTGATTCTCCTGCCTCAGCCTCCCGAGTAACTAAGATTACAGGCACCAGCCACCACACCGGCTAATTTTTGTATTTTTAGTAGAGATGGGGTTTCACTACGTTGGCCAGGATGGTCTTGAACTCCTGACCTCAGGTGATCCGCCCACCTTGGCCTCCCAAAGTGCTGGGATTACAGGCATAAGCCACCGTGCCTGGCCTTTCATTGTTTTCATAGGGAAGGTTTTTGCTGTTATACCATAGCGTGGCAGAATGTATTTTCTGGCCAGGGATTTTTCACTCCCTCAGCGATTTATTTGAAGTTGAAATAACACCAAAATGGAGAGAAAGTGGTTCAACTGTTCTCTCCCTATCGCTACCCAGAGCCGAAGCGCAGGTAAGCGTCTGTCACCTTACACATTTCCCTTCAGTAGAATTTGTTGCCTTTAGTGATTTGCATTAGGTAGCACAATCCTAATCAATCACTTTCATGGTGTAACATGTAGGACCAATCAGGATGGATAGAAAACTATCTCAACAGGTCAAAATAAATGACAAGTTCTGTCTGTGATCCAAAAAAACTATATTCTGCACTAAAAAATCTATCCCATCACTCCATGGCAGGGGTCCCTAACCACCGGGCTGAGGACCGCTACTGGTCCGTGGCCTGTTAGGAACTGGGCTGCCCAGCAGGAGGTGAGTGGTGGCCAAATAAGCATTATAGCCTGAGCTCCGCCTCCTTTCAGATCAGTGGTGCCATTAGATTCTCATAGGAGCATGAACTCTATTGTGAACTGTGCATGTGAGGGATCTTGGTTGCGCACTCCTTATGAGAATCTAATGCCTGGTGATCTGAGGTGGAACGGTTTCATCCTGAAACCATCCGCCCACCACCCCACCTCCCTGTCTGTGGAAAAATTGTCTTCCACGAAACCGGTCCCTGGTGCCAAAAAGGTTGGGGACCACTGCTGTATGGTATATTTGAGTCCTCCAAAGGATAATACAGCTTTGTATTCCAGGCTTTGGCCCCACCCTGCTTCCTGCCACTCACCATGCACCCAGCAGCCATAATGAGCAACTGCCCCAACATCCCACTGTGAGTTCCTTCTGTGAGTCTGGAAGATTGTCTCCAGCTTCCTAGCCCACTCCCAATGCATCCCCTCTATCCAGACAAGGGGTCACTTCCTGACTTAAGCCCATGCCCAGGCCAGCAGCCCCCTGCCCCCATACCCACCTATGTGGGCACCCTCCTCCCAGTGTTCCAGGACTGGTCACTGCTCATCTTCTCCTAGACCGTGCCAAGGGAAGGTGGAGAATATAGATTATTCATCTTGGAATCTGAGCAGCTAGCAAAGAAGCCAGCATGGAAGAGTGACAAATAAATACTTGATGAATGAATGCATAAGTGAATGAATAAATAAAATAAATGCATGAGTGAATATTATCTAGGGGCTTTTGTAAATGCCACATGAAGTTATTGTGTCATGTGATTGCCAAAAAAATGCTAATACCAAAGGCTTATGCTGTCCATTGAGGTGTGTGAACAACCTTACAAGTCTAATTTCTTAGTGTTTAGTATAAGAACTATACATAAAGTTGTAATGAAAGTATTGAGATTAATTCCTTTTTAATTTGTAGATTCAAATCCATGTGAATAGCTTCCATTTATGCTCGCCATTGCAGATTGCCACTCGTGAATGCCCTTATCTGGCCCATAAACTGTGAGTCGTGGTCACAGGTGGCACCTGCGTGACTGTAACAGAAGAGCTGGAAGCCTGCTTCCTCCTCCACTGTCAGCATACTGTGACGCACTGCAGCTTACAGGTGCCTAGTGATGAGGATTTACTGATCATATGACCTACTTTTAACTTAACTCCCAAATGAGCCATGGAGCTTAAAAGGATTCCTGTGAAGAAACCGTATGTTAAAATACTAATGGCCAGGCCTGGTGGTGCACACCTGTAATCTCAGCACTTTGGGAGGCTGAGGTGGGCAGATCACGAGGTCAAGAGATAGAGACCATCCTGGTCAACATGGTGAAACCCCATCTCCACTAAAAATTAAAAAATTAGCCGGGCATGGTGGCCGGCGCCTGTAGTCCCAGCTACTCGAGAGGCTGAGGCAGGAGAATCACTTGAACCCGGGAGGCGGAGGTTGCAGTGAGCCGAGATCGCGCCACTGCATTCCAGCCTGGTGACAGAGCGAGACTCTGTCTCAAATAACAATAATAATAATAATAATAATAATAATACAAGCACGCCCGAACAAGATGGAGGCAGAGCAGATGTTTTGCCTAGTGTGAGCTTTGTCAGCCACATTATGAGGCAAAAGCAACCATAATCTAATAAGTTCTGAGATGAAGCCGGCCCTCAAATTGAAAAAAATCAAAAGACAGTTTGAAACATGAGCTTCCAATCCCACCATTTTAATCAGCCTGGCCTTGAGTGTACGTCATATGTTGGGGCTATCTGATGAACAGCAGAAGCCTCCAGAATCCAGTCCTTATCCATAAATAAATATATCGGATTACAAAGGAAACCAGTGACATTGAAAGCATTATCAAATTATTAAAACAAAGTTGTGAGGCCGGGCGCAGTGGCTCACGCCTCTAATCCCAGCACTTTGGGAGGCCGAGGCAGGTGGATCACGAGGTCAGGAGATCGAGACCATCCTGGCTAACACGGTGAAACCCCCGTCTCTACTAAAAAAAATACAAAAAAATAAATTAGCCGGACGTGGTGGCGGGCGCCTGTAGTCCCAGCTACTCGGGAGGCTGAGGCAGGAGAATGGCATGAACCCGGGAGGCAGAGCTTACAGTGAGCCGAGATCTTGCCACTGCACTCCAGCCTGGGTGACAGAGTGAGACTCCATCTCAAAAAAAAAAAAAGTTGTGATATATTAGAAAGATAGGTGCTGTTTTATTAAATCATTCAATAACAAAATCCTATAGCTGGTCTAATAACTACAGTCATTTCATAGTGTTGATGAGCATAAATGATATTTCTTTTTTTTTTTTTTTTTTGAGACGGAGTCTTGCTCTGTCGCCCAGGCTGGAGTGCAGTGGTGAGATCTTGGCTCACTGCAACCTCTGCCTCCCAGGTTCAAGCGATTATCCTGCCTCAGTCTCCCAAGTAGCTGGGATTATAGGTGCGCCACCACGCCCAGCTAATTTTTTTTGTATTTTTAGTACAGACAGGGTTTCACCAGTTTGCCAGGCTGGTCTCGAACTCCTGATCTCAAGTGATCCACTTGCCTCGACCTCCCTTAGTGCTGGGGTTACAGACGTGAGCCCCCACACCTGGCCAGGAATATGATTTTGATCAGGGACAAATTCACAGGTACTGCTAATACTACTGTGGTTTGTTGCCTACACTTGTAATAGAAGGAAATGCCAAATTTCACTTAGAGGCTAGTAAAAATGAAGATGTCATTTTGCCCCATGAATTCTATCCTTGAACCTCAGGTTAAGAGCCCCTGGTCTAGAGCAAGGTAAGGGCTATTTGTCCTGTCCTTCACAACCTCACTGCCAGGTGTTCTGTTAAAAATCATTTTTCAAAAGATCATAACCAAGGCTGGGCATGGTGGCTCACGCCTGTAGTCCCAGCACTTTGGGAGGTCAAGGTGGGCGGATCACTTAAGTCCAGGGGTTTGAGACCAGCCTGGGCAACATGGCGAAACCCCATCTCTACGAAAAAATACAAAAATTATAATAAAAAAATTACCCGGGTGTGGTAGCATGTGCCTACAGTCCCAGCTACTCGGGAAGCTGAAATGGGAGAATCACTTGAGCTGGGGAGATTGACGCTGCAGTGAGCACTGCATTCCAGCCTGAGCTACAGAGTGAGACCCTGTCTCAAAAAAAAAAAAAAAAAAAAAAGCTGTATGTGGTGGCATGCATCTGTGGTCCCACCTACTTGGGAGGCTGAGGCAGGAGGATTGTTTGAGCACAGGAAGTTGAGGCTGCAGTGAACTATGATCACGCCTACACAACAGAGTGAGACCTTGTCTCTAAAAAAAAAAAAAAGTTAAAAATAAAAAAAAAAATTATAGCCAGCCTCCAACAGCATTAGCAGTCACACGTAACAACATTTCTTACAAACTGGCACAAAAACAGTCATGCAATATGCTCTTGTAACTTAGTGAAGTGCCAAGTCTCTGCCCTTAGGCATGCCAACAAGTACCTTGCATGAAAGGTACACTGGGCATAGATGTGACAATATTTAAGTAGCAGGATTCAACTAACCCTCCAGTTAGAACAGGTTCAATGTCTTCTGTTGGATGGCAGGCCAAAGGAGTAAACAAAATCTGTAGCCTGGAACATGACTCCTGAGAGTGTTTGGTGTGCTAGATTCATAGATCTGCTTCTGATAATTGCAGACGTGGTAGTACAGTATTTTAAGTCAATCCCCATGTCTTGAATGCCACTTGTTTTATCAATGAATATTTATTTCTAACATTCTTTTTTTTTTTTGGAGACAGAGTCTTGCTCTGTTGCCGGGCTGGAGTGCAGTGGTATAATCTCGGCTCACTGCAACCTCCGTCTCCCAGGTTCAAGCAATTCTCCTGCCTCAGCCTCCTGAGTAGCTGGGACTACAGGCACGTGCCACCACATCCGGCTAATTTTTTGTATTTTTTTTTTAGTAGAGAGAGGTTTTCACCGTGTTAGCCAGGATGGTCTCTATCTCCCAACCTCGTGATCCACCCGCTTTGACCTCCCAAAGTGCTGGGATTACAGACGTGAGCCTCCGCACCCAGCCTATTTCTAACATTCTTTATGCTATTTGGTGAACCTACTGGCATAGATTTATCTATTTGTGTATTTGAGAGATGGGGTCTTGCTATGTTGCCCAGGCTGGTCTTGAACTCTTGGCCTCAAGAGATCCCCCTGCCTCTCAGCCTCCTGAGTAGCTAGGATTATTGGCATGAGCTGCCATGCCTGGCAACCCTATGGTATAGATTTAGGTAGCTAATGTGCTTCTGGTAGCTGTCTTTGAAGTGTGGATTTCTGATTTGAGCTTTTCAGATGCTAACTAAGCATTCTTCATTAGGATATTTTAGTGTTAACCCACCTCTTCTACAGTATACATTAAAACAACAAAAATATACATACATATCGCACAATCTACACTGAAGTACTTCATTATGGACTGAACTATGTCCCTCCAAAATTCAGAGGTTAAAACCCTAACCCCAATGTGACTGCATTTGGAGACAGGGCCTTTAGGGAAGTAATTAAGATGAAATGAGGCTGGCCGGGCGTGGTGGCTCACGCCCGTAATCCCAACACTTTGAGAGGCCAAAGCAGGCAGATCACAAGGTCAGGAGTTCAAGACCAGCCTGGCCAATATAGTGAAACCCCGTCTCTACTAAAAATACAAAAATTAGCTGGGCTTGGTGGCAGGCGCCTGTAATCCCAGCTACTCGGGAGGCTGAGGCAGGAGAATCATTTGAACCCAGGAGGCGGAGGTTGCAGTGAGCTGAGGTGGTGCCATTGCACTCCAGCCTGGGCGACAGGGCAAGACTCCGTCTCAAAAAAAAAAAAAAAAAAAAAAAAAAAAGATGAAATGAGGTTATGAGTGGGGCCCAAAAGGACTCGTGTCCTTAAGAAGAGGAAGAGGCACTACAGAGCTGTCTCTCTCCAAACTCACAGACAGGAAAGGCCATGTGAGGATACATAAAGAAGGAAGCCGTTTACAAACCGGGAAGAGAGGCCTCACAGACACCAATCCTGCCAGGACATAGATCTTATACGTTCAGCCCCAGAACTATGAGAAAACATATATCTGTTGCTTAACTACCCAGTCTGTGGTATTTTGTTATGGCAGCCCAAGCCTACTAATCCATAAAGTACAGACAACGTAATAATCGACTCACATAACAAAAATAGCCACAGAGTCTTGCCCTCTGTATTAGTTATCTGTTGCTGTGTAACAATATGGCCACAAATTTAACAGCTTAGAACAACCTACATTTCTGTGGTTAAGGGATCTGGGCACAGCTCAGATGAGGCCTCTGCCTAGAGTCTCACAAAGCTGCAGTTAAGATGTTGGCTGGGGCTGTGTTTTCATCTGAGGCTTGACTAGGGAAGGATCTGCTTCCAAGATCATTGGTTGTTGGCAGATTTCAGTTCCTCATGGTTGTAGGGCTTGCTTTCTTTCCTTCTTTCTTTCTTTTTCTTTCTCTCTTTCTTTCTTTTTCTTTCTCTCTTTCTTTTCCTTTCTCTCTTTTTCTTTCTCTCTTTCTCTCTCCCTCTCTCTCTCTTTCTCTCTCTCCCTCTCTTCCCCTCCTCTCTCTTTTCCTTCCTTCCTTCCTTCCTTCCTTCCTTCCTTCTTTCCTTCCTTCTCAGGGTCTCACTCTGTCATCCAGGCTGGACTGCAGTGACACGATCATAGCTCACTCCTGGGCCTCCTAGGCCCAAGTGATCCTCACACCTCAGCTTCCTCCGTAGCTGGAAGTACAGGTGTGCACAACCACACCTGGCTAATTTTTAAACTTTTTGTAGAGGCGGGGTCTCCTTATGTTGCCAAAGCTGCTCTCAAACTCCTGGGCTGAAGTGATCTCCCCTCCTGCCTTGGCCTCCCAAAGTGCTGAGTTTATAGGCATGAGCCACGGTGCCCAGCCAGACTTCAGTTTCTTGCAGCTGTTGTCTGGAGGCTGCCCTGAAGCTCCTTGAGGCCACATGGAATTTACCAACATGGCTGCTTGCTTTCTCAAAACCTGCAAAGGAGTGAGAGACTGCACCAAGATGGTGCTACACTTTTTTATAATGTAGCCACATAATCACCTACATCCCATCACCTTTGCCGTATTCTATTGCTTAGAAGCAAGTCACAGGTTGTGTCCACACTGAAGGAGAGAAGTTTATGTATGGGCATGAATTCCAGGAGGGGAATCATGGAGCACTCTAAACATCTGTCTATCAAATCCTCCACCACCACCCTTTAAATCTGTGTGGGCCATGAGACTTCCTTTGGTAAACAAAGTATTAATAAAGTGACCAAAGTAGAGCCTTGAAAAGTGCTTGTGCATAGGGGCTTGCGCACTTGCCATTCTTGGAACACTACTAATGTGTGAATATGCCAGAGCTAGCCTGCTGGAAGATGAGAGACGCATGGCATAGTCACCCCAGCTGCTAGCCAACCAACCTCCAGATATGTGAGTGAGGCCATCTGGGACTAGCCAGTCCCAACCAACCTGCCAATTACACAGAGCCACATGAATAAGACCAGCTGAGATCTACCCAGCCTGGTGCAGTCCAAGCAGAACCATGAGCTAAATAAATGGTGGTTGTTTTAGGCCAGTGAGTTTTGGGAGTGATCTCTTATGCTGCAATAGGCAACTGATACACTATTTAAACTAACTGGAATTGTGTCTGTTGTGGGCAACTGAACTAATCAAGGTCACATACCCATCTCAGAAACTATCACTGTGGCCATGGGAATGTGATACTTTAATTGACCAACCAGGATACATAGCTCACTCTGAGAGGTAGAACAGAAATAAGCTCTGATCAAAGCATGTGGATTGAAGGGGGGAAGGATGGTTTCCTAGAGGAAAATTAAGGGACCACGACAGTTGTAAAATACGGCCCAAATTCTTTAACACCTCTGCCATCAAGAGGTCAGGTCTATGGCCCCTGCTGTTATGGACTGATTTGCATAACTCCCTCAAATTTATATGTTGAAGCCCTAACTCCCAGTGTGGTTATATTTGGAGACAGGGCCTTTAAGGAGATAATTTAAGGTTAAATGAGGTCATAGGATGGGGCCCTAATCCAATAAGACTGGTGTCCTTATGAGAAGAGGAGGACACCAGAGAGATCTCTCTCTGCATGCACACAGGAAAGGCCGTGTGGTGACACAGTGAGAAGGCGGCCATCTATAAGCCAGGAAGAGAGGCCTCATCAGAAACCAATCCTGACAGCACCTTGATCTTGGACTTCTAGCTTCCAGAACTGTGACAAAATTACTATCTGTTGCTTAAGCCACCCAGCCTGTGGTATTGTGTTACGGCAGCAGGAGCAAGCTAGGACACCTGCCCCTGATGGATGGAATTCTGACTGCTTCCACCAACAGCAGAGCTCCAAAGCTGGGTAAGAAAAGGCCATACAGATTCTGCCTTGTTTGGAGGGACACTTACTCTCTTGCAGTCCTAAGTAAGAACTCCTTTGTTATGGGTTGAATTGTGCCCTACTAAAAGATATAGTGAGGTCTTAATCCTCAGAATGTGAACTCACTTAGAAATAGAGTGGGTAGGCCAGGCTCACTGGCTCACATCTGTAACCCCAGCACTTTGGGAGACCCAGGTGGGCCTATCACCTGAGGTCGGGAGTCCGAGACCAGCCCGGACCTCATGGCAGAACACTGTCTTTACTAGAAATACAAAAATTAGCCGGGCATGGTGGCATGTGCCTGTAGTCCCAGCTACTCGAGAGGCTGAGGCAGGAGAAGTGCTTGAACCTGGGAGGCAGAGGTTGCAGTGAACTGAGATCGTGCTACTGCACTCTAGCCTGGGTGACAGAGCAGACTCTGTCTCAAAAAAAAAAAAAAAAAAAAGAAAAGAAAAGAAAAAGAAAGAAAGAAAAAGAAACAGTGGGTACAGGTACAGCTGGGACCAGCTAAGACCAGGTTACACTGGCGTAAGGTGGGCCGTTAATCCAATATGACTAGTGTCCTCATAAGAACAGGGCAATTTGCATGCAGACACACACACACACACACACACACACACACACACACACAGAGACAGAGAGAGAGAGAATTTCATGTGCTGCAGAGAGAATGCCATCCAAAGATGAAAGCAGAGAATGGAGTGATGCTGCCACAAGCCAAGGAATGCCTGGGACTACCAGAAGCAGAAAGAGGTAAAGAAGGACCTCCCTTAGAGGCTTTGGAGGGAGCATGGCCCCGCTGACACCTTGATTTCGGACTTCAAGCTGCCAGAACTGTGAGGGAATCAATTTTTGTTGTTTGAAGCCACTCAGTTTGTGGTACTTTGTTACAGCAGCCCTGGGAAACGAATATGTCCTTCTAGCCCTCCTGATGAAGACCTGATGAGACTGCCCTCCTGACGAAGGCACGTGCAGGTGCTCTGGTCAGTGGTCACAGCTGAGGCTAGGCGCTGTGGCTCACGCCTGTAATCCCAGCACTTTGGGAGGCTGAGGCAGGTGGATTGCTTGAGCCCAGGAGTTTGAGACCAGCCTGGGCAACATGAAGAGACCACCCCCTCCCCCATCTCTACCAAAAATACAAAAACTTAGCTGGGTGCAGTGGCGGACACCTGTAATCCCAGCTACTCAGGAAGTTGAAGTGGGAGGATTGCTTGAACCTGGGAGGTGGAGGTTGCAGTGAGCTGTGATCACACCACTGTACTCCAGCCTGAGTGATAGAGTGAGATTCTGTCTCAAAAAAAAAAAAAAAAAAAAAAAAGTCACAGCTGAGTCGGACCTTTAGCCAGGAAGGAAGACACCATCTTGGAAGCAGATCCTGCAGGCCCAGCTGTTCGACTTCTCTCAGCTGAAGTCCCAGACATCATGGGAAATAACCAAACTCTCCCCTCCAAGCCTTTGCCAAATTCCTGACCGTCAGAATTCATCAGTTGGTATTTTGGTTATTGTATGCCACTAAGTTTTAGAGTATTTGTTGTGCAGTGATGAAGAAAGGGAAGAGGTACTGTTACCAAAGGGAGGGGGAATGGAAGCTGCATAGGCAAAAACAATAGCAGTGAGTGTATTTTCCCTTTGTTTCCACAGAAGGTGCTCTGCAAGATGTGGCCTGTAGCCACGTGCTACTGCCACAGTGATCTTAGTTCCTTTCTCCTTCCTGGCTGGAATGACAGGGCCAACTACGTGGGTGCATAAGCCACACAGGGCACCACACTCAAAAGGTCCCTGTGTTTGGTTGAAAGCTCTGCTACTGTACTGAAATTCTTTTTTTTTTTTTTTGAGACAGAGTCTCGCTCTGTTGCCCAGGCTGGAATGCAGTGGCATGATCTCGGCTCACTGCAAGCTCTGCCTCCCGGGTTCATGCCATTCTCCTGCCTCAGCCTCCCGAGTAGCTGGGACTACAGGCACCCGCCACCATGCCTGGCTAATTTTTTTTGTACTTTTAGTAAACACGGGATTTCACCATGTTAGCCAGGATGGTCTCGATCTCCTGACCTCGTGATCTGCCCGCCTCAGCCTCCCAAAGTGCTGGGATTACAGGTGTGAGCCACCGCACCTAGCCTGAAATTCTTAATGATTTTTTTTTTTTTTTTTGAGACAGTCTCACTCTCTCGCCCAGGCTGGAGTGCAATGGCGCGATCTTGGCTCACTGCAACCTCTGCCTCCTGGGTTCAAGTGATTCTCCTGCCTCAGCCCCCCGAGTAGCTGGGATTACAGGCATGTACCACCATGCCCGGCTATTTTTTGTATTTTTAGTAGAGAGGGGGGGGTTTCACCATGTTGGCCAGGCTGGTCTTGAACTCCTGACCTCGGGTAACCCACCCACCTCGGCCTCCCAAAGTGCTGGGATTACAGGCATGAGCCACCTCGCCCGGCTTTAATAATCTTTTAAACAAGGGGCTCTGCATTTTCATTTTGCACCAGGCCCCACAATTTATGTAGCAAGTCCTGGCTGGAGCCTGAGCAGCATGTTTAACCACTGAACCATAGGATGACCTTAGGAATGGAGGACACGCACCACAGATTCCTAGAAGGATGTAGAAAATGTCTGAATCTGGAAGCATTGCATAAAGAAGAGCTACCATATCAGTCTTGGATTGCCTTCCTCAGACTTTTATGTGACTAGATTTCTATCTCGTTTAAGCCATTGTTATTTAGGGTTTTCAATCATGCACAGTTGAAACTAATCCCTACTGATATAATGTGGGAGTATGAACTCCGAGTCCCCCAGTATCCATTCTAGAAACATAGCTGTCGACCGGGCGTGGGGGCTTGTGTCTATAATCCCAGCAGTTTGGGAGGCCAAAGTGGGAGGATCGCTTGAGCCCAGGAGTTCGAGACCAGCCTGGGCAACAAAATGAGACCCCATCTCTACAAAAAAATTTTAAAAAGTAGCATGATGTGGTGGCACATGCCTGTGTCCCAGCTACACAGGAGGCTGAGGTGGGAGAATCACCTGAGCCCAAGAAGTTGAGGCTGCAGCGAGCTGAGATCATGCCACTGCACTCCAGTCTGGGCGACAAAGCTCAGAAAAGAAAAGAAGGAAGAAAGAAAGCTGTTGAAGCAAAGACTATACTTCCCCACGTCCCTTGCATCCTTGGGAGAGATGGAGTCTCTCTCTTCTTAGCTGGCTTTGAGGAAGCAAGCAGCCATGTGGGGAAATCCCACGTGGCCTCAAGGAGCTAAGGACAGCCTCCAGCCAATAGCCTAGTGAGACCCTAAATGCCAGGGTGTGGCCATGAGACTAAATTCTGGCCAATGGGATGCAAGCGAAAACTTCAGGTGCAATTTCCAGAAAGTGTCCTTAAATGAAGATCCTGTGCATCCTTTTTTATCCCTTCCTCCTTCATGCTGGCTGGAATGCAAGTGCAATAACCGGAGTTCTGCAACCATCTTGGGTCATGAGCTACAGCCCCTGCTGAGAATGTCAGAGCCACGTGACTGAAGGAGTTTGAGTCTCTGACAACTTTTTGAAGCCACCCTACCAGCTTTGGGCTGCCTACTCTGGACTTCTCTTTAGAAAGAAAGAAATAAACTCTCTTTCTAAAGCCCTGTTATTCGGAGTTTCCAGTCCCTTGTATCCCAAACTAATCCTAACTGATACAAATACAAATCTAGGGCTTTGGTCTCCTGAGGCTACAACTTAATTACAAATTAGTTCTCAAGTATCTTTAGGTTTTCTTATTTAGACAATCACTTTTTTTTTTTTTTTTTTTTTTTTTTAGACAAAGTCTCACTCTGCTGCCCAGGCCGGAGTGCAGTGGCGCAATCATGGCTCACTACAGCCCCGGACTCCTGGGCTTCAGTGATCCTCTGCCTCAGTCTCCCAAGTAGCTGGGAATACAGGCACATGCCACCATGCCCAACTAATTTTTTCATTTTTTTTCTTTTGTAGAGACAGGGTCTCACTATGTTGCCAAGGCTGTAGACAATATCTTAAAATCTTGTGTAATACTTAGATTTTTAAAAGTAAGCTTAAGTAACATGGTAATGGGAACTTATTCAAGGGAAATAGATGATTCTTTTTTTGTTGTTTTGTTTTGTTTGAGATGGATTCTCGCTCTGTCACTCAGGCTGGAGTGCAGTGGCGCGATCTTAGCTCACCGCAACCTCTGCCTCCCAGGTTCAAGCAATTCTCCTGCCTCAGCTTCCCGAGTAGCTGGGACTACAGATGCCCACCACCATGCCCGGCTAATTTTTGTATTTTTAGTACAGATGGGGTTTCACTATGTTGTCCATGCTGGTCTCAAACTCCTGATCTCCAGTGATCCACTCACCTCGGCCTCCCAAAGTGCTGGGATTACAGGTGTGACCCACCACCCAGCCAGATGATTCTTTAGTGACTTCTTCTGTCTGCCTGGAGGCTGTGAGACATGTGCCCTCTAGGCTTGCCACTAACTTCTGTGAACACACTCAGCTGTGACAACTCTGAGGGAACTCACCCACCCCCATATTAGTTATCTAATGCTGCATAACAAGTTGCCCAAAAATGTAGTGGCATAAACCAACAATAACAATGTATTCTATCTCTTGATTTCTGTAGGTCAGGAATTCAGATAAGGTACAGCAGGGATGGATTGTCTCTGCTCACAATGTTTGGGGCTTCAGCTGGAGGAGTTGAAGCTGAGATGCTGGATGATACATTTCTGTGGTGGCTCACTCACTTGGCTGGGTGTGAGGGAGGAAAAATGCAGTGATTAGAAGAGACTGAAGAGGGCCAGGCATGGTGGCTGATGCCTGTAATCACAGCACTTTGGGAGACTGAGGAGGGTGGATCGCCTGAGGTCAGGAGTTCAAGACCAGCCTGGCCAACATGGTGAAACCCCCCTCTCTACTAAAAATACAAGAACTAACTAGGTGTGGTGGCGTGCACCTGTAGTCCCAGCTACTAGGGAGGCTGAGGCAGGAGGATAACCTGAACCCAGGAGATGGAGGTTGCAGTGAGCCAAGATGACACCACTGCACTCCAGACTGGGTGACAGAATGAGGCTCTGTCTCAAAAAAAAAAAAAAAAAAAAAAAAAAAAGAGGCCGGGCGCCGTGGTTCACGCCTGTAATCCCAGCACTTTCAGGAGATTGAGACCATCCTGGCTAACATGGTGAAACCCCGTCTACTAAAAATACAAAAAATTAGCCAGGCACGGTGGCGGGCACCTGTAGTCCCAGCTACTCGGGAGGCTGAGGCAGGAGAAAGGCGTGAACCCAGGAGGTGGAGCTCGCAGTGAGCCGAGATCACGCCACTGCACTCCAGCCTGGGCGACAGAGCGAGACTCTGTCACAAAAAAAAAAGAAAAGAAAAGAAAAAGAGAGACTGAAGAGACATATATATCAACCAATTACAATGTATAAACTTTTTTTTTTTTTTTGAGACGGAGTCTCACTCTGTCACCCAGGCTGGAGTGCAGTGGCGCTATCTCGGCTCACTGCAAGCTCCACCTCCCGGGTTCGCGCCATTCTCCTGCCTCAGCCTCCTGAATAGCTGGGACTACAGGCAACTGCCACCATGCCCGGCTAATTTTTTGTATTTTTAGTAGAGACGGGGTTTCACCGTGTTAGCCAGGATGGTCTCCATATCCTGACCTCGTGATCCACCCGCCTCGGCCGCCCAAATTGCTAGGATTACAGGCGTGAGCCACCGCGCCCAGCCTAAACATTTTTTTTAAGAGCTGGGGTCTCACTCTGTCAACAGCCCAGGCTGGAGTGCAGTGGTGCAATCATAGCTCACTGCAGCCTTGAACTCCTGGGCCCCAGTGATCCTACTGCCCCAGTCTCCCGAGTAGCATGAGTAGCAGGGACCACAGGCGCACGCCACTATGCCCAGCTAATTTTTTTTTTTTTTCTGGTAAGTTGGTTCTTCTCCCTTGTGGGCCTTTCCACAGGGCTGCTTGAGTGCCCTAACAACATGGCAGCTGGCTTCCCCCAGAGCAAGCAATCCAAGAACAAGGTGAAAGCTTCAATGCTTTTTATAACTTACCACAAAAGTCACACACCAGCACATCTGCAGGAGTCTGTTGGTCACAATAGATTCAGTATAGCTTCTTGATTCAGAGTCGAAAGGGATTGCACAAGGATAGGAGACAAGACTCACTGGGGTCATCTTGGAGACTGACTACCACATCCCCATCATCGCTATAAGTATACAATGATGCATAATAATAACAAAGGTAGTAGGTCAGACAGATTATGGACTCTCCTACCCATGGCTTTTGAGAAAGATGCCAACCAAGAACCAACATCTAAAACAATTCAGTGATTCAGCTAAGGAGAACATGCACTTTGGAGACAAATGGTCTCAAGTTCAAATTCTGCCACTTAGTAATGTTGTGACTGGGAACTCCCTGATCATTGTGTCTTATGTGAAGATTAAACAGCATATGACAGGTAGGTAATAATAATGATGGTAGTAACGATGATCATGTTTAGAGCAGGTACCATTAAATGAGTGCTTATTCTATTAAGTGATCTCACCAATCACTATACTGAGTGATCTCACCCAATTTTTACAACAACCAAGTAGATGGGCACTACTAACAAATGTACGCTTAATCAAAAATAAATAAAATAATAAAAAGATTCAGGATATGTCTTTCCTTCCCATATTCATTCACTATGGATCTGGTCTTATCATCACCACCATAAGAATATCCATCATCAGCTGGGTACTGTGGCTGACTCCTGCAATCCCAGCACTTTGGGAGGCTGAGGCAGGAGGATCACTTGAGCCCGGGAGTTCAAGGCCAGCCTGGGCAACAAAGTGAGACCTTGTCTCTCCAAATAATAAAAATAAAAAATTAGCCAGGTATGGTGGTGCACACTTTTGGTCCCAGCTACACGGGAGGCTGAGGAGGGAGGATCAATTGAGCCCAGGAGGTCAAGGTTGCAGTGAGCTATGATCGCCCCACTGCACTCCAGCCTGGGTGACAGAATGAGACCCTGTCTCCAAAAAATTTAAAATTAAAAAAAAAAAATTTAAAAACACTGTGTAAAGTGTTCTACAAACATTATCTCTTTTAGTCTTGTCAAAATCTTAGAAAAGAAGGTAGGGTTAGCTCCATTTTACTAACGAAGAAAGTGAGATTCAAAAGGTTAAGCAATATCATTAAGTAGTTAGTGATAAAACAAGAATTCAAATACAGGGCTCCCTGGGTCTTTGCTCTTTGCCACACTGCCTTCCTGTCTGTGTTAGTACGGGTTCTCAGAAGAACCAATTTGAGATATATACATACATACAGAGAGAGAGATGGAGATTATAAGGAATTGACTTACGCAACTGTAGAATCTAAGAAGTCCTATGATCTGCCAACTGCAAGCTGGAGACCTAAGAAAGCCAGTAGTGCAGTTCCAGTCTGAGTCTGAAGGCCTGAGAACCAGAAGAGCTCATGGTGTAGTGGGAGGGTAGGAGAAGGCTGATGTCTTTGCTCAGGCGGTCAGGCCGGTGAAGCTCCCTCTTAGACACCCTTTGTGTTCTATTCAGGTCTTGAGTTGACTCGATGAGGTCCACCCACATTGGGGGGGGCCATATGCTTGACTCAGTTTACCCATTCAAATGTATCATCCAGAAACATACACTCACAGACCTCCCCCCTAGATATGGTTTCACCAAATATCTGGGCACCCCATGGCCCAGTCAAGTTGACATACAATTCACCATCACACTGTCCTCCTTGTACTCAACTTGATTTATTCTCGGATGTTCTTAGCTTGGAGTACCAGTGTGTCTCTTGCTCGTCCTAAATTTGATGTTTTAATGATTCCTGGCCTCACCCATACATAACTTACATGTTTTTATAATTTTATTGATGTTGACAGCATCTCCCCTTAAACCTGATGGGAGAAAATAAGTAGAAGAAAAAACAAAGGAATGTTATGGTGTCCTTGTTCTCAATACTTTTTCTTAATAGATTTTGGGAGAAAATTATTGAAAAAATACCTTAATGGGAAAATAATAGTCTAGTGCAGGCTGGGCACTGTGGGAGGCCGAGGTGGGACGATCACTTGATCTCAGGAGTTTGAGACCAGCCTGGGCAACATAGTGAGACTCTGTCCAACAAAAAAAAATTTTTTTTTTTTTTAGACAAAGTTTCACTCTTGTCACCCAGGCTGGAGTGCAATGGCGTGATCTTGGCTCACTGCAACCTCCACCTTCAGGGTTAAAGCGATTCACTTGTCTCAGCCTCCTGAGTAGCTGGGACTACAGGCACCTGCCACCCACGCCTGGCTAATTTTTGTATTTTTTACTAGAGACAGGGTTTCACCACGTTGGCCAGGCTGGTCCTAAACTCCTGACCTCAGGTGATCCACCCGCCTCAGCCTCCCAAGGTGCTGGGATTACAGGTGTGAGCCATCGCGTCCAGCCTCAAAAATTTTTAAAAATTAGCCCAGCATGGTGGCATATACCTGTGGTCCCAGCTACTCAGGAGGCTGAGACAGGAGGATCACTTAAGCCTGGAACTTTGAGGTTACAGTGAGCTGTGATGACACCACTGCCCTCCAGCCTGGGTGACAGAGGGAGACCCTGTCTCAAAAAAAAAAAAAAAAAAAAAAAAATTCTAAGGCGATGGTTCTTAAACTGTAAAGTGCATCAGAATCACCATGGGCTTGTTAAAACATAAATGTCTAGGCCACATTTCTAGAGGTTCTGATTCAGTAGGTCTGGGTTAGGGCCTGAGCATTCACCTGATACTCAAGGACCCAGGTTTCTTCTCTGTGGGTATTAGACCATTCTGTGCCACCTTAGAATTCAAGATGGCTGCCTGAGGCTGGGTGCGGTGGCTCACGCCTGTAATCCCAGCACTTTGGGAGGCCAAGGTGGGCAGATCACCTGAGGTCAGGAGTTCAAGACCAGCCTGGCCAATGTGGTGAAACCCCGTCTCTACTGGGAAAAAAAAAAGAAAAAGAAAAAGAAAAAGTTAGCCAGACATGGTAGCACACCTGTAGTCCCAGCTACTCGGGAGGCTGAGGCACGAAAATGGCTTGAACCCGGGAGGTGGAGGTTGTGGTGAGCTGAGACCACACCATTGCACTCCAGCCTGGGTGACAGAGCAAGAATCTGTCTCAAAAAAATAAATAAATCCTCTCCCTCTCCCTCTCCCCCTCCCCCTCTCCCTCTCCCCCTCCCCCTCTCCCTCTCCCCCTCCCCCTCTCCCTCTCCCTCGTCTCCCTCTCCCTCTCCCCAGTCTCCCTCTGATGCCACCAAAGTTGTGAAAGCCAAGGCTGGACTGTACTGCCGCCATCTCCGCTCACTGCAACCTCCCTGCCTGATTCTCCTGCCTCAGCCTGCAGAGTGCCTGGGATTGCAGGCGCGCGCCGCCACACCTGACTGGTTTTTGCATTTTTTGGTGGAGACGGGGTTTTGCCGTGTTGGCCGGGCTGGTCTCCAACTCCTGACTGCGAGTGATCTGCCTGCCTCGGCCTCCCGAGGTGCCGGGATTGCAGACGGAGTCTCGTTCACTCAGTGCTCAATGGTGCCCAGGCTGGAGTGCAGTGGCGTGATCTCGGCTGGCTACAACCTCCACCTCCCAGCCGCCTGCCTTGGCCTCCCAAAGTGCTGAGATTGCAGCCTCTGCCCGGCCGCCACCCCGTCTGGGAAGTGAGGAGCGTCTCTGCCTGGCCGCCCATCGTCTGGGATGTGAGGAGCCCCTCTGACTGGCCACCCAGTCTGGGAAGTGAGGAGCGCCTCTTCCCGGCCGCCATCCTGTCTAGGAAGTGAGGAGTGTCTCTGCCCGGCCGCCCATCGTCTGAGATGTGGGGAGCACCTCTGCCCCGCCACCCCGTCTGGGATGTGAGGAGCGCCTCTGCCCGGCGGCGACCCCGTCTGGGAACTGAGGAGTGTCTCTGCCCGACCACCGCCCCATCTGGGAGGTGAGGAGCGTCTCTGCCCGGCCGCCCCATCTGAGAAGTGAGGAGCCCCTCCACCCAGCAGCCGCCTGTCTGGGAAGTGAGGAGCCCCTCCGCCCGGCAGCTGCCCCGTCTGCGAAGTGAGGAGCCCCTCCGCCCGGCAGCCACCCCGTCCAGGAGGTGGGGGGCAGCCCCCGCCCTGTCAGCCTCCCCGTCCGGGAGGGAGGTGGGGGGTCAGCCCCCACCCGGCCAGCCTCCCCGTCCGGGAGAGAGGTGGGGGGCACCTCCGCCCGGCCACTTCCCCGTCTGGGAGGTGGGGGGCGCCTCTGCCCGGCCACCCCGTCTTGGAAGTGAGGAGCCCCTCTGCCCGGCCGCCACCCCGTCTGGGAGGTGTACCCAACAGCTCATTGAGAACGGGCCATGATGACGATGGCAGTTTTGTCGAATAGAAAAGGGGGAAATGTGGGGAAAAGAAAGAGAGATCAGATTGTTACTGTGTCTGTGCAGAAAGAAGTAGACATGGGAGACTCCATTTTGTTCTGTACTAAGAAAAATTCTTCTGCCTTGGGATGCTGTTGATCTATGACCTTACCCCCAACCCGGTGCTCTCTGAAACATGTGCTGTGTCCACTCAGGGTTAAATGGATTAAGGGCGGTGCAAGATGTGCTTTGTTAAACAGATGCTTGAAGGCAGCATGCTCGTTAAGAGTCATCACCACTCCCTAATCTCAAGTACCCAGGGACACAAACACTGCAGAAGGCCACAGGGTCCTCTGTCTAGGAAAACCAGAGACCCTTGTTCACATGTTTATCTGCTGACCTTCCCTCCACTATTGTCCTATGATCCTGCCAAATCCCCCTCTCCGAGAAACACCCAAGAATGATCAATAAATACTAAAAATAAATAAATAAATAAATAAATAAACAAACAAAATACAACAAAAAAAGGATACTTCCCACTCCCCAGAAGTCGGATGCAAGACTTCCACTTACATTCTATTGGCCAGAATTTCATCACATTGCCACACCTAGCTTGCAAAGGAGGGTGGGAAATATAGGGTTGTTTTTTTTCTCTCTCTCTAGGAGGCCATGTGCCTGGCTAAAATTCTATTATAAATGTGGCGGGTAGGGAGGTAGTTATTTAGGGACAGCTAATGACCTCTGCCATGGGGGTCTTCCAGCTTGTTTGGAACAAGGAACAATTCATTCTCTATGTCAGTGTGTAACCAGGGCCTACCTACCCTTCTGAGTCAGAGGCATAGTCCACACAGCTTAATAAATAGGATTCAGAGCCTTGAAAAGCCTGGTGACTAAGTAATTACTGGCCCGGCCTAAATCACATGTATCCCTTACTAATGGTAGGCTGGAAAGATGAAGATGAAACTCAAAAGCCAGGCCTGGGCACTTTTGTGTTCCCTCTCACTGGTTTGGTTCATTGATTAGCCCATTAACTGGCAGAGGTCTAGGTTTCCTCTGGCTCCTGTCCCTCCTGAAATCCAGTAAGGACCAGACGTCCCCTCTTGAGGGGACGTCCTCTTGAGGAAATACCTGGAACTCTAGCAATGCACATAATTATACTTGTTCAATTTTAGAGAGGAGGTAGAATAAATAAACTTTTAACAATCTCCATAACTGAGCCAGACTACTGAGGTTTTCTCGCCCACCAGCCCTGGGCTTTAAGGTGGAGGATGGGCCTTCACAGACTCCGCTGCTGAAAGGAAAAGGAGGAGAACGTTGGACAGGCTTTTGTGGGAAGCAAAATGCTGCCAGGAGTTTAAGCCCAAATAGACATTTTCTTCAAATGCTTGACTCAGTGGTTTAATTTTTTTGTTTGTTTTTTGTTTTTGTAGAGACGGAGTCTTGCTCTGTCACCCAGGCTGGAGTGCTGGAATGCAGTGGCGTGATCTCGGTTCACTACAACCTCTGCCTCCTGAGTTTAAGCAATTCTTTTGCCTCAGCCTCCCCAGTAGCTGGGACTACAGGTGCAAGCCACCATGCCCGGCTAATTTCTTTTGTATTTTAGTAGAGAGACAGGGTTTCACCATGTTGCCCAGGCTGGTCTCGAACTCCTGGGCTCAGGCAATCTGCCCACCTCGGCCTCCCAAAGTGCTAGGATTACAGGCATGAGCCACCAAGCCCGGCCAGTTTAATTTTTAAATACAGCTGTAGTTGGTAGAACTGAGATGCAAAGAGAAATTGCCATTCCCTGATTAACCCTTCTAGCCACTGGGTGCCACTATTGATTTGTTTGGTTAACCAAAATGCAAAAATGCTTTACTATGGGGCGTTGGGTGGGTGGGGTTGGACAGCCTCAACATAGAGTACTTTGGGCCTGGCATGGTGGCTCACGCCCGTAATCCCAGCACTTTGGGAGGCCGAGGCAGGTGGATCACTTGAGGTCAGGAGTTCAAGACCAGCCTGATCAACATGAAGAAACCCCATCTCTACTAAAAATATAAAAATTAGCCAGGCATGGTGGCGGGTGCTTGTAATCCTAGCTACTCGGGAGGCTGAGGCAGGGGAATTGCTTGAACCCGCGAGGCGGAGGTTGTAGTGAGCCGAGATCACGCCACTGCACTCCAGCCTGGGCGACAGAGTGAGACTCTGTCTCAAAAAAAAAAAAAAAAAAAAAAATAGAGTACTTTGGTAAAGCAGGAAGTGAAAGTCCGACAAAAAAAAAAGTCTGGGCTGGGCGTGGTGGCTCACGCCTGTAATCCCAGCACTTTGGGAGGCCGAGGCGGGCGGATCACAAGGTCAGGAGATCGAGACCATCTTGGCTAACACGGTGAAACCCTGTCTCTACTAAAAATACAAAAAAAATTAGCCGGGCGCGGTGGCGGGCGCCTGTAGTCCCAGCTACTCGGGAGGCTGAGGCAGGAGAATGGCGTGAACCTGGGAGGCGGAGCTTGCAGTGAGCCGAGATTGTGCCACTGCAATCCGGCCCGGGCTAAAGAGCGGGACTCCGTCTCAAAAAAAAAAAAAAAAAAAAAAGTCTGTGTATATATATATTCCCTTAGATGTATGTTGGTTATTGTTATTTCTCCTGACTTCCTCTCACCATCCTTGATCTTTCTCTCTTAATGAATTTCAGAGTAACCCTTTAAGTACTGCTTCAAAAAATTATAATCTTATGTTTCCTAGAGTCCTTGATAGCTCTCAAAAAAAGAGAAATATGCACAAACTCTATTGCTCCGTGATGTTTGCAATAATTTATATATCATGTCATCATCATCAATACAAATGTTTATAAAGTGCCTACTATGTGCCTGGGAAATATAAAAATAAACAGGCTTCGAGCCAGCAAGGGTTTTATATTTTCTCTGTTAGTGGAAACATGGCATATGATCAAAAATAAAAAGGTGGCCAGGCGCGGTGGCTCATGCCTGTAATCCCAGCACTTTGGGAAGCCGAGGCAGGAGGATCGCCTGAGGTCAGGAGTTCGAGACCAGCCTGGCCAACATGGCGAAACTCCATCTCTACTAAAAATACAAAAATTAGCCGGGTGTGGTGGCACACACCTGTAATCCCAGCTACTAGGGAGGCTGAGGCAGGAGAATTGCTTGAACCCAGGAGGCAGAGGTTGCAATGAACTGAGATCACACCACTGCACTCCACCTTGGATGACAGAGCAAGACTCCGTCTCAAAAAAATAAAAATAAATAAATGAAATAAAAATAAAAAGGTAAGTAGGTAGGTAGGTAGGCAGGTAACTAACTGTTGTCAAAACTATGGGTTGCCTATTTCATGGTCAATTCTCTTCTAGGCCTGTAACCCCACCCCCCTCCTTCTTCCCCAGTAGCTAAGGCCAAATTTTGTTCTGGGGTTCACTTTCCAATGTGGTCAGGGAAGGCGACCTCCTCTTGAGTCATAGCGGGGTGAATCATGCTTGGTCTAAGCCAACCACGGTGGCCTCATCTCCCTTACCAAAGGTGGGTGGAGCATGGCCATGTGACCTAGTCCTAGACAATGGGACCTGAAATAAAATCCACTAATACAATACTCACAGAGAAGGCAATGCCAATCTCTCTCAATCTCTCTCATGCTGAACATATGGTGCCTGGAACTGCTTCAGTTGTGTTTAGACCATGAAGAGTCACCTCCAATTAGCCAAGGCTAGCAGAGCAGAGATGGAAAGCCCCTTAATTGCTAGAAGCCCCTGGAAACCATCCTGCCTCAGGAATTCTTTTCTGAGATAATAGTCTCCTTTTGGCTGGGCACAGTAGCTCATGCCTGTAATCCCAGCACTTTGGGAGGCTGAGGAGGGTGTCTTGAGTCCAGGAGTTCAAGACCAGCCTGGGCAACATTGTGAAACTCCACGTCTACTAAAACCTTTTTTAAAAATTAGTCAGGTGTGGCGGTGTGAGTAGTCCCAACTACTCAGGAAGCTGAGGTGGGAGAACAACCAGAGCCCCTGGGCTCCTGAGGTGGAGGTTACAGTGAGCCGTGATTGCACCACTGCACTCTAGCCTGGGCGACAGAGATCCTGAATCAAAAACAAAACAAAATAAGTCTCCTTTTCTTTTTTTCTTTTTTTTTTTGAGACGGAGTCTCATTCTGTTGCCCAGGCTGGAGTGCAGTGGCGGCAATCTCGGCTCACTGCAACCTCCACCTCCCGGGTTCAAGCAATTCTCCTTCCTCAGCCTCCCGAGCAGCCAGGACTACAAGCAGGCGCCACCATGCCCTGCTAATTTTTGTATTTTAAGTAGAGATGGGGTTTCACTATATTGTCCAGGCTGGTCTTGAACTCCTGACCTTGTGATCCACCCACCTCAGCCTCCCAAACTGCTGGGGTTACAGGCGTGAGCCACTGTGCCCGGCCAAAGTCTCATTTTCTTTTTCTTTTTTTCTTTCTTTTTTTCTCCAGACGGCGTCTCACTCTGTCGCCCTGGTTGGAATGCAGTGGCGTGATCTCAGCTCACTGCAACCTCTGCCTCCCGGGTTCAAGTGATTCTCCTGACTCAGCCTCCCGAGTAGCTGGGACTACAGGCGCCCACCACCATGCCCGGCTAATTTTTTATATTTTTAGTAGAGACAGGGTTTCACCGTGTTAGCCAGGATGGTCTCCATCTCCTGACCTCATGATCCACCCACCTCGGCCTCCCAGAGTGCTGGGATTACAGGCATGAGCCACCGTGCCCAGCCAAGTCTCCTTTTCTTTAAGCCACTTACTTTGAGTTCGATCTGCTATGCCTTGCAGCTGAAGGCAGCCCATCTGATGCCCTCGCTGAACGTATTAATTGCTTTAGAGATGTTAGCCAATGGCATGATCTCAGCTCACTGCAATCTCCGCCTCCTGGATTCAAGCGATTCTCCTGTGTCAGCCTCCTGAGTAGCTAGGATTACAGGTACACACCACCACGCCGGGCTAATTTTTGTATTTTTAGTAGAGACTCCTGGCCTCAAATGATCTGCCTGCCTCTGCCTCCCAAAGTGCTGGGATTACACGCATGAGCCACTGCGCCTGGCCGAGGAAGGCATTCTTAAGCCCATTTGAGGGATGAAGCAATGGAGCCTCAGAGGTCAATACAATACTTGACCATCCAAGGTCACAGTGGTGGAGCCATATTTTAAACACAATCAGTGCACCACAAATATGTGATGGGAGAATGGCCACCTAAGCACGGGGTGCGGCTGAGTTGCTGAAGGGCACAGCCCATCTTGGGGCCCAGAAACACAATCCTGTGTGAGGCACACCCTGTCCCAATCCTCAGAAAATCTCTTCGATGCCCAGCCTAAGCATCCTCAAATGCATCCCCAACAACGTTTTGTGTGTGTTTCACGGAAAATCCTCTAATCAAAATCCAGATTGAAGACTACCCTTCCAGCCAGGAAGTCCTTCCTAAGCTCTAACCTCAGCTTCCCCTCTTGGAGTGCGGTTTGGTCGCTGACCCCAGCACACGACAGCTCTTCCCTCTTGCTCCTTTTTAGCAGGAGGAGGAAACAGTTCTCTTGCACTCAGCACTCTGCCCTCCAGGCAGAGCCTCACCTATGAAAAGCAATCTCATCCGAGACAAAGGCTGCCCGGCGCGGCTCCGCGTGGCCGTCTGCGCTGAGAGGCAGAGAGCTCCGTTTCAGGCGTCCTTCACGCTCCCCAGCCAAATAGAAAGCACACGCAGCAAAGTTGTGTTCGGCGTCCATTGCATTATGGCACTGACTGTTCAGCAGGCACATTTCTCTCTGGCTGGCGACGCAGCTTGGAACCCGGGACTCGCTCGGCGCCGCCAGGCAGTCGATCCCCGCCAGCTTCCCGAGGGCGGTGTTCTAGGTGAGGAAAATTGCTCCCGAGATTGCTTAAGGCCCCTGGGGAAATGACAAGGAGAAATTAATCTTCCATTGCTAATCTCCCCACGCGGCTGTTGTCTGCAGGAGGTGGTCGCCAGACTCCTGCGGGGGGTACCTAGATCCCTTCACACTGCCTCTGGTACAAACAAAATACTCACAGGTAGGTGTTGAATGAGGGAAACCAGCCCCTCAGTTTTAGGATGCACAGAGCACGTGTGGAGACAAAGAACGAACACGTAACTTCCATCATCATCACCATAGCTAGTTTAATTAATCTGCACCAATGGCCCCAAGGACTCGATATGATTATTCTCTCCATTTTACAGAGGAGAAAAATGAGACATAAAAAGGTTAAGTAACTTGTTCAATCCAGGCTGATTGGTTTGCAAATATATGCTCATAGTCCCAAAGCAATAGTGCCTCTCTAAGGCCAGGCTCTCTTGGATGGCTTCGGTGTGGCTCCCCAACTAAACTGTATGCCATTTTAGGGCAGGACAGGTCATCTCTTTCCTTGGTATTTCCCCAAGCTCAGAGTCATCTGGGTTTTCAGTAAGCACCAGTTAACAACTGTACACAACTCAGTCTAAGAAAGCCGGAAGCCTACTTTTCATGGGCTTGCATTCTAAGCCAAAATAAGACAGAAAGTAAAGAAGAAATATTACTCACAGGGGAATCAGGGTATAGTCCCCAAAATATGGATAGATCATTTTCATTTTCCTTCAGGGCTTGCTCTCTTTGTAAATCTAAGTGAAAAAGAAGGAAATTGAGGCTGGAAAGTGAGTGAAGCAGGCCTTAGTCCAAAGACTTGCTAGTGGTCTGAAGCTGCCTGCATTCCTCACACTTGAAGTTCCAGAAGGCAGGAGGCAGACTGCAGCTTCTCCAGCCCTGCCAGTCACCCAGAGGCAGCGTCTCCAGGGGGCTTGTGCATCCTGCTAGCGAAATAGAATTCTTCTTTTTTTGAGACAGAGTCTCACTCTGTCGCCCAGGAGGGAGTGCAGTGGCGCTATCTAGGCTCATTGCAAGCTCCACCTTCCGGGTTCACGCCATTCTCCTGCCTCAGCATCCCGAGTAGCTGGGACTACAGGCGCCCGCCACCAGGCCTGGCTAATTTTTTGTATTTTTAGTAGAGACGAGGTTTCACCGTGTTAGCCAGGATGGTCTTGATCTCCTGACCTCGTGATCTGCCCACCTCGGCCTCCCAAAGTGCTGGGATTACAGGCGTGAGCCACTGTCCCCGGCTGCGAAATGGAATTCTGAGAGGGGAAAGAGGAGAACTGGGACTCTGCAGCCGAGGGGAGGCTGTGCTGTTCCAACATTTGCTGGCCTGTTACAGAGAAGCCTGACTCACTGGCTCGGTGACTAGGAAATCTATGAACAGCTTCCACTAACTCTGGCACCCTGAGCAACTGTATCAGTTAAGAATGCATGGCCCAGGCCGGGTGTGGTGGCTCACACCTGTAATCCCAGCATTTTGGGAGACCAAGGCGGGTGGATCACCTGAGGTCAGGAGTTCAAGACCAGCCTGGTCAACATGACGAAACCCTGTTTCTACTAAAAATACAAAAATTAGCCGGGTGTGGTGGCAGATACCTGTAATCCCAGCTACTCGGGAGGCTGAGGCAGGGGAACTGCTTGAACCCGGGAGGCAGAGGTTGCATGGTGCCATTGCACTCCAGCCTGGGCAACAAGAGCAAAACTCCATCTCAAAAAAAAAAAAAGAATGTGTGGCCAGGCGCGGTGGCTCACGCCCGTAATCCCAACACTTTGGGAGGCCGAGGCGGGCAGGTTGCTTGAGCTCTGGAGTTCAAGACCAGCCTGGGCAACATAGTGAAACCCCATCTCTACCAAAAATACAAAAAATTAGCCAGGCATGATGGCGTATACCTGTGGTCCCCGCTATTCAGGAGGCTGAGGTGGGAGGATGGCTTGAGCCCACGTGGAAGAGGTTGCAGTGAGCCGAGATCACACCACTGCACTCCAGTCTGGATGACAGAGTGAGACCTCCCATCTCAAAAAAACAAACAAACAAAAAAACAAAGAATGCGTTAGGGTGCAAGGAACCGAGAACTCCGTGAACAGCATTCTGAACATGCATCAGAGTTATTTTTCTTACAAAAGAAGTCCAAAATGAGATTCAACAGATATGAGTTCAGTGACTTAAAACATCAAGATCAGCATTTCTGTGATTATTTTGGCCTCTCCTTTAGGCCCCAAGATGGCTGCTGTAGCTCTTGCACAGTGTGGTGTTATGATATATATTGGTTTTCATCCGCAGATCCTGGCTTATAACTCCATCGCCCTTGTTCCAGTCTTTTGTTATAACGTTGGGTGTATTGGGCCTCAGGGGCAGGGTTCTGCCCTTCTGGCTTCCTTCCATCCTAATCTTTTCCTACCTTTCTGATTGTGGGTCTTAAGACTCTGCCATGACAGAGTGCCCCCCTATACCCTGGGGGAAGGGATGCTGATGTCATGAAGCTTTCATAAAAACCCACGAGGACAGGGTCCAGTGAGCTTCCAGATAGCTGCACACATGGAGGTTCCTGGAGGGTGGCTCGCCTAGGGGAGGCATGGAAGCTCCACGTATCTTCTCCCATATCTCGCCTGCGTGTCTCTTCATCTGTATCCTTTGCAATATCCTTTCTAATAAACCGGTAAACATAAGTGTTTCTCTGAGTTCTGTGAGCCGCTCCAGCAAATTAATCAAACCCAAAGAGGGGGTCATGGGAACTTTAACTTGAAGCCAGTCAGTCAGAAGTTTCAGAGGCCTGGGTTTGCAACAGGTGTGTGTGGGGTGGGGGGGCAGTCTTGGGGACTGAGCCCTCAACCTGTGGGATCTGACATTATCCGCGGGTAGATAGTGTCAAAACTGAATTCAAGGACACCTAGCTGGTGCCCGCTGCTTGGTGTGTGGGGAAGCCCCTCCCACATTTGGTCACAGAAGTCTTCTGTGTTGACAGTTGTTGTGGTGTGAGAGTAGAGGAAGAACATGGTTAGAGACAGTTTCCTCAACACAACACGGTCAAGGCAGGAAGGGGGACGAAGAGATGGGGCAGCAGCACCAAAAATAACTCTTTTTTTTTTTTTTTTTTGAGATGGAGTTTCACTCTTGTTGCCCAGGCTGGAGTGCAATGGCATGATCTCAGCTCATTGCAACCTCCGCCTCCCGGGTTCAAGCAGTTCTCTGCCTCAGCCTCCCCAGTAGCTGGGATTACAGGCGCTTGCCACCATGCCTGGCTAATTTTTGTATTTTTAATAGAGATGGGGTTTCACCATCTTTGCCAGGCTGGTCTTGAACTCCTGACCTCGTGATCCACCCGCCACAGCCTCCCAAAGTGCTGGGATTACAGGCGTGAGCCACCGCGCCTGGCCGCCTCTTTTCTGCCCATAGGATCACTTGAGGTCAGGAGTTCAAGACCAGCCTGGCCAACATGGCAAAACCCTGTCTCTACTAAAAATACAAAAATTAGCTGGGTATGGTGGCACATTCCTGTAATTCCAGCTACTCAAGAGGCTGAGGCAGGAGAATTGCTTGAACCAGGACCCAGGAGGCGGAGGTTGCAGTGAACCAAGATGGTGCCATTGCACTTCAGCCTGGGTGACAGAGCAAGACTCCGTCTCGGACAAAAAAAAAAGAACTCTGCAAATTTTCCCTGTCCTCAAGATGGGCACAGACATGGCTTTAAGGCTGGAACACCAAGAGGCCTCTGGGTAGCAGTGCAGAAACCCTAGTGGGTTGAATGAACTGAACCGGCTGAATGAACTAAACCAGAGACCATAACAGATCTAAAAAGGTCAGTGGTAAGAATGCACTGAGAAGAGAGGTTGTAGCAGATTGTATTCTGAAAGTGGCCTTGCCACTATATATGACCTCACATCCTCCTCCAGAACCTTGCCACTCCCTCCTCAAGAGGTGGGGTTTATTTCTCTCACCCCTTGAAACTGGGCAGGCCTTTGTGACTGCCTTGACAAACAAATGTGACAAAAGTGACACCACATGATTTCTGAGGACTGGGTCATGAAAGGCAAATTGGTTTCTGCCTGGCTGTCTCCACTCTGTCTCTGTCCACTGACCCTTAGAACTCAGCTGCCATGCTATGAGGAAGCCCAGGCCACAAGCAGAGGCCATGTGTCCCAGCTGACAGCCCCAGAGGAGGTCACAGATGACAGTAGCATCAATTGTCAGAGCCCTCAGATGATCCCAGCACCCACCCTTCGAACCACCCCAGCTGACACTACGTGGAGCAGAGATAGCTGTCCCCACCAAGGCCTGCTCAAATGACAGATTGTATGAGAAAAATCACTGTTGTGTTCGTTTTAAGCTGCTAAGTTTTGGGGTGGTTTGGGATGCAGCTGGAGATAGATACTTGGACAGGCAGAAGTCAGTGAGTACCGGTGGGGGCAGGTGAGTCCCTTCCTCATGCCAGAACCAGGGCTCAGCTTTTGATTGCCCCAGGGGAGAAGGGAAGGAGGAGGTGGAGAACAAGTGAGAATCCCATTTACTCTGGAAGGGACTGCCTTTAAACTGGCAGTACTTGAGTTGGTTAGAATTGGCACGCTTACCTCTTCCATCATCAGTGGAAATGGGGACTCAAGAGCCAAGTTTAGTTTCAGGAAAATAGAGAGCATTGCTCTTTGCACACCAGAGTTTGTGACCAAGCAAAAATTCCTAGCCACTTTACAACTTGAGACTGGGGTACTTGGAAACACAGCTCTGATTCGAGCCCCTGCGCAAACACTAAATTGGGGCACACCAGGCTAGCTCTGCATGGGCATTTTCAGTTGGAAACTGTGATTTAGTGGTCAAAAGTCACAGGCCTGGCCGGGCACGGTGGCTCACACCTGTAATCCCAGCACTCTGGGAGGCCAAGGTGGGTGGATCACGAGGTCAGGAGTTCAAGACCAGGCTGGCAAAAATGGTGAAACCCCATCTCTATTAAAAATACATAAATTAGGCCGGGCGCGGTGGCCCACGCCTGTAATCCCAGCACTTTGGGAGGCCGAGGTGGACAGATCATGAGGTCAGGAGATCGAGACCATCCTGGCTAACACGATGAAACCCCGTCTCTACTAAAAATACAAAAAATTAGCCAGGCGTGGTGGCGGGCGCCTATAGTCCCAGCTACTCAGGAGGCTGAGGCAGGAGAATGGCGAGAACCCCGGAGGCGGAGCTTGCAGTGAGCCAAGATCGTGCCACTGCACTCCCTCCTGGGCGACAGAGCGAGACTCCGTCTCAAAAAAAAAAAAAAAAAATTAGCCAGGTGTGGTGGCAAGCACCTGTAATCCCAGCTACTGGGGAGGCTGAGGCAGAGAACTGCTTGAATCTGGGAGGCGGAGGGTGCAGTGAGCCGAAATCTCGCCACTGCACTCCAGCCTAGGCGACAGAGTAAGACTCGCTCTCAAAAAAAAAAAAAAAAAAAAAAGTCATAGGCCCAGGAACCAAGTGAGCATCTAAGTTAATTCCTCTACTACCCCTAGCCCACTGAGGCTTCCCAGGGGAAGGATTAGTGTTGGGCCAAGACTCGATCTCCATGAAGAGCCCCCATCCAGGGTGCGCACTGCTAGGGCCAGGGCTGCAGGAAATCTCTGGTTGCAACAGATCGGAAGAAGGTGCAGGGGGCCGGGGGCTGGACTGGACCTCTTCTGCACAGTCTTGCTGCAGCTCCACCTGTTTATGTGTCCTCTTCTTGGCAGCTGCTCAGAGGGTCACATGCCAGCCTCGTCACTTTGTGGACAATCCAGGCAGAAGGCGGCAGGATGGGCCAGCTGTGCCTCCAGGCATCTCCAGCCTTCCAACCCTGAGACACGTGTTTTATGACTCAAGAGTTTTGGGAAGACAATCTTGCCTCAAATATTCCTGTTGCAATCTACATCTCAAATGTTCATAAAACCTATTTTTTACTTTGAGATACCTGAAACAGCGAATCTGTCCCCAAATGTCTTTGGCACTTTCTGGCTTACTCTGTGTCCAAGTTGAGCAGTGCTGTATTTTTCTTCTTTTTCTTAAATAAATTAGATGCATATTCTCAGGAATAACACATGGTTGCCATTAAGGCTTGTGATGTTTGGGGTTTGGTGCAAACCCACATTTTATCCATTGAACTATTTCTTTTTTCCAAAATAGTGAAAAGAGCTATACAACACAAAAGCAATTACATGACTTAACTTTCCATCTCCGTCGAGCAGTGATTAAAAGTGGAAAATAATACAAGCACTTAGGCTTCTTTCTGGAAAGGCAAACAGGAAAGGAAATTTGTTGGGATGGGTTTTTTTGTTTTCGTTTTTGTTTTTCACCATAAACTACCAGGAGGAGAAATGGTGAGAATGCTGGGGGTTCCAGAAAGTGCAAGAAGCCAAAACAAAAGGCCTTTTTCATGAGGGATAAGGGTTTGGTGACCACTAAAATCCTCAAAAAATATAAGATTTTCACCATCCGGAAGCTTGGTGTCATTGTTTAGCTTCTGATGGCTCACTCACCACCAGTAGAATCTAAGAGACTCCCCAATGGTCTACATCAGTGAGGGAAAGAAGTTGGTGGCTTAGCACTTTCTGTTCTTAAGGATTCACCAGTCAAACCTATATGATCTTCCCTGAATTCCCCGAAAAGTTTTTTTAAAAATAAGTCTGAGGCCAGGCACGGTGGCTCACGCCTGTAATCCCAGCACTTTGGGAGGCTGAGGCGGGTGGATCACCTGGGGCCAGGAGTTCGAGACCAGCCTGACCAACATGGTGAAACCCTGTCTCTACTAAAAATTTAAAAAATTAGCTGGGCATGGTGGTACACGCCTGCAATCCCAACTACATGGGAGGCTGAGACACAAGAATTCCTTGAACCCGGGAGGCGGAGGTTGCAGTGAGCCGAGCTCCAGCATGGGCAACAAGAGCGAAACTTCATCTCAAAAAAAAAAAAAAAAAGAAGTTTGGCTGGGCATGATGGCATACACCTGTAGTCCCAGCTACTCAAGAGGCTGAGACGTAGGAGGATCGCTTGAGCCCAGGAAGGAATTCAAGGTTACAGTGAGCTATGTTCACATCACTGCACTGGGCAACAAGAGCAAAACCTGTCTCTCAAAAAAACAAAAAAGAAGTATTTCTCAGCTCCTCTATATGTAATCGGAAATTTCTTTCACACCCTTGCCCCATCAAACAACAAAATGAATTCAACTTAAAGGGCCAGGTGCGGTGGCTCACGCTTGTAATCCTAACACTTTGGGAGGCCAAGGCGGGAGGATCCCTTGAGTCCAGGAGTTCAAGACCAGCCTGGGCAACAGAGTGAGACCCTGTCTTTAAAAAAAAAAAAAAATTAGCCACACTTGGTGGCACAAACCTGTAATCCCAGCTACTGGGGAGGCTGAGGTGGGAGAATCACTTGAGCCTGGGAGGTTGAGGCTGTAGTGAGCCCAGACTGAGCCACTGCACTCCAGTCTGAGTGACAGAGTGAGAGCCTGTCTCAAAAAAAAAAAAAAAAAAGGTCAGGCACGGTGGCTCCCAACTATAATCCCAGCACTTTGGGAGGCCAAGCTAGGTGGATCACTTGAGTGCAGGTGTTGGAGACCAGCCTGGGCAACATGGCAAAACCCCATGTCTACAATGTATACAAAAATTAGCCAGGCATGGTGGTGTGTGTCTGTAATCCCAGCTATTTGGGAGGCTGGAGGTAGGAGGATCGTTTGAGCCTGGTAGCTCAAGGCTGCACTGAGCCAAGATCGCCCCACTGCACTCCAGCCTGGGTGACAGAGCAAATCCCCGTCTCAAAAGCAAACAAACAAAAAACAAAAACCAGGCCCAGTAGCGCAGCTCACGCCTGTAATCTCAGTACTTGCGGAGGCCAAGGTAGGATTGCTTGAGCTCAGGAGTTTGAGACCAGCCTGGGCAAAAAAGCAAGACCTCATTTCCACTAAAAATATAAAAAATCAGCCAGGCATGGTGGTGCATGCCTGTAGTCCCAGCTACTCAGGAGGCTGAGGCAGGAGGATCACTTGAGCCTGGGAGATTGAGGTTGCAGTGAGCCATGATTGCCCCACTGCACTGCAGCATGGGCAACAGAGCAAGACCCTGTGTCAGAAAAAACAAACAAAAAACAAAAAGCCACCCTGACTTGCACATGGTAGTCTGGTTACTGGAAGGCTCAGCGTGTTGGCTGAAGCAAAATGTAAACAGAGTCCACACCATCAATGCAAAAGAGACTGGAGTTAAGTGTGGTAGGATGGCTCCCTAAACATTCATTTCAACTATTCTCTCACTGAAGGTCCTCTAGGGCAAGATTCTAAAGCTAATAACCCACTTTCCCAGACATCTGTGCAGCAGGAGTGACCACGTGACTCTTTTCTAGCCAATGGGACACAGGCAGAAATCAGCTGGCACTGCCTCTTCTGTCACTTTCTCCTCTTGCTGGAGCAAGGGCCTGGGGCTGGAGATACGGCAGCCACTGCTAAGGCTGGAGGAGGGGAAAGACAGAAAGACCCTGGCTCCTTCTCGGCCTTCGTGGACCACCATTCCAGACCTGGACTGTATTAGCCTGACTTCTCATTGCCTGAGACTATATGATTAAGTCCAGTTAAGCCACCACAGTTGTTGGGTTTCATGTACAGGCAACTGAGTGTCATCCTGTGTAATTCAGAATTATGTAAGTCTTCCTTTACCCACACGACAAAATGCCACCTTCCCAAGGAGCATGGGAGAGACGGAAACCTCAGAGGACTTGAACAGTGGGCTGGGCTACAGATCCAAGTCAGGGTGGATGAAAGTGGTTTTAGGACAGCTAAATGACTGTGGGAGGACTGCTCCAACCTTATTTTAATTTTTTTTATTTTTTAAATATTGATTTACTTATTAGAGATGGGATATTGCTCTGTCACCCAGGCTGGAATGTAGTGATGCAGTCATAGCTCACTGTAACCTCAAACTCCTGGGCTCAAGCGATCCTCTTACCTCAGCCTCCCGAGTAGTGGGGACTGCAGGTGTGTGTCACCATGCCCAGATAATTAAAAAAAATTTTTTTAGAGACGGGATCTCACGATGTTGCCCAAGCTGGTTTCAAACTCCTGGCCTCAAGGTATCCTCCCACCTCAGCCTTGAGAGTAGCTGGGATTAGAGGTGCAAACCACTGCACCAGGCTCAAGAAATACTTTAAATGAGAATATCGATATCTCTGCCAATCTTAATTCTCATAGTGAAGATATTCAGCATCCAAAGAATTATCAAGATAATTAACCTGTTTAATTCCTGGAACAGTAAAAACTGCTTTCTGTTACAAGACACAGAAACCGCCACTGAATTGGCTTAATTTTTTTTTTTTTTTTTGAGACAGGGGGGTCTTGCTCTGAAGCCATCCTCCCACTTTAGCCTTCCAAATAGCTGGAACTATAGGCACGTGCCACCACACCTGGCTAATTTTTGTAATTTTTGTAAAGCTGGAGTTTCGTCATGTCGGCCAGGCTGGTCTTAAACTCCTGAGCTCAAGCCATCCTCCAGCCTCGACCCCGCAAAGTGCTGGGATTACAGGTGTGAGCCACTGCACCCGGCCCCTGGCTTAAATATTGATTGGAGGATGGACTGGTTCACATGACCTAAAAGTCCAGAGGTATATCTCACTTCGGGCAAGCCTTGATCCAGCGACATCATAAAATCCCCAATGCCCTCATACCTCCTCATTTCACTGCTCTACCTTCCAAGGCTCAGGCTTCATTCTCAGGTTTGCTACCTGAGGCAGATACTATTGATGCCCTGTCCCTTATCCCCTTGGCCTACTTGAGTCTGCCTGCAGCTGTGATGGACAATTTGCTGTACTCTGACAACTTGCTGCCTCAAGCACCTACCTCTCTCTGATGCTCTGCCTGGACGCTTTCTTCTGTACTAGGGGAGGTGGTTCTACTGAATGCAGGGAAATGATGCTGGGGAGACATCTCCTCTCCCTGCAGCTACAAAAGTGGCTTGCATTATATTTCTGTTGGACAGCACCGCTGTAGATTCTATAGCAAACTACAGCCTGTGTGCCAGATCTGGCCAGCTGCCTGTTTTTGTAAATAAAGTTTTATTGAAAAATAGCCCCACTCATTCTTTTATATATTATCTGTGGCTGCCCTACAGTAGCAGAGTTGAATAGTTGCCACAGAAACCATATGGCCTGCAAAGCCTAAAATAGTTATTCTCTGAACCTTTGCAGAAAAAGTTTGCCAATACCTGGTAGAAAATATTGGCCTGAAAAATATCTCTAGGCCAGCCAGGCAGGGTGGCTCACGCCTGTAATCCCAGCACTTTGAGAGGCCAAGGAAGGCAGATCACTTGAGGCCATGAGTTTGAGACCAGGCTGGCCAACATGGCAAAATCCTGTCTCTACTAAAAATACAAAAAACTAGCCAGGTATGGTGGCGCGCATTTGTAGTCTCAGCTACTTGGGAGGCTGAGGCACAAGAATCCCTTGAACCCAGGAGGCAGAGGTTGCAATGAGCCGAGATCAAGCCACTGCACTCTAGCCTGGGCAACAGAGAGACTCTGTCTCATAAAAAAAAAAAAAAAAAAAAAAAAAATTTTTTTTAAAGGCCAGGTGTGGGCCGGGTGCGGTGGTTCACGCCTGTAATCCCAGCACTTTGGGAGGCTGAGGTGGGCGGATCACCTGAGGTCAGGAGTTCAAAACCAGCCTGGCCAACATGGTGAAATCCCGTCTCTACCAAAAAATACAAAAATTAGCCGGACGCTGTGGCATGCACCTGTAATCCCAGCTACTCAGGAGGCTGAGGCAGGAGAATCGCTTGAACCCAGGAGGCAGAGGTTGCAGTGAGCTGAGATCGCGCCATTGCACTCCAGGCCTGGATGACAGAGCTAGGCTCCGTCTCAAAACAAAAAACAAAAAACAAAAACAAAAACAAAAAAACAAAAAGGCCAGGTGTGGTGGCTCACTCCTGTAATCCCAGCACTTTGGGAGGCCGAGGCGGGTGGATCACCTGAGGTCAGGAGTTTTCAGGAGTTCAAAACCAACCTGGCCAACATGGTGAAACCCCATCTCTACTAAAAATACAAAAATTAGCTGGGTATGGTGGCGCGTTCCTGTAATCCCACCTACTCAGGAGGCTGAGACAGGAAAATTGCTTGAACCAGGACCCGGGAGGCAGAGGTTGCAGTGAGCCAAGATCGTGCCACTGCACTCCAGCCTGGGCTACAAAGCAAGACTCCGTCTCAAAAAAATAAAATAAATAAATGAAATTAAAAAAGAATAAAAATCTCTAGGTTGCAATGGCTTTCAGAAAAGAAGAAAGTTTGGGGGTTTTGGAGGAATATATGAAAATATATTTAATAATTGCATGTGCACATATGTGACTAATGTGTATGCCTGTGTATTTGGGGTGGAAAAGGGAAGATGGCAGCCATGTGGAAATTAATGCATACAGCAATGTGGACACTTCAGTAGGACTTTGAAGTCCCTGCTTCCAAGTGGTGGCTGATGCAATGTGATTTTTTTCTTTTTCAACTTTTATTTTAGATTCAGGGGGTACATGTGCAGGCTTGTTACCTGGGTATACTGCACGATGCTGAGGTTTGGGGCATGAATGATCCCATCATCCAGGGAGTGAGCATAGTACCCAACAGTTAGTTAGTTTTTCAACTCTTGCGCCTCTCCCTCCCTCCCCGCGCTAGTAGTCCCCAGTGTCTATTGTTGCCTTCATGTCCATGAATACCCGATATTTAGCTCCCACTTATAAGTGAGAACATGCAGTATTTGTTTTTGTGTTCCTGCGTTAATTCACTTAGGACAATGTGATTTTCAACTAAAATAAAAAGTGTTTCTAACGAGCTCTTAACAACTTGCCAAACAGGTATAAAAAATATCGTTATTGGGCTAGGGATGGCAAAGTAACTTTTCCAAAGTGACACGGCTTGTGGGTAATGGAACCTGGTCTCCAGTCTTCTTTTACAGAAAACCATCTTAAACCTCCAAATAAACAATTGAAAACGTTACCAAATAAAGTAGAGGTGATAGACTGTAGCTATTATTTTAGCCTGCACAGAATATCATACCCCTTCTTTTGATACCACCTCCATCGCCCTTGGGGAGTAAGTCCAGCCATGGGGCTCTGGTGTGGCTGGCAGTAATGACATCCCCATCTAACCCCTCATGAATTAACACATCACCTAAGCTACAGTTATCCTCCTTCCTGGACAGAGCTATTGTCTCAAGGGGTAGGCCTGTCATCCAAGATTGGCCAACTGAAGAACTGTCCCAGAATTTTCTTTTTTTCTTTTTTTTTTTTTTTGAGACTGAGTCTCGCTCTGTCACCCAGGTGGGAGTGCAGTGGTGCGATCTTGGCTCACTGCAACCTCTGCCTCCCGGGTTCAAGCGATTCTCCTGCCTCAGCCTCCCGAGTAGTTGGGACTACAGGTGCCTGTCACCACGCCCAGCTAATTTTTGTATTTTTAGTAAAGAGAGGGTTTCACCATATTGGCCAGGCTGGTCTTGAACTCCTGACCTTGTGATCCGCCCACCTTGGCCTCCCAAAGTGCTGCTGGGATTACAGGCATGAGCAACTGTGCCCGGCCGATATCCCAGAATTTTCTAAAGAGGAAGTGGAGGAGTAGCTATGAGGACAACGTCCTGGGTTCTTTTTGTTGTTGTTGTTGTTGAGACAGGGTCTCCCAGGCTGGAGTGCAGTGGCGTGCTCATAGCTCATTGCATCCCCAAACTCCTAGGCTTGTGATCCTCCCACCTCAGCCTCACAAGTAACTGGGTCTATAGGCACATGCCACCATGCCCGGCTAATTTTTTTTTTCTTTTTCTTTTTCTTTTTCTTTTTTTTTTGTAGAGACAGGGGTCTCATTATTTTGTCCAGGTTGGTCTCGAACTCTTCGGCTCAAAAGATCCTCCCATCTTGGCCTCCGAACATCCTGGGTTCTTTATTCCACTTACCATTGTCATGTAACAAATTATGTCAAAGCACAGCAGCATCAAACAACCATTTTGTCATGCTCCCAGATTCTGTAAGGGTCAGGAAGCCTTACAGGGCACACAAGGAAGGCTTGTGTCTGCTCCCTAATATCTGGGGCCTCTGCAGGGAGGAGTTGAAGGCCAAGAGTGATTGGCTGACCAAGGGCTGGAATCATCTAGAGGCTTCTTCACTCACATGTGGTGGTTGATGCTGGCTGCTAGCTGGGGCCTCAGCTGGGGCTCTGGGCCAGAACACTTTCATGTGGCCTCTCCATGTGGCCTGGGATTCCTCACAGCATGGCAACCTCAGATTTGGCAGCCAGGATGCCAAAGGCAACACTCCAGCAGACAAAGCAGAAGCTGTTTCATCCTTTATCACTTAGCCTTGAAAGTCACATGGTGTCACTTCCACTGTAGTCACGGGCCCACCCAGTTTCAAGGGCAGAGAACACAGACCCCACAATGTGACTTGGAGTGTCCAAGTCACATTGTAAGATGAGCATCTGGGATATGGGGGAGCCGCTTGCTGTCATCTTTGGAAAATGCAATCTGCCATTCTCTTGGTAGCCACGTCCTCTGCAAGAACAAGGCCAACTGCCTCAGGGAGAGGGTATGGAGAGAGGATCTGGCAGGTGTGTGGTCCCCTGTGCCAATACCTGAGGCCCCGGCTCCCAGACTCATTCCTCAGATTTTAGAAGCTACCCCAGAACATTCCCAATCATCTGACCCAAAAGATTTGTTTTTTGCTTAAACAAGCTTAGGTGGGTTTCTAACACTTGCAATCATGAGTTCTGACTGAAAAAATAATTGTTGATTTTGAAACTGAGAAGATTTAATTCATTCATTCATTCAACAAATAGAAAGGAAATATATAACAAGGTAATGTGCTAAGAACTGGGGAAGGAGACAGCACAATGAGTAAGATACAGCCCTAACCCACAGGGGGTTTGCAGGCTGTGTTAGTCTGCTTGGGCTGCCATAAGAAAATACCAGGCCAGACATGGTGGCTCACTCCTGTAATCCCAGCACTTTGGGAGGCCGAGGCCACTGGATCACTTGAGGACAGGAGTTCGAGACCAGCCTGGCCAACATGGTGAAACCTTGTCTCTACATACAAAAATTAGCCAGGCATGGTGGAACGTGCCTGTGTTCCCAGCTACTTGGGAGGCTGAGGCAGGAGAATCGCTTGAACCCAGGAGGCAGAGGTTGCAGTGAGCCGAGAGTGCACCACTGCTTGGATGACAGAGTGATACTCCATCTCAAAAAAGAAGAAAGAAAATGCCAGCCTCAGGGGCTTAAACAACAGACATTTATTTTCTCACGGTTCTGAAGGCTGGAAGTCCAAGATCAAGGTGTCAACAGAGTTGGTTTCACCTGAGGCCTCTCTCCTTGGCTTGCGGATGGCCACCTTCTCAGTGTATCTTCACATGGTCTTTCCTCTGTGCAGGCACCCCTCTGGCATCTCTCCTGTTTCCAAATTTTTTCCTCTTATAACGACACTAATCATATTGGATTAGGTCCAGCATTAACAGTCTCATTTTGACTTAATCACCTCTTTAAAGTCCCTATCTCCAAATACAGTCACATTCAGAGGTTAGGGCCTTAACATATGATGTTTGGGGAGACCCAATACAGGGTTCAAACACTGGTAGCAGCATATAGCCATTCTTATTTCTCTGATAACCAGCCAGGAGCCACAGGCTATTAGGGATGATAATTACAGGTGACTGGAGTATCGTTCAACAAATATTCACTCCTCCTCCCCTCCCTCTTGGTGTGTCTCCCTGCCCCATTGACTTTGGGCTTGACTGAGTGACTTGCTCTACCCAATGCAACATGAGTAGGTGCATTACCAGCACAGGCTATACATGTGCTTGCACAGTTTGGCCTCCTTTTTGCTTTCCATTGATATTCCAGAAGAAAAGAATGGTCCAGGAAGCTGCTGGTCCAAGGCGAAGGATGGAACACGTGGAGAAGATGTGGACTCAAGCCACAGAGTGCAGCCAAACTCAGCTGAGAGCAACGGAACCCCAGCTGACCTTCACATCAAGGAGCATGAAATCCAAGCTTGAAGTCACTGAGTTTTGGTGTGTTTAAAACTTTTGTTATGCAGCATTATTGCAGTAACAGCTAACTAATTTAATAAGTAATAAAATAAATGACGAGGACCGGGCGCAGTGGCTCACGTGTGTAATCCCAGCACTTTGGGAGGCCGAGGCAGACAGATCACTTGATGTCAGGAATTCGAGACCAGCCTGGGCAACATGGTGAAACCCCGTCTCTACTAAAAATACAAAAATTAGCCGGGCGTGGTGGCGCACGCCTATAATCCCAGCTACTCGGGTGGCTGAGGCAGGAGAATAGCTTGAACCCAGAAGGCGGAGGTTGCAATGAGCCAAGATCGTGCCACTACACTCCAGCCTGGGCAACAGAGAGAGACTCTCTCTCAAAAAAATAAAAATAAAAATAAAGGGAAAAATAACCATACCATATAGGCAAAAAGCTTTTTTCTACATGCGGAATTGTATTTTACCAAAGATTTTAAATAGATAGAATTCCTTTTTTTCTAATGGTTTAACAGACGAGCCATAAATTATTTTGATTCTCTAACATATTTGACAGGGAAGGGAAGTTTTTCCCAAGCATATTGCATATGTTTTTACTCTCAAGAGGATTATTACTATTCCTAAATCAGCAGCATCATGCTAAGTGCTGACCTGGGATCCCAGGAAGTGCAGTTCATGCCCAGAAACCTTAATACTAGAGTCACCCGAGGACCATCAGGCACATGAGGTCATGCGCTAAGAATTTTTTAAATATGTGAAACAATCTGGACTAATGGTGTGATTATGCTGGTGATTAAAAGCCCCGGTTCACATATCGTCAATCTCAGGTATGAGTCCATACATATTTCCAAACTGAAATTTCTCAAAACTTGTGTAGCTCTGGGATGTCCAGTTTCTCATTTCTAATCCCATGAATCTGCTCCCCAAATCAGAGGTGTGTCTTACACCCAACAGGGTTCAAACACTGGTAGCGGCATTTAGCCATTCTTATTTTTCTGATAACCTGCCAGGATCTAAGATTTATAATCAACTGCATGGTATTTTGAACATTAGTTGAAATTACACTTTATATGGTCTCTAGATCATCTGTTTTATTTCATTTGGGTTCACCCGTTTCCACTGCATCTATAAGCAAAGGTCACGACCTCTTTTGAAAAGGGCTCAATGGAAGAGAAAATAGCAAGTCTACGTGTTGAAGTAAAAGAATTTGGTTCATAAAATAAAACTAAGGCGACAGAAGGCAAAGGGAGTTTCCGCTGTTTGAAAAGGGGCTTTCTCAGCACAAGCTTGGAAAAAAATGTTGATGATTTATGCAAATTAGAGAGGAAATGTGCCCCGAGGGATCTTGGCACAGAAGCTCAAGTTGGAATTCTGGATTCGAGGCTGCCTGTGTCTCTGATTCACTCTGTGACTGGGGCTGAGCCATTTAACCTCTCTGTTTCTAAATACCCTCATCTATAAATGCAGGCTAACAATGCTGTTCTTCCTGCCCCTGAAGGGGAGGCAGTAAAAATGAACGAAATGTCGGGGAATTACTTCTAAGAGCCATCGATTAGTAAGAGAGCATATGGTCTTAATGAGAGCTTGTTTCTACCACAAATTTTTCCCTGCTCCGTATGATCACTACAGCTAGAGAGCTGCAGAAATCAACCTCTCTCTTCAGCTCTCTTCACATGCCGCTCTTAAAATCACAGAGGTCTTTAAAACAGAACTCCTGCCTGCTCTGGGTGTGTATTACAAGGCCGTGGCTCCTGGCTCTCTTCTACACAGAGCCACGCAGCCCAGATTTGTCGAGACGGTGGGGATTTAAAATATTCTGTCCCATTGTCAGACCATGTGTTGGAACATGTGTCAGATCACGTGTCTTGATCATTGCTTCAGAAAATATGGTCGCTCACACCTTCATGAGAAAGGAAGCACCTGCTTGCTGCCTAAAGTCCTCTTTGGAAATGGATGGGAATAAAGCAATAAAGCTGTAGCGAGACCAGTTGATGGATTGAGAAGCAGATCTGTAAATGCGGAGTGGGGAGGAAGAATGCTCATTTGACTCAACCATTACTGTGTGCCATGGTGGGGTGGGGCCGCTTATCTACTTATTAAGTAGCTACACTGGGTTAAACACCGAGGATACAGAAGATTATAGGACAAGGTTCCTGGTACAGAAAGTAATAGACATTATCCCTGGCCTCAGCAGCTTGCAATCTAGTGGAAGAGAAAGATGGGTAACAGCTGACAAGCTGAGAGCATGATTTTGTGCTGTAATGAGAGAAAGGACAAGCAGGAACTCCAGGAGGGCTTCACAGAGGTGATGACACTGTAACTGAGGATCAAAGGATAAGCAGGAGATCGGCAAGGGGATTAAGAAAGAGTAGGCGGCCAGGCTCGGTGGCACACGCCTGTGATCCTAGCACTTTGGGAAGCTGAAGCGGGCGGATCACTTGAGCCCAGGAGTTTGAGACCAGCCTGGACAACATGATGAAACCCGGTTTCTACAAAAAAAAAAAAAAAAAAAAAAAAAATTAGCCAGGCATGATGCTGTGCGCCTGTAGTCCTAGCTACTCTGGAGGAGGAGGTGGGAGGGTCGCTTGAACTTGGGAGGTTGAGGCTGCAGTGAGCCGAGATTGCGCCACTGCACTCCAGCCTGGGTGACAGAGCGAGACCCTGTCTAAAAAAAATAAAAAATAAAGGAGTAGGTTGCTGGGCACGGTGCCTCACTCCTGTAATGCCAGCACTTTGGGTGTTTGGGGGACCGAGGTGGAAGGATTGCTTGAGCCCAGGAGTTGGAGAGCAGCCTGGGTAACACAGCAAAACCCCGTCTTTACAAAAAATTTTTAAAAATTGGCCAGGCATGTTGGTGTGAGCCTATAGTCCCACCTACTCAGGAGGTTGAGATGGGAGGATTGCTTGAGCCAGGGAGTTCAAGGCTGCAGTGGGCCGTCATCATGCCAATGAACTCCAGCTTGGGTGACAGGGCAAGATCCTGTCTCAAAAAAAGAAAAAAAAAAAAAAAAAAAGGAGCAGGCATTCCAAGCAGAGTGAATAGCCTGTGCAAAGCCCTTGAAGCGATCCATGGTGCCCACCCATTTCCCTCCATCCACTCTGGAAGCCACTTGGAAAGACTTCCCAAGTACAATGAGGACTTCCTGCCACTCCACCTGAGGATGTTCTCTTGGCTCAGAAGCATGCTCAGCTAGACGCTGTGTGTGGGGGCAGATCCTAAGTGCTCAGCTTCCCAGAGATAACCCTTAACTCATGAGGAATGAGGGCAGTGGTGTGCTGGGGCAGCAGTACTAGCTCTGGAGAGCCGGATTGTTAAATATTTGGAAAATTTGCCAGCCAACTGCTAAAACTGAGAGCCTGGAATCAGCCCTAGTAGGAATATTTATACCATGACAATCGGCAAACACTACAAATTGGGACTTTTTAAATTCTACCAGAAAGCTGGTTTACTAGCACACCCCTGTGTGGGAGTTGGTGGATAAATACTCCTGCTTCCTCACCCCTTGCTGGGACAGTCCTAAAGGATGTGCTACACAGGACCCCAGAAGGTCACCGGCAGGATTGAACCCCAATTGCCCATATAGGTAACCTGTTCACGAATGCACCCTTTACTGGCCTTCCTCCCTGCCCTGTCTCAATTCCCATGCCCTCACTGTGATTCCCGGGATCATCTCACTTATGCTCAAAAACCCCTGGCTCAGAATCAGCTTGTAGAGGTACCCAAATTAAGACAGGCATGGGGCCGGGCACGGTGGCTCACGCCTGTAATCCCAGCACTTTGGGAGGCCGAGGCAGGCAGATCATGAGGTCAGGAGATGGAGACCAACCTGGCTAACATGGTGAAACCCCATCTCTACTAAGAATACAAAAAATTAACCAGGCGTGGTGGTGGGTGCCTATAGTCCCAGCTACTCAGGAGGCTGAGGCAGGAGAATGGTGTGAACCCAGGAGGTGGAGCTTGCAGTGAGCCGAGATCGTGCCACTGCACTCCAGCCTGGACGACAGAGCAAGACTCCATCTCAAAAAAAAAAAAAAAAAAAAAAAGACAGGCATGGAAGTGAGAACATGGCACATTAGCAGCGAGCAGCAGACTGATCACGGGGGCTATAAGACCACTGCACAGGCTGGGTGCGGTGGCTCACACCTGCAATCCCAGCACTTTGGGAGGCCGAGGTGGGCAGATCACAAGGTCAGGAGATCGAGACCATCCTGGATAACATGGTGAAACCCCGTCTCTACTAAAAATACAAAAAATTAGCTGGGCGTGGTGGTGGGCACCTGTAGTCCCAGCTACTCAGGAGGCTGAGGCAGGAGAATGACATGAACCCGGGAGGCGGAGCTTGCAGTGAGCCAAGATGGCGCCACTGCACTCCAGCCTGGGTGACAGAGCAAGACTCCGTCTCAAAAAAAAGCCAGGTACGGTGGCTCACGCCTGTAATCCCAGCACTTTGGGAGGCCGAGGCGGGCAGATCACTAGGTCAGGAAATCGAGACCATCCTGGCTATCACGGTGGAACCTCGTCTCTACTAAAAATTAAAAAATTAGCCAGGCATGGTGGCTGGTGCCTGTAGTCCCAGCTATTCGGGAGGCTGAGGCAGGAAAATGGTGTGAACCCAGGAGGCGGAGCTTGCAGTGAGCCGAGATTGCACCACTGCACTCCAGCGTGGGCGACAGAGCAAGACTCCATCTCAAAAAAAAAAAAAAAACCACCACACAGAGGATGCTAAACTTAGTCAAGGTGTCTCAAGGTCTTGAAAGAATTTAAACAGGGAAAGGATGGCAAGATCAGCTGTGCATTTTAGGAAGGTCACCCTGGGGGCTGTGTGACAGATGGATGCAAAGGGAACAAGACTGGAGGTAGGAGAGCTGAAGACTAGGTCAGTGAGAGTCCAAGGAAGAAATGATGAAGGTGTCAGACAACCACAGGAGGTGCTATCCACACAGAACATGATGGAGCTGTGCTTGACACAGCACTGCTTGTGGACCGAACCCTAAGCATGCCTGACACTGTGGGAGCAGACACCTGAACAGGAGACTGGGAAAGGAATCTGGAGGGTGATGAGGACAGGACACAAGGAGAATAGTGTCAAGGAAGCCAGAGAAAAGAGGATGTCAGGGAAGAAGTGTGACCAGTGTCACAGGCCAAAGAGAGGTGGTTGTGAGGAGCAAGTAGGTAAGGGTTTAGTATCTGATATAAATTTCTCATTGAATCCTCACAATAGATCCTCTACATTAAATTCAGTGACCTTGATGAATTCATAAATGATTTTTTCTGACAAAAATGCTATTCAGAATGAATTCATTTATTCTAATAGTTGAATTGTAGGTTCTTTGGTATTTTCTGTGTGCACAACCATGCCATCTGCAAATAATGACGCTTTCATATCTTCCTTTCCAATCTGGAGGCCTTTTATTTCTTTTTCTTGCTTTATTGCAGTGGCTATGACCTCTAGTATAATCATGAATAGAAGGAGTGATAGCAAGCATTCTTGTCTAGTTCCTGATCTCGGGGGAAATTTTTCAATATTTTACCATTAAATATACTGTTTGTTGCAAGTTTTGCTTATACATACTATCAGACGTAGGAATTTCCATTCCCTTCTAAGTTTGCTAAGCGCTTTTACCATGAATGAATGTTAAATTGTATTTATGGCTTCTGTGTGACCTCGGAAAAGTTACTTAAACTGTAAACCGTAAAATGTCCACTGCTTTGGTGTTAAAATATCTGGTTTCAAATTCCAGCTGTACCATTTTCTAGCTGTGACTCTGGGCAATTTAATTAAGCTTCCTCTTATAGAAAACAGGGATAATTATAGTAACTCCCTCATAGGAATCTGAGACTTTTCATACGTTCAAGAGCCCAAGAGGCTGGTTTTGAACCAGGACTAAGGTTTAACATCCAAAGCCCAGGCGCTTAGCTCTCAGATACTCTGCAGAGGCTGATGTTCCCCAGAGTCTTTCCATCTCCTGGTCCTCACTCAGGATTTGTTGGAACCCTTACGATGATGAATGGGAATGGATCCAAACTCTCCCATCCACAGTCACACTTTGCCACCCAGGACTAAGGGTACAGATTTTATGAATGATCAGTCCACTGTGATAGCCAGTCTCCAAAGATGCCCCTTCACCAAAGACCCATGCCTGTTGGTATTCACACCCTTGTATAATGCCTTGATTTTAAATCTGGGTGGGCTTGTGACTCTTTTGTAACTAATTGAATCAACAGAAGTAATACTGCATGATGTGTAAGGCTAGCTTCTGTCTTGGTCTTTTGGTTCGCTCTGCAAAATTGGGCCACCATGGAAGATGTGCTGCTACCCTAAGATCACCATGCTGGAGAAGCTATGGAAGGGCACCACATTCTACAGTTCCAGCTGGGCCCAGATTTCCAGCCTTCCCCACCAAAGCAGCACACATGTACATGAGGCTGATTTGGCCCCGTCCAGACCACATTCACCACCTGAGTACCACTGAGTGACTCCAGTTTACCCCATGTGGAACAGAAGAATCATCCATCTTTGTCCTGATGCAATTCCTGACCCATAAGACCATGAGATATATTGACATAGTTGCTACTGTAAACCACCAAGTTTTGGGATTGTTCGCTGGACAGCAATAGATAATTGGAATATCCACCTTATAGGTTTAGTCCTTAGTCTAGAAATGCACTAAGCAAGCCTGTCCAGTGTTCAAACCTGACACCCATCTTATGCAGCCCTATTCTACCTACTAGAGTTAACCAGATTCAAATAAACAGTATTTAAGTATGGAGAAAACAGTGCGAGAAGGAAGTCATTTCACTCTAAATGTCCTGCATGTTTTTGTGCCTTCAATCCTTCTATTAACAAGAAGGGCCTGGGTGCGGTGGCTCACGCTTGTAATCCCAGCACTTTGGGAGGCCGAGGAGGGCAAATCACTTGAGGTCAGGAGTTCGAGACCAGGCTGGCCAACATGGTGAAACCCCATCTCTACTAAAAACACAAAAATTATCCGGGCATGGTGCCTGTAATCCCAGCTACTCGGGAGGCTGAGACAGGAGAATCACTTGAACCCGGGAGGCAGAGGTTGCACTGAGCAGAGATCGCGCCACTGCACTCCAGCCTGGCAATAGAGTGAGACTCTGTCTCAAAAAAATAAAACAAAACAAAACAGATAATCCTCATCGCAATTGATAGCACTGGTACTATCATGTCCAGTAGTTTTTTAAGGCTGAGGAAACAAAGGCTCAGAGAGAATAACTAACTTGCCCAATGTCACATAGCTAGTTAAATGGCAAAGTTAGGGCTGGAACTGCAAGCCAATCTCTTTCTTTTTTATTTTGGTCTTGGTTAGGAAACTTTTAGTTGGCAATCAGGGAAATCCATTCATGGTAGTGCAAGGAAGAGAATGGAACTGACTGGAAGAACACAGGAGCAAAAGTGCAGCCAGGCCTCCCAGGGCCAGGACCCAGGCACTGAAATCGTGTCAGGAGCCTATGTTTGCCCTCTCTCTGGAGCCACATGTTTCTGAAGGAGCTCTATTGCACTTCGGCTTAATTTTTCCCTGCTTTTCTGCAGACTGGCTTTCCCTGGCCTGGCATACACAGACTCAAACACAATGGCTCTGTGGTCAGAACAGACTACATAATCTGCAGAGCCCAGAAAAAAATTAAAATGCAGGACCAGCCAGACACTGTGGCTCTCGTGCCTGTAATCTAGCACTTTGGGAAGCCGAGGCAGGAGGGTCACTTGAAACCAGGAGTTAGAGAGCAGCCTGGGCAACACAGTGAGACTCTTGTCTCTACAAAAATAAATAAATAAATAAATAAATAAATAAATAGATAAATAAATAAATATTAATTAGCCAGGCATGACGGCATGTACATGTAGTGCCAGATACTCAGGAGGCTGAGGTGGGAAGATCACTTGAGCCCAGGAGTTTAAGGTTGCAGTGGGCTATGATAGCACCACTGCACTCTAGCCTAGGAGACAGAGCAAGACCCTGTCTCAAAAAAATAAAATAAAATAAGCGGGGCCCCAGGCAAAGAAATCAATCTCCCCTTCTTCCAGGCCCACTGCCCCAATCTATGGCAGTCAGGCAGCCTCCAAGAAATCACAACCTTCGTGCTGGGACACTGTGCACCTGGTGCACAGGTTGGGGAGAGGCCCCTGCCAAATGTGTGTGGCCTTGCCAGCCTGGGGAGGGAAGGCTACCACCTTGTCCCACCCCAAGATGCCATGAAACATATCTGACCACGACCCTGATCTTCCCAATTTTAGCACCGAGGCCCCTGCCAGGGACAGAGGGCAGTAGCAGTCCCAAGGCTAGGGTGGCGTGTGGGAGTCTGGGCAGGGCCCAGGGCTCTCCAGGGACTGGGGAGTGGGCATCTGTGGACCCATCTCAGGGAGGTGAGCCAGGAAGCAGCAGGAGGTAGGTCCCTGCATGAGCAGAAGCAGCAAGATTCTGGTGTATGCCTTGTTGTCTCATCAGACTTTACTCACAAAACATAGACATTGGCCGGGCGCAGTGGCTCACGCCTGTAATCCCAGCACTTTGGGAGGCTGAGGCGGGCAGATCACGAGGTCAGGAGATCGAGACCATCCTGGCTAACACGGTGAAACCCCGTCTCTACCAAAAATACAAAAAATTAGCCAGGTGTGGTGGCGGGCGCCTGTAGTCCCAGCTACTCGGGAGGCTGAGGCAGGAGAATGGTGTGAACCTGGGAGATGGAGCTTGCAGTAAGCCGAGATCTTGCCACTGCACCCCAGCCTGGGTGACAGAGCGAGACTCTGTCTAAAAAAAAAAAAAAAAAAGACATGGACATCATCATTTTACCCAGAATTTCTTTTCTTTTCTTTTTTTTTGAGACGGAGTCTCACTCTCGTTGCCCAGGCTGGAGTGCAGTGGCGTGATCTTGGCTCACTGCAACCTCCGCCTCCCGAGTTCAAGTGATTCTCCTGCCTCAGCCTCCCGAGTAGCTGGGATTACAGGCGTGTGCCACCATGCCCAGCTAATTTTTGTATTTTTAGTAGAGACGGGGTTTCACCATGTTGACCAGGCTGGTCTCGAACTCCTGACCTCAGGTGATCCACCTGCCTCGGCTTCCCAAGGTGCTGAAATTACAGGCGTGAGCCACCGTGCCCGGACTTTTTTCCCAGAATTTCAAGATGGTAGCTACAGAGCAATAACCCCAAGCATGGGGCCCATGTGACTGCACGGGTCGCTTGCCCATGGAGCCAGCCCTGTCCTGACTAACCAGCCTTCTCTCTCCCAATCCACTGCTCCCAGGAGAAAAAAATTGAACTAGCTTATCTGGTGGTAGCTACAGCTACATAGAAGCTGTTGGCATCCTGACCCCCAGCGACAGGGGTGTGAACCAGGACTAGACTCCAAAAGGTCTCTACTGAATCTTCTCCACCCACATGCTTAATGTTCTCATACTCTCTATGAGACTAGGAGCAGAGGTGGCCAGTTGCCTACACCAATATTCATCCCCCGCTCTTCCTTCGTAATTTGAGATAACAATGTACCCAAGCTAAAAGATGACATTTCTCAGTGCCATGGACTGAATATTCATGTCCCTCCCAAATTCGTATGTTGAAATCCTAACCCCAATGTGATGGTATTAGGACATGGGGCCACTGGGAGATAATTAGGTCATGAATGGTATTAGTGTCCTTATAAAAAAGACAGGAGAGCGTTTGCTTCCTCTCTCTGCTCTCTACCATGAGAGGGTGCGATGAGAAGACGGCTCCAGCAGGCCCTCAACAGACACCAGATCTGCCAGCACCTTGATTTTTCTTTTTTCTTTCTTTCTTTTTTTTTTTTTTTTTTTTGAGACAGAGTCTCACTCCATCGCCCAGGCTGGAATGCAGTGGTGAGATCTCGGCTCACTGCAACCTCTGCCTCCTGGGTTCAAGCGATTCTCAGCACCTTGATCGTAATCTTGGACTTGCAGAACTGTGAGAAGTAATTGCTTTTTTCTTTGTTTGTTTAAACCACCCAAATTGGTAATTTGTTATAACAGCCTGAACTTACTGAGACATGCAGCTTCCTTCTTGCAGCAAGAGGTGGCCAGGCTGGGCACAGTGGCTCATACCTGTAAATCCCAGCACGTTGGGAGGCTGAGGAGGAGGACTGCTTGAGCCCAGGAGCTCGAGGCTAGCTAGAACAACATAGTGAGACCCCCGTCTCTATACAAAATAAAAAATTAGCTAGGCATGGTGGTCCCAGCTACTTGAGAGGCTGAGGTGGGAGGATCACTTGAGCCCAGGAGGTCAAAGCTGCTGTGCGCTGTGATTGCACCACTGCACTCCAGCCTGGGTGACAGAGCAAAACCTTGTCTCAAAGAAAATAAAAAAAAGAGAAACAAAGAGGTGACCAATGAGATGTCAGTGGAAACCATTGGGTGGGACTTCTGGGAAATCTTTATAAAAGAGGCTGATGCAGCTGGGAGCGCCCCTTTCCCTCTCCTTGCTGCTAGGACTTAAAGCAGTGGGTGGAATGATCAGATGGAGGAGATGAGTTTGGGGAGGGGTGGGGCCCAACTGTTTATTGAAGAGTCCAAAAAGATCTGAAGGGTAGTTGGATGAGGAAGAGGACAGGATAGATATTAAGGAGAAAGACACTGCAGGATTTGATGGTAGGGGCTGTATCCTCTACCCTGTTTGCTTGTGTGCCAAGAAAAGTAGAATGTAAGCTCCATGAGGGCAGGGACCATGTCTCTTGCTTACCATTGCGTGCCTAGTACAGTGCCTGGCACAAAGTGGGCAATCAATAAATGTCTAATCAGTGAAGAATGAATGAAACATGCTCCATACATCCCTTGGGGGCTTTACTCCTAATGGGAAGCAGGTTCAAGGGGTCAAGAACATCTATATCTTGGGGGCCCCTTGTATCCGGGGAATAATTTCTAAGTATGGTTTCTCTTGCATTGTGTACACCCATCACCCCCACGCTCAGGCCCAGGCTGGAGTTTCTCAGGGCCTAAATGAACCACAGGAGTGTCTGCCTGCACCGAGCTTTTCCCAACTCTGGCTCCTGTGTGGTTCGAAGGCCAAGTTAATGCCACTGTTTCCACAACATCACTTCCTCTGCAGCGTGAGAAAAGAGGAAGAACACTTGCTATGTGACTCTCCTCTTCCCCCAGGGAAAGCACAAAGCTGTTGGAAACAATAAAAGCAGTCCTGTGTAAAGGGGAGACTTTTGTCTGTGCAGTCAGGGGTTGCTGCGCCTGCGACTTCCTGCAGGGATATTCGGCAGCTTTGCAGATAAATAAATGCTCACATTCAGAATGACCAGCCTAGAACACTTTTATGAGCCTTTTCTCCTCCCCAGGCTGTATACAGATAATAAATCAAATTAGCATCCCAAACCTCTGGTTCAGCATCACTTGTCACCAGCCCCCTCGGCATGAGGGGTGAGTTTTGGCAAGGCTGTTCTCAACTACAACCCAGCAATGTGGGATTGAGGCCTGTGACCTCCTTGGGAATCATCAGATGCTTCCAACCTGGGCTTGCCACAAGTTGAGGTCATGAGGTCTTGCTGGTCACTCCAGACCAGACTGTAAAAGAGGTGGCAGAGGCTGGGTGCAGTGGCTCATGCCTGTAATCCCAGCACTTTGGGAGGCCGAGGCAGGTGGATCACCTGAGGTCAGGAGTTCAAGACCAGCCTGGCCAACATGGTGAAACACCGTTTCTACTAAAAATGCAAAAATTAGCCAGGTATGGTGGTGCGCACCTGTAATCCCAGCTACTTGGGAGGCTGAGGCAGGAGAATCGCTTGAACCCGGGAGGCAGAGGTTGCAGTGAGCTGAGATTGCGCCATTGCACTCCAGCTTCAGTGACAAGAGCGAAACTCTGTCCCCCCACCCCCAAAAAAGAGGTGGCAGAAACCCCAGCCTTATAATCAAGATAGGGTCGTAACTTGGAGAATATATACATTTTCATTTCTCCATTAATAATCATAGGAACATGAGCAAAAATAGATAACTATGAGGGTAGGGAAAGAAAAAAGGAAGGAGTGAGGGAGGGAAGGATAGTAGTCAATAGATATTGGATGGATCAAATTGGAAAGGAGAAAGTTCACATTCAGGTAACATGAAGTGGAATTTGGCCTCATTTCAGGTTGCCCAACTAGTAACACAGGATAACTGGTAAGGTTTAGAAAATGAAGTAGGGACAGGGGAGATTTTCTAAACTTTACCCTACTTACTCCCACTATATGGTATGAACATCTATTCTACTGAGCTATCTAAATATAAGTGTTTTTAATGCATCCTTTCTTGGGCCACGAGAAGGAGTAGGACAGTACAGAGCACCAGTGGCAGCTCTTCAAATCACAGATGTGGTCCCACTGACTGGGATCGCGGAGCTGTCGGTTAAAGTAGATGGCTGCCTACACTTCGAGATGCAACCTCACAGCTGGTGAGGGTTGAAGCCAGTTGCACAGGGTGGTCCGTGAATTCAAAAATAACCACAGAGATATAAGCCACGTTCCCCCGAGCCCCCACCAGCGGGTAGAAGGGAAGCCAACGAACCACGTTTGGCGGGTGTACCCTCCTCCCCTGCTGCTTATGTGTTTAGAATCACATCAATTGCAGTTCCAGGCTGCCTGACCCTGAGCAGAATCCTACAGAACAGGAACAGGGTTGGGAAAAAATGGCCGAGACCAAGTAGAAGCTGCTTTGGCTATGTGCCCCAGCAAGTTCAAATGACTACCAGGGTGGTTGGCTAGGGGATAGGGGTAGGAGGTTAATATATTTTTGAATAAGAGTTTCCTGTTACCTGCGAACACTCAAAAAACAGCTAGAGGTTTTTATTCCTCTTAGGAAGAACAATGGTTAGGGCTGTTTTCTCTCATCACTTGTCATCAATGATTCTGTCAATCATTTATTCTGACACCCATTCATTCCACAAATATTTATTGAGTGCCTACTATATGCCAGCCACAATGTTACACGCCAAATATACAGCTCTCAAGCAAACACTGGGTTTTGTAGACAGGTTTGTACTGTGGATACCAAGGCATGCACTGTAACATACTTACAGCATGTTTAACCACCCTGAACTCAGAGACCTGGGTTCAAATCCTCACTAAGTCACTTACTTAGCTGAGTAACTGAGCTTTACCCAGTTTTACACGACTGACCTTTCCCTATGCCTCAGTTTCTCACTCTGTAAAGTTGGAAGGCTTGTGAAGAACTTAGCACAGACCACGGGAGTAGGAGCTACCATTATTATTTAGCACAGTCCTCCACCCCAGCTCTGCCTGGTGCCACAGTCCACCGCTTGGTGGTATTTCCGAAGCTGGCCAGGCCCTCTGCTGCTGACCCTGGAAATCGGGTCACACTAGACAAGGCTGCATGTGCGGGGAGAAGGCGGGGGGGCTCCTTTGCACGCGGCTGCTCGCGTTTCCCCAAGGCCTCCAAATAGTCTAAAAACTCACCTCGGAGGAGGAGAAAGAGCGTGAAGTGGCTCTTTCGATCTGAGACACCCCCTCCCGGAGAACTCGCCCCCTCCCCCCCAGCCCAGAGCGGAGTGAAATCTTAGAAGCCGTGGCTGCTGGGTTTGAACGGAATGCCGGAGTCAGTGGAAGACGGAGCTGGTCGGCCCGAAGGTCAGCGAGTTGTTTTGAGTTCTCCTACCCGGAAGGTAGGGGGTGGGGTGGGGTGGGGAGCAGGGAGTAGAGGACGCCAGGGCCCCCGAGAGACCCCGCGTCAGAGCAAAAATTGTTTGTGCTCCGGAACAGGCAGCTCAGCGGAAGCCGCGACGGGGGCGGGTCACGTGCGGCGGTGGCGGCGCAGCTGGCGGGGGAGCCGGGCTGGGACAAGGGCCGGGCCGGGCGGGGGTGGCGCGGGGCGGCGGCTCTCGCAGCCGAAGGTGGAACCGGCTGACTCTGGGCGCTAGGAGCGAGCGGCTCCCCGAGCCCGGAGCGAGGGAGGCGCGCGAGTTATGGAGGGACCGGTGTGGGAGCCAGGGCGCGCGGAGCTCCGCGTGGTGCGGCACGGGCGGGACGAGGAATCGTTGGGGGGCGGGGGCAGGGACACGGAAGCGGGCTCCCGGGGCGAGAGCGGAACCGACGCGGAGGCTGCGCGGGCGTCTGAACCCCAAGAATGGAGGCGCCGCTCTTGTAGTCGCCGGCCTTGTTTTCTTCTTGCACGCAAATCCCGGAACGACCGGAACCACCATCCCCGCCTGCGTCCCAGGGGCGCCCCATTACGCATGGCGGGGGGGCCCGCGGGGCTACTCCGGGAGGGGATCCGTGAGGCCGAGGCCGGAGAGGGCTGCGAGGTGGCTCGCGGGGGTGCAAGCCGGAGCGGGGCTACACACCACACAAACAGCCTCCCTTTCCCCCGGAAGAGCGGGCGAGGGAAGACGCGGGCTAGCTCTGGGGGCTCCCCAGGACTGTGGGAGCCAGGCGAGGACCGCAAGGCGGAAGGGAGTGCTGCAGACAAACCATCGGCCCCACCTGGAAGACATTGGTGGCCTCGTGGCCGGTGGTGAACGGTCTCACGCTTCCCCAAAGTGGCGTGCGCTACTCTAGCGTGGGAGGGAAAGGACACAAACTTGGCCATCTGCCAGAACCCTTGAAGACGCCTGTCTTTGGTGTCCCTCCGCCCCCCGCAGTGGCCCGAAATGTACTCTCCCTCCCGTAGTCCACGAGGTTGAGGTCCGAAGCCTGGAAAAGTAGGGTAGCGTGGTCTGGCCTCGGACGGGAAACCCACCCACGTTCTTCTGAGGTGCCACGCGGGGAAGGCGCGGAACAGTCTTCTTGCAAAGTTTCCCGCCCCTCACCCCAGTCGAGTAAGGGCGGCTCTTCCGGAGGTGGGGGCGGGGAACGGTCTCGTAGCGGGGAGTGGTGCTAGTTCCTCTTCCCTGCGACCGCTCGGGCCGCCTGCGCGTTCGCGTCCCCAGACGCTGCACCCCAGTTTGCTGCAACGTCTGCTCGGAGTCGCGGTAGCGGGTGCTGCGCGGAGTCTAGGACGACGCGAGACGCCATTTGCATCCCCCCTCCCTCCTGCAGGTTGGCGGGGGCAGCGGTGTCGCCCGCCGCGGAAGCGTATTCCTGGCAGTGACACTGATTAGATGCTGTGTCGATACGTGCACAGAATCGGGGTGGGCCTTCACCTCTCGTGTGCGCACACACTTTCTGTTGGAAAAGTTGCGATATTTTTTCTCTCCCTCTCGCCGCACAGCTGCTGTCTCCCGGGCGGAATTAGGCGACCACGTTTGCTCAACCCGAAGGAGAGAGGATCGCGCGGGCGCTGGGCGGCCGCCGGGCCCGGGCCGCGAAAATCCAGCCCTGGCTTTGCGTCGAGCTGCTGAGTGCCGCGCTTACGCGCGCGGGGCCAGCCGGGGCCTGGTTTCCATCTGCCCCTTTTGCCTCCGTGTTAAGTTCGCCGGGGAAAACCCAACGATCCGTGCTGAGCCCCTCGGAGGAGAGCCCCCGCCCCACCCCACCCCCAGCCCGATCCCGACCGATGGAAAAAATGACAGTATAGGTCAGAACAGGCTGCCCGCGAGTATTAATATGGACGGCCTCCGTTCCCGGTGCTTGGGGAGGATGGGCGCTTCGCCAGGAAACCGCCGAAGGAGGCGCCATGAGGGCCGCCTGCCCCTTCTCGGGCTAGAAAACGTGGATTCTCAGAGGGACCAGACAAATGTGGTCAGATAGCTGCAGGAACTTACCCCATCTAAATACAGGTTGTCCGTGTATATTCCAACCAAGATCATTTTTGTTTCAATCTAATACACGTTGAGTCAATTAGAAATACTGTGAGAACTGGTCAAACGGTAGATAGGAAACTTGCTCTTTGCCTAGCATTAAATGTATGCTCAGGAGGTGCGGGGCTGAGCACTATCGGCGCAGCCAGTCTGTGTCCTAAGAAGACAGGGTCCCCTTTGCGTTCCACCTTCCAGGACCTTAATAGAACGCGAAGAGAGGAATTATTTTAGTTGTAGTTTCTATTAGAGGGTTGCTTACTCCTTGCAAACTCCCGCCTGGGGTTGTCCGTAGTTAGTAGTAGATGGTTCTGCGTTTTGGCTTTTACAGTCCACGTTTTTCTCTTGCCTTTTTCTTTTCCTGCGTACACGCTGCTGGGTACGGGGAGGGGGCTGCCCAGACGTGTGCTGCCGCCGCCCTCGGGCTCTTTCTTGCGCACCACGCGGCCTCGGAGGAGGGGAAATGTGAACTCTCCGGGTGGCGCTCGAGAACTGGAATTCTGATTTAGGGCTGCGGGTTTGTTCCGGAGGCTGGCTGGGAGCGTCTTGTAGGGGCCGGAGGCTGTGAAGGGGAAGCCCCAGAGGTGACCCTGAGGCCTCAGGAGCAAACCTGGAGGCGCCCGTGTTCTTTGTCTTTCTCGGGGCTGGCAGCTTGGCACGCACATTTCCGATAAGGATCTACTGAGAGCTAGAGCGCACTGCCAGCACATTTCAGTGATTAGGCAAACGCCGGTAGCCACTTAAGGCAAAGGCCATTTGCGTTGTGTTTGAAAAGGAAAAGGCAGCCTCACCTAATGAATTATGGGTGACCCTGGAGAGGCCAAGCAGGGGAGGCCGAGGCCTCCCTAGGCTCTTATTTGCCGCAACTCCTCCCCTTTTTGCCAGAGTCCCCATTTCAAAGGTAATGGGAAGCCTTTTGAAATTAGAAGTCTGACCGATTCTGTCTACAGAAGTGGTATTTGCATCTGTGCATCAGTAAAATGTGGCCCGCCAGCGGCCCAGGGACAAGGCCTGCCATACGCCAGCCCTGCACCAGTGTTAGACCAAAGTACATCCCAGAGGACATGGCTTTTGGCCAACTCCTCCGAGAACTGATTTAAAGAGGTGGCCTTCAGCCATCAAAAAAGGTGTCCTGGAAGAGTAGGCTGGAGGTCCTGGAAACCAGCGCTCTTCCCCAGGGCTGCAGGGAGAGAGTGGGTAATGGTGCCTGAGCCCTGACGGAACTTGCTGTTAATCCAGTCTAAATGAGCACCATTAAAGAGGACTCTCCCTCCTATCCACCACCACACACACACAAGCCTTTATGGGACGGTCTAGTGGAGACCTAGACAGTTTGAGGGCATTTGGCCTTCACTTTTCAGTGGCCATACAATAGTGCCCTTTCCACCCTGCCAAGACCACTGGCTCCATGTAAACTTCCAGGAACTTTCACCCGGAACTTTGTACTCCCTACCCATCCAAAGGGAGTGCCAGATCATAGTAACAAACACACGTAGCATTGTACTGGAGGCAGCGTTCTAAGCACCTTATGTATGGAGGCATGTTATCCTCAGAACAACCCTACGAGGTATAGATAATAGTATTGGTCTTATTTTACAGATGAGGACTCCGAGGTTCCGAACTGTTAAGCGGTTTGCCCAAAGCCGCACAGCTTGGGATAATAGGGCCTGGATTGACCAGAGGGAGAGATAGGGTCTGGATTGACCAGAGAGAGAAATAGGGCTGTGTTGCCTCTCTAGCGTTTTGTAATGAAAGTGATCTGTTTGGGGGTTGTTTCGAGAGGACTGCCTGGACCCCAACCTTCCAAAGGAAAATATGAAGAGACCAGAAGGCCCAACATTTGGCCTTTATTTTGCAAAAGAAAGTTCTGGAGAGTCGTACAGAGGCATCTTACTGTGGCTCCTCCGCGGCAAGGAAGGGGTCAGGGAAGGCAATGCAAAGGCCCCCCTGGCCCACCTAGCTGCATAGCATCCGGCGGTCACGTCCGCCGGAGGTGACTGGGGACTGGGGACAGCCGATTGCCGAGGAACTCCTTATCGCCCAGTGTCAGTGCTCCCGGGTGCCGGAGCTAAACGTCCGCCTGCGGGGGCGGCTAGTTCACACCAGTCCCCTGGCTCCCGACGCGCCCCCGGGCTTCTCCCGCGGAGCTGGCTAGATGCCCGGCGGCGGCTCCGAAGCTCCGGGCTCCCCGCCGCTTGTCCCGCCAGCCCGAGGCATGGAGCCCCACGGCCCAGGACTGGAGAGCCCAGTTCGTCAGTCCAGGTTGGGACTGCTGGTTCCGGGTTGCTCACGATCACTCTCCCCTCAACACCCGTCCGGCCAGGGCGCGCGCGCAGACACATAAACACACACGGCTTCCAAGCGCGCAGCCCGCCTCCCGGGCCTCCGCTTTTCCTTCCTCCTCCCCGCTCGGGCGCTTCGGAAGCCCGTGGCGGTTGTGTGCTGCGCCAGGGAAGAGTCCGGGTCGGGGAGACCGCGCTGCCCTCTTTCCCCCCAAGGTCTGCGCGCACGCTAGTATCCTTAGGAAGCACAGTCAGGCTTGTGGGTTCCCATCTTCCCGGGAAATGACGGCTGCTGGCGAGGACCTGTTCGCTCCGTGTTTCGCAATGGCCCGGGGATCAGAGGAGAGGACCGGGCGGTGGGGCCTGCGCGTGGATGAGGGTGGCGGTAAATCCCCTCTCCCGCGAAGGTGGCTGAGCCTCCGGCCACCGCTAGTAGTAGTCTACCCTGCTCGTCTTGCATTGGCCGCAGCTTGACTCCCCTGCGTGCCGCGGGTCGGTGTGGGTGTCCCCACTCCCTCAAGCCTTTACTTTCAGCTCGCGAAACCCCATGGATCCGCGGCTGGGCTGGGCAGCGCAGACGCCCAGCTGTCCTCGCCAACCCCAGGCCCAGAGGGGGCCAGGCTGGCCTGGGGGCTGGGCGGCCCGGCTGCACTTGCCGGCGTTGAGAGAGGCTCTGTGAGCCCGAGCCGGCCGCCGAGCCGAGGGAGAGAGCGCATCAGCCCGCGCGCCTTAAGGCAGAACACACGCCTTTCCCGGAACCTTGAAACCCAGGGGAGCCGCTGCCATCTTCGCGTGACGAGCAGCGAGACGCCGGTGATTAAGTGTTTCTTTCCGGCTCCCTCTCCGGGTTGCGGCTCTCCTCCTTTCCACAGGGCTGGAAGAATAAAAACCTGGGGAAAAACCACACACAACTGCGCTCTGGTCTCGCTCGCCATGTCCGCACTGGTTTCTTAGGGTGCGCCCACGCGGGGCACCCCCTGCTCCCCTACTCCACGCCTGGCCGGGGTCGAGGGCTGCGTGCCTCGGTTTCCATCCGCTCTAGCGCAAATCTCGGAGTTTAATGGGGAGGGGGCACACATTGCTGAAGCCACCCGACCCCCATTCTCCTTACGCCCCCCCCATGGGGATTAAACCTAAACACATGAATCCCCCACCCATACCCGGGACTAATCCAGCCGCGCCTCCTGGGATTAACTCGGCTCACAGGTCCATAAAACACTTCCGGCGCGGCCAGAGGGTCTGTCTGCAGAAACACTTTAAAATTGTCCTCCCGGGCCTGGAGTCGGAATTGACTGGGTGGAGGGAAGTGAGTAAACAGACAGTTGTAAGAGACAATCCGTGAGGTTTGCAGGCTGTGAAAAGAGCTGCTTAAAATATGGGCTGTCGGGGTTGCCTCCAGCAGGAGGGTGGCCCGGGTCCTAGCAGACAGATCCAAGAAAAGGATGCAATATATTCTAAATGACATTGACCTGGAGGAAGGAGGGTGTAGGCAGGAGCAGGCAGGCTTCACATGGCTTCTGGCTCCAGTTCAGTGAGGAAGACTAGCTTCCAGAAATTTGTGGGGGCGAGTGGCCAGTCTTTTCATGTGTAAAATCAGAACAGTAACACCTACTCTGTCCCCCTCGGATGGGTTTCTGAGGACCAAAATGTGAAGGCACTTTGTAAATGCGGCTCAACCCTTCTGCTTCACTGTGGTTAATGTTCAGTCTCTCTTAGGTAGAAAAACCAGTGACTTGCTGATTACAAAACAAAGTAGAAATCAGCCCTTTCTCAAATCTACGCAACAATGTTCGAGATAAAGGGAACCCAAAAGCAACCTAATACTTTGAACCTCCTTTTACATCATTTCGAGATAAGTTTCTGAAGTAATGAGAGAATCTTTGGAATGTTCTAAGAAAATCTGTCACAAACTGGAGGTTAATGGGGAAGAAAGGGAGGCTTTAAATTGGGTCAAATCACATTTTAAGAAGGCTGGGCGCGGTGGCTCACGCTTGTAATCCTAGCACTTTGGGAGGCGAGACGGGTGGATCACGTGAGGTCAGGAGTTCGAGACCAGCCTGGCCAACATGGCGAAACCCCGTCTCTAGTAAAAATACAAAAAATTAGCCGGGCAAGGTGGCGGGGGCCTGTAATCCCAGCTACTGGGGAGGCTGAGGCAGAATTGCTTGAACCCGGTAGGCAGAGGTTGCAGTGAGCCGAGATCGTGCCACTTCACTCCAGCCTGGGCAAAAGAGCGAAACTCCGTCTCAAAAACAAAAAACACAAAAAAACAAAACAAAACCGGAAGAAAAATATAAATTTATAGTAGCTTCCTGGCTATATCCCCTTCTGTTAGTCTGCAGAAGAGATGCCCATTGGTAGCCATTCCCCCAGCCCCAGGACCGAAGGAGGTCTTGACTCAGGCTTGGTCGGCTAGGTGCAAGGTGTTGTTGGCGTCTGGGGTGGGGACAGTGAAGAAAGGCGATCATTTTGCTTTAAACGAACATCAGAAGACCCAGGCCTGCTACTGCGTCTTGAAGGCCTGGAGTTGTTAAAATTCTGTGGGAGGGGGTGCCTCGTGACCTCCTTCCTCGCAGATGGGCTCAGGCAGCGTGACCGGCCCCAGGTGGTGCCCAGGCGCGCTGGGGATGGAGGCCCAGGCTGCGCGTTCACCCTGCCTCGCAGATAGCGAGTAGGGGCCTCCGGCTGGACCGCCCACCGGCCTTACTCTCCCTTTCCTGGCCTTGGGGCCTTGGACCAGGGTTAACCCTGGTCCCGCCTCCACCTCATTGCCCCCCGTGCAGCGCCCTCCCCGCCCTGGCTCCCGGCCCAGATCCCGAGGCCTCCCTCGCCCCGCAGTCTCGGTTCTTCCCCCTCGTGATTCATTTAGCAGCGGTGCAGAAAGCCTGTTTACCTCCGCAGCCCTGGGCGACTCGATCTGCGTAAAAAGCCCCAACGCCAGCTCCGACCAGTAGGGGGGGGATTGTCCTATAGATTATTTCTCCTCCTGGTTTTTGTTTTTGTTTTTTTTTAAACAAGAAGGCTTGGTTGAAGAGGGGGTGGGGTGGCGTGTTGCTGCTGTTTTTTAAAACACCGTATTTGAAAGAGAAACAAAAGCCACACAAAAGCCGTTTAGGAGGTACCAAGACTGTTTTTACATATAAAAAGTGCAGCGAATACCAAGGGGCCCCCAACAGTGATAAACTAAATGGTTGGCCGATTTCGACAATTAACAGTTAATCTGTTATCTGCGATCAGCAAACAAGTTTTGAGGCTCGAAGGACACCGAATTCCTTTTCCAGTCGACAGCGTTGTACTCGAATCTGTTGAGCACATCAGATGCTCCTGGTTTCTCCTAGAGCGAATCCAGCTTTAGCAAACATGGGTTTCCCAGGTTGAAGGACCGACTTGAGCCAGAGAAAATTCTCTTGTGCAGCTGAGGAGCCTCTGTCTGCATCGCCCCTCGAGCCCGAGCTCGTCTGTTTGGTTTAGATTTCTCCAAATTGGTTTTCACCCCGATTTCGCGGACCTCCTAATTTTGCACGTAATAGGCCTCCGATAAATGTGTACTGAATGGCAGAAACTAAAGTGAGGCCCTCGGCCTGGAAGACGGCCTGACGCACGGCCTCGCCCTTGGAACCCCACTCGGGTTCCCAGAGCCCCCAGGCCGCTGCAGCCTGCGCGCAGCTTCGCCCTGCGCCGGCCAGGGCGGGCGGGGGAGGCCAGGAGGCACGAAGCGCCTGGAGCCTGCACGATGATAAATATTGCGCAGACAGCCCATAAATAATTTGCATTATGTTCAGCTGACAACGCGGGGCGATTAATTTTAATAGCTACATATTTGCCTGGGCTGCTGCTTTCGTAGGCCCCGTAATGAAAGGCGAGAGGCCGCCCTGGCTCCGTGCTCGCGGTCCAGGAAGGCAGCCGGGGGTGCGGGAAGGCCCGATGTGGTGTCTCCTCCAGGCAGCCCCCCGGGGAGCCCCAGCTCCTTGGCCCCCCTCTCGCCCTCCGTGCCTTGTGGAGGTGAGGTGTGCGCGCACCGCCGGAGCACCCCCGAGGCCTCGAGCAACAGGAGCCACCATAATGACACTGCACATTTGTCTGTGTGGGGAGAGCCACTTGTGGACTGGGAGACCCTCCACGTAGCTTTGTGCCCCACCCGGACCAAGTCCGGAGTTTCAGGTTCCACTTAGGCTAGGAGGGGGGTGTTTGCCGCCGCCAATTCGCCAGTGGGCCCCAGCTCGGCCGAGGCTTCTCCGCCCTCCCGGCAGAGGCAAGAGACAAAACAAAGCCCGGCTGTCCCCGCGTCCTCTCCGCGCGTGTAGGGTCCTGAGTTCTGCCTCCCAGGAGCTGTCCGGCGCTCCGCGGAAGGCCCCCCTAAAATGCTTCCTGAGCTCCTCGATGCAAAAGGACCGCACACATAAAGGACGGAAGAAAAGAAAGGGTCTGGAGGAGCTCTTTAAAAGAGGGGGCAGGGAAGGAAGCGCAGCGAGGAAGGACGCGGCCGCCGCGGTCCCGTGGTGGCCGGGTGCGCGCGTGTGCGTGTCTGTGTGTGCGTTCCGATGACAAAGCCCCGCCGCCGCCAGCAAGCTCCTGGCTGCCAGAGCTCTGGTGGGGGAGGGGAAAGGGAGGAGAGGAGCCAGCGCTAGCGTAGGTAGCGGGGAATCGAAGCTTCCCAGGAGAAAGAGTTCATTCATGAGCTGTAGGAGGCCTCGCGGCCCGGCCAGGTGGAGCCTCCTGAAGCCAACACCTGTGTATTTTCCTTTTTGGAAACAGGCGAGCCCATCGATCATTACCATATTTTAATTGCCTTTCGCAAAGGTCATCTCTAATTATGGGTTGCGAGGAGGGTTGGTCAGGAGTCCGTGGCCCTTTATTATCTGTGTGGGTGTGTGTGTGTCGCCGCAGAGACAATGCGCCCAGCTCTTATAGAAATGCCAATCCGAGGGTGTCCGTGCGCGCCTGCGAGGCGGTCACGACGTGCTGGATCCACGCAGACCAGGCTGCGTGCACAATAAAAGCCGAGCAGGCGGCTGAGGGCCGCGCAGACCCACGGGTTTTCTTTTTAGAAACAGTGGTGCGAAGAGACTTGACAATAATAACACGCAGCAGGATTAAATCAGGGCGGGAATAAGGAAATGTATTTTCGTTTCTAGAACCGCGGACTGTGTTTAACCCATCCGATCCTCCCCTCCCCAGAGCATTTTGTGCACACGTGGAGTTCCGCGCAGGGACAGGCGCCGGGCACAGAGTGGCTTGGGACTGCCCGATGACGTTCCAGGGCAGCCACGTTACGTTCATATTAATCTCTTCCCTTAATTCGGCATGGTTGTCAGTTACAGTGACGTGAAACAGCCTTAACGATGTCTGTTTTATGGGAAACAATACCTGGCTAGTTGAAAAAGAGAAAGCAAACGTTGAGGTTTTTTAACTTTTGAAAGTTTGCATTTCCTTAGTTTTTATCACTGTCAGAAACCCTTGTGGCAAAAGCCTATTTTAACTTCCTCCGAGGGAGAAGAGCAGTGGAGAAGGTAGATGGAGGGTCAGGGGTTCTTGGGAGGATATTTTGGAGATGGAGGGAGGTGGAGATCAGTGAAGAGCTGTGAGTCAGGGGTGGTCAGCAGCCACTCTGAACTTGATTTTCTCAAAGGAGCCTGGCACTTCTGAGCCCCGATGCTGTTTCTGGGAGTCCAGCCTGACAAAGTCAGAGGCTGGGGTCAGGAGCCTCAGAGAGTTGGAGAGTTTTGTACTGGTCCTGCTTCCTGCCTGCCCCCACACCTGGCCTCCTGGCCTCACCAGCAGCCAGCTCTGCCCTGAGGAAGGCAGAGCCAGATGACTGGTCCAACCCCCCAGAGACCGCCTGGCTTTCTCCTCCCCTGTAATCATAACCAGATGCACTTAAGCGCCTTTCATCAGAGGAAGCCCAAAGCCCTTTAACAGGCTTCAATAAAAGCCTTTTGAGGGCCTACCAGCCTGCTCAGTGTTGGGGCCCCTGTGCCCACTTTCCAGCTGAGCCAGCCTGGGGCTGCAGTCAGGGTCTAGCCTCTCCCCTGGGGCCCCAGAAGCCAAGGAAGTTTACTCAACTAAGGCAACCTCTCCAAGCAGGTAGGGTGCCAAGATTCCTGCCAGGTGTGTGGGTTCAGACCTCATTAACAGGAGGAAAGAAAGGCATGGGAGGGAAGCCAGCAGCTAGTGTCTGTCTTAAGGAAGGACAAGAAGGAGCAGCCTATGAGAAGGAACCAGAGGGGCTAGGAAATAGAGCCGGGGTGAAGGGGCAGTGATGATGGAGATGTTCACAAAGACTCCCATGGTACTTCCACCAACCCGAATTCAGAGGTCAGAGCTGCTGTCCCACTGTGTTGCAATCTGTCTCCCTTACTAAACTGTGAACTCCCTAAGGGGAGTTCTTATTCACCTTTGCAGGCCCGGCCCGGGACCTGGCACAAAATAAGTAATCAAAATGGGAGATCACAAGCTACGATGGAAAACTCTGGATCAAGATGCATACGGGCTTAAGATGGGAGCTCTGCCCCCAGTGGTTGTGTAGCCTATCTGAGCCTCAGTTTCCTTATCTACAAAATGGGTATGAGAATGCCTACATCAAAAGATTGGAGAAAGATTCGATGAAGTAGTTGCAGGTGAAGCACCAGGAAGATGATAATAAAGTTTTTAATAAATACTGTGCCCTAGCTGGGTGTGGTGGCTCAGGCCTGTAATCCTAGCTACTCGGGAGGCAGAGGTGGGAGAATCACTTGAGCCCAGGAGGTCAAGGCTGCAGTGAGCTGAGATTGTGCCACTAAGTGACAGAGTGAGACTCTCTCAAACAAAGCAAAACTAGATAGATAGATAGATAGATAGATAGATAGATAGATAGATAATCTCATGCCCTTGCTCTTGAAGGAGTGAAGAGAGGATTTGGACTGATATTGTTTGAATTGTAAGTAGGAAGGTTTGTGTTACACCCTAGCTAGGCACAGGTCTCTCTGGCCTGGGATTTGGATCAGAAGAAGGAATTGTTTCTAAACTGTGTGAATTGGAGCCACAGGACCCCACTGCACTGTCCAACAGGGCAAGCAGCTCCAAAGCTGTGAACTTGGGAAGCCAAGCCAGCCTTGGTCTCAGGCTCTGGGGAAGGGGCAGGTCCTAGACCCTTGGACTCTCCTGCACAGGGCTGGTTGTGGCTGGGGCCTAGTTGTGCACTGCGGACCAGGCTGCTGGAGATGAGTGGCTGGCAGATAATCCCAGTTGGTGCTGGCTTTCTGTGGTCAAGAGGAGAACTGCCCCTTCAGCTTTGACCTCTGCTCCAGTAATCATGGCTGTATTTTATTTTTGGCGGGTTCATCCTCTGGCATTTGGCAGGGCGGGGAGGGGAAGGGGGGTTGCCTGCGTCTCTTTGCTATTCCTTCTGGTTTGCTCAGTAGCTCCCCACCTCTCATCCCCCACCCCACCCCACACAATGTGGCCTGGTTTTCTCCCCATTGCAAGCTGCTTTATCATTTTTGCCTGTTCCCTGGCTGCTCTGCTTGTTTGAGAGTGGGGGTAAGACCTGGGCTCTCCCCATTCCCCTCCTTGGTCCATCACATTCCAGATGTCTTTCAGCCCCTCCTCCCGTCTCCCTGAGCTTGGCACTTCCCCAGGAGGGCAGCCTGAGGGTCAGGGTCCATGGGCCGCCTGGGCATCAGGGGCCTGTGAGTGCCTGGCTCAGAGAAGGAGGAAACGGTGGGGGACAGAAGCCAGCTGCACTGCTGCACATTCCTAGCTTTGTGAATGGAAGCTCATGGCATTTGGTGTGTGACACAGGTCTGGTAGTCGGGGTCAGAATGAAAAGGTGTGGGATTTGTAGGGGAATTGGGAAGAAAATGAAGTAAGCTAACACTTCTTGCATAATTCATCTCTCCCTATCCCTGAGATGAGCACCTTCCAGGAGAGGCAAGAAAAACAAGAGAGAAGAGAAGAGAAGGGAGAGCAAAACCAGCCTGGTGGAAATGCTTTGCCCCTCTCCCTTCCTGCCTAGGGAATTGGCTCCCTTGTGCAGCCAATGTAGGTCAGGAGGGGACAACAGTTAGGGTCCTTTACCCAGATCCTTCAGGGAAAATGTGAGATCAGATTTGAGGAAGACACAGGTCACTGTCCTACAGGGATTTCAGAAAGAATAAGACACTGCGTTATCAAAGGTGGGGGATTTGGGTTATGATCAGAAATTTCCTTAAAAAAAAATTTCCTGCCTGTCACACTTTTGTTTTTAACCCAGTTCACCTTCTTCCATGGATTTAGCAATAAGTTATGAAATTGATCTCTTCCCCTATAGCATGTCAGCTACAAGGGAGCTCAGAAGCAATTTAATTCTGCTCCTGGAATCTGTGGGTCCAGAATTTGGTGGACTCAACAGCTGGAGGCTGGAAGCATCCGGAGGGGTCTTTACTTTATGTCTGGCTGTTGGCTGGGACCTCAGCTGTGTCCCATAGCATGAGCACAGGGCTCTCTATGTGGCATGGGCTTCCTCACAGTATGGTGCCTTAAGGGTAGTAGGACTTTAAGTTACAAATCGGCAGCTCAGGGCTCCAGAAAACCAGCATTGCAGTAAATAAGGCTGAAGCTGCATCACCTTTTTTTTTTTTTTTTTTTTTCTGAGATGGAGTCTTGCTCTGTCGCCCAGGCTGGAGTGCAGTGGCACCATCTCGGCTCACCGCAACCTCCGCCTTCCAGGTTCAAGAGATTCTCCTGCCTCAACCTCCCGAGTAGCTGGAATTACAGGCATGCACCACCATGCTCGGCTAATTTTTGTATTCTTAGTAGAGACGGGGTTTTAGCATGTTGGTCAGGCTGTTCTCAAACTCCTGACCTCAGGTGATCTGCCTGCCTCGGCCTCCCAAAGTGCTGGGATTACAGGCGTGAGCCACCGTGCCTGGCCCGCTGCATCACCTTTTCTAATCCACCCTTGAAGTCTATATTCATTGGTTGCGATTGTGGTCACAAACCCATCCAGATTCAAGGGGAAGGGACAGAGATCCTACTTCTCACTTGGGAGGAGTGTCAAAGAACTTGTGGCCATGGTGGGGTGGGGGTGGGGGGTGGGAAGGTGGTAGGGGAAGCCATACCAGGCACCTTTGAGAGCTAAGCTTAATTAGCAGTAGCTCTAAACAGAGTAGTCTACATTGTAATAGGGGTTTCTACCCTCAAGAGGCCTCATAAATTATATGGGGGCAGGGGGACTCAGAGAGCTAAAATTAGGCCAGGGTAAAAGAAATAGAGCCTATAAAGCAAATATGGATTTTAGGAAAAATAGAAAATATATCGAGACAGCTGTCTCTATGATCTTGTCCAATGTGGGAAGGACTGAGGGAGAACTGAGTGGTGGGATCAGATGGGTTTTAGGCTCTTCTGCATTGAAAGGGAAGCAGGTAAAAGATTAGCATTCTATCTGCCGCCATCCTTAGCCTACTGTCTTGGGGAAGATCTAGTAACCCTTCATCGCTCCCAGCTCCCAACAACATTATTTTCACTATTGCCTTATAAGTCACTGCCCCCTCTACCACCAGTATACAGCTATCTTTATATGGTACAAAGCTAGGAATGTAGTCAATGCATTTCCTGTAGTGTGTATGGAAAAACAATTAATACTTACTATTTGTGCCCTCCCTGAGGTGTGGTTTTAAATATCCAGCATGGATACTGTTGTGACTGAAAGGGCCTGGGTACATCTCTAGGGCCCCAGGTTCCCATTATCCTTGTCTCTAACCCCTGAATGGAGAGTTTGACTTCTAATTTCATGCTAGGGGTTTCACGGGCAACATAATTGTATTTGCCTCTGCCTTTGATCTGCTATTTGATCTGCTATTTTATTGTGGGTTCGACTAGGAGACACAGATAGAAACGTGGTGGAAAACATGATTTTGTTTTGCTTGGGAATTGGCAGTTATTGTTTTCTATGGCTCCCTTAACATGACACATCTTCCCTAAATCCAAAATCTAATCATTTTCCCATTTTTGAAAATCCAAAAGGCATGTGTACCCTCTGGCCTGCTTTCCTCTCCCCTCCTGAAGATTTCATTTTCAGCAAGACTTTGGGGGCATGATGTTCAGATTTTAGACCTCAGTGCAGATTGGAGCCCCGAATTAGTGTAATACACCTGGGTGAACTCTGCCACACCTGCCCCTTTCCTGACCTCACCACGGCTTCCCAGGATGTATCTGGTTCACCCTAGCCTCCCTTGAGGTGATTTTGGGTCTGCAGGGCCAACTCCTATCCTGAGACCCAAACAAAGAAACCCAGATTCAGCAGATGGGTCAGAACTAAGCGACATTCAGGGGATGGCCCTTGAAATAAGCTGGCTTCTCAGGCAGGGTCACTGTATTACATTGTACAGTTTGTGTACTGCACAAAGGTCCCCAGCCAAAACACAGAGTAGGCTACTGGCAGCTGTGTTCTCAGGGCAAAGGAGAAAGAGATTATGTCTCTGATCCAGAAGAAAAGAGAAGGTGACACAGGACAGATAGAGGTCAAAAGGGTTTCTTGGGAGCACACTGGATCAGCCTAAGACTGGACCAAGCCAGTGTTGACCCAGCATGTTGGCGCAGTAGGCCTATATACACTCTCTTTGTTTTGTTACCTCTCATCTGCAGGCACTGGTTCATAAGTTATTGGGTCCCTCCTAGGCCTTATTTGGAGTGTGGGTGGGAGAAGGACAGGAGTGTCACCCTACTTATGTGTCTTGTTTAGCCAGCAAGGTGGGATTTGTTTCTTGGGCAGAGGGAGTTTCTTTGGTTTATGAATATGAAGATTTTAAGGCATATTGTTCACTGCAGACCGTTATGTACTTGATGTAGGCGTTTGAGTGCAAGACCCTAACAGGGCTAGGCGCGGTGGCTCATGCCTGTAATCCCAGCACTTTGGGAGGCCGAGGCGGGCGGATCACGAGGTCAGGAGATCCAGACCATCCAGGCTAACACGGTGAAACCCCGTCTCTACTAAAAATACAAAAAATTAGCCGGGCGTGATGGCGGGCGTCTGTAGTCCCAGCTACCCGGGAGGCTGGGGCAGGAGAATGGCGTGAACCCAGGAGGCGGAGCTTGCAGTGAGCCCAGATTGCACCACTGCACTCTCCAGCCTGGGCTACAGAGCGAGACTCAGTCTCAAAAAAAAAAAAAAAAAAAAAAAAAAAGGGGAGAATCGGCCTGGCTTGCTGGCTCACACCTGTAATCCCAGCACTTTGGGAGGCCGAGGCGGGCGGATCACGAACGAGGTCAGGGGTTTGAGACTAGCCTGACCAACGTGGTGAAACCCCGTCTCTACTAAAAATACAAAAATTAGCCGGGCATGGTGGCGCTAATCCCAGCTACTCAGGAGGCTGAGGCAGGAGAATCGCTTGAACCTGGCAGGCGGAGGTTGCAGTGAGCCAAGATCGCGCCACCTCACTCCAGCCTGGGCGACAGAGTGAGACGACGTCTCAAAAAAACCCAAAAAACAAAAAAAACCCCCCAAAAAACAAACAAACAAAAAACCCAAAAAACAAAAAAACAAAAATTAGCCGGGCATGGTGGCATGAACCTGTAGTCCCAGCTACTCTGGAGGCTGAGGTGGGAGAATCACTCCAGCCCGAGAGCCAGAGGTCAAGGCTGCAGTGAGCCCAGATCGCACCACTGCACTTCAACCTGGGCAACAGAGACAGACCCTGTCTCAAAAAATATATAAATAAATAAAAAATAAATAAAAAAGGCCGAGTTCGGTGACTCACACCTGTAATCCCAACACTTTGGGAGGCCGAGGTGGGCAGATTGCCTGAGCTCAGGAGTTCGCGACCAGCCTGGGCAACATGGTGAAACCCCGTCTCTACTAAAATACAAAAAAAAAAAAAAAATTAGCCGGGCGTGGCGGAGTGTGCCTGTAGTCCCAGCTACTGAGGAGGCTGAGGCAGGAGAATTGTTTGAACCTGGGAGGTGAAGGTTGCAGTAAGCCGAGATTGTGCCACTGCACTCCAGCCTGGGCAAGAGAGCGAGACACCATCTAAAAAAAAAAAAAAAAAAAAAAAAGAGGATCATCTGAAGAAAGAAATTCCAATCAAAATTAAACAACTCCAAAAAGGAACTTTTCTAGTGTCAGTAATGGGCTGGTTGAGGAGGTCTTTGGGAGCCTTCTTTTTATTGATTGACTGATTTTTTTTTTTTTTTTTTTTTTTTTTGAGACAGGGTCTCGCTCTGTCGCGCCGCTGCACTTCAGCCCAGCCTGGGTGACAGAGTGAGACTACATCTCAAAGAAAAAAAAGAAAAAGTAATCCGGCCGGGCGTGGTGGCTCATGCCTGTAATCCCAGCACTCTGGGAGGCCGAGGCGGGTGGATCACGAGGTCAGGAGATGGAGACCATCCTGGCTAACACAGTGAAACCCTGTCTCTACTAAAAAAAAAAAAAAAAATACACAAAATTAGCCGGGTGTAGTGGCGGGCGCCTGTAGTCCCAGCTACTCGAGAGGCTGAGGCAGGAGAATGGCGTGAATCCGGGAGGCGGAGCTTGCAGTGAGCCGAGATCGCGCCACTGCACTCCAGCACTCCAGCCTGGGCGACAGAGCCAGACTCCGTCTCAAAAAAAAAAAAAAGTAATCCATATCAACCATCTGATGGTGGAGGGGGATTTCAGATCTCTGTACCATACTTTCCCTTCTCCATTCTTACCATAACACTAGAGCACAATGCCTTACTAAATTCATATCCAGTGTTTACTTTGTAACCACATATATATCATTCATTGCTGAGCCAAATGAGCTTCAGTGATTGCAGTTCCTTGTAAGATTTTTTTTTTTCCTGGAGTTAATAATTGCCTCATTTTTATATTTGCCTAATTTTCTTTGACCTATGACTACTTTTCCCATACTTTCCAACCTCTGTACAATTAATCTGAGGACAATTTTCTGCATGTCCAAATCTTGAAGACCATCTGCAAATGGGCTGATCTTTTTTTGCTTTGTGTTTCTTTTTTTAATCCCTATTTTCTTTAAATCTGAAAACTTTTTCAAAAAGTTTCCAATCTTCCATTTAGTTTTATTTTCTAAAACTTTTGGCCGGGCGCGGTGGCTCACGCCTGTAATCCCAGCAATTTGGGAGGCCGAGGCGGGTGGATCACGAGGTCAGGAGATCGAGACCATCCTGGCTAACACGGTGAAACCCCGTCTCTACTAAAAATACACACAAAAAAAATTAGCCGGGCGCGTTGGCAGGCGCCTGTAGTCCCAGCTACTCGGGAGGCTGAGGCAGGAAAATGGCGTGAACCTGGGAGCCAGAGCTTGCAGTGAGCGGAGATCGCGCCAGTGCACTCCAACCTGGACGACAGAGCGAGACTCTGTCTCAAAAAACAAAAAACAAACAAAAAAACACTTTTATGAAATGCGGTGGGAGTTTTTACTGATTTCAAATGGGGTATTGTGTTTTGGTGGGAAATTGTGTCTGTCCCACCCAGCTAATGTCAAGAGCTGAGAAATTAATCCAGAGTTTCTGATATTTGATATTTTGCTTGGTTGAAATAAACTTTCATCATTTTTCCTAAACAACAACTTTTCAGAAGTAATGACTGTTAGCCCCGGGAACCGTGGAAATATTCAGTATTAGTAAATCTTTACCCTCCCCTCCCCCCCGAACTGATTCTACATTTTTAGAAATAAAGATTATTTTTAAAATAATTGGCCTTTACCCAGGCCATTTACTGCAAGATTCATGCCCTCTATTTACGTTCACCTCACGGTGCCTTTTATTTGTGTTCAGTCATTTACAAGTCTGCCTTTCCAACTAGATTGTAAATTACTTGAGGGGGCCAAAGGTGTCTTTTAAAAATTCACTTCTGTACTTTTGGATCCCCCTAGGTCCTAACACAGCGCCTCGCCCTTAGCAAGCGCTCCATAAATGCATGTTAAATTCAAAAAGTGGACAAATAAAGTTCCAGTCTTCTCCAATCAGGAGCCCTAAACCGTGGTAACTCTCAAATCCTCTCTGGCCTCAACAGCGCCCTGTGAACGGTGGGTAGGCCTCGCCCCCCACCCCCAGCTGCCTCGGCAGGTTGCCTCTGGGGACAGAGTTCTGGGGTGCGCGGGAGAAGCGATAACACGTTGACCATCGCGGGAGTCCGGGAACCAGAGGTCGTTTCTCAGGATTAAAATCCACTCCAGCGTTTCGAGGAGGGGCGACACTACAGGCCACGCTTTCACCAGGGACGGCCGCCCCATCGTCCCCGACCTGGGGTCAGCGTGGCCCGCAGCGGGGAGGGGGGCCTCGGGAGGGAGCGCCCCCCGGCAGCCCGGGAACGCCCGCGCGGCAGCCCCGGCCCAGCCTGCGGCTCCGCGGTCCTACCGCCGGGGGCAGCGCCGCCTGCGCAGCCGGGCCAAGATGGCGGCCGGTGCGCAGCCGCCCGCGTCCGGGGGAGAAGCGGCGACAGCCCCGTGTCAGCCGGGGCGCGCGCTGTCCCAGGGCGCGGAGCCGCTCCTCCTTTACCCACGGGGACCCCGAGGGCCAGTCCTGCCACTTCGTCCTTACAGGCCCCCTGCCCGGAGCCCTACCTGGACGGGCCCCGGCTGGGATCGGGACGGCCAGGAGGATGGCCGCCTGGCTAGACATGGTGGACAGGGGACCAGCGGGGACCACTGGGTGCCAGCCCCACACCCAAGCCATTTCTTCCAGCCCTGGGACACCTCTGGTGCGCAATTCGACGATATTAGTAATCGCAGGTAGGGCTTCATGTCCCGTAAAAACACAGGGCTCAAAGCACTTGAAATCAGGAATGTCTTGGAAAATCTGCTACTTCTGGTTGTGAAATCCACGGTATTCTCTAGTAAAGGCAGTAAAGGCTACAGAATATGTGCGGTTCCTCACATTTGCTGTGACATCGGTATGCGCGCAGTGTAGGCTGCCTGCCTCCTAGGACACTCCAAAACCTGAGGTCCAATTTACCAGAAATGGCATTGATGAATGCGGTGCATTCTGAGTGATCTCCCGCTGGGCTCAGGTTGGGAGGTCAGAAGGGCCCCCAAAGGGAGCAGCTAATGCAGGTAGAATCACAATGGTAGAAACAGAGAAGTACCCAGAAACGGTTCCCCATTACCCTTTGTAAACTGGGTTGACACCTCCCACTGGTTCAAGGTTCCAACCAAAGTTTGCATGTTGTTTATCAGCTCAGCTTGAGAGGCAGAATGTGAACTTTTTGGTTTTGTTTTGGTGAAATAGTCTTTCTGCATAACATTTGCACCGGCTTGTTATTCTTATGGAAAACACTTCCTCCACCTACCCTGGGCAGCAGCCACACCAGCCTTTACTTCCTTCTGCAGGCCCTCTTAATTACCTCTCTCTTGCTCCAGTTTAGGCAGCCCCCGGCACTTTGTTCAAGTACAGCAATAAACCCAAGACTGGGCCTAATCCTCTGTGGTCCTGACCTTCCCCACAGCGGGCCTGGAGTCTGGAGGGCCTTCCTGCTCCCCTGATTAGGGCCAAGGACGCAGCTTGATGTGTTTTGTGTTTTCTCCCCTCTGCACACTTGGTACTTTTCAGAGTGCTTCACTAAAAAATCAGATACAAGAAAAAGTTCACATCAGCCCTTTGGAGCCAGGCCTCCGTGAGCTGGGGTCACCCCACCACCAAGCCAACCATTCGACTTCTAAACTGTAGCCAGGGCCAATGGGTTACCGCTGACCTTTTGCACACCGAATTCCTCTCCTAGCGTTAGCTCGGGTGGCCAGGGAGCCTCAGCTGCACCCACCTCCTGCCCGGTCCAGTCCCGATGCCCCTCCCGGGAAGCGCGGTAACCTTAAACGGCACGACAGGCGGCTGGCCGAGCTGGTTCGGTGACGACTCCCTGGAGACAGCGGCTTCGAGCAGCAGGCCCCATCTGCAGCGCAGCTGAACGAGTTAAGCTGCCCCAGGCGTGAGCGTACCAGGCTGGGGCCTGGACAGGAGAGAACCGGCGGGGGGCCCCGGGCCGCCTCAGCCCTAGGATTTCCAAGTTGCAGGGGGAAAGGTGAACCTGACTCCCCTCCCGAAGGGCTGCGTGGGGGGCTCAGAAGACTCCTGTCAGGGGTTGGGGAGGCGCCTCGAAGCGGGGCCCAGAGTGAGGCTGCTGAAAGGGGGCCTGGGAGGTAGGCGGTGCGCCCTCGAGGCCACCTGGTCAGTAAAGGCGCTTCTGTGCTGTACAAGCAAGACAGCAGTTGTAGCACCCGACCCTCGGGCTCCAGTGGCCCACGGTGCAGGCGGGCAGGGGAAGAGTGGCTCTGCGCGCAGCCCCGGGTGCCCTAAGGTTACCTCCTCATCCCCTGCCGCTGCTGTGCCGCCCCAGCCCTACCCCCGCCCCGAAAAAACCCGGCCGCGCGGGCCAGAGCCTAAGCTGCACGGGCTCCTGACCCCGGCTCGCCAGGCTCAGCCCAGTCCGACCCCGCCTCGGCTTCACAAAGGCCACGTGCGGCCAGGGCCGACAAGGAACGACCACGACTCTCAGATCTTTAATTACGCTAGGAGTCCTTACCCTTCCCCCCAACCCATCGCCGGCTTCCAGCCCTTTAATCAATTTCACGATATTAAATATTAATTTCCTGCCAGCCACGGTTTCTCGGAGGAGGGGGAGGGGATGGGCAGGGCAGCTCCGAGGCTGGAATGGCTTTGCAGGGTGTGACCACGACAGCAGGGCGCGGAGGACGCGCGGACTCCTAAGTGAGCTGTGCCCAGAACTCGGAGCCACTGGGTTTTCGCTCTGTAGCTGGGGAACTTGGAGAGTTATGAGCGCCTGGGTGCAGGCCTCCAGGAGGGGCAGCGAGGTGCGCGGAGAGTCCGGGTGTGCTGGGCGACCGCCTCCTGCTCCGCGCGCCCCCCCTCCCCACCCCAGCCGCGAGTCAGCCTCACGCGGGCCCGCGGCGCGCTGCGATGATGGATCGCGCCTGGCGGGGGTGATTTGGTGTTGATCGCACATTATCACTGGCAGGTTGGACTGGTTGCTGATGGACGACTTCTAGCGGCGGCGGCAGCAGCGTCTTCAGACACCGCGCTGGGACTCGCTCGCTCGGCGAGGGTCTTTCCCCCCCCACACCCCCTCCCTACTTCCAGGCGCCAGGAGGGCCTGGGAGTCCGAGTGGGGTCTCCTCGCGTCCAAGGCCGCCCGCTCCTGTCTGGGTCCGGGTGTGGGCTGTTGGCTGGGTGAGGAGAGGAGCCAGGACGCCTCTCCCACTTCCTCCCACTCCTCCTTCCCTTGCCGCCTGCTCCCCACCCCCTTCCTGCTTCCCCACCGAAACCCGGAGGCCCTGGGTCACTCCGCGGGTGATATCCACGCCGCCTGACCCTGGCCGCGGGGGTGCGGACTCCTCTGCTCCGCAGCCCCCGACCCTCTCCCCCGGTCGCAGCAGCCGCGGCACTGCGGTGCGCCCCTTCTCGCCTCTTTTTCTAAAGTGCCTGCAGATACAAAAGCGGTTTCGTAATGCCTTCCGTCTGCGAGAGCCGGAGGACCTTGGCTGACCTTTCGGAAACTGATTGCAACTGCCTGTTAACAGCCCGTACTGACCGCACTGAGCGGAGCGGAGGACAATCATTTAAGTGACAGACGGCGAGGTGGCCCCGGCTCAGTCGAGCGGCCTGGTTAAGCCCGCCCCGCCCCTCCCCCGACCCCCTCCCCTCCCGCAGCTACTCCCCCAGCCCCGGGCGCACTGCGGGCCGCGGCGGGCGCTCGGGCAGGCGGAGAGGACGCGCGCGCGCGTGCGTGTGTGTGTGTGCGCGCGTGTCCACGATTACCGGCCGACGGGTTAACCCTTTGCCGAGCAGCCGGTCCCTTTGAGGCCGGGCGCTGCCGGATTAATCTGCCATCTGCAAAAGAGGAATAACAGGGCCGTCTCCGCCGACTTTCCCTAATGGGTAAACTGTACCCTCTTAGCGTGACCCACGCTGCGTCCCTGCTGCTGCCAGGGAAAGATCCGGACCCTTGGCTCTTCTGCCGCGGCCCTGGGTCCCCTCCCTGCACTCCCCTTCCTCTGCACAGACACAGACACAAGGAACAGCACGAGGGGTCCAAAGGCTCCCAGGGGCTCGCGGTGCAGTGGACGTGGGTGTTCCCGGTGTTTTCTATTTTGGAAACTGGAGAAAGGTGGGGTAGGGGGGACGTAGCGAAAAGCCGAGGTGGGGGAGGGGAGGCTGGTGACAGGGCACCTCGGGCTTCGCTCGCTCCCTCTCTCGGGAGAGATCGCCAGCTGCTCTCCAACAGGCAGCGCCCTGAAATCTATTTAAAGAGAGGGAAAGGGGAGGAGAACAAAGGGGGAGGAGGGGGACGGCGAGCGGAGCCTGGGCGAGAGCGAGCGAGCAGGGAGGATCCGCCGCTCCGCGGGCACATCAAGCGCTCACATCTGTACACTCCGCGATCGATGGGGAGAATGGATAATATTTGTCAGCTGCAGACCTTTCTCTTCCCGGTTCCTGGGGAGGGGAGGGGGCGAGGAGGGGGAGGGGCGGGCAGGCCAGGCGAGAGAGGCCGCCTCAAGGACAGCGCGCTTCCCGCTGCAGCCACACGGAAACCCAGAGCCATGAAAGCCGGGGGATTTTTCTCTTATTATCATTATTAATTATTTTTTATTATTCCAGAGCAGCCCGCGAACGCTCGGTGGCGCCCCTCCCCCGCCGCCTCCCTTTGTTGATTCTCAGCTGCTAGAGCGGCGGGCCCGAGCCGCCACCGCCGCAGAGCACGATCTGCTCTTGCGCCCTCGGTCGCAGCTGCGGCCCAGGAAGCCGGGGCTGCGTCGCCGCCCCCTGCCCCCCACGGCGCGGCAGCCCTCGCACCCCCTCCTCGCCTCCCGCCACGAGGCCAGCCCTGCCTCTCCACTGCCTCTCGCTGCGGCTCCGAGTCCCCAACGCAGAGCAGAGGCACTGGCTGCTGCGGCCCCGAGCTTCCGGCCGCGCGGGGGCCTTTGCCACCCCCTAACCCCCGCAGCTGCACTCTGATGCCGCCGGCCTCACACATGGTCTTCATTTTGCACACTAGCGGCGTGCTTCCTCTCAGCTCCTCTCCTCGGGGCTTTTCGGAGCGAGGAGGGAGGTTTAGAGGAAGTTAGAAACCCAGCGAGCCCAGGGGAAAGGGGGAAAACCCTCGCTCTTAGTCTCAGCTTCCGAGGCAGAGGGAGCGCCCCGCGGGGGGTGGGGCAGAGTCTGGGTGCCCTCCCCTTCCTTGGATGCAGGAAAGGTTAAGTGAGGGGTGGCGGTCGGAGGAGCGACAGATTTGCTTTTGCTCATCCACATGCCTGCTCAGACCGGCCTGGGTATCACTGACCCGGCACCCTCGGAACGGCAGAACCCGGATGGGAGCAGATCCGCCAAGCGGTCATCAAACAAGACCAAAGACATTTCAGCTGTCCCCTACCCTCGGGCGAGGGTGGGGGTGCCCCCTGGGTCTTTGCTTCCTCGCGCACCCCCAGGTTGGAAGGCCAAAGCCGACGCCTCACAGACCGGGGGTCCGGGCCCCCTCTCTAGGGCGGAGGTGTGCAGAAAGCTCTAGTGCGAGTTTACTTGCGGCCTGGCTACCCCCTCCCCCCCCGCTGTCCTGCGATTCCGGGCCAGCCTGCGGCGGCGTCCCCGACTGCTCCGCGGTCCTGGGCAGGGCAGGAAGCTGGCACGGCCGACGGCTGGGCAGGCGCCACTTGGCCGGGCAGGCTGCTCGCTGGAACTCGCGCGGCACCTTCGCGCCGAGTCGGGTTCCTGGGTCTCCAGCCCGGTCACCCTGAGCGGTTTCACCCCCCACTTTGACCATCGGCCTCCCTCGGAAGTCTCCCTGTCTCCTCCCGCCCTCTCGGCTTTTCCCTTCCTCATTCTGTCTCGGGAGCTCCTTAATGCAGTCAACCGCCCTTCCCGAGATTCAAAAAGAAGTTTTGTGTTTCCCCGGGGGCAGCCGCCTAATGCTTCCCTTGTTTTCCGGAACAAAGCAGACATTCAGTGAGGAGGGGGCAGGCGCTGACTCCCTCCCCTCCCCGCAGCACCCCGCACTCCTGCAGATTCAGAACGCTGGCTCCGGGGCCCGGGTGGCCTGGGGGTGGGGTGGGGACCCCCTTCCCCTAGGCTTGGCTACAAAAGCCTCGCCCGGTAGCCGGAGAGAAAGCGGCGTGGTGTTTGGGTGAGGTTCCCAGCCCGGGCGGGGAGGGCGTGCACGCGGCTGTTTACAGTGTGCCTGTGCTGCTGGAAGCTCACCCGCCGCCGCTTGACAGCGTGGGGCACCCGCTGGCTGCCAGCTCAGAGGAGATGCGCAGCGGCGAGCCCTCCGGCACTCCACCCGAGGCCTCCGCAGCGCCAGGGCCAGGGCGCGCTGGGAAGCTCCAGGTCTCCAACCCCGAGTTCCTTCGGCCCACATACCCCTCCCCGTAACAATGGCCTAGATCCGGTAGTATATCAAAGGGACGGGGTGGGGAGGGGTGAAGAGCGCACAAGGGGCGCTCAGGGCTGTCGAAGCGCCTGGGTTCTGAGCATACCCCCGCCGCCGCCTGTCCCCTTGCAGGACTAAATTCCCCGGCCCGAGTGAGCGAAAGACAAATACTCTAGTGACTTGGAGGTGTTTCTCTCTCCGGATACCCCCCTGCAACCCCAGCAACCCCTACCCACCCTGCCCAGTGAACTTCTCTCCACCCCACCCCGTGGGGACCGCTGCACTAGCTGTGCCCACGAGCGCCAAGGCCTTCTCGTCGGCGCAGCGCTGCCTTAGATCCCGCTCCACCTCTTCCCCTCTCCTGGGCCTGTGGCCGGCCCCTGGCGCCTCCAGCGCGGCCTGAAACTTGATCTCACGTCGAAAGGACAGTGTGTAAACACCAGGCGCGCTCCGAGAACCCACGGGAGGGGCCGAGCGAGGGCCGCCGGGGCAGCTCGAGGCCCCGCGCCCCCACCTGCCTGCTCGCCCGGGGCACGATCGGCGGGGCCGCCGTCTCGCTCTCTGCCTCCCCAGTTGGCTCAGCTAATTGGAGCCGCCGCCGCCGCCACCGCTGCGGCCTCTTGTTGAATTTTCTAGATCGCAACCGTTCAGTCGTGGCTGCCTGTCGCTCCCCTCCCCCTTCCACAGCTGTTATCTCTGCCGGCAACTTGGTGGTGGTGGGGAGGCGTCCCCCCGCTGACCCTGGCCTCAGGCTCCGAGTTCACCCCAGCAGTTCCAGGGGGTGTTTTTCTTCGAGACGTGGGAAGGGAGGTAAAGCCTTATCGGAACTGTGAGGCTTCGTGCCAGAATCCAAGGCTCGGGTACTAGCCAGAGGATCCTCCCGGCAGAAAGCCATGGTCCTCCCTGTCTTACACCAGGAGGTAGTGACAGTCCCGGAGGGAGGGGCTCCAGGAACAACTCTGCTGGCGACTTCTGTTCATTCCAGGAAAACATTACAGAAGGGTGAGGTGACGGGAGGCAGAAAGATCCCCCCTCCCTCCTGCTTGCCCCAATCCCTGTCAGCACTTGGGCATTTGGGACTTGGTGTGTAGGTTCCTTCTGCAGCAGAGCTCACCTGCGCCTTGGGCCTAATCCACTCACATGCCACAAGGATGCTTTTCCTCTTGGTTTGGAGTACCTGGTGGGTCCAGGGGGGACGTGCCATCCTTAGTGGGTTCTGGAGGTACAACTCCCCCATGCTGGGTCAGTTCTATGCTTGTACCAGGAGGCCCTCCTGGGCCTTGGTCCTTCCCAGCCATCCCCAGCCTTAGCCTCCTTTCCCCTTGGCCGGCTGTCTCATGCCTTAACCACACATCTGTGCTAGCTGCAAAAGGTCCCGCCTGTATGGATCTGTAAGAGGCCCAGAGCTCGGCCCCATGGTTGAGGTGGGAAGACGTGAAGCAGTTTGCTAGTGCAGGAATCATGAAGATATTGTTGATGATGCCAGAGCAGTTCCTCGTCTCCAGCATTGCCTTAGAATGGCTTTTCCTCGTGGTAGAACTTTCGCTAGTGGGTTTCACAGGCTCAGGGCCCAATCTTGTGAAAGTAGCTACACTCCCCAGCCCGGAAACACATAAATACACATAGGCAAACTCCCAGGAGGCTGGGTGTAGGAACCACCACCGAGGGGATCTGCAGCAGCCAGAGAATGTCTGCTTTTCCTGTGATGGTTCTGAGAAGGGCGCCTGTTCCCTCCCTTTGATGGTTCTCTGACAACTGTTAGGGAACAAAGAGTGGAGGCCACAGGCTCATTAACTGTCATTTTCCACCTCTTTCCTCCGCTTCTAACTTTTACCCAAATTACTACTTTGGAGTTTTCCTGAGGTGTTCTCTCCATCTATTTATAACTAGAACAAGATTTCCAACTCAATCCTTATTGATTTAAACTATGATAAAAAATGAATCCATAAAATTATTATTATAATTTGGTGTCTAAGATGACATTTCACTAGGTCAAGTTCACACAGTTTTTGGCATCTAAAATCCCCCAGGCCTTTCCAATCAGATAACCTAAGTGTGTTTCCCACTGTCAGTTTCTTTTCCCTTTCCGTAGTGGAAAAAAACTGAATCCTCTCAAAGATGTTTATTCTCCTTCACTCCTTACCCCATCAGTCTGTGAGAACCTTGTTTCTGTTTAGGGTAAGGTATATTTCTATGTTTTGATAAAGAAGAGAGTAATACATGTTCCTCTTCAGGCCTGAAAAGATAATTATGCATCCTGGGAGCTTGCTCTTCTCCTGGCTGTTTAACGGACAATCTGGATTCTGGTTCTGGAGCAGGAATGCTTCGATGTCCCAGCCTCCTTCTCGTCCCCTTTCCTCTGTCACCACTCAGCCATCACCAGGCCTTTAGGCGGGTCACACGGCCTGAGGATTTCTGTTCTGAAGGCTCAGAGTGCCTCAGAAGACTGCAGCTCAGAGCCTGGTATCATGCATTCACATTTCTTTTACTGTGCAAAGCATATTCGGAGCCATTGGGATTCCTGTTCCATCTCTCTGAAAGCTTATGCCAAGAGCTCCCCATGGGGCCTATGGTGATGGATGTCATGAGGCCCAGGAAGGAGCCATCATGGTGGGAAGAGTTGAGAGCCTGCATGTAAGACTCAGACTCGAACCAAACCTAAGTGCAAATAACAAGGAAAAAAAGCAACTCCGCGCACCTGGCTGGTACCCTGCTTGGAAACAAACCGTACCTCCCCACCCTCCCATCTCAAAGCTAGTAGAGCCTAGGGGCACACCATTCCTTTGGCTTCCCTTTAGCTCGACTTGGGAATGGCGCAGTTAAGCATATCAGGAAGCTGAGATGCATCCACTACTCCTCACTTCCCCTGGCGCTGGGCTCAGCTTGGCTGAACTTGCCGTTCCTGTCTTTTTAGAAGAGCTGGTTGTGTTCCCGAAGCAAGATCGTACTGTGCCGCCTCCCCAGGGGTCCCCAGCTATTGATTTTTAATATCCGTATTCAATATTGTGTATTAAACATTGAATCCATGCACAAGAGGATGTGATGCAAATCACCAGCCGTGCCTGAGACTTTAATAGTTGTTTTATTGCCCGGAAACCACAGTTGGACGCAAGGCATCCTGCAGCCGAGGCTGGGGGTGGGGATGACAGGCTGAGAAGAGAGCTGAGCGGAGCGGAGCAGAGCAGAGGATACGAGATCTCTGAAATCCGCACTGCTGAAGGCACAGCCAGGCACTAACAGCTCCCCCCAGGCAGGCTGGTGGGGGGCTGGCTCCAGGCTGTTGTGGAAAGAGCAGGGGCTGTTGTGTGAGACCCGGGCAGAGGAAGAGGTGTGGGGCTGTGTTCTTCCTTCCTGGACTTCCCTAACTGGACTGTGCATTCCTGTCCGGCAGTCCTTCCCCTCCACGCAGATGCTCACCCAGAAACACATACACAACGATGGAACAGGAAAGTTAACTTTGGGGCAGGAAACCCCAGGCCTCGGGCCTCTTCCACCACTCTTCGCGCTGTGACCCTAGCACAGACCTCTCTCAACCCGCTGGGCCCCATTTCCCTCCTTTGCCAATGGGGGTGATGCTATCTGTCCTACTTCCCTCACAGCGCTGGTGGTGAGGCTGCCGCGGCACATGAGATAATATTCGGGGAAAAGGCTTTTGTAAATTGTCAGGCCCCACGTAGGCAGGCTGAGGGATTAGTGCTGGCTTTCCCTTTATACTCCCTCTCTCCTGCAGGCTGTGTCTCCTGGCTGCCTTCTTTCTCAGACATGGGCCCCCTCCCCCATGAAGGGCCCTCTCTTCTGTTTCCTCGGCCACCTCTGCTTGATCTCTCAGGCTTCCTGCTCTGCCTGGACTCTGCATTCAGGCTAGGCAATCCGGTTTGGAGGAGGCCCAGCAGGGAGAAAGGAAGGGTGAGAACGACTGAGTGTGTGGTGGGGGTGAGTGCAGCAAGTGTGTTTAAAGCCAACAGCCTCGGGAGGGAGGAGAAGCACACTCGGTAGCTGCGGCCCTGGGTTGCGGAGCCCGCGGGGGTGGGGCCGTGGGTGGGGGGCGTTGATCCGCCCCGTGTGCGGACAAGCGGGAGAAGGGTTGAGGGGAACCTGAGTCTAGGAGTGTCTTCACGTTACACTGTTGCTGGTTATGGGAAGTCCAGCTTGAATCCCGATTGCTGGAAGGCTAGGGTGTGGGCAGTGCCTTCAGGGTATTGCAATTGGGAAGGCCAAATGGAAATGCGGTGGAAAGTGGCAGCCCTCCAGCGCCGCCAAGTCAGATAAAAAGTTGCCCGAGGCCCTGAGAGTGGAGGCACCAGCCCTCTGATGGCCTTGTAGACGCCCTGAGAACATTCCGAGCTCCTCAAACCCGCTACCTTTGTCCTGGGCTCAAGGAGGGGGCGGAAACCAGAGGGGCCCGGATTCTTGAAGATCTCCCCTGGGGAGGCCTCAGCCGACTGTAGGCCCAAGCCCTACAGAGACCAGCTCTGGCAGGAAGTCATGCCAAGAGTCTGTATCCGCGTCCTTAGGCGTGAGAATGGGGCTATGCCAGGCTGGGCCTGGCTGCGCACGCCTCCGCTTCGGGACTCGGGCGGCTGCTGCCGCCTGCGTTTTCGGGTCTTCGACCGAGCCTCCCTGGCGCTCTACTCCCGCTTTGTCTTGCTGTCAACTTCTCGCCTGTCCTCGCCAGTCTCCTAGGTCGGCGGGTCGCGCTCTGCCTCTCCGAGTGCGTCTTTGCGCACATGTGGCGGTCTTCCTGCAACCTGGGTCAGCTCGGCCTCTTCCCGCGGGGTACTTGGCTTTGCCTTTGGATCGCTGCGAGTGTCCACTTCTTGCGCTCTCCTTCTCCCCACCTCGCCTTAGGCAGACGCATCCCGGGCTTGGCGGTCCCCCAAACAGAAATATCCCCGGGTTTCTGGTTTAGCTCCACCAAAACAAACTCGAGGGATTGGGGTATCCTTCACTTGCGTTTCCCGCTTCTCTCAGCCCTAGGCCGAAACTGGAGGGTTTTTTTGTTTTGTTTTGTTTTAATGAGACCTACTTTGCAGAGTTGACGGGGAACATTTCTGCGGCAGACTTCGAGGTCTGTGGCGCTCTCCCAACTTTCAAGACTGTAAGCCGCCAAGAAAGAGAATTTGGGTACATGATTTTGCCGCTGATGTGGGCTGGGACGAGGGTGTCCAGAGTGCACGTGCATGTGCGGATCGCAGGGACTCTCGGTGGATTAGCCGCCAAAAGCTGGGGAGCGCCGCGTATGGACGCTAGGGCTGGGGGCCAGCGGGGACCTACAAACACCCCAGGCGGCCGAGCAGGTGAAGGAACCGTTCCGAGCCCGCCCCCTCCTCCCGGGCCCGCACGCCGCCGGCCTTTGCGGCGGAAACACGGTCCAACTCCTTGAAAGTAAACTTGCCGCCAGGGGCTAGGGGCGCGAAGAAAGGAGGGGGCTGACAGCGGTGTCTGCGTCGGGGAGGCCAGGAAGGCTTGTGTCAAATTTCAGCCCCCAATGACACTCGGTGGCGAGGTGCCAAGGCCCTGGGAACGGCGGCGGGGGTTCTGGGTGAGAGTGACCGCGCCGCGGGGCCCAGCTTGCGAACCCCGAGGCGCCCGCAGGGCCTAGGGAGGCCACGGGGGCGGGCGCGGCGGGCGGGGAGGGGGCGCTCCTAGAGCCTCCTGAGCGGAGCGGACGCAGGCATCTTCCGCAATCCATTCATGCACTGAAGCGCGTGCAGAGCTGCTGATCGCTGCCATTGTTACTCGCGGGCGGTGTGGGAGCTGAGCCTCCACTCTGGCGAGAGATAAATGGCCTCTGACAGCCCCTCCTCGCCAAGAGAGCTCCTCGGATTTCACCGCGCGGCGGCTCTCAGGTCTGTGCCTCGCTCGCTTCCCGGTGAGAACCTTTAAATCAGCCTCTCGGCCCTCCCTCCTCCCGGACACTGTCCCCCGCCCGCTCAGGCCCCGGCAGGGCCCCGGGCGCGCTGTGTGCAGTCTCGGGGTCCTCTCCCCACCTGGGGGTTAAACAGAGTGGGGGCGCAGGGAGGACCTCAGGGCCGTGGGGGGAGGCACCGGGCTCCCCAGCCCCGGCTCCGCGCCTCCGCGGGAGCGGAGCCCCGCGCCCCGCCTCCGCGCCCACGAGATGGATCAGGCTACCGTGCGGAGAGCGGGCTGTAAATATTTAAAAAGTCTCTCGCGCGCCGGCAGTAATGGCTTTCGCAGTCTGAATGTGTGCTAGGGGAAGAGGAAGGGCGACGTGTACTGTGTTGCAGGGTGGGGAATTGTTCCTACGCTTCCCCTTAGGTCCGGGGTGGGCTGCATGTTCAGGCTTCCCGATTTCCCGCCCTCCGCCTCTCCGCCGCCGCGTCCCACGATAGCATCGAGAACGCCAGTCGACAGGGAACTTGAGCATAGCCGGGCAACAGAGGCCCGGTCGAGGTGACCCCGGAGCCACCCTCCCCACCGGGGTCTCCCAAGCTCGTGGGTTGCGAATGGTCCCAGACCTCTAATCCGGGTCCGCTTCTCGCTGCTGCACAGGGGAGGGCGGGAAACGCACAGATTGGAGCCCCCTGAGTTTGGGTGGTCGCAAAAGCCTGGGCCGGGGTTTCTGCAGAGGGGGCCTGGACCCTGTTTGTGCCTTTGCTACCCTCCCCAGCCGCTCTTAAACCTTGATCCGCTCTCCAGGAGACCCCCACCCCTATCTGAATCTGAAAGTAGCTTTGTGGCTGCTGGGACCGAAACCTGGGAGGAGGCAGCACGGAGAGTTTGGGGCGGGGAGGGGGTAGCCTCCAGGCTTAGTGGAGGTCACACGTGGACCTGAACGGGGACTCTTTTGCCTCTCTGGTGAGTGTGGGCCTGGGATCTTTAAGGCCAAGCCCTGCCGGATGGTAGAGGTGGGGGAGGGGGATTCAGCCTTCTCGGCTAGGCTGGGAGAGACTTAATGGGCCCACCACAGGGTGTGTGCCGGGTGAGGTTGTCCCCTTTGCCAGCGGCCACTCCCTAGCGGGGCGGAGGGGCTGAGTTGCCCAGAGCTGGGGCGGGCCGGGCGCCGCGGGTTCGCGCGGAAGGTTCCAGGGGTGTGGGCCCAGGCCGGAGCTGTTCGCCTGCGCCCCGCCGGCTCTGGGACCCGCCAAAGTGTGGGTGCTGGCGGCGTGTCAGGACGCGCCAGGCTGCTCTCCGCGTTCGAGCGCTGGGAGCTCCCGACTCCTGGCAGCTCCGTGCACTCCTCTTCCAGGGGCTTGTGTTGCGCCCTTCTCGCTTGTTTGTCTCGTGTGAGCCTCGTAAACCGCCCTGATTTATTACCCAGACTAAATGCTTAATTTGTGAATATGAAACAGATTAAAAGGGGCGGGGGGAGGGGGGTTGAGGTCGGCATATTTTAGCAATCAGACCAAAGCAGCTCGGCAGATGTTTCAAATTTGTCGACATTTTCAGGCTCATGTGGAAAGCCAGCCAGAATGGTCAAGAGGTCCTTTCTCCTTCCTTCAACCTGAGAACTTGGCAGTGATCAAAAGGAGGTGATTAGTAGCTACAGAGAAAAAACACCAGCAGGCAAGGAGTTAACAGAGACTGAGCCGTTCACCTCCAGGATTGGGATTTGGCGGGGAGGGGGGGCGGTCACAAAGGCAAGAGGAATCCTGGCTAAACAGGCGCAAGTCCTGGAAGCCAACTCTGAAGAACAAAGTAGAGGGTCCGTTAAAAGTTAATTCAGTAAATAAATTTCATTGGTGATAAAACAAATAAGAAAGATGGAAACTCCAACTTAAAATAGCCAAAAGATAAGAAAAATAAATCGCTTTTATGTGGCCTGAACATGTGCATGTGTCTTTGGTCAGGTCCCTGCAATGATCCATCTAACACAGGCCTCTCCTGAGGTACCCTCTCCCTTTGAATACCCCACATGTATAGCCAGTGTTTTTTGGCGTTTGTCATTTTGGGGCAACTTCACACATCAAAGGCGAGCACCGTTTTCTTTTCAGCTCCCTGGTTCCAGCCACCCAGTGAAGCAGATACAAATTTCTATAAATTGGCCTTCTTCTCCAGGTTTCGATTGATCATCACCATATGAGATTATTGAAAGTCTAATGTCTTATTTCACTTTCTCCAAGGAGTGAGGAGGGGAACAGTTTATTGAAAGTCAGGTCACGTGAAGACTCTGGTGTTGTGCAATAGTAATTTCCATTAGCCTGGATTTATCAGCCTCCTGATACTGCCACGTGTCTCCTGCAGGTTCCTTGTACCACCTTCCCTCTTCCCCTCCAGGTCTCAGCATCTGTCCCCATTAACAGGTAGAGTTCAAACCGGAGCCTTCCTATCGGTAAGGAGAAAATGGCTGATGACCAAAAATTAGGAAACAAAAGATTTGTTGTTGTTTCTCAGGACGGAGTCTTGCTCTTTTGCCCAGGCTGGAGTGCAATGGCCCAATCTCGACTCACTGCAACCTCTGCCTCCTGGGTTCAAGCGATTCTCCTGCGTCAGCCTCCCAAGTAGCTGGGATTACCAGGCACGCGCCACCAGGCCCGGCTAATTTTTTGTATTTTTAGTAGAGACGGGGTTTCACCATGTTGGCCAGGCTGGTCTCAAACTCCTGACCTCGTGATCCACCCGCCTCGGCCTCCCAAAGTGCTGGGATTACCGGCGTGAGCCACCACGCCTGGCCAAAAGATTTGTTTTTTAACATATTTGTTATAACTTAAGAATCCCCTCTTTGGCTTTTGTTTCCTACTCCAAAGTTTTTTGTTCCCCTTTGGCCTCGATACCATCTTTCGTTTTATTAAAGTTGATTATGGTTCCTCTGTCTTGTCCCTAGCCAGACAAAGGCTTAGGAGAAGTCAAAGGACGTGTTAATTATATGTTTCTTGTAAACTGACTTTTCATTTCCCCCTAACACATTTAGTTGGCTTGGTGTTTAGTTTAACAATCAATTGCTACAAATATGCTGCTTAAAAATGCTGCTTTTATTAAAACAAATAAATGAATTCAAAGACCTTTCTAATTTCAACTCGTGTGAGCTAGAAACAGAAGAGAAAATCGAAAGCAAGAGAGAGGGAAAGGCGGCAGGGAGGGGAGAGAAAGGAGACCAGGAAACACACACAGACACACACACACACACAGACACACAGCATTCCTGCTGCCATCCCTCCGGAAGCCATGTTAAACTGGTCCATACAATTGTCCCTGGCTGCCCCCTGCAGCTCGCCAGTCCTTCTGGATTTTCCATCACTTGGCGCCTAAGGCGATCATTAGCTGAGAATGGACAACCTCCTCTACCTGCCGGCAGCTCAGCTCGTCATTTACTAGCCAGGGGAGGCTGGCCCCATTTGCTCAACCCGAGAGGGGTCCTTGGTTTTTGCCCCTGGGTGCATTGGTGCCTAATTAAACTCTATCCAGGGCAACGTGCACTAAATATACGTAGGCTGAGAGGAAGCTGGGAGGAAAAAGCAGTCATTACCTAGGAAGAGAAAGTGAATCTTCCGAGAGAGAGAGGAGGAAGGACCCCTGCGATGGTGCTTTCTGTTTACCCTCAGCAGAGCCTTGGAGTGCATGTTCACTTGGGTGCTGAAATCAAGGAGAAATGGAAATCGGGAAAAAAATCCATAGCCCACACATACCTGAACAGGGCCTATGTCACCACAGAGCAGGAGGGAGGTCTGCTGTAGCTCCAAACAGACAGTGTTGGCTGCAGAAAAATGACTCAGGTGCCCTTGTGGCATCGGAGTTATTGCTCATGTGCCACGGCCCCCTCACGCACAGGAGCTGGAGCTGTATAAATGGCCGTGGGGACAGAAAGGAACAGATGTGTCAAGAGTCCAAGGACTAGGTGTGTGTGTAAAGCCAAACAGACGGTGGAGGAGCAGGGGAGAACCTTCAGCTGAAGGCTAAAGACCCTACTAGCACCTGGGCCCAGGCAGGATCGAAGTGACCCAACCTGAAGCTAAAATGACAGCCGGCAAACAAGAATGTGTGCAGATGTCATACAAGAGCCACCAGGGCTTTAATTGAGCTCCGTTTAACCCAGTGGAGGAAATCAGCTGAGAGGGTGAAAACACTAGCTCAGGGTGACATGTTTGTGGCAAAAGAGACCAGAACCCAGAGCTCCCAGCTTCAGAAAACAGCCAGAGGAGGAAAGTGACTGCTGGTTAGAGAAAGATCCAGAGTGCTCTTGGTCACTGAAGAGGCCTGGTATTTTAGTCATTTGGCATTTATTAAGCACTTGCTGTGTGCAAAGCACTATGCTGGCATCAAAGGGGGCTACCAGCACTATGAGCCCTCAAAGGACTGAGCAGGGAAGACTCTCCCCTTTATATGTGCCTGATGACAAAGGCCATGAAAGACAGTGGGTGAAGGGGCTGGGGAATGGGAGGAGGAAGCCAACCACTCTGGGTTCCACTCTTGAAGATAGCAGTTTACAGGTGGGCATCGAGGCCAGAGGGCAACCTGTAGCAATGGACCCCTCTATGGCCTCCCTGAGCCAAACCCTACCTGGCTAAGCACCTGCACCTGTAAGATTGTCCTCCCAGTGGTGGGAGTGCGAGAGAGGCCATCTTCACTTCCCCTTCCTTGGAGGGCCTGACTTTGTTGCCCTAGGCAGGCCAGGAAACTTATTCTAATGCCAACGAAGGAGGCAACTTTTCTAGCTAGAAAAGTACACGCTACAGCTCTCTCTCTTGCCCTGAACAAGCAGAAGAGCACAGCTTATCCCCAAAAGCTCCTGGACAAATGTAGGCTCTCTGGGGGAGCTGGTAAGGGAATACTGCCTCCCTTAACAAAACAAACCTGAGAATCTCCAAGGTTTAGCACTGCACACGGAGTCTCCCAGCAGAGAAGGGGGCTAGCTTAAGTGCCCCATGCATTCCACCTGCCCCTTGGGGCGCTCTCAGTGTGATCACAGGTGCCCTTCCTCAAGCCATCTGGCCTGGGCCCAGCCTCTGCTCTTGGTTTCCCTAAGCAGAGGCGAAACACGCTGGAACCTTCAAAGCACATTCCTAAACACTAAGAGAGAGCTGTGGGGAAGTGAAAACAAAGAGGCCAAGGAGCGCTGGAGCAGTTCAGCTTCCAGAGTCTGTGGGCCAACAGGGCTGGCTCAAGTTCAGTCAGACTTACTGGCTCTGGGCCAACCAGAGCTGGCAGCGTGCCCTCTTCAGCCCACTGCTCAGGCCCCGTCGCCCCCCAAAAACCTGGGCACACCCCAGAGCAAGCCCAAGCCCCAGGAAGCCCTGCTGCCCCTTGGCAGCCCTCTCAGACCACCCCCTCCCCCTTCTAGTTGTGGGTTGCTAGTTCCAGAGCCAGGGAATGGCTTCCAAAATCCCTTCACCCAGAGCTTCCCAAGAGTGAGTGGGTTGCCAATGGGTCAAGACGGGGATCCCCCAGCCCCTCAGAGTGAACCAGGGGTGACCCAATTCCTTGGCTGGCAGCTTCAGGCCATGTTGGGCAATTGTGGACACTCGGTCACTGTTTAACTTTGTGCAACAGAAAAATATCACATTCTGTGCTGAGAATCACTGCTCACTTGTCATAAGTGTGGCATCCGTGCTCCAAGAGTTACCCACACATACGAATAGGAAGGATATTGGACCACATGGTCCTTCGTGGATGGTGAACACAGCATAGTCAGTGATTCAACTAGCATTCGTTCAAGCCTCTCTTGTCTGTCCTGCACTGTGCTTGTGGCTGTTGGGGTGGCTCGGGGAAACCCCCGGTTAACAAGACCCAGGCCCCTCCTTAGAGAACATAAAGTCTCCCCAAGAGAGAGAAGCCCCATGGAGCTGAAAACTTCATTGTGCTTACACTAAAACCAGGAGAAAGAGCAATCCCTGGTATTACTCCTCAGGCATAGTTTTTTTTGTTTGTTTGTTTTTGTTTTTTTTGTTTTTTTTAAATGGGGTCTCCATCTATCTCTTGCTGAGGCTGTAGTGCAGTGAGGTGATCACAGCTCACTGCATCCTCGACCTCCCAGGCTCAAGTGCTTCTCCTGCCTCAGCCTCCCGAGTAGGTGGGACTACAGGCATGTGCCACCACAGCTGGATCATTTTTCTTTCTTTTTTTTTTTTTTGTAGAGACTGGGTCTCACCATGTTGCCCAGGCTGGTCTCGAACTCCTGGGCTCAAGTGATCCTCCCGCCTCGGCCTCCCAAAGTGCTGGGATTACAGCCGTGAGCCACTGCACCCCGCTTAGGTATATATATATATTTTAAGCCAAAGGGCTGATGGTGTGTTTCTGCCCACTTTACACATAAAGCTGGGAAACTAAAGACTCCCTCAAACTCCCAGCAGCTGACCTGCTGAATGGGACTTGGGAGCTGGGAATTCCGTGCTTTCTCTCCAAAGGGTCCGCCCAGGTGACATCAAGTTCATGGCAGATGTTATGGGTAACACCTGCACTTGGCAGAAAATTCTAAGGCTATAAAAGGATGTTTGGTGCCTCTCCCACCCGCATTTCTCAGTCACTCAGTTTGCCTCTCTGAAGGCAACCAGTGCTCCCAGTTTATTGCTTACTCTTCCCAAGATAGTCTATTAAGGCTGATTTTTTTTTTTTTTTTTTTTTTTTTTGAGACAGTCTCGCTCTGTCACCCAGGCTGGAGCGCAGTGGCACGATCTCGGCTCACCGCAATCTCTGCCTACCGGGTTCAAGCGATTCTCCTGCCTCAGCCTTCCGAGTAGCTGGGATTACAGGCGTGTGCCACGACGCTGGGCTAATTTTTTGTATTTTTAGTAGAGACAGGGTTTCACCGTGTTAGCTAGGATGGTCTCTATCTCCTGACCTCGTGATCCACCCACCTTGGCCTCCCAAAGTGCTGGGATTATAGGCGTGAGCCACTGCGCCTGGCCTATTAAGGCTGATGCTTAAAAAAAAAAAAAAATATATATATATATATATATATATTTTTTTTTTAAAATTTTATTTTGAAAAAAATCCCAAACCCACAGAAAACTTGAAAGAGCAGTACAATGAACACCCATATATGAAGGCAGGTTTTCAAAAGCATTATATTTATTCAACACGCCTACCCTTGGAAAGAATTCAAAACCCCTTCAAAGGTCTGAATTAGTTTAACTTTATCTTAAACTGTTACTTAGGAGTACTTTTCCCTCGTAGACATGTTGCCTGCTTGTTCATCCCCCTCCTCTCAGCCCCCAGCACCTTATTAGTGTGCCTCGTGCATAGTGGGCATTTCCTAAAGCTTGCAGGATTAAATAGCGAAGACTATGTCGTTAGTATGGGGGAGCCAGACTGCCAGGGTTCAAAACCTGGCTCTACAACTTGACCAGCTGTGTGACCTGAGGCAGTTACTCTCGCCACCTTACTTCCCCCATCTGTGAAATGGAGGGTAGTGATACAATATATTTAATGATGTTGGGAGGATTAGTTGATGGACATAAAGCATGTAAAATAGTGCCTGGGCCAGACACGGTGTCTCACACCTGTAATCCTAGCACTTTGGGAGGCCAAGGCGGGCAGATCACCTGAGGTAAGGAGTTCAACAGCAGCCTGACCAACATGGCGAAACCCCGTCTCTACTAAAAATACAAAAATTAGGCAGGTGTGGTGGTGGGTGCCTGTAACCCCAGCTACTCGGGAGGCTGAGGCAGGAGAATCGCTTGAACCCGGGAGGCGGAGGTTGCAATGAGCCGAGATCGTGCCACTACACTCCTGCCTGGGTGACAGAGCAAGATTCCGTCTCAAAATAAATAAATAAATAAATAATAAAATAGTGCCTGGCATCTAGAAAGTGCTTAATAGGTGTTAGGGACACTTGAGACTTAAACACACTTGGTATTAACTTTGCTTTGGTGATTGCATGTAAGTCATTTGGCCGAGTTGATGGCCTCCGAGTTTTCCTTGGTAACCATGAGAGAGACCCAAGAAAACCAGGAATGTGGCTTCGTAGTCGTCCCTCGCCTGAGAGGATTGCCTACGCTCAGCACATAAGTAGCAGGGGCTTCTTGTGACCAGTTTCCACTCATGGAGAGTTTCTAGCTGTGCTTATTAAAAAGATATTTGAGGCCGGGAGTGGTGACTCACGCCTGTAATCCCAGCACTTTGGGAGGCCAAGGCGGGTGGATCACCTGAGGTCGGGAGTTCGAGACCAGCCTGACCAACATGGAGAAACCCCGTCTCTACTAAAAATACAAAATTAGCCGGGCATGATGGCGCATGCCTGTAATCCCAGCTACTCGGGAGGCTGAGGCAGGAGAATCACTTGAACCCGGAAGGCGGAGGTTGTGGTGAGCCAAGATAGCGCCATTGCACTCTAGCCTGGGCAATAAGAGTGAAACTCCGTCTTAAAAAAAAAAAAAAAAGATATTTGGAGGGAAAGTCGCCCCCCGTCCACTTCCCTTTTATAGCCTGGCTAGTTGCTGCCCTGCTAATAGAACCATCTTTGAAGAAAGAGCTAGCATTTGTTTTACCCACAGACCGGTAAGATCTTCTCTCTCAGGGTGAAGCCTAGGCTCACAAAAGCCTGAGATCAGAAAGTCAAGGGTTAGAGAGAGCAAGTAGGTGCAAGCCCAGAAACCTCCACTGTCTGGCAAGCCAGAGAGAGTCTTGGGGCCCCCCAACGGACAAAGTTGTCTGGAATTTTCTTCACATAGGAAGTGTAGAATGGTAGATGTCTTAAGAGCCAGAGGCAAGAGAGGACTGGGGAAAGATAAAGGAATTTGTTTATTTTATTTTATATTTTATTTTATTTTATTTTATTTTATTTTATTTTATTTTATTTTTGAGATGGAGTCTCACTCTATTATCTAGGCTGCAGTGCAATAGCTCCATATCGGCTCACTGCAACCTCCGCCTCCTGGGTTCAAGTGATTCTCCAGCCTCAGCCTCCCAAGTAGCTGGGATTACAGGTGTGCGCCACCACACGTGACAATTTTTGTATTTTTTAAGTAGAGACGGGGTTTCACCATGTTGGCCAGGCTGGTCTCGAACTCCCAACCTCAGGTGATCTACCTGCCTTGGCCTCCCAAAGTGCTGGGATTACAGGCGTGAGTCACCGTGCCCGGCCAGGAATTTGTTTTAAAGGTATACTCTGTGCTATAAAATACTGCACCTAATGTTAGGCTTTGACGGCTATAATATCTGACTTTGACATTGAGGTGTATCTGCCATATAATTTAATTAACGTGTGATGCTGGCACAATGCCAGAGAGTCAAACATTCTGACAGCTCTTGGAAGCCACATAAGTCCCTTTGAAGTTCCCCCCAGTGAAGTGACACACAGAGAAACCTCCTATGGTTGAGGACAGCCCCTGATACGGTATCCAGAAATTTAGCTGCGTCGTGGTTATATTGGATGGCACTGGCAAAGCCACCTGCTGGTTTGCCACAGTTCTGGAGGTCTGCTGTGGTTTCTAAGGGCCCCAACCATGGAGACTGGCTCTTTGGGGAAGAGGAACTCATTCTTCATCAGGGACAAAATTCGGAGGTCTCCTGTTTGCATATTTTGTTCTACAAAATGTTTTTTTCTTCCTCAACTTTGCTTAGTGCAAAGTCATTGAGCTGCACACAGGAACGTAAATTAGGTAAGAGGCATATTAACCAAGGAGAAAAAAGACCATAGACATCTATTCTGCACATAATTATTTAACACCCACCATATGCCTACCAAAGCTTTGGACATTTATAGCAGGAACAAAAACAATATCTTGGACATCATAAAACTACATTTTACTGGGGAGAGAAAAAGTACATGAGCAATAAAAATATATAATATTGCAGGTTGTAATAAATACTCGGAAGAATTAAGAAGGGTGTGAGGCTACAGAGAGATGGAATGTTCTTTTATGTAGTTAGTTATTTCTATCTACAGCAGGTAGAACGAGTGTTCTTTTAGATGGTAGGTTGTGCAGTATGAGCCTTGGGTTGACCGAGTAACGTGCTCAGGCGATGTATCAATAAGCTCTTGTCACAACACTGTTGTATCACAAACCACCTCAAAACATCAGTAAGCACTTATTTCTTACATACATGTCAGTGGGTCACCTGTGGTTCACTGGTCTAGAATGTTCTCAACAGGGCTTGACTCCAAGTGTGGATTGGATCTAAAGCTGCTCCACGTGTCCCTCATCTTCTACGGACAAGTGGGCTACCTGGGACATGTTCTTCTCGTGACAATGGCAAAAGTGCAAGAGGGTAGAGTGCAAATGCAATGACTCTTAAGTCCGGGACTCAAAATTTGCACACTGTTACTTCTGCCTACATCTATTGGCCAGAAGAAGTCATGTGGCCTGACATCGGTGGGATGAAGAGGCATGCTCTACCTCTAAAAGGTGTGGACACAGGGCGAGGTGAAGCACTGGGAAGAGTAATGCAATCTGAAACAGATGTTTCAAACCAAAACTATGTATCTCTAGCTGTGACATTTATATATACAAACACATATATCAAATGATAAAACGACCCTTGTTGAAACCTTCAGTTTTAGATTAAATTTAAATAAATCCATGCAATAATTACCCTCCCCGAGATGGTTTATGATGTCACCAGAGGCTTCTGGGTCATTGCCGCCAATCTCAGGAAACCTGGGAAGATGGACCACCGGCCATCCCAATGCTGAGAGACAAAAAGGCCATGAAGGGCCGGGCGCTGTGGCTCACACCTGTAATCCCAGTACTTTCGGAGGCCGAGGCAGGCAGATTACCTGAGGTCAGGAGTTCGAGACTGGCCTGGCCAACATGGTGAAACCCTGTCTCTACTAAAAATACAAAAGTTAGCCAGGTATGGTGGTACATGCCTGTAATCCCAGGTACTCGGGAGGCTGAGGTACGAGAATCACTTGAATCCGGGAGTGGAGGTTGCAGTGAGCCGAGATTGTGTCACTACACTTCAGCCTGGGCGAAAGAATGAGACTCTTTTCTCAAAAAAAAAAAAAAAAAAAAGAAGGAAAAGAAAAAAGCCATGATGGAATGGAGACCTTTCTTCCTACAGGGGTTTCCCTTGCAGGAAAGGTACAGGTGGGAAAGCTCAGAGGAGACCCCAGACTGAGCAAGTTTCCTTGCTTACCTCTAAGCATGTCTTGGAGATGTGGCATAGGATCCAGGAGGTGTGACTAAAAGCTAGACTTTTAGCCAGTCTCGCAGGCTGTGCAGGACACACCTTCATCTGTTGTATGAAGGTATATGAGCTGGTCAAAGATTCGCGTTCTTCCTTGCAGCTCCTTTTCCCCCCAGTTCTGCCCACCTTTCTCTTGCTGTCCTTGAATAATGTGGGAGGGATTCCTAAGTGTCTCTGCAGAAAGTGATGATTTCTAATTTTGGGCCTCCTTTCAATGAATTCCTCCAGGGCTCTGCAGTCAGCCAAGTACTGGAACCTAGCCCTTCCCTTTAGGAAGGAAAGCTCTTGGTTCAATTGATTCCGATGGTTAATGGAATCTCATCACCGTTGCCCAGAGTGGTTCTAATCAAAGGAATCCACTGTCTAAAAATTCAAGGTAGCAGCATCAAGGTTTACATCTTGTAAGCAAAGAGACTGGGGCACTGGGGCAGATATGTTTTATGGTGGAGCCCCATGGGGATTCAGTCTCTTATTTGGGAGAATTCTGGCTCCTGGCTCCAAAGGTGTGTGAGTTGATCCATCTTCTGTAACTAATCCTAGCCTGGACTTGGAAGGGGCACTGCCTTTTTTATTTTTTGGTGTTTGGTGTTTGAGACAGGGTCTCATTTTTTGGTGTTTGGTTTTTGAGACAGGGTCTCATTCTGTCACCCAGGCTGGAATGCAGTGGTGTGATCATGGCTCACTGCAGCCTCAACCTCCTGGGCTCAAGTGATCCTCCCACCTCAGCCTCCCAAGAAGCTGAGACCACAGGTGTGCACCACTACACCCAGCCAATTTTTTATTTTTAGAAGAGACAAGGTCTCATTATGTTGCTCAGGCTGGTCTTGAACTCCTGGGCTCAAGCCATCCTCCCGCCTCAGCCTCCCAAAGTACTGGGATTACAAGTGTGAGCCACCACGCCTGACCATGTCCTTGATCTGTAAATGACAGTAGCTTTTGGAAACAGAGAAAATAAAAATCTGGATCAGACTTCAAGTCCCCTGACCCCTCTCTGATCTGGTCCTCGTCTTCCCCTCTCCTCTGGTTCCACAGCTGCCACAGAGCACACCCCTGGGGCAGCCCAGTGAGTCCCTCTACCCATTCATGCCCTCCTGCTTGTTCTGCCCTGGGAGGGAGCCTCAGCCCCTGAGCCCCCTGCCTAGAGTGATCCCCCTGCTCACCCTGACTCCCAGCTCCAGGCCCCACCTCCTCTGCGGAGCCCCTCCCAAATTTCTAGGGGGTTACATTTCAGTCTAATTCTCCCAGATGCCTTTGTGCTTATTGTCACAGCCACAAAACTTATCATTTGGTTGCTCTGAAATGACTTTACGCCTTATCTCCTTGCTTCAGTTGTAAGTTCTTAGAGCACAGGGACCACAGAGCCTAGCAAGGTGTTAATACACACGAGTGTACTTACTGGTTGGATAGCCTCCCATCAATTTCTGTCTCTTAGTGGTGTGGGAGTAGAAAAGACTCCCCAGATGTTAGGGCCAAGAAAGTTGAAATTGAGGCCGGGCGCGGTGGCTCACGCCTGTAATCCCAGCACTTTGGGAGGCCGAGGCGGGCAGATCACGAGGTCAGGAGATTGAGACCATCCTGGCTAGTACAGTGAAACCCCGTCTCTACTAAAAATACAAAAAAATTAGCCGGGCGTGGTGGCCGTCGCCTGTAGTCCCAGCTATGCGGCAGGCTGAGGCAAGAGAATGGCATGAACCCGGGAGGCGGAGCTTGCAGTGAGCCGAGGTAGCGCCACTGCACTCCAGCCTGGGCGACAGAGCGAGACTCCGTCTCCAAAAAGAAAAAAAAAAAAAAAAAAGTTGAAATTGAAGTAGATGGCCGGGGGCGGTGGCTCACGCCTGTAATCCCAGCACTTAGGGAGGCCGAGGCGGGTGGATCACGAGGTCAGGAGTTCGAGACCAGCCTGACCAACATGGTGAAACCCTGTCTCTACTAAAAATACAAAAATGAGCCAGGTGTGATGGCATGTGCCTGTAATCCCAGCCACTCAGGAGGCTGAGGCAGCAGAATCACTTGAACCCAGGTGGCGGAGGTTGCAGTGAGCTGAGATCATGCCACTGCACTCCAGCCTGGGCGACAGAGCGAGACTCCATCTCAAAAAAAAAAAAAGAAAAAAAGAAAAGAAAGAAATTGAAGCATTTGAGCTCAGATCATGAGGGATTTTCTGAAACTGCTATATTTTGAAGAAAACCTTGCTGGTCCCCTCCAGTTTTCTGTAATAACCTGGCTGAGCAGTGGGTTTCACTGTCCGGTTCACGCACTAACTGCCTCAGGGTCACCTGGGGTGCCAGTTCAGAATTCGGAGTCCTGGCCTCACGCCTGAAAATACTGACTCACTAGGCCTGGGGTGGGGCCTGGAAATCTCTATCTTTAACACGCCACTGCTGACTCTGACGCACAGCCAGGTTTGGAAACTAGTCGAGTCTGAAAAGAATGTTCTCTTCTTGGAAGTGAGAAAATGTTAGGGGGGCACCATGAGAAGGGGCTATGATTTGGATTCTGAGAGACCAGGTTTGAGTCTCAGTTCTGCCACTTACCAGGTGTGTGACCATGGGCAAGTTATTCAGCCCCTCTGCACCTCAGTTTCAAGTGGGAACACCACGGATCTGTTTTGTGACTAGTGCCATGCAACAAATTACCCCAGAACTTTGCCACTTAAAACAACTCTTTGGCCGGGTTTGGTGGCTCATGCCTGTAATCCCAGCACTTTGGGAGGCCGAAGCGGGTAGATCAATTGAGCCTAGGCGTTGGAGACCAGCCTGGGCAACATGGGGAGACCCTGTCTCTACAAAAATACAAAAATTAGGGTGAGAGGATTCCTTGAGCTCTGGAGGTCGAGGCTGTGGTGAGCTGAGATCCCACCACTGCACTTCAGCCTGGGTGACAGAGTGATACTGTCTCAAAAACAAACAAAAAAAACCCAACTCTTTGATTTTGTTCACAATTCTGTGGGTTAGGAATTCTGGAACGGACTCAGCTGGGTACTTCTCACTTGGGATATCTCATTCGGTTGCAGTCACACATCAACAGGGGCTGCAGCCATCGGAAGGATATCCGAGATGGCACACTCCTGTAGCAATCAGTTGATGCTGGCTATTGGCTGGGAGCTCTGCTGGGCTGTTGACTGTGGCACCTATGTTGTGAGTCTCTGCCATGGCAGTAGACTTCTTACTGACTTCTCTCAGAGCAAGTGCCCCAAAAAGAGCCCGGAGCAAGCTGCATGGCTTCTTCTGGCTTTGTCTTACAAGTCTCAGAGTGTCACTTCTGTTGTGTTGAAAGCAGTCACAAGCCCACCCAGACTTCTAGAAGTAGAGACAGAGACCACACCTCTTGGTGGGAAGAGTGTCGAATAACTAGCGGGCGTGTTTAAAACCACCACGGTATCTCATGGGGTTGTTATGAGGATTCAGTGAGATGATCTTGCTGAAGTGCTGGACAAGCATGAGTTCCCCTCCTCCTTCTAATTTGAGGCCTGGAAGCTAACAGGGTAAAGCCAGTGCCAGGTGCCAGGTCTCCAGTCGCTTGCAGTTGTTCATGTCTACTGGGCCATAGGGACCGTTTTTCTCAGTCTTGTCTCCTCTTCTCTTCTCTTCTCTTTTTGTGACAGTTTCGCTCTTGTTGCCGAGGCTAGAGTGCAATGGCGCGATCTTGGCTCACTGCAACCTCTGCCTCCTGGGTTCAAGCGATTCTCCTGCCTCAGCCTCCTGAGTAGCTGCAATTACAGGCATGTGCCACCACGCCTGGCTAATTTTGTATTTTTAGTAGAGATGGGATTTCTCCATGCTGGTCTCGAACTCCCGACCTCAGGTGATCTGCCTGCCTCGGCCTTACAAAGTGCTGGGATTACAGGCGTGAGCCACTGCGCCTGGCCTGTTTTTCTCAGTTTCTAGTCATTTCTAGTCCTTTTGGATAGTAAATGCAGGGTGCAGTGAGCACCTTCTCATTCTGACCAGCTCAGCTCTCTCAGGAGGTTGGGTCTGCAAGATCTGTGGTTCACTGTCACCCCCATATCAGCCTTACCCATGTGCCTGATCTCAAGTGCAAGCTCACTGGGCTCCGAATGGGAACACCTGGCTGAGTACTGAGTGTTTTCAGGTCAGACAACCTGGTTTGGGGCCCAGGAGGGTCAACTGTTGCAATGGTGCCCTGAGGGGCAGCTGGAGAGAAAGAGAGCAGCTTTGGTTGGCGTGGGTCTTCTGTCTCACGGTCATGAGTGGGCCCCTTCTCTGACCTTGCTTTCTTCACCTTAGGTCTGGAGACAGTGGAGGAGCTGAGGAAAGGTCACATTGAGACCACTGGGGCCAGCAAGCCAGCTCCCCAGGGAAGGTGGGGGGTGGCTTGCATGACAGATGCCTCAGGATGAGGGGCATTGAGAGGGTGGCTGGGTTCCAGGGGCTGCCAGAGTGGGTAGGATTTGCCAAATAGGGTACCCTTGGAAGGCAGGACACAAGAGGGAGGAGCCATTATGTGCCTGCTGCAATTCACTGGCATTTGTGGAGGGGGTCGTTTGCCCCTCTGGCCCACACCCTTATTCCTGAAAAAGGCAGTTGGGCCTGTGTTTAGCACTCCGAGGAACCTGCTCTCTCTGGTCCTCTTTCTTTTCCTTCTGGGGCTCCTGAACCTCCCTACCGACATGCTTCCCTCATTACCACCAAGCCTCACATGCAGCAGCTGCCTTGCTGAGAGCAGACAGGGGTAGGCTTGGAGCTGCACAGCGATGCGACACATGATGGGGCTCCTTCTATGTGCCCCACACCTAGCCAAGGGCTAAAAATGGTCACACGTCTCCATGATCTCATTGACGAACTCACACCATGGGCCTGAAGGAGTGATGTGTGAGTCAGCACCCCGGAATCCCTGGCAGAGCGGGTCTTGGAGGACCAGGAAGGCCAGGGGAAACCTCCCAGATTGAGTCATTAGGATAGGTCATAGTGCAGGCTGCCCTCCCCTCAGTCTCCATGCCTCAGTTTCCTCACCTGTAAAAGGAGAGTAACTAAGTGCCCACCTCATAGTGTGACCACAAGGAGGGAATTGGGGTGCACCCTTAATCAGGCTGCTCTCCACCTGTTGAAGATTTAGATGAAGAGGGACAGGGAAGGAGGGCAGGTGCATAGGGAGTTGCTGGGGCAGGGGAGGCAGAGTCATGGAGGAGAAGGCCCGGAGGGTGGTAGAGGAGGTGCCTGCTGCACGGGTGAAGTCTGTTCTTCTTCTTTTTTTTTTTTTTGGATGGAGTCTCGCTCTGTTGCCCAGGCTGGAGTGCAGTGGCATGATCTTGGCTCACTGGTTCATACAATTCTCGTGCCTCAGCCTCCCAAGTAGCTAGGACTACAGGTGTGCGCCACCACGCCCAGCTAATTTTTGTATTTTTGGTAGAGACGGGGTTTCGTCATGTTGTCCAGGCTGGTCTCGAACTCCTGACCTCAAGCTATCCGCCTGCCTCAGCCTCCCACGCCTGCTGGGTTTACAGGCGTGAGCCACCGCACCCGGCAAGGAGTCTGTTCTTAGAGGCAGAGCCACCACTCCTGCTCCCAAGGAAAGGACAGTGAAACAGCTTTCGCCCATACCCCAACCCCCACCTCCCTAAGGCCCCGCAGCTCCTCCCTCCCTCCGTCTGGACTGTTTCCCCTTCTCCCTAAGACATTTCCTGGAAGCTCTGCCCACAGTTCTTCCTTCTACTTATATACCTGGCCTGGCCCCAGCCCTGCCACTGAGGCCTGGCCCCCCCATTATGTGACCAGCTTTTCCTCTTCTTCTTTTTTTTTTTTGAGACGGAGTCTCACTGTCGCCAGGCTGGAGTGCAGTGACATGATCTTGGCTCACTGCAACCTCTGCCTCCTGAGTTCAAGTGATCCTCCTGCCTCAGCCTCCCGAGTAGCTGGGACTACAGGCACGTGCCAACATACCCAGCTAATTTTTGTATTTTTAGTAGAGACGGGGTTTCACCATTTTGGCCAGGATGGTCTCGATCTCTTGACCTCGTGATCTGCCTGCCTCAGCCTCCCAAAGTGCTAGGATTATAGGCATGAGCCACCGCGCCCGGCTAACTTTTCCTGTTTCTACTCACTTGGGCTGAGATCCCCGTTCTCCTATGTCACCTTCCTTAAACATCACACCTTGGCTAAGAGGAAAGACTGTCCATTTGGGAGTCTATGCCCACTAGCTCTGTGACCTCAGGAGAGCCGCTTAACCTCTCTGAGTCTCAGTTTCATCATGTGCAAAATAGGGTCATTTAGTTGTGACTAGTGCCTCATTTTGACCGTACTTCCATGAGGATTGAATAAGGGAATGCATTGAATATGCAACAAGTACATAGTAGGTACTTAATAAATGGCAGCTATTTCCATGGTGATTCTAGGCCTGTGTATCCAGAGAGTATTTGACTAATAGACATCTGCACGCCTGTAATCCCAGCTACTCCAGAGGCTGAGGCGGGAGGATTGCTTGAGGCTGGGAGTTTGACACCAGCCTGGGCAACATAGTTTTTTACAAAAAGCCATCTGAGGGTATGACTTGCATAGGCAGCCACTTATTATTGGAGGGCAGATAAAGAAAAGGAGGTATTCCTTTCTTTCCCCTGATGATTCAGGCAAGGTGGTCCCTGCTCCCTTATATTTCCTGAGTTACATCTATGCTGTGCCCTAGAATTGGAATCAGTAAGCACAGATGCCATTGGAGATTTTCCCCAATATTCTTTTTTTTGGAGACAGGGTCTCACTCTGTTGCCCAGGCTAGAGTGCGGTGGCGTGATCTGGGCTCACTGCAACCTCTGCTTTCCGGGTTCAAGCGATTCTCCAGCCTCAGCGTCCCAAGTCGCTGGGATCACAGGTGTGTGCCACCAAGCCGAGCTAATTTTTGTATTTTTTGTAGAGACGGGGTTTTGCCATGTTGGCCAGGCTGGTCTCAAACTCCTGAGATCAAATGATCTGCCCGCCTCGGCCTCCCAAAGTGCTGGGATTACAGCTGTGAGCCGCTGCACCTGGCTTCTAACCCAATATACTTTTTTGTTTTTTTGTTTGTTTTTTAGAAGGAGTCTCACTCTGTTGCCCAGGCTGGAGTTCGGTGGTGTGATCTCAGCTCACTACAACTTCCTCCTTCCGGATTCAAGAGATTCTCCTGCCTCAGGCACCCAAGTAGCTGGGACTACAGGTGCATGCCACCACTCCCGGCTAATATTTGTATTTTTAGTAGAGATGGGGTTTCACCATATTGGCCAGGCTGGTCTTGAACTCCTGATCTCGTGATCTGCCCGCCTCGGCCTCCCAAAGTGCTGGGATTACAGGCGTGAGCCACAGCGCTCGGCCTCTTCCCCAGTATTCTTGCTGCCTTTTTTTAAAAAAAATTTATTTATTTATTTATTTATTTATTTATTTATTTATTTTGAGACAAGGTTTTGCTCTGGAGCGCAGTGGCATGATCATAGCTCACTGCAGCATCAAATTCCTGGGCTTAAGTGATCCTCCCACCTCAGCCTCCTCAGTAGCTGGGACTGCAGGTGAGAGCCACCACTCCTGGCCAGATTTTAATTTTTTTTTTTTAAGACAGGGTCTCACTATGTTGCCCAGGCTGGTGTCGAACTCCTGGGCTCAAGTGATCATCCTGCCTCAGCCTCCCAAAGTTCTAGGATCACAGGTGTGAGCCACTGCCTAGTCAACAGACTTGCTTCTAAGACTTTTGGATGGAAACTCTTCTAGAGTATATTTCAATGAGATATATCAGTTTGCTATTGCTATGTAACAAAACACTCTAAACCATAGTAGCTTAAAGCAACAATTTCTTCTTCTATCACAATTGGGTAAGTTGGCTGGGCTGTTCCTCTGCTGGTTACATCTGGGTTTACTCATGCAGCTGCAGTCAGCTAGCCAACAGCTGTGGGGAGATCCAAGATGGCCTCATGAACAGTGTGGCAGTTGGTGCCAGCTGTCAGCTGCAGTGAACTGTCACTCTTCTCCCTGTGGCCTCACATCCTCAAGTATGTGAGACTGGCTTCCTTACGTGGCAGCCTCAGAACTGCCTGAGAGGGTGAAGCAGGAAGCTACAAAGTCTCTTAAGGCTTCGCCTCAGAAGTCACACAGTGTCACTTCTGGTGCATTCTATTGGTCAGAGCAAGTCATGATGCCAACCCAGATCCTCGAGGAAGAGATGGAGATTCCACCCTAGATTAGTCTGCTGGGGCTGCCATAACAAAGTAATATACACTGGGTGACTCAAACAACTGAAATATATTGTCTTACTGTTCTGGAGGCTGCAAGTCCAAGAACAAGTTGTCAGCAGGGTTGGTTCCTTCTGAGATCTCTCTCCTTGGCTTGAAGATGGCCACCTTCTTTGTTGTGTCTTCACATGTTCTTCCCAATGTGTGTGTGTGTGTGTCCTAACCTCCTCTTTTTTTTTTTTTTTATTTTTCTTTGAGACAGGCTGGAGTGCAGTGGTGCCATCTCAGCTCACTGCAACCTCCACCTCTCAGGCTCAAGCAATCCTCCCATCTCAGCCTCCTGGGTAGCTGGGACCACAGGCGCACGCCACCATACCCGGCTAATTTTTGTATTTTCAGTAGAGACAGGGTTTCGCCATGTTGACCAGGCTGGTCTCAAACTCTTGGGCTCAAGCCATCTGCCCACCTTGGCCTCCCAAAGTGCGAGCCACTGTGCCCAGCCAGATGATTCTTTTTTGTTGTTGTTTTCGTGGTTTTTTTTCTTTTCTTTTCTTTTCTTTTTTTGATGGAGTTTTGCTCTTGTTGCCCGAGCTGGAGTGCAATGGCACGATCTCGGCTCACTGCAACGTCTGCCTCCCAGGTTCAAACGATTCTCCTGCCTTAGGCACCCGAGTAGCTGGGATTACAGGCACGCACCACCATACCCAGCTAATTTTTTGTATTTTTAGTAGAAGTGGGGTTTCACTCTGTTAGCCAGGCTGGTCTCGATCTCCTGACCTCAGGTGATCTGCCCACCTTGGCCTCCCAAACTGCTGGGATTACAGGTGTGAGCCACCACCCAGCCCCAGCCCCAGATGATTCTTTTTTTTTTTTTTTTTTGAGACGGAGTCTCGCTCTGTCGCCAGGCTGGAGTGCAGTGGCACGATCTTGGCTCACTGCAACCTCCGCCTCCCAGGTTCAAGCGATTCTCCTGCCTCAGCCTCCCGAGTAGCTGGGACTACAGGCACGCACCACCACGCCCAGCTAATTTTTGTATTTTTTTTTTAGTAGAGACGGGGTTTCACCATGTTGGCCAGGATGGTCTCAATCTCTCGACCTCGTGATCCGCCCGCCTCGGCCTCCCAAAGTGCTGGGATTACAGGCATGAGCCACCACGCCTGGCCGACTCCCAGATGATTCTTTAGTGACTTCTTCTGTCTGCCTGGAGGCTGTGAGACATGTGCCCTCTAGGCTTGCCATTAACTTCTGTGAACACACTCAGCTGTGACAGCTCTGAGGGAACTCACCCACCCCCATATTAGTTATCTAATGCTGCATAACAAGTTGCCCAAAAATGTAGTGGCATAAACCAACAATAACAATGTATTCTATCTCTTGATTTCTGTGGGTCAGGAATTCAGATAAAGTACAGCAGGGATGGATTGTCTCTGCTCACAATGTTTGGGGCTTCAGGTGGAGGAGTTGAAGCTGGGATGCTGGATGATACATTTCCATGGTGGCTCACTCACTTGGTTGGGCGTGAGGGAGGAAAAATGTAGTGATTAGAAGAGACTGAAGAGGTCCAGATGTGGTGGCTCATGCCTGTAATCACAGCACTTTGGGAGGTCGAGGCAGATGGATCACTTGAGGTCAAGAGTTCCAAGACCAGCCTGGCCAACATGGTGAAACCCCGTCTCTAGTAAAAATACAAAAATTAGCCAGGCGTGGTGGTGTGCATCTGTAGTCCCAGCTACTAGGGAGGCTGAGGCGGGAGAATCACTTGAACCCAGGAGACAAAGGTTGACTTGAGCTGAGATCTCGCCACTGCACTCCAGCCTGGGTGACAGAGTGAGACTCCACAGTCAATTTCTCCCATAATCAACCACCTTCTCCAGGCAGCTGCTGGAGCTGCTGCCCCAATGCATCACTCCCTGGCACACAGCAGGCTGTGTGCTTCATCTGCCTTTGCCACCTCTCTTCCCACTTGTTCAGCTGCCCTTGAGCAGACTGGATGGCCTTCCAGAACAGGACAAAGCAGGCTGGCCACGTGTGCTTTTATCCCCTCCTCCCCAACCCACCCCCCCGACGCCACACACACCCCTCTGTCCTCTGTCTGACCCAACACTCCCCACAAGATGCCTAGAATGTCTTTCCCAGGGCGGCCTCCCTTAAGGGTATGTCTTACTTATTTTCATAGCTCTGTACATATATGTAAGGGGTGTTTCAGAAGGGTTTGCGGGCCAGTCACAGTGGCCCTGTAATCCTAGCACTTTGGGAGGCTGAAGCAGGTGGATCACTTGAACCCAGGAGTTTGAGAAAATACAAAAAATACCAAAAAATTAGCCAGGTGGTGGTGGTGTGTGCCTGTAGTCCCAGCGACTCGGGAGGCTGAGGTGGGAGGATTGGTTGAGCCCGGGAGGTCAAGTCTGCAGTGGGCCATGATCTCGCCACTGAATTCCAGCCTGGGTGACACAGTGAGACCCCCCTCTCAAAAAGAAGTGTTTGTGGAATAGAATTGATTTTAAAACCTTTTTAAAAAATTGTAAGGGCTAGGTGCCGTGGCTCACGTGTGTAATCCCAGCACTTTGGGAAGCCGACGTGGGCGGATCACTCGAGCCCAGGAGTTTCAGACAACATGACAAAATCCCGTCTCTACAAAAAATAAGAAAATTAGCCAGGCATGGTGATGCATGCCTGTAGTCTCAGCTACTTGGGAGGCTGAGGCGGGAGGATTGCTTGAGCCCAGGAGGCGAAGGTTGTAGTGATCCAAGATCGTGCCACTGCACTCCAGCCTGGGTGACAGAGTGAGACGCTGTCTCAAAGAAAAAAAAATTGTATATAGAGATGGGGTCTTGCTATGTTTCCCAGGCTGGTTGTGAACTCTTGACCTCAAGCGATCCTCCTGCTTCAGCCTCCCAAAGTGCCGGGATTATAGGCATGAGCCACCCTGACTGACCAATAGTTCAAAATCTTTATGGTCCGCTTAAGTCCGTAGTTCACCATATTCCCCTGAGTTCTCTCAATTCCCAAAGTTGCAAAGAGGCCAGTGGGTATTCTGAAGGTTTCTCCTATCAGCTTCTCTGGTGCTTATTCTCCCGCTCCCAAGGGCCCTGGCCTTTTCCCAGGATTCATTACATGGTGGCCCTTTCTCACCATGTGGCATCCTTAAAAGCATGGGGTTTGAACATTCAGCCTGAGTTTTGCTTGCTATGGATTGGTGGAATGGTAGTGCTGGGAGAGAGGAAACATTTCTGCTTCCTCTGAACCCTCTTATGCGTGCACGCGTGCACACACACACACACACAACCAGGAAACCTTCTCTTCCCCTAGCCCACGTCTCCTCCCAGTCTGTGCTCTTGCACTTCCAGAGCCAGATAAATGGAGGAAAAACACAGCTGCAGATGTAGCCACCCCAAGAGAAATCAGAAAGTGTGGAAGAAAAAAAGAAGGCCGGGCGCGGTGGCTCACACCTGTAATCCCAGCACTTTGGGAGGCCGAGGCGGGCGGATCACAAGGTCAGGAGTTCCATACCAGCCTGGACAATATGGTGAAACCCCGTCTCTACTAAAAATATAAAAAACTTAGCCGGGCATGGTGATGCATGCCTGTAATCCCAGCTACTCGGGAGGCTGAGGCAGGAGAATCGCTTGAACCCGGGAGGCGGAGGTTGCAGTGAGCCGAGTCCGCACCATTGCACTCCAGTCTGGGTGACAAGAGTGAAACTGTCTCAAAAAAAAAAAAAAAAAAAAAGTGTGCTTAAGTGACTGCTGTACCCCTACTGACTATACACCACCCTCCCCTCCATATTGCTCTGTTGGAGGGTCCCTAAGACCCCTTCTCAATCCTTGTTCTCACTCCCTGCCACTGCACACAGAGCTTGATGGCAAGCCGAATATGGTATCTCCTTGAAAGTGAGAGAAACAGTTGCATTTAGAAGGGGAATTCACCTAGCAGGTTAAGGAAATGGCCCAAATGGAGATCTCTAATCCCCATGCCTGTTTTTAAGTTGCCATTTGACCCACAGTGGACATCTCTACAGGAAGGCCAGTAAGTGCCCGAGACTCCCAGGCCTCCGAGCTGCCCCAGGGCCCAGGAACGAGGTCAGATGTGATAACGGCTCTGATGTGGCCAAAAGCTTCCATCATGCTAAGCAGTTCCAAACAGTCCCGCTCGTCAGGCAGGCCCGGGGCAGTGGTGGGTAGCGACAGTGTGATGCTCGGCCTTACCCCCAAAGCTTAAGCCTTTGATGGCAAAAGCACACTCAGCTCTGTACTGAGCTGACTGCCTGAAAATATTATAGAAAACATCTCTCCCTTGGCGGGGAGAGATCTAAGCCCCAGTGACCGGGGAGTTTAAATTTTCGGGATGGGTGACCGAAGGCTGCTAAGAATATCCAGCCACAGGCCTGACCACAAGCCAGTTAACGCCCCGAGTGGCGGCTTCCATGGTCCTTAGGGCATGGGAAGAAGGAGCCGACTGGGCAGCCAGTACTTGTGGAGTCCCTCAGCAGGAATTGTGCAGACACAAAGTAAGGAGTAAAATAACATTAAAGAAAACCAACCACCTGATCGTGCCCTCAAGGAATAATCTGAGAAGGGAAGACATTGACCTACCATGGGGTACTTACTGTGCGTTAACAGATCAAAACAAGGACAACCATGCAGAAGGGAACAGTCTCCGAGACACCAAGTGCCAACAAGGGACCCCAGGCTGGCTTCCCACAGCCAGATGGGGTAGTTCTTGTGGCCTGGCAGCTGGCAGCCTGACAGAAAGTCAGGTAGGCCCAGGGTACACATTCTACCCTCTAGCCCTCAGTTTCCTCATCTGCAGAGTGAGGGGTTTGGGAGTCCTGTTTCATCAACATTTTGGGTGTCTGAGGCCCTCTGGGACTCTGATGCATGTACCCCTGGCAAAGTGGACATGTGCACCGAGGGCCACCATTTTCACAGCATTTCCAGGGGTGTCTGGCCCCAAGTAGACCAGCCCCAGATCTCAAGTGAGGGCTCTGAGGTTTTTGTATAGAGGAGAGACTGTTCTTGGAGGGCTGGAAGCGGCTGGGAAGAGTTCATGGAGAAAGCAGGATCGAAGTTTGGGCAGAAATGAGATGGCTACACCTTCATTCAATGAATGCCATGAGCTTCAACGGTCAGCAAGCCCAAGGGATGGATGCGATGACAAAGAGACCAGAGAGGATCTGGAATCGTGTGCAGCACCGTTTCCAGCTGGAGAGAGAGAGCCCATTCTGCTCCAGCCATGTGGGCTGTCCTTCTCTTCCTCAGGTGGTCCAAGGTTGGTCCTCCTTCAGGGCCTGTGCACTTGTTGCTCGGCTACCTGAAACTCTCTTTCCCCCATACTCATGCAGCTGGTTCCTTCTCAGCTCAAAGTCAATTTTTCAAAGAGGCCTCCCAAGCCATCCTGGCTAACGCTGCCTTCCCTCCCACTACTCTCAGCCACACTGCTCTGTTTCATCTTCTGTGTGGCACATGTCATCATCTAAAGTTACCTTATTTGCTCTGTTTATGGTCCATCTCCCATAGGATAAGGACCTTGTCAGTCCTGTTCTCCACGGTGCCCTGGCACCCAGGACAGTGCTTGGCACAGAGTAAACAACTGCCAAATTTGCAATGAACCAAATGAAGTAATTATAGCCTTAACGCTAGATGGCTGTGCACTGGGGAGGCCTGTGGCGTAGGGGAAGGGCAGGGTGGTTTGAGAGGGTGAGGCTGAGCCACTAAACTGGTCTGGATGACTGTTTGGGGAAGGTATCTTGGAGGAAGTGCTGTTTGAACAGAGTTGTGAATGACTAAGTGAAGCGGGTGGAGGGATCGCAAATCTAAGCCAGCTCCCGGTGGCAACGGCTGGATGTGGGAAGGGGCTGGAAACAGAAGCCCAGAGCCAAGGTCTGAGGGGCAGGGCCCAGTAGGGTGGCTGAGGGCTTCCATCTTTATCTCAATAGTGAAAGCCACTGGAGCACCCTCGCTCTGGCTGCAGGATCAACCCCCGCCCCCCTTTTACCTGTCTGATCATTCTTCCTCTTTTGCAATCTGGCCACCCTAGAATCCTGGTTGTTCCTTAAACACAGCAGGCAGTCTCCTACCACAGGGCCTTTGCACTGGCTTTGCCTCTGCCTGCAAAACTCTCACCTCAGAAATCTTGGCTTGCTCCCTCGGCTCCGTTGAGTCTTTGCTCACATCTCACTTTCCCAAGAGACCTCCCCTGAGCACCTTAATCCTGCAAATCCTTCTCCCCACACCCTGCCTTCCAGGTGCTTCTTTCCTGCTCCCACTTTTCTTTCCATGGCATACATCACTGTCCACCATCCATGGTAATTTTGTGACCTCTTACCTTTATTGCTTATCGCCCATCTCTCTCCTTCTGGAATACAAGTACCCCGAGGACAGGTATTTGTTTTGTTTCCTGGGGTGTGTCGGGAGCCTGGAGCAGCACCTGGCACCCAGCAGCAGTGGTTATTTGTGGGTGTGGTTGTGGCTGGTGGCTGCTGTGGGGGCCATGGACTGCAGAGGGGTAGGAGCCAGAGGAGGGGGCCCAGTGAGGAGGCCATTGCCATGGCGTAGGTGAGAAGCTGTGCTAGGCAGTGCAGGGCGCTGGATGTGGGGGAAATGGATGGACTCCTAAAACTGCGCAGAGAAAAGAAAACGGATTTGGTGAAGGGTCGGTTTGGGGAGTGAAGGGATTGGAGAGGTCAAGGGTGATTCTCAGGTTTCTGGAATGTATAACCAGGTGGTTGGTGGGGACCAGGGAGAAGAAGCAGTTTTAAGGGGAGGAAGAGAGAAGGGGCATTCCTGCAGGGAACATGCATGGGCCACAATGGGGAAAGGCTGTGTCTGCTCCGGGCATAGCGGAAAACGCAATTTAGGCTGGAGTGGAAGTTCCTGCAGAGAAGGTGAGGAAGACAGGGTGGGGGCCTAGGCAACCCGTTAATGCTGCCAACTCCACGCTTTCACTCTGGAAGCCTGGGCCATGCCTAGGGCTGCCATGATGAAATGCTGCCAAGCCTCCAATACGGCACATCTGCCTGGCGCATCACTCTCACCCCGCTCCTCCCCCGGCCCCAACTGTGGAGCAGTAAGTTTGCTTCTATTCACGTGATTTTATTAACAAAATTTGCTTCCTTGCTGTCTCTAGAAGCAGCACACTGCCCTCCCCCAACCCCCCAACTTGGCTCAGAGCAACCCCACACTCCTGCTATCAGGTCATCTGCTCAGAGTGTGATTGCAGTTTTAAAACTGATTCCTCCCTGGTTTATTATTTTTTTTAGTTTCTATTTTTTATTTTCTGGAAGTACAGCACACAGACAGAAAAGTGTACAAATCCTGAGAGTACAGCTTGATGAATTTTAACACACCCATGTAACCAGCTTCCAGAGCAACCTGCAGTGTTCCCAGCCCCCAAGGAGTCCCGCTGTGCTCCCCATCTCCAAGGATAACTCCATCTTGACTCCTCTTCTTTTTTTTAATGAGACAGAGTCTCACTCTGTCACCCAGGCTGGAGTGCAGTGCTGTGATCACAGCCCACTGCAGCCTCAGCCTCCTGAGTAGCTGAGACTACAGCACGCCCACCACACCCAGCTTATTTTTGCAGTTTGTGTAGAGATGGGGTTTCACCATGTTGCCCAGGCAGGGCTTGAACTCCTGGGCTCAAGCGATCCACCCACCTCTGCCTCCTAAAGTGCTGGGATTACAGGAGCAAGCCACTGCACCTGGCCCATCCTGACTTATAACAACTCAGATTAAAACCTTTGCCCACTTTAAAACTTGACATAGGCAAAGTGCCACTGCACTTTAGCCTAGGTGACAGAGTGAGACCCTGTCCACCCCCCCACCGGCACCACCACCAAAAAAAAAAAAAAAAAAAACCACCCAAACTAGATGTAAATGGAATCCTATTGTGCATATTCCTTTGAGGCTGGCTTCTTTTCATTTGCAAGGTGTTGTGTGTGCTTGCATCTTAAAAAACAGAGTCTCAGGCCAAGGGTGATGGCTCATGCCTGTAATCCCAGCACTTTGGGAGGCCAAGGTGGGCAGATCACCTGAGCTGAGGAGTTTGAGACCAGCCTGGCCAACATGGCAAAACCCTGTCTCTACTAAAAATACAAAAATTAGCTGGGCGTGGTGGCGCATGCCTCTAATCCCAGCTACTCGGGAGGCTGAGGCAGGAGAATGGCTTCAACCCAGGAGGCAGAGATTGCAGTGAGCCAAGATCGCACTACTGCACTCTAGCCTGGGCAACAGAGCGAGCCTCCGTCTCAACAACAAAAACAGAGTCTCCCAAGCAGCCTCCCACCTGAGGCAAGGGATCAGGGCCCAGTCTCAGGAGGCCCCTGTAGCCTGTGGAATACTCAGTAGAGGAACTAGGGGGTCAGTGGAGACTTTGTGTGGGGCAGAGGACAGCATTGGTGTTTTAAGCAAATGACATGCTAAGCATTGTGTTAGATGCTGCCTGGATACAAAAGTGGAAGATGCGGTTAAGAGGGGGTGAAGGGAAGATAAGACTGGATCCAGAGTTGGCCAGGTTGTAAGAATGTCTTGGGCTGGGCACAGTGGCTCACACCTATAATTCCAGCACTTTGGGAGGCCGAGACGGGCGGATCACCTGAGGTCAGGAGTTCGAGACCAGCCTGGATAACATGGCAAAACCCCATCTCTACTAAAAATACAAAAAAAAATTAGCCAGGTGCGGCGGTGGGCGCCTGTAATCCCAGCTACTCAGGAGGCTGAGGCAGGAGAGTCACTTGAACCTGGGAGGCGGAGGTTGCAGTGAGCTGAGATCGCGCCACTGCACAACAGCCTGGGGGATAAGAGCAAAACTCTGTCTCAGAAAAAAAAAAATAAATAAAATAAATAAAAGAATGTCTTGAACTGCAAGAAGAGGAAAGAAAGTGAAAGCTCACACCTGAGGGGAGGACAGAAAGGTCAGAAGGGTTGTGACTCCCCGCCTCCCAAAAAGATCCCCTCAGTGCTACCCTTAAAGTCACTTTCCTGAAAGGGGGGGTCCTTGCCTTGGGGGAGGAGACAATTTCAGTTCTATTATCTCAGTCATCCAGAAAGACTTCTCTGTGCCTGTGGTGTGTTAGAGAGAAGATAGATAGGGAGGGAGGAAAAGGGGTGGGGGGGAGGTGGGGAGAGAGAGAGAGAGAGAGAAAGAGTGCGAGCATAGTATACTTCCTGGGAAACTATCTCTCGAATAGTAGTTCTAGGAAGCCTCATGCCAGAGGGCAGTAGTACTGGCCTCTGCCTCCTTGATGGTGCCCTTGGACGTCAGAAAGAGGAGGAAGCCTCAGGGATTGGCAGAGACATTTGAGAGTTTCAGAAGCTGAAGTCCAGAGAGGGTGAGCGACTTGCCCAAGGTCACACACCAAGAAAGCAAGCATTAGAAAGGGGATCGAGTGTCCCCTCCATGGTTTTTCCATGATCGTGTACCACCCTTTCACTTTACAAAGAGCCTAGTGTTGCCACCAAAATAGCTGAATTACCTCATTTTTGAAAGGCGTTATGAATTCAGTTCTATTATGTGGAATGGGGCAGAGATGTTGTGAGCAGGCATGACATTATAATTCATGTTCCACTTCTTCTATTTATCTTTGCTGGGTTTTGTGTATCTTTGGAAGCAGCCTTAAATCATTATTGGAACAAAGTAGGGAGAAAAATAATAATATGTAATTACAAATGAGGAATAGACCGTATGATCCTATTAATTGCCTTCCCTGCAATCTTTATTTTTGGTATTTTCAGAATAATTAACGGCTTAGGTCTCGATTGGTGGAGGTGGTGGGTTAGCACTGAACTCTAAACAGTAACATCACCTACTCCAGGAATGGCCCAGTGCGATCTGACACCTGGGATGCTTTCAGGGCAACACCAAGGGCAATGCTCCAGTCTGTATTTACTCTCTTCTGAGGAGAAACTCTGGCAGCAGCTGGAAAATAAACCCCAAAGCAAGGAAGAAGCCGAAAAGAAGAAATACTCAAATACGAGGCGCATTAATCATCGGTGTCAGATCTAGAGCAGAGGACAATGGCTGGTTTGAAGAAAGACTGAACCTAAATTATCTTGGAAACTGATCTTCTCTCCTCCGAGTTCCCTGTGCCTGCAAGCAGGGGTCCCGGTGCAGCCACTGGCATGGAACCGATGGGGGCATCCACTGGCTGACCAGCATGCTTTGTCACAGGACAGGTTAGAGATGACCACCTTCTGTCTGTGGATCATCCATAGCTTCTGCTTAGGAAGCTACAGAAGAGAAAAGGCCTCTCACAGGGACCTGCAGGACAAATTCATTGCCCATCGTGTCCTCAGGGGACATCATTTGCATGCCAGGATGCAGTAAGGCCACTGCCTTCAGATCCAAATAAAGCACCCAATTAGCATGAACTTGTGCAATTGGCAGAGTAATGAAGCTGACCACAGGTGCCTGGAAAGTCCAAAATTTAGTTGCTAGTGTTGCACCGTGATGGCAGGGGCTGTGATGGCATGAATAAGTCTGGGCTTTGGGAATGGGCAGTGAGCTTCCAGGCAAGCAGGCAAATTAATTATCCTCTAAGCCTCAGTTTCCCCATCTGAAATGGGGATAATAATAGTACCTTTATTATAGGACAGTTTTTTTTTTTTTTTTGAGACAGAGTCTTGCACTGTTGCCCAGGCTGGAGTGCAGTGGCGCTATCTCAGCTCACTGCAAGCTCTGCCTCCTGGTTTCACACCATTCTGCTGCCTCAGCCTCCCGAGTAGCTGGGACTACAGGCGCCCACCACCACACACGGCTAATTTTTTGTATTTTTAGTAGAGACGGGGTTTCACCGTGTTAGCCAGGATGGTCTCGATCTCCTGACCTCGTGATCCACCCGCCTCGGCCTCCCAAAGCACTGGGATTACAGGCGTGAGCCACCGCGCCCGGCCATATAGGACAGTTTTCTATATGACATGAGATTATTAATGTGTATAAAATGTTTAGAACTGTGCCTGGCAGATAGAAAGCCCTTAATAAATTCTAGCTATTGTTCTTCTAGGAGCTGAAGAACATTAGTGACTCTCTTTTCCTCAAATCCCAAGAGCTCTTCTGCTTCAGAAGAGCTGTGTGATGAGTTCTTCCCATGTTATCCCTTCGTGAACTACCTTTTCCCATGGTAAGGACAAGAGTAGTCTTTATGGAAGCTCAAAACGGGGAAAAGTGTTGCCCAGGAATATGAAAGGGCAAGGTAGCTTATAATCTCGCCAGACATTGAGCCATAATTTAGTATTGGTGGAGGTACAGGTATTTTTCAAACAGAATCTATTTGTTCTGGGGAGGAAGTCCTTCCCTTGAACTTCTTGGCCCCACACATTTTTTTTTTTTTTTTTTTGAGACACAGTCACACTCTGTCACCCAGGCTGGAGTGCAGTGGTGCGATCTCGGCTCACTAGAGTTTCCGCCTCCTGGGTTCAAGCGATTCTTGTGCTTCAGCCTCCTGAATAGCTGGGATCACAGGCGTGCACCACCACACCCAGCTAATTTTTTTATTTTTAGTAGAGGCGAGGTTTACGCCATGTTAGCTAGGCTGGTCTTGAACTCCTGACCTCAAGCGATCCGCCTACTTCCACCTCCCAAAGTGCTGGGATTACAGGCGTGAGCCACCGAGCCCAGGCCGGCCCCACACTTTTTCAAGGCTTACCTGGAAGGAAGGCAACTCTTCATTCAGATGATCAATTCTTAGGTTCCCATGGTGAACACAACAGATGAGCTGAGGCCTGCTGATCCCAGAAAGAAAGAAACTCCTTTTATGATACTTACTGCAGTTGGCGAGTTGCCAGGATGGGCCCAGAAGGATGCAATTGCAGAAGCTATGTAGGATCTGGTCCCAGAAATAGTTTAAGGTTTGGGGAAACAGTGCATATGCGTGACAGACAAACAATATACCCTATGGGAAAGAGCCTAGGTTTGGAGTCAGGTAGAATCCCCGTAGCCACACTCTCCTAGATTAGCCATGTGTTTTGGCGCAGTGGCTCACGCCTGTAATCCCAGCACTTTGGGAGGCCGAGGCAGGCAGATCACAAGGTCAAGAGATTGAGACCATCCTGGCTAACACAATGAAACCCCGTCTCTACTAAAAATACAAAAAATTAGTCGGGCGTGGTGGCAGGTGACTGTAGTCCCAGCTACATGGGAGGCTGAGGCAGGAGAATGGCATGAACCCGGGAGGTGGAGCGTGCAGTGAGCCGAGATCTCACCACTGCACTCCAGCCTGGGCGACACAGCGAGACTCCAACTCAAAAAAAAAAAAAAATAGTGAATGGTAATACCTAAGCCATAGGGTTATTTTGGGGTGTGAGTGAGATAACTTGGAAAAGTACCTGATAAAGTAACTGAAATGAACAAAGGTCCTTAATAAACAGTAGCTATTTTTATCACATAGGAATTATTCATTGTTAAAAGACTTGCTTTGCTATCAAAAACAGCGTAGGGACACAGTTACTGTTAGAGGTCAAATGGCATGGAGTTCAGAGAACTCCAATTGCCCAGGGTCAGCTGTGAGAAGAACCTACACTTCTGGTTTCTTAGGGTCTCAAGGAGAAAGACAGTCTCAATCTTCTGCCACTAAGTAAGGACCAAATGATTGGCAATAGGCAAAGTACTCTAAGAAGGCTCTGGTTTGGGTTTTGTCTTCCTTTTGGCTTTCTCATCTCCTGGGGATGATATTCTGCAGGACTTAGTTAAGGACAGGACTCCCAAGGCCTCCCCACCAGCATGCACACCAGGTCACTTGGCTCCTCCAGCCGACAGAGACCTGTACACAGGTGTCCCATACTCCCACGGGCCTCCCCAAAAGACAGTGTCTCCCCCAGGCTTATGCTTCACTTTCCTAATTTCTTCTGCCCCAATCCTCACCAGAACTACAGAGCCACTCCCCACCAGTCCAGGTACCCCCTTTCCTATAGCACTCTCTCCACAACTGTCTTGTTCTCTTGAACCTGGTTTCTTCTCTAGCCAGGATATAGAATACCGATTCAGTTAGCAAAAATGTATTAAGTGGCTGGCTACAGTGGCTCACGCACTTTGGGAGGCTGAGGTGGGCAGATCACCTGAGGTCAGGAGTTCGAGACCAGCCTGGCCAACATGGTGAAACCCCGTCTCTACTAAAAACACAAAAAGTAGCCAGGCTTGGTGGCACACACCTGTAATCCCAGCTACTCAGGAGGCCAAGGCAGCAGAATCACTTGAACCCGGGTGGCAGAGATTGCAGTGAGCTGAGATCGTGCTGCTGCATTCCAGCCTGGGTAACAGAGTGAGACTCTATCTCAAAAAAAAAAAAAGAAAGAAAGAAAGAAAGAAAAAAAAAGTATTAGGCATGCAATACTTCATTTATTGTTTATCAGATTTTTTTTTTCATCAATATGTGGTGAGCACCATGCTAGGCACTGGGCGCATACAGCCAGAAACAAAATTCTGAGAACATTATGGATATATGTACATTGCTGCACACTGATGCAAGCTTAGCACCTGGTGATGATACACTGTACCATTATGGACGATACGGTCTTGCTGAGGGAGATGACCTCCCAGGGACCAACCCGCAGAGCCTATTCAGGAGCTGATAGCAGGCCTGTGTGGTTGGCCTTCAGAGGGTGAGCTAAACACTGGCAAGCAATGAAGTGGCCTTGTTAAGGCATTTAGATTTTCTTCTAAGTGCAGTGGGAACTAGTGGGGTAGTGACATTCAACACTTTTTTTTTTTTTTGAGACATGGTCTCCCTCTGTCACCCAGGCTGGAGTGCAATGGTGCAATCATGGCTCACTGCAGTCTGGACCTTCCAGGGTTAAGCAATCCTCCCATCTCAGCCTCCTAAGTAGCTGGGACTACAGGCGTGCACCACCACACTTGACTACTCTTTTTTTTTAAGTGGAGATGAGGTCTTGATCCTGTCTCAAAATAAATAAATAAATAAATAAATAAGATCTTTCTAGCTGCCACGTTGCGGGTGGACTGGAGGATAGCAAAAGTGGCAGCACAGAGATTGCTAGAATAATCATCCTGTATAATAATCCAGGCCCAAGATGGTGGCCTGGCCTCAGGTGGATGTAGGAAAATGGGAAGAAGTAGGCTTACTAGATAGACTATTTGGAAGTAGAATGGGTTAGCTTTGCCAGTGGACTGGAGGAAGGTGAGGGGGAGATGAATGAAAATGGGTCAAGAATGGCCCCCTAGGATTCTGCTTTAAGCACCTGAGTGGGTGAGCCATTTTCTGTGATGGGGAAGGGAGTTAAAGCAAAGAGCAGGTTCTAAAGGAAAAGCTCTTCTCTATCTAAGAGACATTTGTCCTGCTCACCACTGTTTCCCTAGCACCCGCTACAAGGCCTGGCATTTATTAAATGCCCCCAAATATTTGTAAATTAATTCCTCTTTTTAGAATTCAGTTGTGGCTGGGCGCGGTGCTACACTTGTAATCCCAGCACTTTAGGAGGCAGAGGCGGGTGGATTACTTGAGGTCAGGAGTTCGAGACACATGCCAACGAGGCAGTGTGGCAAAGTGATTAGGACCATGGACTCTGAAGATAGGACTGCCTGGATTTGAATCCTAGCACCACCATTTTCTAGGAATGTTCAGTAACTTCTCTGATAGTTTCCTCATCTGGAAAAAATGTACATAATAACTCTGCCTACCTTATAGGGCAGTTGTAAGGATTAATAGTTAATTTATAGAAAGCACTTTGAAGAGAGCTTCAACCTAACAGGCGTGATGTAAATGCTTGCTATTGTTATTAAGCTGAATGTAGATGCAAAGTTGAGATACCAAGTTTGAAGTTTGATATGGGGATTTGGAACTAGAAAAAAAAATGTAAGTCATCAATAAGTAGGTGGTATTTAAAGCCATAAACCTGGATGAGACTGGTGGGGAGGAAGGGGAGGATCCAGGCCCAAGGCAACTGGTAGAGCATAGAAAAGCCCACAAAGAAATTGAAAGCGGTTCTCAGCTAGGATGAAAACCCTGTGAGCAAGCAGCTCAAGGGAGCAGTGGTCATGGTGTGGTAAATGCTTCTGGGAGGCCAAGGAAGGCAAGGACTGAAAAACAACGCCGCCCACCCCCGGCCCCCACTCCTGGCAACAAGGAAGTAACCAGTGATCTTGAGCACTTTCTGCAGAATGGCCAGGGAGGATGGAGGGGTTGAGGAGTGAGATAAATGACCATGTGTCTATACAGTGAAATTCCACCAGCCTGGAAATTGACAAGGCCTGTCTCCATGTGTTGCTAGAAAAGTAAGATATATTGATAAATTTCATAGGTGAGGTACAGAACAGATTGTGCAGTGTGTTCCCATTTCTGAAAGTAGACCAGAGGACATGCATATCTACAGAGAAACTGGGGGGGAAGGGGGCACTCCCCTGCAGTGTTGGAAATCTTTAATGCACACACAAATATGTGTCTATATTCCCCCCTATTTTGTTTTTACACAAACTGTAGCAGATGGTACACACTGCTCTGTACCTTATTTTTTTTTCCTTAACTGTAGACCTTGGGGATCTTTCCATATCAATACACAGAGCAGATCTTCTTTATTATTTTAACAGCTACAGAATATTCCATTGTATGCATGTGCCATCAATGTCACTGCTGACTCTTTAGGTTGTTTATAATCCTATGCTGTTATAAACAAAGCTGCACTTATTCCAGTGTCTTAAAATAACTTCATGACTAGCTGATTTTTAGAGTGAACATGAGGTAAGCCTGCAGAAATTCCACATGGATGGAGACACCTCTTTCAAGAAGTCCAGGTGTACAGGGAAACAGATAAATAGGGAACCAGCAAAGGAGATGGCGAGGTTAAGAAGGGGCATTATAAAGATGGGTGATGC